>NC_083357.1:35906515-37379015 GCF_030254825.1 Meriones unguiculatus | reverse complement strand
ATGCTAATAATGTTAGAAACAAAGAACAGTTTTGGTTTTGCACAAAGGAACATGTAAATAAAGCAAAAGTAGATGGGCATGGCCATTCTTTATGCACAGATGGTGTACCAGAACCCAACTCTTGCTAGAAAACGCATGTGGGCAAGATGTTTTCTATCTTTTGTTCTTGACATGGATGGTCTTAACCTATTGGTGGACGACCAGCTCCACATCTGAGATTGGCTGATTGGCACAAAGGGAGGCTCAGGAAATAATCCTTGATGAGACTACCTTTGGAGTCTGACTGGTACTACTGTTGGGCCATTAGTTCTGCTTGGGGAGAAAAGGGTTTAATTTCATTTTAAACTTACAGGAAACAGTTCATCACTGAGAGAACTCAGGGCAAGAGTTCAAGGTAAGAACTGGGGTAGAAACATGGAAGAACACTGCTTACTGGCTTGTTCTTCTCACTTGCCCCAGGATAGCGCTGTACATGGTATGACAGGCTCTTCTTTGTCAATTAGCAGTTGAGAAAATGTACTCAGGGACTTGTCCGCAAGCCATTCTGATGGATGCAGTTCCTCAGTTGAGGTTTCCCCTTCCCAGATGACTCTGGTTTATAAAAACTAACCAGCACAAATTGTGTGTGAAAGTGCAGGTGTGCTCTTGTGGAAGCCAGAGGACACCTTTCTGGGAGTCAGTTCTCTCCCTCTATGTGGGATCCTCTACTAGATTACCCAAATTTTCAGCTTCCTACAGTCTTTACAAAGCAAGTAGCTAGGATAATAACCATTATTTTGTTTCAATTAAAAAAACATTTTAAAATTGAAATTGTGACTTTTTCTTAAAGTGGGTGCCTAGAGGTTACAGTGAAGTAGAGCATAAGGATAAAATCTAAATTGTATCGTATCATTTGTGCTTTAAAGTCCTTTAGCTTTGGTCCCATGTAACGTTTTCTTGAATTTAGTAGGTGTCATTCCTGTTAATGCCACTGTGCTATTACTGTGCAAACCTACATGTATGTACATGTGTCTCACTTTGTATGTTGTCATGAACATGCCAATTTGAGATTCTCCATATTAAACTATAAAAATTACATTCCTCATTTTCAGTGTTAAAATTCTATGTGCCACTTGCTGAGCAGTTATGTTATTTTAAGTTTTCACTGAAAAGTTTGCTGCACATGGACCTATGTCACAGTCAGAGGACAACTAAAAGGAGTCAGTATTCTTTTTTTATTATGTAGCTTCGTGCAGTCAAACTCAGGGTGACAGGCTTGGCAATGAGTACCCTGTAATGAATATTTTTACACAGTAATGTATACCCTAAGGCTGTGCTGCTTAGCATGATGTTAATTTGTTTACGAAATTGCTTCTAATCTGTTACAGATTTGTACTTCTATAAAACATTATAAAATTACTAGAAAAGTGAAATAGAAAGATAGGCAAAATACTAGTTCAAGTCATAAAATTTGGGTGTTGGTCTAATTTTCTGTAAGCATGAGATGTGACTGACATTGCTTCTGTGGATCTGCTTTTAATGGCAGTGGCTCTAAAGCATATTCTATGGCCTAAGAAAAACCCCCTTTTACTCTCAGTTTCATTTACTAAGCTCAGACAGCAAGTGGCTATTGACCTTTAGCCGGTTTTGGAAATCTTGCCTTTTGATCCATGTTATTGTTTCAATTTTAAAAAGTTTCTATGAAGAAACTTACAAAAATAATAATAATGAAGAAAAAACTTGCACACTCTTCCCAGTGGTTCAAAGTGTGGCTAAATAATTAGAACTATTCGGGAGATATTTGAAGTTGGAGCAAAGGAAATGAAAGAAAATGGAAGGAGTTGGCCACTTAAGTCACTGAGAATGCATCAGAGCATTTGTATAAATAAAAGCTTTATCAGGTGTGTGTATGGGCGCATTGAAATATTCTCCTAAAGATGGAAGAGATAAAACATTATAAATATAAGTTTTTAGTGTTTAGCAGAAAAGACTAATATTCAATGTTTCTTACACTAGAATTTAATCCCAAGTTTTCTCCAGGAGCAGCCTCTTAAAAAATTGAGCATTTCAGTTTTTTTTTTTAATCAATTAATCAACATCTGTCTTATCTGTCTGGTTTTTGAAGCAGGTTTCTCTGTATAACAGAGCCGTGCCTGCCCTTGCCCTCACAAAGTGCCTGCCTCTGCATATTGAGTATTGAGATTATAGGCGTGTACCACCACCCCTGGCTGAACATCTCAATTTTTTCATTGAGAATTCTTTTTCTACTAAGTAATTTTTTGATTTTTCAAGACAGAGTATTTTTTTAATTAAATCTTTATTTTTTATATTAATTACAGTTTATTTACTTTGTATCCCAGCTGTAGTCCCCTCTCTCATTCCCTTCTAATCCCACCCTCCCTCCCTCATCTCCTCCCTGCCCTTTTCTAAGTCTGCTGATAGGGTAGGTCTTTCTCCCCTTCCATCTGACCCTAGTTTATCAGGTCTCATCAGGACTGGCTGCAATGTCCTTCTCTGTGGCCTAGCAAGACTGCTGCTTCCTTGGGGGCGGGGGAGGTCAAAGAGCCAGCCACTGAGTTCATGTCAGAGACAGTCCCTGTTCCCTTTACTAGGGAACCCACTTAGATACTGAGCTGCCATGTCTGAGCAGAGGTTCTAGGTTATATCCATGCATGGTCCTTGGTTGGAGTTATCAGTCTCGGAAAAGACCCCTGTGCCCAGATATATTTGGTCCTTGTGGAGCTCCTGTCTTCTCCAGGTCTTACTAACTCCTCCTTCTTTCATATGATTCCCTGCACTCTGCCCAAGGTTTGGTTATGAGTCTCAGCATCTGCTTTGATACACTGCTAAGTAGAGTCTTTCAGAGGCCCTCTATGGTAGGCTCCTGTCCTGTTTCTTGTTTTCTCCTACTTCCATTGTCTATCAAGACAGGGTATCTTTGTGTAGCTTTGACTCTTCTGGACTCACTTTGTAGACCAGGCTGGTTTTGAACTCAAAGAAATCTGCCTGCTGTTGCTTCCCCAAGTGCTGGGATTACAGGCATGTGCCACCGCACCTGGCTCCATACAAAGTAATTTTAATAAAAACTCAGTTGAATTTAAACAAAAAACATTGGATATTTTATTTTCATTTCTAACAGTTAAAAAATATAAACACAGGCAAAAATTTATTAATAATCTAAGAAACATTTCTGTTTTCTCCTGCTGTCAATTTGAATTGTTTAGAATTTGTTTGAGTAGGGGAGTGGAAGGATAGGCAGTGAGATAGCTCAGTAGCTAAAAGCACTTGCTGTACA
Organism: Meriones unguiculatus; assembly: GCF_030254825.1. Classification (NCBI taxonomy): domain Eukaryota; kingdom Metazoa; phylum Chordata; class Mammalia; order Rodentia; family Muridae; genus Meriones; species Meriones unguiculatus. The sequence goes on along the minus strand of NC_083357.1, from coordinate 37,375,741 downwards.
GTCCTGATAAGCAGAGTTTGAGCCCTCAAACCCACAGTAAAAACAGTGCCCATTATGGTGGCCATTGTACCCATAATCCCAGCACTCCTACGGCATGGTACACCATCCCCTCTCCCAAAACCAAAAACTTTCCTTTTGGGAACGAAGGAGACCACTAGGAGGGGGAATGGTGAATTAGTTGACTCTGCTTGTTATAGAAATGAGATGGTCTCAGCAGGAGAAAAGTTTGAGGCTATGAAAGCAAGGTGGCAGTTGTGTTGGGGAAGAGATGAGCAGGGTTCCTGTTCCATGAGGTTGCAAATGTGACAAAATGTACTTAAGGAGGAAAAGTAATAGAATGGATTAGAATATATGTCATAGGAGAGGCCATGCCTAATGTGCTTTGAATTCAGAATGTGCTGCTGAGTGAATTTTTCCTCTGTGAAAGTCACTCCAGAGTTGGTTCACCTTAACCTAGATCTCAGGCAATATAGAGGATTCCTAAGTTCTCCATTGGGAATACTTGCTAAACAAGGTAGTCTCTGGACAGAAACAAAACAAAACAGAGCAAAGAATTGAAAGTTATATATAAGCTGGAAGAATAAAGCTGAATAGCTAAGCAACAGTCAAGAAAATTCATTACTTCTGAATTTTTCTATTCAGACCACCAGGGAAGTTTCAGTCTTTTCAAGAGACACAGTGTAAGGGGTTATAGAGATTGATGGCTCCATAATTAAGAGCTTTGTCTTAGTTTTTTATTGCTCTGATGAAACACTGAGCTCTGAGAAACTCTAAGCAACTAGGGGGCTTACTTCAGCTTACAGTTTCACATCACAGTCTATCACTGAGAGAATTTAGAGTAGGGTCTCAAGCAGGGCAGGAACCTGGAGGCAGGAATACAGTCTATCCCGTCATTGAAGGAAGTCAGGGCAGGAAGCTGGAGGCAGGAGCTAATACAGAGGCTTTGGAGGAGCGCTTTTTACTGGCTTGCTTCTTAGCCTGCTTTCTTATTTCAACCAGGACAATCAGCCCAGGGGTGGTACTACCCATAGTGAATTGGGCCATTCCACATCAATCTAGAAAATGTTCCATAGGTGTGCCTAAAGGCCAAGCCTATGGGCGGGTTTTCTTCTCTGATGATCTGAGCTCCTGTCAAGTTGACAGAAAAATGAGCCAACATAAGCAGGCATTGCTTTTCCAGAGGACGTACTCAACAACCACCTGTCCTTTCAGTTCCAGAGGATCTGAAACCCTCTTCTGGACTACAAGGACACTTGCATTAATATGCATGCATTCATGTGTGCACGCTCTTACATACACAATTTAAAAAGTAAAAATAATTTTTAAAAAAAAGCATCTTTTTTTTTTTTCCTTTTTAATGTTGTTGTGTTTGTGTGACCATGTATGTTCGCAGCAGCAGAGGTTGCTATCCAATGTCATCTTTAATTGTTCTGAGCCTTTTACTGAACCAGGGGTTTGCTGATTTGGCTTTGGGTTTACTGATTTCAACCCTCACTCGATCCTCATGGTGGGATACAGGTACACGCTGCTTTTCCTCGCTTTTTAAAACTGGGTGTTAGGGATTGAACTCAGCTCCTTGAGTTTGTAGGATAAGTGGTTTACTGATTGAGCCATCTCCCCAGCATGAAACCTGCATTCTTGACTGTGTCAGAGAGTTCTCTGGATGAGTCAGTGTGCAGCACAGTTCATTAAGAAAGATTTTAATGCAGTCAAGCATCCATGTTAAGGGAGGGAGAAGGACATTTAAGAAAAGGACAGTTTTGTACATCCAAGTGGCAAGAATGTCATATAATTATTTCTTAATATACATGGCTTTGAATCTTTTCATAATCTTGTAGTTCTTTCTGTTTTTTTTTTTTCTCCTTTTAATGTTTTTAGGTAGCCCTCACTTGTTCACCATTGCTCTACCCATTGGTCTCCTTCTTTCCCAAAGTCTTCCTTCCTGTTTATTTGTTTTTATACCATAGAAGATATTTTAATTATTTTAACTGGTCGTATAACATTGTATTGGGTAAAATAAATTTGTATTAAGATAATCACATTTTGGGGCCTTTTTTTTTTTTTCAAAAAAATTTCATTTATATCATCTATATAGTTCTTTTTTTTTTTTTTTTTTTCTGGAAAACCCTTAGGGAATATTTAAAATCTTTACTATGTTCTGCTACATTGTTCTTCAGAAATCAGATGGCAATACTGCAGGTTTTGTTTACTGAACATTTAGGCTTGTTACATCAAGCCTCACTATGTTACATGTAAGAAGTGCAGCTCAAGTGAGGAATCTGCTCATGTTCATAGCTATTACTTAAAACTCCACAACCTGCTTAGGAGAGTGGATAGGCCTTATGTCAGGGCTATTCCATGACAAGCCTTTGTGTCAGCTCAACAGGCTGGAACTAAGCAACGGTGGTCATCACTCTGCCTAGAAGCCAGCAGCTGGCCATCCTCATCTTTTCTTTTTTTTAATGTTCCTAGTATCTTAAAACTTAATTTGCATGTATGTAATAGGGCTGTCAATGAAGGAGCAGCACTTCTAGCATCTTTCTCTCTTTCTTTTGTGTGTGTGTGTGTGTGTGATTTACTAAATGGTTTATTTGTGGTAGTCCAGCAATGGCTGTGGTAGTCCATGAAATTGGATGTCTGAGCAGCTGCAGTCACAAGCTTGATGTACTTGCTAGCAAGAGTGAGGCTTAAAACAAAGGCTTCTTTCTTTTATGTTCCCTTACCTTTATGTGAGATACCACCAGAAGGAATGGCACAGCAGGTGGCTCTTCTCACCTCATTTGAGGTGGTCCAAACTCAGATCCTCTGAAAAAGTAGCAAGGTCTGTGCAGCTCTCACTCAGTTCATGATCCACCACTATAACCTGAATGTAGTGTGAGTAGTGTTTCTGGGGGAGTACACCTAGTAGTGGAGTATGTACTAAGCTGTAAGGCTTATGTATAGTTGTGTCAGTGTCTGTTCCACTAATTGGGTATGAGAGTATTTCATCAATATATTTTCTCAGTAATGCTTTATATTATCATTTGCGATTTGAAAACAGAAAAGCAAATATTGATTTAATTCTAGGAATATAGAAATGAGCTTAGAGTAAGATAAATGTTGGATTCAGAGTGTTTTTCTTCATTGATATTGAAGAACTTGGAATTTTTTGTTTGTTTTTTGAGATAATGTCTTGCTTTGTAATCCAGGCCAAGTTGGAACTTGGGATGTACCACTATAATTGGCTGGATAGTTACTTTTATAACTGATAAATAGAATTTCATATTGACTGTGTGAGGATAGTTTTATGTGTTTTGAGGCTAATACATGTTACATACACAAGTAGTCATGGTGGGTGTTTTAGTAATTGTGTTTTTTGTTTATTTGGTAAACCTTCCTTGTTTGTAGTTAGATGGTAGAGTATGTATTACAGAGTTTCATGCTGTGAGGGCTCGAGTGTTGGAGGCTATTTTATTTTATAGACTGATAGGGTACAGATTTTGATATGATAGGATATATTTTCTTATGATCTCTTTACTTCTTATCCTTCAGTATAACTGAATGCTCAATGTGGTGCAGATTCAGTTTAAGTTTACTCATGGCCAAAATGGTTAAATGCCTTGTAGAGCCTTGGTTTCTTAAAGCCTTTTGAGTCTGTTGCCATGAAACTATGTGCAGTTTCTTACCACAAAGACTGGGACAGTTAGCAAAAAAACGGTTCATGATGTCTGTTTAAGAAGCAAGAGAATGAAAGCAGACAAAAACAAGACAGACTTGTCCTAGGGTTTTTACCGCTGTGGTCAAACACTGTGAATAAGTGTAAATAAGTTCACTTACTCTTCCATATAACAGATAATCATCAAGGATTTACAGAGCAGGGAACTGGAGGCAGGAGCTGATGCAGAGGCCATGGAGGAGTGCTGCTTACTGGCTTGCTTCACATGACTTGCTCACTCTTGCTTTCTTACGGAACCCAGGACTACCAGACAAGGGCTGGTACTGTACTAGTACCAGCCCTTCCCCATCAATCATTAAGAAAATGTCATCCCCATCAATCATTAAGAAAATGTCCTATAGGCTTGCCTACAGCCCAATCTTTAGAAACATTTTCTTTTTCTTCCTTCCAAATAACTGTATAGCTGTGTCAAGTTGACATAAAAACACAGGACCCTAGAAAGTGACATTTAAACACTGTGTACATTAGAAGCTAATCACATACAGAAGTGACAATAAGAGCAGGAGATAATCTGGAGCTGGGAATAGGTTTATGACTTAGATTCTGGTGATGATTTCATACTTAATCTGGTTTATACTTAATCTCCAACTGTATTGAAGTATATACATTAGTTATATGTAGCTCTATCTAAAACTTTTAAAATAATTGTTTTAAGTTGAATTAATTTGTGTATGTATGCATATGTATGTATGTGGTTTATTTGTACCCATATCACAGCACACATGTGGAGGTCAGGGGATAGATTTCAGGGGTTGAGTCTCTGTTTTTATCATGTAAATAATGGAGATTGAGTCTAGGGCAGAAAGTGCCTTTACTCACTGAGCCATCTTGCCACCTCCAAGGAGCTCTTAATAAAAAGAAATTAGGCCTGTCCATATACAAATGAAGGGCTTCAGTTTAGGAGCCGTTGATCTTTGAGAGACATCTTACCAGCTACCTGTTTGCATCTACTTTAGTCTATACATTATAATTGTGTTGTTAACTTTTTATTATTTAGTTTTAAGAGTGCTTTATATACTGGAGAAGTGCTCTGTATCATACTTGTTACTTTATTGATGGTGTGGTTTATGGTGCAGTTGTTTTAAATTTGTTGGCTATGTTTTGAGGCAGGACATTCTTGTATTGCCCAAGATGATCTTAAACTCCTAGCTCAAGTGATTCTTCTGCCTCACCCTCTCAGTACTTAGGACTACGGGAATGTGTCATCATAGACTGGCCAAACATTTCTAATTTTGATGAAGTCTGTTATTTCTTTTGTTAAGTGTGCTTTAGGTATTAATGTCTGAGAAACTACTGTCAAAAATTATATTATGAAGGTTGACTACCATATATTTTCCTATCAGTTTTCTGGTTTTAATATTTCTGATCTATGTCGTATTTTGAATTTTTGCTTATATAAATATTCTGGACTTCCACTTTGTATTAATCTTTCTGCAGACAGCACTGTAACTTTGTAACATTTTGAAATAAGAACTTTTCTTTTTCATATTTTTCTTATTTTTGGCATTCTAATATACATTTTAGGATTAGCTTGTTCATTTCTAGGACAAAAAATATTTTAAAGGAAATTGGGAAAATTTGTTTTTGAGGGTCTTAAAATGTAGCCCTAGGCTCTTCTGAGTGCTGAGGATTGCAGAAGTGGGCTACTATGCCTGACAGGTTGGAATTTTGATAAGCATTTATTTGCATCTATAGATCAACTTGAAGAGTATTGTCATGTTCAAGGTATTAACTTTCTAATCCGTGTACACTTATTTAGGTCTTTCCAATTTTATCAATAGTATTTCAGTTCCTGGTACGTAGGTCTTACTAATTTTGGTCCTATTATTGTAAATAGCATTGTTATTATTTTTTTTTCTTATTAGTTACATTTTGTTAACTCTATATCCCAGCTGTATCCCACTCCCTCATTCCTTCTCAATCCCACCCTCCCTCCCTCATCTTCTCCCTGCTCCTTTCCAAGTCCACTGATAGGGAAGGACCTCCTCCCCTTTCATCTGACCCTGTTTTATCAGGTATCTTCAGGACTGGCTGCAAAGTAGCATTATTTTCTTAATTGTAGTTTTCAGATTCATTGCAATTGTACGAGATCCAACTGTTTTGTTTTTCTAACATGGATACTATGAACCTACTAGCTTTAGTAGTTCCCCCCCCCCCCACTTTCTCCCTCTTTCCCTCTTCCTCTCTTTTTTCCTCCTCTCTCCTCCTTTCCTGCCTCCCACCACTATCATCTTCTTCTTCTCTACCCTCTTGCCATCTGCCCTTCCTGTCCTTCTCCCCATGTTTTTGAGACAGGATCCCACTATATATTCTTGTCTGGCCTGGAGCTCACAGTATAGGCTGGCCATGCTAGCTTCTAACTCATGTCTCTGCCCCTGATTTTCGGATTAAGATGTGTATGCAGCACCCTTCCTGGCCTCCAGTAATTTCTTTAGTGCTGTTCTTACAGTTGTCTGTTAAAAGCTGTACTATATTAAGTCATCTTATATACAGTTTTAATGTACAATTACATAAACTACTTCTATGGGTAGAAGTAGTTTAACCTTTTTTTCCTCCTTGTTGAAAATAGAAAGCAGTGTTCTGACTAATGTTAGTAATCTAAAGTTTGTCTTAAATCAGTAACCTTATACTCATATTTTAATTATTAAGAAGCACTTATAAATGCTTACTAAATAGTTATTTAATGTTTATATGCATATAATAATTCTGGTAACAAGATTGCTGCATGTTTATTTTGAAATACAGAAAATACTTAATTTAGAATTTTAGAAAAGTTTTGTTAAGGAATATTTTTAAAAAATGCATAAATTTAAAATACATGAACTCTGAACCTTAATGTTAACATATACATTTTTAAAATATTTATTTAATGTATATGAGTGCCCTATCTACACATACACCTGCATGCCAAAAGAGAGCATCAGATCATGTTATAGATGGTGTGAACCACCATGTGGTTGCTGGGAACTAAACTCTGGATCTCTGTAAGAGCAGCCAGCACTTTTTAACTGCTGAGCCATCTCACCGACCCTAAAATACACATTTTAAAATCTATAATTTCATAGTATAGTGTTCTTGTTAAAGTATATTTAAAATATTGGTATCTAGTACATTATCATCATTAATAATACTATTGTGTTTTCTTTTAAGACAAGGTTTCCATATGTAGCCCAGGCTAGCTCAAACTTGAAATCCTCTTTTCTCTGTTAGGATTCCAGCTGTGCTCTACCATGTCTAGCTATGGTTCTGCAATACTGTACACTTGGTAGTTAATTGTCTTTCTTTTCCTCCTCTCTCAGGTGGATGCACGGAGCATACCAGTATTAGCAAAATGGCAAAACTCCTATAGCATTAAAGTTGTACTTCAAGAGCTAAGACGCCTAATGATGTCCAAAGAAAATATGAAGCTTCCACAGCCACCAGAAGGACAGACATACAACAACTAATAGTGGATCTCAAAACTTGTCTTAAATCAACAACCTTCTACTCATGTTAATGTTTTGATTAAGTATCACCATGCAAAATACCCACACATTAAGTAAAAGAATTTCAGCTGGTAAACATGACCTGGACAGTTGTAAGAATATATTTAATATATGTACACCTATTATGTTTTCAGGTAACAAGTGCAGCACCATTTTTCTTTCTCTACCTAAAGCACTGTCATTTAAACATGAACCTGAAATATTCAAATTGAATTCAGGTTTTCAAGACAGAAGCATGGCAAAGGAGTGTCAGATGGCCATGGACACCTTTGTTGTTCTGAAAAGTAAAGTCTCAAGAAGGAAGAACAGAAATGGCATGCTTTAACCGTCATACTTAGAGCTGCAGTTGGAATTGTTTAAAGTAACAGGTATAATGAATAGTCACAAATTGTGTTAATTCTTGAAGTGGTGTGGGTGCTGACTACTACTAGTATCAAAAATAGGTTCAGGATTGCTTTGATACCTGTATTTATAAAAAGATGTTTGGGGGTATTGATGAATTTCTGTTAAGCTGTTCTCATTTATTACATGTAACAGACATGATAATTTGTTTACAGTCTTTGTGTAATAAAACATGCTTAGAAGTTTTAAGTGAAGTCAACGAAAAGGAAATAGGTGTATGGATATGTGATTTTGAGATTAAAATTAGACTTAAAATGTAAATAAAATACGAAATGTGTCCTCAGAGATTGTGCTATTTCTGTTAAATTGATATATGTAAAGTAGCCATATCAAGGTGGCAAAAATTGGAGCTTATTAAGCTAGGCATGATGGTGGGAGAGGCAGAAAGAATGCAGATCTTGGGTCACCCTGGGCTGGCACGTTAGACTGAATTTAAAACAGAAATAAAACTAAAAATACTGAGAGAACAGCACAGATTTTCATTGAAACACATCTTTTATTTTATTTTATGAGCTTGTGGTTCAAAGTTACAGAGCCTTTACTTTGACATATTTTTTTTTAAGTTTAATTTCTTCCCACAAAGAAGAATCTCAGTTACTACACTTCAGATTTGATTTCATCATAGGTAATATTCAGAATCTTTGCATTTTAGCAATTTTTGTAGTTACAGACTGTAAATTATTCAAGTATTCACTCCTTTTTTTGTGGCACCTTTCTTTTTCTATGAAGCTTTTAGTTAATTATATTGAATATATTGAAGACATTTCTTTCCCTATCTTTCAAATATTTTTCTTTGTTATTTTATTTGGGTGTGTATGTGCATATGTGTGTTCACCTGTGTGAAGGTCAGAGGATACTGTTGTGGAGTTGGTTCTCTCCTTCACTTTTTATATGTGTTCCTGGTATTGAACTCCAGTCATCACGCTTGTGGACAAGTGCCTTCACTGCTGAGCCATCTCATTGCTTCTCTTCTTTACTTTTTAAGACCACTAGAAGTTAATTTTATCCATTCTACTCTACTTTCGCTTTAACAAAAATGTGTCTGAAGTTGAAAATTCATTTTTATTCTTTTATCAAAGTGACAGTTTGATCGTCAAAATAAAAAATTAGATGTCCAAACTTTACTTATAAAGAAAGTAAAAGGAAAGTATTTGTAGACTGGATTATTAAACTATTTTGGTTACTTTTATAGCAAGGGCAGGTTTCTTGGCATGCTTTGATCAAGCTGTTTAAAAGTTAAAACCTTTTTATTTTAAGTCAAGTTGCATTAACTAAACTCTTGACAGTCTGAACATCATTGCCACTGTTATTGGCATTAAAACAGGGTATCATTGTGTAGCCTCTGATGGTCTCACGCTTGCAGCAGGACTCCTGTGTCAGCCTCCTAAGTACTGGTTCAAGGTGTACGCCACCATGTCCAGCATAAATATACTAATTTTAACGTAGCTAGTTTAATTATCGAAGATGTTTCTTCTTTCTTCTTTGTGTGTGTGTGTGTGTGTGTGTGTGTATGTGTGTATATGTGTATGTATGTGTGTGTATGTGTTTATGGTTGGTGTCAGGAATCTCCCTTAATTGCTCTTTCAGTTTTTGCTTTGAGACAGGGTTTCTAAATGAAACCAGAGGTCACTGATGCTGCTAGGCTTACTAATCAGCTTGGTGCAGAGATAGAGCTTTTGCCTCTGCTTTCCAAGGCTGAAGTTACTCTCTTACCTTTATGTAGGTTCCAAGGGTTCTGATCTCTGACAAGCATTTTCAACAATTGAGCCATTGCAGCCCCTCAAACATATTCTAAGTATTTAAAAATAACACAAAACATACACATACATTTTTCTGTTTGTAATTTATTAAAACAGACTTCAAATATTATCCTGAAGTATTGTGCTAATATTTTAATGGTTGAAGATTAAGTTGAATTGAACTAATGCCATTGAGTCATTTTCAGTCTTGATACTTACTTTTCTACCTGAAAATGTGTCTCTTGATACTTGGAAGCTAGTAAGTATTGGGATGCTTTTGGTAGGTTTTGGTAGGATCTGATAGTTGGTCTCATGTCTTCTTGTCTGTACCATTGTGAATGCCCTCACCTCTACCCAAATTTATTGTCAAGCCTATAAAACAACCCTTTCTTGCTTTAGGTATTGTGGACCTTAGCAGAAATCTGTGAGTCAGTTAACAGATAATCCAAAACAGAATCCATTTTGCATGTAACAATTATAATATATATGGTAATCTAAGATACATTAATTAATAAATTTTTCGTGTTAATAGAGCCTCTTTCAAATATAAGCCATCAATTTTAAAGATTTTTCTTTGTGAAGTGGCTAGGGTTGCAGGGATGTTGTACAAGTAGACTAGGAAATTGCCATAGAAATTTGTTTCAGAGATTTTCAAATATGACCCTTGATGACTATATGTTAATATAAGTTAAAAAGTAAAATTCTTGTCCTAATAGGTCAATGTTATACTTTAATGGCTTTAATTACTTGGTTGCTTATTTTCAGAATTGGTAATTTTTTATTTGATAATTTAAAATAAAGTTATTGCATTTATTTAGGGATCTGTGTATAACTTTCTAGGATTTTGTAACAAACATTGGGAAAGATCATAGGCATTTTAATCTTCTGGATGTGAAAATAACCTATAATTGTATACTGTTCTTTAAAAAAACTATTATACCCCACATTTGAGTAGGTGAATAAAGAGGGAATTAGTTTGGTTTATCAGTACAAGCTACTTTACCAATAGACTGATTTTAATGTTAATTGAAACGTTATATATTGCAAGTGCATGTGAAATTAATATTTGAAAATTTAAAGCACTGTTGAAAACCACTCTTAATAGGCTTGATGTGCATGGCCTTAGGTCATTCTCATAAGTTCATATGTAGGTTCTGTCATATAGAATGACAACATTAAACTGTTATTGGTCCAAGTCATGTTAGCTTTTTAAATGAGTTCATATATATGTTTAAGATGATACAGTTTTGTAGCTTGCTTTAAAGGATTTTGAAAAGTAAGGAATCTTTTTTAGTTTTTTTAATAAGAATACTTCTAAGGTATTTGTATATAGAGTTATGATATTATTATAAGGAAGGATAACAAACACTCTACTTTTCAGGTAAGTACCAATATAACTTTATTGCTTCAGTTTAAGTCGCTTTTGTCTAGTTGTAATGCCTCCAGATTTTGGAAAGATGTACATGTACTAGAAACACATTGAAAAGGAATTGATGCAGCATATTATAGAACTGATAGGAACACGAGTGTCTAATTCCCATTTAATACTGAATTTACTAAAAAGCAGGGAATCCACAAGAACAGGATTTCTAAAGTTAATATTCTTTGGAGAAGTTACCAAAGAGTGAATGAACCTTTTCCCCAAAAACCTTTATTTTGTGTATACCTGTATATTTGCATGCATGCATGGATGAGTGTGTGTGTGTGGTCAGAGAACAACTTAGGAGTTTGTTCTCTCCTTTCACCATTTTGTAAAATAAAGAGTTGGAGAAACTCATGGAATGAATTACATGATTAAAATCCTGGGGAAATGAGCCTGCTGACTTGAGTTTGGATTTGCAGAAGCTGTGTAGAAAGCTGGGCAGTGTAGTATGTGCCTTTAAACCCAACATGTCTCTACCAGGAGGTGGGAAAGTGGAGACAGGAATTTTTAAAACAACCATTGGATATAAATTGGTTGCTATGATGTTTATATTACCAATAAAAGTTTCTCAGATAAGAAATAATAGTTTTGCTCCATCTCCTTATTCCATATAGTTTAAAAATATTGACTTACACAGGTCCCCCCTTGCAAGTTCATGAAATCAATGATAATAGCTGAATAGATCTTTCTTTTTCTTTTTTAAGATTTATTTATACAGCATTCTGTCTGCATGTGTGCCTGCGAACCAGAAGAGGGCACCAGATCTCATTATAGATGGTTGTGAGCCACCATGTGGTTGCTGGGAATTGACTCAAGACTGTTGGAAGAACAGGCAGTGCTCTTAACCACTAAGCCACCTCTCCAGCCTGAAAAGATCTTTCTTAACTTAGATCTAGCAACTATTTTTTCTCAAGTTGGATAACTGCTAAATCTTATGTAACAGTTGGGCAGTGATTGGTCTACTACCAAATGTAGGTGTTAATGACAGTTTTTTTTTGTTTTGTCTTTTGAAGTAACAATTAAGTACTAAAAAAAAAAGCACTGGCCAAAGATTATATACAAAAGCAAGGTTGATTTCTGCTTCCAGGCTGTTGTCATACAGATTCTGTGGAGAACTGTACCAGCATCTTGGATGCCAGCACTACTTAGTGGGCCAGGAGAAGTTGAAGCTGAACTCCAGCTGGCCATGGCTTGTTCTTTTCACTTTTTGGGTCTCCCCATGAAGAAATAATTGGTGACTTGGTTCCAAGCATATATATACAACTTGCCCTTCTTACATGTTTCTTTGCTGATATTTTCCAAGCATGGGAGAGTTGTGACAGTTTCATGATGAAAGAAAAAGGTACTGGGGGAGCAAAAGGTTTGTGTTTAATATCTTTGGATGAAGAGCACAGAATGGCACCAAGCGTGATAAATAACAGTTACTTGAGTTACTTGTAGAGTGCTAAAGATGAGCATTTTGAGTGACCTTGTAAGTGAGCTTAAGTTCATATAAAGGCAAGACTGCTTTAAGAACCTGGGTGTCAAATATTTAAGGAAAGTATACACTTAAGTTATGTCTGGCGTAAAAGCAATGCTTGGAGAACATGAGCCACCAAAGAAGAAAAAAGGGGAGGAGGCAGACGAGGGAAGAAGAACAATAATGAAGACGAGGAATCATGAACCAAGAGACAGTTGCACTTAAAGGAAAGACCCTACTTTGAGCAGCTCCAGGTGTAGGATTCCAGCAGTCAGACACCGGAGATAACACGTGGAGTCCAGTCAAGGGCGTCTCTCAACCTCAGATGCCCAGATGAAGAAAAGCACATGCTCAATGCTGAAGAAATTTAGTGATTACATTGTATGCATTATGTAAATAAAATCTCGGTGCAAAGTTTTTGTTTGTTTTTTAATTTATGCTTTAGAGACTGAACCAGTTGTAAAAAATTGTGGTCAGTTAAAAAAATAATTGAATTCATGTGAAAATTTTCAATCACTGTTCAGGGAAGCAGCTAAATAAAGAAATTTCTGTTTATTTTCCCTAAGATTTTGATTTTGTTGAGACAGGACCTTGAATTACCTATTTATAAGAGGATGGGCTTAGATTATTGACATGTTCTACCATGCCTGGTGTCATCAGTAGATTACAAAGAAATTGGAAAAGTTCATGTTATAATGTGAAGGAAGATTTTAATAGGATGTTCTCATACTAAGATAAAATTTTGCTTTTTTTTTTTTAATATTTATATACATGCTTTTGAGACAAGGTCTAACTGTGTAGCCCTGGCTGGCTTGGGACTTGTTTATTGATCAAACTGGCCTGAAACTCACAAACTAACTTTCCACTTAAAAATAGAAGAGAGCTGTAAAATTAGTTGTTTTTCTTTGTTTTGGTGTAAAGGCACTTATTATATTAAATAAATATACTTGTAAATACTTCTGTATTATGCAAGATGGAGTTCTATAATCTTTAATATCAGACTTTAAAATTTATTTTTTGAGATTGTTGTATAATTGTCATTTTCCTCTTCCCTTTTTTCCTGTATACCCCTTGCTCTCTTTCAAAATCATGACTTTTTTATTGTTACATACATACATATGTATACAATTCATCCATATATATATTCCTAAATATAAAAATACCTTTTTTATTGTTGTTACATACGTATGTATACAATGCACCCATATATATATATTCCTAAATACATAAATACAAAATCAGCCTAGTGTTATTTATATACTCCTCAGTATAGTGTTATTTTTATTCAAGTGTTATTTATATTCAAGGCTGACCAATTAGTATTGTAATCAGTTGGTGTGCTCTTTCCTGGGGAAGACTTTCTCTTACTCTCAACATTCTTTAATTACCTATGTAGTTCTTTGGGTAGGGTCAAAGTCTCATAGGCGATCAGCATGTAATTAAAAGAAAATCTTAATAACTGATAAAGTATATTGTTTTATTTTTTTCTCGTCACATAAATAATGATCATACGTGTTAATGCAAAAACACTCTTCTGGTCTTCAAGGAAATAAGATTGAATATGGTGTAAAATATGTGACCATGGCCTCACCTGGGAACACAAATTCATGTTTCCCTAAGTGACATTTTCCACTGAAGGAAGTGCTTATAGATTTTTATTAGAGAAACAATGTGTTTGATAAAGTGGGGTCCACATCTAGGCAGGCAACAGCAGCATGAGGAATACTCTGCTATATGTGTTAGATACTGCCTGATAACATAATTAGCTTTTGGGTTGCTGAAAGCTAGCTGAGGATGTATATTCAGATATGTATTTCAAAGCAACTGGAAGTCTAAGGTAGTTTGGCTTAGGTCTGCCATAATAAAAGTTTATTTGGCAGTGTTGAATCTTTTAATATGGTCACGCACATCCGCCAAACCTCCTGTTTCTCTGAGTTCACAGTTCTTATTGGTCAGACACCCTATTTTATTCATATAGAGGTTATATGTTGTTTGATACAATAAAATGCTAGGATGGTTCTTCCTAGGATTTATTAGAAATGAAGCTGAGTAGAGAGGAAAACAGTCTACAGGAGAGAAAGTGATAAAGCCTCTAAAGAAGAAATCCCTGGATTATATCATCACATCTATCCATTGTGTATCTTACAGACCATTTACATCTAGCAGCTCTGTTAGATCCATTATTGAAAAAAAAATTGGAGAAGGCATTATGGCCTAACAAAGTAAAGGCAACAGATAAAGGAAGCAGGCATTTTAACCATCTCCCCAACCCTCTGCATGTGTTATCATATGCTTTAACCACACTGGTTCCTTCGCTATCTTTTAATTCTAGGTTTTCTTTTAATCACGTTGATTTCATAGTATCCGTCATGTGTAGTGGATAGTTTTAATTCTAGGAAAGACTGACTTTTTTTTTTTTTTTTAGTATCTAGGTTTTTGTACATATTATTTGTCCTATTGGTACTGCATCTGATACTGGTTTGGGTTGGTTAAATGAATTGTCATATTGTAGATGAAATCAGATAACACGAACATCATTTTTAATTCCTTCCCAACAGAATCAGCTTTTCCTATGCATCAAATATTAGTGATGTGTAGAGAGAAGTGGCCAGTCAGGGTTCCCTAACAAGATTTTATTCAAGTCAGGAAGGAAAATTGCACTCTAATGTGAGAGTCACTGTCTACCTACTTCCCACTAGCAGAATGAGTGTTGCTCAGAATTTCCTTAGTCCTAGCTAACTGCTAGTATGTCTTGAATATTCATTTAATTGGGGGTGGGGGAGAAATGCAGTCTCTTAAAGTATAGTGTCTCAGGTTGCAAGTTTTCCATAGATCATTAGTACTAGCCTCTACACTGAGAAAAGCTGGCAGTTGTTCCTTAACTAAGGAAGAACTTGAGATTCGATCTGTGCTGAAGTTGTCAACAATCCCTCTAAGTTAAAGTACAGGGTCTTTCCCACCTCTGAGTTTAAGTTAGTCTTGTATGCCCCTCCCCTCTGGTTTTTCCAGACAGGGTTTCTCTGTGTAGACTTGGCTAGCCTGACTCGCTTTGTAGACTAGGCTGACCTAAAACTCAGAGATCTGCCTGCCTCTGCCTCCCAGAGTCCTGGGACCACAGGCATGCACCACCACGCCCGCCTTAATTAATTTCCCTTTCTTTCATAGTACATGTCACTAAACATTTTCTCTGCTTGGATTGTACATTTTTTTTTTATTTTTATTTTATGTGCATTGGTGTTTTGCCTGCGTGTATGTGTTACAGACAGTTGTGAGCTGCCATGTGGGTGCTAGGGTTTGAACTTGGGTCCTTTGGAAGAGCAGCTGGTGCTCTTAACCACTGAGCCATCTCTCTAGCCGGATTGTACATTTTTTTATTCCTTCCCTGTGGTTAGGAAAAAGAAAAAACTAAATTTTAGTAAACACCTTGACACATTGTTAAATGACTGATGCATAGAAGAAAAGGCAGAATAAAAAGCACATACAGCACTAAGATGCATGTTCACACCGTAATTACAGGTTTAGGTGATAAAACAATGCCTTTTAATCCTCATCAAAAGTCATGAGGGATATTTCTTTCTTTTCTTTTTTTTTTTTTTAGACAAGGCATTCTCTCTTGAACTATCCCATCACCATACATTTGTAGCATTTTTCTCTCTATAAACTTCTTTCAGACCTTTCAACTCTCAAAGTTCTGTAACCCTTTCACTGACCAGCTGTGAGTTCCAAAGTGTAGTTTTAGCATCTCCATCCAAAACTTGTATGTCCAACCATAAGTACTTTTTTTCTTAGGGTCTGCATGATATCCATCTAGGCCCTTCTGGCTTTCATAGTCTCTGTTGAGAAGTCAGGTGTGATTCTGATGGGTTTGCTGTTCCTTGGCCTTTTCCCCTTGCAGCTTTTAGTATTTTTTTCTTCTTTGTTCTGTATACTTACTATTTTGATTATTATGTGGCGGGAGCATTTTCTTTTTCTTTTTAATTTTTTTTTTTAAGACGTGGGCTTTTTAAAAGATTTATTTATTTATTTATACAGCATTCTGCCTGCACACCAGAAGAGTGTGTCAGATCTCACAATAGATGGTTATGAGCCGCCATGTGGTTGTTGGGAATTGAACTCAGGACCTTTGGAAGAACAGCGAGTGTTCTTAACTCTGAACCATCTCTCCAGCCTAGGATTTTCTTTTCTGGTCTAATTTATTGGGTGTTCTGTAGGCTTCTTGTATGCTTATAGGCCTCTCTTTTAAATTGGGGAGATTTTCTTCTATGATTTTGTTGAAAATGTTTTCTGGGCCTTGGAGATAGGAATCTTCTTTTTCCTCTATTCCTTTTAAGAATAAACAGAAACCTAAGAATAGGTTCTGTTTTTTCATGTTGTCTTGGATTTCTTGGATGGTTTGTGTCAGGAATTTTTTAGATTTATCATTTTCTTTGACAGATACATCAATTTCTTCCATTGTATCTTTCACACCTAAGATTACTTTCTTCCATCTCTTATAGTCTGTTGGTTATGCTTACCTCTGTAGTTCCTGTTTTCTTCCCGAAGTTCTTCCTTGCCATGATGTCCTTCATTTCTGTTTTCTTAAATTTTTCCAAATTTATCTTCAGATCTTGAACCATTTTGTTGATATACTTTACATGTCTGACTGTTTTCCTGTTTTTCCTTCAATTCCTTCAGCAGTTTGCTTGAACATTCCTGTTTCTTTTATTTCTTTCAGTGATTTAATTATTTCCTCTGTGAAGGCCACAAAGTCTTTGGTTGCATCTTCCTGTATTTCTTTATGGATGACCATAATCTGTTTGACTTTATTTTCCTTTATTTCTTTACACATTTTATTTGTTTCCTCTTATCCTCTCCATAAGCATAGATGTAAGGTCATCTTCTTGAATTTCACTTATATTAGGGTGCCGAGGGCTACTTGCCCCTAGATAACTGGGTTCTGGAGATGCCATATTGCTTTGCCTTTTGTTGATTGTGCTTTTGTGCTGGCCTCTACCCATCTGGCTGTCTCAGGTGTTGGCTGTTAATTTCTGGTGCCTGCTGGAATCTTGGGGTAGGGAGAATCTCCTTGACAGGATTCTGAAGGAGGCCTGCTCAGCTTTTTGGGTATGGTCAACTGAATGGCGGTGCTTCTCAGGAATTGCCACTGCTCCCCTCAGGCATATGGACCTGTGTGGTAACTTTGTTCATTGGTAGCCAGGGGGTCTGTCCTCTTACCAGGAGATGTCCTGGAGACTTCTGCCGTGCCCTGGAGACATCATTTCACACATGCACAAGTCACTGGGAGAAAGCCCATAAGCAGTATTTATTCCTGGGCTTCTGTTTTAGTTCTTGCCTTCAGGTTCCTGCCTTGCTTGAGTTCCTGCTCTGACTTCCTTTCATGCTAAACTGTGCTGTGATACTGTAAGCTAAATAATTTCTTTCCTCTACAAATTCTTGTCTAATCACAGTGATAAAAATCCAGTGAAGACAGAAGGATTAGGAGGTGGGGAGAATTGGAAGTATGTCATTGAGGGTGGGCTTTGAGTTTCAAAAGGCTAATACCATTTAGAGTTATCTCTCTTTGCTTCTGGCTTGTGGATTAAGATGTGAGCTCTCAGCCATGCCTACACTAATCTTCTGGAACCATAAGCTCAATTAAACTATAAGTTGCCCTAGCAGTGCTGTTTTAACATGGCAATAAAAATGACTAATAGAGAAGTTGGTACCAGGGAGTAGGCTCTTGCTGTAACAGGCCTAAGTGTGTGGCTTTCTGAAGAATGTGGAAGATTTTAGGACTTTGGACTAGAAAAATCAGTTGAATGCTGTAAGAGGGATTTATTGAGCTGTTCTCATACAAGCCTAGAAAACAGGGCAGACAGCCATGTGGACTGTGAGAGGAGCAATAGCACCTGGGGTAGAGATCATTCATGTGATATTTTGACAAAGAATGTGACTGCTTTCATGCTAAGAATTTGCCTGAAGGTAAATTAAAAAAGGATTGAACTGAGTGTTTGATGGAGAAAGAGACCAAATATTGACTCTGATGCCTGATTATTAGTAATCACTCTTTTGCAGTTTTACAATGAACCAGAGCAAGTGGGAAAAAAAGAAAAACAAATAGTTTGAAGAGAAAAAGAACACCAGGACATTTAATACTGGAGCCAAGGGTTGTGCTGAAAGATATGAGAAGATCAAAATGGATAATAGAAGGGGTGCCTCAGAGCTAGACCCCACCCAGCTAAGCTTCCAACCTGTAAAAGTAAAAGTTGCCTTTGTCATGGAGCTTTACCACAGCAATAAAAAATAATTAATAGACCAGGCTCCCTTGAGCTCCTGAGGTTCCTGCCTTGCTGATGCTAGGCATGCTTACCTTTCCAGGTATCCTAGGTTTGATACCTTGTGACAAGAAAGGTGAAATCACCATCTCATAATCCTGGAAGAAGCTTACCCAAAATGTTGGCAGATACTCAGAGATGGGACACTGGGTCCTTTCAGGAGCCCAGTTATTTGTGCCAGAACTAATGAGTGGGTTCACATTGCAAAGAGTGAGCCATGAGCTCAATTAGTTCTGATGTTTCTTTGTTTAATTTTTGTTTAGATATCTAACCTATTGGAGAAGTTGATGTATTGAAATCATTTACTGTAATGGTTATTTTTTTGATTGTCAACCTGACTATATCTGTAATTAACATAAATCCAAGTGGTTGGATGTATCAGGAGGGATTTTTCTTGATTGAATCATTTGAGATTGAATCTTTTAAGGTAGAAAGATTCATCTTTAAACTGGACTGCACCTTCTGTTGGGAACTTATATAAAGAATGTAGAAGAATGAAGCTTTGCTCTTTGCCTATTTGCCCTCACTCTGTGTGGCAAGTTCAATCTTTCATTTGTATTAGCACCCAGATTCTGAGGTGTAACAGAACTAGATCTTACTAGGCCCCAGACCTTTGCACAACTGACTCCATGATGGAAGTGCCATTCAGGCTGTAAAACTCAGCATGTAGAGAGTACCACCCTCCAAAACTAAAACAAAGGCCTAATCCATCAAATCTATAGACCTGAGAAAGTCTCTAAATGCACTATCCTTGCTTTTTGGCATCTGTAGTTCTGTTTCTGTCTTATTATTTTTTGTTAACTGGGGGTATGTCAACCTAGGACATGGTTTTTGTGTTCAAAAGTTCACCCTGACAAAGGCTTGCGACTATACTAGGATCCTGAGCACCCAGTGTGGTGTTTAGCCAGCTAATAAAGACTTTTTATTGACATGAAACATGTCCAAACAGTTTTCTCTGGTAAATACCGCACAGCAGAAATATATTAAATACCAGTTGAGATGTTCAGACTCATGGACTGGACAGCTATTAGATTATTGAGCTTTCAGTGGGTAGAACATTGCTGGATTAGTTGGACTACAACCTGTAAGCCACTCTAATAAATTCTCTTAATACATACATATACATTAGATTCATTATATCAGTTCTGCTTCTCTAGAGAACATTGGCTAATACAGATACTGTTAGTGCCTTGGTGTTAATTTGTGTCTTTAAATCCAGTAGTACATTTCTAAAGAAAGTGGGTGCCCCAGAGCTTAGTGCATACATTTTCAGGTTAGTAATGTCTTGTTTAACTATTGATTTGATTAGCATGGAGTGTGCTTTTTAAAGCTCTTCTGATTACTTTTAGTTTGAAGTCTTTTATTTTTGTAAGATATTAGGATAGCAGCACCTACTTACTTTCTGGTCCCATTTGATTGGGGGTACTTTTATCTATTCTTTACTCTAAGGCAGTAAAAGATAAAGGAGTAAAAGTATCTAAGGATACCTTTAAAAGTAAGATTTTCTTTTGTAGACAACTTATAGATGAATTTTGTTTCTTGATCTAGTCAGTCTGTGTCTTTTGATGCAAAAATTGAGGCCACTGATATTTAAAGTTAGTATTTGAAATTTATGTGTTAATTGTGGCCACTTTAAAATGTCGTTGGCATTCGTGTCCTTAAAGGTATTTAGTGTTTTAATAATTATGGCTTCCTATTTCTTACCATAGTGTCTCTGCCATGCTTGTTCCCTTTTCATTCAGAAATGTTGCTTTCCATGTTTTCCTTAGGTTTGGTTTGTTGGATATAAATTCTTTTTTTTTACTTAAATTTTTATTTTATTAATTACAGTTTATTCACTTTGTATCCCAGCTGTAGCCCCCTCACCCATCCCCTCCCAAGCCCCCCTCACCCCCTCTTCTTCTCCTATGCCCCTCTCCCAGTCCAATGATAGGGGAGGCCTTCCTCCCCTTCCATCTGACCATAATCTATCAGGTCTCATCAGGACTGGCTTCTTTGTCTCCCTCTGTGGACTGGTAAGGCTGCTCCCCCCTCAGGTGGAGGTGATCCAAAAGCCAGGCCATGAGTTCATGTCAGAGATGGTCCCTGGTCCTATTATTGGGGAACCCTCTTGGATACTGAGCTGCCTTGGGCTACTTCTGTGCAGGGGTTCTAAGTTATCTCCATGAATGGTCCTTGTTTGGAGTATCAGTCTCAGAAAAGACCCCTGTGCCCAGATATTATATTTATATATTTATATATTTATATTTAAATATAAATTCTTAAAGGTTATTTATGCCCTTTTCAGTGTTTTTAATTTTTACTTTTCTTATTGAATTACATTTTCAAGTCTTAGACTGCTTTATTTATTTCTATCAGCCTTCTGTTTGTATTTTCTTGGGCATCACTCAGGTTTTTTATTCTCCTTAAGTGCTTTATAATTTCATTGAGCTGTTTATTTGTGTCTTCTTTAAACTTCTTGAATTATATGACTATTTTCATTACTTTTTTTTTTTAATTTTCTGTCCTGGCATTCACCCAGGCAATTCTCATTGGCAAACATTTCCACAGAACTGGCATGCTTTGCTAGAAGGTACTGGCTCGATCTTTCATATTTTTGGTATTTTTGCAATGTGACTTGGGCATGTGGACTTTTTGTATTGGTTTTTGAGTCTGTTAAGGACAGAACAGATTGGGGAAACCTGTGTAGGAATTGGTTTATTTGGCTTTTACTCTCACACTGTAGTTTATCACTGAAGGAAGCCAGCACAGAAATCAGGGCAGGAACTTGAAGGCAGGAGCTGATGAAGAGGCCATGATAGACTGATTTGTACTGGCCTGCTCATTCTGGTTTTCTCAGTTGTTTTTTTATAGGACCCAGGACCACCATCCCAGGGATGGCACTACACACAATGGCTGGGCCCTCCCCCATCAATCACTAATTAAGAAAATCTCCTACCTTGCCTATAGCATGATCTTTTGGAGGCATTTTCTTAATTGAGGTTCCCTCTCAGATGACTTTAGCTTATGTCATGTTGACATAAACAATTCAGCACAATTGACCCCTGTTAATATGACATACAAACACATCGTTGTTAATCTGCAATCTTTCCTTCATTAATTGTATTTAGGTGTGTGTGTCTGCATTTGGGCATGTACACCCACAGACAAGTGCCTATGGAACACCATGTTGGCCACCAGTGGCACCAGATGTCTTGGAGCTGGAGTTACAGATGGTTCTAAGCTAACTAGAACTTGTGTCCTCTGGAAGAACAACAAATATTTCTCTCTCCCCCAGCAGCCAACAACTGTTAATAGCTCTTCTATTATATTGATGGAACTTCACAAACCCTTCCTCCACTCATTCTGAAATTTTACTGGCTGATATTGTGCAACACTTACATAGGTAACCAAACCATCTGTGAGTTCTTGTGTGAACATTTATGTCATGCTCAGGTTTGTAGCAGTCCTCCCCAATTGTGCTGGCTAGTTTTATGTCAGTTAGACACAAGCTAGATCTTTTGAAAAAAGCCAGCCTCCATTAAGAAACTACCATCATAGGATTTGCCTTTAGGCAAGCCTGTAGTACATTTTTTTAAGTAGTGATTAATATCAGAGGGCCCAGCCTATTTGAAGTGGTGCTGTTGTGGATGTCTTGGTTTATGATATATAAACATGTTTTTCTTAAAATTTCAAATCGGGGATTTTAGTTTGTTCATACCTGTTAAGTGTCTCATGTGGAGCATGGTCTTCGCTAGGTGGAATTAGTTGAATTCTGAGGACTTTGAGGGGTATAAATATGACAGCCCAGAGGAAGAAGACATGGCTACTTGGAGGAAGACTGCTTGCTGCTGGTTTGTCCTGCTGTTGCATTTGCTGTTTGCTGATTTTCTGGTTACCTGAACTTCTGAATTTCTGGACAACTGGTATTGGTATTGTCCCCAAAAGAATCCTATGATCCTACCCAATGGGAAGTAGCAGAGAGAACTCCGCCCCTGTCTCCACTAATCTTTCCCTCCTACCCAGTGTTGAGGGGTTGGAAGGGAGGTAGAAGTGTTTAATAACCCTAAATAAAGTAGGCTTTAAAAAAATCAAGGTCATCATGGTGCCACTCCAGGCAGATGGTCCTGAGTTGGAACAGAAAGCAAACTGAGCATGTCATGAGGAACAATCCAAAAAAACCAGCGTTTTTCTATGACCTCTCTATCAGCTTTTGCCTGCAAGTCCCTTTACTGACTGAGTTTCTGTACTGATTTCCCTCAATGATGCACTATGTAGTAGAACTGTAAGCCAAACTGAAGCCTTTCTGTCTTAGGGTTCCTATTGCTGTGATGAAATACCATGGCTAAAAAGCAAGTTAGAGAGAAAGGGTTTTATTCAGCTTGCACTTCCCCACCACTGTTCATCACCATGGGAATTCAGGATAGGAACTCAAGCAGGTTAGCATCCTGGAAGGAGTTGCTAATGCAGAGGTCATGGAAGGTGCTGCTTAGTGGCTTGCTTCACATGGCTTGCTCAGCCTGCCTTCTTTAAAAAAAAAAACATTATTAATTACAATTTATTCTTTGTATTCCCCCTGTAGCTCCTTTCCTTCTCCCCTCCCAATCCCACTCTCCCTCCCCCTTCTCCACCCATGCCCCTCCCCCAGTCCATTGATAGGGGAGGTCTTCCTCCCCTTCCTTCTGATCCTAGTCTACAGGTTTCATCAGGACTGCATTGTCTTCCTCTGTGTCCTGGTAAGGCTGCTCCCCCCTCAGGGGTTGCTGAACAAAGAGCAGGCCAATCATTTCATGTCAGAGACAGTCCCTGTTCCCATTACTATGGAACCCACTTTGACACTGAACTACCATGGGCTACATCTGTGCACGGCTTCTAGGTTATCTCCATGAATGATCTCTGGTTGGAGTATCAGTCTCAAAAAAGACTCCTGTGCACAGAGTTTTTGGGTCTGTTGCTCTCCTTGTGGAGCTCCTGTCCTCTCCAGGTCTTACTATCTCTCCCTTCTTTCATAAGATTCCTTGTACTCTGCCCAAAAGTTGGCCATAAGTCTCAGCATCTGCACTGATACCCTGCAGCGTAGAGCCTTTCAGAAGCCCTCTGTGGCAGGTTCCTGATCTGTAACCTGTTTTCTTCTTCCTCTGATGTCCATCCTCTTTGCCTTTCTGAGTGGGGATTGAACATTTTAGCCAGAGTCTTCCTTCTTGATTAATTTCGTTAGGTGTACAGATTTTAGTATGTTTATCCTATGTTATATGGATATATATACCCTGTATGTCTTTCTGCTTCGGGGATACCTCACTCAGGATGATCTTTTCCAGTTCCCACCATTTACCTGCAAATTTCATGATTTCCTTGTTTTTTTTTTTTTTTTTTTTTTTTTTTTTTTTTTTTTTTTTATGCTGAGTAATATTCCACTGTGTAGATGTACCACAATTTCTGTATCCATTTCTCAGTTGAGGGACATCTGGGTTGTTTCCAATATCTGGCTATTACAAATAAAGCTGCTACAAACATGGTTGAGCAAATGTCCTTGTGTACTTGAGCCTCTTTTGGATATATGACTAGGAGTGGTATAGCTGGGTCTTGAGGAAGCACTATTCCTAATTGTCTGAGAAAGTGCCAGATTGATTTCCAGAGTGGTTGTACAAGTTTACATTCCCACCAGCAGTGGAGGAGGGTTCCCCTTTCTCCACATCCTGTCCAGCATGTTTTGTCACTTGAGGTTTTGATCTTAGACATTCTGATGGGTGTAAGGTGAAATATCAGGGTTGATTTGATTTGGATTTCCCTGATGACTAAGGCCGTTGAGCATTTCTTTAAGTGTTTTTCGGCCATTCAATATTTCTCCATTGAGAATTGTCTGTTTAGCTCTGTACCCCATTTTTTAATTGGATCACTTGATTTGTTGCTTTTTAACTTCTTGAGTTCTTTATGTATACTGTATATTAGCCCTCTGTCAAATATAGGAGTGGTGAAATCCTTTCCTAATCTGTAGGCTGTTGTTTTGTTCTGATTACAGTGTACTTTGCTTTACAGAAGCTTTTCAGTTTCATGAGGTCCCATTTATTGATTGTTGCTCTTAGAGCCTGTCCTGTGCTGTTGGTGTTCTGTTCAGGAAGTTGTCTCCTGTGCTAATGAGTTCAAGGCTCTTCTTCACTTTTTCTTCTAACAGGTTTAGTGTGTTTGGTTTTATATTGAGGTCTTTGATCCACCTGAACTTTAGTTTCGTGCAGGCTGATAAGTATGGATCTCTTTGCATTTTTCTACATCCAGTTAGACCATTTGTTGAAGATGCTATCTTTTTTTCCATTGTATGGTTTTGGCATCTTTGTCAAAAATCAGGTGCCCATAAGTGTGTGGGTTTATTTCTGGGTCTTCTATCAGATTCCATTGATCCACCATTCAATTTCTATGCCAGTACCATGAAGTTTTTAGTATTGTTGCTCTATAATACATCTTGAGACCAGGGATGGAGATACCTCCAGAAGATCTTTTATTGTAGAGGATTGTTTTAGTGATTCTGGGTTCTTTCTTTTCCATATGAAGTTGAGAATTTTTCTTTCCAGGTCTGTAAAGAATTGTGTTGGTAATTTGATGGGCATTGCATTGAATCTGCAGATTGCTTTTGGTAAGATGGCCATTTTTACTATGTTAATCCTGCCAAGCCATGAGCATGGGAGATCTTTCCATCTTCTGTTATCTTCTTTCATTTCTTTCTTCAGAGACGGAAATTTTTTTTCATACAAGTCTTTGACTTGCTTGGTTAGAGTTACACCAAGGTACTTTATGTCCTTTGAGGCTTTTATGATGGATGTTGTTTCCCTAATTTCTTTCTCAGCCACTTTATCTTTTGTATACAGGAAGGCTACTGATTTTTTGTGTTGATTTTGTATCCAACCACTTGGCTGAAGTTGTTTATCAGCTGTAGGAGTTCCCTGGTAGAATTTTTGGTGTCACTCATGTATACTATCATATCATTTGCTCAACCATGTTTGTAACAGCTTTATTTGTAATAGCCAGAAGCTGGAAACAACCCAGATGTCCCTCAACAGAGGAATGGATACAGAACTTGCAGTATATTTACATAATGGAATACTACTCAGCAATAAAAAACAAGGAAACCATGAAACTTGCAGGCAAATGATAGGAGCTAGGAAAGATCATCCTGAGTGAGGTATCCCAGAAGCCAAAAGACACACAGGGTATATATTCACTTGTAAGTGGATATTAGACATATAATATAGGATAAACATACTAAAATCTGTACACCTGAAGGAAGCTAAGCAGAAAGGAGGACCCTGAGTAAGTTGCTCATCCTCATTCAGAAAGGCAAATGGAATGGACATCAAAAGAGGGAGAAAACAGGGAACAGGACAGGAGCCTACTACAGAGGGCCTCTGAAAGACTCTACCCTGCAGGGTATCAAAACAGAGGCTGAGACTCATAGCTACACTCTGGGCAGAGTGCAGGGAATCTTATGAAAGAAGGGGGAGATAGAAAAACCTGTTGGGGATAGGAGCTTTACAAGAAGAGCAACAGAATTAAATAATCTGGGCAAAGGGGTCTTTTGTGAGACTGATACTCCAAACAACCATGCATGGAGATAGCCTAGAACCCCTGCACAGATGTAGCCCATAGCAGCTCAGTGTCCAGGTGGGTTCCCTAGGACACTAGGTGGGAACAGGGACTGCCTCTGACATGAACTCAATGGCTGGCTGTTAGATCACCTCTCCCTGAGCAGGGAACAGCCTTACCAGGCCACAGAAGAATACAATACAGCCAGTCCTGATGGGACCTGATAGGCTAGGGTCAGAGGGTAGGGGAGTCCCTATCAGCAGAATTAGGGAGAAGTATGAGAGGAGATGAGGGAGGGTGGGTAGGATTTGGAGGGGACTAGGGAGGGCCCTACAGCTGGAATACAAAGTGAATCAAATGTAAATAAAATGTAAATAAAAATATAAATAAAGACACACAGGGTATATACTCATTCATAAGTGGATATTAGACGTATAATATAGGATAAACATACTAAAATCTGTACACCTAAGAAAGCTAAACAGGAAGGAGGACTCTGGCTAAGAAGCTCAATCCCCATTTAAAAAGGCAAAGAGGATGGACATCAGAGGAGGGAGAAAACAGGGAACAGGACAGGAGCCTACCACAGAGGGCCTCTGAAAGGCTCTACACTGCAGGGTAGTGAGGCAGATGCTGAGACTTATAGCCAAACTTTGGGCAGAGTGCAGGCAATCTTATGAAAGAAGTGTGAAATAGTAAGACCTAGAGAGGACAGGAGCTTCACAAGGACAGCAACAGATCCAAAAAGTCTGGGCACAGGGGTCTTTTCTAAAACTGATACTCCAGCCAAGGACCACTCATGGAGATGGCCTGGAACCCCTGCATGGAGGTAGCCTATGGCAGTTCAGTGTCCAAGTGGTCTCCATAGTAATGGGAACAGGGACTGTGTCTGACATGAACTGATTGGCCTGCTCTTTGATCACCTCCCTGGTAAGGGAGCAGCCTTACCAGGCCACAGAAGAAGACAATGCAGCCACTTCTGATGAGAACTGATATACTAGGATCAGAGGGAAGGGGAGGAGGATTTCCCTTATCAGTGGACTGGGAGAGGGACAGGGATTGGGAAGAGGGATGATGGGTTTGGGAAGGGAGGAAGGAAGGAGCTACAGGGGTGATACAAAGTGAATAAATGGTAATTAATAAAATAAAATAATTAATAAAAATATAAATAAATTTAAAAAACTAAATAAAATCGAGAATATATTCTCAAAATACAAAATAAAATAATGAATGAGAATAGATTGGACAAGGATTTTTAGCACTTGATTAATAATTCCATGTAGAAAAACCTGAAAATTTAAGAAAAAAAGATTAACATAGATAATGAATTTACAAAATAAAAGGTAAGTTTTTAGAATTTAAGAGTTCATTGACTAAGAAAACAAAAAATAGAATCATCTAAAGACACAAATGGTAATATTTTAGATTGAATGGGATAATGAGAAACCACTGAGCATCCATACTGGAAGTAATACAATTAATTACCTTGGTCTTCTCATTCAGTACAGTAGAAGGCAATTTCTATAAGCAAATTATTAAGCTTGTATGTCTTTTTGTCACTTATTTTCTTACTTTATTATATTAATTACAGTTTATTTGTTTTGTATCCCAGCTGTAGCCCCCTCCCTCATTCCCTCCCAATCACACTTTCCCTCCCTCATTTCCTTTCATGCCCCTCTCCAAGTCAGTTGATAGGGGAGGTCCTCCTCCCCTTCCATCTGACCCTAGCTCATCAGGACTGGCTGCATTGTCCTCCTCTGTGGCCTGACAAGGCTGTTCCCTACTCAGGGGGAGGTGATCAAAGAGTCAGCCACTAAGTTCATGTCAGAGACATGTTCCCCTTACTAGGGATCTTACTTGGATACTGAGCTGCCATGGGCTACATCTGAGCAGGGGTTCTAGGTTATCTAGGTTATATCCATGAATGGCCCTTGGTTGGAGTATCTGTCTCAGAAAAGACCCCTGTGCCCAGATTTCTTGATTCTGTTGCTCTCCTTGTGGAGCTCCTGTTCTATCCAGGTCCTACCATCTCTCCCTACTTTCATAAGATTCCCTGTACTCTGCCCATAACTCTGGTTATGAAGCTTGTATATCTTAAATAATGGTTCTGAGGGGCCAAGTCAAACATGTGCTTCTCAGACAACCATCTTTAGTAAGGTACAGAGAAAGCCCACATAGTCTTGGTAAGGTTTAGTCAACAGAAAAGACTGGAGTAGATTTGTTAGAGCAGCAGTCATTGCTAAGCTTAGCTTTCAGTCATTTCACTCTTTAAAGCATGAGTTCTAGGTAGTATTGAATAGGCCATGTGCTGGTCTCTGGTGGTCCTGTAGGAGGCAAACAGAGAGTTGATTCGCTTTTACTGTATGGTTTGCCAGTAAACTTTAATGGCATTACTGGGGCTTTGTTAAAATGTAATTTTTTTTTCTAATTCAGAAGGTCTAGAACAAGAACTAAGGTATTTCTAGTAAGTTTCCAGTTTACTAGTTAGTAGATCATATTTCGAGTAGAAAAGTATGCCTTTTCTTGGGGAGGTAGCAAATAACAGACTACTACATTTTATGAATCAGAAGTAAATACTTTATTATGGGTGCATACATTCTATTCCTTTTCTTCAAAGAGGAACAGAGGCCTTCTCAGCCACAGCCCACCTTGCTTTTCTTTCCCAAACTCCCTACTGGCTATCTATGGTTATAAATTCCTCTGCTGTTTAGGCTCTGCTCTCAAAGTGTGTTTGCACTGGTGGACGAGGGGAGGAGGAGGTGGTAATGCTTTTCCAAACATCTAAATTTAACATTGCCACATCAGGATGGGAATTTCTTTTTAGACATTTTATCTGAACTATCTGTACAATAATTTCTGTCTGAATGTTGCTCTTGGCGACAGGAGAGTTGCCAGCACTGTGTAAACAGTGATACATTCATGTGCTTGCAGCCTCACAGCCCCAGGGGGACTCTGTAGAACTCTGAGGTTACTTGCAGCTGCCTGCCCACATTGCTCTAAATCTAAGTGACGCAAAACTCTTTGCCCCAGTTCAATTGGCATTTCCAGACACTGCTGTACAGCTCCCAGAACTTCATTCATTTCTTGTGAATACATGTTCCCTTGCCTGGGAATGAACACCAGCTTCTTCATTTCTCAGGTATGTGGCTATTTTCTTTCAGAACAGATAAGCATTATTTTCCTTTTCTTTTTAAAACAGAGAAAATCAAATGGAGTTTGTATAAAGAAAGTATTTTCCCTTCTGGGAAGGAGTTCTGATCTTACATTTTCAACTAAAGATTGAAGCTCTCACTCATTTCTCCATAAACTGTACAACTTAAGGCAAATGGTGGAGGTAGAGACATTATTTCCTGCAGGAGGTAGCAAATTGGCTTGCAGTGGTATGTGTTTGTTACCCTCAGGCCTCTCCAGGCCTCTGATCAGCTGATGTTGGCATAGCTTCCCAGTGAAAAGGTCCTGCAGGAAATAAGCATGCAACTGGATCAGGTTTTGGAATGCCAGAGTGCAGTTGAGGAACCGATGAAAAGAAGAGGTCTGCCTTGCTTTGACCAGTCAAGACAAGATCTCATTATGTATCTCTGGATGGCATAGAACTCACAACATAAATCAGGCTGGCCTTGACTTCCACTTACAGCAATCTTCCTGCTTCCACTTCCCGAATGCTGATATTATAGACATTTGCAACCCCACATGTGTTGCTTTTTTATTTTTATAATTTTAATTCAGCAATTAATGTTTCTTGTTTATTTATATATATATTTATTTAAGAATGAAGCAGGATCTTATGTAGCCTGAGATGGCCATGAAATCACTGTAATAGCCATTGATCTTCAACTCCTGATCTCCAGAGATCTTCCAAGTCCTGGGATTGTAGATGTTATGCTCTGTTCGTGAGACCCCCAAAGAACACCAGGAATCATCTCTGCTGCAAACACAAGAGTGTTTATTAGATACAAGCTTGAGCCCGGGTTGTAAGCTCCCTGTGGAAACAGAGAGGTATGCTGTGGGGCAGTCTAGGGGAACAAGGTTTTTAAAGAGCAAAACTGTAAGTGGGGTGGCGGTTGCTCCGAGCCTTGGTGTTACATGATTGGGTAAGGGAAATTGACTTTTGAAATGATTGGTTTACTTTTGGCACCAAGACCATAAATGGTTCTGGCCTGGCCATCTGGGGCAGTTTCCTAGCAATTGCATCTCTAGTGGTCAGGAAAAGAATGCAGTAAGGCTTGTTCCTCTCCTCAGGTGGCTGGACATGTCTTCATCTGTCTGGCCTTTGTTCAGGCTTGTGCTTTCAACTTTGATTCAATAACTCAAAAAACTAATTTTTAATTCTTTGGTCTTTCATTCCCCCTTTCCCATGATCATTTGAAGACCTAATCATGGGTCTTCCAGGTTTGACTCATGGAGTCTGCCAGATTTACCTTTCCACAATGGGATCGGAGTACCATTAATTGTATTGCACCCAAGCCATGAAAGCCATCAAGCAATTTAAAATACAAGGTGCAAAGGCAAAAATCAAAATGAGTAGGGGTCCCTTCAGGGTGGCTATAAGGATAGTAAGCCAAGGAGAACTATTATACCAGGTTTATACCATCCTCTGGAATCTTTTTGCTCTAGCATCTCTTCAAGCTTTTTGTTATTTTTCCTAAGGATGTCCTAATCATTCCTGACTGGTTTACATAAAAACATTTTTCTCTAAGGACTGCACATGGCTCACTGTGCTATAAAAACAAGAGATCCTAGCTCCTTCTATTTCATAACACTACTTCTACTAGGGAATCAACATTCTTTTCTAAATGATTGTACATCCAGTGCTGCAATACCAGTTTTTACTTCAGGTAAGCAGGTCCCCAAGATAACAGTTAATGTCAGGGAGCCCCTTTTGACCTTTTGACTTAGCATTTCAGCCTGCTAGGCGGGATGAAGGTGGAGGTCTTTTCTTCTGTATTGCTTCAGTGCTGACCATGGGGCTGTTGACATCAGGGGCTAGGAAGGCTGAAATGCCAGCCAAAGGCTGGGCAATGGGGCAGTCCTCAGAAGTGTCTAGTTAGTTGATCCATCTGAAGAGGCAGGGAGCAATCACGCCAGCTTCCAGCAAGTCCAGATCTCAGCTTGTACTCCATAGCTGATACCCACATATATTCTGTCAGCCAGGTGAAACTCTGCTGAGACAAATTCAGACTAGAGACAGAAATTAAAATTTGTCTAGTAAGTGGGGAAAGTACAGAATCCCAAGACCAAGGGAAAAATTCATCAGGGTTCAGTTTGAGCTATGCCAGATCCAGGTGTCATGACTTTTTGGTTTCCTGATATTCATATGAATTTTAGTTTACATAAGGAACTATATTAGTGTCACCATACTTTAGAAAAAGCAGTTAAAAGGTGTCTACAAGACAGCAGAAGTAGACTCATGCCATCAAGACCTAGTAAAAGCTATGGTCTTTGGGTCAGATATACACATTAGACAGATGTTTTTAGCATGATGAGAAGCACATTTAAGTCTATTTCCAGAAGACAACCAAAAGGAAATTAAAATCTCAAGCTTGTAACTGGATAATAAGGAGTCAGTGCTCTATCAGCTTATCAGAACTCTATTAATCAATGTCTTAACTTTGAACTTCAGAAATCTTAAACAACATAAGCACAATAGCAGGGAGAAATCGGAAATATCTCCCATTTTCAATATGCCTTAAATTACTTTCTTATATTATTACAACTTACATTTATATATCTTAAAACATCTAGTTAGACCTTCCAATCTTCCTTGCATTTACCAACTTTGAAACATTTTCCTTGACCTTTAGACAATATTTCTTAGACTCTCATAATTTAAACATTCATATCCTCAGACCTCATATAAACTTTACATCTTTCTATCCAGTTATTTATTGTAAGACATAGGCAATTAACATGAAGCCTCTGAGCAAGGCAAACCTCTTTACCTTTCTGAATAAAAGATCTAGTACATAGTAGTTCTAACTAGCTAATGAATTGACCAATGAATTAACAGTGGGTATAATTGTCTGCTCTTTAGCTGCAAAGCTGCCATTAGCTTGGCTTCATCATCAATGTGATCAGAGACCTGAGAAGAATAAATTATAAGATATGTATATATTCCAGTCAAAATGACAGTGATGAGTAGTCAGTCTACCACCAAGGCAGTTGTCCCTGGCTCCTGAGGTCTCATGGTATCATGAGCAGAGGTGGTCCAACCATCATGCACAAAAGATGAATGACTGTTTTTGTGTAAAAAAAGAACATGAAAGATGGTCTTACCTCACCTTTAGCAACACGAAACAATGACTCTTCAGGTGTCCACAGCTTTGTCCACATTTTAGCCTGGGCCTTAGCTTCGGCCAGTTGGGGCAGTCTTGCTCAGTGGTTAGCATGCCACAATCCAGAGTCGAAGTCATCTGTTGTTATGCTCAAATCTTCTCGGAGACCTTGGGGAGCTACTGCCAGGATTTTGGAACTCTCTGTCATAATTAGTTCACACATGTTAAACTGCCATATTTCACAGATCCTGACAAGCGTGAGGGCCAGCATATTTGAGTTACTCTTTGTCTGTCTTTAGTCATCTGCTCTAAACTGCATCCTATAAGACAGAATGCTATAATTGCTAATGCTGGCATATTCCTTAGATGAGCATTTTAGGACCATATCTATTTTAAGTACATGTACATGGGCAAACTTCACAGTTACCCATCCTAAGCTTAACCTTGAAAACATAAATAAAAGACTAGGTAACGCTCAATCTTGTAATCAACTGTAGTCATTAGCGTAACTTTAAATATATTTCTGAGCTAAAATCAAAGCAAAACTTTTAATCAGATACAGTTCATAGAGGGACTAGCCAATTTTGCTGTTCCTACCACATTGCATTAAGACTGAACAGCAAAAAGCTGAAAGGACAAAAGTTGCACTTAGCACTAAACAGGGAACTGACCACAGCTGGCAGCCCTCAACAAAGATGGCAGTAAAACCATGGGTCCACCTTCTTATCCCTGAACCAACATGGCAGCTAGCCACGTGTTGCTACAGTCTGTGGCTGCCAACATAAAACATTGCCATTAGGTGTCGCTAATGGTGTTGCTATCTCCCATGGTATAATACTGTGGCTCATTTACAGTTTCCTGTAACCAAGTTCTAACATTGTAATCAAATAAGTTTTAGAACCAACTGCATAACAGAACAGCATAGAACAATTTTAAACTGTACTTGAACTATTCTGGCCATACCAAACCTATAGGCCAGAAAGAAACAGCATTAATCTGTTCACTCAGGAACTGGCGGTCAGGCATGTATTTCATATAATGGTTAACTATGACTTGACTACAGCCCTGTATAACCCTGTGCTAACATGGAGCTGCAGTCCTCTTCCCCCTTTAAAGAGCATAAAAAACATTTTGTATTGAAGTATCACCAGCCTTTTAAATGAAGAACAACATATTTTACAGTTCTTTCTCAAATCATATTTGCAGGTATGAGAAACCAAAGCAAATAGAGTTCATATGCCCTCTGGCTTTCCATATATACTCTGACCTTCCATAACATTCTACATACCTTCAGATTAGGCTTTTCCTAGCTTCATTCTTCTGGTTTAACCAGACATTTTATTTTTCCTTTCTTTATTATCCTAGTCTCTTGCTTTCTCTCTTGCTTTTCAGACAACATAAAAACTTCCATCAAAATCTTTCTCATCATTTCTTTACTAAATCATTCCATGGGTTTTTACCATCCTGACATAATATACTGTAAAAATTTTAATATCCTTAATTGGCTCAAACAATATGGCATGGTTTCATTTGGTAAAATTAATAAAATAAATACCAAAGGCTTTTGTCCTTCCACAAAAGGATGAGAAACTGTTCCAAGTTCTTTGTTCGGCCACCCAAGGTCATTATTTTAAAATACCTGATAAGCTTTAAAATGTTTCATAGCCTCAAACACGTTTTTAGAAGAAATCTGTTTTTGCATATCAAAATAAAATACCCTTTTTAGGAGTGAAGTGACAAAGCATAACCATAATTTTAAAAGTCAAAACCAAATTTTACCAGTGCAAACAATTCAATCTCTAAAATTAATACCAATTTAAAAGACTTGTCTTCGTAGTCTAAAAGGAAATAGTATGATATACAGAATTCATTACAACTAAGAGGTTCTGTAAATTTTTTCTTTTCTTTTGTTCTGCCCCACGCCACATGACAATTTCAATATGGCAGAGTCACATCACATAGCATGACAAGCCACAGTGTTGCTATTTAAAAACATGTGTGCTTCTATAGCTCTTGCAAATGCATATACACCTATATATGTTCTAAATAAGAGTTTGAACTTAACCTTTAAACATATCCAATAGCTGTTAATCTAGAACCAAGACACACAGAGCATATTAACCATTTCAGATCAGTCAAAAACAAACATGTACTGGCCATACATAATTTTAACCAGACAGACAAAACTTTTCTTATTCAATCCAGCCATAATTTCAAGAACTTTGTTTTATCATCCTGGGCAAGCTTGCACAGCCCGCCCAGCTCTTGGCTGTTCTCCATCTGTCCTGCCCTGAGGCATGCTCCCACCAGTGACTAGAGGTACCCCAGCTTATAGCACTGAGAGCATGGGGCAGGCAAAGTCACCATGGTGCACAGCTGTTTGGTCACCTGCCTACTGAGACCATCATAAACAAACAAAATCATAAAAGAACAGCACATGAAAACAATGTACTGGTACAATGCACCCAAAAAGAAAGGAAGAGGAAGGAGAAACCAAAGGCATAGTGGCCCGTCTCTCAATGGGCCCTCTGCCCTGTTCCATAGGGTGGCTTGCCCGGAAATCAGGCTCCACCCAACTACACCAGAGCCTGGAACGGATGGTCCAGCACCACCGCCAGGCTGAAAGTGCACTCAGCGGTGGCCTCTTGCTAGCTGGGAATAGTCCTGGACAATTTCATTCTTGATTCCACCCTCGCACTCTGCCCCCCACCAGCTGGCCACTGGAACAGACTACAGCTCTTGCCATTCCCACTTCCGTGTGTGGGGGAGAGAGGGAACAGCATGCAGGTAGAAGGGTAGGGTGGAACAGGGAGGGATTAGAGAAAGTCTGTCCCATAGTGGCTGTCACAGTCCCACAGTCCAATATAAACAAAGATTCAGGAACACAGGAACAAAATAGAAAGACAAGCACAAACTAAAGCCTGTGTAGCTGTTTCACAATTTCAATTTAAGTTCAGACTCAGGGACCTTCAGATTCCTGCTCTGGTTTCCCTTCCATGGAAGCCCAGAGTAGTGGGTGGGTTCTATCTGAACCATCTCCCAACAGTAGGACTCTATCCAAGTGTTTGCCAAAAGACTGATGAACCCAGAAACGTCTTTCTGACTTTTGTGGCTCTGATCACCTGGGACGTCTTCCTATAGCTATGTCTTGCTGCTCACACAAATATGGACATCTCAAGGATTTTCAGAACAGAAAACAGCAAATAGACGCAAACATGAACACTACACAGAAACCGAAGGACACTTACCAGCAGGCATAAGACCCTCCAGGTCAGGGTCCTGGAGGTCTGGGAGTCTCCGGCATGAGCCCCCAAATGTTATGCCCAGTTTGGGAGACCCCCCAAAAGACCACCAGGAATCATCTCTGCTGCAAACACATGAGGGTTTATTGGATACAAGATCAAGCCTGTGTCACAAGCTCCCTGTGGAAACAGATAGGTATGTGGTGGGGTGGTCTGTCTAGGAGAACAAGGTTTTTAAAGGGCAAAACCACAAGTTGCGGGGGGGGGCTCCAAGCCTTGGCGTTACATGATTGGGTAAGGGAAACTGACTTTTGAAGTGATTGATTTACTTTAGGCACCAAATCAGTAAACGGTTCTGGCCTGGCCATCTGGGTGGGTTGCCAAGAGAGGGTATATCTTATTTATTTATTTAATTTTTATTTTTTTTTATCAGTTACATTTTATTAACTCTGTATCCCAGCCATGTCCCAATCCCTCATTCCCTCCCAGTCCCTCCCTCCCGAGGGTATCTCTTTAATTGGTTCCAGCCAGGCCATCTGGGTCAGTTTCCTAGCAACTGTATCTCTAGTGGGCAAGAAAAGAATGCAGTAAGGCTAGTTCCTCTCCTCAGGTGGCTGGACATGTCTTCACCTGTCTGGCCTTTGTTCAGGCTTGTGCTTTTAACTTTGATTCAATAACTCAAAAAACTAATTTTTAATTGGTCTTTCATTGATATGTGTCACTGTACCTTCTATACTCTCAAGTATTTCTTTCCTTAATCCTTAACCTTGTGTGCGTGTGTGTGCATGTATCTTTGTAGTTATGCACACATGTGGAGGCTGGAGAAGGAGGTTAGTTCTCTTCTTTTGTCTTACTCTGCCCCATCCCCTTGTTTTTTGAGCCAGGGTCTCTTTTTGAATAGGAAATGGGCAGTTTAGACTAGGCTCGCTGGCCATCAACTTCCGTGGATCTGCCTGTCTCTGCTCTGCAATGCTGGGCTTGAGATATTCATAGCTCTTAAGTTTGTACTGGACATTGGAGCCCAGATCCTTGTGCTTACAGAGGAAGTGTCCCTGACCTCTGAGTGGCTCTGATAAAAACTAGGTCTCAGAAATAAATCATAGAAAGGCCACTTGTCTGCTTAGCTATGGGCCAAGCATGTTAATGAGCTAACCCCAAGGTAGTATTCATGTACTAGTGAAACAGCCCTAAGCTGTGAGTCCTAATTGTGCAAAAAATTGTGGGAATGGTCTATAAGGTTGCACTGTCATGATCCTGAGACATATCTTCTCTAGCTTCTCAGCAAGTGAACTTAAGAATATGTTCAATCCTGCCTTCAGTGATCATTGGTTTAACTTCCAGTCTGTCGCTGGGCTCACACATCTCCACAAGTCAGTGCCAGCCACTGTCAAATACTCTCCAGGGTTTTTCTGAACCTCTATCAGTGCCATCTTCCCCACCTACCACAGCTGAAGGATTTTTTTGGCAGAAACCTGCAAACTTTTGAAGCATTCTCAGTGGAGAAGAGTCTCCAGTAGAACCCTGCACTATGTCAATTTCTGGTTTTCTGGGAGTCTTCTTTGCTGAAGGATGGTGGCTACAGTTACTTGTGAATATGCAAATAAGAATGTAGTAAAAAATTATGCTAGTCTGGCCAAGCAGCAGTAGTAGAGATTTTTCTAAGCTCTGTATCTTCACTAGCCCCTGGAAGCTGGGTAGATTTCCTTCCTGTTCAGTGGGCCTTAAATCCAATTACACAGTTGTTGGTTGCCACTGACACATGAATGCTACTTATTGTACCTTGGTCTGTATCTTGCCACGCTGGTATTTTTCATGGCTCACAGGTGTTGCATCTGGATAAGGTGATGGCTATTCTTGGTTAGCAACTTGACCACACCTGGAATAAACTAAAACCTAAAAATGGAGGGGCACCCTTGTGAAACATTTTTACATACTTTGAGGTGGGAAGATCCACTTCTAATCTGAGGTAGGAAGACACACCTTTAATAAAAATCTTTTGAGCTGGAAAAAAACCCACCTCTGATTTAGGCCATACTTTCTGCTGGGTACACTGTGTAAAACCTAATCCCCCACAATGGAAGGCCCAGAAGACATGCCCTTCACTAATCCTATATGATCCAAAATGATGAGAGGGACACCAGCACATTTGAAGAGCTTTGTTGCTGCATTTTCCCTTGTGCCAGACCTTAGGGGTAGAGATCCTGCTGCTCAGTAGGATTAGTTAAGTGCAAATAGTTTAATTAGGCCCTGAAGTAGCAGGGGCCAGGTGGCAGCACTGAATCACCAAAGGCAAGGTACTCATACTTAGTGTACCATTACAGACAATTACTACAATACAGTAACATCACAGACAGAGCAATGTCCATAATGGCCTGACCTGTAATGGTCAGCAGAAGCTAAATGAATTTATGGTGGTATAAGTCCTGTGGACTGTTGGCTAATCAATCACTTGTGTTTCCAGGCTTGAAGTAGACTACTGATCTCCTCATGTGAGGGACACCATGCTCTCTTAAAAAAGGACCTTGATAAAATACCTAAAAGTTTTACCATTAGCCTTTTCCCAGTCCTTCCCCACAGGGACCTACTGCCTTTTAAAAGGGTAATTGTATAATGAGGGAAAGGAAACAACCATACTTTCCTGGACTGTTGGATACTGGTTCTGAATTGATGCTGATTCTAGGAGACCATAAGAAAATTGTGGCCCTCCAGTTAAAGTAGGGGGCTTAGGGAGGTCAGTGGTTAATGCAATTTTGGCTGAAGTCTGACTCATAGCAGGTTAGCGAATCACTGAACTCATCCTGTGGTCATTTACTCAGTCCCAGAATATATAATTGGAAGAATTCTCACATTAGCTCCCTGACCTAATGGAGTGGAGTGGAGTGAAGGCTATCATGGTTGGAAAGGCTACATGGAAGCCTTAGAGTTGCTTCCAAAGAAAATAGTGAACTAAAAACAGTATTGCATCCCTGGAGGAATTTCAGAAATTAGTACCATCATCAAGGACTTAAAGATGCAGGTGTGGAGGTTCTCACATCTCCCTTTCACTCTATCTGGCCAGTGAAGAAGACAGATGGATCATAGAGAATGAGAGTTGACTATCAAAAACTCGTTCAAATAATGACTATCATTTCAGCTCCTGTGCTAGATGTGGTGATCAGATTAACACAACTCCTGTCACATGATATGCAGCTGTTGGTCAAGCAAACATCTTTTTCTTGGTACTTGTCCATAAAGAGCTCCAGCAGTTATTTGCTTTCAGTTGGCAAGACCCGCAGTATACATTTACAGTTTTATATTATTTCTCCAGCCCTGTGTCATAACTTAGTTACAAGAGATCTCAATTATCTGTTTCATCCCCAAAATATCACATGGGTACATTATATTGATGACATTATGCTGATTTGATCAAGAAAGCAGGAGATAGCAACCATTTTGGACTTACTGATAACACATATGTGCATCAGAGGATGGGAAATAAATCCAACCAAAATTCAGGAGACTTTATCTCAGTGAAATTCTTAGAAGTTCTGAGGCATGCAGAGATATTCCTTCCAAGATAAAAAAAAAAAAGTAATTGCACATGGTTATTTCCAACACCAAGAAAGAAATCACAACGTTTAGTGGGCCTATTTGGATTCTGGAAACAACTTATTCCTTTGGTGTGTTACTCTGGTCTGGAAAGCTGCTGGTTTTGTATGGTGCCTTAACAACAAGGCTCTTCAACAGGCTTATGTTGCTGCGCAAGCTGTTTTACCACTTGGATCATATGATCCTGAAGACCTGATGGTACTTGAGGTGTCAGTGGTAGGTATGGGAGCTGTTTGGAGACTTTGGTAGACTCCTATTGCTGAATCATAGCACAGACCTTTGGGATTTTGGAGCAAAATCTACATATAACTATTCTTCATTTGAAACACAGCTTTTGGCCTGATATTGGGCCTTAGTAGAAACTGAACCTTTGACAATGGGCCACCAAATTACCATGTAACCTGAACTGCCCATCATAAACTGGGTGTTATCTGACTCAAGTCATAATGTGGGACATGCAAATTCATATCCAGAAGGCAAATTCATAACCAGAATAAGTATCTACTCCAGTAAGGCCAAAGTGTTGTATTTTCCATGGAAGAAGCAGGCCAACATAGTCAACCTGCCACCAAGTCACTGACTAGTTGCCCCGGGGAATGGTGACATATATGGGGCTCAGTGTCTGTCTCTGCTGTTCGAAGATCTGGCACTCAGCAGCAGCTGTAGCCAGGTCAGGTTGGTGAGTGGAATTCCATGTTATTGAAAGAGGTTGAAGAGATTTTAGATTGTTTCCACTCTGGGATATTGAGTCCTTTGGGTAAATGCCAAGAAGCAGAATAACTAGATCAGATGATAAATTAATTTTTAGCTTTTTGAGGATTTTCCATATTGATTTCCAGAGTGGCTGTGCCACCCTGCAATCTCACCAACAGTTCCTCTTTCTCCATAACCTTGACAGGATTTGTTGACAGTTGTTTTGTTGATTTTAGTCATTATAAATGGGGTAAACTGAAATCTCAAAGTTGTTTGAGTTGTGTTTTCCTCATTATTAAGTGTTATTGGTTGTTAATATTTATTATTGATTTATCTTTTAGTTAAACAGTGGTTATTCCTAAACCAGCTATATAACCCAAATCACTACACAGAGACTAGGATATATTTAGTTAACTTAGAGCACAATGTTGGGCAATGGTTACTCCATCCTAAATCTCCAAGCCTGCATAGTTTCCTACCATTCAGATTTCCCACATTATACTTGCTTTAAGTCATATCTTATGTCCGGTTCATCTCTCCTTGTGGTTCCAAGTCCTCTCCTGCTGTCTGTGCTCTCCTACTCCCCCCACCCACTTCCTTCTCCTCCACTCTGGACCAGGATGTCCCACCCTATTCTCTCCATTGCACAGCACTGACTGGTGGTTTTACTGAAAATACAGAGAACAAATGGTGGCATGTTTATACAAACTTGAGACAGGTGATACTTAGAATAAACATCATAATGCAATGTCCAGATTGAAACCAGATAGTGGGATAGAAAAATCAGCATTTGAATGAACACGGGTAAATTGTATACATTCCACAAAAACATTATACCAACAGTTATTAAGGATGATGCATACTTTTCGAGGTTATTTCTTAGTCATTTTGATTTTTTTTGTTTGTTTATTTTGGTTGAGAACTGTCTGTTTAGATATTTTTCATTATTTTTCCCTTTGCTTATTTTTTTCTTTAATTGAAAAAATATTTTATTCTCACATAAAGTAATTTTTTTCTTTTGACTATGATTTTTTCCTCCCTCAACTCCTCCAAGTTTCTCCCCTCTCCACTGCCATTTGGATCCACTCCCTTTATGTTTCTCATTAGAAAACTATCAGGATTCTAAGGGGTAATAATAAAATAGAACAAAATAAAATATATTAAGATAAAAAAATGATCACACTCAAGTTGGACAGAACAAACAAACAGAGGGAAAAAAACCTAAGGGAAGGCACATGAATTGGAGACTAACTCATTCATGCAGTCAGGAATACATAAAAACACTAAAGCAGAAGCGATAGTATATATTTAGAGCATCTGATCCAGACCCATGCTGCCTCAGTCTCTGTGAGTTCATATTAGGTCATTTTGATTTAAAAGGCATTGTTTTCTTGGTGTCTGCCATACAACGCTATTTCTTGAGTCATTTTCTCCTAGCATCCTGTTTTAAAAAGTTTTCTAGTATTCTGGATATTTTAAAAATGTTTTAAAAAGTAATTTATTGATTTTACATCCTGATGGTAGCCCCTTCCCTCATTTCCTCCTGCCCCCACCCTGCCTCCCTCTTTCCTCCTATCCCCATCCCCTATTCCTCAGAAAGCGGGAGGCCTCCTCCCTTACCAACTGACCCCAGGCTCTCAAGTCTCTTCAGGACTGTCTGCATCCTCTTCCTCTGTGGCCTGGGAAGGCCACCTCACCCCGGGGGAGATGATCAAAGAGCAGGCAACAGTTCATATCAGAGACAGCCCCTGGTTCTCCTTACTACATGGAGACTGAGCTGCCTATTGGCTATGTCTGAGCAAAGGGCCTGGGTCCTTTCTATGCATGGTACTTGGTTGGTGTATAAGTCGCTACAGGCCCCACCTGGGCCCAGATTTGTTGGCTATGTTGGCCTTCTTGTGGAACTCCTGTCCTCTCTGGGTCCTTCTATCCCTCCATTATTCTATTAGACTCCCAGTGCTCTGCCCAAAGTTTGGTTGTGAGTCTTAGCATCTGCTTTGATACTCTTTTGGGTGGAGTTTTTCAGAGGACATCTTTGGAAGGCTTCCATCCTGTTACCTGCTTAAACCATGTCCAGTGTCTATTCTATTTGTTTTTTATGAATGAGAATTAAACATCCTCCCTAGAGTCCTTGTCCTCCCTAGAACCTTCTTTGGGTCTGTGAATTGTAGTATGACTATCCTGTATTGTATGGCTAATACTAGCTTAAAAGTTAGTATATATCATGTGTGTCTTTCCGGGTCTGGGTTACCTCACTCAGGATGATCTTGTTCAGATCTGTTCATTTGCCTGCAATTTCATGATTTCCTTCTTTTGAATAGCTGAATAGTATTCTATTGTGTAGATGTACCAGAGTTTCTTAATCCATTCTTCAGTTGAGGGACACCTAGGTTGTTTCTAGTTTCTGGCTATTATGAATAAAGCTGCTATGAACACAGCTGAGCAAATGTCCTTGTTGTATGGTGGAACATCTTTTGGATATATGCCTAGTAGGGATATAGCTGGATCTTGAGGTAGAGTTTTTCCCAATTTTCTGAAGAAGCACCACATTTGATTTCCAATGTGGTTGTACTAGTTTGCACTCCCACCAGCAGTGGAGGAGTGTTCCCCTTTCTCCACATTCTCACAAACTCACTTGAGTTTTTGGTCTTAGCCATTAGGATAGGTGTAAGATGGAATCTCAGAGTCATTTTTGATTTGCATTTCCCTGATGACTAAGGAGGTTGAGCATTTCTTTAAGAGCTTCTCAGACATTTGATATTCCTCTGTTGAGAATTCTCTGTTTAGCTCTGCACCCTTTTTAAAATTGGATTATTTGGTTTGTTTGTGTTTAATTTCTTGAGTTCTTCATGTCTTCTGGATATTAGCCCTTTTTCAAATGTAGGGTTGGTGAAGGTCTTTTCCCAGTCATTTCGTCCTATTGATAGCATCCTTTACTTTACAGATGCCTTTCAGTTTCATGAAGTTCCATTTATTTATTTATTTTTTGGATATGACATTTATTGAGCTTATCCACCAGAGTGGAAATAATGTCTGTACAAAACCAAATGTTTGTTACTATAACTTTTGCATCACAATTAAAATCCAAACAGTTTTTTAAAAACAGTCAACTCAATAAAAAACCCCACTACTTCAGAATCAATAGTTTCTTTGAAGCCACAGTAACATTTAAATATGGTTAAGACTCAAATGCAGAAATTTGGTTGGCTGGAAGGCTAATTAAGCCTCCAACTTGCTCAAATAGAATTACAAAAAGGCAAAATTGTGTTTTTCACAGAGATACAATCCACTGGAATCACCAACAGTGGACAGCTGTTAAGAATATTTAGAGTCCTGAGATAATAAGAAATCCAGGCATCCTTAGACGGTCTTCTGTTGTCCTTTCTTCCCAATCAGAGATTTGTGGATAACCACCACCAGCAATTGTAGCCTTGATCAGAGAGTCCAACTCTTCATCTCCATGAATAGCAAGTTGCAAATGACGAGGGGTAATACGCTTTACCTTTAAGTCTTTTGATGCATTTCCTGCCAATTCAAGTACCTCTGTGGTGAGGTACTCCAGGATGGCTGCGCTGTACACAGCGGCTGTCGCGCCCATACATCCCTGGCTGGTTGTCCTAGATTTCAGGTGTCGATGAATACGGCCCACAGGGAACTGCAAGCTGGCTCGCTGCGAGCGGGAAACCGCCTTTGTCTTGGCCTTTCCGGAGTCCTTTCCAGCTTTACCGCCAGCCATCTCGGACTGTGCTGAAGCTCGGAAAAGCGAGGACGAGAAGAGGCCAGGCGGATGCAAAGCGAGATCCCGGTGCCCACTCCTCCGTCATACCGCGATTCAAACTGCCAAAGTTCCATTTATTAATTGTTGATTTTAGAGCCTGAGCTGTTGGTGTTCTGTTTTGGAAGTTGACTCCGGTGTCAATGAGTTCAAGGCTCTTCCCCACTTCTTCTAACAGATTTAGTGTGTCTGGTTTTATGTTTTGGTCTTTGATCCACTTGGACTTTAGTTTTGTGCAGAGTGATAAATATGGATCTATTTACAATTTTACATGTAGATATCCAGTTAGACCAGCTCCATTTATTGACGATGCTATATTTTTTTCCATTGTATGGTTTTGACTCTTTGTCAAAAATCAAGTATCTGTAGGTGTGTGGGTTTATTTCTGGCCCTTCAATTTGATTCCATTAATCCGCCAGCCTGTTTATATGCCAGTGCTATGCTGTTTTTATTACTGTTGCTCTATAGTACAGCTTGAGATCAGGGATGGAGATACCTCCAGATGATCTGTTATTGTACAGGATTGTTTTAGCTATTCTGTTTTTTTTTTGTTTTGTTTTGTTTTGTTTTGTTTTTTGTTTTTTTCTCCATATGAAGTTGAAAATTGTTCTTTCAAGATTGGTATTTTGATGGGAATTACACTGAATCTATAGATTGCTTTTGGTAAGATGGTCATTTAAACTATGTTAATCCTACTGATCCATGACCATCAGAGATCTTTCTATCTTATGGTATCTTCTTTAATTTCTTTCTTGAGACTTCAACTTTTTTTCACACAAGTCTTTCTTGCTTGGTTAGAGTTACACTAAGAAACTTTTGTTTTTCTTGTGGCTATTGTGGAGGATGTTGTTTCCCTAATTTCTTTCTCAGCCTGTTTGTCTTTTGTAT
The DNA here is from genome assembly GCF_030254825.1 of Meriones unguiculatus. NCBI lineage: Eukaryota > Metazoa > Chordata > Mammalia > Rodentia > Muridae > Meriones > Meriones unguiculatus. The sequence continues at coordinate 37,331,192 of NC_083357.1, read as the reverse complement.
ACAGGAGGGCTATTCATTTTTCTTTCTTTAAGTTAATTTTGTATCCAGCCATTTTGCTGAAGCCATTTTGTTTATCAGCTGTAGGAGCCTCTGTTAGAATTTTTTTGATCACTTATGTATACTATCATATCATGTGTGAAAAGTGATAGTTTGGCTTCTTCCTTTCCAATTTGTATTCTCACTGATCTTTAGTTGTCTTATTGCTCTAGCTAGGACTTCAAGTACTATATTTAAGAGATATAGAGAGAGTGGGCAGCCTTGTCTTGTCCCTGGTTTCAGTGGAATTGATTTAAATTTCTCCTCATTTAGTTTGATGTTGTCTATAAGCTTGCTGTATATTGCCCTTATTATATTTAGGTATGTGCTTTGTGTCCCTGATCTCTCCATGACTTTAAACATGAACAGCTATTAGGTTTTGTTAAATGCTTTTTCAGCATCTAAGGAAATGATCATGTTGGCTTTTTTTTTCTTTTAATTTGTTTATATGGTGGATTACATTGATAGGTTTCTGTATATTGAACCACCCCTGCATGCCTGGGATGAAGCCTACTAGGTCATGGTGAATAATATTTTTGATGTGTTCTTGAATTCGGTTTGTGAGTATGTTTTTTTTTTTTTGAATAGAGGGAAATTTATTCACAACTATGTATCATATGTGATTAATATTGAAGATACATAAAGAAATGCAAAATTTGAATAACAAATACCTCAAATAACCCAGTCAGTAAGTCCATCCAATAGTAAACTGAGTAGAGATTTCTCTTTTTTTTTTTCATTTATTTATTTTACTCACTTTACATCCTTGTATTTCCCTCCTTTCTTCCCTCCCAGTCCCAACCTCTCTCCCTTCTGGTTTGTGAGTATTTTATTGAACATTTTTGTGCCAATGTTCATAAGAGAAATTGGTATGAAATTGTCTTTCTTTGTTGGGTCTTTGTGTGCTTTAGATATCAAGGTAACTATTGCCTCATAGAATAAGTTTGGTAATGTTCTATTTTGTGGAATAATTTGAAGAGTATTATTTTTAGCTCTTCTTTAAAAGTCTGTTAGAATTCTATGCTGAAATCATCACTGGGCTTGTTTTGGTTGGGATGTTTTTGATGACTGCTTCAATTTCCTTAGGGGATATAGAATTATTTATTTACCTGATCTTGATTCAACTTTGGTAAGTGTAATATGTCAAGAAAATTGTCCATTACATTTTTTATTTTTAAATTTTATGTTGTATATAATTTTGGATTTCCTCAGTGTCTGTTGTTGTGTCCCCATTTTCATTTCTGATTTTTATTGATTTGGATAGTGTTTTTTTGCCTTTTAGTTAGTTTGGCTAAGGGCTTGTCTATCTTGTTGATTTTCTCAAAGATTATTGAATTGTTTTCTTTGTTTCTAGGTTATTAATTTTAACCCTGAGTTTGATTATGTACTCCTCTTGGGTGTGTTTGCTTTTTTCTTTCTTTCTTTTTTTCTATTGCTGTTCATTAAGTTGTATGAGATGGTCTCCAATCTTTTTATAAAGGCACTTAGTGCTATGAACTTTCCTTCTTAGCACTGCTTTTATTGTGTGACTTAAGTTTGGGTATGTGTACCTTCATTTTCATTGAATTTTAATTTTTTTCTTTTTTTCTTCCCTGACCTCCTTGTCTTTGAGTAGAGAGTTGTTTGATTTTCATGTGTGTGTTGGCTCTTTGTTATTTCTGTTGATGTTGAGGTCCAGCTTTAGTCTATGGTGGTCTGATAGGCATTATTTCAATCTTCTTGTATCCGTTGAGGCTTGCTTTGTGACAGACTATATGGTCAGTTTTGGAGAAGGTTCTGTGAGATGCTAAGAGGAAGGTCTATTCTTTTGTGTTTGGTTGAAAAGTTCTGTAGATGTCTGTTAGGTCCATTTGATTTATAACATCTGTTAGTGTCATATTTCTCTGTTTAGTTTCTGTTTCATTGATCTCTTCTTTTGTGAGAGTGGGGTGTTGAAGTCTCCCACCATTAATGTGTGGGGATATAATATGTGTGGTTTAAGTTTTATTAATGTTTCTTTTACAAATGTGGGTGCCATTGTATTTGGAGCATAACTTTTCAGGATTGAGATATGTACTTGGTGGAATTCTTTTTTGATGAGTATAAAGTGTCCTTCCTCATCTCTTTTGATTAATTTTGTTTGAAAGTTAATTTTATTAGATTTTAGAATAGCTACTCCAGCTTGCTTCTTGGGTGTTTGCTTTAAAAAAACCTTCTTTCAGCCCTTTACTCTCAAATAATGTCTATTTTTGTGGCTGAGGTATATTTCTTGTATGCATCATAATGTTGGGTCCTGTTTACACATTCATCCTGTTATTCTGTGACCTTTTATTGGAGATTTGAGTGCCTTGGTGTTGAAAGAGATTAATGACCAGTGAATGTTAGTTCTTTTTATTTTGATGTTGGTTCTGGTAGTGTATTTGTATGTTAGTGTACTTTTGGTTTTGCTATAGTGAAGTTATTTATATACTGTGGGTTTTTTTTTTGGGGGGTGTAGTTAACCTCTTCAGGTAGGAGTTTTCCTTCTAGTATCTTCTATAGGACTGAGCTTGCACATGCATATTGTTTAATTTGATTCTTTTGTGGAATATCTTGTTTTCTCTATATATGGTAATTGAAAGTTTTCTTGGGTGTTGTTATCTGGACTGCTGTCTGTGGTCTCTTATGGTTTGAAAGACATCTTTCCAGGTCCTTCTGGGTTTTCTGGTGTCTGCTGAAAAGTTAGGTGTGATTTTGATAGGCTTGCTATTATACATTAGTTGTCATTTCCCCCTGCAACTTTTAATATTTTTTTCTTCTGTAAATTTGGTGTTTTGATTATTATGTGGTGGGAGGATTTTCTTTTCTGGTCTAATCTATTTGCTATTCTATAAGCTTCTTGTATGCTTATAGGCATCTCTTTCTTTGGATTGGAATAATTTTCTTCTGCAATTTTGTTGAAAATATTTTCTGGACCTTGGAGCTGGGAATCTTCTCATCCTCTATTCCTATTATTGTTACATTTTGTCTTTTCATGGTGTCCTTGATTTCTTGGATGTATTGTGTCAGGAGTTTAGATTTAACATTTTCTTTGATGGATGCATCAATTTCTTTCATTGTATCTTTTACACCCAATATTCTTTTTTTTTAAATTTATTTTATACCCCAAGGGTGCCCTCTTCCTCTTCTCCTCCTCCTCCCTTCTTTTCCTTTCCCTTTCCCTCTAGAAAAGGAAAGTCCCCCTCTACCAGTTTCAACCTTCCTCACAATATCAAGTCACATCAGGACTGAGCATATCTTCATCCCCTGAGTCTAGGTAAGGCAGCCCTATCAAGGGGATGTTACCCAAAAGCAGGCAACAGAGTCCATGTTAGACTCCCCCACCCTACCCCACATTCACTTGCCAGGCAACCCATATGAAGACCAAGTAGCTCATTGGTTTCTTTTGTGTAGGGGCCTACTTCTACATCATGCATGTTCCTTAGTTGATGTCTCAGTTTGTGAAAGCCTCTGTGGGACTGGGTTAGTTGTCTCTGTTGGTCTTCTTGTGAGGTGCCTGTTCCCTCCAGGTCCTTCCATCTTTTCCCCAATACTTCCACAGGACCCCCCGAGCTCTGCCCCATGCTTGGATGCAAGTGCCTGCATCTGTCTCAATCTGCTGCTGGCTGGAGCCTCCCAGACTACAGTCAATCTGTTTGACTGTATCTTCCCGTATTTTTTTTTAACAGAGTTTATTCATTCCCTCCATTATCATCTTCATAAGCACAGACTTAAGGTCACATTTGTTAGGGTAACCAGGGTTGCTTGCCTTGGGATAACTGGGGTCTGGAGATGCCATATTGCTCTGGCTTTTGCTGATTTTTTTTTAATTTATTTTTTATTGGCCTTTAGCGGTCTGGTTGTCTCTTGCATTGGCTGGTACTTTCTGGTACTTGCTGGAGTTCTGGGGATTGAGGGGCACATACAAGAAGCTGGATGTTCTTGCAGAAGCCCTCCTCAGATTGGTCAGTATGGTCTCAGATTGGCAGGTGGTTCTTAGGGAATTGTCTGAGGCTCTCCTCAGATGTATGATCCTGTGGACCACCTGGCTCCTAAGGAACACAGCACCTCTCTTCTCGCCAGAGAAAGTTCTGGAGGTAGCCACCCCACTACTGGCTTTTTGCTCTGAGGATAATAAGCTGCAGCTGCCCAGACACTGTGCTCAGACACTGTGCTTTGTGAGTGCAGCCACCTTGGAGAACTAGGGAGCCCAGAGGTCTGGTCAGATTCCTGAGGGAGATAGTTTGAGCTTTGGAGCAGCATCTGGGGCTGTTCCCATGGCTCCCTGGTGTCAGGAGGCCTGAGATTGGAGCTGCTTGCTCCAGTCCCCAGAAAGTATTCATGGGCTGGTCAGAACAGTCTGCAGATGTGCGGCTAGATGCTGCAGACAGCGTTTTGGCAGGAACCAGGGAACTTTGCTGGGGATTAGCCGGGTGACCTGAGATTGAACCACTTGTTTCCTTCACTGTGGAGTCTCCTCTCACCTGGGAGGCCAAGATTCTGGTGTTTTGATCAGTCTGGAGCAGTGAGAGCAGCACACAGGTATGTGGCTATATGCTGGAGATTGTGTGTAGGTGGGAACCTGGAAACCTTTCCTGTGATTAGCCAGGTTACCTGAGGTTGGACTGTTTGTTTCCCTCACTGTGGGGTCTCCTCCCATCTGGGAAACACTGGAAACTGGAGTTTTGAGGCCCACAGTTTGGTCTGTTGGTTGCTGTGTAGCCACTGCTGTCCTGCTGAGCAGACACAGTGTGCTACTGGCGCTGCCATCTTGGACAGTCCTATATTCTGGATATTAATCCTCTTTCAGAAGTGAAGCTTGGAAAGGCAAAGTTTCCTGTTCAGTGAGCAGCTCTTCCCCTCCTCCTCTTCCTCCTCCTCCTCCTCTTCTTCTTCTTCTTCTTCTTCATCTTTGTCTTCTTTTTCTTTACATAATTGATTGTTTCCTTACCTGTACTGAAGGTTTATAGTTTTATAAGGTCTTACATTTCAGTTGGTGGCTTTAATCCCTTGGCTAATGGAATCCTTTTCAGAAAGTCCTTTTGATACAATTTTCAGAAGAAATCTGTGATGGGCCCCAAAAATGATACAGTCTAGGGGTCTTGATCAGGGTCATTTTTTCTGCCAGTTGAAGAATTGACAAGAAAATCAAAATCAAAATAAAAAAAAAAGACAAGAAAAATCTGAAGCACAACAGGTAGCCACAGAGAAATCTCAACTACCACAGACAGAATCAGCAATTGAAAAGGAATTTTTTTGGGATGAGGAAACATCTATATGATAGACACAGACAAAAAGACCCTCTGCAAAGCAGAGCAGGGACAAATCTGAAAAATGTACTGTCTTCTCTAGGGCTGGCCTCTAAAGAGTTTTCCTCCCCTAATTCAGGGTAGGTCAGTTTGAAGAGAGCCTAGAGTTTATTGACCCAGAACTGTTGTGTATTGTGTCCTGATTAGGCCTTGACCTTGCTGAGCCAGTTTGTCAGCAGGGGGCCTGCTGGTGGGAGACTAAAGCCTGAAAGGCCTTTGTTTTAAGCTGCCAGGATTTTATCTTAACTCAGAATGGTGAAGAGGAAGCTAGCCATCTTGGGAATTTTCTACCTTTTTTACGTAGTGTTGGACCCTCTCCCTGTTTGCCTACCAGGAAGTCTAACTTCTAGTCTCTCACTTTTCTATACTTATACCTTGTAAGGTACTGCCTGAAAGACCAAAAGATAGCAGCGATCGTTAACACTATGTAGAGTAGGCGTGGTATAGCAAGAGCTACCTCGCTGCATTCTTTCCCGCCTTCCAGTTCCGGGGGGGTACGTGACTTGGCTCACAATCTGCCTTCCCGCCTTCCCTGTTCTGGGTACGTGACTTAACTACGGCTTTGTTCAAACCACCCAATCAGAACCCTGTAACTGCTTCTCGCTTCTGTAACCGCGCCTCCTGCTCCCGAGCCCTATAAAAACCCGTCACCCTAACCGAGAGGCGCGCAAGTCCTCCGATAGGCTTGGTCGCCCCGGGTACCCGTGTATCAAAATAAACCTCTTGCGGCTTGCATCCGAACGCTGGTCTCGCTGTTCCTTGGGAAGCGGGGTCTCCCCGTCTAGATAGGCTCCTGGCAGTCTTTCATTTGGAGGTCCCACCGAGATCTGAGACCCCCGCCCAGGGACCACCGACCCAGCGTCGGGAGGTAAGACCTGCCGGCTTTTTGTTCTGTGAGTCTTGTGTATCGTTGTGTTAAACGGTCTGTCTTTGTGTGAGTTTGTTTCCAGGGGGTTCGAGTCCCCCTGTGGTCTGGACTTGGCCAGGTCATCTGTATCAGACGGAAACTAGAAGGAGCCGACGGGCTCGGACTTCTTTTCCGTGCCTCCTGGGAGACGTCTCAGGAGTGCCTGGTAAGGGTAACCCTTCTTGGGTTCCCTTCTGTCTGGAAACACGAGCCGAGTGGGACTCTTTGGGGCGACGCCCCTGAGAGAAGGCTACGTGCTTCATCTGGGAGACGGAGGAACCGGACCTCCGACAAGGTCTCCATCTGAATGTTTGTGTTCGCTTTGGCGCCGATCTCGTACCGCGCGGTTTGTGTTGTCTGCTGTCTGCTTGATTTTTGTCATAAGTGTAGTGAGTGTTGTTTGTCTGTCTACCTTTTGTTTTCTGTTCTGAAAGGCCTTACGAAATTTGTTTAAAATGTGTGCCTATGCGCCTTATTAGATCCATAAGTGCATATTGTATAGGCTGCCACGTGGTCTAAAGTGTCTCAGTGTCTCGCCGCCATCTTGACTTCACCATGTGATTTTATAATGTAACCGCCATCTTGGTATGGATAAAAAAGAAAAAGAAAAACCTTGGTCAAATAATTCTCATTTCCTTCTAGGTTAAAAGGATAGCTTATTTTAAATTGGTATTGGTTTTAAAAATTAAATTGCTTGCACTGGTAAATTCTGGTTTTAAAATCTGGTTTTAATTTTAAAGATTATGTTTATGCCTTGTGACTTCTACAAAAGGGGTACTTTGTTTTAATATCGCAAAAACGGGTTTTAAAAATTGTTTAAAGTTTATCAGACATTTGGGTATGACTATGACTGAGAAAATTGCAGTTTTTGAAATGTATCTTATGGAGAGCTGTTTGTTTGATAAGCTGCTTTGTTTATAAAAAACATGTTTACACCCTCTTTATCTTGAGACAAAGAAAAGGGGAAGTTTCACCAAGTTCCTTAAATCTTGTTCTAAGTTCCTTAGAGTTTGGTTGTTACCTTTATGTTATCAGATGCAGGAAGGTTATTTTAAAAAATTTTGGCAGTTTCAGAACTCCTCTTTATAGTAATGTAACTTGCTTTTGCTTTGCCTATAAAAAGCAAATCGTACGTAGACTCTGGGCTTCAGCAGGATCATGTCAGAATGGAAAGGATTTTAGTGAGAGTTTTTATGTCGTCTGAAAAGCAAGAAAGAGAGCGAGAGCAAAAAAGTAAGCATGTCTGGTTAAGCCAGAAAAGAAAAGCTAGAAATCTGAATGTATATAGCATGTCGCAGAAGGTTAGTGGATGTGTTATAAAAAAGCCAGAGAGTTAATATGATTTAAAGAAAAACTGTATTTTAAAATGTTATACTTCATTTAAAAGGCTGGTGATTCCTCATTACAAAATGTTTTTTTTTATGCTCTTTTAAGAAAAAATTCTAGCTGATAGGTTTGGTATGGCTAAAATAATTACAGTTTAAAATTGTTCTGTTATGCAGTTGGTTCTAAAGCTTGTTCGATTACTGGGAACTTTTGGTTGTGGGGGATTATGGAAGCTCCGAAGTGTTTGCTGTATCATCAGCACCTAATGGCCATGTTTGGTATTGTCAGTCACAGCCTGTGCTAATGCTAGCACATGGCCAGCCGCCATGATGGTTCAGCAATGGAGAGCTCGTAAAGCTGTAGTTTGGCTGCCATATTTGTTTAAGACTTCCAGCTGAGTTCAGTTACACGTGGCCAGCCGCCATGATGGTTCAGCAATAGAGAGCGCGTGAAGCTGTAGTTTGGCTGCCATGTTGTTTAGGGATTCCAGCTCAGTTCGGTTACACATGGCCAGCCGCCATGCTGGTCCGGAGATATGTTTAGTCATTAGTGCTAAATGCAAAGCTTTTTAATGTTCAATTTTAATGCAAGTGGTAGGAGCAGCAAGATTAGCTAGCCTCTCTATAAACTGTATCCGATTAAAAGGTTTGCTTTGATTTTAGTTCAGAAAGAACAGATTTAAAGTTATGCTAAATACTGCAGTTGAGCCTTACCTAGTCTCTTATCTATTTGTCTTAAAATATATACTTCTAGGACATGCATCTCGAAAAAATGCTAGAATCAGAGATCATAGCATTCTGTTTTATAGGACACAGTTTAGAGCAGATGATAAAAACAGAGTAACTCGGATATGCTGGCCCTCAAGCTTGTCAGAAATCTGAATTAGGCATTTTAACATGTGTAAGCTTATTGTGACAGGAAGTCCCGCAATCCTGGCAGTAGGTCCCCCAAGGTCTCCGAGAAGATTTGGGCACAACGACAGATGAATGCTACTCTGGATTGTGGTATGCTAACCACTGGGCAATATTGCCTCAACTGGCCCACTGCTAAGGCCCAGCCAAAACTGTGGACACCTGGAGTCAATGTTTCACGTTGCTAAGGGCGAGGTGAGGCCATTCTCTCGTTTCTTTCTCCACAGAAACAGTCTCTCATCTTATGTGCCTGGCAGAACTGCGTCTGTTCAGGATGCTGAAACACAGGAGCCAGGGACACTGCCTAGGTAATGGGCTAACTAGTCATCCCTGTCATTTTGATTGGCACATGGATTGGTATTTATTTAGCTTATAATTTATCCTTCTCAGGTCTCTGAACACCTTGACGGCTATGCTAAGCTTACGGTAGCTTTGCAGCTAGAGAAAAGACAATTAGATCGACTGTTAGCTCATTGATCAGCTCATTGGCTAGAACCACAGAGTACTAGATACCTTATTTAGAAAAAAAGACAGGTTTGCCTTGCTCACAGGACTCATGTCTTAAGATAAATAAGTGGAGCTTATATAGGGTCTGAGAATATAGGAGTTTAGGTTGTAAAAATCTAGAGTGTTATTATTTAGTTTAAAAAAATGTTTCAGGGTTGATAAATACAAAAGATTGGAGAGTCTAAGTAGTTTTTTTTTTAGGAATATTTTAAATTTCTCCCCCCTCTTTGCTACTATTGTGCTTATGTTATAAAATTTTAAAAGTTCAGAGTGTTGACATTGATCAATAGAGTTCTGATAAGTTGATGGAGCAATAACTGCTTATTATTCAGTCACCAGGTTAAGATTTTAATTTCCTTTGTTGGCTTCTGAAGATAGACTAAAGGTGCTTCTCGTTATTTTAAAAACATCTGTTTAATGTGTGTATCTGACCCAAAAGTCATAGCTTTTAGTATGGTATTCTTAATATCTGCCATTTCTGGGGTAGATTTTGACACAGAAATATCCTAAACCTATTCCTTCTAGTTGCTTTGTTAAGGAAAGTCCAAACATCCAGGGTTTAGCACTAAAAGCCAGTAATGTATTTCTGCCTAACTTTCCAGTGTAAACATAAAGTAAAAGTGAAAACTAAAAGTATATGCTGAGTGTATAAAAATGGCCAAGCTTCATTCGTGACTAATTACAAACAGCTATGCCCACAAAAAATGTTACTGTGGACACACTTAGGTTGTGTATAAAGGTTATAAAACAAACAGCTAACTGATACTCATTCAGTGGGATGCAGTTTTACCTGTTCCTCTCAAAATGTTTGATTTGCTGATATGTTACTTTTCTGAGTATTTAAAATTATGTCTATTTCGTTTTGTGTACTAAAATTTCACATGAGTTTCAGGGATGTGACCTGGATCTGGCATAGCTCAAAAGGATCGCAGATGAGATTTTCCCTGATCTTTCCCATTTAATAGACAAATTTTAACTCCTGTCTCCAGTCTGAATTTGTCTCAGCAGATCTTCACCTGTTTAACTCTGTCCGGGATCAGCTGTGGACTGCAAGCTGAGATCTGGACTTCCTGGAAACTGACATGATTGCTCCCTGCCTCTTCGGGTGGATCAACGAACCAGATGCTTGGGACTTCCCCATTGCCCAGCCTTTGACTGGCATTTCAGCCTTCCTAGCCCCTGATGCCTACGGTCCAATGGTCAGCTCGAAGAAGCTCCAGAAGACGGATCTACGCCCAAATCCCCCCTAGCAGGCTGAAATGCTAAGTCAAAAGGGGCTCCCTGGCATTAGCTATTGTCTTGGACATCTGCTTAGCTGAAATGGACACTAATATTGCAGCAACTGGGCTAAAAGCCTCGAGAGATCCTGTAATCTCCTTGGCTTACTACCCCTATATCCACCCTGAAGGGACCCCAGATCCCATTATAAAAAATAATCTATAAGATACAAGGGGTCATATCTGGAAGACCCAAGATTGGGTCTTCAAATGATCATAGGAAAGGGGGAAATGAAAGACCAAAAGATAGCAGCGATCGTTAACACTATGTAGAGTAGGCGTGGTATAGCAAGAGCTACCTCGCTGCATTCTTTCCCGCCTTCCAGTTCCGGGGGGGTACGTGACTTGGCTCACAATCTGCCTTCCCGCCTTCCCTGTTCTGGGTACGTGACTTAACTACGGCTTTGTTCAAACCACCCAATCAGAACCCTGTAACTGCTTCTCGCTTCTGTAACCGCGCCTCCTGCTCCCGAGCCCTATAAAAACCCGTCACCCTAACCGAGAGGCGCGCAAGTCCTCCGATAGGCTTGGTCGCCCCGGGTACCCGTGTATCAAAATAAACCTCTTGCGGCTTGCATCCGAACGCTGGTCTCGCTGTTCCTTGGGAAGCGGGGTCTCCCCGTCTAGATAGGCTCCAGGGAGTCTTTCACTGCCTATGTTTTATTTTGCTTGCCTTTCTTTCTTTTCTTTCTTTCTTTCTTTCTTTCTTTCTTTCTTTCTTTCTCTCTCTCTTTCCCTTCCTTCCTTGCCCATCCTTCCTTCCTTCCTTCCTTCCCCTTCCTTCCTTCCTTCCTTCCTTCCTTCCTTCCTTCCTTCCTTCCTTCCTTCCTTCCTCTTCCTTCCTTCTTTCCTTCCTTTTTTTCTCTCTCTTTTCTCTCTTTCTCTCTTTCTCTCTTTCTTTTCTTTTCTTTTCTTTTCTTTTCTTTTCTTTTCTTTTCTTTTCTTTTCTTTTCTTTTCTTTTCTTTTCTTTTCCTGGCATTTTTAGTGTTTTGGGTATTGAGGTCTTTGATATACTTGGATCTAATTTTTTTTCTTTCTATGATCTTTATTTTTATTTTTTTATTAATTACACTTTATTCACTTTGTATCCCCCCTATAAGCCCCTCTCTCCTCCCCTTCCGGTCTCCCCCTCCCCCCTTCTTCACGCATGCCCCTCCCCAAGTCCACTGATAGGGGAGGTCCCCCTCTCCTTCCTTCTGATCTTAGTCTATCAGATCACATCAGGAGTGGCTTCATCGTCTGTGGCCTGGTAAGGCCTTTCCCCCCTCAGGGTGAGGTGATCAAAGAGCAGGCCAATCAGATTATGTCAGAGGCAGTCCCTCTTCCCATTACTATGTAACCCACTTGGACACTGAACTGCCATGGGATACATCTGTGCAGGGGTTCTAGGTTATCTCCATGCCTGGTACTTGGTTGGAGTATGAGTCTCTGGAAAGACCCCTGTGTTCAAATTTTCTGGTTCTGTTGCTCTCCTTGTGGAGTTCCTGTCCTCTCCTGATCTTACTATTTCCTACTTCTTACATAAGATTCCATACACTCTGCCCAACAGTTGGCCATAATTGGATCTAATTTTTGTATTTAATTATATATATATATATATATATATATATATATATATATATATATATATATAAAACTACACAGACTATCTATCTCTATATCTATATCTATATCTATAGTCTGTGTAGTTTTATTCTTTTGAATGGGTTATCTAGTTTTCCCTGTTCCACTTTTGAAGATGCTGTTTTGTGCAATTAAAAAAAATTCTTCAATACCAATTTTATGCTGCCCATTCTTAGGTACCTGGTCTTCAACTAAAGAGCGATTGCCTACTAGTGGCTATACTCTTAGAAAAAAACCGGCAGCTAACAATTGCCAATAGTTCCAAAGTTTGAGGTGTGATTGTGTGCCCAACTCCCCTTTTCTTGCAGGGATTTGGTCTGGCTTGGGTTTGCAAAGGTTTTGTACATGCTGTTGTAATCTTTATAAGTTCATGAATGCAGCTGCCCTCCTATGTCAAGAAGATGATGTTTTCTTGTAGTAATGTACCACCTCATGCACTTAAATTCTTTTTGTCCCACTTCTACTATGATTCAGGATTGGAAGAGGCAGGGAGGGCATTGCAGGGGGAAATCCATTTATGATTGATCATTTTGCATTTAAAAAAATTCTTGACACTTTAGTCAGTTGTAAGTTATTGTGTTAATTATAATCTGCAATTAGAAGTTTCTCAGATGAATGGAGATACATTGATAGTATAATGATAAGTCATTAGGAATCCTTTTAATAATTTGTTTACTTAGCCACATAATAGTACTAGGTTCTCCCATATGGCACATGACTTGTCTAGCCATAGGTTCTTAGCCCAATAATGGTGTCAGGTCTGGGTTTCATCCTGTAGAATACCCAGATATAGCACTTCATCAGAAAGTGGTTGGTTACTCCCATGATGTTCATGTCACTATTGTACTAGTGGGCCTGTCTTTCTACACCAGTCATTGTAGCTCAATGAGTTAATAACTGGCTGTGACTGATGATTACTTATCTCACTTAGCAGCTTGATTAGCAACTTCCAGCACTACGAAAGGCAGCCAGTATGGATGAAGCTTCCAGGACAGTACTGTGTTGGTTTGCCCATGTTCTATGACTCAAACATATGATATCTTCATTAACAGTAACTTACTATCAAGTTCTGGAAGGTAACCAAGAACAACAGCAATGGTCTATAATGTTTGGGTGTCTGTGGGGATCTTACTGGTTAATTACTCCAAAAGAGTTAACTCATTTCTATACTAAAATCTTTATTTGTTAGCATCTGGTCTAGTATGGGCATTGTTATAGGACAACTCTATCTTAACTATAATATAATAATATATAACTATATAGTAATACATATTTAATATCATGTATATGTATATATACACATAGATGTGTAAAATTTATTATATATATTATTTAGCCCTCCCACTAATTCCCTTTATCCTATTCTCTACCCCTCCACCCCTGTATAAGCCTTCTTGTGCCATTATTTTCTTTAAACTCTCTGTACCAGTTCATTCTATCTCTCCTCTCTTGAATGTCCCTTTTGTGGCCCCTTAGTAATTTCCTGACCTTTATGGGTATTTCAAGTAAAACACACATATCTGAAGATTTAATGGTAACATCCACAGATAAGTGGAAATATCTGAAACTTGTCTTTCTGGGTCTAGATTACCTCATTTTGAATGATATTTTTGTTTAATCCATTTCATAATTTCATTTTTCTCAATAGCTAAGTAATGTTCAGCTGTGTAAGTGTTCCATATTTTTGTTACCCGTGAGTTGATGGAAATCTAGGATGTTTCCATTTCCTGGGTATTGTTAATAGAATAGCAATATACATGGAGGTACATCTAAAGTAGGATATGAGGTGCAACAGTTGGGCATAGCATTTGTTGTCTTTTGGTTTTTGGATCTTGGCAATTCTACTTAGAGTGAGATGAAATCTCAGAGAAATGTTCACTTGAATTTTCCCTGATGGCTCAGGCTAATGAACATTTTAAAAGTGTTTCTAAGAACCCTGTTATGGATGTTTTCCCCCGTGGTGTGTGGTACTGTGTTTTTCTTGCTATGGTGTCAGTTAGATGGTCCAAGATATGGGTAGTGAGATGTGTAATCAAGGCTGACCCATTAGGAGGCAGAGTGTCCATAAACAGTGTGTGTGTGTGTGTGTGTGTGTGAGAGAGAGAGAGAGAGAGAGAGAGAGACAGACAGACAGACAGACAGACAGACAGATCGACAGACACCAGGGAGACCCCAGGGTAGTCACAACTTTCAAGGTAATACTGAATGACATATCTTTTTGAGTGGGGTCTATTGCATGAATATAAGGACAACCTGAAAACGGTGGAAAGACCAGAAAGTGTGTTGCAGTCTCTGGAAGGAGGACAGTTGAGACATAATGGTTAACAATTTTTTCAGCAGTTGTATAACCATCATTATGTGTAACAATGTGCAAGTGATGTCAAGATGGCTGCTCAGTGGGAACCTGTTTGTGTAAGTAAGGAATTACAACAGGAAGAGGGAGCTGCAGCTAACACTTTATTCTCTGAATTGATGGCTGAGTTGGATAACAGAGTATGAGAGGGAGTCATTACTTTGCCCTTTCTTCTGGATGGGGTGATGCTCTGGTTAGTCCTGTCAACTTGATGCAACCTAGACTTACTTGGGAAGAGAGTAGAAAGTGAGACATTATCTAGGTCAGGTTGGCCTGTGAGTATGTCTGTGGGTATTAGTAGGTGAAGGAAGACCCAGTTCATTAGGGGTGGCATGGGGTCTTGAACAGTACAGAGAGGAGAAAACTAGTTGAAAGCAAGCAAACAAGCAAAGATCCATGTGTTCATTCTTTCTTAGTTCTTGGCTGTAGATGATATATTTTAATTTCCTGCTCCACAATTCTGCTCCACAGTAATGGACTATAAGACAGACTTGTAAATCCTTTCTTCCTAAGCCAGTGTTTGTCAGGGTATTTGTCACAGCAAAAGAAATAAACCTGGGATAACGGTGAAAAGGAAAAGAACTTGAGTCAAATCAATGCTATGGGTCTCTTCCAGGGGTTCACAACTTTGGAACTCATAGGAAGAATCGAGAGTGAAGAAGGAATGAACAAGGCAGAAATGATTCCACTCATGTCTGACCTTTAATAAAGAAGAGAGAAAACCCATGTTTTGATATGTGGGTAAAGGCCTTAACATTGGCCCAATAAAGGAACCCTGATAATTAAGGAATACTTAACTGCTAAATTAAGAAAAACCTTTAAGCAAGCAGTGGAAGATGTAGTCACAGCCTGGCTTGTGCTGCTGTAGGATATGAGGATGGATAAGATTATCTTGAGTTCCAGACAAACAGTAATTGTTTTGTCTTATGATCCTTCTTTAAGACAACATCTGGATAAGCTGAAACAAGGTGGGAAGAATCCCTTCCAGACAGACAGGATTATGTGAGCCACTGGAGGACAATTGATTATCATTGTCTGAAGTCCCCAGGAATAACAAGGGCTGGAAGGCAATAGGGGAAGGACAGGCATTGCTCAGAGAATTGGATATAAGGGAAATGGTGTTTGATGCGATTTTCACTAAGCCACATTGGAGTGGCTTCACAGGAAATAAAGTTGATTCAGTAGAAACCACAGAGCTGATGAGGGGTTTAGTGACTTTGATGAGTCCTGGTAGTGAGATGTGGTCTTTATGAGGTAATAGATGTTTTGTTGGATCTGGATGGTCTAGACTAGATTGTAAATTATTAATATTAGACATATATTGCTGAAGCACTAGGGAGGATATGAGGGTGAGTCAGTTGATGAGTTCTGTCTAGGTTAGCAGTCCTGACTAGCAGTTTCTTCCAAAGGGAGCAGAAGAAAGGCCTATTGCATCCCCTACCCTTGATACAGAGGAAGAAGTATTCTTCCAGAATTATTTTAAGTGGGATGATAGCCAGGATCTTGTTTGTACCTTGTTAATGCTTATAAAAACACCTCATCACATAGATGTCATAGTACCAAGCACTTAGTATTTTAAATATTTAGTAAAGTTTAAAAAGACATATAGGTGTATTTAAAGGAAAGAATATGGGAAGTCAATTCCACACAAGGTACAAGGCAGATACCTATACATTTCTGGGAATATTATGGTCTGTTAACATAACTATGATACCCAACAAAGCTATTGAAAAATCTCCAACACCCTGTGCCTGTAAATGTCAAAAAGCTTTCTGTTAAAAGTTACCAGAAGATTAGAAGGCTATAGTTGGGCTTATAGTAAAAGACAATCTATACAAAAGTTTCCAATGGAGTTTTGGTCTCAGTCATGGAAAGAGCAGAAGCTCCAAATAAAGCAAGAAAACAGCATCTGTTAGTTGGAGACAAAGTGTTGTATCAAGTACAGTCCATTTCTGACTCTTCCTCAGTAACTATAAAAATGACTTATTCAAGCTTTTATCTGGGGTGACACAAAATCAAACTCCACATATTTGTTGCATATTGTGTCCGTAAGCCCTGTTACCAACATCATGCAGACTGTCCTGTGTTGGGAGCCGTGACTCAGCGGCCTGTTTTGATATTTAAATCTCAGCGGAGAGATGGCTTTTAGCAGGTCTTTACTAAAGGCAGAGGAGAACTTGCAAGTCCATCTCCTTTTGTTTGTGACAACAGGTGGGATAGCTTGTGAGGGTTACACCTCTTCCTCAGGCTCCTTGTGCAAATTAACCTATTGTTTTGAGATGTTTTACTGGCTAAAGTAACTCCTCAAAAAATAAAGTGGTCAGAAGGCTGGAGGCAGAGGATGAGGCAACACTTGAGACTTGCTGCTTGCTGCAGCAGTCTGCCTTTTGCAAAAGCTGTCGAGTCTGGACCTTTAAAAAGTTTCCTGTGTGCTGTGTGTTTATTTTATTACTTTTAATCCTCACACCCAACTCAAAAACCGTTCGACTCTGCCCGGCTGGCCTCGGCAGTCCTGAGGTCAGAGTCTTTTCTAGCTACTCAGTGTTCTCCAATAATTGAACCAAAAGCTAAGCCAGATAAAGTGTTAGGAATATTCCTGTAGATACTTGACATAGATGGCTTGAGTAGTTAAAGCAAGCAGGAACGGGCAGCTGTTTATTATACAAATGCAGATAGGGAATAAGAAGGAAAAAGTAACCTATGGGTTAAGAGCAGTATGGGTAATAGTAACTCAGGAGACTTGGCCTGTGACAATCTGTATTTAGAGACCTTACTTTATAGATATGTCAGTGGAAAGAAGGACTAAGCAAGTTCTGTGCTAGTCACCTGGGGACAACAGATGTGGAAGGAAATATATAACAAAAATCACAGTCTCAGCAGATGGATGATCTGCTAGGACAAATCCATAAACCAACCTCCCTCATGCTGGATTGGCAGGAAGACTTCAGAGGACCCATGACTGTCACTGACAGATGCAAAGGATTCACAGGCCTCTTACAGACATTTCCATGCAGGAAAGCAGTAGGCGAGGCCATCATTAAGGGCCTCATCCAACTCAATGTTGTGTGTGTGTGTGCAGTCTATTTTTCTCTCCATTTATTTATTTAATCACATTATATCCCAACCCCAGCCTCCTCCATCCTCTCCTCCCAGTCCTAACCCCACCTCTACTCCTCCCATTTCCTCCCTTTTTTCCTCCCAGAGAAGGGGAGTCCCCAAATGATACCAACCCATCCTGGTATCTTGAGTCATAGTAGCATAAGCACATCCTTTCTCACTGGGCAGTGACAAGGCAGCCCAGCTAGGGGAAAGTGACTCAGCAGTAGGTACCAGATTCAGACAGCCTCTATTCCTGTTGTTAGGGGACCCACATGATGAACAAGCTGCACATTTGCTACATCTGTGTATGTAGGGAATCTAGGTTCATTCCATGCAAGCTCTTTGGTTTGTGGTTCAGTCTCTGTGAGTCTCCATGGGCCCAGGTTAGATTCCTCCGTAGGTCTTCTTTTGGCATCCTTGACCCCTCTGGCTCTCTCTATCCTTCCATCTTCTCTTCCAGAGAAGTCCCCAAGCTCTGCCTATTGTTTGGTTGTGGGTCTCTGCATCTATTTTAATCAGCTTCAGGACGAAGCCTCTCAGGAGATCAACTCAGTGTTATTTATGGGCGCCTATTGAAAATTAACAGTGATAAAGACAATCATTTCTCAAACACTGCTGTTTGTAATTAGGCTGAGGACAATCAGGGTGCAATGACCCTTCCACCTACCTTACTGCTGGGACTGGGTTGTTTCAAAGAAAGAATTCATTTATCAACACAACACTTTTTTTTTCTTAGAAATGGTTTTCAACAGAATGAAAGAGTTATTACATAGTAAATACCTTATAAAAGTTAGTGCTGAGTGAAGAAGGGGATGGGAGGGTGGGATCGGGAGGGGAGAAGGGAGGGACTTATGGGGGGCTACAAAGTGAATAAAGTGTAATTAATAAAAAATATACAAATGGAAAAAATAAAATGGATCTCAAAAAAAGTTAGTGCTGAAAAACTGGTCATAAGTTGGTTATGACTTGATATATTTTACATTTTATAATTATTTCTACATATGGAATCAATTAGAAAAATATTTACATACAAATAAATATGAGGCTTTTTAAATGGTTAGTTTGATAGCTTTAACAAAAAGTGCCATCCTGAGAGAGGTATCCCAGAAGCAGAAAGAAACACAGGGTATATACTAACTCATAAGTGGATATTAGACATATAATATAGGATAAACATACTAAAATCTGTACACCTAAAGAAGCTAACCAAGGAGGACTCTGGCTAAGATGCTCAATCCTCATGCAGGAAAGAGGATGGACATCAGAAGAGGGAGAAAACAGGGAACAGGAAAGAAGCCTACCACAGAGGGCCTCTGAAAGACTCTACCCTGCAGGGTATCAGAGCAGATGCTGAGACTTATAGCCAAACTTTGGGCAGAATGCAGGGAATCTTATGAAAGAAGTGGGAAATAGTATAAGTCCTGGAGAGTACGGGAGCTCCACAAGGAGAGCAACAGAACCAAAAAATCTGGGCACAGGGGTCTTTTCTGAGACTGATACTCCAACCAAGGACCATTCATGGAGATAACCTAGAACCCCTGCACAGATGTAGCCCATAGCAGTTCAGTGTCCAAGTGGGTTCCATAGTGATAGGAGGAGGGATTGTCTCTGACATGGATTCAGTGGCTGGCTCTTTGATCACCTCCCCCTTATGGGCGTGCAGCCTTACCAGGCCACAGAGGAAGACTATGCAGCCACCCCTGATGAGACCTATAGACTGGGATCAGAAGGAAGGGGAGGAAGACACCCCCTTCCCCACTATCAGTGGACTGGGGAGAAAAGGGAAGGAAGGTGGGATTGGGAAGGGAGGAGGGAGGGAGGTACATGTGGGATACACAGTGAATAAACTGTAATTAATAAAAAAAAAAACTAAAAAATAAAAAGCAAAAAAGTGCCTAAGTTGCTATAGATGTTTTAAAATGTGTATGCACAGAATAAATGCATACTGCACACTGTAGTCCAGTTCAGTAGAAAGCATCTTTGAAAGAACAGATGACACTCCCACCAGGCACGTTGTGGACAACACTAGTATTACATAGCCAGCAGGAACTATGCAATATATAAAGTCCATTTAGTAATTATCCTGCTTTGAATTAGATCTTTTACTTGAAGATACTTCAGCCACTTGAATTTCCCATTGAATTTCCCTGACAGATTCCTTATCCTCCAGTGTGAGAGACTCCAACTTATATGTTCATGTTCTCACAGCAGCTGGCACCAGTGAGCTTTTTTCCTCTTCAGATTTAGGTCACTTAACCTTTGACATTTCTTTAGACTCTCTCAACTCCTCAACTTTCCAGAACCAGGGGCATCTTGCACAGAGCTCATTCTGAAGGGAGCAGAGCCCTCCTTTTCTTCTCACTATTGAACTTTGGTTTGCTCATGAGTCAGCAGAAGGCACTCCAGTTCTGCTAGTATAAGAAGGATTATAGTAGATGGAAGACTCAGCTTTTGCTTGGAAGAAAAATGCACTTCACCACAGGTGCTGAGAGGTGGAGACAGCACACTGCATGATGCTTCTATTCAAGGCCCAGTAGACATGTTTGCAGCTGCAGTTCTAAGTTTTACAGCTCCATTAAAACAGAATTATTCAAACTCTGCAGCTAATCAACATGGTAGCTCACCTTTTAGGGTGATTTCAAGTGCACACCCAGGTGCTGAGCACAAATATGAATTTGAAAAACAGAAAGCCAACGACTGTCACATAACTCTTGGCCAAACTTATACCAATGTTAGGATTTATGCTTCATTCTCGTCACTTGTTTATTTGAGGGAAAGGAACTTTAGCCAGCTCACACCCATTAGTGCTCAGCCTGTAAGTTGTCATTTCCTTGCATAGCACAATTTAGAAAGCCACAACACTGAGGTGATTATGAGGCCCTTTATTTTCCAGATCTACAAGGGGAGGTTCTAGAGAAACAGAATTGTAAGGATGAACTTTTTGAGTGGAATCAATGGTGTCTAGAACTTGTTATTTAGTGAGATAGAACCTATTGTCACTGAAGACTTTTCAGATAGTAAGGAGAGGCCTGAGATCCATGATATGCACTACTTAAGGAACTTAATGAGATAAATGCATTTGATGATCCAGATTTGCCTCTTGTGAGGTATAAGGAAATTAGTGGCTCTCTGTTGAGACTTTTGATCATTTATAAAAAAGTAAGAAAATAGTGATGTTGGTTGGTTCCTTCTAGCATATTTGGACAAAGTTATAAAAGAAAAAAATTAATTGAATAATAAAATGACTAGTTCCAATTTTATGCATATAAATAATCTAAAGGTTTCTAAGTGTGCATTGGAAGAGACTCTTCTCTTCTGCATCCATAGAGCTTAAGTCACAGAAACCAAACCCAAGTCCTCACTGTATAGTGAGCTGACGTATAATGCCAATTTAATTACCAACCTTGTAGAGTGTCAGCAGTTAAAAGGAATGCAGTGACTGAAAAAGAGCAGAATCCTGTGACTTAGGATAATAATGTTAGGGAGGACCTTAAACAGGTTGAAGAAATTGAGTTCTCAGATTTTTTTTCTACTTCTTTTTTTAAAATTTTTTATTAATTATACTTTTTCATTTTGTATCCCCCCATAAGCCCCTCCCTCCCCCCCCTCCCCATCCCACCCTCCTTCCCCTTTCTGAATGCATGCCACTCCCCAAGTCCACTGATAGGGGAGATTCTCCTCTCCTTTCTGATCTTAGTCTATCAGTTCTCATCAAAAGTGGCTGCATTGTCCTCTACTGTGGTCTGGTAAGGCTGCTCCCCCCTCAGGGGGAGGTGATCAAAGAGCAGGCCAATCAAGTTATGTCAGAGGCAGTCCCTCTTCCCATTACTATGTAACCCACTTGGACACTGAACTGCCATGGGCTACATCTGTGCAGGGGTTCTAGGTTATCTCCATGCCTGGTACTTGGTTGGAGTATGAGTCTCTGGGAAGTTCCCTGTGTTCAAATTTTCTGGTTCTGTTGCTCTCCTTGTGGAGACTCTGTCCTCTCCAGCTCTCACTATTTCCCACTTCTTACATAAAATTTCATTCACTCTGCCCAATAGTTGGCCATCAGGCTCAGCATCTGCTTTGATAGTCTGCAGGGCAGAGGCTTTCAAAGGCCCTCTGTGGTAGGTTCCTAGTTTGTTTCCTGTTTTCTTCTTCTGGCTTTCAGAAGCCCTCTGTAGAAGGTTCCTAGGTTGTTTCCTGTTTTCTTCATCTTCTGATGTCCATCCTCTTTGCCTTTCAGGATGGGGATTGATCGTTTTAGTTAGGGTCCTCTCTCTTGCTTAGTTTCTTTAGATGCACAGATTTTAGTGGGTTTGTCCTATGTTGTATGTCTATATGAGTGAGTTTATACCGTGTGTGTCCTTTTGCTTCTGGGACAACTCACTCAGGATGATCCTTTCCAGGTCCCACCATTTACCTGCACATTTCACGATTTCCTTATTTTTTATTGATGAGTAATATTCCATTGTATAGATGTACCACAATTTCTGCATCCATTCTTCAGTTGAGGGGCATCTGGGTTGTTTCCAGCTTCTGGCTATTACAAATAAAGCTGCTACAAACACGGTTGAGCAAATGTCCTTTTTGTGTACTTGAGCCTCTTTTGGATATATGCCTAGGAGTGGTATGGTTGGATCTTGGGGAAGCGCTATTCCTAGTTGTCTTAGAAAGCACCAGATTGATTTCCAGAGTGGTTGTACAAGTTTACATTCCCACCAGCAGTGGAGAAGGGTTCCCCTTTCTCCACAACCTCTCCAGCATGTGTTGTCACTTGAGTTTTTGATCTTGGCCATTCTGATGGGTGTAAGGTGAAATCTCAGGGTTGTTTTGATTTGCATTTCCCTAATGGCTAATGAGGATGAGCATTTCTTTAAGTGCTTCTCTGCCAATCGATATTCCTCTACAGAGAATTCTCTGTTTAGCTTTGTTCCCCATTTTTTAATTGGATTAGTTGGTTTGCTGCTTTTCAGCTTCTTTAGTTCTTTATATATACTGGATATGAGTCCTTTGTTAGATAAACGGTTGGTGATGATTCTTTCCCAATCTGTAGGCAGTCGCTTTGTTTTGATGATGGTGTCCTTTGCTTTGCAGAAGCTTTTCAGTTTCATGAGGTTCCATTTATTGATTGTTGCTCTTAGAGCCTGTGCTGTTGGTGTTCTGTTCAGGAAGTTTTCTCCTGTACCAATGAGTTCTAGGGTATTCCCCACTTTTTTTTTTCTAGCCGTTTTAATGTATCTGGTTTTATGTTGAGGTCTTTGATCCACTTGGACTTCAGTTTTGTGCAGGGTGATAAGTATGGATCTATTTTTATTTTTCTACATGTAGACATCCAATTGGACCAGCACCATTTGTTGAAGATGCTATCTTTTTTCCATTGTATGGTTTTGGCGTCTTTGTCAGAGATCAGGTGTCCATAAGTGTGTGGGTTTATTTCTGGGTCCTCTGTTCGGTTCCATTGATCCACCATTCTGTTTCTATGCCAGTACCATGCAGTTTTTAAAACTGTTGCTCTATAGTACAACTTAAGATCAGGGATGGAGATACCTCTAGAAGATCTTTTATTGTAGAGGATTGTTTTAGCAATTCTGGGTTTCTTGTTATTCCATATAAAGTTGAGAATTTTTCTTTCCAGGTCTATAAAGAATTGTGTTGGTAATTTGATGGGAATTGCATTGAATCTGTAGATTGCTTTTGGTAAGATGGCCATTTTTACTATGTTAATCCTGCCAAGCCATGAGCATGGGAGATCTTTCCATCTTCTCATATCTTCTTCTAATTCTTTCTTCAGAGACTTGAAATTTTTTTCATACAAGTCTTTGACTTGTTTGGTTAGGGTTACACGGCAGTACTTTATGTAATTTGTGGCTATTGTGAAGGGTGTTGTTTCCCTAATTTCTTTCTCAGCCCTTTTGTCTTTTGTATACAGGAGGACTAGTGATTTTTTTTTTTGAGTTAATTTTGTATCTGGCCACTTTACTGAAGGTGTTTATCAGCTGTAGGAGTTCCCTGGTTGAGTTTTTGGGGTCACTCATGTATACTATCATATCATCTGCAAATAGTGATAATTTGACTTCTTCCTTTCCAATTTGTATCCCCTTGATCTCCTTCAACTGTCTTATTGCTCTAGCAAGGACTTCCAGAACTATGTTGAAGAGATATGGAGAGAGTGGGCAGCCTTGTCTTGTCCCTGATTTCAGTGGGATTGCTTTAAGTTTCTCTCTGTTCAGTTTGATGTTGGCTATAGGTTTGCTGTATATCGCCTTTACTATGTTTAGATATGTGCCTTGTATCCCTGATCTCTCCAAGACTTTAAACATGAATGGATGCTGGATTTTGTCAAATGCTTTTTCAGCATCTAGGGAGATTATCATGCGGTTTTTTTTCTTTCAGTTTGTTAATATGGTGGATCACATTGATGGATTTCTTTATATTGAACCACCCCTGCATACCTGGGATGAAGCCTACTTGGTCATGGTGGATAATATCTTTGATGTGTTCTTGTATTCAGTTTGCGAGTATTTCGTTGAGTATTTTTGCATCAATGTTCATAAGGGAGATTGGCCTGAAGTTCTCTTTTTTTTGTTGGGTCTTTGTGAGGTTTAAGTACCAAGGTGACTGTGGTTTCATAGAATGAGTTTGGTAATGTTCCTTCTGTTTCGATTTTGTGGAATAGTTTGAAGAGAACTGGAGTAGCTCTTTTTTGAATGTCTGGTAGGTCCTGGGCTTTTTTTGGATAGGAGACTTTTGATGACTGCTTCTATTTCCTTGGCGGATATAGGACTATTTAATTGATTTACCTGGTCCTGATTTAGCTTTGGTAAGTGGAATCGATCAAGAAAACTGTCCATTTCAGTTAAATTTTCAAATTTTGTTGCGTATAGACTGAGTTCTTAGATTTTTAATCAGCCTACATTGCCCAAAGAAATAGTCTTTCTACACTTAGCAGTAAAATGCCTCTGTACCTCTATTCCCAACCTTTGCAGTGTTCCCCTCTCTGCCTTTCTCTATGAGAATGAATCTGCCTCCTCTGTACAGTAGCCAATGTCAGACACCATGATATTGGTGTCCTGCAGGAACCACCTATCACGATGTCTAGACCTAAATCTAGACACAGGGTTAAGCAATTCCCTAGAGGTGATATGGAAAGTGTCCTGCATAAAGATGTGTGTTGTACCATTAAATAACTTAATGATTTTGCTAATTCATTAAGCATTAATTCATCTGGGGAATATAGATGACAGTGAATTTTAAAGGTCTGGAATAATGGTGGATGGATGCAAAATTGGGTCAGGCTGAGTTTTATCAATATAGGCTCATTGAGTTTATTTGATTGTGTGGCTCAAGTATTTGGGTAAAGATGGCCTACTGAGAATGAGGTAGAAATAACTGATGCTCCGTTGTCTAGTGTTGATGAAAGGATTTTAAGCTTTAAAGAAATTGGAATGCTTGAGTGGATTAATTACTTAAAATGATCACACACAGAGACTAAGAGAGATAGAGAGATAGAGAGAGACTGAGTGAACATGGCATAGGCTTTTGTAACCTCAAATCCCCCCCCTCCCATGACACACCTCCTCCAACAAGGCCATTTCTCAAAATCTGTCCCTAACAGCTTTACCAACTGGGAACCCGGTATTCAAATATGTAATTTTGTGGTGGCCATGCTCATTCAAACCACGACAGTTGTCAACCTGACTTTATTTTGGAATTGACTAAAACCCAAGCATGTGACTATGCCTGTAGGGGATTTTCTTGATTAGATCATTTTAGGTGGAAAGGTTCATCTTAAGTCTGAGCCATACCTTCTGGTGGCAGTCTACATAAAAGACAAGAAAGAATGAAGCTTTTGCTTTTTGCCTGCTTGTCCTCACTTTCCGTGGCATGTTCATCTATCTTTCAGTTGAGGCATTCCTTTAGTGTCATTAGAATCTATGTTTTCAGAATTTCAATGTAGAATGAAGACAAGAATCTCTCTAAGGGTCCTCTGGAACCCTAGCACCATTTTAAACTGCTGAGACTGTGAACTGCATTCTTGGCTTTTCCATTGGGAAATAGCCATTGGCAGATTATCTGGACAACAGCCTGTAATCTACTCTAATAAATTCCTTTTGAATCCCCCACCCACTTACACACACACATTTATAAATCCTATCAGTTCCCTTCCTTTAGAGAGCCTGACTAACACAAACACATTCCACTTTCCATCTCATTGAGGATAGGCTAGCTGAGACATTGAGACAAATCCTGGGATGAGTCTATGTAGATGAACATCCAGTGGAGATTGGTACCTGGTGGTTTTTCAGGAACTGAGAGGCAGTGTACTGAGGTTTCCTGGAGATGGGGTGTGGCACAGCCAGAGAGATACAGTTAGCAATGGTATAGGGTTCTTGGTGAGACTGTGATACATGTGTTTATCTATCCATATATACACATGTTTTTTTGAGAAGTCATCTTTGTCTTTTGTCTTCTCTCCAAACATGTCAAAACTTTTTATTGCAAATTTTATAAATTTGTGTATGTCCTACTCATCTGAAATACTTTTGTAGCCTTCTCTTATCAATTTCCTATTAATGTTCCTGAGCTTCTTGTTATATATTACAATAATTTTCACTGAGATTTTTGTATGCTAAATATTTCTCTTGTAATGCCTGCAGCATGTCTTGGCCCAGATGACCTAGCTGCAGTTACATTCTTGTCCTGCTCTGATGTTCAGGGGTCACATTTACACATGGTGTTTAGCTATCCTTCTGCTGCTGAATATTTGGGCCATTCTGCCTTTTAGTTACTGTGACAATGCTGTCACGGTCACATACAGAACAAATATTCATCTGACTGTTTGCCTTCAATTCTACCAAGGTTGTCTGATTGATAATAGTACAGTAAGTCTCTTGAATAGGGGGATGGTAAATGACACCCTCTTGAATCACCCATGGAATTAAATTGCAATATAGTGTAAACTTTCAATTACTTTTTTGGGGGCATACATTTATCCTTTCTTTTTGCTTCTTATATCAATCTTTTAACTTCACTGGCTCCTTAGAAGAAATCTTTTATATTTCTAGTTATGAAAATTTGTTATCATAGATAAGTGATATACTTTATTGATGTATTTTTCCCAAATGCTATTTTCTGATCTCTTTTGGGACTATTCAATCAGAGCTATGTCCCCTTCGACAAATTGGATGATGCTGTTTAGGCGAGAGTGGTAGAAACACATATCATGATCAAGTTTCAGCTTTGACATCTCTGTCTCTTTTCTTTTTCAATTCACTAAAACTTATTGACCTTTTAAGTAACGAAAAAATGTAGCTCAAAGATGTAATGAATATTTAAACTGAGGACTTCAGTCTACTTCCAGGAGTTGGTGTTGGTATATGGTGTGATTTGATTTGAAGCCATGGGGTGGAAATATAATATATCTGATTAAGTTGTGGTGTGTTTATGGGTGGTTATTTTTACATGTTTGTGGGAGGTTATTCTAAAAAAAACATTAACCTTCTCTGAGGAATTCATATAAAGTGAATTATCCTGTCCTGTCCCACTTTTGCTAGGATCTTACTTTTTCCTCCCATAATTGAGAGGTGGAAGTAGGCCTAGAAAGACCATCTGGTACTGTGTGGCTGGGTGCTTCTTCTTCCTTTGAGACACTAGCTCACATTTCAAATGAATAACAGTATCATAATCCCAAAGATACAGATCCATCATTGGCAGTTATCTGACTCTATCAAGCCTACAGCATTAACTGGGAGCTTTGAAGATTTGGACATGACACAATTCATGTTTGATGGCCTGCCTTTTAGAAGTACTATGCTGTAACTTCTCACTAGATAAAAAGGTTGTAGATATTTCCCCTAAAGGTTGGTGGGCAAATGAACAGTTTCCCTTGATTCTGCTGGAAAACACTACATGACAGGATACCATAATTATGGTGCCCACACAGGGGAAAATGAAAAAAAGAGCTCTCTGGCCAAACTCAACTCTTTGTATATAAGAAAGAAATCTTTTTGCTACAGATACTGGTACCAGAGACATTAGTAAGTCTTGATCATTTAAGACCTAAATGTCATAGGTAGTTCCAAATGACCATAGGCCAAACCAGTTGTGTTATGGAAGAACTATTAGTGGGGTGCCAGGACATTAGCTCATGGTGAGTATCTGAGGGTAGGTGCTGACTATTAGCACAAATCAAGTATTCTATCTTGAAATGGCAGGACTTGGGTAGAGCTGTGGCTGTAAACTAATTTTAGAGTCTTTTCATCATCACTTGATCTTGTAGTTCCAGCCCCTTCTTGATAGCATCACCTTGTTATTATTTACAGTCCTGAACACATTGTCTTGTCGACAACCAACAGGAACTGCAATATACTATTGAATAGGGCTGCCAGTCTCTGCTAGGATATTGCATGAAATAACGTTTGTGAGGAAAGAAAGGGGACACATTTAAAAGAAATTTGGACTTCCTCCTCCCCTCTTTCTTCTATTCTTTCAAGCTTATTTGTGGCTTTTTTATTTTTAAGTTTTTTTTTTGTATAGAGGAGGAGTTGACCAGCTAGCAAACAAGTTACCTCTCTTGACTGGAACTTTTCCCCTAGCAAAGCACATAAAAGTGAGGGAGCTTTACAGTACACTGGAGAGCAGTGGCCACCACTCCTTCTTGTTCTTTCCCTGCCCATACTAGTGATGAACAGGCTGTGCCCCATAGATAATACTTGCTCTCTATGAGGTTCATGGGGACAGGCTATGAAATAGCTGCCTGAATATGGGGGAATATCTCACTGGAAGCTGCATCTTCCTTTCGTTCTATTTGTTCTCATGCAAAGAAGTTGGTTGCCACAGAACCTATTTTCTTTCTCTCTTTCTGAAATAGGCACACTACGATTATATTCATAAGTTAACCCAGTTTAAGCAAAATATTACCATTCTCTTTGATGGGTCTGGTTCATCTTCTCTCTTTCAAGTAGCCAATGCTTAAATTTTGTGTCTATTTTTTTCGATTGGTTTAAAAATGGTCTTTTTGTTTGTTTGTTTTTGTATTTATTTATTTGTGTGTGTGTATGTGCTTATGTGTGTTTGTGTTTATGTATGTTTATGTATGTGTGTGTGTGTGTGTGTGTGTGAAAGAGAGAGGAAAGAGAGAGAGAGAATGTTCGTGTAGGCCAGAGGATAACTTGTGGAATTAGGTTCTTTCTACCATATGGATCCCAGGGATTAAACTGAGCCAATCAGATTTAGGAGAAAGTTTTGTAACTCACTGAGCCATCTAGGTGGCCTTGTTTGTTTTATTTGAGACAAGGTCTTATTGTGTATCCCTGGCTAGTTGTCTTAGAACGTACTATGTAGACCAGGCTTGCCTCAAACTCAAGGAGATCCACCTGTCTCTACCTCCCCAGTGCTGTGATTAAAGACATGCACTACCAGGTCTGGCATTTAAAAAAACTTTTTAATAGTTGCTAAAATTATTCTTTGAGTTTCATACATGTATTCAATGTATTTTGATCATTTTTATCATATCCATTGAAATCCAACTGAGACTCATGATTCCAACATGATTTCTCTCAACTTAATTCTCTCTCCTCTTCCTCTTTGTCTTCTTCTTACAAATATTCCACTGAATCCAGTTGTTGCCTATGTGCACATGGGTTGGGTACCATCCTCTGGAGTATAGGGAACCTATGTGTGGTCACACCTCCAAAAAAATTACTTTTTTTTTTCCTGAGCCATAAAAATGCCAACAGCTTCCCCCTGGGGATGTGGCCTTGTGAACTCTTCCTCTATCTAGCTTGGAATTTTTTTAGGCTTACTATATTAGTTATTTCTTTTTCTATTTTTAAATTGAAAAGATATTTTTATACAATATATTCTGATTACAGTTTCTTCTCCTACAGATTCTACAAGATCCTCCCCCTTCCCCTCACATCTGAATCCATACTCTTTCTGTCTCTGTTAAAAACAGACATCTGAAGAATAATAATAAAATAAGATAAAACAGAAAACTAAACAAATTGGAATGGGACAAAATAAACAGAAGAAAAAGAGCCAAAGAAAAAGCATAAGAAACATATGGACACAATGACACACACGGGAAATGCATAAAAACACAAAAACTGGAAGCCATAATATGTACACAAAGGACCTATAAGGAAAGAATGTGCCCTGACAGAACACTATCAGACAAAGAACTTCAAAGATAACATTGGGTTCTTTTTTTTGTGTTGGGCGTCTATTTCTAGGCATGGTGCCTACCTTAAAGAGTGGTTTGTTTTCCCAGTGAGACTCTGTTGGGGAGAACTAATTTTTCATTTGTGAGTGGTTATCAATTGGAGTTAGCTTTTGGATTAGGGATAGGGGCTTATGGGACCCCATCTGGGCAGCTCTCTGCAGGCCCTTTGCATGTTTGCCATAGTCCTCCTGAGTACACATGATCCTGAAGAACACATACAATCAATTTGCAAACCAATGCAGTGTAGTCTAGGAAATGTCAGGCCTAAACACATGAATTGAGGGCCTTTGTACAGCAAGTTGAGTCCTGGGTAAGTACCTTTAACAGCTATTTCTTACAGACACAAAGAGACAGAGGAGAATGTTCACTGTGACTCTTTGTAAAAGCATAAAACTCAAGTCAAACATACACCTACATAAGAGACAAAATTCTTTTAATTGTAGTCTATATGGCAGCAAAATGTGAATTAACTACAATTTTGTAAAATAACATAAACCAGGCTTTAAAACATTTAAAATTTAGTAGAACTGTTATAACAGAATATATATGTGACGAGCAGAATAAAATGCCTTTTAGACACATAAAAATAACTTAGTAAGGGTCCCCACTACATCCAAGGCTGCACCTGATAACTAGAACCTAGTGACATCACTTACTCAATATAACCAGACCTCTGACATTGTAAGTGGAGGACTCCATGATGCCCACTTGACAATTTATAAGTAGAGACAAAGAGTGATGCATCACTATTCATATCTTCAGGACTGCTGGAGGCACTGGAGGGATGCCATCTTGATCTGCCTATGGCTGGAGAGTATCCCCCAGGATCCTGACCCTTGGGTGGAAACTGCCATTAAGAGACTGGATCTGACCTTTGGCAAAGCTATGTTTCACAGGTGAGCAGCCTCAGGAGGATAGTCTTGGGATGATAGTTAGGAACTTGGAGTGTGAACCTTGAGTGAACCTCAGTATAATAAAATATAAGTTGTTATACCAACTAATGTGTACCTACCTTCTTGATTACTATAATGTGAAGTATGAGTCCACATATTTAGTTCAATAATATTAAGAAATCAAATCAAATATTGCTTATAACAACACACATACACATACTCTCTCTCACATATACGTGCATGGCCCTACTTGCTTACATTAAAACATTAGAGAAAGAATAATTAATGATTTAGTGATATAAATCAATACTCTGTAAAAACAAGAACAAACGAAATTCAAACCAAATAAACATCAGGAAATAATAAAAATCAAAGCAGAATTAATGAACTAGAAACAAACAAACGAACAAAATCAATGAATACATGAATACAAAGAATCACTGAATCTAAGAGCTTATCATCTTTGAGATGATAAGCAAGATGGACAGATGCTTGGCCCAAATTAACCAGAAGAAATAAAGAGATGACCCAAATTAACAGAGTCAGAAATGAATATGGAGACATTACAAAAGATACCATAGATATACAGTTTTATTGAATTATAAATGTTTTAAAGAGTGATTTATGTAGTAAATAAGGAAACACATTAAAAGCCTGTGCTCCATTAAGTTGGAAAACCTAAAATAAGCGGTTGAATTTCCTGATTCACCTAACTGCCAAAGTTAAACCAAGAAGAGAATAACAACCTAAAGGGACCCCTAACAAAGGAGGAGATTGAAACAGTACTAATAAGTCTTCCAGAGAGAAATAAAAGTTCAGGGCCAGGTGGATTCACAGAAGGATTCTACTAAACTTTAAAGAATATTTCAAAAAATAAAACCTTTTAAAATTATTTTAAAAAATAGGCTGGGTGTAGCCCATGCCTTTAATCCCAGCACTCTGGGAGGCATAGGCAGACAGATTGCTGTGAGTTCAAGGCCAGCTTGGTTTACAAAAGGAGTCCAGGACACCCAAAGCTACAAAAAGAAACCATGTCTTGAAAAATCAAAATAAATGAATAAATAAAATTATTGTAAAAAGTTGAAGTAGATCATTCCCAAACTCTTTCTTATGAAGTCAATATCACTATAACACTCCAAATCAGTTATTAGGTACAACAACAAACACCACCAACAACAAAGAATATGATCTACATAGATCCAAAAGTCCTCAATAAAATACAAGCAAACCAAGTATAGGCACATATCAAGAAGATTATTCATTTTGTTCATGATAAAGTTGGCTTTATCTCAGAAATACAGGGTTGGTTCAACGTATTATATAAATTGAGTTAAATACAAAAATCACATGATCATATCAATAGATGCAGAAAAAGCTTTTGACAATTCCAATATGCATTCATGATAAAAGTTCTAGAGAAAACAAGACTGAAGGGACTGTATACAGTGAAGCCTATATGTGACAAACCCACAGCCAACATGAATGAACAAATTGTGACTCAAAATCATCAAAATGGGAATTCTGAGATAGGATTCTCTCCACTGTTCCTGCTCCTTTTCAATATACTGCTCAAAGCACTAGCCAGAGCAAAATGTAAGTAAAGGAAATAAAAGGACTATAAGTTGGAAGAAATGAAGTGAAATTATCCTTATTTACAGATGATATGAAAATATATATGAGATGCCAAAAATTACCCCAGAAAGCTTTAGAAAACAGTCAACAATTTCATCAAAGTGGTAAGGTATGAAAGCAACTTAGAAAAGTCAGTACACTTTCTAAACATCACTAACCAACACACAGAAAAAGAGACTATGGACACATGTTTATAGCATCACCAAAGACAAAATACCTTGAAATAAATCTAACCAATGGGGTGAAAGACCTCTATAGCAAAAACTTTAAATCTTTGAAGAAAGGGATTGAGAAAAATACTAGAAAATGTAAACTTGTTTTATTCTCATGGATTGGTAGAATAATACTGTGAAAATGACAATCCCACCAAAAATCATTTATAGATTTAATACAACCCCAATCAAATGCCCACAATAGTCTTCACAGGAATAGAAGAAAACATCATAAATGCATGGAACCATAAAAGACTTTGGATAGCCTAAGCAACCTTGAGTAAAAAGAATAAAACTGTGTCCACTTTTTTGGTTGATAGCAATCACTAGTCTTTTGTTTTTGCTGTTTTAAGAAACCCTTCAGAGCTTTGATATTTACATATCTTTGTCTTTTAAAATTTATAGCTTTGCCTTTGTCAGTTTTTGTTTTTTGAGACAGGGTTTATTGGCTGTCCTGGATTGGCCTCAAACTCACAGCAATATACATGCATCTTCCTCCCCAAGTCATTTGTTTTTAATACTCTTGAATATAATGTTCTAAAATTCCAATTTTATTTTTCCATATATGTTAGTTACTGTTCTTTTTATGTTTATTTTTTGAGATTATAACTTAATTATGACATTTCTCCTTTCCCTTTACTCCCTCTAAACTTCCCATATACACTTCTTCTCTCTCCTTCACTTCATGGCCTCTTTCTTCATTAATTGCTATTGCATGCATATAGGTATAAATATAACCTGTCCAGTCTGTATAATGTTACTTGCCTGTAAGTTGTTAGGGCTACCATTTGGCACTGGATAACCGGTTGGTGTTCTCTTTCCTGGAGAAGGCTACCTCTAATGCTATAGACTTTTCTCAGTTGCCTATAGTTTTTTGGGTAAGGTTGAAGCCTAACGGGCAATCTGGCATGTCCTTGTCGTTCTTGTTCAGTTCACTCTTGGGCAGTCATGTTGGTAAGACTTTATGGGTGTTGCTTTTGATGTTACTAGGAAACACAATCTCACAGAAAAAAACCCCAATTCTATGCCTCTCACAAACTTTCTGCCTCCTCTGGCCCAATGTTCTCTAAGCCTTAGATGTTTTATAAGTGTTTTATAAATGTATTGTATAACTGGGCTCCATAACTCTGTATTTTGATTGGGGTTGTTTTCTTTAATGGTCTTTGTAAAGCTTTTTGTTTCTGTGACCATAATTCAATAGAAGCAACTCAAGGGAAAAATATTTATTTTGGCTTTTTATTTCGAGGATTCATTTCATTATGGCAGAGAAGGCATGGAGATGACAGCTGGTGATGCTTGTGACAGGTGGCTTGTTATATCCTGGAAAATCACGTACCAGAGAGCTTGGGTATGAAATGGGAACTTGGCTTTAAACTTCAAATGTGCTCTCCTCCCAGTGAGCCATGTTATTCCTGTTTCCTGAAGGTCCCCAAATCTCCCCAAATCTCCCCAAATCTGCCTCCAGTCTCTAGGAGATGTTTCATATTCAAACAATAACACCAGGAATACTCAGCATCCCCCCACAATTGTTAATGATTCATCTTTCTCCTCCCAGCATGCGATTCCTGGGGAATTTTTTGTTTCAATGTTGTGACCCTTAGAGAGACAACAGTGTTTTCTTTAGACTACTTCATTTTGACTAGGCTGGTTACATTCCCCCCCTTCAGTTTTAGACACTTAGTGTTGGGGTGGAAAACATCTATGTTTGAAACAAATATTAAACAGAATGCAAGTAGAGACCAAGCTTAGAACACATGCAAGTATTGCTAGGTTGTCATGTAGAAGAACTGTTTTTCATAACCTCTTTCTTGGCTTTTAGCTACTTTAGAAGGTCTGGCACAAGCAACTCCATCCTATTGGTTGGGTCAGAGTCTCCTCAGGCTAAGTCTCCAGCTTAGCCTGGCTTTAAGTTAGAACCCTAAGTTAAAGCTGTTTCAGCTTCTCATGTTCTGAGATTACAGACAAGTGCTGCCATGTCCGCATAGCTTTATTTTAGATGTAGCAACTTCCCCCTTTGTCTCTGAACAATATTATTTTGATGATATTGCTGATTAATCATCTGGTGGCTTGTTCTACTTTGTCCCACAATGCCAGGGAAAGACTAATGCTGGTTGGTCTTATTTGATCCCACATTTGGTAGTGGTGGGACATAAGGGACAGGTGTCAAGGAATTAGTGTTTATAAACAATTTGGGCTATGGTTAAGCAGTTGAGGTGTAAGAAATGGCTCTTAGGTCAAGCATACCTGAAGTTCATCCTGCTTGCCCTAGAATCTCAAAAATGTTCAAGCTCCTTGTCAGAAGCTGCACTCCTGCAGGATGCTGACAGAGAGTTGGGTTACACGCTTCACTGAGAATTAGGTACCAGGTAGTACACAACAGTTTCCCACAAAGTTTTACAAAGACGTACTGGACAAGAGCAGAACTGTTTTGAATGTTGAGTAATTGTGTGCAGATTTAAAAACATCTGATACCTGTCAGTCTTTTTAAGGCTTATGTAGTTTAAGAGGAATCTGTACATCAGTGCCAGCAATAATTAGCATATGTCACAGCACTCTATAGAAACAACTTCTAAAACAAAATTTCAAACATTTCATTTAGTAGAATAAACTAGAAGGCATGAAGAAGTCAGCATTATATCACACATGTGATGAAACCTTTTACAGGGGCTCACTGAAGGCTCATCACTGTCCAGTTTAAGCAAATACCAGTTAGTTGGTTTCAGGAGCTGGTAGCTAGAGGAACTAAAGAAAAGGTGCTATGAAAGTCCAATACACATGACCAATTTTAACATGTCTACTAGTTTTTTTTTTTTTTTTGTTAATTTAGATCAGAGTTAGGCACAGCTGCACCTTGGGGACTTTGCTTGTTCTCTATGACCCACAATCTGCATGAGCTTTCTCACCTTCTCAGCCAGATGTTGTCATGGGCCCTTCTTGAATTTTTTTACTCTCAATAGTGTTAGCTTAGGACATTCAGCCTGGTCCATGGTAAAATGGAAGCAAGACAAGAGATGTTATCTAGTCTTAGGGAAGAGTGCTCAAAATAGATAGTATGAACCATAGGGAAAGCATTATTTAAAAAACAGTAGCAGATACCTCTGGAGACTGAGAGAGAAAGCCTGTGACTCTGATTTTTATTTTCCAAAAACAGCTTCCTGAAATCTTAAGTAATCAGAAACACAGGTGATATAGTGGACAGACATGAATTAATGTCTTCTTCTTTCTGTTTGAGTAAGTACACATAGCTCATCTAATACCTTAACATGCCCACAGAGCCCTTCATCCCCTAGAACTGGAGTACAGGTAGTCATGAGCCCCAGTGTGGGTGCAGGGAGCTGAACCTGGATCTTTTTTTTTTTTTTTTGATTGTTTATTTTTTTATTTTTTAT
Organism: Meriones unguiculatus; assembly: GCF_030254825.1. NCBI lineage: Eukaryota > Metazoa > Chordata > Mammalia > Rodentia > Muridae > Meriones > Meriones unguiculatus. Next base: position 37,295,509 of record NC_083357.1, on the reverse strand, counting down.
TTTTTTTTTCAATGCAGTTTATTCAGGAACCTTGAACAATCATCTGACCCTGGGGAAAGCCAGACCACAGCTTAAATAGCCTCTGGGTAGCCAACCCCAGCGTGCCACGTGGGCAATGCAGATAGGTCCACATACACGGAAGCAAGCCAGATCCTCAGCCTTAGCCAAATGTGGAGTTGTTTGTGACAGAGAGCACTCACCATTGGGAAGGTGGAAGGCGGAAACCAGCTCCATCTTTAAGGCACGGCATTACGCAGCTCTCTACAGTTCCCCCTTTTTGTTTTAGATGAATCAGGCAAGAGTAGAGGTCTGATCTCTGATATTAGAAATAAATTGGAACCTGGATCTTTTGTAAGAGCAGCCAGTGCTCTTAAATGCTGACCCATGTATCCCTATTATGGTGTTTTGAAACAGAATATGTTTTAGTGGATCACTGTTCCTTTTCAGCCACACTTATTTTGGAGCCTTCTTCTAGTCTCCTTTCCATTTTCATGTTACATGTGCCATTTTGCTCCACATCCCTCCTATATCTCTATTTATCTTTTTTGGTGTCTTTTCTAGTTAATTTTAATTTTATTTTATTTGGCTTTACTCACATTTTTACCCATTTAGCTTTAATATCAAATTATGTAGTCTCCCATGCCCTTGATGTAATGAACATATGTGTATGTCTATTTAATATGCTAGTCATTTGTTAAAGGCAACAAATAGGTTAAAAGGAATCTTATAAAATCAATATCCATCATAAATATTGAAATGAACATATAGATATTGCTATAGAGCATTTGTTTGTTATCTGGGTCAGTTTGGAATCTTTGGCTTAATCTCTTATAAAATTCTCTTGTAAATATTTCTGTAAACTATCCTTCACTCCTTCTCCTATGTGATGCTTTCTGGGCTGTGTCCACAGACACAGGGACAAATTCACAAGACAACATGAGACAGGCACAGATTCCAACTCATTCAGACACAGGGAGATAGAAGTAGAAAATTGAAATCTAGGTGCACCTTTGCCAAAATTTCTCCAAGAGGAAGTACACTTTATTTCTTTTTCTTAATGCAGCACTGTCAATTTATTGGTGACTCTGAGGTTCTTACTAATGTGTTCAAACTAATACTATCACCACCATTTTTGGAATAGAGTTATTTTCTATTCCACATATTTGTTATTTTTGTCAAAATTTAAGCAGCTCTAACTTTGTCAGTTTATTGCCAGGTCTTCTGTTCAGCTTCTTTGGTTTGTCTTTTATTTTATTTTTTAGTTTTTATTATTTATGACAGCGTCAGGTATCCTTTCCAATATAACTCTGTAACATAATTTGAGGAATTATGATACCTCCAGCTGTGTTCATTTTTCTAAGGATTGCTTTGGCTGTTTGTGATCTTGTCGTGGTTCCATATAAATAATTGTATTGTCTGTCTATTCTGAAGAATGTCTTTGGAATTTTAATGGAAGTTGCATAGAGTCTCAAGATTACCATTGGTGATATAGCCATTTTCTTTTCTTTTTTTTGACTGTCCTAAATTGTTTATTGGGTATGAATTTTACAAACATTACATGTATTAGCGGTAACGGTGGAGCTGGAGAGTGTTGCACCTTCTCCAGGCTGCACGGTGAGAGCCACCAATAGTGTGGTGGAACTTGTGGCCCTTTCCTAGGCCACGGCTCTTGTGGCCAGCAGATGTCAGATCACACATCTCTCTGTGTTTGTGGACTGGTTTGGTGATCCACTGGGTGTCAGGATTTCTTCTGATAGCTTTATGGAATGGATCAATGAGGATAACCTCAAAAAATTTATATGTGGAATCTTCACCAACTCAGTAAGGATTCAGGACTCCAAAGCCCCACAATTGCATCCAGCCCTCTCCTCAGCAATAGACTGAAGGTTTCGGGTAAATTTTAGCTAGTTAACACCATGGTGGACAGGCTTGCCATAACTTGCACCCTTAGGAATTGGGTGCTTGTGTCTACCATGGCCGACATGAATCCTGTAAGTGACATAACCTTGCTTGGCTTTGTATCCCAGCCTCCACGCCAAGTGAGTCAGGGAGCCCTGTGTAGCGCAGAGAGCTGTCAGTGCAAAAACCAAACAGAGAAATAATGACACTAACAGATGCCACAAATCAAATGGACCTAACAGACATCTACAGAACTTTTCAACCAAACACAAAAGAATACACCTTCTTTTCAGCACCTCATAGACCCTTCTTCAAAATTTTCCACATATTCAGACACAAAGCAAGCCTCAATAAATACAAGAAAATTGAAATTGAACTCCTTCTATTTTATCAGACAGCCATGGATTAAAGGTAGACTTCAACAATAACAGAAACAACAGAATGCCTACAAACTCAAGGAAACTGAACAACTCTCTACTCAATGACCACTGGATGAGGAAGGAAATAAAGAAAGAAATTAAAGGCTTTCTAGAATGCAGTGAAACTGAAGGCACAACTTACCCTAACTTATGAAACACAGTGCTAAGAGAAAAGTTCATGGCACTAAGTGCCTTCATAATGAAATTGGAGAGCAGCTTAACTGCTCACCCAAAAGCTTTAGGAAAATAATAATAATAATAATAATAACAATAATAATAATAATAATCAGCAAGCACACACAAGAGGAGTAGATGACAGGAAAGAATCAAACTTGGGGCTGAAATCAATGCATTAGAGACAAAGAGAACAATGCAAGGAATCAATGAAACCAAATTGCTGGTCTTTGAGAAAATCAACAAGATAGACAAACCCTTAGACAAACTATTTGGTAGCTGGATTTCTACCATTTGAAACTCAATTTTTTAATTGTATATTTCATAGAGATAATAGATAGTTCTTGTTTTTCAATCCAGTCAAGTTTTTGCTGCTGAATTGAGAACATTTACACTTAAGATTGTTACTGAAATGGGATTTCTGTTTTCTAATGATTTTGTTCTAGTCTACCAATAGTCTTTTCCTTCTTCCCCATTGAATTTCAGAGTTTGATGGTTTGCTGTGTTGGATATGATTGCTTATCTTTCACTTCTTTGTTCATCTGCTCCTTTCCTGCTTTGCTAGTGAAGCTTGAATTCGATTCCTTGGTGGAGTGGCTGAGTTGACATTAGGACTATGTGATAGGGCTGAAGCTCTGAGCAGGTGCATAATGCTGGTCACCAGGTGGATTGGCTGGAGTAAAATCCTCTGGTCCCTTCTGGTCTCTGAAGAAACTGAATGGAACAAAAACTCCTAGCCCTTCTCTAACTGGGGGACAATACAGAAGAGGGTTGGCAGTTTTTCTTGATTGTTTCTTTGGTTGAATTTTGCTTTGAGACATAGTTTCATTTATCCAAGACTGGATTTGACGTTGCTATATAGTTGAGGATGACATTAAACTTCTAATCCTCCTGCCACTATCTCGCAAATGCTGGTATATAGGCATGGCTTACCATGCCAGGTTTATGTGGTGTTGAGTATTGAACCTAGTGCCTCATTCATGCTAGGTGAGCACTCTACCAAATGGGACAAACTCATCAACTTCCTTCAAAAATGTTTTATTCTGAAATAATTATAGGCATGGGGGGTGTTAGGAAGATGACAGACAGAGTTGAGGTGTTTTTTCTTTGCTTTTTTTTTTCTTTTTATTCCCACAGTGGTTCTATCTTTTGTATGTAAAAGGTGGTACTGAAACCAAGGACCAACACTGGTATGGGGTGGTTCTCATTCATCTCACAGATCTCCATAATCACTGATGTTGAGATACAGACATTTCCATCCCATGAGGGCTCTTCCTGCAGCCACCTCCATGTGTTCTCTCCATCTGCTACCTCCTTCTCATCACCATTTGTTTTGGCCACTGATCTTTTCCAATTTAAGCAATTCTGTTACTTTAAAATTTATATTTAGTGGAGAGTTAGGTTTATAAACTACCCCCTCCCCAGAACAAACATTATTTTATTGTTTTTAAATTTTGCATATGAGCTTTTCATATTGGTTTTTTACTTAGTTTTTTTTTTTTGAAATTTACTCAGGTTGTTCTTGTATTAGATGTTTGCTCCTTTCATCCTTCTAATTCTATGATACAAATATATCATAGTTTATTTAAACATTCACATATTATAAGGTGTTTGGACTTTTTTTAAAAAAAACTTGGGACTATTACAAATAACTTTACTGTGGACAATTCTGTATGAGTTTTTATGTGGGTGTAAATTTTCATTTCTTTGAGATAACTACCCAAGAATACAAATGATGGGTAGTATGGTAAATATATCTTTCATTTTCTGAGGAATTGCTGGTTGTTTTTCAGAGTGATTCTACCATTCTGTATTTTACCATCCATCTATGATCACTCCAGCTTGAAGGATCCTCATTAGTATTTGGTAATGTCAATATACTTTGTTCAGGCATGTGGCAATAACCTGTGTGACCTTAATTTTCCATTTCCAACATCTTTCCTTGTCTTTGTAATCCACATGTTTTCTTTAGGAAATCTCTCTCCCTTTGTGAGTGTGTGTATTCTATAATTGGCTTGCTTTGAGTTTTTGTTTTGTTTTTACTGTTGCTCTTTTAGGTAGGATACCTTTGTCAACTATGTGATCTGCATCTCATCTTACCTTTCTAAGAGTCCATTAGAGAGCAGAACATTTTTTACTGTCCATGAAGTTTTGTGTCCTTTGCTTTTCTTTCATAGTTTATGCTCTTGGCGTTAGGTTTATAAACTCCCCTTCTCCATAGAACAGATATTTTACTGTGGTAAAACTCTGCATTTCATTTAAAACAATGAATCATTTCTTGCATACACTATTGTAAATCAGCTGCAAATTTACTTCTTTATTTTGGAACACAAGATTTTAAATTGTTGATCACTCTGATTGCTACAAGATTAAGAAGGTATGGAAGCTCATATTTTCATTCTGTTTTTGTTTTGTTTTGTTTTGAGACAAAACAAAAACTATGTAGCCCAAGTAGGCCTCAAGCTGACAACCTTCTTACCTCCAACTATAAAGGGCTAGGATTACAATCATGTTCTACTACAACCTGATCACCAATGGTTCTTTTTAAATTTTTATTTATTTTTTATAATTTATTTACTTTATATTCCCATTGTAGCACCCTTCATCATCTCCTTCTAGTTCCTCCTCCTTCCCTCCTTACTCCTATACCTATCCCCTAGTCCACTGAAAGGGGGAGTCCTCCTGTCCTACTATTTGACCTTAGCCTATCAAGTCTCATCACGCCTGCCTGGATCCTCTTCCTCTGTGGCCTGGCACGATTGCTCTAAGGGAAAGTGATCAAAGAATGGGCAACAGAGCCCCTGCCAGAGACAACACCTGCTCTCCTTACTAGGGAACTCACATGGAGAGTGAACTGACTATCTGCTACATTGGAACATGGGGTCTAGGTCCTCCTTATGCATGGTCCTTGGTTGATGCATCAGTCTCTGAAGGGCCTCCAGGGTCCAGATTTGTTGGCTCTGTTGGTCTCCTTCAGGAGCTCTTGTCCCCTCTGGGTCCTTCTATCCCTCCTTTCTTCCATAAGATTCCCTGCGCTCTGCCCAAAGTTTGGCTGTGAGTCTCTGCATCTGCTTCAACTCCCTGTTGGTTATAGTCTTTCAGAGGACACCTATGATAGGCTTCCATCCTGTAACCTCTCTTCTGCATCAGTGTCTATCCTGTTTGCCTTCTGAATGAGAATTAAGCATCCTCCCTAGGGTCTTCCTTGTTGTTTAGCTTCCTTACCACCTCTAATTCTTAAAACTGATTTACAAACTCTTTGCAAGTCTCTGTTTCTAAGCATGTTCTTTTACAATAGTGGCTTCAGGTATCACAGTGTGCATAAGCCATGATGTAGTTTACTGCTGTCAGTATTTTTACCTCTTTGGTGAGGTAGATTTCTTACTCCCTTTACAACCTTTTCCTTCTAACGCTTGCAGTAGCTTCAACACTGTGAATATATTGAGATGAAAATGTTCAGAACTCTGGAAAGCAAAGCCTTTAGTTTTTAATGCACACTTTCTTCTTGTTGCTCTCTTATCCCTTCTGATATGCTAAGATTGTTTCTTTAACCATTTCATTTATGTCACCATCTTTAGCCAGTTTTAAAGCATTGTCTTATTGTAATAAATTACCTTAGTTTTGCTTAATCTGAGACTGTTTTCATATATTACGTGTCCTGGAATTTTTCTTGTCAGGATCCCTTACTAGAGGACCTATATAAGGATGGAGCTTCCCATTGGTTATATTTGTGTAGGTGGCCTAGGTTCAGTTCGTGCATGGTCTTTTGTTGGTGCTTCAGTCTCCACAGGACCCCCTTGGACTCCCCTGATTAGTAGGCTCTATTGGTCTTTTTGTAGAGCTCCTGTCCCCTGTCTGGGTCATTCTATTCTTCCCCCAACTCTTCTAAAAGGATCCCTGCACTCCAACCAATGATTGTTTGTGTGTCTCTGCACCTGTTTCCATCAGCTTCTGTGTGGAGCAACTCAGAGGTCAGCTATACTAGGCTCCCATCTGTAAGCATAGTGGAGTATTGTTAATAGTATCAGGGGGTGGCTGTCTCCCATGGGGTGAGTCTCAGGTTGAGACAGTCTTTGGTTGAACATTTCCTCAATCTCTGCTCTATTTTTGTCTCTGCACATCTTGTAGGCAGGGTAAATTTTGTGTCAAAGTTTTGGTGGGTGGGTTGGTGTTCCCCTCCCTTCACTAGGAATCATGTCTAGTTACAGGGTGGCCTCTTCAGTCTCCATGACCCCTGTTGCCAGCAGTCTAGCTAGGGTCACCCTCATATCCCTCCCATGAGTTTACCCTGTCATAGGTCTCCAGCTTGTCACCGATAAGTCCCCACCCAAGGTTTCTCTTCTCTCTGCAAGTCCTCTTCCTGACCCACTTTCCCCAGGGCTGATACTGACCATTATTTTTCTCATACTTCCTCTTTTACCCTGCTCCCTTCCTTCAATCACTTCAGCTGTCTATTCTATATTTACTTTTGAGTGGGAGTTAAGCATCCTCCCTTGGGTCCTCCTTGTTACTCATCTTCTTTGGGTTTGTGAGTTGTGATATGATTGTCCTGTACTATACAGCTAAAATGCATTTATAAGTGAGTACATACCATGTTTGTCTTTCTGGGTCTGGGTTACCTCACTCAGGATGATCTTTCCTAGTTTCATTCATTTGCCTGTAAATCTCATGATTTCCTTATTTTTATAGCAGAGTATTATTCCCTTGTGTAAATGTACCATTTTCTTTCTTCATTCTTCAGTTGAGGAACATCTATGTTGTTTCCAGACTCTAGCTATTGTGAATAAAGCTGTTATGAAAATAGGTGAATAAGTGTTCTTGTGTGGTAGAGCATCTTTTGGGTATATACCCAGGAGTTGTATAGCTGGGTCTTGATATAGAGCTAGTCCCAATTTTTTGAGAATCTGCCAGATTCCAAAATGGTCGTACAAGTTTGTGCTCCCACCAGCAATGGAGGAGTGGTCCCCTTGCTCTACATCCTCATCAGCAATTGCTGTCACTTTGTTTTTGATCTTAGCTATACTGATGGGTGTAAAGATGAATCTCAGAGTCATTTTAACTCACATTTCTTTGATGAGTAAGGCCATTTGATATTCCTCTGTATAGCTCTGTGCCCCATTTTTAAATTGGAATATTTGGTTTGATGGTGCTTATTTTCTTGAGTTCTTTATATATTTTATGTAGTAGCCCTTTTTTAGAGGTAGGGTTGGTAAGGATTTTTCCCAATCTGTAGGGTATGGTTTTGTCCTATCGACACTGACTTTTGCCTTACAGATGCTTTTCAGTTTCAAAGGTCCCATTTATTTATTTATTTACTTATTTATTTATTTATTTACTTACTTACTTATTTATTTAATTTATTTATTTTCTTTTTCATTATTATCATTTATTACAATTTATTCAATTTGTATTGCAGCTATAGCCCCCTCCTTCGTCTCCTCCCAATCCCACCCTCCCTCCCTCTTCTCCCCCTATGTCCCTCCCCTAGTCCACTGATAGGGGAGGTCCTCCTCCTCTTCTATTTGACCGTAGGCTATCAGGTCTCATCAGGACTAGTTGTTTTGTCTTCCTCTGTGGCCTGGCAAGGCTGTAGCCACCCCCCCCTTGGGGGAGGTGATCAGAGAGCCTGCCACTGAGTTCATGCCAGAGAAAGTCTCTGATCCCATTACTAGGGATTCCACTTGGATACTGAGTCTGTGGGCTAAGTCTGAGTAGGGATTTTAGGTCTTCTCCATGAATTGTCCTTGGTTGGGGTATCATTCTCTTCAGGGCTCAGTTTTTATATCTCTCATGATCTCCTTTAGGAGCTCTTATACTCTCCACGTCTTTATCGCTCCCTTCTTTCATAAGATGCCCTGTAGAGTGCCCAAAGTTTGGCTTTAATACCTCAATAAGTAGAGTCTTTCACAAAGGTCCCATTTATTAATTGTTGATTTTAGAGCCTGAGCTGTTGTTCTGTTCAGGAAGCTGTCTCATGTGCTAATGAGTTCAAGGCTCTTCCACACTTTCTGTTCTAATAGATTTAGGGTTTCTGGTTTTATGTTGAGGTTTTTGATCCCCTTGGATTTGAGTTTTGTGCAGAATGATATATCTGGATCTATTTGCATTTTTGTACATGTAGACATCCATTTAGACCAGCACCATTTGTTCAAACTGCTTTTTTTCCTCCATTGTATGGTTTTTGGCTTTTTTTTTTCTTTTGTCAAAAATCAAGTCTCTGAAAGCCTCTGCCGTGCAGACTGTCAAAGCAGATGCTGAGCCTGATGGCCAACTGTAGGGCAGAGTGAATGGAATTTTATGTAAGAAGTGGGAAATAGTAAGAGCTGGAGAGGACAGGAACTCTACAAGGAGAGCAACAGAACAAGAAAATTTGAACACAGGGAACTTCCCAGAGACTCATACTCCAACCAAGGACTATTCATGGAGATAACCTAGAACCCTGACAATGCAGCCACTTCTGATGAGAACTGATAGAGTAAGATCAGAAAGAAAGTCCCTTATCAGTGGACTTGGGGAGGGGCATGCATGCAGAAGGGGGGAGGGAGGGTGGGACTGGGAGGGGAGGAGGGAGGGGCTTATGGGGGGATACAAAATGAATAAAGTGTAATTAATAAAAGTTAAATAAAAAAATAATAGTAAAAAAATCAAGTGTCTGTAAGTTTGTGGGTTTATTTATGGGTTTTCATAGTGATTCCATTGATCAACTAATCTGTTTCTATGGCAGTACCACTCAGTTTTTATTATTATTGTTTTGTAATACAACATGAAATCAAAGATGGAGATACCTCCAGAAGATCTTTTATTGTATTGTTTTAGCTATTCTATCTTTTTTCTCCATATGAAGTTGAGAAAGGTTCTTTCAAGTTCTACAAAATATCATGTTGGTATTTTGATTTGTAGATTGCTTTTTGTAATATTGGCCTCAAACTTTTAATTCTCCTACTTAGTCTTACAAACTGGATTCACACATGTATCTAAATGTTTCGCTTGCCAGCTATTATCTTTCTGAATGCAGTCTCAGCCACTTTATTCTCTGCTGGGATCCCACAAACTCTAGAAGTTTGTGAGGCTTCTACAGGCCCTTGAGCTTCTGAGTTTTATACACATTTTTAAACTTTTAATTTGTATTTACCACTGTTCAGCCAGGATATTTTTCACTTTTCTATACTCTTTTCTTTGTTCTCACCTTTCTACCAAAAAGCCCATCAATTAAATTTTTTAAAGTTTTTATTTTAAAATAGATATATAGATTTATAAAATATTATGATAGCAGAGAGAGGGCTACCATGTCTTTGTTATTGACACTATAGAGTGGCGCATTTTCCTCATTAATTGACCAGTGTTTGTATATTGTTAAAAGTCTATAGTTTATATACAATTTCTGAACTTTTGCTGAATCCTCTCTTTCAACATCCTTGTTCTAGACTCCTATCCATGATAAAAATTATCTTTAGTTTTCAATTATATTTCTGCATTATGTAGTCATGAGTTTTTTTAATTTATAGGCACTTTTTTGCCCTGCTTTTTTTTTTTGTTTTTTTTTTTGTTTTTTTTTTTGTTCTCTTGAGACACAGTTTCTCTGTGTAGCCCCAACTGTCTTGGACTCGCTTTGTAGACCAGTCTGGCCTTGAACTCAAAATGATCCACCTGTCTCTGTCTTCCTGAGTGTGGGATTACAGGTATGTGGCTTGGTCAGAAATTTTAAAACAATCTTTTTTAGCTCTTCCTTCTTTTTTGATGAACTTAACAGTTTTGATATTTATAGTTGGATATTGTATGTAATGTCTATTAGTAGAAATTTGCTCTTGTTTTTGTTATTAGACTTGGATCACAAGTTTATGGTAGGAATGTCACAGAAGAAAATTGTCACTTTTTATTACACCAAAGAATGGGTATATGTTATCAATACATTATTACCATGAGTCATTATTTATGTAGTTTGTTTTTGAGAAAATGTCATGCTATGTGTGCTATACAGGACTTGAAGTTGGAATTCTCCTGCTTGTGATTGGCATGAGACTTGTCTGATTGCCAGTTGAACAAAACAGTGTTTATATTGTGTGTCTGTTGTAAAGCTGCTTAGTTCCCCTCTTTTCATATTGGGCTTGGTAAGAATCATTATATGCAGCCTATACTTAAAATGTGGGGGGTTATATAAATTGTTTAGAATTCTTTATGAGTGATTGATTGTTGTTTTCCCTTTCTGATCCATTTTCTCTTTCCCTAAATCTAATACTGTTATTTCTTTTGTTGCTCAAATTGAAGGTTTGGCTGTTGGGAATTCTTTCAGTTGACTTCATATTCTTTTGATATCCTCTTGTAGGAGTGGGTATTTCTGTAGCACTTTCTTAGTTCCCAGACCCTGGCTTATCTTGTGTATGCAACTGGCTTATCTTGTAAATTTCCTGCTCCAGTCCTAAAATCAGCCATGTCACCGTAGAGCTCTGCTTTCTTTCATTACAGGAAGATGTTAAAAATCAAGACATGTGCTCAGTGCTATTAGGGTGTCATTCCTTATAATCCCTCTCAACTGACAGAGCCAGAAAATTAATGTGTGTGTTAATATGTACAAACCATAAATCTTTTCTGCCTGTATGCATATGTGTATATATAAATCCCTGGCTCATTCATACTGATATCTTAAATCCCAATCCATCATTACTTGGACTATTGTTGTCTTTCTTGCCTGTAAATTTTCATTTCAACTGTGAAAAACCTGTTTCCTTCCAGCTGCCATTCATAAGTTTCTTCCTGAACTGATTCTCACCCAGGTTTGTCAGATTCTTTCATACATATGTACAGTTAGATCCTTTTGTTATAGGCTGATATTTTTTATAGGCTGATTTTTTTTATAGGCTGATTTTTATATTGAGATTATTTTCACATTCTATGTGACTTAAAAGAAGAAAAACATTGCCTACACCCAAAGGACTAACTTCCCAAGGAGAAGTGTGAAGGATTTTCTTTATAGAACAATGGTAGATATGGACATTAAAGAGCCAGAGTAGACTTTGTCAGAGAACTCTATGTGAAGCAATAAGTTTCTGAGCTCTGGATTAGCCATGTGATATGTTTTGGCCAATGGCACATGGGAAGAATTAATGTATGCCATATTTAGACAAATGCTTTTGCAATTGACACTGGAATTGATTATTTATTCTTTGCCACTAAATTGGGTGTAATTCACGTAGTGATTCTGTATTTGCCCCATCTGTATCTAGGTGCCGAAAAGAAAACGTGTGTGTGTGTGTGTGTGTGTGTGTGTGTGTGTATTTCTATTTTGCTCGTTATGCCCTGGGCTCATTATGTTCTGATAATACCAAGAGAATTGCACATAATTCTGATTTTTGAACTGAATCATAAGAATTCTCTATCACTTTACTCACATTTTCTGATTTATAACCTGCTTTTTTTTGTGATTTGTTGGCATCTGTGTAAAATGCAGTAACTCCAGAAATTTTATTATAAGAGGGAGAATGCAACTGGTTCCTTTCATAAACTGTATAAACTGAAGTCACTTGCTTTTTGGGTATCTGTTGTTGATTTCTCCCAGAAATGCACAGCAAGATCTTTGTCAATATTTGTTTTCTGCCCATAATGACACAGTCTCAGCATTGGTAAAGGGTACCACAATTTCAGCTGGATCTCTTCCAGCTCATTGATGACGTCTCATTTTTCCTTTTAGGATAAATTCAGAAACTTTTTCTATATAGGTTTTATTTTTTTTGTTTGTGTGCCAAAAATATCCATTCTAAGACATAGTCCTTCCTCTGCATAAGAATTCCTGTGGGAGAATGAGTGGAAGGCAAGATAACCAAAATACAGGTCTATATATGCATCTTGTAATTTCCTTTCTACCAGAGCCAATTCCTTTTCAGCTTTGGTTGATAACATTCTTGGACTATTTAAGTCCTTTTTCCCCTGCAAGGTTTGAAATAAGTTGCTTAGCTTTTGAATAGCAAAAACAATGGTAGGTCATAGCTAGTTAATATCTCTTAGAAATTTTTGAAAATCATTGAGAGCAACAAAGCTATAGATGGTGTGTATAGACATGTCCATGGTCAGAGTACCTCACAAGACTGGTGATGCAGGATTTCAAGGAGTATAGGCCTAGAAAGAGATAGTTAAAGATAGAAATATTACTAACTTGGCTTAGTGGGAAACCACAGAGAAATCAGGACCACTGCTACTGCTTGGTACAATTGTAGGCAGACAGTACTCCCCAGCTTCTTCACCTGACAATTTTCTGTTCTCTTCTATTCCTTACTTCCTTTCCCCCCCTTTTTTAAATTTTATTTTCTCCCTCTCACCCTACCTCTTTTGCCATCCTTTGCTTTCTCCTTCCCTTCCCTTTCCTTCTTTCCTTTCTTTTCTACGAAGACTGTCTATATATTGCCCATCTTGGTTCTGGGATTACCATCTTTTTATTACACCCTTCTGAGTAGCTGAAATTGTAGGTGTGCACTGCATGAGTTTCTAATTATGGAGATCTGGAGAGATGGCTTAGTGGATAAATCAAATGCCCCAGAAATATGAAGACCTACATTTTCAATTCTAAGACCCCCCCATAAACCTGGCTGAATTTGCATGCATTTACAGTGCCAGTGATCCTACAGTGAGAAGAGATAAGACTGGGGATTTCTGGAATCTTCCAAGCTAGCTAGTCTGCATATATAGTAGTGAATAACAAAGAGATGTTCTCTCAAACAAGGTAGAAGGTAAAAACTTACAGTCAAGGTTATGTTCTGACTTCTATATGTACACTATGCATGCATTCACACACCTACATACATGGACACACATGTGAACATTCATATAAAACATGCACATACATTATATATATTAATATATATATATATATAATGTATATAAATAATAAAATAAAATTTTGGCAGAGGGATTTCTCCAGCTGCCTTTCTAGATCCTTCTGGAACTTCCTTCTTGCAGAAATTTGATGGCTTTTGTGATGCCCAGTACTCATGTGTTATTGGCACAGCTTCTGGTAATTAATAGGAGTTAATGGATGCTTGCTGGAGTCAGTAATACCCTCTTTTTCCTAAGATCATAAAATCCTTCATGGTACTGACTGTGCTGTCTCCATAAATATTTACCAGCTGCAATACAGATAGATGCATGGGTTAATGAGTGAGTTCAAGCTTGAGAACTACAAGTCTTCTGATATGTATTTGTTGTCCATTGCTTTATTTGACTTAAAATGACCCTTGATGTTTGTACATGTGTTTGTACATGTTTGTATAGGATGTTTTTCCTTTCTTCCTAGTAATTCTGGATCTCTGTAAATGGATTTGTATTTGGCTTCTGTATACTCCCTGTATCTCAGTTGTCCAGTGTTGCATAACAAGGTAATTGAAGCTGATAACTTGCAAAATAAAGAGGTTTATTTGGCTCACAGCTCTAGATACTGTAGGTTGCAGATATAATGGGGCTAGTGTTCTGGTGAAAAAAAAAACCACTGGCTGCTTTACATAATAGCTGTTATGGTTTGAATCTGAGGTAGACCTCAAAAAACTTGTGTGTTTGGTCCCCAGTGAAAAAGTGTTCATATATGGATCCTTGAGAAGTGGTTGGATCATGAGGGCAGGCTCTAAGTCCTATCAATGAAATACCCCACTGATGAGTTCATAGCCTATGAGTATTAAGAAGTGGAGCCTTGTTTAGGCCTAGTTGGAGAAAATGGGTTGCTGGTTCTTTTTTTTTTTTTCTGGCTGTCCTGAGTTGAGCAGCCTCTTTTGCCACCTTGATGTTGTGTTTCGCCTCAGGCAGGTGAACATGGACCAAAATCTAAGCCAAAAGAAATCTTTCTCCTTTGAGCTGATTCCCATCAGTATTTTATTTGGGCTGTGAGAAAAGATACAATGGTAAAGAAACAAGAAAGGAAGTGACCATGAATAGGGACTAAAGCACATGTTGCTCTTGTTCTCACAAGACCCAATCCATTCTTTGTAGATAATTTAATTCATAAGGGTGGAGCTTCTACTACTTAATTATTATTCATTATCTCCTGCCCTTTTTTTTTTTTCTTAAGTAATGTTCTCCTACTATAGCCCAGGCTGATGTAAAACTCTAGCCTTGGTCATCTGAGTGCTGTTATCACAGGCTTGCATACCCAACTGGTCCCCTTTAAAGGCTCTACTACTTCAACTCTGTCATCACACTGAGGACCAAGCATCCAGCGTATGAAACTTGGGGGACAAACCTACCTTCAAAATTCAGAAGTTTGTGATATTAAATTTTCTATCATTTGTGTTCATATGTGAGCCTCCCCCAGTGGTTTAATCTTCTTCTTTATGATACACCTTTCTTACTGTAAAGTGCTGTTAAATGTTAGAGTTGCAGATGTAGCCCATGGCAGTTCAGTCTCCATGTGGTTCTCCCAGTAATGGGAAGAGGGGCTGCCTCTATTGTGAACCCAGTTGCCTACTTTTTGTTCACTTGCCCCTGACTATGTGGCCTTGCGAGGCCACAGAGGAAGTGAATACAGGCAGTTCTGATGAGACTTGATAAACTAGAGTCAGATGGCAGGGGAGAAAAACTCCCCCTTTCACTGGACTAAGGGAAGGGAGAGGGGGTGGGAGGAGGAAGGGTGGGACCAGCAGGGGATGAGGGAGGGGGCCTAAAATCAGGATATAAAATAAATAAATTGTAAAAAATAAAAAAGTAAAAATTAAAAAAACAAAAAAAACCACACAAAAAATGTTAGAGCTGAGTGTGTTTGACAATGTTATACAAATTTAAAATTTATGCTTTCTGTAAATGATAAATCAACTCATAAGAGGAACAACAGAAATTAATTATCCTTGGTGATAAGCTTAAACAAAGCAAATGGATATGAACCCTCCCTCAAATAGGAGCAACATTGCCTCCCCAAGGTTTCCTGAAAACTGCTCACTGTACCCAGCATTTCTTGATGTTTGGAGGAAGCAAAGGCTCCTTATGATCCTAAGGTGCCAATTTAGTCAGATAAAAACAAAGGGATATTTAAAGAAAGTCTTTACACATTTAATGAGCCTCAAAATTGCTTCTCCACATTTATACATTGTGTAATATTTCAGATCTTCAAATGTCTTTCTGTAATTGGACTTGGCTCCAATAGGCCTTATGTTGTAACTATTCATTTTGTTATGGGAAGAGAGTAGAGAAGGGATTAGTTGTCTGTTTTCCCCTTTCAGAGAACTGCCAAAGTAAATTTGATTCTTGCAGATGAAGTCACTTTTAAAATTGTGGTTCTCTGGTTCTTCTGCAGATCATTTGGAAGAAGATAGAGCAATTTGGAGAAGCCAGCAGGGAGGGATGCTGCCAAGATCCTCCCTGTCCTGGCTGAGACTTCTGTTCCCTTGTGCTGGGGTCAGCTTGGTAGTGTGCCTCAGTCTGAAGGATGAAAAGCCAGGTTTAAACACTAGTCCTTGCTCACCTGGGAGCTCAAGATCAGAATCTTTACTTGCTAATTGTCCTTCCACTCTAGCTACCACACTACTTCTGGAGTTTGCTGCAAGTCAGCTATGGCTGCTCTTCCTCTGTCCCCAGGGAGGGGGCTTCTCCTGTGAAATACTGGAGGAAGTTTGCCTTGGCTGTTTTCAGGTGTAACCATCTTGGCAAAAGTAATTACAAGAGATGCTTGTTTATCCCTTTGACTATTTGACTATTTACAAAAATGACCTCTAAGGAATTAGAATTTCCTTAAGAAAAATTTTTAAAAAGAACCTTTATTATGTGTGCCCATCTTTTTTTTCTTTTTCTTTTTTTTTTTTCAATGCAGTTTATTCAGGAACCTTGAACAATCATCTGACCCTGGGGGAAGCCAGCCCACAGCTTAAATAGCCTCTGGGTAGCCAACCCCAGCATGCCACGTGGGCAATGCAGATAGGTCCACATACATGGAAGCAAGCCAGATCCTCAGCCTTAGCCAAATGTGGAGTCGTTCGTGACAGAGAGCACTCACCATCGGGAAGGTGGAAGGCAGAAACCAGCTCCATCTTTAGGGCGCGGCATTAGCACTCACCATCGGGAAGGTGGAAGGCAGAAACCAGCTCCATCTTTAGGGTGCGGCATTCCGCAGCTCTCTACAGTTCCCCCTTTTTGTTTTAGACGCATCAGGCAAGAGTAGAGGTCTGATCTCTGATATTAGAAATAAATTGGGACTTTGTACAGATGTTCATTTAGGTGTCATCCACCCAAAGAGCATCAGACCCGTCTGATACCTTTTTCTCAGAGGCGGGACCTGGGGCATCAACCCGCATGCAATCAGACATGCTCTTCTCTGGGTCCAAAGCGGCTGACCCTGAGTGCAGTGCTTACCCTCGCATCCTGAGCATAACATTTTAGCTTTTTATGGTAGCCAACCATGCTTGGGGAGACTGTCCTGCTTCAATGGCTGTAAAGGCCTGAATGGTCATGGCTGCATTACGCTGTTGTGAGACTCTAGTCTTGCATATATACCACAGGCAAACCAAGGAGACCAACACCAGAAGGCCTGCTAATGCTCCCATGCCCGCCCATTCCTTCAGATGATTCATGGCTGCAGCAATCCCTGATGATAATCCTGTGGCTAGTCCTGCATCCACTCTGGTAGAATTTACTGTGACAATGGCCACTCTCAGCTGCTCCATCGTAGTATCGAATTCTCCAGTCCAATTACCTAAAATATAGCTAGACAATTGTTTAGACAGATTTGCAGCACAGGGAAAATTCTCATGTTGTATGCTAGTGACTCAAAGTCCAGCATACTTTCATTGACAGCCAAGTTGAGCGATTTGCCATAGGGTATCAATTTGCTCCTGCACGAGGTCAATCCTCTGATTGAACACCATCAAGCCTCCTTTTAGTTGAGCATTAATTCCTTTTTGTACATTTAAGGCATGAGCTACATTGGCTAAAAGGTTATTCAGGGTCTGAGCAGTCTGTACAGTATGACTCCTGCTAATGCCGCGGTGGTAGCTCCAACAGCCACTAATGAGATGGCAGTAACAATGGCGGCTGTAATTCCAAGATCCCTTTTCTGTCTGAAGAGAGTCATAGTGTGAGGGGCATTAACGGGTGTGCCCATCTTTTTAGATAATAAAATTTAGAGGGAAAAAAAGACTTAGAGAATGGTATCTTTTTGGTAAAAAAGGACAAAATGAAGAAAATATCTCCCTATTTTTCAATTTCATCCAATGATGATGTACTACAAGTGAAATAAAACTAGTGAGACACACATTAGCAGAAAACTCAACTTTTAAAAGTGAGAAGATTTTGTTCCATTTTACACTCTGTGTCAACTCTTTCCCTTGGTCAGTTTTTGAAACATCTTGTTCATGCTTCTTTCTCAGTAAGTTCTTGGCCACTGAGTGGACTAATCTAGACCATAGCTTTCAGGTGTGCAACATAAGTGCATATACAGTAGCTGTTCTTCAAATTGGTACCTTAAAACATAAACCTAAATGTATCAACATTAAGATAAAGAAAAAAAAAACATCACATCAAGTCTGGACAAGGCAACTTAGTAGAAGAAAAAGAGCCCCAAGAGTAGGCACAAAAGTCAGATCTACTTGTTTACATACTCAAGAGTTCCATAAAAGTACTAAGCTGAAAGCTATGCTACATGTACAGAGGATGTGGTGCAGACATGTAGGCCCTATGCTTGCTACTTCAGTCTCTAGAGTTCATATGAGCATTACTTAGTTGAATCAAAGAGCCTTGGAATGCTGGTGTCCTCCATCCCCTCTGATTCTTACACTCTTTCTGCCCCTCTTCCTTGTTCCCTAAGCTCTGAGGTGGGGGGGATTTGATAGAGATCTAGTACTTTAATTCTCTCTTCATGTCTGATGGGTCTTTGCATGTGTTACAGTCGAGGCAGGAGGAAGCTTCTCTGATGGTGACTGGGCAAGGCACTGATCAGGACCTGATAGGTGGTATCTGCTTTTTGTTGTGTATCAGGTGTGGCAAGGGCACTGACTGTTGCTTCCCTGTTCCAGAGCTTCTTCCCAGCCTGTTTTATCTAACTCTTGTTGACCTTGACCTCCAGGGTGAACAGGAGTATGTTGTAGTCTGTCTTCCTTATGGCAGAGTCAGTGATTAGGAAAACTTGACAATGAAATAGTGGACAGATTTCTTTCTCCAGGGGACTTGGCTCCAAAATTATATGAAGTATGTCCACAGCACAAAATCTTTGGCTGCCAGAAGGTAGGTGACATGTTGGTGTTCATTACTGGGGCTGTAGAAATCTCTTATTATTGCCTTTGGTTTCATTTTTTGGGAAGGATCGGGCTTCAAAGTCTCTTGTTCCTTGTACAGATAAGAACAACTCCGTCTTCCTCTCCCAATAATTTGAGGACACTCAGTGATTGAAAGGTGGTTTGCTAAAAATTACAGGAGGCTGGAGTAGGGGTGGACTCCATGTTAGAACATGTACTCAGCATTCTGGAGGCTCTGGGAGGCCCTCCCACTAAAATAAACAATCAAACAACAGATTTCAAGAAGTCATTGTTTAGGATTCAACCTCTACAATGAGCTCTAAAAGAGCTGAAAGTAAAATGGAGTCATTCTGTTTTTCAGAATTGGAGCCCACAGTTGAGTTTCCACAGCAGCCTTGCACTGAGGGGGAGTGATAAAGTTCTTTGCCTTAAGCATAGCATAGCTCCTTAAACATAGAGCCTTAGCTTAACGAAAGGAAGAAAATAGTATTAACTCTGATGACTTGTCCTTACACCTATAGATGAAGGAATTTTTCAGTACTCATCACAGAAGCTTCTTTTCGCAGTTTATGGTAATTTAAAACTGGTCAATATGCAGAGGTTAGGGAACTGCCTGCCCCTCAACAATTTTAAAATGAGAGAAAGAAAACACTGGAACCCATTGCCAGCCTGAAGAGGATGTTTTCTTTCTGAAAAATATTTCATACAGTTGTGATATCTAGTGTTACAGAAAAGATGGTAGCTGAAACACTGATGTGATATTGATCTTGTTCAGGACTGCTCAGTTATATGTGTCTCTGTCCCTCTATATAAACTGAACCTTGTGTTAGGACCATGAAAATGGACTTAAGGGTAACAAGACCATTTTTTCCTCTTCCAGATGTGACCACACTGAATAAATATTTTTCTGCTTTTCACTGTTATGTGTCCTTGTAATTGGTCTATTAAGGATGTCTAGCTTGTTAGAGCGGCCAGAGCCCAGACTCTTGAGTCTGAAAACTCTTGCTAATAGAGGTGTGCAGAAGCTAGAGATTGTCACTTTTTGTGTTTCCCCTTTTACTTGTTGGTTTGGAGACAGCAGGAGGGGACTGTCATGTGTTGTTAAGTGCTGGTGAGAATTACTTAGGGACTATAATAACCATGGGATTTCATAGTGCAAAAGTGATGTTATTCAGTTACATGGTGGAAAAAATAGAAATACTGGAGTCTACTGGTCTAGATCATTAGGCAAGTCATCTGCAGATCAACTGTACATTTGCTCTCAGCATTTTCATATTTAGAAGTATAGGTGATGTTGAGAGACCAAAGGATTAAAAATCAGCTATTAATTAAGGCCTGAACTAGGTGAGTGGAGAAGTCTAGTAATGCCCTGAAGGGAAGGACCGCCTTACTGCATTCTTTCCCCACTCACTAAAGATACAGTTGCTAGGAAACTGGCCCATTTCCCCTTAGGGAGGGACACCAGGTCATTATGGTCTGGGGACCTCCCTATAGCCAATCAATTAAAAATGTAGCATTTTGACCAATAGATGCTTGCCAGGCAGGAATCACCCCTGCCTTGGGCATGCTGGGATGGACCAGAATCTTTAAATCACCCAACTAACCTGAGCACAGGGTGCTTGGCTCTCACCACTTCGGCAGTGGGGGGTGTGAGCCCAAGCTGCAGCTTGTAATTTACAATAAAAAGAACCTCATGTATTTACAGCAGAGTCTGTTTATTCCTGGTCTTTTGGGATTTGTGAACTGGGCAGAACATTTTGGAGGCTCGTCTCGGGACCCCAAGACTCCAGGAACCTGACCTGGAGGTTTTTTATGCCGGCAGTAAGTGTCTAAAAGTCTCTGTGCAATGTCTGTGTGTGCAGTACTTTCTGTACTCTATTCTGAAAATTCCTCAGGCCTCAGAGTGTCAGTATCTGGGTAGCAAGATGTGATCAATGTGGATGCACTGGTGGTCACAGCTGCCGAAGTTCAGGGGGACACCCCTAGCTTCATCAGTATTTTGGTGGGTAATCTGTCTAGTCTGTTTTTTTTTTTTTTTTTTTTTTTTTTTTTTTTTTTGGGTGTGTGTGTGTGTGTGTCTTTTGGGAGTGAAATTGTTAGACCTTTGCCAGATACACTTCCAACATGGCAGAGCACGGTGACCTTGTACTCCCGGCTCCGGAAAGCCTGGGGCAGGATATAATCACCCCACCACATTGTAAGCTCCAGAAGGCCTGCTCTCATAGGCCTAGACTGCATGGTCCCAGTGAATACCACTAGGTGTCTCCTGGGGCAACATCCCACTCTCAGCGTCTCCTGGGGCAGCAAGGCCCATGCTTCCTGCACCCACTGGGGTGTAGCAGCAGGAGAAATCAGTATGTTAGGCCTGCCTCAAAACAATCAGTTTTGGTCAGTTTTGGTCCTGGGAAATTTGGCCAGTTGGTGACTGTTTTTTGTTTCAATGTCTCTGTGCAGTATTTGTTTGTTTTTTAATGTACGGCCATCATGTTCGTCTTTGACTAATCTTATGCTCTGTAGGTCATGGTTAATATGATAAAAAATGATTGGATATGGGGATCTACAAGATGGCAGCACCAGGAGGACACTGTGTCTGAGAAGCAGGATAGCAGTGTTGACACAGTGACCAGTAGACTGAACTCAGGGACCTAAAAACCAACGTTTGTAATTGCCAGGTGAGAGGAAAGCCTACAGTGTGGAAATTAATTGGGACCGACCTCAGGTCACCCAGTCAATACCTGGTAAAGGTCCTGGGGACCAGCGGGAGCACCCGCTGCCTGATATCAGCCCACACAGCCTCCTGCCAGCCAGGAACGGGACACACAGCCTCTGGCCCAGAGTGAGGCGCTCAGCCTCTAGACCAGAGCAGAGACCTCAATTGCCAGCCCGGGGTGCAGTGCACAGCCTCTGGCCCAAAGCTGGGCACACAACAGACAGCCCAGATCTGCACGCACAGCCTCGGGCCCAGATCGACCACCCCAAACACCATATCAGACAGGTGGGGGGGGCACAGCATCTAGCCCAGAGTGAGGTGCCAAGGCTCCAACCCAGAGCAGAGCCCTTAGTTGCCAGCCCAGAGAGGTGTGCACAGCCTCTGGCTCAGGAGGGGACACACTGCCAGCCCAGATCAGAGTACAGAGCCTGCGGACCAGGGCGGTGGCTGCAGCCGCCATTCCAGACAGGGGTGCACAGCCTCCGGAGCAGAGCAGCGCCCCCAGGCACCATCCCAGACAGGAATACACAGCTTCCGGCCCAGAGTGAGGCTCCCAGCCTCCAGACCAGAGAGGAGCCCTCAGTTGCCAGCCTAGAAAGGAGTGCACAGTCTCCAGCACTCCAGGAGAGCAGCACCCCCAGCAGCCAGCTCAAACTTGGGTGCACAATCTCCGGGCCCAGAGTGGAGCACTCAGCCTATGACCCAGAGATTTGCTGGGCACTCATCTCACCTTCCCAGACAGAACTGTGTGCCCCAGGGTACCAGATTGGGTTTCCTTGTTGAGAGAAAACTCCACAGCTAGGGAATCAGCAGGTTCTTCAAGAGGGCTGTACCTGGAAAACTGTAACAACAGCAGCAGCTCACTAAATTCAGAGCGAGGAGAAACCCAGGAGTGGGGCAGCTATCTTGAGGACTACTATAGGTGAGAGAAGAGGCCCCCTGATTAACAAAGACCACAGCTACTACTCAGGTCTATGTGCCTGAGGTGAGCAGTGGCAATACCTGAGAAATACTGGCCATACTGTGACCATACCCAAAAAGCAGAGGAGGCCTCCTTCAGAAAAATCATCTTCTGGCCAAGGGGATTCTCCTTACCGCAGGACTCCAGGAACCACCAGAAACTAACAGCCAACACCTAAAACAGCCCAATGGGTAGAGGTCAGCATAAAAGTTCAACCAACAAAAGACAGAACAATATGGCATCTCCAGAACCCAGCATCCAGGGGCGAGCAGCCCTGGACACCCCAGCATAATAGAAAACCAAGAAGATGACCTTACATCAATGCTGATGAAGAATATAATAGAGGAAACAAATAAAATAAGTAAAGAAATAGAGGAAGATAAAGTCAAACAGATCATGGCTATCCATAAAGAAATGGAGGAAGTTAAAGACAAGCAGATTATGGCCATCCTTGAAGAAATACGGAAAGATGCAGCCAACAGTTTGTGGCCTTCAGGGAGGAAATAATTAAATCACTGAAAGAAATAAAAGAAACAGAGCTGAAGGAACTAAAAGAAAAACAGGAAAGTACAATCAGACAGGTGAAGGAAGTAAACAAAACAACTCAAAATCTGAAGATAGAATTGAAAAAATTAAAGAAAACACAAATGGAGGAAATAATGGAGAGGAAGAATTTAGGGAAGAAAACAGGAACTACAGAGGTAAGCATAACCAACAGACTACAAGAGATGGAAGAAAGAATCTCAGGTGTAGAAGATACAATGGAAGAAATCGATGTATCTGTCAAAGAAAATGTTAAATCCAAAAAATTCCTGACACAGACCATCCAAGAAATCCAAGACAATATGAAAAGACAAAACCTAAGGATAATAGGAATAGAGGAAAAAGAAGATTCCCTCCTCCAAGGCCCAGAAAATATTTTCAACAAAATCATTAAAGAAAATTTCCCCAACTTAAAGGAGAGACAAATAAGAATACAAGAGGCCTACAGAACACCCAATAAATTAGACCAGAAAAGAAAATCCTCCCACCACATAATAATCAAAACAGTAAGTATACAGAACAAAGAAAAAATACTAAAAGCTGCAAGGGAAAAAGGCCAAGTAACATGTAATGGCAAACCCATGAGAATCACACCTGACTTTTCAATAGAGACTATGAAAGCCAGAAGGGCCTGGACAGATATCATGCAGACCCTAAGAGAACACAGATGTCCTCATAGATGGAGGAAACAAGATATTCAATGACAAAAACAAATTTCAACAATACCTACACACAAATCCAGCGTTACAGAAGACACTAGAAGGGAAAATACAACCCAAGAAAAGTAGCTTCTGTCAAGAAAACACAGGAAATAATTAACCTCACTACAGTAAAACAAAAAAGCAACCAAGCACACAACCTTATAACCACAGCCAACATCAAAATCAAAGGATCTAACAGCCACTGGTCATTAATCTCTCTCAACATCAATGGACTCAATTCTCCAATAAAAAGGCACAGACTAGCAAAATGGATACATAAACAAAACCCAACAATCTGTTGCATACAAGAAACACCTAAGGCACAAAGATAGACATTATCTGAGGGTAAAGGGTTGGAAGATGGCTTTCCAAGCAAATGGACCCAAGAAACAAGCAGGAGTAGCCATTCTAATATCTGATAAAATAGACTTTCAACCAAAATTAATCAAAAGAGATGGGGAAGGACACTTCATACTCATCAAGGGAAAATTTCACCAGGAAGACATCACAATCCTGAACATCTATGCCCCAAATACAAGGGCACCCACATTTGTAAAAGAAACATTGATAAAACTTAAACCACATATAGATCCTCACACATTAATAGTGGGAGACTTCAACACCCCACTCTCAATAAAGGACAGGTCAACAAAACAGAAATTAAACAAAGAAACAATGTCTCTAACAGAGGTCATGAATCAAATGGACCTCACAGACATTTACAGAACCTTACATCCCAACACAAAAGAATTTACCTTCTTCTCAGTACCTCATGGAACCTTCTCCAAAATAGACCATATAGTTGGTCACAGAGCGAGCCTAAACAGATACAAGAAGATTGAAATAATCCCTTGTATTCTGTCTGATCACCATGGAATAAAACTGGACCTTAACAACAACAGAAATAGCAAAAAGCCTACACAGACATGGAAACTGAAAAACTTGCTACTAAATGACAGCTGGGTCAGGGAAGAAATAAAGAAAGAAATTAAAGTCTTCCTAGAAATCAATGAAAATGAAGACATAATATACCCAAACTTGTGGGACACAATGAAAGCAGTGCTAAGAGGAAAGTTCATAGCACTAAGTGCCTTCAAGAAGAAATTCAAAGCATCTCATTCAAGCAACTTAATGGCTCACTTAAAAACCCTAGAAAAAGAAGAAGCAAACACACCAAAAAGGAGTAGAGGGCTGGAAATAATCAAACTCAGGGCTGAAATCAATCAATTAGAAACAAATAAAACAATTCAAAGAATCAATAAAACCAAGAGCTGGTTCTTTGAGAAAGTCAACAAGATTGACAAACTCTTAGCCAAGCTAACTAAAAGGCAAACAGACACCATCCAAATCAACAAAATCAGAAATGAAAAGGGAGACATAACTACAGACACTGAGGAAATCCAAACAATCATTAGGTCTTACTTCAAAAGTCAATATGCCACAAAATTTGAAAATCTAAATGAAATGGACAATTTTCTTGATCGATTCGACTTACCAAAGCTGATCAGGACCAGGTAAATCAATTAAATAGTTCTATATTCCCCAAGGAAATAGAAGCAGTCATCGAAAGTCTCCTATCCAAAAATTGCCCAGGACCAGATGGTTTCAGCTCAGAATTCTACCAGACCTTCAAAGAAGAGCTAACTCCAGTTCTCTTCAAACTATTCCACAAAATAGAAACTGAATTAGCTTTACCAAACTCATTCTACAAAGCCATAGTCACCTTGGTACCTAAACCTCACAAAGACCCAACAAAGAAAGAGAATTTCAGGCCAATCTCCCTTATGAACATTGATGCAAAAATACTCCGCAAAATACTTGCAAACTGAATACCAGAACACATCAAAGATATCATCCATAATGATCAAGTAGGCTTCATCCCAGGTATTCAGGGGTGGTTCAATATATGGAAATCCATCAATGTGATCCACCATATTAACAAACTGAAAGAAAAAAAAACCACATGATAATCTCCCTAGATGCTGAAAAAGCATTTGACAAAATCCAGCATCCATTCATGTTTAAAGTCTTGGAGAGATCAGGGATACAAGGCACATATCTAAATATAATAAAGGCAATATACAGCAAGCCTATAGCCAGCATCAAATTTTAACGGAGACAAACTTAAAGCAATCCCACTGAAATCAGGGACAAGACAAGGCTGCCCACTCTCTCTATATCTCTTCAACATAGTGCTGGAAGTCCTTGCTAGAGCAATAAGACAGTTGAAGGAGATCAAGGGGATACAAATTGGAAAGGAAGAAGTCAAATTATCACTATTTGCAGATGATATGATAGTATAAGTGAGTGGCCCCAAAAACTCTACCAGGGAACTCCTACAGCTGATAAACACCTTCAGCAAAGTGGCCAGATACAAAATTAACTCAAAAAGATCACTAGTCCTCCTGTATACAAAAGACAAAAGGCTGAGAAAGAAATTAGAGAAACAACACCCTTCACTATAGCCACAAACGACATAAGGTACCTCGGAGTAACCCTAACCAAACAAGTCAAAGACTTGTATGAAAAAAATTTCAAGTCTGTGAAGAAAGAATTAGAAGAAGATATGAGAAGATGGAAAGATCTCCCATGTTCATGGCTTGGCAGGATTAACATAGTAAAAATGGCCATCTTACCAAAAGCCATCTACAGATTTAATGCAATTCCCATTAATTACCAACACAATTCTTTATAGACCTGGAAAGAAAAATTCTCAACTTCATATGGAATAACAAGAAACCCAGAATTGCTAAAACAATCCTCTACAATAAAAGATCTTCTGGAAATATCTCCATCCCTGATCTCAAGCTGTACTATAGAGCAACAGTTATAAAAACTGCCTGGTACTGGCATAGAAACAGAATTGTGGATCAAAGGTATTTGAGACAACGATCTTGGGTAGCCTAACAAAGGATTTAAAATATTTTCTCGGAGGGAGGGACTGGGAGGGAATGAGGGATCGGGACATGGCTGGGATACAGAGTTAATAAAATGTAACTGATAAAAAAAATAAAAAAAAATATTTTCTCCATCCTTTGGGGAAGCACAAGAAAACTTTGGTCTTTATTTTTTTTACTAAATGAAACTAAGCCATATGTTTTGCGCTAATTGAGGAAATCGCAGTTTTACAATGTATCTTGTGGAGAGCTGTTTGTTTGTTAAGCTGCTTTGTTTATGGAAAAATATATTTCCACCCTGTTCTTTACTTTGAGACAGAAAAAAGAGGAAGTTTCACCAAGTTCCTTAAAACTTGTTCTAAGTTCCTTAGAGTTTGTTTATGTTACCTTTATATTATCTGCTACAGGGAAGTAATTTTAGAAAAAGAATTTGGCAGTTTCAGAACTTCTTTTTGTATTAATGTAACTTGTTTTTGCTTTGCCTATAAAAAGCAAATCGTGGACGCTGGGCTCCAGCAGGATCATGTCAGGATGGAAAGGATTTTGATGAGAGTTTTTATGTTGTCTGAAAAGCAAGGAAGTGAGCCAAGAGATATTAAAAAAAAAATAGCTTGTCTAAAATAAGAATGTCTGGTTAAGCCAGAAGAACAAAGCTAGGAACCTGAAGGTATATAGAATGTTTCAGAAGTTTAGTGAATGTATTATAAAAAGTCAGAGAGTTAGTATGATTTGAGAAAGAACTGTATTTAAAAATGTTATAATTCATTTAAAAGGCTGGTTATTCTTCATTGCAAAATGCTTTTTTTTATGCTCTTTAAGGGGGAATAATTCTGGCTGATAGGTTTGGGGTGGCCAGAATAGTTCGTACAGTTTAAAATTGTTCTGTACTGTTCCGTTATGCAGTTCGTTCTAAAACTTATTTGATCACTATGTTAGAACTTTTGGTTGTGGGGGATTGTGGATGCTCCACAGTGTCTGCTGTATCATCAGCAGCACCTAATGGCTATGTTTGGTATTGTCAGTTGCAGCCTGTGCTAACACATGGCTAGCCACCATGATGGTTCAGGGATAGAGAGGATAGAGCTGTAGGTTTGCTGCGATCTTTGTGTGGGTCTATCAGTTATGTTCAGGCCTCTGATCAGTGCTAAGTGCAAAGCTTTTTACTGTTAAATTTTAATGCAAGTGGTAGGAGCAGCAAGATTTGCTAGCCTCTCTATGAACTATATCTGATTAAAAGGTTTGCTTTAATTTTAATTCAAAAAGAGCAGATTTAAGTTATGCTAAATACTGCAGTTGAACCTTACCTAGTCTCTTTATTTAGATTTTTTTAAGGTTAAGCCTAGGCTACTTAAAATATAGTTCTAAAACATGCATCTTAGAAATATGCCGGAATTAGAGATTATAGCATTCTGTTTTATAGGACACAGTTTAGAGCAGATAATAAAGATAGACAAAGAGTAACTCGGCGGAAAATGTTCTGCCCAGTTCACTAACCCCAAAAGACCAGGAATAACTAGACTCCGTTGTAAATACATGAGGTTCTTTTTATTACAAATTACAAGCTGCAGCTTGGGCTCACACCCCCCACTGCTGAAATGGTGAGAGCCAAGCAC
This sequence comes from Meriones unguiculatus, assembly GCF_030254825.1. Lineage (NCBI taxonomy): Eukaryota > Metazoa > Chordata > Mammalia > Rodentia > Muridae > Meriones > Meriones unguiculatus. Next base: position 37,267,399 of record NC_083357.1, on the reverse strand, counting down.
CCTGTGCTCAGGTTAGTTGGGTGATTTAAAGATTCTGGTCTATCCCAGCATGCCCAAGGCAGGGGTGATTCCTGCCTGGCAAGCATCTATTGGTCAAAGTGCTACATTTTTAATTGATTGGCTATAGGGAGGTCCCCAGACCATAATGACCTGGTGTCCCTCCCTAGGGGGATGGGGCAGTTTCCTAGCAACTGTATCTCTAGTGGGTGGGGAAAGAATGCAGTAGGTCCTTCCCTTCAGGGCATTACTAGACTTCTCCACCCACCTAGTTCAGGCCTTAATAATAGCTGCTAATTTTTAATCTTTTGCTCTCTCAAGGTCACCCAGACAATCCCTGGAAAAGACTCGGAGGATGCCCAGCAGCCACCCCAGAGCTAGGGATGCAGGCGCCAACACAGAGTCCTGCCTGCCCACCTGCCTAACTGTCCCAGTTAGAACTGTGGCTCCCAGGGCCCCAGAGACTGAGTTTCTCTGTTGAATGACCCACAGAGAGGGAAACAGCAGGCTTGACCTCAGAGCACTCAGATGACACTGCCCCCCCAAAAAATTCTCAGGAAAAGTACAGTTTCGGCAGGTGCCCAGGCGCCCAATCAATTGTCAGCAAGGCGGAGCCATGCGCCTGTGCCAGTGGGTTCTACTCGCCATCCCAGAAAGAATTGTGGTCTCTAAAGCACAGTCTGGGTGTCCCTGCTGGGAGGAAACCCCACCTCAGAGGGATCATCATGTCCAATGCTCAGGACACTCAGCTCCAGAAGACTTTCTGGAGTCACACAGGCTGTAGGCTCTAGCCTTCTACTGCAGGCATGAGTACCCTGCTCACCTGCCGTTGATTACTGCTAGGCTATAGGGGCACACAGCTGCAACCTCAAACTTACAAAAGCCTGAGAACCACTAGATCAGCCCTCATATACTGGTCCAAGTTGCGACCGGTGGAAAGAATAGAAATATTGGAGTCTGCTAGCTAAACTGACAAAACTGCAGGACTCCCTGGTTCTTCAAGAGGGCTGCACCCAACAATTACACCTTAAGAACAGCAGCTGCAGATCACTAAACTCAGAGCAAAAATCCCAGCAGCAGGGCAGCCATCTCCAGGACTTCTCTTGAAGAGAGGAGATCCTTCCTGAACACCACAATTACCATGCAAGTCCATATACCTGAGGTGAATTTTGACAATTCCTGAGAAGAACCACCATTCAGTTTACCATACCCAAAAAGCAGAGGAGATCTACTTCAGAAACCTACCAAGGGGATTCTCCCCACCCCAAGACCCAGCAGGCACCAGAAATTAACAGACAACACCTGAGATAGCCAGATGGGTAGAGGCCAGCGTAAAAATACAACCAACAAAAGGCAGAGCAATATGGCATCCCTGGAACCCAGTTACCCAGGGGCAAGTAGCCCTGGACACCCTAACATAAGTGAAATTCAAGAAGATGACCCTACATCTATGCTTATGAAGAGGTTAATGGAGGAAGAAAATAAAATGCAGCCACTTCTGATGAGATCTGATAGACTAAGATCAGAAGGAAGAAGAGGAGGACCTCCCCTATCAGTGGACTTGGGGAGGGGTATGCATGAAGAAGGGAGAGGGAGATATAGTAAAACAGATTATGGCCATCTGTAAAGAAATACAGGAAGTTGCAGCCAAACAGTTTCTCCCTTTCAGAGAGGAAATGATTATATCACTGAAAGAAATAAAAGAAACAGCAGAATGTTCAAACAAACATGTGAAGAAATTGAAGGAAAAACAGGAAAATACAGTCACAGGGTGAAGGAAATCAACAAAACGGTTTAAGATCTGAAGATAGAATTGGAAAAATTAAAGAAAACACAAACTGAGGAAATCATGGAGAGGGAGAACCTAGGAAAGAAAACAGGAACTACAGAGGTAAGCATAACCAACAGACTACAAGAGATGGAAGAAAGAATCTCAGGTGTGGATGATACAGTGGAAGAAATCGATGTATTCGTCAAAGAAAATAATAAATCTAAAAACTTCCTGACACAAACCATCCAAGAAATCAAAGACAACATAAAAAGACGAAACCTAAGAATAATAGGAATAGAGGAAAAAGAAGATTCCATCCTCCAGGGCCCAGAAAATATTTTCAACAAAATCATTGAAGAAAATTTCCCCAACTTAAAGGAGAGGCCTATTATAGGAATACAAGAGGCCTACAGAACACCTAATAAATTAGACCAGAAAAGAAAATCCTCCCACCACATAATAATCAAAACAGTAAGTATATAGAACAAAGAAAAAATACTAAAAGCTGCAAGGGAAAAAGGCCAAGTAACATATAATGGCAAACTCATCAGAATCACACCTGACTTTTCAACAGAGACTATGAAAGCGAGAAGGGCCTGAATGGATATCATGCAGACCCTAAGAGAATACAGATGTCAGCCTAGGTTACTATACCCAGCAAAACTCTCAGTCCTCATAGACAGAGAAAACATGATATTCAATGACAAAAACAAATTTCAACAATACCTACACACAAATCCTGCATTACAGAAGATACTAGAAGGAAAAATACAACCCAAGAAAACTAAAAACACAGGAAATAAATAACCTCACTACAGCAAAACAAAAAGTATCCAAGCACACAAACACTACCATAGCCAACATCAAAATCAAAGGATCTAACAGCCACTGGTCATTAATCTCTCTCAACATTAATGGACTCAACTCCCCAATAAAAAGACACAGACTAACAATATGGATGCATAAACAAGACCCAACAATCTGCTGCATACAAGAAACACTGCCTGTTTTTTATATCAATACCATGTGGTTTTTATTGCTATTGCTCTGTAGTACAGCTTGAAATCAGGGATGGTGATAACTCCAGAAATTCTTTTATTGTACTGGATTGTCTTAGCTTTCCAGGGATTTTTTGCTTTTCCATATGAAGTTGAGTATTGCTCTTTCAAGGTCTGCATAGAATTGTGTTGGAATTTGGGTAGAAATTGCATTGAATCTTTGAATTGCTTTTGGTAAAATGGCCATTTTTACTATGTTAATCTTACTTATTCATGAGCATGGAAGATTTTTCCATCTTCTGATACCTTTTTCAATTTTTTCCTCAAAGACTTAAGGTTCTTGTCACACAAGTCTTTCACTTGCTTGATTACAGTTATACCAAGATATTTTATATTATGTGTGACTATAATGAAGAGTGTTATTTCCTTAATTTCTTTTTCAGTCCATTTAGTGCTTGTATAAATGAGGGCTATTGATTTTTTTTGTTAATTTTGTATCCAGCAACTTTGCTGAATGTATTTATCAGCATAGGAATTCTCTGGTGTAATTTTTGGCGTCACTTATGTATACTGTCATATCATCTGTGAACAGTGATACTTTGACTTTTTCCTTTCCAATTTGTATCACCTTGATCAGTTTTATTTGTCTTATTGCTTTAGCTAGAACTTCAAATACCATATTGAGTAGATGCAGAGATAGTGGGCAGCCTTGTCTTGTCCTTAATTTTAGTGGAATTGTTTTAAGTTTCTCTCTGTTTAATTTGATGTTGGCTATCAGCTTGCTCTATATTGCCTTTATTGTTTTTAAGTATGTGCCTTGTCTCCCTAATACTTCCAAGACTTTTAACTTTTAAGGGGGGTTGGATTTTGTCAAATGCTTTTTAAGTACCTCATGAAATGATCATGTGTTTTTCTTTCACTTTGTTTATATGGTGTACTATATTGATGGATTTTTGTATGTTGAACCATCCCTGCATCCCTGATTTGAAGCCTACTTGTTTTTGGTGGATGATGTTTTTGATGTGTTTTTGGATTTGATTTGCAAGCATTTTATTGGATATTTTTGCATCAATGTTCATAAAGGCTATTGCTCAGAAAATTCTCTTTCTTTGTTGCATCAGGGTAACTGTGGCCTCATAGAATATGGTATTAGCTCTTTTAAAGGGCTGGCAGAATTCTATGCTAAAACCATCATGTCCTGGGCTGTTTTTGGTTGGGAGACTTTTAATGACTGCTTTTATTTTCTTAGGGGCTATTTAAATTACTTATCTGATTTTGATTTAACATGGGTAAGGAGTATCTTTAAAGAAAATCATCCATTTTGTTTAGATTTTCCAGTTTTGTCCAGTACAGGTTTTTGAAGCAAGACCTAATGATTCTTTGGATTTCCTCAGTCTGTAGTTATGTCCCCTTTTCATTCCTGATTTTGCTAATTTGGATACTGTCTGCTTTTTTGTTAGTTTGGCTAAGGGTTTGTCTATATTGTTGATTTTCTCAAAGAACTGGCTCTTTGTTTTGTTGATTCTTTGTATTGTTTTCTTTGTTTCTAATTTATTGAATTAGATTTGATTATTTGATTATTTCTTACCATCTAATCCACTTAGGTATGTTTGCTTTATTTTGTTCTAGAGCTTTCACATGTGCTTTTAAATTGCTAGTATGAGATCTCTCCAATTTCTTTTTTTCTTTTTTTAATTATTATTATTAATTACACTTTATTCATTTTGTATCCCCCCATAAGCACCTCCCTCCTCCCCTCCCGATCCCACCCTTTCTCCCCTTTCTGCATGCATGCCCCTCCCCAAGTCCACTGATAGGGGAGGTCTTCCTCTCCTTCTTTCTGATCTTAGACTATCAGTTCTCATCAGAAGTGGCTGCATTGTCATCTTCTGTGGCCTGGTAAGGCTGCTCCCCCCTCGGGGGGGGGGTGATCAATGAGCAGGCCAATCAGATTATGTCAGACTCTCCAATTTCTTTATGAAGGCAGTTAGTGCTATGAAATTTCCTCTTAGCACTGCTTTCATACTATCTCAGATTTACTGGATTTTTGTCAGGAATATTGTAGATTTAACATTTTCTTTGATTGATTCATCATTTTTTTCTATTGTATCTTCAATGCCTGAGATTCTTTCTTCCATCTCTTGAATTTTGTTGTTATCCTTACATCTGTTCCTGTTTTCTTTCCTATGTTTTTCATCTCCAGGATTCCCTCCATTTTTATTTTCTTTATTTTTTATTTTTTATTTTTTTGGTGGTTAGATCTTGTTAATAAATCTTTGTAATCACACACTACATTACAAGCTTAACCTGTCAGTTAAATATCATGGTTACAGATTTTTTTTTCTTATCAGTTACATGTTATTAACTCTGTATCCCAGCCATGTCCCAATCCCTCATTCCCTCCCAGTCCCTCCCTCCCTCCCTCATCTCCACCGTGCCCCTTTCCAAGTTCACTGATAGGGGGGACCTCCTCCCCATTCATCTGATCCTGTTTTATCAGGTATCTTCAGGACTGGCTGCAAAGCCCTCCTCTGTGGCCTAACAGGACTGCTCCTCCCTTGGGGGTGGGGAGGCCAAAGAGCCAGTCATTGAGTTCCTGTTAGAAATAGTCCTTGTTCCCCTCACTTTGGGAAACCAATTGGTTACTGAGCTACCACAGGCTACATCTGAGCATAGGTTCTAGGTTATATCCTTACATGGTCCTTGGTTGAATGTCAGTCTCAGAAAAGACCCTGTGCCCAGATATATTTGGTCCTTGTGGAGCTCCTATCCTGTCCCCATCAGTCTAACTCCCCTTCTTTCTTATGATTCCCTGTACACTGCCAAAGGTTTGGTTATGAGTCTTTGCTTTGAAAACACTGCTAGTTAGAGTCTTTCAGATGTGCTCAGTAGACTCCTGTCATAGTTCAATGTACATCCCATCTATCTTTCTAAACGAGGATTGATCGTCTTACCCCATGTCCACTCTCTTGATTATCTTTTTTATGTGTATAGATTTCATTATGTTTATCATATCTTATAGGTCTATATAAGTGAGTATATACCGTGTTTGTCTTTTTCCTTCTGGGATGTTTCACTCCGAATGATCTTTTCTAGATCCCACCATTTGCCTGCAAATTTCATGATTTCCTCCTTTTTGATTGCTGAGTAGCATTCCATTGTATAAAAATACCACAATTTCTGTACCCATTCCTCCGTTGCTGGACATCTGGGTCGTTTCCAGGTTCTGGCTATTACAAATAAAGCTGCTACAAACATGGTTGAACAAATGTCCTTGTTTTGTACTTGAGCAAATTTTGGGTATATACCTAGCAGTGTGTATAGCTGGGTCTTGAGGAAGCACTATTCCTAATTGTCTTAGAAAGCGCCAGATAGCTTTCCAGAGTGGTTGTACCAGTTTACATTCCCACCAGCAATGGAGGAGGGTTCCCCTTTCTCCACAACCTCTCCAGCATGTGTTGTCACTTGAGTTTTTCATCTTGGCCATTCTGATGGGTGTAAGGTGATATCTCAGGGTCGTTTTGATTTGCATTTCCCTGATGGCTAATGAGGATGAGCATTTCTTTAAGTGTTTCTCTGCCATTCGATATTCCTCTACAGAGAATTCTCTGTTTAGCTCTGTTCCCCATTTTTTAATTGGATTACTTGGTTTGCTGCTTTTCAGCTTCTTTAGTTCTTTGTATATACTGGATATTGGTCCTCTGTCAGATAAAGGGTTAGTGAAGATTCTTTCCCAATCTGTAGGCAGTCGTTTTGTTTTGATGACGGTGTCCTTTGCTTTACAGAAGCTTTTTAGTTTCATGAGGTCCCATTTATTGATTGTTGCTCTTAGAGCCTGTACTGTTGGTGTTCTGTTTTGGAAGTTGTCTCCTGTGCCAATGAGTTCTAGGCTGTTGCCCACTTTTTCTTCTAAGAGATTTAGAATATCTGGTTTTATGCTGAGGTCTTTGATCCACTTGGACTTTAGTTTTGTGCAGGGTGATAAATATAGATCTATTTTCATTTTTCTGCATGTGAACATCCAGTTGGTCCAGCACCATTTGTTGAAGATGCTGTCTTTTTTCCATTGAATGGATTTCGATTCTTTGTCAAAAATCGAGTATTCATAGGTGTGTGGGTTTATTTCTGGGTCTTCTATGCGGTTCCATTGATCCTCCTTTCTGTTTTTATGCAAATACCATGCAGTTTTTATTACTATTGCTCTGTAGTACAACTTGAGATTGGGGATGGAGATACCTCCAGATGATCTGTTGTTGTACAGGATCGTTTTGGAGATTCTGGGTTTTTTGTTTCTCCATATGAAGCTGAGAATCTTTTTTTCAAGGTCTGTAAAGAATTGATTTGGTATTTTGATGGGAATTGCATTGAATCTGTAGATTGGTTTTGGCAGGATGGCCTTTTTCACAATGTTAATCCTACCAATCCATGAGCACGGGAGATCTTTCCATCTTCTGATATCTTCTTCAATTACTTTCTTCAGAGACTTGAAGATTTCTCAAACAGGTCATTCACTTGCTTGGTTAGTGTCACCCCAAGATACTTTATGTTATTAGTGGCTATTGTGAAGGGTGTTGTTTCCCGAATTTCTTTCTCGGCCCTTTTGTCTTTGATGCACAGGAGGGTTTCTGATTTTTTTGAGTTGATTTTGTATCCTGCAACTTTGCTGAAGGTGTTTATCAGTTGGAGGAGTTCTCTGGTTGAATTTTTGGGTCGCTCATATATACTATCATATCATCTGCAAATAGTGACACTTTGACCTCTTCCTTTCCGATTTGTATCCCCTTGATCTCCTTTAGTTGTCTTATTGCTCTGGGTAAGACTTCAAGTACTATGTTGAAGAGGTATGGAGAGAGTGGGCAGCCTTGTCTTGTTCCTGATTTCAGTGGGATTGATTTAAGTTTCTCTCCATTGAGTTTGATGTTGGCTATAGGCTTGCTGTATATTGCCTTTACTATGTTTAGATATGTGCCTTGTATCCCTGATCTCTCCAATACTTTGAACATGAATGGATGTTGGACTTTGTCAAATGCTTTTTCAGCATCTAAGGAGATGATCATTTGGTTTTTCTCCTTCAGTTTGTTTATGTGGTGGATTACATTGATGGATTTCCATATGTTGAACCACCCTTGCATGCCCGGGATGAAGCCTACTTGGTCATGGTGGATGATATCTTTGATGTGTTTTTGGATTCGGTTTGCAAGTATTTTGTTGAGTATTTTTGCATCAATGTTCATAGGAGAGATAGGTGTGAAGTTCTCTTTTATTGTTGGGTCTTTGTGTGGTTTAGGTATCAGGGTGACTGTCGCTTCATAGAATGAGTTTGTAATGTACCTTCTGTTTCTATTTTGTGGAATGGTTTGAGGAGAATTGGTGTTAGCACTTCTTTAAAGGTCTGGTAGAATTCCGTGCTGAAACCATCTGGCCCAGGGCTTTTTTTGGAGGGGAGACTATGAATGACTGCTTCAATTTCCTTAGGGGATGTAGGGCTATTCAGTCTTTCTACCTGATCTTGACTCAATGTTGGAAGATGGAATCTATCAAGAAAATTGTCCATTTCATTTAGGTTTTCAAATTTTGTGGCATATAGGCTTTTGTAGTATGACCTAATGATTGTTTGAGTTTCCTCAGTGTCTGTAGTTATGTCACCCTTTTCATCTCTGATTTTGTTGATTTGGATAGATTCTCTCTGCTTTTTAGTTAGTTTGGCTAAGGGTTTGTCTATCTTGTTGATTTTCTCAAAGAACAAGCTTTTTGTTTCATTGATTCTTTGAATAGTTTTATTTGTTTCTAATTGATTGATTTCAGCTCTTAGTTTGATTATTTCCAACCGTCTGCTCCTCTTGGGTGTATCTGCTTCTTTTTTTCCTAGGGTTTTTATTTGGGCCATTAAGTTGTTTGTATGTGATGTTATGGATTTCTTCTTGCAGGCACTTAGTGCTATAAATTTTCCCCTGAGCACTGCTTTCAATGTGTCCCATAAATTTGGGTATGTTGTGCCTTCATTTTCATTGAATTCTAGGAAGTCTTTAATTTCTTTCTTTATTTCTTCCTTAACCCTGCTGTCATTGAGTAGTAAGTTGTTCAGTTTCCATGTGTGTGTAGGCTTTTTGTTGTTTATGTTTTTGTTGATATCCAGCTTTAGTCCATGGTGTTCAGATAGTATACAAGGGATTATTTCAATCCTTTTGTATCTGTTGAGGCTTACTTTGTTTACCCACTAAATGGTCTATTTTAGAGAAGGTTCCATGAGGTGCTGAAAAGGTGTCCTCTTTTGAGTTTGGGTAAAAAGATCTGTAGACATCTAGTAGGTCCATTTGATTTAGGGATTCTGTGAGTGCTTTTATTTCCCTATTTGTTGTCTGTCTAGTTGATCTGTCCCTTGGTGAGAGTGGAGTGTTGAAGTCTCCCACTATTAAGGTATTAGGATCAATGTATGATTTAAGCTTTAATAACGTTTCATTTATGAATGTCAGTCCTCTTGTATTTGGGGCATAGATATTCAAGATTGTGATGTCCTCTTGGTGGATTTTTCCTTTGATGAGAATATAGTGGCCCTTCTTATCTCTTTTGATTAACTTTAGATGAAAGTCTATTTTATTAGATATTGGGATGGCTACTCCAGCTTGTTTACTGGAACCATTTGCTTGAAAAACATTTTTCCAGCCCTTTACTTTGAGGTAGTGTTTATCTTTGTTGCATAGGTGTGTATTTTGGATGCAACAGAATGTTGGATCCTGTTTCTGTAACCATTCTGTTAGCCTGTGTCTTTTTATTGGTGAGTTGAGTCCATTGATATTGATAGATAATAGTGACCAATCCATGTTAGTTCATTTTGTAATGGAGTCGGTGATCTTACCCTGTTTCATTGCTTGTTTTCTTTTCATTTTTGTTGAGATATTATCTGTATGCCATGTTTTCTTGGGTGAATTTGTTTTCGTTGGATGGGAGTTTTCCTTCAAGTATCTTCTGTAAGGTTGGTTTGCTGTATAGATATTGTGTAAATTTAGTTTTGTCATGGAATATTTTGTTTTCTCCATCTATGTTGATTGAAAGCTTTGTAGGGTATAGCAGTCTGTGTTGACATTTGTGGTCTCTTAGAGTGTGCATGACACCTGTCCAGGCCCTTCTGGCTTTCATAGTTTCTGATGAGAAGTCTGGTGTGATTCTGATAGGTCTACCTTCATATGTTACTTGGCCTTTTTCCCTTGCTGCTTTTAATATCTTTTCTTTGTTCTGTAGATTTAGTGTTTTGACTATGATGTGACATGATGTGTTTCTTTTCTGGTCTAGTCTATTTGGTGTTCTATAGGCCTCTGGTATATTTATGGACATCTCTTTCTTTAAGTTGGGAAAATTTTCTTCTATGATTTTCTTGAAAATATTTTCTGGACCTTGGAGCCTGGAGTCTTCTTTTTCATCAATTCTTATTATTCTTAGATTTTGTCTTTTCATAGCATCCTTGATTTCTTGGATATTTTGTGATTGGAATTTTTCTGATTTTACTTTTTCTTTGAGAGAAGTATCAATTTCTGCTAGTGTGTCTTCAGCTCCAGAGATTCTCTCTTCCATCTCTTGTATTCTGTTGGTGATGCTTACTTTTGTGGTTCCTGATCTTTTCTCCAAGTTCTCCAGCTCAAGGGTTTTCTCATTTTGTGTTTTCTTTATTGATTCTAATTCTGTTTTCATGCCTTGCACCATTTCTTTCATGTGTTTGAATATGGATTCCTGTCTCTCTACAATGGTCTCTATTTCTTTGTTCATTTCCTCTCTATATGCCACTAATTTTTTCTCTACTTGTGCCTCTATTTGTTTGGCTATGTTTGCCTGTGTTTCTTTAAGGATTTTTTCTATTTCTTCTTTCTTTACCTCCAATTGACTGGCCAACTATTTGAAAGATTTGTTCATTTCCTCCTTTTGAGCCTCAAATAATTGGGCAAGCATGGCTTTAAAATCATTTTTCTGTGCTTCTGCTGAATTGGAGTATCCATCGATTTTGGGGTTTGCTGGTGAATTCATGATGTCCTGATTTATGTTGGAAGTGTTCTTTTGCCTACCCCTGGACATTGGCTTATCTGAAACCTTCCCTGATTGTTTTTGGATTCTGCAGATCAGACTGGCACTGTCTCTCTCTGGTGTCTGGAGAGTTCTTCAGGAAGCTGGGAGAGGTCCTGTGTCCTTAGCGTGTGATGAGGACTAGCTCTACCTGTGGGAGAAAAGTACGCAGGCACAAACGGGGCAAATGCAAGCGTGTGTGTGTGTTTGTGTGTGTGTGTGTGTGCGTGTAAGTGTGTGTGGGCGTGAGTCTCGAGGGACAGAGTGATGGCTAATGTTGAACCCTTGAGTGTGTAGGAGGGGCTCTGCACTGTATATGTCGATGGCGCTAGTGATGATCGCCACGCAATTTTTGGCATTAACTTCCTTAACTCCTCAATTAGACCCACAAAGCAGGAACTTCAATGTCCCAAGTGCCCCTCTATTTCCCAAAGTGGGTATATGGGTGTGAGGGGGTTCGATGCCTGGCTTCTGATTTAGAAAGACCCAGGATCTGGGGATCTGCAGGTTCTGAGGTCTTGCTGCAGCTGAAGATTTCAGGATGGTCACGTCAGTAGGTAACGGGGTAACCAGGCTCTCTGTTCTCTGATTTGGCCCTGGTTAGTCTTGAACTGGAGGGCTGATGTGCCCCGCCAGCTCAGTGCTTCTCTGCCGTCAGGTTAGAAAGTCCCGCAGTAACTGGAGATTAGGTTGCTAGTCCAGATACTTTCTGGGAAGTCCAGGGGTCTTTCCACTGTGCTCTCCAAGCTTGGGAGGCCCAGCGCCTGGTGTGTCTAGCTGGTATGGCGTTTCTGCCTGGTTTTGGTGAGTATATAGCATATTCTCTGTCACTGTGGGATTGGGCGGACCGTACTGTCAGTGATGGCAATCCTGTGGAGCTAGTATGGCGTCTAGCAGACTCGTGCCCTGGGAGGATGGTGCAGCTGCCGTGCAAATCTGGGACCCTGAGACACGTACCGTTGCCGCTAAAGGGCTTGGAGCTCTGCCTGAGTGGCTGCAGGCCCCAGGCAGTTAGGTCTGCGCTGAGAAAGACGAGCCCGGTGTGCCGAGGAGGAGAAAGGTCTGGGGGAAGGGAGTGCCGTGAGATCAAAGGATTGTTTCTCACATTCCCCAAACAAGTACCCGGGGGTGACCAGAGACCAAAGTTTTCACCTTCTGCTATGTTTTCTGTTGTTTAGAAAGCCTCTCTGTCGTTTCCCTGGCTTCAGAAGTCCTTCCATTCACCAACTCAGAAGTTTAGCTCTTCCACAGCTCAGAAACTGTGTGTGCTAGTCGCCATCTTGGCTCCGCCCCCGTCCTTTTTGTGTTTTGTATACAGGAGGACTAGTGATTTTTTTGAGTTAATTTTGTATCCGGCCACTTTGCTGAAGGTATTTATGAGCTGTAGAAGTTCCCTACTAGAGTTTTTGGGGTCACTCATGTATACTATCATATCATCTGCAAATAGTGATAATTTGACTTCTTCCTTTCCAATCTGTATCCCCTTGATTTCCTTCAACTGTCTTATGGCTCTAGCAAGGACTTCCAGCACTATGTTGAAGAGATATGGAGAGAGTGGGCAGCCTTGTCTTGTCCCTGATTTCAGTGGGATTGATTTAAGTTTCTCTCTGTTCAGTTGGCTATAGGCTTGCTTTATATCGCCTTTACTATGTTTAGATATGTGCCTTGTATCCTTGATCTCTCCAAAACTTCTTCAGCATCTAGGGAGATTATCATGTGGTTTTTTCTTTCAGTTTGTTAATATGGTGGATCATATTGATAGATTTCTGTATATTGAACCACCCCTGCATACCTGGGATGAAGGCTACTTGGTCATAGTGGATAATATCTTTGATATGTTCTTGTATTTGTTTTGCAAGTATTTTGTTAAGTATTTTTGCATCAATGTTCATAAGGGAGATTGGCCTGAAAAATCTCTTTCTTTGTTGAGTCTTTGTGAGGTTTAAGTACCAAGGTGACTGTGGCTTCATAGAATGAGTTTGGTAATGTTCCTTCTGTTTCTATTTTGGAATAGTTTGAAGAGAATTGGAGTTAGCTCTTCTTTGAAGGTCTGGTAGAATTCTGCACTGAAGCCATCTGGTCCTGGGCTTTTTTTGGATGGGAGACTTTTGATGACCGCTTCTATTTCTTTGGGGGATATAGGACTATTTAATTGATTTACCTGGTCTTGATTCAGCTTTGGTAAGTCAAATCAATCAAGAAAATTGTCCATTTAATTTAGATTTTCAAATTTTGTGGCCTATAGACTTTTGAAGTAAGTCCTAATGATTGTTTGGATTTCCTCAGTGTCTGTAGTTATTTCCCCCTTTTCATTTCTGATTTTGTTGATTTGGGTGGTGTCTCTCTGCCTTTTAGTTAGCTTGGCTAAGGGTTTGTTGGTCTTGTTGATTTTCTCAAAGAACCAGCTCTTGGTTTTATTGATTCTTTGAATTGTTTTATTTGTTTCTAATTGATTGATTTCAGCCCTGAGTTTGATTATTTCCAGCCGTCTACTCCTTTTTGGTGTATCTTCTTCTTCTTTTTCTAGGGTTTTTAAGTGAGCCATTAAGTTGCTTGAATGCGCTGTCTCGAATTTCTTCTTGAAGGCACTTAGTGCTATGAACTTTCCTCTTAGCACTGCTTTCATTGTGTCCCACAAGTTTGGGTATGTTGTGTCTTCATTTTCATTGAGTTCTAGGAAGACTTTAATTTCTTTCTTTATTTCTTCCCTGACCCAGCTGTCATTTAGTAACAAGTTGTTCATTTTCCATGTCTGTGTAGGCTTTTTGCTATTTCTGTTATTGTTGAGGTCCAGTTTTAGTCCATTGTGATCAGACAAGATTCAGGGATTATTTCAATCTTCTTGTATCTGTTGAGGCTTGCTTTGTGACCAACTATATGGTCTATTTTGGAGAAGGTTCCATGAGGTACTGAGAAGAAGGTAAATTCTTTTGTGTTGGGATGTAAGGTTCTGTAAATGTCTGTGAGGTCCATTTGATTCATGACCTCTGTTAGAGACATTGTTTCTTTGTTTAATTTCTGTTTTGTTGACCTGTCCTTTATTGAGAGTGGGGTGTTGAAGTCTCCCACTATTAATGTGTGAGGATCTATATGTGGTTTAAGTTTTATCAATGTTTCTTTTACAAATGTGGGTGCCCTTGTATTTGGGGCATAGATGTTCAGGATTGTGATGTCTTCCTGGTGAAATTTTCCCTTGATGATTATGAAGTGTCCTTCCCCATCTCTTTTGATTAATTTTGGTTGAAAGACTATTTTATCAGATATTAGAATCGCTACTCCTGCTTGTTTCTTGGGTCCATTTGCTTGGAAAGTCATCTTCCAACCCTTTACCCTCAGGTAATGTCTATCTTTGTGCCTTAGGTGTGTTTCTTGTATGCAACAGATTGCTGGGTTCTGTTTATGTATCCATTCTGTTAATCTGTGTCTTTTTACTGTAGAGTTGAGTCCATTGATGTTGAGAGAGATTAATGACGAGTGGCTGTTAGATCCTTTGATTTTGATATTGGCTGTAGTCATAAGGTTGTGTGCGTGGTTGCTTTTTGTTTTACTAAAGTAAGGTTAATTATTTCCTGTGTTTTCTTGACAGAAGGTAATTTGTGTGGGTTGATTTTCCCTTCCAGTGTCTTCTGTAATGCTGGATTTGTGTGTAGACATTGTTGAAATTTGTTTTTGTCATTGAATATCTTGTTTTCTCCGTTTATGAGGACTGAGAGTTTTGCAGGGTGTAGTAGCCTGGGCTGACATCTGTGTTCTCTTGGGTTCTGTATGATATCCATCCAGGCCCTTCTGGCTTTCATAGTCTCTGTTGAAAAGTCAGGTGTAATTCTCATGGGTTTGTCATTACATGTTACTTGGCATTTTTCTCTTGCAGCTTTTAGTATTTTTTCTTTGTTCTGTATACTTACTGTTTTGATCATTATGTGCTGGGAGGATTTTCTTTTCTGGTCAAATTTGTTGGGTGTTCTGTAGGCTTCATGTATTCTTATTGGCCTCTCCTTTAACTTGGGGAAATTTTCTTCAATGATTTTGTTGAAAATATTTTCTGGGCCTTGGAGAAGGGATCTTTCTTTTTCCTCTATAACTATTATCCTTAGATCTTGTGTTTTCATATTGTGTTGGATTTCTTGGATGGTCTGTGTCAGGAATTTTTTAGATTTAACATTTTCTTTGACAGATACATCGATTTCTTCCATTGTATCTTCCACACTTGAGATTCTTTTTTCCATCCTTTGTAGTCTGTTGGTTATGCTTACCTCTGTAGTTCCTGTTTTCTTCCCTAAATTCTTCCTCTCCATTTTTTCCTCCATTTGTGTTTTCTTTAATTTTTCCAGTTCTATCTTCAGGTCTTGAGTTGTTTTGTTTACTTCCTTCACCTGTATGATTGTATTTTCCTCTTTTATTTCTTTCAGTGATTTAATTATTTCTTCTCTGAAGCCCGCAAACTGTTTGGCTGCATCTTCCGGTATTTCTTCATGGATGGCCATAATCTGTTTGTCTTTAAGTTCCTCCATTTATTAATGGATAGCTATGATCTGTTTGGTTTTATTTTCCTCTAATTCTTTATGTATTTAATTTGTTTCATCTATTATCCTCTTCATCAGCATAGATGTAAGGTCATCTTCTTGATTTTCTATTATGCTGCATAGTCCAGGGCTGTTCGCCCCTGAATGGCTGAGTTCTGGAGATGCCATATTGCTCTGTGTTTTGTTGGTTGAGCTTTTATGCTGACCTCTACCCATTGGGCTGTTTTAGGTGTTGGCTGTTAGTTTCTGTGCTTCCTGGAGTCCTGAGGTAGGGTGAATCCCCTTAGCCAGAAGATAATTTTTCCTGAAGGAGTCCTCCTCTGCTTTTTGGGTATGGTCACTATATGGCCAGTGTTTCTCAGGAATTGCCACTGCTCACCTCAAGTGTATAGACCTGATTAGTAGCTGTGGTCTTTGTTAGGCAGGGGGGCTCCTTTTACCCATAGACATTCTCAAGACAGCTGCCCCACTGCTGGGTTTCTCGTCATAAATTTAGTGTGCTGCTGCTGGTGTTATAGTTTTCTAGGTACAGTCCTCTTGAAGAACCTGTTGATTCCCTAGCTGTGGGGTTTTCTCCCAACAGGGACACTAAGTCTGTTATCCTGGGGCACACAGTTCTGTCCGGTAAAGTGGGAGGAGCGCCCAGCATGTCTCTGGGACATAGGCTGAGTGCTTCGCTCTGGGCCAGGTGAATGTGCAGCTAGGTTGAGTTGGCATCTTTGGGCGCCGCTCTGGTCTGGAGGCTGGGTGCCTCAGTCTGGACCGGAAGCTGTGTGTCCCTGTCTGGGATGGAGGCTTCATGCACCATTCTGGTCTGGATGCTGTGGGTGCAGTCCTCTTGAAGAGCTAGGGATTCCCACAGTTTTGTCAGTCTAGCTAGGGATAACTGGTTGATCCTTGGCACAGTATCTGAGGGCTGCTGTAATGGCTCTTTGGCTTTTGTCATTCTGAGGATGCAGCTGTGTGCACCAGTGCCCTAGGGGTACTCAATAATGGTGGCTGAGCACAGAGCTCCTACCTGCATTAGAAAGCTATAGCCTAGAGTCTGTGTGAATCCAGAAAGTCTTTTGGTGCTGGGTGTCCTGAGAGTTGGACCTGATGATCTCCCCTGCTGTGGGGTTTCCTCCTGCCAGGGACACCCAGTCTTTGCTTTGAGGACCACCGTTCTGTCTGGGGTGTCGAGTAAAACCCACAGGCATAGTTGCCCGCCCGTGGCTCTGCCTTTCTGGCCTTTGGGAGCCTGGGCCTCTGCCTAAACTGGGTAGTTTTCCCGAGACCTTTTTGGGGTGATGGTATTAGCTGAGTGCTCTGAGATCAGACCAGCTGTTTCCCTCCCTGTGTGTTTGCACCCGGCAGTGAAACTCAGTCTCTGGTGTCCTGGGGCCCACAGTTCTGAGGCAGCGAATTAGGCGCGCAGGTAGGGCTCTGTGCAGGCACCTGGGTCCTTGGCTCTGGCACCGGGCTGGCTCCTGGGGCACCCGTGGAACCTGAGTCTTTTCCAAGGGATGTCTGGGTGACCTAAGGTCGGTCCCAATCACTTCCTGCTCCTTGGGGTTATCTCTCAACTGGAAAATCCAGTCTGTAATGTTGTGGGCCCACAGTTCGGTCTGGGACAGTGACCAGATCATGCTGGTGTGTGGCTCTGGGCTGGCGACCAAGAGCCTGGTGGAACGGGGATCTCTTCCGCAGTTTCCCCGGGTGAGTTAAAGCCAACTGAATCCCCCACCATGGTGTATCCTCTCACCTGGGAAACACAATCACTTGTGTTTTATGGCCACGAGTTCTGATTGCTGGTCACTGTGCTGATCCTGCTGTGCTGCTGGTCAGAATGAGAGTCCTCCCAGTGCCGCCATCTTGCCCTTCCCTGAGCCAACCCTTTCTCCGTTTTCATTTTCTTATTGTTTTTACTTTCATGTTCAGGTCTTGTATAGTTTTATTCATTTACTTTACCTTTTAATTATGTTGTCCTATGTATCTTTAAGGCATTTGTTTTCTCTTTAAAGGCCTCTACATGTTTGATTCTATTTTCCTGTATTTCTTTAAGAAATTTACTCATTTCCTCTATAAAAGTCTCTATCATTTTTGTAAGGTTGGATTTTAGGCCATCTTCTTGTGCTTTGTCTGTGTTAGGATATCCAGGACTAGCTAAACTCTGGTGGTGCCTTATTGCCTTGACTCTTGTTGATTGTTTTCTTACACTGGCCTTTAGCTCTCTGGCTGTCCTCGGCGTTGGCTAATGCAGGACTCCTCCAAGAGGTAGGTAAAGCCTTGGGCCTGACAATGGATCTCAGAACAGCTTGCTGCACACCTCTTATAGCTGTGTCTCAGGCTCACTTGAACTTTCTTGGGGTCCCTTAGATCTCTGCTGGATCTGCTGGCTGTGCCCTAGGTGGATCAAGCAGGTAGGGAATAGGCAGAGAGGGCTGAATATGCTGAATATTGCTGTGGTCCCACACAGGCCTCCTTGGGTTGGTGAGTCTGGGCCAGGTTGTAACTCACCTGTGCTGGCTGTGCCTCATGTGGATAAGACAGGTAGGGAATTAGCAGAGAAGGCTCAATGCTGAATTGGTTCTGGGTTCTTAAGCAGGTTGAAAGCAGTGTATAGTGGCACAAATCTTGAGACCAGTCTGGTCTACTAAGCAAGTTTCAGGACAGCCAGGGCTGCAAAACCAAAACCAAAACCAAAACCAAAACCAAAACCAAAACCAAAGCCAAAATTGAAACTGATACCAAACCAATCCAAACCAAACCAAAAAACAAAGCAAGAAAGCAATATGGAACAAGTCAGTAAGCAGCACTCTTTCAAGGCTTCTGCATCAGCTCCTGCCTACAGGTTCCTGCCCTGTTTGAATCCTGCCTCAACTTCCTTCAGTGATGAACAGTTATGTGAAAGCTGTGAGCAAAATAAACCCTTTCCACTCCAATTTGCTCTTGGTTTCATCACAGCAGTTGAAACACTAACTAAAATACTGTTTTAGCAATTCTGGGTTTCTTGTTATTCCATATGAAGTTGAGAATTTTCCTTTCCAGGTCTGTAAAGAATTGTGTTGGTAATTTGATGGGAATTGCATTGAATCTGTAGATTGCTTTTGGTAAGATGGCCATTTTTAATCCTGCCAAGCCATGAGCATGGGAGATCTTTCCATCTTCTCATATCTTCTTCTAGTTCTTTCTTCAGAGATTTGAAATTTTTTTCATACAAGTCTTTGACTTTCTTGGTTAGGGTTACTCCGAGGTACCTTATGTCATTTGTGGCTATTGTGAAGGGTGTTGTTTCCCTAATTTCTTTCTCAGCCCTTTTGTCTTTTGTATACAGGAGGGCTACTGATTTTTTTGAGTTAATTTTGTATCTGGCCACTTTGCTGAAGGTGTTTATCAGCTGTAGGAGTTCCCTGGTAGAGTTTTTGGGGTCACTCACGTATACTATCATATCATCTGCAAATAGTGATAATTTGACTTCTTCCTTTCCAATTTGTATCCCCTTGATCTCCTTCAACTGTCTTATTGCTCTAGCAAGGACTTCCAGCACTATGTTGAAGAGATATGGAGAGAGTGGGCAGCCTTGTCTTGTCTCTGATTTCAGTGGGATTGCTTTAAGTTTCTCTCCATTCAGTTTGATGTTGGCTATAGGTTTGCTGTATATCGCCTTTACTATGTTTAGATATGTGCCTTGTATCCCTGATCTCTCCAATACTTTGAACATGAATGGATGTTGGATTTTGTCAAATGCTTTTTCAGCATCTAGGGAGATTATCATGTGGTTTTTTTCTTTCAGTTTGTTAATATGGTGGATCACATTGATGGATTTCCATATATTGAACCACCCCTGCATACCTGGGATGAAGCCTACTTGGTCATGGTGGATGATATCTTTGATGTGTTCCTGTATTTGGTTTGCGAGTATTTTGTTGAGTATTTTTTCATCAATGTTCATAAGGGAGATTGGCCTGAAGTTCTCTTTTTTGGTTGGGTCTTTGTGAGGTTTAGGTACCAATGTGACTGTGGCTTCATAGAATGAGTTTGGTAATGTTGCTTCTGTTTCAATTTTGTGGAATAGTTTGAAGAGAATTGGAGTTAGCTCTTTTTTGAATGTCTGGTAGAATTCTGCGCTGAAACCATCAGGTCCTGGGCTTTTTTTGGATGGGAGACTTTCGATGACTGCTTCTATTTCCTTGGGGGATATAGGACTATTTAATTGATTTACCTGGTCTTGATTTAGCTTTGGTAAGTGGAATCGATCAAGAAAATTGTCCATTTCATTTAAATTTTCAAATTTTGTTCCGTATAGACTTTTGAAGTAAGTCCTAATGATTGCTTGGATTTCCTCAGTGTCTGTAGTTATGTCCCCCTTTTCATTTCTGATTTTGTTGATTTGGATGGTGTCTCGCTGCCTTTTAGTTAGCTTGGCTAAGGGTTTGTTGATCTTGTTGATTTTCTCAAAGAACCAGCTCTTGGTTTCATTGATTCTTTGAATTGTTTTATTTGTTTCTAATTGATTGATTTCAGCCCTGAGTTTGATTATTTCCAGCCATCTGCTCCTTCTTGGTGTGTCTGCTTCTTCTTTTTCTAGGGTTTTTAAGTGAGCCATTAAGTTGCTTGAATGCGCTGTCTCGAATTTCTTCTTGAAGGCACTTAGTGCTATGAACTTTCCTCTTAGCACTGCTTTCATTGTGCCCCACAAGTTTGGGTATGTTGTGTCTTCATTTTCATTGAGTTCTAGGAAGATTTTAATTTCTTTCTTTATTTCTTCCCTGACCCAGCTGTCTTTTAGTAGCAAGTTGTTCAGTTTCCATGTATGTGTAGGCTTTTTGCTATTTCTGTTGTTACTGAGGTCCAGCTTTATTCCATGGTGATCAGACAGGATACAAGGGATTATTTCAATCTTCCTGTATTTGTTGAGGCTTGCTTTGTGATCAACTATGTGGTCTATTTTGGAGAAGGTTCCATGAGGTGCTGAGAAGAAGGTAAATTCTTTTGTCTTTGGGTGTATGGTTCTGTAAATGTCTGTTAGGTCCATTTGATTCATGATGTCTGTTAGAGATATTGTTTCTTTGTTTAATTTCTGTTTAGTTGACCTGTCCTTTGTTGAGAGTGGGGTGTTGAAGTCTCCCACTATTAGTGTGTGGGGATCTATATGTGGTATAAGTTTTATCAATGTTTCTTTCACAAATGTGGGTGCCCTTGTATTTGGGGCATAGATGTTCAGGATTGTGATGTCTTCCTCGTGGAATTTTCCCTTGATGAGTATGAAGTGTCCTTTCCCATCTCTTTTGATTAATTTTGGTTGAAAGACTATTTTATCAGATATTAGAATGGCTACTCCTGCTTGCTTCTTGCTTCCATTTGCTTGGAAAGTTGTCTTCCAGCCCTTTACCCTCTTGTGACTTAGGTGTGTTTCTTGTATACAACAGATTGCTGGGTTTTGTTTACGCATCCATTCTGTTAGTCTGTGTCTTTTTATTGGAGAATTAAGTCCGTTGATATTGAGAGAGATTAATGACCAGTGGCTGTTAGATCCTTTGAATTTGATGTTGGCTGTTGTCATCAGGTTGTGTGCTTGGTTGCTTTTTGTTTTACTGAAGTGAGGTTATTTATTTCCTGTGTTTTCTTGAATGTAGCTAGCTTTCTTGGGTTGTATTTTCCCTTCCAGTGTCTTCTGTAATGCTGGATTTGTTTGTAGGTATTGTTGAAATTTGTTTTTGTCATTGAATATCTTGTTTTCTCCGTCTATGAGGGCTGAGAGTTTTGCAGGGTATAGTAGCCTGGGCTGACATCTGTGTTCTCTTAGGGCCTGCATGATATCTGTCCAGGCCCTTCTGGCTTTCATAGTCTTTGTTGAAAAGTCAGGTGTGATTCTAATGGGTTTGCCATTATATGTTACTTGGCCTTTTTCTCTTGCAGCTTTTAGTATTTTTTCTTTGTTCTGTATACTTACAGTTTTGATTATTATGTGGCGGGAGGATTTTCTTTTCTGGTCTAATTTATTGGGTATTCTATAGGCCTCTTGTATTCTTATTGGCCTCTCCTTTAAGTTGGGGAAATTTTCTTCAATGATTTTGTTGAAAATATTTTCTGGGCCTTGGTGCAGGGAATCTTCTTTTTCCCCTATTCCTATTATTCTTAGGTTTTGTCTTTTTATGTTGTCTTGAATTTCTTGGACGGTCTGTGTCAGGAATATTTTAGATTTAACATTTTCTTTGACAGATACATCTATTTCTTCCATTGTATCTTCCACACCTGTGATTCTTTCTTCCATTTCTTGTAGCCTATTGGTTATGCCAACCTCTGTAGTTCCTGCTTACTTCCCTAAGTTCTTTCTCTCCACAATTTCTTCCATTTGTGTTCTTTTTAATTTTTCCAATTCTATCTTTAGGTCTTGAGCTATTTTGTTGGTTTCCTTCCCCTGTCTGACTGTATTTTCATGTTTTTCCATCAATTCCTTCAGCTGTTTATTTGAACAATCCACTGTTTCTTTTATTTCATTCAGTGATTTAAGCATTTCCTCTTTAAAGGCCACATACCGTTTGGCTTCAGCTTCTTCTATTTCTTTTCATATTTTATTTGTTTCCTCTGTTATCATCTTCTTGAGCATAGATGTTAGGTCGTCTCCTTGAATTTCATTTATGCTGGGGTGTCTAGGGCTATTTGCCCCTGGATAACTGGTTTCTGGAGATGCCATAATGCTCTGGCTTTTGTTAGTTGAACTTTTACGCTGTCCTCTACCCATTGGGCTATCTTAGTTGTTTGAATTTAGTTTCTGGTTGTTCCTGGACTGTTGTAGTGGAGAGAATCCCTTTGGCAGGAAGATGGTTTTTCTTCAAGGAAGCCTTCCCAGCTTTTTGGGTATAGTCCCTGGATGTCTGGTGTTTTTCAGGAGTTGCTACAGCTCACCTCAGGTATAGAGACCTGGGTGGTAACTGTGGTCCTGATTAGTCAAGAGGGCTCTCCTCTCACCGGGAGAAGTCCTGGAGACAGCTGCCCTCCTTCTGGGTTTCTTGCTGTAAATTTAGTGATCAGCCGCGGTAATCTGTTGCGGGTGAGTACTGCTCTGGTGTCTTGGGGCACTCAGTTCTGTCTGTTTGCAATCTGTAGTCTGCTAGACTTTCCCTAGATGACCCCAGCAGCACGGTTTCTTCCTTCTCTGTGGGGGTCCTCTCCGGACAGGGGTTCCCAGTCCCTGTTGTACTGGGGTGCACAGCTTGTCTGTACCGCTGAGCTGAGCCCAAAGCTCTCTGCCTGCGGCAGGAGCTCGGCTGTGATGGTGGCAGAGACCTTCCGGGGAAAGACTGGGTGACCTGCGATCAGACTGGCAACCCTGCTTCCCCGTGGGGTCCCCCCGTGACTGGGACTCCCAGTCTCAGGTACCCTTGTGCCCACGGATCAGCCTGGGAAAGTGGCTGGGACATGCCCGCTTGCGGCTCCAGCCCGGAGACCCAAAGCCTGCGTTACCCGGGATTTCTTCCGGGTTCTGGCTGGGTAGCCGTGAGTGGACCCGACCGATTCCCACGCCGTGGGAGCCTCCCCTCACCTAGGAAACACAATCGATGTAGTTTCAGGGCCCTGAGTTCAGTCTCCTGGTCTCTGCACGGAAAGTGCTGTCCTGCTTTTCAGATGCGCTGTTTTCCCGGTGCCGCCCTCTTGGCTCCCCCTCGAATTTAATCTTTCTATTCTAGTTTCTCCTGCATCTCTTCATAACAATGCATTCTGTTTCCCCTTCCTTAGAAGATCCCTCATTTAGAATAGGTATGGCTATTCTAAATGAAGCACACATATCAAAAGTGTAAGAGATAACATTCACATATAATAAAACATGCAATATTTGTCTTTCTGGGTTTGGATTACCTTATTCAGGATGATTGTTCCCTATACCATCCATTTACCTACAATTTTCATAATTTTGTCTTTTTCTTAACAGATGACATTGTGCAAATGTACCACATTTTCTTTACCTATTAATCATTTGACAGGCATCTAGGCCAAAAATGACATTATAACAGATGCCAAGGAAATTCAGATAATCATAAGAACAGCTTTAAAAATATCTACTCTACTGAACTAAAAGAAATGGATGTTTCTTCATATTTATAATTTATCAAAGTCATTTCAAGATGAAATAAACAGTTGTATAGACCCATGACCACCAGTGAAGCAAAAACTGTAATTAAAAATCTTCCAATTAAAAAGAAATCCCAGGGCCAGCTGCATTCAGCACAAAATTCAAAATTCTGACAGACAAAAAAAAAAAAAAAAGAAAAAGAAAAGAAAAAAGGACTAACACAACTAACTCCTAATTCTTCAAATTATTCTGCAAAATAGAACCTGAAGGAATTTTTCTTTATTCTTTTTATGAAATCAGTATTACTCAGAAAACAAAACCATGCAAAGACTGAACAATAAAAGAAAGTTAAGTGACTTTTCAAGATGGCTGCTCCCAGTGCATTACCATATTTGCATTGCAGAAAGTGGGAGACTGTGGGCCAAGTGAGTGACGTGGCTTATGATTCCAAAATGCCAATGTCTGTGTTTCTTGGACATGAGGAAGCATCACAGGAGCCAGGGACACACAGTCCCCCTTCTGCAGGTGATTCCTGGGTGCAAAAGTCACACAAGGTTCTGGCACCCTGTGCCTTCTGCCTACTTGAACATGACTCTGGAGTTCCAGAAACACATAGCCTCCACACTCCTCCTGCCTCCCAGAGGACACCTCCTAGATGCCAGGGACAGGGTCCCAGTCTTTGGTCCATCGTTTTACTGTCTCCCTGAAGTGACAGATTGGACCATAGGAACATACAGGGTGCCTGATCCAAGAAGGGAACACTCAGCAGAGTCTAAGTACGAGGTGCACAGTGTCCGCAGGGTGACAAAGCTGCTGCACTCCTTACTCCAAAATGTTTCCCCAGAGAGAGGAGAAGACCCTGGTGGCCAGGGTCCTCACACCTGTCAGCTAGTCCAGCCATCACTGGATTTGAGAGATGTGCAGATCCAGCCTACAATTTACAGATCTACTATCTGTCTTGAAGAGACCAGAAGGACCTTACAGGTTAGAAACCCACACCCTAATTCCTTGCTTTATAGGTCCAACTGGGTCACAACCAACAGAACAGAACTGTAGGCTACATGAGATAAAGTTCTGCTAGCCACAACCTAGAACACCCCCCCACATGCCCAAGAAAACCAGAAGGTTCCAAGAAAAACCAGCCAACACCAGGGACAACCAGATGGCTGGAGAGGACCAGTGTAAACACATAATCAACAAAACCCAGGGCAATATGGCAGCAAGCTCCAGATATCCCAACACAGCTGAAACATAGGAAAACAAACTTAAATCCATGCTTAAGAAACTGTCAAAGGATTTAAAAAGGAAAGGAATAGATCTCTCAAAGAAATAAGAAAAATACAATCAAATAAATAGAAGCCTTTAAAGAGGAAATGAATAGAGCTGGAGAGATGGCTCTCTTCCAGAAGTCCTGAGTTTGGTTCCTGGTAACCACATGGTGGCTCCTAGCCATCTATTGTGGGATCTGGGTGCCCTCTTCTGGCATGCTGATAGAACACTGTATACACAATAAATGAACAAATCATTTTAAAAAAAAAGAGGAAATGAATAAATCACTTAAATAAATATAGGAAAACAATCAAACAGGTGAAGGAAATGAATAAAACAGTTTAAGATTTGCAAATAGAAAGAGAGTCAATAAAAGGAAACACAAATAGGAAATCCTTGAGATGGAAAACTTAAAGATAACAAGAACCACAGTGGTAAGCATCACCAACAAAGTACAAGAGATGGAGGACAGCATCTCAGGAGTAGAAGATACAATAGAATAAATTAATACATCTGTCAAAGAAAATATTATAACAAAAAATTCCTGACACAAAACATCCAAGAAATTAAGGACAGCATGAAAAGATAAAACCTAAGAATAATAGAAAAAAAAAAGATTCCTGGCTCCAAAACCAGAAAATATTTTCAATAAAATCATAGAAGAAAATTTCCCCAACCTAAAGAAAGAGATGCTTTTAAATATACAACACGATTACAGAACACCAAATAGATTAGATCAGAAAAGAAATTCCTCTGCCACATAATAATCAAAGTACTAAATGTACAGAACAAAGAAAAATATTAAAAGCTGCAAGGGGAAAAGGCAAAATAACATTTGGAAGACCTATCAGAACCACACACCTGACTTCTTGACAGAGATTATGAAAGCTAGAAGAGCCTGGGCAGATATTATGTAGACCCCAAGAAACCACAGATGTCAGCCAAGATTACTATACCTAGCAAAGCTTTCAGTCACCTTAGATGGGAAAAGCAAGATATTCTATGGTAAAACCAAATATAAACCCAGCCCTACAGAAGATGCTAGAAAAACTCCAACCTAAGGAGGTCAACTACACCCACGAAAACACAGGATACAAATAACTTTACAACAGCAAAACCAAAAGAAGACAAGCACACCACCACGTTACCACTACCAGCATCATAATAAAAGAAACTAACAATCATTGGTCATTAATATCCCTCAACTTCAATGGACTCAACTCCATTAAAAAGACACAGGCTAACAGAATAGATGTAATGACCCAAGATTCTGTTGCATACAGGAAAAAAGCCTCAGAAACAAAGATAGAAACTATTTCAGAGTAAAATGATGGAAAAAGGTTTTCCAAGCAAATGGCCCCAACAAGCAAGCTGGAGTCGCTTTCCTAGTAGCTAATAAAATAAACTTTCAGCTGAAATTAATCAAGAGAGATGGGGAATAACACTTTAGTCTCATCAAAGAAAAATCACCAAGAAGACATCTCAATCTTGAATATTTATGCCCTAAATACAAGGGCACCCACATTTGTAAAAGAAACATTATTAAAGCTTAAATCACACAATGATCCCAACATTAATAGTAGAAGAATTCAGCATCCCACTTTCACTAATGGACAGATCACCAAGACAGAAACTGCATAGAGAAATAAGAAAAATAACAGATGCGATGAATCAAATGGATCTACAGAATACAATATAATATACCTTCTTCTCAGCTCCACAAGGAACTTTCTCCAAAAACGACCATATAGTCGTTCACAAAGCAAATCTCAACTGATAGAAGATAATCGAATTAAGCCATAGTACTTGATCAGATTACCATGGATTAAAGCTGGACTTCAACAACAACAGAAATAACAAAAAGACTACACACTCATGGAAACTGAATAACTCCCTACTCAATGGCCAGTGGGTCAGGGAAGAAATAAAGAAAAAAATTAAAGACTTCCTAAAAATCAACGAAAATTAAGGCACAATATACTCCCAATTATGGGACACAATGAAAGCACTGCTAATAGGAAAGTTCATAGCACTAAGTGCCTTTATAAAGAAGATGGAGAGATTCCATGCTAGCAACTTAACAAAGTTGCTGTCTTGAAAGCTTCAGAGAAAAAAAAGAAACAAACACATGCAAGAGGAATAAATAGCTGGAAACTATTCAGCTAAACTCAGGACTGAAACCAATAAATCAGAAACAAAGAGAACATGCAAAGAATCAACAATACCAAGAGCTGGTTCTTTGAAAAAATCAACAAGATATACAAACCCTTAGCCAAATTATCTAAAAATCAGAAAGACAGTATCCAAATAAACAAAATAAGAAATGAAATGGAGACATAACAACATACACAGAGGAGGATATCCAAAATATCATTAGTTTTTACTTCAAAAGTCTGTAGTCCACAATATTGGAAAATCTAAATGAAATGGACAATTTTCTTGATAGATTCCACTTATTAAAGTTAAATCAAGATCAGATAAACAACTTATATAGTCCTATAACCCATAAGGAAATAGAAACTGTCAGTAAAAGTCTCCCATCCATAAAAATCCAGGGCCTGAGGGTTTCAGTGCAGAAATCTACCAGACTTTTAAAGAAGAGCTAATGCCAATACTCCTCAAATTATTCCACCAAACAGAAACAGAAGGAACACTGCCAAACATTTTATTTCTTGTTTCTATTTTTACTTTTAGGTCTCAAACAGCTTTATTCATTTCCTCCAGATGTTTGCTTTCCTTCCTTTCTTTAAGGGATTTATTAATTTTCTCCATTTTTTGTTTGCATTTTCATTGATTTCTTTAAGGTATTTGTTCCTTTCCTCTTTTTTTTTTAGTTTTTAATGAACTTATAAACAAAAGATCCCATTTCAAAATAAAAACAAAATCCCAGATCATATAGATGTTTACAGTGATTACATTTATCTAAGTAACACATATACATGTTCAGTTGTAAGATGATAACTAAATTTTGATGACAAACATGCTTTTTATTAGCAAGGACATTATAGAGTTAATGCAGAATCCTAAGGAAAATCTAGTATTCACTATGTTTTTTTTTTCTTACATCTTCACTTTAGATGCTGTTATTTATAGCATAGGTAAGCAGGCAGAGTCTTTCAAATGCTCAAACACTGGAATCTTTGGTTGCTACCATCAGCTGGCTTGCAAACCAGAAGCCAGCCATTTAAAGAATGTTTTAAGTTAACATCTTGCAAACCCCAGGGATGGAAAACCCTAAGAACACACAATTGTGAACATTGACAACCATCATAACTCTGGCCAAAGACTGTTCATGCCGTTCTTCTGAAATGAGATCTCAAAGTAGTATAGTTCAAAATAAAAGGTTTTAACAAAAAAATTGGCATATCCACAATTTCTCCATCAATTCGTGTGTCAGTCATTTAGATAACTTTTCCACTTGAAAAAAATGTAATAGAAAACCAGACACCATGTTTTATGACCTCAGTTAATATTCACAACAACAGCTGCTACAGCTAAGGATTGGCATCAGCAATATTGTCCAGAGGCAGTTTATACCAAAATTAAGCTCCTTACCAAATAAATGGTTGTTTACAACCACTGGCTAGTGTACATATGAACGAAAATGTCTAGATTTGGGGAGAAACAAATGCTGCTCCAATCATCTGCTCTGCTGCTTTTCTTCTTCAATTCATGTTTAGAAACTTGTGGGGATTTAGGCCTGCTGACCCTGCCTACTGGAAGAGGCTGTCTGCTCTGTAACTTTCTGCTTTAACATCATTTGATCAAATATATAGTCATATTGCTGGTTTAGGGTTCTGAAAAGGATGTGGAATAGCTGCTTCAGATACATATAATCTGGAGCCTCGTCAAAGCACAGCCCACAACAATAAGCAAATTCTTCAGGAAACCCCTTACACAAAATGTCAACAGGAGTGAACATTTTTTTTTTTCACTATTTTTTTTTCATTTTTTTTGTTTCTTTGTTGCAACATTTAGCCATGACAGACTGGTTCTATTAAAATACATCAAAACATATCCTAAAGATTCAATGTCATCTCAGCGACTCTGCTTAATTCCAAGATGTGCATTGATGCTAGTGTACTGAGCAGTGTCAGTGAGGCTTTTATCTTCTCTGTATGGAATGTGTTGCCTTGTCCTGTTGTCTCTGTACTTTTTGGCCAAACCAAAATAAGGAATAACTTATCACAGTGATGCCCAATACCCTTAGGAATTTATCTAGTTTAATGATTCTGTGTATAAATTTCTTTGTATGCACACAATCAATTCTACTGATCATCTAGACAGCTAAAATAGGTACCTTCTTGAACAGAAACTGAAGAGGTCTTCAAGGCTGGGCCCCAGGAGATCTATGACTAGCACATTATAGTCTTTTTCTTGTCTATATGAGGAATGCCAACTCCACCTTGAAGGATCTAATACAGTTTGCTCTCATACAACAACTGGGAATGCCTGGACTTCTGGGATTTGAGCTCCACTGCCACTTTCTTGTCTTTGGTGATGTTGATCACCAAATAAACGTCCTCGAAGAAGCCAGATCTGATCTTCCACACTAGTTTGTATTTCCCTCCAACAATAAATTCATCCTTGGAGCCACTGCTGCTTGTCATCCTGAGATGCAAAGATGGAGGCTGGAACCAAGCCCTGACAGCTCTGGGAAGAGGATGGAGGCCTCCTGGGCTTCTCCAAAGGTCAGAACTGCACACCACAGTAAGCAACTGAAAACCAAGCCTTTTGTGGGCGTTACAGGGTGCAGCCAGCTGAGAGAATCTGGATAGCTGGGTGCAGTTAATGAAAGATAGCCATGGCTGCTGAAGCTTGGCCACTTGCTATTTGAGCTGCTGCATAACCAACAAGAGGACATGAATGATGGAGGAAGGCAGTTCCAAGGCTAAAGCAGCATTAGTGTCCATTTCAGATAAGAAATCCTCTCTGAGGATTTCACTGGAGGATGCTCCACACTCATTTTCAGTCTCTTCACTCTCCAGGAGATGTCCTTCTGGGGAATTAGGCTGAAGTTCTCCACACTTTTTTTCCCCTCACATCTCCTCTTCCCCTACCACAACTCATCATGGGAAGCTCCTTTTCTGTTCTATTAGACTATCCATTTGGTTTTATCTTTAAACATTGGCAGATATTTTGAGCCAGATAACCCAGAAAAAGACATATGTTCCTGCAGTGCTCTATGGCCTTATACCAGCTAGTGAATAGAGAAGTAGAATCCCCCAATGGCAGTCTTAATTATAATCTTGTCCTTAAATTAGATATTTGCTAAAGAATATAGGAAAAATTGCCTGGGATCCCCATGTCTAAGGCTTTTATGGCTCTGAATGAAAACCCTCTGTTTTCAAGGAAAATAAGAAAATAAAAGGGGAAAATCTTGACATTCTTGAGAATTTCCATACTCCAAGCTTCTTTTGTCTTTCAGGATGATAAACAATTCCCACACTTTTCAGCATCTCACAGATTCCCTCCTTAAATCTAAGGAGCAGCAACCTGAGCCTCTCCATGTACCTCTGAGTAGTTTGCTTGAGCACCAGCATCAGAAACTCAACATCACCTTCTGAGTCCTTAACACACTCACTGAGGAGCTCCATGTTTTGGCGTAAAAGAATCATTCATTCCTACTAGGGAGAAAAATGGGTCAAGAGAGCTTATTAGAGTACAGATGCCTCTTTCTGTGGCAGACAACTAGCATCGCAAGTTGGGAATTGGGTAATTACGAAGACCCAGGAATATTTGTCTATGTGTTATATTTTTTCTTTTTTTAAACAAATAACTTATTTTTTATTTTATGTACCTTTGTGTTTTGCCTGCACATGTCTGTGTGAGGGGTCAGATCCCTTGGAACTGGAGTTACAGACAGTTGCACTGCCATGTAGGTGCTAGAAATTGAACCTGAGTCATCTGGAAGAGCAGGCAGTGCCCTTAACCCCTGAGCCAAGTTTCTAGCCCCTCTGTATGTATTCTAGATACTAACTTTGACCTTTTATTTTATTTTTTTTCCTGGAGGGAGGCTCAATTGGTTCTTGCTTCTTGTTGCATCCCCATGGAAATAAATAAATCCTATTAATAGATAGAAAGGAGGTACATGAAATGTTTTCTAGGAATCAAAACAAAAACAAAATCCCCAAACATCCTGGTGAAGAAATAATCCTCTCTGTCTCATCTAGCTGGGAAGAAAATACTAAAGAAGTAAAGCAGATGAAAACAAAATTTCTGGAGATTCTTATTAGGTGAACAAAAAGAGAATAACCAAGAAGTCAATTGTCACAAAAATCAAAGACATTACCCAGGAAAAAGCTGAGAAATGTTGCTGTGTCTTATAGTTAACCAGAGGAAGCTTTTTGGAAATATTAATCCTATGACTGATTTATACAAATACTAATTATAACTCTTCTTAAAATTTTTTTATTTAACTTTTATTAATTACACTTTATTCATTTTGTATCCCCCCATAAGCCCCTCCCTTCTTCCCTCCCGGTCCCACCCTCCCCCTCTTTATGCATGCATGCCCCTCCCCAAGTCCACTGATAGGGGAGGTCCTCCTCTCCTTTCTGATCTTAGTCTATCAGTTCTCATCAAAAGTGGCTGCATTGTCAGGGTTCTAGGTTATCTCCATGAATAGTCCTTGGTTGGAGTATGAGTCTCTGGGAAGTTCCCTGTGTTCAAATTTTCTTGTTCTGTTGCTCTCCTTGTGGAGTTCCTGTCCTCTCCAGCTCTTGCTATTTCCCACTTCTTACATAAAATTCCATTCACTCTGCCCGACAGTTGGCCATCAGGCTCAGCATCTGCTATGATAGTCTGCAGGGCAGAGGCTTTCAGAGGCCCTCTGTGGCAGGTTCCTAGGATGTTTCCTTTTTTCTTCTTCTGGCTTTCAGAGGACCTCTGTAGCAGGTTCCTAGGTTGTTTCCTGTTTTCTTCTTCTTCTGATGTCCATCCTCTTTGCCTTTCAGGGTGGGGATTGAGCATTTTATTTAGGGTCCTCTCTTTTGCTTAGTTTGTTTAGATGTACCGATTTTAGTGGGTTTATCCTATGTTGTATGTTTATATGAGTGAGTATATACCACGTGTGTCTTTTTGCTTCTGGGACAACTCACTCAGGATGATCCTTTCCAGGTTCCACCAGTTACCTGAAAATTTCATGATTTCCTTATTTTTCATTGCTGAGTAATACTTCATTGTATAGATGTACTACAATTTCTGCATCCATTCTTTAGTTGAGGGGTATCTGGGCTGTTTCCAGCTTCTGGCTATTACAAATAAAGCTGCTACAAACATGGTTGAGCAAATGTCCTTTTTGTGTACTTGAGCCTCTTTTGGATATATGCCTAGGAGTGGTATGGCTGGATCTTGAGGAAGCGCTATTCCTAGTTTTCTGAGAAAGCATCAGATTGATTTCCAGAGTGGTTGTACAAGTTTACATTGCCACCAGCAGTGAAGAAGGGTTCCCCTTTCTCCACAACCTCTCCAGCATGTGTTGTCACTTGAGTTTTTGATCTTGGCCATTCTCATGGGCGTAAGGTGAAATCTCAGGGTTGTTTTGATTTGCATTTCCCTAATGGCTAATGTGGTTGAGCATTTCTTTAAATGCTTCTCTGCCATTCGATATTCCTCTACAGAGAGTTCTCTGTTTAGCTCTGTTCCCCATTTTTTAAGTGGATTACTTGGTTTGCTGCTTTTCAGCTTCTTTAGTTCTTTATATATACTGGATATGAATCCTCTGTCAGATAAAAGGTTGGTGAAGATTCTTTCCCAATCTGTAGGCAGTCGCTTTGTTTTGATGACAGTATCCTTTGCTTTGCAGAAGCTTTTCAGTTTCATGAGGTCCTATTTATTGATTGTTGCTCTCAGAGCCTGTGCTGTTGGTGTTCTGTTCAGGAAGTTTTCTCCTGTACCAATGAGTTCTAGGGTATTCCCCACTTTTTTTTCTAGGCGATTTAATGTGTCTGGTTTTATGTTGAGGTCTTTGATCCACTTGGACTTCAGTTTTGTGCAGGATGATAAGTATGGATCTATTTGCATTTTCTACATGGAGACATCCAGTTGGACCAGCACCATTTGTTGAAGATGCTATCTTTTTTCCATTGTATGGTTTTGGCACCTTTGTCAAAGATCAGGTGTCCATAAGTGTGTGGGTTTATTTCTGGGTCTTCTGTTCAGTTCCATTGATCCACCATTCTGTTTCTATGCCAGTACCATGCGGTTTTTATAACTGTTGCTCTATAGTACAGCTTGAGATCAGGGATGGAGATACCTCCAGAAGATTTTTATTGTAGAGGATTGTTTTAGCAATTCTGGGTTTCTTGTTATTCCATATGAAGTTGAGAATTTTTCTTTCCAGGTCTGTAAAGAATTGTGTTGGCAATTTGATGGGAATTGCATTAAATCTGTAGATTGCTTTTGGTAAGATGGCCATTTTTACTATGTTAATCGTGCCAAGCCATGAGCATGGGAGATCTTTCCATCTTCTCATATCTTCTTCTAAGTCTTTCTTCAGAGACTTGACATTTTTTTCATACAAGTCTTTGACTTTCTTGGTTAGGGTTACTCCGAGGTACCTTATGTCCTTTGTGGCTATTGTGAAGGGTGTTGTTTCCCTAATTTCTTTCTCAGCTCTTTGTCCTTTTTATACAGGAGTGCTACTGATTTTTATGAGTTAATTTTGTATCCAGTCATTTTGCTGAATGTGTTTATCAGCTGTAGGAGTTCCCTGGTAGAGTTTTTAGGGAAACTCATGTATACTATCATATCATCTGCAAATAGTGATAATTTGACTTCTTCCTTTCCAATCTGTATCCCCTTGATTTCCTTCAACTGTCTTATTGCTCTAGCAAGGACTTCGAGAACTATGTTGAAGAGATATGGAGAGAGTGGGCAGGCGTGTCTTGTCCCTGATTTCAGTGTTTTTCTCCGTTCAGTTTGATGTTGGCTATAGGCTTGCTGTATATTGCCTTTACTATGTTTAGGTATGTGCCTTGTATCCCTGATCTCTCCAATACTTTAAACATGAATGGATGTTGGATTTTGTCAAATGCTTTTTCGGTATCTAGGGAGATTATCATGTGGTTTTTTTCTTTCAGTTTGTTAATATGGTGGATCACATTGATGGATTTCTGTATATTGAACCACCCCTGCATACCTGGGATGAAGCCTACTTGGTCATAGTGGATGATATCTTTGATGTGTTCTGGTATTCGGTTTGCAAGTATTTTGTGGAGTATTTTTGCATCAATGTTCATAAGGGAGATTGGCCTGAAATTCTCTTTCTTTGTTGGGTCTTTGTGAGTTTTAGGTACCAAGGTGACTATGGCTTTATAGAATGAGTTTTGTAATGTTCCTTCTGTTTCTATTTTGTGGAACAGTTTGAAGAGAATTTGAGTTAGCTCTTCGTTGAAGGTCTGGTAGAATTCTGCACCGAAGCCATCTGGTCCTGGGCTTTTTTTGGATGGGAGACTTTTGATGACTGCTTCTATTTCTTTGGGGGATATAGGAGTATTTAATTGATTTACCTGGTCCTGATTCAGCTTTGGTAAGTCAAATTGATCAAGAAAATTGTCCATTCAATTTAGATTTTCAAATTTTGTGGCATATAGACTTTTGAAGTAAGTCCTAATGATTGTTTAGATTTCCTCAGTGTCTGTAGTTATGTCCCCCTTTTCATTTCTGATTTTGTTGATTTGGGTGGTGTCTCTCTGCCTCTTAGTTAGTTTGGCTAAGGGTTTGTTGATCTTGTTGATTTTTCTCAAAGAACCAGCTCTTGGTTTTATTGATTCTTTGAATTGTTTTATTTGTTTTTAATTGATTGATTTCAGCCCTGAATGATTATTTCCAGCCATTTACTCATTTTTGGTGTGTCTGCTTCTTCTTTTTCTAGGGTTTTTAAGTGAGCCATTAAGTTGCTTGAATGAGCTGTCTCGAATTTCTTCTTGAAGGCACTTAGTGCTATGAACTTTCCTCTTAGCACTGCTTTCATTGTGTCCCACACGTTTGGGTATGTTGTGTCTTCATTTTCATTGAGTTCTAGGAAGACTTTAATTTCTTTCTTTATTTCTTCCCTGACCCAGCTGTCTTTTAGTAACAAGTTGTTCAGTTTTCATGTTTGTGTAGGCTTTTTGCTATTTCTGTTGTTGTTGAGGTCCAGTTTTAGTCCATGGTGATCAGACAAGAAACAGGGATTATTTCAATCTTCCTGTATTTGTTGAGGCTTGCTTTGTGACCAACTATATGGTCTATTTTGGAGAAGGTTCCATGAGGTGCTGAGCAGAAGGTAAGTTCTTTTGTGTTTGAGTGTAAAGTTCTGTAAAAGTCTGTGAGGTCCATTTGATTCATGACCTCTGTCAGAGTTATTGTTTCTTTGTTTAATTTCTGTTTAGTTGACCTGTCCTTTGTTGAGAGTGGGGTGTTGAAGTCTCCCACTATTAGTGTGTGGGGATCTATATGTGGTTTAAATTTTATCAATGTTTCTTTTACAAATGTGGGTGCTCTTGTATTTGGGGCATAGATGTTCAGGATTGTGATGTCTTCCTCGTGGAATTTTCCCTTGATGAGTATGAAATGTCCTTCCCCATCTCTTTTGATTAATTTTGGTTGAAAGTCTATTTTATCAGATATTAGAATGGCTACTCCTGCTTGCTTCTTGGGTCCATTTGCTTGGAAAGTTGTCTTCCAACCCTTTACCCTCAGGTAATGTCTATCTTTGTGCCTTAGGTGTGTTTCTTGTATGCAACATATTGCTTGGTTTTGTTTACGTATCCATTCTGTTAATCTGTGTCTTTTTACTGTAGAGTTGAGTCCATTGATGTTGAGAGAGATTAATGATGAGTGGCTGTTAGATCCTTTGATTTTGATGTTGGCTGTGGTCATAAGGTTGTGTGCTTGGTTACTTTTTGTTTTACTGTATGTAGTAAGGTTTATTATTTCCTGTGTTTTCTTGACAGAAGCTAATTTTCTTGGGTTGTATTTTCCCTTCCAGTGTCTTCTGTAATGTTGGATTTGTGTGTAGACATTGTTGAAATTTGTTTTTGTCATTGAATATTTTGTTTTCTCCGTCTATGAGGACTGAGCGTTTTGTAGGGCATAGTAGCCTGGGCTGACATCTGTGTTCTCTTGGGTTCTGTATGATAGCCGTCTAGGCCCTTCTGGCTTTCATAGTCTTTGTTGAAAAGTCAGGTGTGATTCTAATGGGTTTATCATTATATGGTACTTGGCCTTTTTCCCTTGCAGCTTTTAGTTTTTTTTTTTTTTTTGTTCTGTATACTTACTGTTTTGATCATTATGTGGTGGGAGGATTTTCTTTTCTGGTCAAATTTGTTGGGTGTTCTGTAGGCTTCATGTATTCTTATTGGCCTCTCCTTTAACTTGGGGAAATTTTCTTCAATGATTTTGTTGAAAATATTTTCTGGGCTTTGGAGAAGGGAGTCTTCTCTTTCCCCTATAACTATTATCCTTAGGTTTTGTGTTTTCATATTGTCTTGGATTTCTTGGATGGTCTGTGTTAGGAATTTTTTAGATTTCACATTTTCTTTGACAGATACATCGATTTCTTCCATTGTATCTTCTATACCTAAGATTCTTTCTTCCATTTCTTGTAGTCTGTCGATTATGCTTACCTCTTTAGTTCCTGTTTTTTTTTTCCTAAATTCTTCCTCTCCATTAATTCGTCCATTTGTGTTTTCTTCAATTTTTCCAGTTCTATCTTCAGGTCTTGACTTGTTTTGTTTACTTCTTTCACCTGTATGATTGTATTTTCCTGTTTTTCTTTTAGTTCCTTCAACTCTATTTCTTTTACTTCTTTCAGTGATATAATTATTTCTTCTCTGAACGCTGCAATCTTATTGCCTGCATCTTCCTGTATTTCTTCACGGATGGCCATAATCTGTTTGTCTTTAAGTTCCTCTATTTCTTTATGGATAGCCATGATGTGTTTGGTTTTATTTTCCTGTAATTCTTTATGTATTTAATTTGTTTCCTCTATTATCCTCTTCATCAGCATAGATGTAAGGTCATCTTCTTGATTTTCTATTATGCTGCGTAGTCCAGGGCTCTTCGCCCCTGGATGGCTGGGTTCTGGAGATGCCATATGCTCTGTCTTTTGTTGGTTGAGCTTTTATGCTGACCTCTACCCATTGGGCTGTTTTAGGTGTTGGCTATTACTTTCTGTGCTTCCTGGAGTCCTGAGGCAGGGAGAATCCCCTTGGCCGGAAGATGATT
Source organism: Meriones unguiculatus (assembly GCF_030254825.1). Classification (NCBI taxonomy): domain Eukaryota; kingdom Metazoa; phylum Chordata; class Mammalia; order Rodentia; family Muridae; genus Meriones; species Meriones unguiculatus. Next base: position 37,230,520 of record NC_083357.1, on the reverse strand, counting down.
TTTCCTGAAGGAGTCCTCCTCTGCTTTTTTGTATGGTCACTGTATGGCCAGTGTTTCTCAGGAATTGCCACTGCTCACCTCAAGTGTATAGACCTGAGTAGTAGCTATGGTCTTTGTTAGGCAGGGGTGCTCTCCTCTTACCCATAGAATTTCTCAAGACAGCTGCCCCACTGCTGGGTTTCTCATTATAAATTTAGTGAGCTGCTGCTGGTGTTACAGTTTTCCAGGTACAGTCCTCTTGAAGAACCTGCTGATTCCCTAGCTGTGGGGTTTTCTCCCAACAGGGAAACTCAGTCTGTTATCCTGGGGTACACAGTTCTGTCCGGGAAAGTGAGAGGAGCTCCCAGCAAGTCTCTGGGCCAGAGGCTGAGTGCTCCGCTCTGGGTCTGGAGAATGTGCACCTAGGTTGAGTTGGCGCCTGGGAGCACCGCTCTGGTCTGGAGGCTGGGTGCCTCAGTCTGGACCGGAAACTGTGTGTCCCTGTCTGGGATGTCGGCTGCGGGCACTGCTCTGGTCCGGGCACTGCTCTGGTCTGGAGACTGTGGGTACAGCTCTCTTGAAGGACCAGCGATTCCCACAGTTTTGTCAGTCTAGCTAGGGATAACCGGTTGATCCTTGGCACAGTATCTGAGGGCTGCTGTAATGGCTCTCTGGCTTTTGTAGGTCTGAGGATGCAGCTGTGTGCCCCAGTGCCTTAGGGGTCCTCAATAATGGTGGCTGAGCACAGAGCTCCTGCCTGCATTAGAAACCTATAGCCTAGAGTCTGCATGAATCCAGAAAGTCTTTTGGTGCTGGGTGTCCTGAGTGTTAGACATGATGATCCCCCCCTGCTGTGGGGTCTCCTCCTGCCAGGGACACCCAGTCTTTGCTTTGGGGACCACTGTTCTGTCTGGGGTGTCGAGTAGAACCCCCAGGCACAGACGTCCGCCTGTGGCTCCACCTTTCTGGCCTTTGGGAGCCTGAGCATCTGCCTAAACTGGGTAATTTTCTGGAGACCTTTTTGAGGTAGTGGTATCAGCTGAGTGCCCTGAGATCAGACCAGTCGTTTCTCTCCCTGTGGGTTTGCACTGGACAGTGAAACTCAGTCTCTGGTGTCCTGGGGCCCTCAGTTCTATCTGAGGCGGCGAATCAGGCATGTAGGCAGTGCTCTGTGCAGGCTCCTGGGTCCTTGGCTCTGGCACTGGGCTGGCTCCTGGGGTGCCTGTGGAACCTGAGTCTTTTCCATGGGATGTCTGGGTGACCTAAGGTTGGTCCCAATCGTTTCCTGCTCTGTGGCTTTATCTTTCGACTGGAAAATCCAGTTTGTAATGTTGTGGGCCCACAGTTCAGTCTGGGACAGTGACCAGATCATGCTGGCGTGTGGCTCTGTGCTCGGCCTGGCACCCAACTGCCTGGCAAAACCGCGATCTCTTCTGCAGTTTAGCTGGGTGAGTTAAAGCTGATTGAATCCCCCACCGTGGGGTATGCTCTCACCTGGGAAACACAATCACTTGTGTTTTATGGCCTCGAGTTCTGATTGCTGGTCACTGTGCTGATCCTGCTGTGCAGCTGCTCAGAATGAGAGTCCTCCCGGTGCCGACATCTTGCCCCATCTCCCCTTAATGATAACTCTTAATGTCCCGTTAAAAAAATACCTTAATTTGACATTTCATCCCCCAGTTGGCTCCTGATATAAGAATGATTGCAAATGATTCCAGACTTGTCTATATCAATTAATGCATATGTCTGCCACTGTGTTTAGAAATCAGAACCTAGAGGAGAGAAGGGAAAAACAAAAGAAATAAAAGAGGCAAGTGAAATCATGGTATCCATGATTGAAGTTGCCCTTGATAGAGCTTTGAAAATCCAGAGAAAAGCAAAGGGGTTTGTGCTTGAAATGCAAGAAAACTCTACAATGGGAAACAGACTGCACCAGGCCCTCACCAGCCCTGTTTGTGCCTGTAAGAAAATTGGCTCAAACTCTAGGAATGATTGAATTGACTGCCCCAAGTCTCAGAAGGAACAAGAGACATCTAGAACTCTATGACCATGGAAAGAATAGCTGGCTAGGGAGGATCAGGGAAATCCTCACTGCACTGACTGAAGAATTTTGTCATCACCCCTGAGGAACTCTGGGTAATGCTGGGTGTTTTGGATAAACAAATAATTTTTCTTAATGATACGAGAGTGTAGCTTATTCAATTTTAAACTACATTTGTAGATAAAATCTTTTTGGTTCACAGTTTTTATTGAAGTAGAAAGCCAAAACAGAAACAATTGCTATTAGTTCCTAAATAAATAGCAGCAAATTACTGCAAGAAACAGTAAGGGGATGAGAGTGAGAGCTCTGAGAATAGATTAGATTACCATCTGGCTAGGAATCCAGGACATCTATTGCTAAGGAAATCCTCTGTCTTACCTTTGTTTCCTCTCAGAGAAGAATTACAACTAAGATATATTAGTGAGGGGGAGATTTATTTTAAAAAGCTGGTCCAGGAGGAAAAGTTGCTGTTGCTTAACAGCACAATAGAAGATTAAAATGTCCTTTTATAATGGTTTGCATGCAGGATGGGATGCCACCATTGCAATGATTCCAAGGCAATTTAAGGGATCAGGACTGAGACTTGCTATAAAATAAATATTTTAGATATGTCTCATATAATTTTTAACAACCCATGGCCCAAAATGTCTCCACTGTTAGTCCATGTTCAGAGAAAAGAAACTTACCCAATAAAAAACCAGAAGTTAGAATTCAGTCGCATATTGGTCTGCAAAGGATAGAGGCTCCTGTAAGTATGTATAGGAACCTTACAAGATATATTATAAGGCTTTCCTCAGCACCACAGCGAGCTACAGATATCAAGATTTTGCTAATAGAATTTATACCTCAATTTTGGTTGTTTTAGTGATAATTGTCTTAACTTTACTTCACAAATAACTCAGGAAGTGGATAAGGCATTAGGCATTAAAAATTACATTCTGCCTTAGGAAAAATAGAATGGGCCAATCAAACCTTAAAGTATGCATTAAACAAACTTTGTCAGAAAAAAAGGGTTGATCATGCTCTCCAGACCCTTGGTAAAAGAACAAAAAATAATATGACCCTCTTTGAGATGCTTTATGCAAGACCATTTTTATATAAAAACCTAATAGACTCTGAGACTAGACAGATAATAAAATATCTTACTAATTTTGGACAGTTTCAGATCATAGCACCATTGATTTCAAGATCAACCACAGGAATAAGTACTAACAAAAACTTGAAAGAAAGGGTCCCTCTCAGACCATCTTGAGTTAAAATGGACAGTATTCTGTCATTTGGTTATTGCAATGATACCAAGGTCATTGTAGTGATGATCAGTCTTTCAGAAGTTATCCCATCTCAATGACTGGAATCAGTACCATTGAAGATCTATGACAAACCATTAGAAAAATATATCAGAAGATAAGTAAAGCCTGATCATGATGGATATGATATGTTCCCTGACCTTGATTATTGCTCTAAGCTTCTCAATATTTTTTTTATTGATTTTTTTGCTGTTTAACTTCTTGAGTTCTTTATATGTTCTGAATTAGCCCTCTGTCAGATAGGGTTCCCTAATAAGGGGAACAAGGCCTGTCTCTGACATAAATTCAGAGGCTGGCTCTTTGATTACCTCCCCCTGAGGCAGGGCAGCCTTACCAGGCCACAGTCCTGATTAGACCTGATAGGCTAGGGTCATATCAATAGAATGGGGAGGGGCATGGGAGGAGAAAAGGAAGGAAAGGTAGGATTGTGAGGGATAAAGGGAGGGAGCTACAACTGGGATACAAAGTGAATAAATTATAATAAATAAAAAACAAATTAAAAAAGGAAACAGATAGGTTGATCAATGTAACCAAACTGAAGACCCAGAAATAAACCCACATTTTTACAGGTACTTGATTTTGGACAAAGACTCCAAAACAATACAATAGAAAAAAAGAAAGCATTTTCAATAAATGGTGCTAGACTAACTGGATATATGCATGTGGAAAAAATGCAAATAGTCCTGTATTTATCACCCTGCACAGCGCTGAAGTCCATGCAGATGAAAGACCTTGACATAAAACCAGAGACTCTAAACCTATTGGAAGACAAAGCAGTGAAAAGTTTGGAACTTACTGGCATAGGAGACAACTTCCTGAACAGAACACCAACATCACAAGTTCTGAGATCAATAGTTAATAAACAGGATCATGAATCTGAGAAGCTTCTCTAAGTCAAAGGGCACTGTCAATAGAACAAAATGCTAGCTTACAGATTGGGAAAAGATCTTCACCAACCCTATATCAGACAGAGGGCTAATATCTAACATATACAAAGAACTTAAGAAATTGACATCAACAAATCAAATAATCCAATAAAAAATGGGGTATAGAGCTAAACTGAATATTCACAACAGAAGAATCTTGAACGGCTGAGAAGCACCTAAGGAAATGCACAATGCTCTTAGCCAACAGAGAAATACAGATCAAAATGACTCTAAGATTCTATCTTACACCAGGCAGAATGGCTAAGATAAAAACCACAAGTGACAGCTTTGGATCCAAGATGGCGGTGACCAGCATGCACCTTATCTGAGGGGCAGAGGGTCTGAAATTCTGAAATTGGTGAGTGGAGGGGCAGCTGAAGCCAGAACATGAACATTGAGGCTTCCTGGGTGAGAGGACAACATGTGAGCTGAGACCATTTAGATCCAGATCACCCATGGACTTCTCTGGAGACTGAGAGTGGTGAATATTCGATCCCCCTGAACTTCCCCTTGTCGGGCCTCCCTCTTCCTCTGTGGAGGCAGCCCACAGTGTCCCCAGACTCCTAGCACAGAAACCACTGTTTGGTGGCAGAGGCGGGCCTCCTAGGTCCTCAGCAGTGGCTGCCAGCTGTACCAGCCCTCTCGGTCCTGGGTCCACTAGCAGCTGTATGGGCCTCACAGAGCTTCCCAGCCAGTGACTGTACTGGCCATCCAGTCCCTCAGTAATGGGCAACTGGTTTTATGGGCCATCCCAGTCTATGGATTGCTGTAGGGTCTCCCTAGGGCTTCCCAGCAGGCATCTGTACCTGCCTCCCAGTTCTGTTGCTGTGGCTGGACTCCCAGTGGACTGCTGTACCAGCCTCCAAGTTCAGCAGCTGCAGCACCACTGAGTTGAAGGAGCTCCTACACCCGCATTTGCCCCAGGAGGCCCAAGTCTGAGAATAGAGAACATGGGGAACCCCTATGCTCTCCGATTAGACCTGCTAATCGGGAGTACACCTTCAAGTGAGTGCCTGCAGAGCCCTAGATCCAGGGTCCCTCTACCTAGCAGATAGACATCTGATCCCTCCCATCCACACACCTACTTTGGGTAACATAGGGATTCTTGGGACAGTGTTCTCAACATTGAAACTCCTGTTCTGCAGGTCTACCAGTGGAGTTCAGGCAAACAACTCCAGGAGCTCAGACAGAGTTGAATACCAGTGGCCTGTAGGCCACTGAGGTACTCACCGAATCTGTGCATACCCATTGCACCCATGAACACTGCCTCCGCAACCCCTCCAGCACCTGCACCACACCCTGACCCACATTCCAAGCATCTACACTCTCTAGCACTCTGTCCTTCAAGGCACACTTCCATGCACAAGCACATGCATACACTTGCTTCCCCCACACTTGTACACCTCTGTCTGTACTTGCAGATATTCCTCCCTTAGGTAAAACTGAAACACCAACGCACATTCTCAAAACAGTGGACCTCTCTCATCTTACTGAATAGTACTCCAGACACCAGAGAAAGACCAACCCAGTCTGAACTACAGACTCCAGGAACAAACAGTGAAGGTCACAGGTAAGCAGATAGCCAGAGGTCAGCATAAGAACACATCCAACAAAAATCAGGACACAGTGGCTTCACCAGCAACCACCAAAATCAATGGATACTCCAATTCATCAGAAACACAGGAAAATGATTTTAAAGCTATGCTTATCCAGTTATTAGATGCACATAAAGAGGAAACAAACAAAGCTCTCAAAGAAATAGCCACACAAATGGAGGCAAATAAAGAGGAAATGAACAAAACTCTTAAAGAAATACAGACAAATATAGCCAAACAAATAGAGGCAAAAGAAGAGGCACAATTAGTGGCATATAAAGAGGAAACAAACAAAAAATTAGAGACCATTATAGAAAGACAGGAATCCACATTCAAACAGATGAAGGAAAGGGTACAAGGCATGAAAACAGAATTAGAATCAATAATGAAAACACAAACAGAGAAAACCCTGGAGCTGGAGAAGTTAGAGAAAATATCAGGAACCACAAATGTAAGGATCACCAACAGAATGCAAGAGATGGAAGAGGGAATCTCAGGTGCTGAAGATACAGTTGCAGAAATTGATACTTCTCTCAAAGAAAAAGTAATATCAGAAAAATTCCAAACACAAAACATCCAAGAAATCAAGGACGCCAGGAGAAGATGAAATCTAAAAATAATAGGACTAGATGAAAAAGAAGATTCCAGGATCCAAGGTCCAGAAAATATTTTCAAGAAAATCATAGAAGAAAATTTTCCCAAATTAGTAAGAAAAAGATGTCCATAAAAATACAAGAGGCCTACAGAATACCAAATAGACTAGACCAGAAAAGAAACTTCTCGGGTCACATCATAGTCAAAACACTAAATCTACAGAACAAAGAATAAAGAAAAGATATTAAAAACAGCAACAAGGAATAGCACTTCCTCAAAATCCAGCTATACCATTCTTAGGCATATATCCAAAATATGCCCAAGTACACAGCAAGGACATTTGTTCAACCATGTTAGTAGCAGCTTTATTTGAAATAGCCAGAATATGGAAACAACTCAGATGTACCTCAATGGAGGAATGGACACAGCAGTTGTGGTACATTTACACAATGGAATACTACTCAGCAATTAAAAGCAAGGAAATCATGAACTTTGCAGGCAAATGGTGGGATCTAGAAAAGATCACCCTGAGTGAGGTTTCCCAGAAGCAGAAAGACACACAGTATATTTTCACTTATAAGTGGATACTAGACCTATAATATAGGATAAACATACCAAAATCTGTACACCTAAAGAAGCTAAGCAAGAAGAAAAATCCTGGGTAAGATGATCAATCCTTACTCAGAAAAAAAAAATGGGATGGACATTGGAAGAGGAGAAAACAGGAAACAGGACAGGAGCTTACCACAGAGGGCCTCTGAAAGACTCTACCCAGAAGTGTATAAAAGCAGATGCTGAGACTCATAGCCAAACTTTGGGCAGAGTGCAGGAAATCTTATGAAAGAAGGGAGACATAGATAGACCTGTTGGGGACAGGAGCTCTAAAAAAAGAGCAACAGAACCAAAAAAATCTGGGCACAGTGGTCTTTTCTGAGACTGATAGTCCAACCAAGGACCATGAATGGATTTAACCTAGAACCCCTGCTTAGATGTAGTCCATGGCAATTCAGTGTCCAAGTGGGTTCCCTAGTAAGGAGAACAAGGACTGTCTCTGACATGAACTCAGTGTCTGGCTCTTTGACACCCCCCACTCCAACCCGAGGTGGGAGCAGCATTGCCAGGCCACAGAGAAGGACAATGCAGCCAATTGTGATGAGACCTGATAAGCTAGGGTCAGATGGAAGGGAAGGAGGACCTCCCCCATCAGTGCACTTGGAGAGGGGAATGGGAAGAGATGAGGGAAGGACGGTGAGATTGGGAGGGAATGAGGGAGGAGGCTACAGCTTGGATACAAAGTGAATAAACTGTAATTAATATGAATAAAAAATAATTTAAAAAAACTCAAGTGACAACACAGGCTGGAGAGGATGTGGAGAAAGAGGAATACGCCTACATCCTCCATTGCTGGTGGGAGTGGAAATTTGAACAACCTCTCTGGAAATTAATCTGGTTTCTTCTTAGAAAGTTAGGAGTAGTTCTACCTTAAGACCCAGCTATACCACTTCTGGGCGTATACCCAAAATGCTCCACCATACAACAAGGAAATTTGTTCAACTATGTTCATAGTGGCTTTATTCATAATAGGCAGATACTGGAAACAACCCAGGTGTCCCTCAAGGGAAGCCATGCTTTGAGAAAGCCTGAAACTAGCTACCTGATTAGGCCATGGAGAAGCTACCACTCTGTTACGACTTAACAGTTCCATTTCATAACATGCGCCACAAGAGCAGCGATTGGTAACATACCAGCTGCAACTGATTAAGTGTGGACAAACTGATTCCCCTCTTCAAGGTCAGACTGTCCAAAGGATGTTAGCTGACGGCACAAAACACAAGCCAGACATGCTGGATATTCTCTTAACACTTTCTGTGTCCTGAGGCCATGGTTGGGCAGTCCTGGCTCTGAAAATACTTTTATTTTGAAGGATCTTACATACAAATCCTAGATGTACACTCTGCCTTCATCACAGGGGTGTGATGAGACCAGCAGCACAGGAATATGGCAAAGTACAGATAATTGTGTCAGATATATGGTTTTTCACACTTACATTTCCAGTCTACAAGGAGCACTGAATACTCTGTCCTGAACACATACATAAAAGTGACAAGCCTCAGACTTGTGGTTTGCAGTGGTTGTCACAGTTTGGGTTGGGCTAAGAGGCAGCTGAGCTCTGGCAGCTGGCAGCCTATCTGCGGGCCAGGCAGTGGTAGTGGTGGGTGTCCTGTCAGACCAGCTTCCTCAGGACTGTGGGCTGACCCAGGCTTGGGTGCTTCACTTAGGGAGGCTCTGCAGCATGCACAGAGCATGCAGCAGCCCATGTCCTGCATCCCCTGAGGTTGGTGTCATGAGGGAACTTGCAGCCTTTTTTTTAAAATTTAAATTTATTTTAAAAAATTTATTCACTTGACATCCTGATTGTAGCCCCTCCCTCCCTCTTTCTCCCTATTTCCTCAGAATTTTTTTCCCTTAATTCTCAGAAAGAAGGAGCTCTTCTCCCCTACCATCTGACCCTAGCCTATCAAGTCTCATTATGACTAACTACATCCTGTTCCTCTGTGACCTGGCAAGGTCCTACCACCAGGGGGAAGTGGTCAAAGAGCAGACAACAGACTCCATGTCAGAAACAGTGCCTGTACCTCTTACATGTAGGCTGAGCTGCCTATTGGCTACATCTGAGCAGGGGTTCTAGGTATCCTTCATGCATGGTTCTTAGTTGATGGATCAGTCTCTGCAAGCCTCCATAGGCCCAGATATGTTGGCTCTGTTGCTCTTATGGAGCTCCTGTCCATTCTGGATCCTTCTATTCCCCCACTTTCTTATGACTCCTTCTGCTCTGACCAAAGTTTGGTTGTGATTCTTAGCATCTGTTTCCATCCCTTGCTGGGTGGAGTCTCTCAGAGGAAATTTCAATGCAATCCCCATCAAATACCAACATAATTTTTTAAAGACTATGAAAAGATCAATGCTCAACTTCATATGAAAAAGCAAAACTCCCAGAATAGCTAAAATAATCCTGTATGATAAAATAGTTTCAGGAGATATCTCCATCCCTGATCTCAAGCTGAACTATAGAGCAACAGTAATAAAAACTTCATGGTACTGGCATAGAAACAGAATGGTGGATCAATGGAATAGAATTGAAGACCCAGAAATAAACCCACAGACCTGTGGATACTTGATTTTTGACGAAGAAGCCAAAACCATACAATGAAAAAAAGCATCTGCAACAAATGGTGCTGGTCCAACTGGATGTCTACATGTAGAAAAATGCAAATAGGTCTATACTTATCATCCTGCACAAAACTAAAGTCCAGGTGGATCAAAAACCTCAACATAAAACCAAACACACTAAATTGGTTAGAAGAAAAAGTGGGGAAGAGCTTAGAATTCATTGGTACAGGAGACAACTTCCTGAACAGAACACCAACAGCACCGGCTCTAAAATCAACAATCAATAAGTGGTACCTCATGAAACTGAAAAGCTTTTTTAAAGCAAAAGACATTGTCTTTAGAACAAAATGACAACCTACAGATAGGGAAAGGATCTTTACCAACCCTATAGCTGACAGAGGGCTAATATCTAGAATATATAAAGAACAAAAGAAGTTAAAAAGCAACAAATCAAGTAATCCAATTAAAAATGGGTACAGAGCTAAACAGAGAATTGTCTGTAGAGGAATATAGAATGGCAGAGAAACACTTAAATTCTCAATGTCTTTAGTCATCAGGGAGATGTAAATCAAAACAACCCTGAGATTTCACCTTACATCCATCAGAATGGCTAAGATCAAAAACTCAGTGATAACACATGCTGGAGAGGATTGGAGAACGGGGAACCCTCCTCCATTGCTGGTGGGAATGTAAACTTGTACAATCACTTTGGAAATCAATCTGGTGCTTTCTCAGGCGATTAGGAATAGTGCTTCCTCAAGATACAGCTATACCACTCCTAGGCATATATCCATAATATGTTCAAGTAAACAACAAGGACATTTGTTCAACCATGTTCATAGCAGATTTATTTATAATAGCCAGAACCTGGAAACAACCCAGATGTAGCCCATGGTAGCTCAATGTCCAAGTGGGTTCTCTAGTGAGGGGAATAGGGACTGTCTCTGACATGAACTCAGTGGCTGGCTCTTTGACTGCCTCCCCCTGATGAGGGAGCAGCCTTGTCAGGCCACAGAGAAGGACAATGCAGCCAGTTCTGGTGAGACCTGATAAGCTAGGGTCAGATGGAAGGGGAGGAGGACCTCCCCTATCAGTGCACTTGGAGAGGGGTATAGGAGATAAGGGAGGGAGGGTGGGATTGGGAGGAGGTGAGGAAGGGGGCTACAACTGGGATACAAAGTGAATAAACCATAATTAATTTAAATAATAAAAATTAATTAAAAAATCAAGACTTTAAAATGTTTATTAAAATGTAGCACTAGCAAGCTAGTGTCTTGTAATGGTATTATAGCCCGTGAATGTGCGTGGAAAAGCAAGTCACTAGGGGAAATGAGGACTGGCTGTAGTTTTCATAACCATCTGTGCTGATGCTGGCAAGCCCAGCAAGCGTGCACTGCGGAATGGAAACTTTTCCCATGAAATGTATCACATGACGCTTACCCAAGGAGTAAAATCTAGTGTGTATTTTTATTGTCTTGTGCATTAATTTATTTTTTACAGACCTACAAACTTTGAGTTTTGAGTCACTCATTTCCCATGAGGTTGCCTCCATGTAGTGTCCTAATGTTTTGTGCAGAGCTACTTCAGTTTGAAGTCAGCTCAGTCATCCCCACATCATGGCTTTTCTTTAGCTTTTCTGCGCAGTACTGAGAGGGAATGTAGGGCTGCACGTGCTGGGCAAGTGTGACCACTGAACTAGACTACTAACCATCTTTCCTTTTTGAAGCCATACACTGTCTTGCTTTTGGGTTGTTAAAATGTCTTTTTAAACAGTAGACGTTCTTGCTCTTTAATATTTTTTTCTGACTTTGGTTCTTTTTTCTTTTTGTCCTTTAAGTGAATGTTGTTATTCGCATTTGGAATATACTACAACCATGTCCTTCTGAGATTGCTGTGTGAATGGTGATCAGGTACACAGATGTAGTGTATTTTAAAGAAAAATAAAGCTTCATTTATAGGCTTCCTTGGGATTGAAATGAACACAGCCAATTCCTCCTGCCTCCCTCACCACCTCACCAAAGACAGGATTTTCATTAAGTAGTCCTGGCTGGCTTCAGACTCATCTGTTTGTTTTCTGGTATTAAAGGAATGCACCACCAAGTTTGGTTGTAACAGTTTCCCCCAAAAAAGACACAAAATATTTGTTTTCCCCTTAGGGAAACTAATGACTAAATGTTGCTGTAGAAGTATCTTCTTTTTGCTTGCAGTCCTGTGTTTCCAAAGTAATTATAGTTCTGTATGAACAGCCAATTAAATATAATTTAATGCTCACGAAAAGAGTCTTTGTAGCTTCAGAAATGGAGAAAGTTTTAGTTACATATCTTTATATCTTCCAGTTTTCCTCTTACTCTAACTTTTGGTGGCTTGAATTCTTTTGTTTATATTGGCAGGAAGTCGAAATTGGATTTCAGCTCACTCATCAACACACTGAATCATTGTTTGTTGTATGACAACAGATTTGCTGGTGGCGGAGGCATTGCCAGGTGGGAAGGGACATATTAAAGTATGAAGGTAATTTTAACAACATGCAAGTCTGTGCATGTGTGTGCAAGTGAGGTGTGGTGAGAGATGAAACTCACTCAGCCATATGAATGAATGTTAGTCAAGTGCTCCACAACTGAGGGACCTCCCCAGCCTTGAAAATAGAATTTTTGATGTTGGAAATCCCTTACTTAAAAGAAGCCTTAGTTATCAGTGGATTTATGAAGCAAAGTTAAAAACAAACATGGAAAGTACAAAAATAGATTTGTGGTTTTTAAAGTAAGACTAGCTTGTTGTGAATTATGTCCTCATTAAGTGTATGAACTATATTAAAGTTAATTGTTAAAGTCATCTCATATTTTGTTAAACAGTCATTGCTCTAGAATTATATGGTGTGTGGTTTAGGGCTTAGTTAATTATTCTGGACTTCAAAAACTGTATTGTTGATGTTTTATAGGAAATTATAGTACCACTTTGAATGTTTCAAGCTTTGAAATAAATTTTGACTGTTACTTTTTCCCTCTGAGCCGATTATATTTAGTTATTATATTTAGGGACTTCAATATGAATTATAATAGTAAAAAACTTATTGGGTGTCCCTGAAAGTGCATGCATGAATAATATTTATACCACACACACACACACACACACACACACACACACACACACCTAACAAAAAAACCCAAACCAAACAAACACACAATAAACAAAACACATTTGAGAAATTGCTGATCTCTTGCCATGGTACTAGAACCCAGGAAAGCCAATGTTGAATGCAGATTGTGAAACTTCAAAGTTGGATACACAAACTCTTAGGAACTTAAATGATTTCAAAGTCTTGTTATTGAGATATCACATTAGGGCATATTTCCCCAATCATTTGAAATTATTTGAAGTAATATAAATTCGATCAATCATGCTACAATAATGGCTATATTTTTCCTCTTCCTGGACATTTAGAGGAAGACTGGGATTCATAGATTCAAGGTACTTTTCTCCTTTGTGCTTCCTTCCCTGATCTCAACTCATTCATGTGATTTTTGCTTTTGATAAAAATTCCTGAAGTTCTGAACATCAGTCTGTGTTCTAAATAGGAATAAAGAGCAAGGGTAAAGTAAATCAAATGAGTCTACCATCTAAGTATTTCTGTAAGATGCTCAATCCTTATTCAGAAAGGCAAACTGGATGGCCATCGGAAGAGGGAGAAAACAGGAACAGGACACAAGTTCACCACAGAGGGACTCTGAAAGACTCTGCAGGGTATCAAAGCAGAGGCTGAGACTCATAGTCAAACTCTGGGCAGTGTTCAGGGAATCTTAGGATAGAAGAGGGAGATAGAAAGACCTGGAGGGGACAGTAGCTCCACAAGGAGAAAAAAAAATCTGGTCACAGGGGTCTTTTCTGAGACCGAAACTCCAACCAAGAACCATTTATGGAGATAACCTAAATCCCCTGTACAGATGTAGCCCATGGCAGCTCAGTGTCCAAGTGGGTTCCCTAGTAAGGGGAACAGGGGCTGTCTCTTACATGAACTCAGTGGCTGGTTCTTTGATCACCTTCCTGTGATAGGGGTGCAGCCTTACAAGGCCACAGAGGAAGACAATGCAGCCCCTCCTGATGAGATCTGAGAGACTATGATCTCTGGGTGGAAGGGGAGGAGGACCTCCCCTATCAGTGGACTAGGGGAGGGGTCTGGGTGGAGAAGAGGGAAGGAGAGTGGAATTGGGAGGGTATGAGGAAGGGGGTTATAGCTGGGATACAAACTGAATAACGTGTAATTAAAAATACTTTTAAAAGAGAAAACAATGACTCTTTTTAGAAGTGTTACCAAATAGAATTCTACATTATCTCGTTGGTTGAGTTACAGATGTCTAAATTAAAAATTTGTTGCTCTTAGAATGCATAACCTAGACACAGTGGTGCATGCCGGCTGTGTAAGCTACATAGGAGGTGGCGTTAGTAGTACTGCCTCATCTTAGGAGTTTGAGCCCAGCCTAGACAACTTAGAGGACTCATGGTGAATGTAACATTATCATTTTAAATGAAGAAGCTCACCAAGGAAGGAGATTTAGGCTGGGAAAGAACAAGCCACAGAGAGATGCTTTAATCTGCTTTGCTAATGACTTGCATCTCCACCAGAACTTCTTGGGACAGGAATGCCAAGGCTGAGGTGGAGTGAAGGCAGTAAAAGCTCAAGAAGGGTACTGAGAATGGTGGGCTTGGACATGAAGGTACAGAGGTGAGGGTACTTCCTGTTTTGCAGGGAAACAGAGCTGCTATGTTCTCTGAAGACAAACTTTGTGTTTTAAGACTCTAAACATAATTACAATGAGTCTTAATTTTATCATCAATATAGAGATAATGGCTAAAATATTTTATAGTTATTATGTTTTGGTGGGATGGAACCTAAAGTCTTTTGCATGCCAGGTAAATACTATACTACTGATGTGCACCCCAATATTATCACTCAAAATGAGTCCATCCTAATGGGGAAGCATGGCATCTAGCTGCAGGCATTGCAGCAGTTTCAGGAAGCTAGGGCATCACATCTCCATTTCTAAGGATGAAACAGAAAGAACTAGATGTGGGGAAAGGCAGTAAACTCTCAAAGTTTGCAAGATTGCACATTTTAACACTCCCCAAATAGCACTATCAAGTTCTGTACCTGAGGTTAAGCTTGAAGAAGACACTAACCCTGTGTGGCTGTCACCTCACATATCTTTAGATCTTTACCGGAGGAACCTGTTCCAGATTGTAGGAGAGCCCCACCCTGACTGGCCATCCTAAAGCTCCCCACTAGTCTGTCCCTTTGTCCATGGCAGCCTTTACTTTATCTACTCATTCCTTTGGGAAAAATATTCCTTGTTTAAAAAAATAATAGATGTTCATTATAAACTTTATACATTTTATATGAATTACACATTTTTTGTGTCTGTGTAGAAATAAGCTTAAATAAGGAAATAAAAGTCCCCCAAATTCAGAAATAGTTACTAATTCTTAATTGGTTGGCTTACCATTGTTTTTGCATTTTCTTGTCCATATATACAAGTATGCAAATGTAGGTATAGAAATATCATTACAGTAATAAGATTATTTTTATATATGCTAACATTACAATTTTTTTCACACAAAAATATGTTGTAGACTTCTTCCCATGTCAATAGACTAACTCCGTTTCACTAATTTTAATGATTGACAGAATTATAGTGTATTTGTGGATAGTAATTTACTGTATCAGTCTCTCATTAAAAGAGAGAATGGGAATATGGATTATTTTCTATTAAGGCAAGCAAAACTAGGCAGAAGTAGGCTCTATAGTTCAGCAAGATCCAGCTAGTGGGTGGTGGGCAAAATGCCAGGAGTCTGTGTATAAGATGCTGGCACACAGCCTGGAATGTTGAACATTTTCTTATCTTGCAAGTATTTGGTACAGGCTTTGGCTGCACTGATGAGAGCAGGATGGGGAGCTCTGTGGGACTTAGACATCTGTAACTTGCCTCTGCAGAGAGCAGAAAATTCACAGGCAGCTTTTTCTCCAGAAATCCACACAACCATCAACTAATCTCAGAACAGTTCTCTTCCCAGCATACTCTTCTTGTGAGCACACACAGTAAGATTACTGCAAGAACAAGCCCAAAGCCAACACGATATGCCATTGTTCTGGACCCAGTGGAGTAGTGACTATAGTCTGAATGAGAAAGGTTCAGTCAGTCCATCTGGAAGACCATTACTACAGGGCATCCAGTCTCATTTATACTATTCCTTGTTTCATGCCAAATCAGTCTTATGAGGTCCCATGCAAGGTCAGGTGTTTGAAATTACCTTTTATTAGGAATAAGAACTTGAGAGTGACTCCTACAGTGTCTATGTCTACTCCAGCACAAGGCAAGCCTTTCACCTCAGGCACAGCCACCTTTCCCACTTGTAAAGGACACAGCAAATATCCATTCAGGCACAAAGAGGGAGTTGAACAGCTGCGACCACTAACAATAATGACATGATTGCTGAGACAAACATTTTCATGGTGATGCATGGGTGGGAACAGTAAATCCAAACCACATTGTTTAGCCTTCACCCCAGGAAAGGGGATTGCCACACTCCCTAGTGTAAATGGAAGAGATCATTGTTTAGAAAATATGACAGAGTTGAAAACTTAAAGCTGTATCATAATACAGGAGCATCGTTTGGAGAGAAAAAACAATGGATATATATATATATATATATATATATATATATATATATGTTTCTAGAGCAGTTTATTCATTTTTAAACATCTCTAGTCCAAAAATTAAGCTCCATGTTGGTAAATCAGAAGTGTCTGAGGTAGCATTTAGGTGAGCGGGAGCTCTCTAGTAGAAGCTTCTGTGCAGGGGATGGGATTCATGGCAGCATGAAGGAGGAAGACATGGGCCCTGAAAACTGATACCTTTCCATACTTGTTTCAGATTGACCTCTGACACTCAGAGCTGGAAAACTCTTATATTGACCTCTTGGGCTTTTTCCCCCCTCTTATGGGCTGAAGAATCACAATCACAAAGATGTTATGCCATGGGATTCAGCCTCACAGGGCCAGTGCGGGTGCTGAGGGAATGGCTCCGGGGTTCAGTGACTTTCAGAAAACATACAGCTTAGGCTCAGTGAAGGAATTGCTTCCAGCTTTGCTTCACACAGAAGTGAAGTGATGACTGGACTTCCAATATGGGATCGACCTCTGACACCTAGCAGTGGGTATAGAAAGGGAACTCATGCACAGGGTACAGAGGAGTCAGAGGATAAGAAGATTGAAGTCCAACAGAGGGCTAGCCTGGAAAGTTCCCTCCTAAGATCAATATTTGCTAATGAAGCCTGTTCCTTTAAGAATGTGAAATATAGGAAAGAAAGCCATGTTATGGATTTAAAAGTTTTTTATGTGTATCCAGAGGAAGGTATAACTGCATTCATGAGTAGAACTCCAAGGTATAGGTGTGGACTCCAGGAAGATGGTGGCTGTGTGTACTGTCAGAGCATATGCGGGCACTCAGAGGGACAGGGCCAATGGTGTACCAGGAGGTCTGAGAACTCAGTTGTCTTGCTTTCCTTAAGTTGGTAGCGTGTCATTCCCAGCATTTGGCTGGATAGCTGCTCTGCAGACCCTTTCAAATTTCAGTTTGAACTGCTAGTAAGTTAATAAATCTGTAGCTTGACCTTTCAGTGAATGAGGTCAGGAAGGCTTTTGATTCATTGCAGAAGCAGATGAAAGAATACTGTGCACAGCAGTGATCATGCCACAGTAGCCCTAGCAGGAAAGCTCCAGGGTTCGCTGATCTTCCTGAGAGGGCCCTGTGGCACTTCCCACCAACTCTGGAATATAGCCCAGCACTGGGAAGTCAGTCCTTGACTGGCTGTCTCCTGAAAGACCATCTCTTTAGGCTCATGTGTGTGTGTGTGTGTGTGTGTGTGTACATTTGTATCAGAATATATGCATATATATTGCAGTTATGTTCTGTTAGCCTGTGCACAGTGGAAGCTGTATTGTTCAAAGTTTTATTTGTGCAAGGAGATAAGAAGAGTGATGTTGATGAGGAAAGTGCTTGCCTGAGGATAGAGTCTCTAAAACACAGCTCCCCAGGCCCCCGGAGTGGGGGAATCACTATCCTGGCTCTTGTACAGGACTTCTTTGTCTGAGCCCATTCAGGCCCTCTACAGTGATTCCTTATGTGTTTTCATTCTTGGATTATAAGAGCTCTGTGAGGGAGAACTCACATTGTAAAAACACAGAGAAATGATTCAGAGTTCAGGCTCACTATTTAAACAATTTATTTTGTCATGAAAAGACTTAGAATCCCAGGAGAACTGCTTTAATCCCTCTTCACAACAGTGCCATCATTTGTTCAAGGACCTCCCCCAACAAGACTTCACCACTCCCATGACAACAGTGGGCACCGAGCTCTTAACACACGAACCCTTGGGGCAGGCACAAATTCAAAGCATGTTCAAACCACAGCATTATCTCCATTCTGATCAGTGCCTCATATTGGATTGCTGCCTCAGGCTGGATTATCATCTTGTTCTAGGTCACCATTTCAGATCAGTGTTCAAGGCAGGATTGCCACCATTTTAGACTGGATGAGTGTTTCAAACAGTTACACTCTGAGGCTGCCACAACCCTTCAGAGAAGGCCATCAAGGAAGACTGCACCACTATCCCTCTATATTAGTTCCTTTTCTCATCTCTGTGACAAAATGCCCAACAGAAGTAAATTAAGGAAGGAAAGATTAAGTTTAGCTTATGGTTTTAGAGATTAATGATTCTCAACCTTCCTAACACTGTGACCCTTTAATACAGTTCCCCATGTTATGGTGACTCCCAACCATAAATTTGTACATAACTGTATTTTTGCTGCTGTTATGAATTTTAATATAAATATCTGATATGCAGGATGATCTTAGTCAATGCCCATGAAAAGGTTGACTGGCCCTAAAGTTGTGACCCATAGGTTGAGAACTAGTATTTTAGAGGTGTTTTTTTTCCTTTTTCTTTTTTTTTTTCTTTTCCATAATTTTATTTTTCTCATTAGTTACATTTTGTTAATTCTGTATCCCAGCTGTATCCCTCATTCCCTCCCTAATCCCACCCTCCCTCCCTCATCTCCTCCCTGCCCCTTTCCAAGTCCACTAGTAGGGGAGGACCTCCTTCTCTTTCATATGACTCCCTTTTGTCAGGTATTTTCAAGACTGGCTGCAAAGTCCTCCTCTGTGGCCTATCAGTACTGCTCCTCCCTTGGGAGGTGGGGAGGTCTAAGAGCCAGTCATTGAGTTCCTGTTAGTAATACTCCTTGTTCCCCTTACTATGGGAAACCAATTGATTACTGAGCTATCACAGGTCACATCTGAGCAGAGGTTCTAGGTTTTATCCTCTCATGGACTTTGGTTGAGTGTCCATCTCAGAAAAGACCCTGTGCCCAGATACGTTTGGTCCTTGTGGAGCTCCTATCCTTTCCACATCAAACTCCCCTTCTTTCATATGATTCCCTGCACTCTGCCGAAGGTTTGGTTGTGAGTCTTAGTATCTATTTTGGAGCACTGCTAGGTAGACTCCTGTCATACGTTCAATGCATATCCCATTTGTCTTTCTAAATGAGGATAGATCATCATACCCCGTGTCTGCTTTCTTGATTATCTTCTTTAGGTGTATAGATTTCATTATGTTTATCCTATCTTTTAGGTCTATATAAGCGAGTATATTCCATGTTTGTCTTTCTCCTTCTGGGATACTTCACTCAGAATGATCTTTTCTAGTTCCCACCATTTGCCTGCAAATTTCATGATTTCCTCCTTTTTGATTGCTGAGTAGTATTCCATTGTGTAAAAATACCACAGTTTCTGTATCCATTCCTCCGTTGATGGACATCTGGGTTGTTTCCAGGTTCTGGCTATTACAAATAAAGCTGCTACAAACATGGTTGAGCAAATGTCCTTATTGTGTACTTGAGCAAATTTTGGGTATATGCCTAGCAGTGGTATAGCTGGGTCTTGAGGAAGCGTTATTCCTAATTGTCTGAGAAAGCGCCAGATTGACTTCCAAAGTGGTTGTACCAGTTTACATTCCCACCAGCAATGGAGGAGGGTTCCCCTTTCTCCACAACCTCTCCAACATGTGTTGTCATTTGTGTTTTTCATCTTGGCCATTCTGATGGGTGTTAGGGTTGTTTTGATTTGCATTTCCCTAATGGCTAATGACATTGAGCATTTCTTTAAGTGTTTTTCTGCCATTCTATATTCCTCTACAGAGAATTCTCTGTTTAGCTCTGTTCCCCATTTTTTAATTGGATTACTTGTTTTGCTGCTTTTCAGCTTCTTTAGTTCTTTATATATACTGGATATTAGCCCTCTGTCAGATAGAGGGTTGGTGAAGATTCTTTCCCAATCTGTAGGCAGTCGTTTTGTTTTGATGATGGTGTCCTTTGCTTTACAGAAGCTTTTCAGTTTCATGAGGTCCCATTTGTTGATTGTTGTTCTTAAAGCCTATGCTGTTGGAGTTCTGTTCAGGAAGTTGTCTCCTATGCCAATGAGTTCTAGGCTGTTCCCTACTTTTTCTTCTAACAGATTTAGCGTATCTGGTTTTATGTTGAGGTCTTTGATCCATTTGGACTTTAGTTTTGTGCAGGGTGATAAATGTGGATCTATTTTCATTTTTCTGCATGTAGACATCCAATTAGACCAGCACCATCTGTTGAAGATGCTATCTTTTTTCCATTGAATGGTTTTGGCTGCTTTGTCAAAAATTGAGTATTCATAGGTACATGGGTTTATTTCTGGGTCTTCAATTCGGTTCCATTGATCCTCCTTTCTGTTTTTATCCCAATACCATGCAGTTTTTATTACTATTGCTCTGTAGTACAGCTTGAGATAGGGAATGGAGATACCTCCAGATGATTTGTTGTTGTATAGGGTTGTTTTGGAGATTCTAGGTTTTTTGTTTCTCCATATGAAGCTGAGAATCTTTTTTTCAAGGTCTGAAAAGAATTGAGTTGGTATTTTGATTGGAATTGCATTGAATCTGTAGATTGCTTTTGGCAGGATGGCCATTTTCACAATGTTAATCCTACCAATCTATGAGCACGGGAGATCTTTCCATCTTCTGAGAACTTCTTCAATTTCTTTCTTCAGAGACTTGAAGTTTTTCTCAAACAGGTCTTTCACTTGCTTGGTTAGTGTCACCCCGAGGTACTTTATGTTATTATTGTGATTTTTTTTCCTTTTTCATCTTTCTTTATTTCTTTCCTTCCTTCCTTCTTTCTTTCTTTTTTCTTTTTCTTTTTTGGTCCATTGTTCTGAGATGGGCTAGTGGTAGGAATGTCTTTGTTTATGCTGGCGAAGTGCAAGCCCTGCTCTTTGCATTATGGTCAACCAGAAAGTAGAGAAAGCAAGGTTAAAGGCTGCTCCTCAGTAACCTGCTTCTGTAAGTCAGCCTGCTCAGCATTTAGAATAATGCCCAATGCTGGGGACTGACTGTTTAAAGCATGAATCTGTGGGGGTCATTTCTTTTTTTGTTTGTTTGTTTTAAGTTACCTTTTATTTATGTCTCAAGGGTACACCCTCCCTCCTCTCATCCCACTTTCCCCACCTCCCCTCCTTTGCCATTCTCCACTTCCTTACACCCCAAGAAAACAGGAGCCTCCCTTTCCCAGTATCAACCCTCTCCAGCACATCAAGTCACATCAAAATTGAGCATATATTCATCTGAGAACAGAACAGCTCTGCAAGGAGGAAGTGGTACAAAAGAATAGAGTCCATGTTAGAAACAGCCCCACTTCCACTCGCCAGGCTCCCCATATGAAGACCAAGACGCCCATTGACCACATGTGTGCAAGGGGTCTAGGTCCAGATCATGCAAGCTCTTTAGTTGATGTCTCAGTCTCCGAAAGCCCCTATGGAACTGGGTTAGTTGCCTCCGTTGGTTTTCTTGTGAGATTCCTGTCCCCTCCAGGTCCTTCCATCTTTCCCCCAATATTTCCACAGGAACCTTGGTGCTCTGCCACATGCTTGGCTACAAGTTCCAGCATCTGTCTTGATCTGCTGTTGGTTGGAGCCTCCCAAATGACAGTCAAGTTAGGCTCCTGTCTACAAGCATAGCAGAACATCATTATTAGTGTCAGGGGCTGGCTTTCTAGCATAGGGTGGGTCTCAGGTTGGGCCAATTATTGATTGGACTTTCCCTCAATCTTTGTTCCCTCTTTATCCTTGCACTTCTTGTAGGGAGGGCAATTTTTGGATCACAGGTTTTGTCAGTGGGTTGTTATCCACTCCTTCCACAAGTCCTGCCTGGCTAGGGGGTGGTCACTTTATTTTTCATATTCTCCCTGTTAGGAGAATTAGCTAGAGTCACACCTACATCCTCCCAGGAGCCTACCCTATCACAGGCTTCCAACTTGACAAAGAGATGTCTCCCCCCACCCAGCTCAGGTTCCCTTCTTGATCCCAGCCCTTTCACTTCCCACCTCTGTTATCCCCACATCTGATCCACAACTTCGCTTCCTTCTCTATTCCATCTCCTGCCCAGTTCCTTCTTTTTATCCACTTCTGTTGTCTATTCTATTTTCTCTTCTGAGTGACATTCTGTCAGCCTCCTTGTTACTTAGCTTCTTTGGGTCTGTGGATTGTAGTATGGTCTAATATCTGCTTATAAGTGACTATATACATTGTGCATCTTAATGGGTCTGGGTTACCTCACTTAGGTTGGTCTTTTCTAGTTCCATCCATTTGCTGGCAAATTTCAAGAATTCCTGAGTAGTATTCTATTGTGTAAATGTACCACAATTTCTGTATCCATTCTTCTGTTGAGAACTATGTTGTTTTTGGCAAGATAGCCATTTTACTACACTAATCCTACCAATCCACGAGATTTTTCCATCTTCTGAAATCTTAATTTTCTTTCCAAAGACTTGAAGTTCTTGTCATATAGGTCTTCTTTTGCTTGGTTAGAGTTACATCAAGATATTTTATATTATTTGTTACTATTGTGAAGGGTGTTGTTTGCCTAATTTCTTTCTCAGCCATTTTGTTGCTTGTATAAAGGAGGCTACTGACTTTTTTGAGTTAATTTTTTTTTTTATATAGACACTTTGTTAAAGGTGTTTATTAGCCAGACATAGGAGTTCTCTGGTAGAATCGTGGGGATTACTTACATATAATATCAATATCACCTGAAAATAGTGATACTTTGATTTCTTCTCTTCCAATTTATATAGCCTTGATCTCTTTACTTATATTAATGCTCTAGCTAGAACTTTAAGTACTATATTGAAGAGGTATGGTGAGAGTGGGCAGCCTTGTCTTGTCCCTGATTTTATCAGGAACACTTTAAGTTTCTCTCCATTTAATTTGATGTTGGCTATTTGCTTGCTGTATATTGCCTTTATCACGTTTAGGTATGTGCCTTGAATCCTGATCTTGTTATGCCAGGTTCACGGGACCCTCAGAGACCACCAGGAGACGACTCGATGCAATTGCAAGAGAGCTTTATTACAAGAGCGATCGAACTTGGGACCCAAGTCTCACTGGCACAGCAGTAGAGAAGTGGGACCCCGAGCTCTGAGTGAACAGGATTTTTAAAGGGAAAGTCTGTGAGCCGGGGGTTTCCATGGCAGCAAGCAGGGGGGCACAAGCCTTGGTGTTACAGAATTGGGTGAAGTTTAGCAGGGCGGGGTGACCTTTTCTGAGGCACATAATCACAATGGCTAAGGCATATAATCACAATGGCTATTTTTCTAAACCATATCTGAAACATTGGGGATAATTTTCCCACCCGATTCTCAACCAATTCCCATTGATTATTGCCAGGGAGTTTGTTTCTATTTTCTATGAAGCATTTATTCTGTTATATTTCCTGCAGGCTGTTGCTAGGAGAGTTAACTTTGTTTTCTGCCAGGTGTACATTCTGTGATATTTCCTGGTGCCTGAATTCAGTTCCCAGTCAAGATCTTTACTTTAAAATGGAGTTATATTTAGGCTATCTTAAGCTCTTCAATCTCTCCAAGACTTTAACCATGAAGGGGAGTCGGATTTTGTCAAAGACCTTTTCAGCCTATAGTGATATGATCATGTGTTTTTTCTTTCAGTTTGTGTATATTGTGGATTACATTGATGGATTTTTATATATTGAATCATCCCTGCATGCCTGGGATGAAGCCTACTTGATCATGGTGGATGATATATTTTGATATTTTCCCCGATTCGGTTTGCAAGTATTTTATTGAGTATTTTTGCATTGATGTTCATAATGGAAATTAGTCTGAAATTCTTTCTTTGTTGGGTCTTTGTGTGGTTTAGGTATCAGGGTGACTGTGGCCTTATAGAATGAGTTTGGCAATGTTCATTCTGTTTCTATTTTGTATAATAGTTTGAGGAGTATTGGTGTTAGTTCTTCTTTGAAAGTCTGGTAGAATTCTGGACTAAAACCATCTGGCCCAGGGCTCTTTTTGGTTGGTAGGCTTTTAATGACTGCTTCTATTTCCTTAGTGGTTATAGGTTTATTTAGATATTTTCCCTATCCTTATATAATTTTGGTAAGTGGTATCTGTCAAGAAAATCATCCATTTCATTTAGATTTTCCAATTTTGTGGTGTATAGATGATTTAATGTTTCTTTGAATTTCATGCATGTCTATTGTTATATTCCCCTTTTCATTTCTAATTTTATTAATTTGAATTCTCTCCCTATCTTTTAGTTAGTTTGGTTAAGTGTTCGTCTATCTTAATGATCTTCTGAAAAAGCCAGATCTTGTTTTTGTTGATTCTCTGTATTGTTTTCTTTGTTTCTAGATTATTGATTTCAATCCTGAGGTTGATTTTTTCTGTATGTATTTGTTTCCTGTTTTTCTTGTGAGCCATTAAATTGCTAGTATGAGCTCCCTTTATGAAGGCACTTAGCACTATGAGCATTCCTTTTAGCACTGCCTTCATTGTTTCCTATCAGATTGGGTATGCTCTGCCTTCATTTTCATTGAATTCTAGAAAGTCTTTAATTTCTTTATTTCCTACCTGACCCAGTGGTCATTAAGTAGAGAGTCGTTCAGTTTCCATGAGCTTATTGGCATTCTATTGTTTTTGTTTTTGTTGAAACCTAGCTTTAATCCATGGTGGTGTAATAGAAATCAAAGTGTTATTTCAATTTTCTTGTACTTGTTGAGGTTTGCTTTGTTTTTGAGGATGTGGTCAATTTTAGAAAAAGTTCCATGAAGTGCTGAGAAGAAGTTATATTCTTTAGTGTTTGGATGGAATGTTCTGCAGACATCTGTTAGTTCCAATTGGGTCATAATAGCAGTTAATTTCATTATTTCTTTGTTTAGTTTCCATCTCCACGATCTGTCCATTGGTGCAAGAGGTGTGTTAAAGTCTCCTACTATTAACATGTGGGGTTCAATGTGTGATTTAAGCTTTAGTAATGTTTCTTTTACAAATGTGGGTGCCCTCGTGTTTGGGGCATTTATGTTCAGAATTGAGATGTCATCTTGTTCAATTTTTCCTTTGATGAGTATGAAGTGCCCTTCTCCATCTCTTGGTTAATTTTAGTTGAAAGTCTATTTTATTAGATATGAGAACAGCCACTATGGCTTGTTTCTTGTGTCCATTTGCTTGAAAAACCTTTTTCCAGACCTTTATTCTGAGGTAGTGTCTATCATTATTGCTGAGCTGTGTTGTTTGTGTATAACAGAATGATGTGTTCTTTTATGGATCCATTATGTTAGACTGTGTCTTTTTATTGGGGAATTGAGGCCATTGATGTTGAGGGATATTAATGAGCAGTTGTTGTTACTTCTCGTTATTTTGATGTTGGTGTTGGTAGAGTGTAGATGAGTGCTTCCTTTCTTTTTGTGACTGTGACATTATTTGTTTCTTATGCATTTCTGGGTGTAGTGAGCCTCCTTGGGTTGGAGTTTTCCTTTCTAGTATCTTCTGTAGAGCTGTGTTTGTGGCTAGGTACTATTTATACTTGGTTTTGTCATGGAATATCTTGTTTCTTCCATCTATGGTGATTGAAAGTTTTGCTGTGTATAGTAGTCTGGTTTGGCATCTGTGCTCTCCTAGAGTCTGCCTGAAACATGCCCAGGCCCTTCTAGCTTTCATCATTTCTGTTGAGAAGTCAGGTGTAATTCTAATAGGTTTGCCTTTATTTGTGACTTGTCCTTTCCTCTTTGCAGCTTCTAATATTCTTTCTTTGTTCTGTGCATTTAGTGTTTTGATTATGTGGATTTATTTTTTCTGTTCCAATCTATTTGATGTTCTGTAAGCTTCTTGTATGTTTACAGGCATTTCTTTCTTTAGGTTGAAAAATTTTCTTCTATGATTTTCTTGAAAATATTTT
This sequence comes from Meriones unguiculatus, assembly GCF_030254825.1. Lineage (NCBI taxonomy): Eukaryota > Metazoa > Chordata > Mammalia > Rodentia > Muridae > Meriones > Meriones unguiculatus. Next base: position 37,204,582 of record NC_083357.1, on the reverse strand, counting down.
CTGGGCCTTGGTGTTTGGAGTCTTCTTCTATTTCTATATTCTTATGTTAGGTATTTTCACATTGTCCCAGATTTCGTGGATGTTTTTGTATCAGTAACTCCTTATATTTAACATTTTCTTTGACTGATGTATCAATTTCTTCAAGCATATCTTTCACACCTGTGATTCTCTCTTCCATCTCTTATGTTCTATCATTGATGCTTTTGTCTATATTCTTCCCTAGGTTTTCCACCTGCAGAATTGCCTCAGGTTGTGCTTTCTTTATGGCTTCTATTTCCATTTTTAGGACCTGAACAGTTTTATTCATTTCCTTCTCCCATTTGTTCGTATTTTCTTGTATTTCTGTAAGGTATTTACTGAGTTCCTTCACCTGTTTCATGTATATTCCTGTGTTTCTTTAAGGGACTAATTCAATTCCCTCACCCGATTGGTTGTATTTTCTTGCAGTTCTTTAAAGGATATATTTTCTTCTTTTAGGGGCTCTATCATTTTCATAACCTCAGATTTAAGATCTTTTTCTTGTGCTTCCAGTGTATCCTCAGAGCTTGTTGTGGTAGGATATCTGGGTTTTGGTGGTGCCATATGACCCTGGGTTTTGTTGCTGGTGTTCTTGCACTGATGTCTAGCCATTTGGTTGTGTCTGTTATTAGCAGGCCTGGTGGTCTCTATGGCAACAGGTCTCTGGGGTTATAGTTAGAACTCCTGGTTCCAGATTGCCTAAGTGCTCTGGGTTTCCTGCTGCTCCTTTACCCATGCTGGTCTCCAGTTCCTCAGATCTGAGTGGGCCCCAGGAAATGGATCAGGCTGGGGAACTAAGGTATTGGATGCACAGAGGAAGTGAAGCACAGAGCACCCTGGGAAGATGTGGCCACTGTTGCTGGCAGGATATGACTGGCCAGTAGATGAGGGCTGTGGTGGGGTCATTTCTTAATCAAGCCATTATACTGTACTTTATACTGTACATTATACTGTACTGTACTTAATCAAGCCATTATACTTGAGATAGCATTGTTGCTTTAAAGAGGACCCCTTTCTGAGGTCAGATCACTCCCTCAGATGTGCTACTACCTGAACTCTGAGTCCTGGTTTTCATCTGGCATTATCTTGGAATCATTCTGGGATAATTATCAATTAGTGTCTAAGTTACCAAGGTGGGTAGCAAAGGCAGAGATTGATGCACTATTTCTTCTTTTCTAGAAAACATACAGACACTGTATCACACAGAATACCAAATTTGTATAAAAACATTTGGCAGAGTTAGCCAATTACGCTGCATATAGAGAGTCCAAAATCATCAGTGGAATGGGTTCACCCAAAGTTATGACCTGAAACAAGTCAGGTGATATTTTTCAGGAAGGCAATTGGAAAAGCAACCAGTGTTGCCTGCTACTGGGCTGTGTGTGTGGGCTGCCCATTCCAAGGGCAGTCATGCTTTTGTAGATTCTGCTTATGCCTGGATTATTTGTTTTGAAGAAAAAAAGACCCAAATTAATACTCATTGCTTTGAGAAATGGCATAGTGACAAACTGAGGACTGGTCTCAAACATATTTGAAGTTTGAGCTTACATTGCAATAACCAAAGTATAATTTTAAAGAGGTAACAAAACAAAACAAAGAGCAACATTCACTATAGGCACTTAATTTGCACTAAAACTTACTCATGTCTTAAGTGAACTTTTTTTAATTTTAGGGAAAATACAGTTTTTGTTTTACCTCTTCTTTCACTTTTCCAAACAGGCACCCAGCATGTAGATTTTTAGTTTCCCCAGCTATTGTACTTTTTTATTGAAAAAGAATGAATGAATAATGGAAGGAATGGAGGAAGAAAGAAAGAAAGGAAGCAGGCAGGCAGACTGCTGGATCATTGTTGTTCCTGACATTTGGACCCAGTATCTTGAAGCTGTGTGACAAACTGAAAGGACCAGCATCTGGGTGATTTTTTTAGCTAGTCATGGAAAGAGATTTCTTGAATGAATGCTTTGTCTTTTCAAATATAAATAAGATCACTGTGCAGTGCTCCCTTAAGGCTGAGGATCTCTGACTTTCTTCCTTGGGCTGGTGACATGGAGAGAACATACAGAATACCAAAGATTCTGCTTGCTCTTCTTGGTGCTGGACACTTAGAGAACAGACTAACAGACAGATGGAAGAAGCACTATATTTTCCTCTGGATAGAGGTTTCACAAGTGACTTTTCATCAGCCATAGTCTAACAGCATCTTCCCTTCCGTGTTGTCCACATTTTTGGCTTGCTAGATTTTTTCAGCCTAAATGACTCAATCCAGAGTGAGGCTTATGTAATAATAATCACCAAGCCCAGACTCTCAGAATTCAGGTGACAGGGATTTCCAGAAAGGGAGACATACTGATTTCTCTCTTTCTCTTTCAAGGAAACTTGGACTCAATATTATTGATTGTAAGCCCTAGACTATGTCACCTGTCTGAAGCAATTCAAAATACCCTGAATTGAGAAGAGAGACAACAACTAAACAACCATATGTTTATTTATATTCTATATGTAGATGTTTTCCATAGAAGAACATACAGAAAACTCAGGAACTTGTGAAAGCAGTAGCCTTGAGAATTTCCATTTAATGAAAGATGGCAAACAGAGAGAACCACAACATGGGTGATAAGTATGAGAAAGTCTTGGATCAATTCTCAAAGCATATTGTCCAGCAGCATGTGCCTATCCCAGGGAAGGTTTACAAATGTAATGAGCTTGGCAAATATTTAAATGCTTCTTCCAAATTTACACTTTATAAAACAAATAATACTACTACAAAATATTGCAATGAATGCAGGTGTGGCAGAGACTGGAATGCTTCTAGAGAACATCAAACTTAACATTAAAACATGTACACCAGAGAAGAACCTTTAAAATGTGAAGACTATGACAAATGATTAAATTTGTGTTTCAACATTAGTAAAAAATCACAGAATCCACACTGGATAGAAAGAGAACAAATATAATGGACATAAGAAATTTTTTGTTTCTGCTCATTAATTTGAGCAGCAACAAATCTATAGTGGAGAGTGGCACAACAAAGAATTCGTACTAGAAAGAAACCTTAAGAATGGAAAAAATGTGGTAAATCCTATTATTAGGTGGCAAACCTTAAATTCCATCACAGAATCTATACTGGAGAGAAAACTTACAAATGTAATGAATGTTATCTATTGTGCACATTGCCAAAAATACCAGAAAATTCATGCTGAGGAACAACTTTAACATTGTAAATGTGTTGGCATGTCCTTTCTCTGGTGGTTCTTCATTACAGACAACACAGAGAATCATTATGAACATATAGAACACTGTGAAAGCCTTTTATGACTGTTTTTCTTATATAACCATTTATGTTTACTCAGGACATTGAGAAATGATTTTATAATTAAGAGCACTGACTGCTCTTCCAGAGGACCTGGGTTCAATTCACATAACCTACATTTGCAGCTCATAAACTCTCTGTTAATCCACTTGTAGTGGATCTGGCACTTCTGGCTTCCTGGCTTCTTCATGCTCTAGCCTGAAGCATGCATAGGCATGCATGTGAAACACCTATATCCATTAAAATAGTAATATATATATATTTCATATTGAGGAATTCTGCAAGGACAAACAACATGAAAAATTTTCAATAAAACATTTTTTTTCTAGTTCAGCCTTTAAAATGCATAATGAGGACAAAATGTAGAAAACCAAAGAAAATAACCAAGCCTGTAAGCCTATAAAGATACAAGAAACATACAGAACACCAAATAGACTGGACAAAAACTGGAAGTCTGCCTTCCACATAATAAAACACTAACCATACAGAACAGAGAAAGAATATTAAAAGTTGCAATGCATAAGGGCCAAGTTACATATAAAGGCAAACCTATTAGAATTACACCAAACTTCTTAAGAGAGACTTTAAAGGCTAGAAGGGCCTGGGCAGGGATAAAGTTATAGCAGAAATTGAGGGAATGTCCAACCAATGTCTGGCCCAACCTGAAACTCACCCTATGGGAGACAGCCAACCCCTGACACTAGTAACAATACTCTGGTGTGCTTGCAAAAGGGAGCCTAGCATAGTTTTTCTCTGAAGGGCTCCACCCAGCAGCGCATTGAAACAGATACTGAGACTCACAGCAAAATATTAGGTGGAGGATGGAAGCCTTGTGAAAAAGTCAGGGGAGGGGAATGATCGAAAAACTTGGAGGGGACAAGAACTCCCCTCCAACAAGAGGACTAACAGAATCATTTAACCTGGGCTGGGGGGCAGGGCAGTTAAGAGACTGAAGAAACAAGCAAGGATCCATGCATGAACTGGATCTAGGCCCCCTACACGTATATAGCTAATGGGCAGCTTAGTCTTTATGTGGGTTCCCTAGTAAGGTGAGCAGGGTCTCTCTAGTAAGACCTAGTAAGGGTCTCTCTCACCTAGTAAAGTGACATGGACTCTGTTATCTGCTTTTCAGTCACTTCCCTCTGCTGGGGCTGCCTTGCCTGGCCTCAGTGGAAGAGTATGTGCTCAGTCCTGAAGTGACTTGATGTGCGGGGGTGGGTTGTTGTTATTGTTGTTGTGGTCTTCCCTTATCTGAGGAGTAGGAGAGGGGGGATGGGGAAAGATGAAAGGAGGATGGGGCCAGAAAGAGAAGAGGGAAGGTCTGCAATTGGAATGTAAGTTGAATAAATAAAATAGACAAATTACCCATACACATAAAATAAAAAATCTAAGAGAAAGTCTAAAATGCTACTTGCTACTATTTGCTCAAAATGACAACAATCATATATTAAACTATACTTTAATACACTACATTGTGCTGAGTGGCATTTTGTACCATAATGTTTTACTATGCTGCCTTACAATAAATGTGGCAGCTTTACTTACTAACCACACCTGTCTACATATGAATACATTTTAATAACAACATGCTTTTTTGACCTGAATTGCAGAACTGCACAATGACATGCTGCTCTGCCCACACAGTATTTGTGGTCCTATGCTGAACCTCACAGTGACATGCTACAGGGTCCATGCTATGCTGTGATAGAGTGTCCATGCTATGCTGTGCTACAGTGCCAGAGAAAAGCAGAGCACTACACATTGAAGGCTTTCTCCTTTGTAGTTCCATCTTGAAGAAAAGAAAGACTTCAAACACACCTTGAAAACTTAGATTTTGTCTTTATCTTCTTAAGGGGAAATGATAAAATTCATTGATAGCTTAATATGAATAAAGATGAAATCACCTAAGAAAGCAGATTTTGATTAAAAAGGTTATATTAAACATGTAAATATTGATGGATGAAGAAGAGAAAAATGTCCAGAAGAGGATAGTAATATGAAAGGGAAGAGAAGCTAAATGGAACCTCCATCCCCTTCAGAGTTTGCATAGGCCAGTATAGACAGACATACAAGAGAGGCTATGCAGCACTGTCACAGCAGACATGGCGCGGCTTGCTTTCACCACCGAGTTAGCCCCTCACTGTAGCTGTTCTGATAAACTGTAGCTATTAGGCCATAGAAATTTGGGGGATAGAGACTTCAAAAGGAACCACCATACATTAAAAATCCCAACATAATTCTTCACATAAATTTAAAAAAATAATAATTTTAACTGCATATGAAAACAGAAAATGCTTAGAAGACCTAAAACAATCCAAAATAACAAAAGAACTGCTTATGGTACCACCATCTCAGATTTAAAATTATACTATAGAGCTGTAGTTAAAAAAGAAAAGAGATATTGATCAATGCAATCAAATTGAAGACCCAAGCATAATGTCACATACCTACAGGCACCTGATTTTTTACACAGCTAAAAATACACACTGAAAAAGAGTGATGTTTAACAAATGCTTATGGTCAAACCGGATAGACCCATGGAGAAGAATGAAAATACATCCATTATTTATTACTCAGCACAAAACTCAATTCCAAATAGATCAAGGGCCTCAGTATAAGGTCAAATATTCCCAACTCAACAAAAAAGAAAGTAGAGAACAGTTGAACTACTTGGCACATCAGAGGACTTTCTAAGCAGGATGCTGATAGCATAAACATTAAGGCCCAGTGAGGGGGCTACAGCTGAGATACAAAGTAAATAAACTGTAATTAATATAAAATAAAAATTTAATTAAAAAGACCCACAATTAAGAAATAGGACCTCCATGGCAGCTCAGTGTCCAAGAGGGTTCTCTAGTAATGGGAACAGGGACTGTCTGTGACATGAACTCAGGGGATGGCTATTTGATCACCTCCCCCTGACAAAGGGTGCAAGCCTTACCAGGCCACAGAGGAAGACAATGCAGCCAGTCTTAATGAGACCTGATAGACTAGGGTCAGGTGGAGGACCTCCTCTATCAGTGCATTGGGGGAGGGGTATAGGAGAAGAAGGAGGGAGGGTAGGATTGGGAGAGGAATAGGGAGGGGGCTACAGTTGAGATACAAAAGGAATAAACTGTAATTAATAAAATAAATAAATAAATAAATAAATTAAAAAAAGAAATGGGACCTCACTGATCTAAAAACTTCTCTACAAGAAATGATACAACCATAAAATCATAAAAAGCAGCCTATGGAATGGGAAAAATCTTTACCAATTACACACTTGACAGAAGTTTAGTATCTAGACTTTGGGAAAAACTAAAAAAACCTGGATATCAAAAAACATATATTCCAATTAAAAAATAGAATTATATAAATAAACACAGAAGATTCTCAAAAGATAAAACACAAATGGTTGAAAAACCGTTTGAAATGTTCAGCATCCTTAGTTATCAGAGAAGCTCAAATAAAAACTACTTTGAAACTTCATTTTACTTCAATAAGAATGGCCAACATCAATAAAACAAATGATAGCATATCCAGCAAGGATGTAGAGAAAGAGGAACACTTATTCAATGCTAGTGTAAATTCCAACTCGTATAGCCACTATAAAAAATCAATTGAAACTATTGATCTGCCACAAATCCAGCTGCAGCACTCTTGGGCATATGCCCAAAGGTCTCTACATCCAACTACAGATATACTTGTTCATCCATGTTCACTGATATTCCATTTCTAATAGCCAGAAATTGGAAACAACCTAGATGTTTATCAGTTAGTGAATGAATAAAGAAAATGTAGTATATTTACACAATGGAATATTATTCAACTGTTTAAGAAAAATAAAATTATGAAATTTGCAGATAAATGGTTAGAACTAGAAATAATCATTCTGCATGAAATAAATCAGACTTAGAAAGACAAGCATTGCACAGTTTCAGATTTTATCTTTTAAGCTTTAAATATGTGTTTCATTAAGAATATCCATAAAGATTGAATAGCTAGTAAGAGACCAAAAATGAGGAGATCTTTCAAGGTAGAAGACATGGAATATAGTGATAAAGTAGAAATTAGTATAGAGGAATGAAAGAGGAGGAAATGTGGGAAGGGATTATTAACACACATGCCTTTTGAAAAGATATATGGGGTAGAGGAAGGGAGAGATTGGGATGGGAGGAGGGAGGGAACCACAGGGGGGATACAAAATGAATAAAATGTAATTAATAAAGAATAAAAAAGAAAAGATATATGGAGACCTAATACTATAGAATATTTCTAAAATATATACATACATAAAGATATTTAAATGGAGTTATATATATAATATATTATATAAATATATGTATATAAACATATATAATATATACATATATGTATATATAACAAACATTTATAAAGTATATATTTAACATCACTTAATATAAACATATATTAACATAGTATAATATTAATATAAAATATATAATCATGCATGCATATGTTTATAAAATGTATTTTTAACTCCATTAAATATATAAATATGTTAATAATAAATTTATATGTTTATTTATATATATATATTTGTTGTTTCACGAAAATTAGAGAACATATATTTTTCTTTAGTTTAGCTATGGCTATGGATGCTCTAATAAAGAACAGAGCATCATGTGTGTGCTCCCCGAGGAAGCTAGAAGAGGATATCAGATTTTCTGAAGTTGCAGATGGTTGTGAGCCACCAGGTTGGTGCTAAGAATCAAAACTGGGACCCCTAAAAAAACAGCCAGTTCTCTTAACCACTGTGCTATCTCTCCAGTCCATCTTTTTTTGTTTCAAAATGATCTTTTAATGTTTTCCATTTAAAAATTAGCTCTTTGAAGTGGAAAGGACTCAAGGGCTAAGAGCACTTGCTGCTTTTGCAGAGGATCTAGTCAGATGGTTCACAACCACATGTAATTTCAGTTCCAGAGGATCAGATGCTTCCTTCTGGCCTTGTTGGTACTGCACTCTTCTGTCCATGCATAGACAAGAAGGCGTACACATATAGTGTTTAAAATAATTTTTAAAAATCATCCTGAGTGAGGTATCCCAGAAGCAGAAAGACACACACAGTATGTACTCACTCATAAGTGGATATTAGGCATATAGGATAAACATACTAAAATCTGTACACCTAAGGAAGCTAATCAAGAAGGAAGACTCTGGCTAAGATGTTTAATTGCCATTCAGAAAGACAAAGATGATGGATATCAGAGGAAGGAGAAAACAGGGAACAGGACAGAAGCCTACCACGGAGGGCCTCTGAGAGACTTTGCCCTGCAGGGTATTGAGGCAGATGCTGAGACTCATAGCCAAACTTTGGGAAGAGTGCAGGGAATCTTATGAAAGAAGTGGGAGATAGTAAGACCTGGAGAGGACAGGAGCACAACAAGAAGAGCAACAGATCCAAAAAGTCTGGGCACAGGGGTCTTTTCTGAGACTGATACTCCAGCCAAGGACTGCTCATAGAGATGCCCTGGAAACCCTGCACAGATATAGCCCATGGCAGTTCAATGTCCAAGTGGGTTCCATAGTAATGGGGACAGGGTCTGTCTCTGACATGAACTGATTGGCCTGTTCTTTTTTTTTAATTTTTTTTTATCAGTTACATTTTATTAACTCTGTATCCCAGCCGTGTCCCGATCCCTCATTCCCTCCCAGTCCCTCCCTCCCTCCCTCATCTCCACCATGCCCCTTTCCAAGTCCACTGATAGGGGGGACCTCCTCCCCATTCATCTGATCCTGTTTTATCAGGTATCTTCAGGACTGGCTGCAAAGCCCTCCTCTGTGGCCTAACAGGACTGCTCCTCCCTTCGGGGGTGGGGAGACCAAAGAGCCAGTCATTGAGTTCCTGTTAGAAATAGTCCCTGTTCCCCTCACTTTGGGAAACCAATTGGTTACTGAGCTACCACAGGCTACATCTGAGTGGAGGTTCTAGGTTATATCCATACATGGTCCTTGGTTGAATGTCAGTCTCAGAAAAGACCCTGTGCCCAGATATATTTGGTCCTTGTGGAGCTCCTATCCTTTCCCCATCAGACTAACTCCCCTTCTTTCTTATGATCCCCTGTACTGCATGGTATTGGCATAGAAACAGAAAGGAGGATCAATGGAACCGCATAGAAGACCCAGAAATAAATCCACACACCTATGAATACTTGATATTCGACAAAGAAGCCAAATCCATTCAATGGAAAAAAGACAGCATCTTCAACAAATGGTGCTGGACCAACTGGATGTCTACATGCAGAAAAATGAAAATAGATCCATATTTATCACCCTGCACAAAACTAAAGTCAAAGTGGCCTGTTCTTTAATTACCTTCCCCTGAGGGGGAGCAGCCTTACCAGGCCACAGAGGAAGACAATACAGCCATTTCTGATGAGACCTGATAGACTAGGATCAGAGGGAAGGGGAGAAGGACCTCTCCTATCAGTGGACTGGGGAAGGGGCAAGGGTGGGGAAAAGAGAGGGAGGGTGGGATTGGGAGGGGAGAAGGGAGGGAGCTATAGGGGGGATACAAAGTGAATAAACTGTAATCAACAAAAATAAAAATAAATTAAAAAAGTAGGGAGAGGGAAAAAATGTTCTATAAGTAAATAATTAACCCGCCACATAATAGAACAGTGGAAGTGTCACCACAGTGAATTTTATAATCTATTCAATGCACCAACGGAAAACCGAACCTCTAAAGCCCCTTTCCATTTTCCTATCTGTCCTTTGTAAACACAAGTTCATTTCTTACCTCTTTAGATTTACCTATTTTTTTACATTTCTTGTGACTGAAATCCTACAATATGTGACCACTGGTGACTGGCTTCTTTCACCTCCATACATTTTCGCTCTGTCTGTTGGTAATAAGGGCTTCATTGTTTTTATTCCTAAATTACAGTATATGCACACACTACATTTTGCTTATCTATTAACCTTTAGATAAGGGGCATTTGTGCTGTACCTTCATTTTTTGCTATTAGGAATAGTATTGCTGTGTTTATTACTTGAACAATTTTCTCTAGACGATTGTTTTCATTTTTCTGGGTACATGTCTAGAAAGGCATTACTAGATTTAATGGAAACTCTATTTAACTCTAAGAGAACTGCTAGACTGTTATCCAAAGTGGATTTACTAATTTTAATATGTATTAAAAATACATAAGGGTTCTATTTTTCTAAATTTTTGTTCACCATCAATATGAGCCATAGCCAATCTAGTGAGGCTTTTCTATTTTTTATTTTTTTTTTAGTTTTTATTATTAGTTACATTTTATTAACTCTGTATCCCAGCTGTATCCTGCTCTCTCGTTCCCTCCCAATTCCACTCTCCCTCCCTCATCTCCACCGTGCCCCTTTCCAAGTCCACTGATAGGGGGGGACCTCCTCCTCTTTCATCTGACCCTGTTTTATCAGGTATCTTCAGGACTGGCTGCAAAGGGCTTTTCTATTTTTATATAAAATATTTTCTATAGTGTTTACACACAGTATGAAATCTAACACTGAAAATCATTGTGAAAATAGTGGCTGCAGATTTCTTTGTTAGTGTGTGAGGCATGAACGTATGTGTGTTGGGATGTGCATGTAGGTGCATGTGCACACATATGCATGTGCACGTGGAGGCCAGACGTAAATTTTGGATGTTTTCCTTAGCCACTCTTTATGTTTTATTTTTAAATTTAATTATTTAATCTATGTCACTTATTTTTTGAGACAGAGTCTCATTATGTAGTCCTGGCTAGTCTGGAATTACGTCATAGACAAGGGTGATGTCAAACTCCCGTGTTCACCCTCCTTTGACTCCTAAGGACTGTGACTAAAGGTGTGCAACAGCATACCTGGCCCTTCTTGTATTTTGTGACAGGGTCTCTCTCTGAGTCCAGAGCACACTGATTTGGCTAGCTAAGCTGACTAATGAGCTCCTATAATCCACCTGTTTCATCTCCCCCTTCAGTACCACCATTCTAAGTGTTATGTGTGTGCTGAAGGTAGAAACTCAGGTCCTCATACAGCAAGCATTTGCCAAATTGTTGATCCCCTAACTCCCAAGTCTCCACATTATATCTTTGTGGTCCCTAGTCTTCCTCCCTCAAGGTAACTGCTGATTGCTTCAGAAACTTCTGAAAGTATCTTAAACCTATATTTAAGCAAATGCAAACTTTCCTAAAGAACACAGATGGAGGATGTTTTGCCATTTTACCTCATGTTTGTTTTATGTAAGACAGGTGGAAATGATCAGCACATAACTCATGTCACATAGTATTTCACAGTTGTGTGGTCTATTGTAGTTTGGAAGTATCACCAGCTTACAAATTCCTCATGTACTGAATGTGTAGGTAGCTTTTGAACTTTTGTACATGTAAACACACTGGTGTGTGCATCATTGTACATCTGTGCCATTGCATGTTTGTGCGATTATTTCTTTACCATCCCTCTTTTGTGAATGAGAATTAGGTCCTTGGTTCAGAAGGCCTTCTGGAAGTGCCCTGTGATGGAATCAGTTTTCAGAATCTACCCAACACCTCAGGCTTCAGATGGAAAACTTCTGCAGATGCCTTGGGGCTGAGGCTTTTTTCTGTGGACTACAGAGTGTGTGGCAGCAGCATTGCCTTCCTTTCTAGTAGATGTAGCATGGTACACAATGCAGTCCAGATCTGTGGTATCAGCAACTCTTCATCAATCTGCTGAGACCAAAGCCAGCTCTCTAAACAAACATTTCCTGCATGAGCAAGTGTTTGTTATATTTCCCTCACTTGTTTATGATGACTGTGTCAGCCACACTGATTTACATAAACACTGCCAATTTCGGGATGTTACACTCTCAACAAAAGTAGCTGAGTACAAACAGCATTCCTCAATTTTAATTCATATTGTCTAAACATAGCAGATGTTGATAGAGTGAGCCAATAAGAAAGTACAACAAAGGCAGACAGTCAGGGGTGGGTGGCTTGTGATTAAAATGCATTCCAGATTGACACAATGATACAACATTAATGGAGTGGATTGTTTAAATGTTATATTTGGCTCCTAGAGAATCATAAAGCAACCTTGAGTCCCATTTTGACAGTTTCCAGACTGTCACTGTACATGATGATTGTATGGGTTTGCAACTGAGCCAGTTTTATCCTTGTTCCCTCATATCTGTTTTAATGAAGCATGTTTGCATGTATGCAACAGCTTCAATCTTGAGCATGTCAGAATGTGTAACCCCCTCAGTGTATTGCTTCTGCTCTTCCCATGCATAGTATTCCGTATGAGCACTGTTCCCTTGAGCCTAACATAGGACAGTACTTTTCCTATTGGCCCACATTACTAATTTGGTAAAAATCCATCCTAATCCTAAACAAAAAATAGAAATTCTTTTTTAAAGAACAAAGATAGTGCTAGGCCCCCCCTTTTTTTCATCATGCCTATAATTTGGTCATGCATGTAAGAAACTATTAGCATAGCTTTGGGAACTGAAACACATTGCAAATCAGAATATCATAGCCAACAAGAAGTTTGATGTTTCACTACTGTCTCTCTCTTTATGGTGGAAAGCCATTTTATTTCACTTACTGTTCATGTGAGCTTGTGACTAACATATTTTAACCTGTTTTATTTTAAATCAGTCCTAGAATCCTATGGCATAAATCACAAATAATTAATTCCATAATAGGATAAATTAAACCTTTGCTATAATTTTTGTAAGAGCTCAAGTTGGTTCTTGTTCTTCAATAGTATTTCATATGGATTACCTAATTGACCTTCTTTTCCATCTAGAGTTCTGTGACTATTATTGTATTAAAAGGATAATTTAAAAAACATATTTACATCCTGAGTGCAGCCCCCCTCCTCTCCTCCTAGGCTTCCCCTCACACAACTCTTACCCGCATGCTTCCCTCTTGTCCTTAGAGAAGGAGGAGGTCCCCCATGAGTACCAACCTGCCTTGGCACATTAAGTCTCTGCAGAACTAGGTGAATCTTCTCTCACTGAGGCCAGACAAGCCAGCACAATTAGTGGAATGGGATCCAAAATCATGCCTGAGAGTCAGAGATGGCCTCCGCTGCAGTGATTCACATGAAAACCAAGCTACACTTCTGCTACAAATGTGTAGGAGGTTTAGGACCAGTCCATGCATGCTCTTCAGTTGTTAGTTCAGTCTCTCTGAGTCCCCATGGGCCCAAGCCAGTCAACTCTGCATGCCTTCCTGTATAGTCTTCGACCACCTCCAGCTTGCTCAGTCATTCTCCCCACTCTTTTGTAGGACTCCCTAAGTTCTGTCTAATGTTTGGCTGTAGATCTTGGCATCTGTTTCCATCAGCTTCTGGGTGAAGCCTCTCAGAGGAGGCTCCTCTCTACAGGCATAGTGGAGTAACATTAAGAATGTCAAGGACTGGTTCTCTCCCATGACATGAGTCTCAAGTAGGGCCAGTCTTTGGTTGGCCATTCCTTCAATCTTTGACCCTGCACATCTTGTAGGCAGAACAAATTTTGGATCAAAGGTTTTGTGGATGGGTTGGTGTCCTTATCCCTCCACTGGAAGTCCTGCCTGGCTACAGGAGGTGGCCACTTCAGGACCGTTATCTCCTGATGCTAGGTGTCTCACCTAGGGCAAACCCTGTAGATATCCTGGGGCTTCCCCTATCTCAGGTCTCTGGCACATGCCAGAAATGCGCTCTACCTCTGAATACCCTTCTCTCACCTGCTTTTCTTACTATTAATCCACACCCCTTCTCCCCTCCCTATCCTCTCTTCTACCCAGTTCCCTCCTTCCATCCACTTCCAATGTCTATTTTATTTTCTCTTCTGACTGAGATTCAAGCATCCTCCATTGGATCCTCTTTGTTACTTAGTTTCTTTAGGTCTGTAGGATTGTAGCACGGTTATTCTGTACTTTATAGCTAATATCCACTTATAATTGAGTACATACCATGTGTGTCTTTCTGGGTCTGGGTTACCTCATTCAGGATGACCTTTTCTAGTTCTATCCATTTGCCTGCAAATTTCTTTCTTTTTTTATTTTTCTCATTTATTTATTTTGTTCACTTTACATACTTGTAGCCCCTTCACTCTTTCCTTCCCAGTCTCACATTCTCTCCCTACCTTCTTCCCGCTCCCCTTTTCTTTAGAAAAGGGGAATTCCTTTTTTCATCCACCCTAGCTCATCAATTTCCTTTAGGACTGAATGTTTCCCTCTTTCCCTGTGGTCTGTCAAAGCAGTCCTGCCACAGGAAAGTGATCAAAAAGCTAGCAAGTGAGTCCTTGTCCAATGCAGTTCCAACTTCCCTTACTACAGAACTCACATGAATCCTAAGCTTCCCCTCTACTACATGTTTGTAGGGGGCCTATGTTGAGTTCATGCTTGGTTCTTGGTTGATGTGTCAATCTCTTCAAACCCCTCTGGACTCTGGTTAGTTGGCGCTATTGTTTTTCTTGTGGAGCTCCTGTTACTTCCAGGTGCTTTTCTCTTTCCTCCCACTATTCCCCAAGACTCTCTAGGCATTAACCAAGTCCCAGATGCTGTTGGGTAGAGCCTCTCAGAGGACAACTCTGACAGGCTCCTGTCTACAGGCTTAGCAGAGTATTGTTCACAGTGTCAGGGTTGGGAACTCTCTGATATGGTGAGTCTTTGTTTGGGCCAGGCATTGGTTAGACATTCTCTCAATCTCTGGTCTATCTGCTCTGTCTTTATTCCTGCACATCTTGTAGGCAGGGTAAATTTGGTAAGTTTTTGTGGGTGGGTTGTGTTCTCTGCCCTTTACTAGAAGACTAGTCTAATTAGAGTATGTCATCTTCAGTCTCTACAGTCTTTGCTACTAGGAGTCTCTGCTTGAATCCCCCTCATATCCTCCCAGGAACCTCCCCTGACTTAGGTCACCAGCTTGTAATAGAGATGTTCCCGCTCTCAATTTCTTTTTTTTTTCTCTACAGGCCTTCTGTCCTCTTGGCTTTTTTCTCCTCAGGTCTGTTCTCCACCCTCTTAACCCTCTGTGGCCCCTCTCCTACCTTGTTCCCTCTCTTCAGCCATCACCTCTGTCTATTCTATCTCCCCTTCTGAGTGAGATTTATGCATCCTCTCTTGGGTCCTTCTTATTACTTAGCTTTTTGGTGTCTGTGCCTCGCAGTATGCTTATCTGGTACCATATGGCTAAAATCCACTTAGAAGTGAGTACATACATGTGCATCTTTCTGAGTTTGGGTTACCTCACTCAGGATGATCTTTTCTAGTTCCATCTGTTTGCCTGAAAATTTCATGATTGTTTTTTTTTTTTTAAATAGCCGAGTAGTATTACATTGTGTAAATATACCACTTAAAAAAAATCCATTCTTTGGTTAAGTATCATCTTGGTTTTTTCTGGTTGCTGGTTATTACAAATAAAGCTTCCATGAACATAGTTGAGCAAATGTCCTTGTTAAGGTGGAGCATCTTTTGGGTATACACCCAGGCATGGTATTGCTAGATCTTGAGATAGTATTATTCCTAATTTTCTGAAAAACAGCCAGCATGATTTCCAAAATGTTTGTATAAGTTTCCACTCTCACCAGCAATGGAGGAGTGGTCACCTTTCTCTACAATCTCACCAGCATGTGCTGCCACTTGACTTCTTGAGTATAGTCATTCTGACTAGCATAAGATGGAATCTCAGAGTTGTTTTGATTTTTATTTCCATGATGACTAAAGACGTTGAATATTTCTTTCTGTGTTTTTCAGCCATTAGAGATTCCTTTGTTACAATTCTCTTTTTATCTCTGTACCCCATTTTAACTGGGTTATTACATTTGTTGGTGTATAATTTCTTGAGTTTTTTTAGAAGTATATTTTGAATATTAACTCTCTGTTGGTTGGTGAGTATATTTTCCCATTTTGTTGGCTGCCATTTTATCCTATTGACAGTGTCCTTTGCTTACAGATGCTTTTAAGTTTAACGAAATACTATTTATTAATTGTTGGTCTTAGTGCCTGAGTTTTTGGTGTTCTGCTCAGGAAGCTGTCTCTTGTGCCAAGGCTGATCCCCACTTTCTCTTCTATTTGATATCTGGTTTTATGTTTATGTCTTTGTCCACTTGGACTTGGGTGTTGTACAGGTAAATAAATATGGGTGTATTTGCATTGTACATGCTTTCTTTTATTCATTGTATAGTTTTGGTTTCTTTGTAAAACAAATCAAATGTCCATAGGTGTGTGGGTTTATTTCTGGAACTTAAATTTCATTCCATTGATCAACCTGTCTGGTACTATGCAATATCATGCAGTTTTTATTATTATTGCTCTGTAAGTGCAGTTTGAAATCAGGAATAGTAAATCTGTTGCTCTCTCTTTTTTAATTTAATTTAATTTAATTAATTACACTTTATTCACTTTGTATCCCCCCATAAGTCCCTCCTTCCTCCCCTCCCGCTCCCACCCTCTCTCCCCCTTCTTCACGCATTCTGTTGCTCTCTTAACTGTGGATGTATTGTGTAGTAGCTTCAAGTTCTTGCTGACTTGACTTCCTCACAATGACAGACTGTACTAAGTATTGAAAAAGAGATATTGGAACCTGCAGGAGTAATAACGCAACTGTCTTCTTTCTGGTTTAAAAGTTCTTATTGAGGGTAATTAGCTCTGTTGTTGATGTATACATTTAAATTGCTGTGATTTTTTGTAGATTGACCTTTTGACCCATGTTCCTATATCTCTGACAATTTTCTTTGTTCTCAAGCTATTTTATTAGATGTTATCCATATTTTTCATCCTTTTATCTTCTATAATGGTTGAAGTGAGTTTCTTATAAATAGCATACAGTTGAATTTTGCTTAAAATATTTGTCTTTATTTATTGATAGTCTAGAGGCTAAATCTGTTATTTTATTTTTTCATTTTCTGCTTATTCTCTGTGTTTCTGTCTTAGTGTTATAATTGTTGTGATGAAACACCATGACCAAAGAAACTTGGGAAAGAAAGAGTTTATTCAGCTTAAGCTTCACCATCACAATTTATCACCAAAGGAATTCAGGACAGGAACTTAAATGGGACAGGAATCTGGACACAGGAGCTGATGCAGAGGCCATGGAGGGGTACTGCTTACTGGCTTGCTTCTCATGGCCTGCTCAGCTAGCTTTATTTATGGAACCTCCAGCCACCAGCCAAGGGATAGCACCACCCACAATGAGCTGAACCCTTCCTATCTATCACTAATTAAGAAAATGCTCTATGGGCTTGCTTACAGCTCTATCTTATGGAGGCATTTTCTCAGTTGAGGCTCTTTCCTCTGATGACTTTAGCTTGTGTCAAGTTGATATAAAACTATCCAGGAAAAGTTTCCTTTCTCTGCTCTCTCATTGGCCTTGGCTCACAAAATGACAGGGAATTTATTATCTGATTGTCCACTAGACAATCAGTAAGTAAGTTGGTGAAAGAAGTGATACTTCATTAGTGCCAAGTCACCAAGCCCTCCACTCTTGGTACCTTCTTACAGCACTGGAAGAGTAAAGCCTAGGTTCCAAGCCTGGCCTTGGCTGTTACAAGTGTTAATGTTTTCTGGAAGTAGGTGACCAAGATTTTACAAACTTCTATTATAGTAGGCTGTTCTGGGACCATTGCACTGAGTTTGCTAAGGTGAGCTAAAGCAAACAAGTTGAAAGTACTTAGAATCACTTGCAAGTAAAACTTGGTGTTCTGGCAGATTAAGGCTGCTTTTGTCTGTGTCAGCTGTGATAATCAGGGCTCTTGGGGAGCGGTAGGACTTGACAGATGAACCCAGAGATTTATAACTCATATTAACTGGTGATGGGTTTAAAGGACTTTTTCTGGACAAGACACTGACAGATTTCCTAGAGTATCATATCGAGTAGCTGCTTTTAGCAGCCAGGAGAAAGAAACCCCTACCATCTTCCCAGTTCGGGTTTCAGGGAGTCACTACAGTGACAAACACTGTTGTAAAGTACACACAGGAAGGTATTATCATGTGCTATCATGTGATAACATGCAGCATTCCAGATTTCCTGTGGAGAGAAGTGCTGCAAAGACCAGGCCATCTGTTCATGGCTCATACAATTATTGATTAATGTGCTTTTGAGTCCAATTCTTCCATTTTAATACTATTTCTAACTGGGTAGAAGTGGGAACTATTTTTTTTATTCATCTTTAGCACAAACATTTAGTAGTTCAAAATTTGTAAAAGGAAGAATAAGACCTTCTTAAAGTAGCTTTGAAAACACAGATTGTTGCAGAAGTTATTGACTCTTCTGACCCAGAACTAAATATTCTGCTTCAAACCACAAGGCAGCTCTGAAATAGCAGATGATTCCCACCACTGTCTCCACCATTGTATTCTCCAATGAATAACTTATTTTTGGAAAATAAAGACCTCACACCCTGTCTCTGTCATGGAGCCCCACTTGTCTGTGATGTGGAATTGAGTTTGCTGGCATTCAAAGCCTGGCCTAGCATCTGGCCTTGGTGAAGTGCTAGACAAATTGTTTCTAAGTGAATGGTTGAGAGAAATGTGTATATTTCATGTTGTCAAAAAAAATAAAGGTTGGATTTATTTCAATGTGTCCCTTAAAAAACAGGATGGATTTCAGAAGAATAATGATTTGCTTAAATTTAGGGTCTGTGGTCTAGTTTCCCAGTATAACCTGAGCTTTGAAAATAGCCAGTGATTATTACATGATTTTAAGGTACAATACTAACAGTACATTATACCATTAACACACACACACACACACACACACACACATACACACACACACACACATCTGTACTTATGGATTTCACCTCCTTGGATATAAACAATTTTTGATGGAAAACACTAGAACAAAATCGTGCTCATACTAAATGTGCATGTACTTTTTATTATAAATTTTCAAATAATATACTATAACATGTACATAAAATTTACATTGTTGGAGTGTGGAGAAGAACACCTAGAAGATGACTGCACAGGGTTGGCACAGTCAGGAGGATTTTGATCTCAAGGTTAACCTGAGCTCAAAACACAAACAAATGAAATATTCAGAGAAAAAATATGTGAAGATGTACATAGATTATGTGCAAATAGTATGGCAATTTATATAAGCACCCAAGTATCTATGGATTTGGAAATTTGTGTTTACATTGGGTCAAATATTATCAATATTCCAGAGATTACTTATAGTAACTGCCTTGGATAGTGAAAAATATCTCTATGTGAATATATATCCGCTGTCATATACAATCTTCATTAATTGTGTATTTTATTTAAGTGTGTGTATACATTTCTGCAGGTTCCAGTAGAGGCCAGAAGAAAGCTCTGGATTTCTGTGAACCTGGAGCAGTTGTCAGTTATCCTACATTGGTTTAGAAGAACTCTGGTCTTCTGAAAGAATAGCATAGTGGTTTGAATGAGATGTTCCCCAAAATATTGGACATTTAAATACTTGTTTCTGAGTTGATAGTACTATTTGGGTATGTTTGAACTTGCTGGAATAAGTATGCCATTAGAAGAGGGTTTTGAGAATTTAAAGATTGTCACCATTTTTAGTTCATTCTATGCATTGTGATTGAAAGTTAGAATTAGAACTCTAAGCTTCTTGTTTCAGGTGTCACACATCTGCTCTATCCTCTAGAACCATGGTCATGGTGTTTTATCACAGTGATAAAAAAGTAACTAATCAAACAGTAAGCACTCTTAAGCACTGAACAATCTCTCTAGCTCTTCTTCAACATGTTCTGTGCCTACCCCTGATGTATGTGTTTGTTTATAACATAGTGCAACTTTTACATGTTTTGTTGTGCTTTTTTTTGGTGCAGGGGTGGATTAGCACACCCATAAACTCATGTTTATGGCCTTAAAATTCATCCAAGGTGGGAATATTAATTATTTCTTTGAACAACTGTATGTTCACATGAGAGCGAAAAAAAATACTCACAGTGATACATATTCTTGGAGAAACAGTACTTGATAAATTAACTGAAAAGAAATGGTTGGAGGAGAAGACAGTACAATCAGTAAGTATATCCTGCTATGTCCTGAAATCTTTGACAGCCAATGAACCCAGGAGTGTGGAAAATCTTTGTGGACTTCATTGAGGAATGATGTTGCAAATAAGCTACCCAAGTAATCATATGTGGTGAGCCTATGAACTTCTAATCTATCCACTAAAGTTCTTAGATCTTTTCTGTGTATATGCCCCCAACACTCCTTTCCATTAATCTTTTAACCTTTCCATATTTCAGATTTCATTCTACTACAGGTGCAAGAATCAATATTCCAGGAAATGGTATCTCAGAGATCTCTCTGAAAGTTCTCTTGCTACCATTGACTTCAAACCCTGTGTCTTTATAATGAAACTATTCCACTGTTCACTAACTTTTTCTTCCTCACCAAACATTTTCCCGAATGGCAAAGTGGATGGACATCAGAAGAAGAAGAAAACAGGAAACAAGTTAGGAACCTGCCACAGAGGGCCTCTGAAAGCCTCTGCCCTGCAGACTATCAAAGCAGATGCTGAGACTTATGACCAACTGTTGGGCAGAGTGCATGGAATCTTATGAAAGAAGTGGGAAATAGTAAGATCTGGAGGGGATAGGAACTCCACAAGGAGAGCAACATAACCAGGAAATTTGAACACAGGGGTCTTTCCAGAGACTCATACTCCAACCAAGTACCATGCATGGAGATAACCTAGAACCCCTGCACAGATATAGCCTATGGCAGTTCAGTGTCCAAGTGGGTTCCATAGTAATGGGAAGAGGGACTGCCTCTGACATAAACTGATTGGCCTGCTCTTTGATCACCTCCTCCTGAGGGGAGAGCAGCCTTACCAGGCCACAGAAGATGACAATGCTGCCACTCCTGATGTGATCTGATGGACTAAGATCAGAAGGAAGGAGAGGGGGACCTCCTCTATCAGTGGACTTGGGGAGGGGCATGCATGAAGAAGGGGGGTGGAAGGTGGGATGAGGAGGAGAGGAGGGAGGGGCTTATGGGGGGATATAAAGTGAATAAAGTATAATTAATAAAAGTTAAAAACAAACAAACATTTTTCATATGAAAGAAAATGAGGGGGGCGGAGCCAAGATGGAGACTAGCATGCACAGTTTCCGAGCTGTGGAAGAGCTGAACGCCTGAGTGGGTGAGTGGAAGGACTTCTGAAGCCAGGGAAATGACGGAGAGGCTTTCTAAACGACAGGGAACATCACACAAGGTGAGAACTTTGGTTTTGGGTCACCTGTGGACTTGTTTGGGGAAGGAGAGAAACGCTCCTTTGATCTCCTGGCACTCCCCCTTCTCGGACCTCCCTCATCTTCTGCACAGCCGGCTCACTGAGCTTCTCAGCTCAGAGCTCCTGGCTTGGGTCTGCAGTGGCTGAGGCAGAGCGCCTAGCCCCTTAGCGGTATCTGCTGGCTGTACTGGTCTTGGAGTCCCAGACAGGCGGCACCATCCTCCCAAGGTCCCAGGTCTGCGAGCTGCCATACTGGCTCCATAGGGTCTCTCAGCCACTGACTGAATGGCCGGCCCAAAGCCTCAGTGACAGATAATATGCTATATACCTACCAAAGCCCATCAGACCTGACCAACAAGCTAGGCATACCAGGCGCTGGGCCTCCCAGGCTTGGAGAGCTCAATGGAGGGTCCCCAGGACTTCCCAGAAGGTATCTGGACCAGCATCCCAGCCTCCAGCTGCAGCTGGACTTCCTAACCTGGCAGCTGCAGCAGCACTGAGCTGGCCCGAGCATGTCAGTCCTCCTGCAGACCAAGCAGGGCCAAACCAGAGAGCAGAGAGCCAAGATACCCCAATCCCTGCCAATGTGACCTGCTTGAGAGTGAGTGTGCCCTTGAGTGTCTACAGAACCCCAGATCCAGAGTCTTTCTAAAATAGAAGCCAGGCATCGGACCCCTCCCACCCACATACTCATTGTGGGAAACAGAGGATTACTTGGGACATTGAAGCCCCTTGTCTGCGGGTCCAGAACTTCAGCATCATCCTCCCAGGGTCTCAGGTCTGCTAGCCACCATACTGGCTCTTCAGGGTCAACCAGCCACTGACTGAAGAGCCCGCTCAAACCCTCAGAGACAGATAATTCGCTATATATCCACCAAAGCCCAGCAAACCCAGCGTACAAGCTAGGCACATCAGGTGCTGGGGCTCCCAGGCCTGGAGAGCACAGTGGAGGGCACTCAGGACTTCCCAGAAGGCATCTGGATCAGCATCCCAGTCTCCAGCTGCAGCTGGATTTCCTAACCTGGCAGCTGCAGCTGCACTGAGCTGACGGAGCTCGTCAGTCCTCCTGAATAAGATCAAGCAGGGCCAAAACAGAGAGCAGAGAGCCCAGATACCCCAATCCCTGCCGATGTGACCTGCTTGAGAGTAAGTGCCCCCTTGAGTGTCCGCAGAGCCCCAGATCCAGGGCCCTCAAAACAGAAGCCTGATATCAGACCCTTCTCAACCACATACCCACTGTGAGAAACAGAGGGTCACTTGGGACATTGAAGCCTCTGCTCTGTGGGTCCAACTGAGGAGTTAAGGCGGTTAATGCCAGAAATTGTGCAGCGACCATCACCAGTGCATGCTAAATATACAGTGCATGCACAAATAACCACCTAGAAGCATGCAAGGCAGAGCCCCTCCCACACACTCAAGGGTTCAACATTCTGAATCACTCTGTCCCTCGAGACACACTTCCATGCACACTTACACACACACACACACACACACACACACACACACACACACACTCGCGAGCATGCATTTGCCCTTCTGCACCTATGTACTTTCCTCCCATAGGTACAGCTAGTCCACTTAGGCACATGCTGAGGCCACAGGACCCCTCTCAGCCCCCTGAAGAACTCTCAAGATGCCAGAGAGAGACAGTACTAGTCTGAACTGCAGAATCCAAAAACAAACAGGGAAGGTTTCAGATAAGCCAGGGGTAGGCGAAAGAACACATCTAACATAAATCAGGCATCATGGCTTCACCAGCAACCCCCCAAACTGATGGATATTCCAATTCGTCAGAAACACGGGAAAATGACTTTAAGGCTATGCTTACCCAATTATTTGAGGCTCACAAAGAGGAAACAAACAATTCTCTCAGAGCAACAGCCATGCAAATTCATACAGTTGAAGATGAAATAAACAAATCTATCAAAGATTTGGCAGGTCAATTCGAGGTAAAGAAGGAGGAAATGGACAAATTCTTAAAGAAAGACAAGCAAATATGGCCAAACAAATAGAGACACAAGTAGAGATACAATTAGTGACATACAGAGAGGAAATGAACAAAAAAATAGAGACCATCATAGAGAGACAGGAATCCACATTCAAACAGATGAAGGAAATGGTGCAAGGCATGAAAACAGAATTAGAATCAATAAAGAAAACACAAATTGAGAAAACCCTTGAGCTGGAGAACTTGGAGAAAAGATCAGGAACCACAAAGGTAAGCATCACCAACAGAATACAAGAGATAGAAGAGAGAATCTCTGGAGCTGAATATACACTCACAGAAATTGATATTTCTCTCAAAGAAAAAGTAAAATCAGAAAAGTCCCAAACACAAAATATCCAAGAAATCAAGGATGCCATGAAAAGAAGAAATCTAAGAATAATAGGAATTGATGAAAAAGAAGACTCCAGGCTCCAAGGTCCAGAAAATATTTTCAAGAATATCATAGAAGAAAATCTTCCCAACTTAAAAAAAGAGATGTCCATAAATATACCAGAGGCCTACAGAACACCAAATAGACTAGACCAGAAAAGAAACACATCATGTCACATCATAGTCAAAACACTAAATCTACAGAACAAAGAAAAGATATTAAAAGCAGCAAGGGAAAAAGGCCAAGTAACATATGAAGGTAGACCTATCAGAATCACACCAGACTTCTCATCAGAAAGTATGAAAGCCAGAAGGGCCTGGGCAGGTGTCATGCAAACTCTAAAGACTACTAAACCCTGCAAAGCTTTCAGTCAACATAGATGGAGAAAACAAAACATACAATGACAAAACTAAATTTATGCAATGTGTACACAGCAAATCAACCCTACAGAAGATACTAGAAGGAAAACTCCAATCCAATGAAAACAATTTCACCCAAGAAAACATGGCATACAGGTAATATCCCAACAAAAATTAAAAGAAAACAAGCAATGAAACACAGTAAGACCACTGACTCCAATATAAAAGGAACTAATATTCATTGGTCACTCTTATCTATCAACATCAATGGACTCAACTCTCCAATAAAAAGACACAGACTAACAGAATGGGTGAGGAAACAGGATCCAACATTCTGCTGCATCCAAGAAATGCAAATCTGCAACAAAGGCAAACACTACCTCAGAGTAAAGGGATGGAAAAATGTCTTTCAAGCAAATGGACCCAGAAAACAAGGTGGGGGTAGCTATCCTAATATCTGAAAAAGATGTGCAGGGGCACTACATTCTCATCAAAGGAAAAATCCACCAAGAGGACATCACAATTATAAACATCTATGCCACAAATACAAGAGTGCCTACATTCATAAAGAAAACATTATTAAAACTGAAATCACACATTGATCCCAACATCTTAATAGTGGGAGACTTCAATACCCCATTTTCACCAAGGGACAGATCATCTAGACAGAAGCCCAATAAAGAAATAAAGGCACTGACAGAGGTCCTAAATCAAATGGACCTAACAGATGTCTACAGAACTTTCCACCCAAACTCAAAAGAGTATACCTTCTTTTCAGCACCTCATGGAACCTTCTCCAAAATAGACCATATAGTTGGTCACAAAGCAAGCCTCAACATATCCAAGAGGATTGAAATAATACCCTGTATTCTATCTGACCACCATGGACTAAAGCTGCACCTCAACAACAATGGAATTGGAAAAAAGCCTACAAGCTCATGGAAACTGAACAACTTGCTGCTCAGTGACAGCTGGATTAAGGAAGAAATAAAGAAAGAAATTAAAGACTTCCTAGAATTCAGTGAAAATGAAGGTACAACATACCCTAATTTATGGGACACAATGAAAGCAGTGCTCAGAGGAAAATTCATAGCACTAAGTGCCTTCAAGAAGAAATTTGTTTTTTTTTTAATTTTTATTTATTTTATTTTATTTTTTTTATCAGTTACATTTTATTAACTCTGTATCCCAGCCGTGTCCCGATCCCTCATTCCCTCCCAGTCCCTCCCTCCCTCCCTCATCTCCACCGTGCCCCTTTCCAAGTCCACTGATAGGGGGGGACCTCCTCACCATTCATCTGATCCTGTTTTATCAGGTATCTTCAGGACTGGCTGCAAAGCCCTCCTCTGTGGCCTAACAGGACTGCTCCTCCCTTCGGGGGTGGGGAGACCAAAGAGCCAGTCATTGAGTTCCTGTTAGAAATAGTCCTTGTTCCCCTCACTTTGGGAAACCAATTGGTTACTGAGCTACCACAGGCTACATCTGAGCAGAGGTTCTAGGATATATCCATACATGGTCCTTGGTTGAATATCAGTCTCAGAAAAGACCCTGTGCCCAGATATATTTGGTCCTTGTGGAGCTCCTATCCTTTCCCCATCAGACTAACTCCCCTTCTTTCTTATGATTCCCTGTACTCTGCCAAAGGTTTGGTCATGAGTCTTTGCTTTGAAAACACTGCTAGTTAGAGTCTTTCAGATGCGCTCAGTAGACTCCTGTCATATGTTCAATGCACATCCCATCTGTCTTTCTAAACGAGGATTGATCATCTTACCCCATGTCCGCTCTATTGATTATCTTTTTTAGGTGTACAGATTTCATTATGTTTATCATATCTTATAGGTCTATATAAGTGAGTATATCCCATGTTTGTCTTTCTCCTTCTGGGATATTTCACTCAGAATGATCTTTTCTAGATCTCACCATTTGCCTGCAAATTTCATGATTTCCTCCTTTTTGATTGCTGAGTAGTATTCCATTGTATAAAAATACCACAATTTCTGTACCCATTCCTCCGTTGATGGACATCTGGGTTGTTTCCAGGTTCTGGCTATTACAAATAGAGCTTTTATAAACATGGATGAGCAAGTATCCCTTTTGTGTACTTGAACAAACTTTGGGTATATACCTAGCAGTGGTATAGCTGGGTCTTGAGGAAGCACTATTCCTATTTGTCTTAGAAAGTGCCAGATAGCTTTCCAGAGTCCAGTTTACATTCCCACCAGCAGTGGAGGAGGGTTCCCCTTTCTCCACAACCTCTCCAGCATGTATTATCGCTTGAGTTTTTCATCTTGGCCATTCTGATGGGTGTAAGGTGATATCTCAGGGTCGTTTTGATTTGCATTTCCCTGATGGCTAATGAGGATGAGCATTTCTTTAAGTGTTTCTCTGCCATTCGATATTCCTCTGTTGAGAATTCTCTGTTTAGCTCTGTTCCCCATTTTTTAATTGGGTTACTTGGTTTGCTGCTTTTCAGCTTCTTTAGTTCTTTGTATATACTGGATATTAGTCCTCTGTCAGATAAAGGGTTAGTGAAGATTCTTTCCCAATCTGTAGGCAGTCGTTTTGTTTTGATGATGGTATCCTTTGCTTTACAGAAACTTTTCAGTTTCATGAGGTCCCATTTATTGATTGTTGCTCTTAGAGCCTGTGCTGTTGGTGGTGTTCTGTTCAGGAAGTTGTCTCCTGTGCCAATGAGTTCTAGGCTGTTCCCCACTTTTTTTTCCAATTGATTTAGGGTATCTGGTTTTATGTTGAGGTCCTTGATCCACTTTGACTTTAGTTTTGTGCAGGGTGATAAATTTGGATCTATTTTCATTTTTCTGCATGTAGACATCCAGTTGGTCCAGCACCATTTGTTGAAGATGCTGTCTCTTTTCCATTGAATGGATTTGGCTTCTTTGTCAAATATGGAGTATTTATAGGTGTGTGGATTTATTTCTGGGTCTTCAATTCGGTTCCATTGATCCTCCTTTCTGTTTCTATGCCAATACCATGCAGTTTTTATTACTGTTGCCCTGTAGTACAGTTTGAGATCAGGAATGGAGATACATCCAGATGATCTGTTGTTGTACAGGATCGTTTTGGAGATTCTGGGGTTTTTGTTTCTCCATATGAAGCTGAGAATCTTTTTTTCAAGGTCTGTAAAGAATTGAGTTGGTATTTTGATGGGAATTGCATTGAATCTGTAGATTGCTTTTGGCAGGATGGCCATTTTCACAATGTTAATCCTACCAATCCATGAGCATGGGAGATCTTTCCATCTTCTGATATCTTCTTCAATTTCTTTCTTCAGAGACTTGAAGTTTTTCTCAAACAGGTCTTTCACTTGCTTGGTTAGAGTCACACCAAGGTACTTTATGTTATTAGTGGCTATTGTGAAGGGTGTTGTTTCCCTAATTTCTTTCTCAGCCTTTTTGTCTTTGGTATATAGGAGGGCTTCTGATTTTTTTGAGTTGATTTTGTATCCTGCCACTTTGCTGAAGGTGTTTATCAGCTGAAGGAGTTCTCTGGTTGAATTTTTGGGGTCGCTCATGTATACTATCATATCATCTGCAAATAGTGACACTTTGACCTCTTCCTTTCCGATTTGTATCCCCTTGATCTCCTTTAGTTGTCTTACTGCTCTGGCTAGGACTTCAAGTACTATGTTGAAGAGATATGGGGACAATGGACAGCCTTGTCTTGTCCCTGATCAAGAAGAAATTTGTGACATCTCATACAAGCAACTGAAAGCCCTAGAGAAAAAAGAAGCAAATACACCCAAGAGGAACAGATGGCTGGAAATAATCAAACTCAGGGCTGAAATCAATCAATTAGAAACAACTAAAACTATTCAAAGAATCAATGAAACCAAGAGCTGGTTCTTTGAGAAAGAAAGACAAACCTTTAGTCAAACTAACTAAAAGACAGAGAGAAACTATCCAAATCAGCAAGATCAGAAATGAAGAGGGGAACATAACTACAGACAGTGAGAAAATCCAAATCATTAGGACTTACTTCAAAAGTCTATATGCCACAAAATTTGAAAATCTAAATGAAATGGACAATTTTCTTGATCGATTCCACTTACCAAAGCTGAATCAGGACAGGGTAAATCAATTAAATAGTCCTATATTCCCCAAGGAAATAGAAGCGGTCATCAAAAGTCTCCCATCCAAAAAAAGCCCAGGACCAGATGGTTTCAGAGCAGAATTCTACCAGACCTTCAAAGAAGAGCTAACTCAAGTTCTCTTCAAAGTATTCCACAAAATAGAAACAGAAGGAACATTCCCACACTCATTCTATGAAGCCACAGTCACCTTGGTACCTAAACCTCACAAAGACCCAACAAAGAAAGAAAATTTTAGGCCAATCTCCCTTATGAACATTGATGCAAAAATACTCAATAAAATACTTGCAAACCAAATACAAGAACACATCAAAGATATTATCCACTATGACCAAGTAGGCTTCATCCCAGGCATGCAGGGGTGGTTCAACATAGGAAAATCCATCAATGTGATCCACCATATTAACAAACTGAAAAAACAAAACCATATGACAATCTCCTTAGATGCTGAAAAAGCATTTCATACAATCCAACATCCATTCATATTTAAAGTTTTGGAGAGATCAGGGATACAAGACACATACCTAAACATAGTAAAGGCAATATACAGCAAGCCTATAGCCATCATCAAACTCACTGGACAGAAACTTAAATCAATCCCACTGAAATCAGGGACAAGACAAGGCTGCCCATTCTATCCATAGTACTTAAAGTCCTTGCTAGAGCAATAAGACAGTTGAAGGAGATCAAGGGGATAGAAATTGGAAAGGAAGAGGTCAAAGTGTTGTTATTCGCAGATAGTATACATGAGCGACCCCCCAAATTCAACCAGAGAACTCCTTCAGCAGATAAACACCTTCAGCAAAGTGGCAGGATACAAAATCAACTCAAAGAAATCAGAATCCCCCCTGATTACCAAAGACAAAATGGCTGAGAAAGATAGCAGGGAAACAACACCCTTCACAATAGCCACTAATAACATAAAGTACGTTCGTCTGACTCTAATAAAGCAGGTGAAAGACCTCTTTGAAAAAAACTTCAAGTCTCTGAAGAAAAAAAATGAAGAAGATATCAGAAGATGGAAAGATCTCCCGTGCTCATGGATTGGTAGGATTAACACTGTGAAAATGGCCATCCTGCCAAAAGCAATCTACAGATTCAATGCAATTCCCATCAAAATACCAACTCAGTTCTTTACAGACTTTGGAAAAAAGATTCTCAGCTTCATATGGAGAAACAAAAACCCCAGAATCTCCAAAACATTCCTGTACAACAACAGATCATCTGGATGTATCTCCATCCCCGATCTCAAGCTGTAGTACAGAGCAACAGTAATGAAAACTGCAGGGTATTGGCATAGAAACAGAAAGGAGGATCAATGGTAGCGAATAGACGACCCAGAAATAAACCCACACACCTATGAATACTTGATTTTTGACAAAGAAGCCAAAAATCATACAATGGAAAAAAGACAGCATCTTCAACAAATGGTGCTGGTCCAACTGGATGTCTACATGCAGAAAAATGAAAATGGATCCATATTTATCACCCTGCACAAAACTAAAGTTCAAGTGGATCAAAGACCTCAACATAAAATCAGATACTCTAAATTGGTTAGAAGAAAAAGTGGGGAACAGCCTAGAACTCATTGGCATAGGAGACTACTTCCTGAACAGAACACCAACAGCACAATCAATAAATGGGACCTCATGAAAATGAAAAGCTTCTGTAAAGCAATGGACACTGTCATCAAAACAAAATGACAGCCTACAGATTGGGAAAGGATCTTCACCAACTCTATATCTGACAGAGGGCTTATATCTAGCATATATAAAGAACTAAGGAAGTTAAAAAGCAATAAATTAAGTAACCCAATTAAAAAATGGGGTACAGAGCTAAACAGAGAATTGTCTGTAGAGGAATATAGAACTGCAGAGAAACACTTAAAGAGATGCTCAACATCCTTAGCTACCAGGGAGATGCAAATCAAAATGACCCTGAGATTTCACCTTACACCCCTCATAATGGCTAAGATCAAAAACTCAAGGGACAACACATGCTGGAGAGGTTGTTGAGAAAGGGGAACCCTCCTCCATTGTTGTTGGGAATGTAAACTAGTACAACCACTTTGAAAGTCAGTCTGGCGCTTTCTCAGACAATTAGGAATAGTGCTTCCTCAAGATCCAGCTATACCACTCCTATGCATATACCCAAAATTTGCTCAAGTATACAACAAGGACATTTGCTCAACCATGTTTGTAGCAGCTTTCTTTGTAATAGCTAGAACCTGGAAACAACCCAGATGTCCATCAACGGAGGAATGGATACAGAAATTGTGGTATTTTTACACAATGGAATGCTAGTCAGCAATTAAAAACGAGGAAATCCCGATGGTGAGTGCTCTCTGTCACAAACAACTCCACATTTGGCTAAGGCTGAGGATCTGGCTTGCTTCCATGTATGTGGACCTATCTGCATTGCCCACATGGCATGCTGAGGTTGGCTACCCAGAGGCTATTTAAAGTGGGCTGGCTTTACCCAGGGTCAGATGATTGTTCAAGGTTCCTGAATAAACTGCATTGAAAAAAAAAAGAAAAACAAAACAAAACAAAAAAAAAAAAAAAACAAAACAAGGAAATCATGAAATTCGTAGGCAAATGGTGGGATCTAGAAAAGATCATTCTGAGTGAGGTATCCCAGAAGGAGAAAGACACACATGGTATATACTCACTCCTCTAGTCCTATAAGACATGAGAAACATAATGAAATCTATACACCTAAAGAAGATAAACAAGAAAGGGGACCCGGGGTAAGATGATCAATCCTCACTTAGAAAGACAAATGGGAGATGCATTGGATGTAGGAGAAAACAAGTAACAGGACAGGAAACTACTACAGAGGGCCCCTGAAAGACTCTACCTAGCAGTATATCAAAGGAGATACTAAGACTCATAACCAAATCTGTGGCAGAGTGCAGGGAATCATATGAAATAAGGGGAGTTAGTATGATGTGGGAAGGATAGGAGCTCCACCAGAACCAAATATGTCTGGGCACAGGGGTCTTTTCTGAGACTGATACTCCAAGGACCATGCATGGATATAACCTAGAGGCTTTGCTTGGATGAAGCCTGTGATAGCTCAGTAACCAATTGGTTTCCCATAGTAAGAGGAACAGGAACTATTTCTGACAGGAACTCAATGGCATCCTCACCCCCAACGGGAGGAGCAGTCCTGCTAGGCCACAGAGGAGGACTTTGCAGCCAGTCCTGAAGATACCTGATAAAACAGGGTCAGATCAAAGGGGAGGAGGCCCTCCCTCATCAGTGGACTTGGAAAGGGGCAGGGAGGAGATGAGGGAAGGAGGGAGGGTTTGGGAGGGAATGAAGGAGCAGGATACAGCTGGGATACAGAGGTAATAAAATGTAACTAATAATAAAAAATAAAATAAAAAATGTATATAAAAAAAGAAGAAAATGACTCAACAGATCTGTCACAGCCAAAACCATGAACAATAAATAAGCTGTAAACACTTGTTCATATCATCATGTTTAAAGATGATACTTTTTTTTTCTCTTCAGGGCTGTAAAATATAGAAGTTAAGCCATTGTTATTCCATTAATTTTAAACTCGTATATTAGATCAGAAATTTTCAAATTGCTAAGAAGGACAATAATACTTTGATGTATTTATTAAGCACTTACTATATGCCAGTTGAAGTGTTTACAAGTGTTACAATTTGTTCTTCAGTTAATAAACTGCTTCAAAACATAGAATGGCTGGTATAAGCTGAATGTGTGGTCTCTCTTTGCCCCAAATTCATATTTTGATGTGTCATTGCCCAAATGTGACAATATTAGATGCTAAGGTTTGGGGAAGGTGATTGAGATTCAATGAGGTTTTTAGGGTAGTGGTCACAGAATGGGGTAAGTGGCCTTGTAAATAGCAGCAATAGCCAGAGTCTTTCTTCCTTCCATGTGAGGACAGGAAGAAGGCAAGCTAGGTAATGGATCCTCACCAAAGGCAGCTTCATATTGGACTTCTCAAAAGTTATGATGGAGAAATAAACATCAATTTTCATCCAGTCTGTGGTCTTTTGTTGCAGTAGCCTGAGTTGACAAACCCTTAAACCAAGAATTGTGCATTACTCAAGAATATCTGGGTGAAGGGGCTCAGTATGGCTGAACTTGGCAAAGCAGACTCATCTAGCTGAGTCCAGCTGTTGGGTGATTGGGGTTGACTGGTCTTAGAAAATATCACTAAGATATCTAGTCATGAGGACCAACTCGTAACTGGTACCAACTGTCTTTGCAATAGCAGGACTTCCAGAAGGAGAGGAAATAATATCCAGCCTCTGGAATCAGAATCATCCACTTCTACCCCATTCTATTGGTCAAAAAGTCACAGGGCTGACCAAGATTCAAGGATAAAGCTTTAATTCTTCATGACAGGAGATGCTGATAGGAGAAAGAATAGAGAACCTGGTGTTTTTTGCAGTCTACCTCACATACATCAGCTTTAAACAGATCGATCCTGTGAAGCAACGTGTCTCCTATCCCCATATTCTGTGAGGAAATTGAGACTTTGAGGGCTAAGTAACTGTTCCAAACCCACCAATTTAAAATGACAAACTTGGGACACTCTTCTAGGACCTATTCTCTTAGCTGCTTCCTCATAAACTTAGACTCTGTGACCCAGTTAATATTAACTCTGAGGTAGGCTTGACTACCACACAGAAAAATTCTAGTTATCAATAGCGATAAGGAAACAAAGTGTCATCACTTAAAGATTTTGAGGAAGCTGATGTTTTGGGTAATTGGAGACTACTTCATTTGGAGACACTGGTTGCATGGATTAACATTGTACCATTTTCTTTTTCATGCCTTCTTCAGAGGTTTTCCCAAACTCACATTTATGATCAGGAAAATAATGCACACTCTAAGAAATAGTGAACATGGCCTTTTTGCAGCCAAGCTGCTCCAGATTGTTCCAGTTGTTGGTAGTTTGATTATTGTGACCCCTGTGGACAATCTTTATTCTAGAAGCTAATTCTCAATTGTAACCAGTTAGAGACTCTTACAGAAAAGAGCAGAGACTCTGTGGAAAGGTGGTAAACAAATGTAGGTTTGTGAGAGCAAGTGAATCATGTGCAACCAAAAGGAATAGTGCTGAGGCCCCTAAGCAACAGCTTTGTTCTGCAAACATCACCAGCCTTGGGGTCCTGGTAGTTATGGAAATACAAGCATATATATTTGGTGGTTGCTTCAGGGAAAATCAAGAACTTGAAATGTTTATGATGTCTGTGAAGCCAAAACATCTTAAAGTAACATGCTGGGAGTGGAAGGAAGGACCATAACTCTCTAATGGTCCTCAAGTGTAAAGAAGAAACATTAGGACCCATTTCCCCAAATTTCTCTTCCTCGGCTCCAGGGTTGGCACCTTAGGAGACTTGGAATCCCAGGATAAGACTAGATTTGTGATCTTGAGAAGTGGTTAATGGAGGAATAGTAAGGCCTCAGCAGCCACAGAGAAGAGTATGTGTATTCTTCCAGTGAAGAACTTAGAGAGAAAAGAGAAGCAGACAAAAGTGATCCCAGCTGATGGGCCTTTGTCTAGAATGACCAGAGTAATCTGATAAATCATGAAAAGACATATTTTTTTTCTGTAACAACTAATCATTTTTCCAGAACATTAATGAATTATTTATTCTATTCCTGTCCCATCACCATATGACAGGGAGACTGAGGACTATTTGTTCAGTGACCACAAGTTGCCAATGAACAATATGTTTAGACTTTCTAACTTACAAGATATAAAGAGACTGACACTTGAAATGTGTCTCTTAGACCCATTAACAGGCAAATTCACCAATACTAAGAGTAATGATAGTGTCCATGATCATAAAAATTATAATGCTGATATTGGAAAGAAGTAGAAAAGCTGCCATGAGCAGCAATACATTACCCATTCCCGGTCAGAAATAGCATAGGTGGGAGTAACACTTGAAGACTTTTTTGGACTCAGATGGGAAGTTTAAGTACAAAATTTCCAAGTTGTGTGCTTTAAAAAATGAGCAGCCTTAGAACTTTACTAGGACAGCAAATAAATTGTAAAGACAATAATTGATTGGCTGAAGATTATCTGCACAAATAAAGATACACTGACAAAATTCAAGGAACAGAATACAGACTGTATCTGAGTTAGATTCTCAGAAATCAACTCAGGATTATAGTGGGAGAGGGCTCTGATCTATGAGTCTTGCAATAGCCATAGAAATGAAAGCATTTATACAAGAAGGAACACTGTACACTTCCCAACCACAGGGCCTGTAACTGCCCAACCAGTAGTTTCTACAGATTATCTGCAAAAACAAACAGGGTATTCTCCAATTTATTCAAGGCTAAGTAAGTACTTTTTCACATTTTTTTGTATACAATTAATATTTTTTATTGTAATTACATTATTTCCTCTTTCTTCTCCTTTTAGTCCCTCCCATGTGTTCTCCACTCTAATTCAAATTCATGGCCTTTAAAAGCTATATATATATAGTATATATATAATATATATATAGTATATATATATATCTATACTATATACACATACACACACACAAAACTATAAATACATATATTCCTAAATATATAAATACAACCTGCTTAGTCTATATAATGTTACATTTATTCATGTTTTCAGGGATGATCATTTGGTATTGGATTAACTATTGGTGTGCTCTTCTCTGGGGAAGACTATTTTTCTTGTTCTTGGTATTCTTTAGTTGCCTGTATTTGTTAGTGTAGGGTGAAAGCCTTGTGAGCTCTCCTCTGTCTACTTTAGCATGTCTTATTGTTGTCATCCTTGTTCAGGTCATGTTTAGGCAGCCATGTTGGAAAGACTTCATAGATGTGACTTCTCAGACATTTTGAGGAGATACAATTCACAACAAAGATCCTGTTCCATTGGCTCTTACAATCTTTTTATCCCAACATTCACAATGATACCTGAGCCTTAGGTGTGGGAATTTTCATAGAGATGTATCAGCTTGGACTGGGCTTCACAATTCTGTATTTTGATCTGTTGTGGTTTTCTGAAATGGTCTCTGTTTCAAATAAAAGTTTCCTCAATGAGGAATGTGGACATAAAAATATTTAGAACATAGTTAGGGATTATACTGGTTTAGTCAAGTAGCAGTTGTGGGTTGTCCTCCAAGATCTACAATTTTACTAATCCTGTGTATTTGGCTGGGTTTCTAGTACCAGGAATGATTTTTCTTTTGTTGAGTAAGACTTAAATCCAGGAGGAGGGGCAAGATGGCGGCGCTGGGATGACTCTTTCTGAGCAGCAGCAGCAGGATCAGCACAGTGACCAGTAATCAGAACTCGTGGCCATAAAACACAGTCATTGTGTTTCCCAGGTGAGAGGATACCCCATGGTGGGGGATTCAATCAGCTTTTAACTCACCCTGCTAAACCGCTGAAGAGATCCCGGTTCTGCCAGACGCTTGGCTGCTGGCCACCAGCCCCAGCCCCAGCCCAGAGCCACAAGCCAGTGTCTCTGGTCATGGTCCCACACTGAACTGTGCGCACCACACTATCAGAGACTGGAATTTTCAGTCGAGAGATAACCCCAGGGTACAGGAAACGACTGGGACCGGCCTTAGGTCACCCAGACATCCCTTGGAAAAGACTCGGGTTCCACGGGCACCCCAGGAGCCATCCCGGAGCCAGAGCCAGGGACCCAGGCTCCAGCACCACAGAGCTCTGCCTGCCTGCGCGCCTGATTCGCCGCCTGAGATAGAACTGTAGGGCAACTGAAAGCCCTAGAGAAAAAAGAAGCAGACACACCAAGAAGGAGTAGACGGCTGGAAATAATCAAACTCAGGGCTGAAATTAATCAATTGGAAACGAATAAAAAAATTCAAAGAATCAATGAAACCAAGAGCTGGTTCTTTGAGAAAATCAACAAGATCGACAAACCCTTAGCCAGGCTAACTAAAAGGCAGAGAGACACCACCCAAATCAACAAAATCAGAAATGAAAAGGGGGCTATAACTACAGACACTGAGGAAATCCAAACAATCATTAGGACTTACTTCAAAAGTCTATATGCCACAAAATTTGAAAATCTAAATGAAATGGACAATTTTCTTGATCGATTTGACTTACCAAAGCTGAATCAGGACCCGGTAAATCAACTACATAGTCCTATATCCCCCAAAGAAATAGAAGTGGTCATCAAAAGTCTCCCATCCAAAAAAAGCCCAGGACCAGATGGTTTCAGCGCAGAATTCTACCAGACCTTCAAAGAAGAGCTAACACCAATTCTCTTCAAACTATTCCACAAAATAGAAACAGAAGGAATATTACCAAATTCATTCTGTGAAGCCACAGTCACCTTGGTACCTAAACCTCACAAAGACTCAACAAAGAAAGAGAATTTCTGGCCAATCTCCCTTATGAACATTGATGCAAAAATACTTAATAAAATACTTGCAAACCGAATCCAAGAACACATCAAAGATATTATCCACTATGTCCAAGTAGGCTTCATCCCAGGTATGCAGGGGTGGTTCAATATACAGAAATCCATCAATGTGATCCACCATATTAACAAACTGAAAGAAAAAAACCACATGATAATCTCCCTAGATGCCGAAAAAGCATTTGACAAAATCCAACATCCATTCATGTTCAAAGTATTGGAGAGATCAGGGATACAAGGCACATATCTAAACATAGTAAAGGCAATATACAGCAAGCCTATAGCCAACATCAAACTGAATGGAGAGAAACATAAAGCAATCCCACTGAAATCAGGGACAAGACAAGGCTGCCGACTCTCTCCATATCTCTTCAACATAGTGCTGGAAGTCCTTGCTAGAGCAATAAGACAGTTGAAGGAGATCAAGGGGATACAAATTGGAAAGGAAGAAGTCAAATTATCACTATTTGCAGATGATATGATAGTATACATGAGAGACCCCAATAACTCTACCAGGGAACTCCTACAGATGATAAACACCTTCAGCAAAGTGGCCAGATACAAAATTAACTCAAAAAAATCAGTAGCCCTCCTGTATACAAAAGACAAAAGGGCTGAGAAAGAAATTAGGGAAACAACACCCTTCACAATAGCCACAAATGACATAAGGTACCTCGGAGTAACCCTAACCAAGAAAGTCAAAGACTTGTATGAAAAAAATTTCAAATCTCTGAAGAAAGAATTAGAAGAAGATATGAGAAGATGGAAAGATCTCCCATGCTCATGGCTTGGCAAGATTAACATAGTAAAAATGGCCATCTTACCAAAAGCAATCTACAGATTCAAGGCAATGCCCATCAAATTACCATCACAATTCTTTACAGACCTGGAAAGAAAAATTCTCAACTTCATCTGGAATAACAAGAAACCCAGAATTGCTAAAACAATCCTCTACAATAAAAGATATTCCGGAGGTATCTCCATCCCTGATCTTAAGTTGTACTATAGAGCAACAGTTTTAAAAACCGCATGGTACTGGCATAGAAACAGAATGGTGGATCAATGGAACCGAACAGAGGACCCAGAAATAAACCCACACACTTATGGACACCTGATCTTTGACAAAGACGCCAAAACCATACAATGGAAAAAAGATAGCATCTTCAACAAATGGTGCTGGTCTAACTGGATGTCTACATGTAGAAAAATGAAAATAGATCCATACTTGTCACCCTGCACAAAACTGAAGTCCAAGTGGATCAAAGAACTCAACATAAAACCAGACACATTAAATCGGCTTGAAAAAAATTGGGAAATACCCTAGAACTCATTGGTACAGGGGACTTCCTGAACAGAACATCAACAGCACAGGCTCTAAGAGCAACAATCAATAAATGGGACCTCATGAAACTGAAAAGCTTCTGTAAAGCAAAGGACACCGTCCTCAAAACAAAGCCCCCGCCTACAGATTGGGAAAGAATCTTCACCAACCCTTTATCTGACAGAGGACTCATATCCAGTATATATAAAGAACTAAAGAAGCTGAAAAGCAGCAAACCAAGTAATCCACTTAAAAAATGGGGAACAGAGCTAAACAGAGAATTCTCTGTAGAGGAATCCCGAAGGGCAGAGAAGCACTTAAAGAAATGCTCAACCTCACTAGCCATTAGGGAAATACAAATCAAAACAACCCTGAGATTTCACCTTACACCCATGAGAATGGCCAAGATCAGAAACTCAAGTGACAACACATGCTGGAGAGGTTGTGGAGAAAGGGGAACCCTTCTCCACTAATGGTGGGAATGTAAATTTTTACAACCACTCTGGAAATCAATCTGGCACTTTCTCAGACAACTAGGAATAGCGCTTCCTCAAGATCCAGCCATACCACTACTGGGCATATATCCAAAAGAGGCTCAAGTACACAAAAAGGACATTTGCTCTACCATTTTTGTAGCAGCTTCATTTGTAATAGCCAGAAGCTGGAAACAACC
The DNA here is from genome assembly GCF_030254825.1 of Meriones unguiculatus. Taxonomy (NCBI): domain Eukaryota; kingdom Metazoa; phylum Chordata; class Mammalia; order Rodentia; family Muridae; genus Meriones; species Meriones unguiculatus. The sequence goes on along the minus strand of NC_083357.1, from coordinate 37,165,841 downwards.
CAGATGCCCCTCAACTGAAGAATGGATGCAGAAATTGTGGTACATCTACACAATGGAATATTACTCAGCAATGAAAAATAAGGAAATCATGAAATTTGCAGGTAAATGGTGGGATCTGGAAAGGATCATCCTGAGTGAGTTGTCCCAGAAGTAAAAAGACACACATGGTATATACTCACTCATATAGACATAGAACATAGGACAAACACACTAAAACCTGTGCATCTAAAGAAACTAAGCAAGAGAGAGGACCCTAACAAAAATGTCTAATCCCCATCTGGAAAATCAAAGAGGATGGACATTAGAAGAAGAAGAAAACATGAAACAACCTAGGAACCTAGAGGGCCTTTGAAAGCCTCTGCCCTTCAGACTATCAAAGCAGTTGCTGAGCCTGATGGGCAACTGTTGGGCAGAGTGAATGGAATTTACGTAAGAACTGGGCAATAGTAAGAGCTGGAGAGGACAGGGTCTCCACAAGGAGAGCAACAGAACAAGAAAATTTGAACACAGGGAACTTCCCAGAGACTCATACTCCAACCAAGGACTATTCATGGAGAAAACCCAGAACCCCTGCACAGATGTAGCCCAGGGCAGTTCAGAGTCCAATTGGGTTACATAGTAATGTGAAGAGGGACTGCCTCTGACATAATCTGATTGGCCTGCTCTTTGATCACCTCCCCCTGGGGGGGAGCAGCCTTACCAGGCCAGAGTAGAGGACAATGCAGCCACTTTTGATGTGAACTGATAGACTAAGATCAGAAAGGAGAGGAGAACCTCCCCTATCAGTGGAATTGGGGAGTGGCATGCATGCAGAGGGAGAAGGGAGGGTGGGATTGGGAGAGGAGGAGGGAGGGGCTTGTGGGGGGATACAGAATGAATAAAGTGTAATTGATGAAAAATTTAAAAAAAAGGGAAAAAATAATTTAAGAACCTTAAATGACTTTCAAAAGTGGAGGAAAACATGGAGTTAGTCAATTGGCATGGAGCACGTCTCACCTCAGGGGACAATGGTCTCCTGAACCTACTCAGACCTCGGACACCACCACTGCTAGTTCTAGAACTGATGCAGGATGTTCCAACGAGGGCGTTAAGGCTTCTCATAATATTTCCTATAAGCCCACACCTGTTTGTTTATATCCCCCATTTTTATTCATTATTAGCCAGATAGAGCCAAGTAATTGTGGTAATGATACTTGCTTTTTTGCCCAATGCTGGAATGCTAGTAAATTTAGGTATGCCCTGGTTACTCGCATACATGCCTCGCTGGGTGCCTGTGCCTGTTGATGCCCCTCACGCTATGACTCTCTTCAGACAGAAAAGGGATCTTGGAACTACAGCCACCATTGTTACTGCCATCTCATTGGCGGCTGTTGGAGCTACCACCGGGCATTAGCCATGAGTCATACTGGGCAGACTGCTCAGACCTTGAATAATCATTTAGCCAATGTAGCTCATGCCTTAGTTGTACAAAAAGGAATTAATGCTCAACTAAAAGGAAGCTTGATGGTGTTCAATCAGAGGATTGACCTCGTGCAGGAGCAAATTGATATCCTATGGCAAATCGTTCAACTTGGCTGTCATTGAAAATATGCTGGACTTTGAGTCACTATCATATAACATGAGAATTTCTCCTGTGCTGCAAATCTGTGTAAACAATTGTCGAACTATATTTTAGGTAATTGGATTGGAGAATTCGATACTACGATGGAGCAGCTGAGAGTGGCCATTGTCACAGTAAATTCTACCAGAGTGGACGCAGGACTAGCCACAGGATTATCATCATGGATTGCTGCAGCCATGAATCATCTGAAGGAATGGGCAGGCATGGGAGTGTTAGCAGGCCTTCTGGTGTTGGTCTCCTTGGTTTGCCTGTGGTATATATGCAAGACTAGAGTCTCACAACAGCGTAATGCAGCCATGACCATTCAGGCCTTTACAGCCATTGAAGCAGGACAGTCTCCCCAAGCATGGTTGGTTACCATAAAAAGCTAAAATGTTATGCTCAGGATGCGAGGCTAAGCACTGCACTCAGGGTCAGCTGCTTTCAACCCAGAGAAGTGCATGTCTGATTGCACGCGGGTTGATGCCCCAGGTCCCGTCTCTGAGAAAAAGGTATCGGTCGGGTCTGATGCTCTTTGGATGGATGACACCTAAAGGAACATCAGTATAAAGTCCCAATTTATTTCTAATATCAGAGATCAGACCTCTACTCTTGCCTGATGTGTCTAAAACAAAAAGGGGGAACTGTAGAGAGCTGCGGAATGCTGTGCCTTAAAGATGGAGCTGGTTTCCACCTTCCACCTTCCCGAGGGCGAGTGCTCTCTGTCACGAACAATTCCACATTTGGCTAAGGCTGAGGATCTGGCTTGCTTCCATGTATGTGGACCTATCTGCATTGCCCACATGGCACGCTGGGGTTGGCTACCCAGAGGCTATTTAAGCTGTGGGCTGGCTTTCCCCAGGGTCAGATGATTGTTCAAGGTTCTTGAATAAACTGCATTGAAAAAAAAATAGACTTAAATCCAATTAGAGTTCTGTTGCTTACTGCCAATTATGCATGCCACTATTGTATCCTTAGGATTATTGTGTCATGCTGGTCAATGTTATGGTTCATAAGCTCAGTAAAACTCTTTGCTGCTTCTCTCATTTGTAAGCATACATGGAACCTTGGTATAATGGAACATGGCATAATGCAATCTACTCTTCTACAAGGAGGCATTCAGGTAAGAGTCACTGACAGGATCTCTGGGTTCTGTGCCTGAATTATATAATGTCTTCAGCAATAGAAACTTAACTTTCATCTATTGTGGAAATCAAAGATAACAGCAGTAGCCTACATGATTTAGGAGTTCTTCTAACAACCCTAAACAACATTTTAATACATGCTTTTTCATGCATGGTGTTGGAGTTTTTGTTAGATGGTCTATGGCTCTTGGTGAAAGCATTGTCAATCTAGAAAATGACATGTGTTTTCAAATCTATTTACAGAATCAATGCAATCCAATCAAAATCCCTATATCATTCTTTTTAACAATGGAAAGAAAAATCCAAAATTCAGATGGAACCATAAAAGACACAGGATATCCAATATAATTTTGAGCAAAACAACCAACCAACCAACCAAAGGAAAAAAAAACACAAATATATCTGGCAGAATTACAATTTCAGGTTTCAAGATATAGTACAGAGTGATCAGTTTGGGAGAGGATAGAGGAAAAGAGTACTGGGAAAAAACAACTGAAATTGGGGCAATTCAGAGGCAAGGTAGAAACCTTGCAATAGAAACCAGAAATAGAAACCCCCAGGAATCTATTAGGGTGACCCTATCTAAGACTCCTAGTAATGTAGAGTAACACAGAATAACACAGAGCCTGACCCAGCCATCTCCTATAACTAGGCAAGACTTCCAGTGGAAGGCTTGAGACACAAACCCAACCACAATACCTTCAATTTACAATTTGTCTTGACAGCATGGTATGCTGGGGAAAAGGTGGCACAGAAATAGTTAAAGTGGCTAACCAATGACTGGTCCAGCTTGAGATCCATGCCACAAGAGAGAACCCACCCCTGACGCTGCATGGAGGACCAGAGACCAGGGGATAGCCTGTGAATTTAGTGTAGAATCAAACTTGACTGGCCAAAAAAAATGTCAGTAAAATGATGCCTAAAGATATTCTTCTAGGAAGATACAAGATGGCAGCACTGGGAGGACACTGTCTGAGGAGCAGGACAGCAATGTCTGCACAGCAACCAAGAGACCAAACTCTGGGCCCTAAAATACCAGAGATAGTGTTTCCCAGGTGAGAGAAAACCCCATGATGTGGGAATCAATTGGGTTCAGGTCACCCAGATAAAACTTGGAAGAGTTTCTGGGTCCCAGCATGCACTGGGTCACCAGCCCAGAGCCACACATCTGTGTGTCCTGATCACCTTCCCAGGCTGAACTGTGGGCACCAAAACATGAGAGACTGGGGTTTCAGTCAAGAAAAAACTCCACAGTGAAGGAAGCAAACAGGTCTGACCTCAGGTCACCCAGTCAATCCCTGGAAAAGGTCCTTGAATCTGATGGGTTCTCAGCTGCCAGTTCAGAGACCTGTTGTGCACCCAACTCACCATCCCAGACAGAACTGTGGGCCCCAGGGAGGAAACTCCACAGTGAGGGAAACAGTAGTTCTGAACTTAGAGCACTCAGCTGACCCTGCCACACACACAAGGAAAAGTTCTTGGGAAAAGTTCCTGGGTTTCACAGGCACCTAGTTGCTAGCTTGAAGCCACCACTTGCCTGCACCTACATGCTCTATGCACCACCCCAGACTGAACTGTGGACCCCCAAACACCACAGACTGGGTCTCCCTGTTGGGAGGAAACCCCACGGTGGGGGAGCTTCAGGTCCAACTTCAGGACACCCAGCTCCAGAAGTTTCTGGGTCCCTGCTGGCTCCAACCTCTAGCCTCCTGCTGCATACATGAGAGCTATGCTCTCCTACCACTGATTATGGCTTTGGTGCTGGGGCACAGAGCTCCAACCTCAGACCTACAGAAGCCTGGGATCCCTGAGATCATCCCCCAGATACTGCTCTAAGGGGGCAATCAGTTATTCCTAACTAAACTGACCCAACTGCGGGGCTCCCAGGTTTTTCAAGAGGGCTATGCCTAGAAAACAGTGTAAGAATAGCAGCAGCACACTAAATTCAGAGCAAGAAACCCAGCATCAGGGCAGCTGTCTTCAAGACTTCTCCAGGTGAGAGGAGAGCCCTCCTGACTAACAAAGACCACAGTTACCACTCAGGTCTATATACCTGAGGTAAGCTGTGGAAATTTCTGAGAAACACCAGCCATTCAGTGACCATACCCAAAAAGCTGAGGAGGTCTCCTTCAGGAAAAATCATCTTCCTGCCTAGGGAATTCTCCCCATCCCAGGATTCCAGGAAGCACCAGAAACTAACAGCCAACACCTAAGATAGCCCAGTGGGTAGAGGCCAGTGTAAAAGCTCAACCAACAAAAGACAGAGCAATATGGCATCTTCAGAACCCAGTTATTCAGGGACAAGCAGCCCTGGACACCCCAGCATAAATGAAAGTCAAGAAAGTGACCTTACATCTATGCTTATGAAGAGGATAACAGAGAAAAAAAATAAAAAGCATAAAGAAATAGAAGAAGATAATGTCAAACAGATTATGGTCATCCATAAAGAAATGAAGGAAGATAAAGTCAAACAGATTCTGGCCATCTGTAAAGAAATACAGGAAGATGCAGCCAAATAGTTTGTGGCCTTCAGAGAGAAAATAATTAAATCACTGAAAGAAATAAAAGAATCAGAGGAATGTTCAAACAAACAGCTGCAGGAATTGAACGAAAAACAGGAAAATGCAGTCAGACAGGTGAAGGAAATCAACAAAATGGATCAAGATTGAAGATAGAATTGGAAAAATTAAAGAAAACACAAACTGAGGAAATCATGGAGAGGAAGAACTTAGGGAAGAAAACAGGAACTAGAGAGGTAAGCATAACCAATAGACTACAAGAGATGGAAGAAAGAATCTCAGGTGTGGAAGATACAATGGAAGAAATTGCTGTATCTGTGAAAGAATGTTAAATCTAAGAAATTCCTGACACAGACTGTCCAAGAAATCCAAGACAACATAAAAGACAAAACCTAAGAATAATATGAATAGAAGAAAAAGATTCCTTCCTCCAAGGCCCAGAAAACATTTTCAACAAAATCATAGAAGAAAATTTCCCCAATTTAAAGGAGTGGCCTAGAAACATACAAGAGACCTACAGAACACATAATAAATTGGACCAAAAAGAAAATCCTCCCACCACATAATAATCAAAATGGTAGGGGCTGGAGAGATGGCTCACTGGTTAAGAGCACTGCCTGCACTTCCAAAGGACCTGGGTTCAATTCCCAGAACCCACATGCAGCCCACAACTGTCTATTTCCAAGGATCAGACACATTCATACTAATGCACATAAATTAAAATTAAATAAATTAAAAATTAAAAAATAATCAAAACAGTAAGCATACAGAACAAAGGAAAAAATACTAAAAGCTGCAAGGGAAAAAGGCCAAGTAACATATAATGGCAAAGCCATCAGAACCCACTTGACTTCTCAACAGAGACCATGAAAGCCAGAAGGGCCTGGACGGATATCATGCAGACCCTAAGAAAACACAGTTGTCAGTCCAGGCTACTACACCCAGCAAAACTCTCAGTCCTCATAGACGGAGAAAACAAGATATTTAATGACAAAAACAAATTTAAACAAAACCTACCCACAAATCCAATGTTACAGAAGATACTAGAAGGAAAAAGACAACCCAGGAAAGCTACCTACATTCAGGAAAACACAGGAAATAAATAACCTCACTACAGTAAAACTAAAAGTAGCAAAATACACAAACACACTCCCATAACCAGCAGCAAAATGAAAGTATCTAACACTGGTCACTAATCTCCCTCAATACAGTGGACTCAAATCTCCAATAAAAAGACACAGACTAACAAAATGGATATGTAAACAAGACCCAACAATCTGTTGCATACAAGAAACACACCTAAGTTACAAAGATAGACATTACCTGAGAGTAAAGGGCTGGAAGACAGTTTTCCAAGCAAATGGACCCAAGAAACAAGCAGGAGTAGCCATTCTAATATCTAATAAAATAGATTTTCAACCAAAATTAATCAAAAGAGATGGGAAAGTTCACTTCATTCTCATAAAGGGAAAATTCCACCAGGAAGACATCATAATTCTGAACATCTATGCCCCAAATACTAGAGCACCCACATTTGTAAAAGAAACATTAATAAATCTTAACCACACATAGATCCCCACACATTAATAGTGGGAGACTTCAACACCCCGCTCTCAACAAAGGACAGGTCAACCAAACAGAGATTGGATAAATAAACAATGACTCTGACAGGTCGTGAATCAAATGGACCTAATAGACATCTACAGTACCTTTCACCCAAACACAAAAGAATTTACCTTCTTCTGGGCACCTAATGTAACCTTCTCCAAAATAGACCATATAGTTGGTCACAAAGCAAGCCTCAAGAGATACAAGAAGATTGAAATAATCCCTTGTATCCTATCTGAACACCAAGGACCAACGCTGGACCTCAACAACAGAAATAGCAAAAAAGCCTACACACATATGGAAACTGAACAACTCACTATTCAATGACAGTTAGGTCAGGGGAGAAATTAATAAATCAAAGATTTCCTAGAATTCAAAGAAAATGAAGGCACAACATACCCAAACTTAGGGGACAAAATGCAAGCAGTGCTAAGAGGAAAATTCATAGCACTAAGTGCCTTCAAGAAGAAATTTGATACATCTCATACAAGCAACTTAAAAGCTCACATGAAAGCCTGAGGGGGAAAAAGCAGACATACCGAAGAGGAGTAAACATTTGGAAACAATCAAACTGAAATTAATAAATCAGAAACAAATAAAACAATTCAAAGAATCAATGAAACCAAGAACTGGTTCTTTGAGAAAATCAACAAGATAGACAAACCCTTACCCAAACTAACTTAAAGGCAGAGAGACACCACCCAAATCAACAAAATCAGAAATGAAAAGGGGGACATAAAAACAGATACTGAGGAAATCCAAGCAATCATTAGGTTTTACTTCAAAAGCCTATACTCCACAAAATTTGAATATCTAAATGAAATGGACAATTTTCTTGATCAATTCCACTTGCCAAAACTGATTCAAGAACAGGTAAATCAATTAAATATTCTTAAATTCCTATATCGCTCGTGTGTGTGTGTGTGTGTGTGTGTGTGTGTGCTTGTGTGTGCGCACACGCGCAAGCGTGCGGCTGCGTGCTCTAAATTTGGGACTGCTGTTTCTCTCACTGTGGGGGTTCCTCCTGACAGGGAAACCCTGTCTCTGATGCCTTGGGGCCCACAGTTCTATCTGGGATGGTGAGTCAGGCACTCAGCATGTCTCTGGCCTTGCAGCTGAGTTCCCAGCTCTGGGCTGGCTGCTGAGAGTCCGCAGGACCTCAGGACCTTTTCTAGGCATTGACTGGGTGACCTGAGGTCAGTCCTGTTTGCTTCCATCACTGTGGGGTTTTCTCTATACCGGAAATCCCAATCTCTTGTGATTTGGTGCCTGAAGTTCATACTGGGAAGGTGATCAGGACATGCAGACATACGGCTCTAGGCCGGCAACTGAGTGCCTGCTGGGACCTGGGAACACTTCTGAGTTTTAGCTGGGTGAACCTGAACCCGATTGATTCCCACACCATGGGGTTTCCTCTCACCTGGGAAACATAACTGCTGATGTTTAAGGGCCCAGAGTTTGGTCTCTTGGTTGCTGTGCTGTCACTGCTGTCCTGCTCCTCAGACACAGTGTCCTCCTGGTGCCGCCATCTTGGATTTCTCCCTGAGTTAAGAGTTTTTAAACCAACAATATAGTAGAACAGTATAAAGCAATTTTAAAATTACATTTGAATTTATTATACCAAATCTATTAGCCAGAAAGCCTAGTGGTGAATCTGAATCAAATGCAGCTCATGGCATGAGAAACAGCATTTATTAATTTAGGAATTCATAAAGACATAGGCGATTAGACATATATTTTGAATTATCTTAATTTGAATAGATCTTTATAACTGAAATATTAGCATTATATAATAATTATTTTGAACCAGTGGATATTATGACATCACTTGCTCCCACTGTGTCTCTGACCTGTTGCTCTAATGCCATCTGTATGAATGACAGCTCATGGCAGGTCTTCATTGGCAGTGTGAATTGGTCAAGAAGGTGAGCTCTCAAGGTAAGCAGTCTGTGAGGTAGTTTGGAGCATTCTGTCCTAGGTATGTAGCAGAATCTCTCTGATGTGACTCTGAGTCTAGGTGGATGAACATCTCTGCTGGCTCTATGTCACTGTACAGAGAACAATGTTTTGTGAAACTACCTGATACTTAAGCATTTTTATGCTGTAAAATAGAGCTAAAATTAAATGGCATTTTTTCAGAGATGATTAATGGACAGCCTGGTCAAATTCAAAGCTTTTTAATGTATAAAACTTTATAAATGGAACTACTCCATCAATAGAGTGTAATCAAAATCTGTTTAAATGGATAGTGTATAATTTCTGCACAGGACTCTGTTTAATATAGATATCACTGTATTCATCAGGAATCTTGCTCTATTAAAGGAAAGTCAAGATAAAAAAGATTTTCTAGAATTCAATGAAAATGAAGGCACAGTATACCCAAACTATGGTAAATAATGAAAGAGTTGCTAAGAGAAAAGTTCATAGTACTTAGTGCCTTCATAAAGAAAGTGAAGAGAGTTCATATTAGTAACTTAACAGCTCACACGAAAGCTCTAGAAAAAAGGAAACCAAACACACCTGGGAGGAGCCCATAGCCAATTACCTAGAAACAAAGAGTACAATACAGAGAATCAATAAAACCAAGAGCTGTTTTTTTTTCTTTTTCTTTTTAGAAAATCAACAAGATAGAGACAGACTGTTAGCCAAATTAACTAAAAGACAAAGGAAGAGTATCCAAATTAATACAATCAGAAATGAAAAGAGGGGATATAACAACAGACGTCAATGAAAACAAAAGAATCATTAGATCATACTTTAAAAACCTATACATCACAAGATTGGAAATTCTGTAAAATAAGGGAACTTCAGGTGGTATCAACATCCTTCACCTCAATGTATACTACAGAGCAGTAGTAAAGAAAACTGAATGATATTGGCATAGAAACAAACCGATTGATCAGAGGAACGGAATTGAAAACCCAGAAATAAACCCACACTGCTATGGGCTCTTGAATTTTGAAAAAGAAGCCAAAACCATACAACAGAAAAAAGAAAAAGAAAGCATCTTCAGCAAATGGTGCTGGTCTAACTGGATGTCTGCATGTAGAAAAATACAAATAGAGCCCTATTCATCACCTTGCACAAAACTCAAGTCCAAGTAGATCAAAGACCTTGACTTAAAAGCAGAGACTCTAAACCTATTTTAAGACAAAGTGTAGAAACTCACTGGCGTAGGTGATAGCTTCCTGAACAGAACATCAACAGCACAGGCTCTGAGAGCAACAAGTAATAAATGGGATCCCTCAAAACTGAGAAAGCTTCTGTAAGTCAAAGGACATTGTCAATAGAGCAAAACTGAAAAGATCTTCACCAACCATACATCAGACAGAAGGCTGATATATAACATATACAAAGAACTTAAGAAATTAAACATCAACAAACCAAATAATCCAATTAAAAATGGGATGTAGAGCTAAACAAAATTCACAACAGAGGAATCTCAAATGGCTGAGAAGCACTTAAAGAAATGCACAATGTCCTTAGCCATCAGAGAAATGGAAATTATAATGACTTTACAGTTCCATCTTACATGAGTCAGAATCTCTAGGATCAAACTCAAATGACAATACATGCTGGCAAAGATGTAGAGGAAACGGGAACACTCATCCATTGTTGGTGGGATGGAAACTTGTGCAACCTCTTTGGAAATCAATTTGGCTTCTTCTCAGAAAGTTGGGAATAGCTCTACCTCAAGACCCACGTATCCTACTCCTGGGCATATACCCAAAAGATGTTCCACCATACAACAAGGACATTTGCTCAACTGTGCTCATAGTGGCTTTATTCATAATAGACAGAAACTGGAAACAACTTAGGTGTCCCTCAACCAAAGAATGGATACAGAAATTGTGGTATGTTTACTACTCAGTTATTAAAAACAAAGAAATCATGAAATTTGCGGGCAAATGGATAGAACTAGAAAAGATCAACCTAAGTGAGGTAACCCAGACCCAGAAAGATGCACATGGTATGTACTCACTTATAAGTGGATATTAGACCTATAGCACAGGATATACTATAGCACAGGATATACTACAACCCACAGGCTGAAAGAAGCTAAATAACAATGAGGACCCAAGGGCGGATACCAGAATGTTATTCAGAAGGAGAAATAGAATAGATATCAGAAATGGATGAAGATGGGGAACTGGGCAGGAGATGTAATGGGGAGGGAAACAAGGGTGTAGATTAGATTTTAGAAAAATGGGGGTGGGAGGTGAGATGGCTGGGAACAAGAAGGAAAACAGGAGGAAAATTCTTAGTCAAGCTGGAGGCCTACTACTGGGTAGGTTCCTGGGAGGATATGGGTGTAATTCTAGCTGAGACTCCTAACGAGGGGGGGGGGTAATGAAGACCAAAGTGACCACCACCTAGCAGGCAACAATAGTGGAAAGAGGGGAAAAACAACCCACGGACAAAACTTGTGATCCAAAAATTACCCTGCTTCCCAGAAGTGTAGGGATAAGGAGGAAACAAAGATAGAGGGAAAGTCCAAACAATAATAAGGCCAATATGAGACCCACCCTACGGTAGAGAGCCAGCCCCTGACATTAACAATGATGCTCTGTTATGCTTTCAGACAGGAGTCTAACTTGACTGTAGTCTGGGAGGCTCCAGCCAACAGCAGATAGACAAAGATGCTGGGATTTGCAGCCCAGCATGTGGTAGAACTCTTGGGGTCCTAAAGAATTGTTGGGGAAAAGATGGAAGGATCTGGAGGGTACAGGAACCTCCGAAGACCAACAGAAACAGCTATTCCAGTCCCAGAGGGGCTTTCAGAGATTGAGCCATCAAGTAAGGAGCATGCATGATCTGGATCTAGGCCCCCTGCACACATGTAGCCAAAGGCATGTTTGGTCTTCATATGGGGTGCCTGGTGAGTGGATGGGGTGCTGTGTCTAACCTGCACTCCATTGCCTGTTTTTGGATCACTTCCCTCTGGCATCCTGCTTTGTCTGGCCTCAGAAGATGAAAATATTCTCAGTCCTGATGTGACTTGATGTGGTGGGGAAAGTAATATGGCGGGTTGGGATGCGGCTAACCTTGGATATGGGGGAAAAGGGAGCAGGGAAGTGGGCAGGGACTGGGAGAAGCGGTAGGAGGGGGAACCCTCGGGATGTAAAGCCAATAAACTAATATAAACATTTAAAAATGCACTACTAGAATTGAAAATACTTATTAACATCAATCTACCAGTAGTAGGTGGTTTCAATGCCTGAAGAAGCAGCAAGGTAAGCACCAGGCTCCCATATAACTCCAGCTCTATAGTACTCTGTAGCTGGTCTTTTTTTTTCTGTCACTTCTTTTTTAATTTTTATTTTTATTAATTACAGTTTATTCACGTTGTATTCCAGATGTAGCCCTCTCCCTCATTCCTTCCCAATCCCACTCTCCCTCCTTCATCTCCTCCCATGCCCATCTCCAAGTCCACTAATTGGTAGCTGGTCTTAAAGTTGCCACCAGACTAAGTGACTTGATTGTTTCTTCAGGGGTAAAACAGAAAGAGCTGTCTTTTATAAGCAGATTGCATGTTGAAAGTAAACTGTGAAGGGGAGTCAGGTTTCTCATTGCTTGCTTGCTCAATTGATTGCAAAGCAGATATGTTTACAGCAATGGTATGGATTTGACTGACTACTTCCTGATATAAAGGGACTATGCTGTAATGGAACACGAGTTTGGGCTACTTCTAATATAAGAATGCAAAACTTATCTGTCAAACAGTATGATGCCTTCTTTCTCACCCTGAAGCTTTACATTCTATGATATTGTTAGTTTAAGGGCTATCTGTAGAGTCCTGCTATTCAGTTCATTCCACTTAGAATTCTGACTCTGAGAATTAAAATAGGCTACGCATAAGCATAGAGCTTCATGCTAGCTTATCTGTGTCTTTCCAAATTTTGTGGAGATATTAGACCTATTTCATTTCTTTCACAATTCCATCAAATGGACCAACACTATGCAATGAGCAATAGTAATAAAGCTTCCTTTATATAGCAAGAAGAGTTTTAAACAGTAATTTGATAGAAAGCTTTAAAAATGATGTACAAAACCCAAAAAGAAATTCTGCAATGAATTTAATGAATTTGAAACATTATAACTATCCAGTTTTCCCTGTAGAACTTTTCGTTATGCTTCTTGCACTTCATTTTGTCTGATGTTCCAAGAATGCTAAGCCCTGGATCCTCTTTAGCTGATATGTGTCTCAGAATTGTGTATACAATTCTTGTGAGATATTGTCAAGATTTCTCATTAGATTAAAGAGAGGAATTGCTTTTTTTTGCTTGCTGTAATAATGTTGTGTTCTCCATATTCAGTGGCCCTCAGATATGACCCCAGATCATCTGTGTATGTTTACCTGAGTTTATCCATGTGTATCCTGTGGAAGTTGGGAGCAAGAGAACAAAAATGTGTGTTCAGATGTCCATACAATATGCCATAATTTGAATGACATAATAAAGCTGAAGAGTAACTCTGGTTTAGGAGGCTCTTGTCTTCTGCCAGAAATTATGGACATTAACTCATAAAGAAAAAGATTATTTTGGTAGAAACTTTCAGAAGCTCAAGTCCATGATCAATTTATCTCTTTAATTTGGACAGGACATTATGTTAGGATCCTATGGTGGAACAAAACATTTATAAAAATGGAACAAATAATTTTTGAGATTGTAATTTGATTACAATATTTCTCTCTTACCTTTACTCCCTCCAAGTACTTCCAAATTCCTCTCTTCAAATTCTCCTTCAAATTCATTGCCTCTTTTTTCACTAATTGTTATTTCATGCTTGTATGTATATAAATAAATATTCCTAAATAGAAACTGTTTGCTCTGTATAATGCTAATTATATGTATGTGTTTGGGGATGACAGTTTGGCATTGGACAACGAATTCATGTGCTAGTCTCTGGAGAAGAGCACCTCTTTCATTCCCAGCTTTTCTTAGCTTCCTATAGTTCTTTGCGTATGGTTGAGGACTTTTGGGTTTAGTTCCTCTTCTACCCTTTCCACACAAGCAGTTTGGCATGTTTATTGATGTCCTCTTTGTTCAGCTCAAGTTTGAGAAGTCATGCTGGTGAAACTTTATGGGTGTAGCTTCTTATATTACTAGAAAACATAATCTCATAGCCAATAGATGGGATGGACTCAATATTTGGAGTTTAGGAAACCTGAGGTGAGGCTGACAGCCAAATGGGCAGTGTGACACATAGAAGAGTAGAGGGGTTCTGTGAACCTTAGGTTGCTGAACAATAGGCAAAATTAAAAAATGCAGTATGAGAGAGGGGTAATATTTATATCAAATGGTAAACAACAGGAGTTTTATTTTATTACCCCAGAGCAATATTATTTTGTCACTTACAGACAAAAGTGCCTTTGTGGGAACTTTAAGATCCAGTTAGATAAATGCAGAATTGTGGAGTCCAAACTAAGTAGAGTTGTGAGCACTAGTGTTAACTGTCAACTTCACAGAATCTATAATCATCTAGGAGAAAAGCCTGTAAGCACAGCTTTAATGAATTACCTAGGCTAAGGTTAGGTTAGGCTCTGACAATGTCTACACAGGATTATCTTGATAATATTAATTGATGTAGGAGGATCCATCTTAACCATGGGTAAGACCTTTCCCTAGGTGGAAAAGACCTCTCCCTGGGTGGGGATTTCTGGATACTATACCACAAAGAAATCATGTTAAGCCATAGCACGCAAACATTCTGTTTCTTAGCTGTGGATACAAATGAGACCATCAGCTTCTAGCAACTATTCCTTTTGTTTTCAAGCTATAATAGACTGTACCTTGAACAGTCTATACCTTGCTATAATAGACTGTACCTTAAACAGACTCTACCTTGTACCTTCAAAATAATATCTTTCTTCTTTAAGTTACTTTTGTCAAGACTTTACTGCAACAGGAAAACGAAGACAAAGGGGTTACCTTTGAGAAGAAAGAACTGCACCCAAGTTATAGGCTTCCAGCTGTATCACTCTGAATGTAGAAGCAGATCAATTTAAACCCACGTGTTCTTGGCCACAGCAATGTTTGTCTTTGATCTTCCTATAAGATCCTTCTTACAAGCTGAGTCCCAGGAGGTTCCATGCCCAGCTATACTTTAAAGACTAAGTTGATCAATACTCTGGTATTGTTGGCCAAAGGAGTCCAATAGACTTATCCCAAACATCACATATTATTGCCAAGGCTATTGGTTATCCTCCACAACTTGATGGTAAGACCCTACTGCTGAACACACCATTTACTTTTGTCATCAAATATGGAGAAATTAAGAGTTGGCACCAAACTTGAAGCTTCAACTCTATTGACTAGCATTCTTGGTGCTGGAAATAAACTTTTTTTATTTGTTTGTTTTAAAATATTCTTTGCCTTATGTTATTTTTTAAATATTTTATAAGATTTTATTTTATTTTATTTTATTTTATGCTTTATCTGCATATACGCTTGTACACCAGAAGAGGGTATCAGATACCAGTGCAGATGATTGTAAGCCACCATGTGGTTGCTGGGAATTGAACTCAGGACCTCTGGAAGAGCAGACAGTGCTCTTAACTGCTGAGCAATGTCTCCAGCCCATGGAAAGTAGTTTGCATGATACCACAGGATAAAAGTAATCAGCGATCTCACCCAGCTACCAACTCTTTGACCTAAGCTTACCTAGCTACTAACTCTTTGATTGAAAATGGTGACCTGCCTGCATGATATACTGATGGAATAGTGCACAAGTATTATGGGAGTAAACAATCACTCTTTTTCTTGTTTTTGAAAGACCCATTCCATGAGATAGAACCTATACATGACACTTCTAAGGTGTCCAAAAAAACTTGACTAGATAGGTCATGGGATTAGGGGAAAGCCTACTATTATTATGCTAAATGAACATAGCAATAAAATGACTATTAATGAAATATTGCTATATCCATAGATCCATGCATCATGCAAACCTCATCAGAGAAGCTTCTTCTTTCAGTAGATAATAATTAGTACAAAGACTCACAAATGGACAATGTGCAGAGAGTGAAAGACTTTGGAGTACTCAGCCCTCTGCTTGAGGCTCAGGGATCTATGTGGGAGAGGAAACAAAGATTGTTAAGAGTTGAGAAGTGGTGGATAATTCTAAGGAAATTGTGTCTTCTAGACACAAGAGGGCTGATATACATATAAACTTACAGAGACTGTGAAAGCATGCATAGAATCTACACAGATCTACACAGGTTCAATTCAAACAAAATCCCAGCATGAAGAAGGGAAAGTGGAAAAAAAGTCCCACCACTAACCAAGAAGCTATTCGCAATTGATACCTGCTAACAAAGGTTAAAACTGTTTCCTTCAGTGGAGTGACAATGGATATATTAACCAAAGACACCAGGCAGATCTTATATCTGTAGATCTCATGTTTGTAACCATGTGTCCAGGTTTTCAGATGTGTTCCATTGATTAACATGTCTGTTATTATGTTGATATCCTGCTTCAAAAAAATGAGCATGAAATACAACTTGAAATATGGGTTGGTGTAAATATGGGTTCAGAAGTTCTTTTATTGTCCAAAATTTTTTTAGTCATCCTGTGTTTTTTGTGTTTCCATATGAAATTTGAGATCATTATTTTTTATTTTTGTGAAGAATTGTGTTGGAATTATTATGAGGATTAAACTGCATTTGTTGAACAGCTTTATTTGTAATAGCCAGAACCTGGAAACAACCCAGATGTCCATCAACAGAGGAATGGATACAGAAATTGTGGTATTTTTACACAATGGAATACTACTCAGCAATTAAAAAAGAGGAAATCATGAAATTTGCAGGCAAATGGTGGGACCTAGAAAAGATCATTCTGAGTAAAGTATCCCATAAGGAGAAAGACAAACATGGTATATACTCGCTTATATAGACCTACAAGATATGATAAACACAATGAAATCTATACACCTAAAGAAGATAAACAAGAACGTGGACATGGGTAAGATGATCAATCCTCACTTAGAAACACAAATGGGATGTGCATTGGACATATGACAAGAGTCTACTACTGCAGAAGGCATCTGAAAGACTCTATCTAGCAGTGTTTCAAAGCAGATACTAAGACTCATAACCAAACTTGTGGCAGAGTGCAGAGAATCATATGAAAGAAGGGGAGTTAGTATGATGGGGAAAGGATAGGAGCTCCACAAGGACCAAATATTATCTGTGCACAGGGGTCTTTTCTGAGACTGACACTCCACCAAGGACCATGTTTGGATATAACCTAGAACCTCTGCTCGGATGTAGCCTGTGGTAGCTCAGTAACCAATTGGTTTCCCATAGTAAGGGGAACAGGGACTATTTCTGACAGGAGCCCAATGGCAGGCTCTTTGACCTCCCCACTCCCCAAGGGAGGAACAGTCCTGCTAGGCCACAGAGGAGGACTTTGCAGCCAGTCCTGAAGATACCTGATAAAACAGGGTCAGATGAAAGGGGAGGAGGCCCTCCCTCATCAGTGGACTTGAAAAGGGGCAGGGAGGAGATGAGGGAGGGAGGGTGGGATTGGGAGGGAATGAGAGAGTGGGATACAGCTGGGATACAGAGGTAATAAAATGTAACTAATAAAAAAATAAAATTAAATTAAAGAAAAAAAAACACAAAAAAATTGCATTTGTTGATTCCTTTTTGCAGGATGGCCATGTTCCTACTAATGTAAGATGATGCCAACTAATTCAGAAGCATGGAGATTTTTCCATCTGATTTTTTTCAATTACTTTCTTCAATATCTTAAAATTTTTAGTAGTACAAATCTTTGGGTTTTATGTATTAATCTTGTATCCTGCTACTTTGCTGAAGCAGTTTACCTGCTGTAGGAGGTATTTTTTGGTAGAGTCTTTAGGGGATTTTATATATAAAATTATATTATCTTGAAATAATGATAATTTGTCATATTTTTCTATTTGTTTCCTCTTAGTCTCCTTCAGTTTTCTTATTGTTATAGCTAAGACTTCAAGTACTATACCGAATGGGCATGGAGAAGGTAGCCAGCCTTGCATGGTTCCTGATTTTAGTGAGAATGCTTTGAGTTTCTCTCCATTGAGGATGATATTGGTTGTGGGATTGCTGTAAGTGGCATTCATTATGTTGAAGCATTTCCCTTTTTTCTAGTCTTTCCATGATTTTTATCATGAAGGGATACTGAATTTTGTCAAAGGCACTATCTGCATGTAATGAGATGATCTTTTGTTGTTGTTGTTTTATCTTTAAGAATGTTTATGTGTTAGGTTATATTATTTATTTATTTATTTAATTATTTAAATAGAAACACTCCTGCATCTTTTGGATAAAACCATCTTAATCACATTGGACAATCTTTTTGTTGGGTTCTCCCTTTCAGTTTGCAAGTATTCTTTTTTGTAAGTGTTGAGGAGTTTTGCATCAATTCTCAAAAGAAATATTGGCTTGTAATTTTCTTTTTAGTTGGCTCTTGGTATTAATATTAATACCAGAGTAATTAATTAATATTAATTAATATTAATTAATATTAATATCAGAGTAATAGTTTCATAAAAAGAGTCAGGAAATATTCCCCAGTTTTTATATGTGAAATAATTTGAGAAGTATTGCTGTTAGTTTTTCTTTGAAGCTTTAGGAGAATTTTGAGCTCAATCCTGTTCAAGTTATTTTTATAAACCTGTTTCTCATTTTCTCTCTTAACCTGGCTATCACACAAATAATTGAGACTATTTTATATTTGTTTAATAATAAGCACCATAACACAATACCTGAATAGTTATTACTCTATTCTTTTTTTTTTCAATTTTCAATTAAATTCAATTTTTTTTTTTAATGCAGTTTATTCAGGAACCTTAAACAATCATCTGACCCTGGGGAAAGCCAGCCCACAGCTTAAATAGCCTCTGGGTAGCCAACCCCAGCGTGCCACGTGGGCAATGCAGATAGGTCCACATACATGGAAGCAAGCCAGATCCTCAGCTTTAGCCAAATGTGGAGTTGTTTGTGATAGAGAGCACTCACCCTCGGGAAGGTGGAAGGCGGAAACCAGCTCCATCTTTAAGGCACAGCATTCCGCAGCTCTCTACAGTTCCCCCTTTTTGTTTTAGACACATCAGGCAAGAGTAGAGGTCTGATCTCTGATATTAGAAATAAATTGGGACTTTGTACTGATGTTCCTTTAGGTGTCATCCATCCAAAGAGCATCAGACCCGACCGATACCTTTTTCTCAGAGACGGGACCTGGGGCATCAACCCGCATGCAATCAGACATGCACTTCTCTGGGTTGAAAGCGGCTGACCCTGAGTGCAGTGCTTAGCCTCGCATCCTGAGCGTAACATTTTAGCTTTTTATGGTAGCCAACCATGCTTGGGGAGACTGTTCTGCTTCAATGGCTGTAAAGGCCTGAATGATCATGGCTGCATTACACTGTTGTGAGACTCTAATCTTGCATATATACCACAGGCAAACCAAGGAGACCAACACCAGAAGGCCTACTAATGCTCCCATGCCCGCCCATTCCTTCAGATGATTCATGGCTGCAGCAATCCATGGTGATATTCCTGTGGCTAGTCCTGCGTCCACTCTGGTAGAATTTACTGTGATAATGGCCACTCTCAGCTGCTCCATCGTAGTATTGAATTCTCCAGTCCAATTACCTAAAATATAGCTAGACAATTGTTTAGACAGATTTGCAACACAGGAAAAATTCTCATGTTTTACGCTAGTGACACAAAGTCCAGCATACTTTCATTGACAGACCTCTGATTGAACATCATCAAGCCTCCTTTTAGTTGAGCATTAATTCCTTTTTGTACATCTAAGGCATGAGCTACATTGGCTAAAAGATTATTCAGGGTCTGAGCAGTCTGCACAGTATGACTCCTGGCTAATGCCGCGGTGGTAGCTCCAACAGTCGCCAATGAGATGGCAGTAACAGTGGCGGCTGTAGTTCCAAGATCCCTTTTCTGTCTGAAGAGAGTCATAGCGTGAGGGGCATCAACGGGCACAGGCAGCCAGCGAGGCATGCGAGTAACCAGGGCATACCTAAATTCATTAGCATTCCAGCATTGGGCAAAAAAGCAAGTATCATTACCACAATTACTTGGCTCTATCTGGCTAATAATGAATAAAAATGGGGGATATAAACAAACAGGTGTGGGCTTATAGGAAATATTATGAGAAGCCTTAACCCCCTCGTTGGAACATCTTGCATCAGTTCTAGAACTAGCAGTGGTGGTGTCCGAGGTCTGAGTAGGTTCAGGAGACCATTGCCCCCAGGGGCGTGACGTGCTCCATGCCAATTGACTAACTCCATGTTTTCCTCCACTTTTGAAAGTCATTTAAGGTTCTTAAATTATTTTTTCTTTTTTTTTAATTTTTCCTCAATTACACTTTATTCATTCTGCAAATAAGGACATTTTTTCAAAGTTCAGAGGACAGGAATGGATGTGGTTTCAAAGAAAGTGTACTCAGAGAAGCACAAATCAAAGCCACAGTGAAATACTCACCTTACTACTGTTGGAATGAAAACCCAAGTGACTGTTGGGGAAGAGTGTAGAAAAGGGAGAAGTTAGTATGTATGCAAATTTGTATAAGGATTGTATAAAAGGTATGCATTTCCTCCAAAACAGAGATAATGCTAACATATGACCCAGTAACTGTCCTACTTGCTATACTATACAAAGGAAACAGGATCAATGTGACTAACAGATATCAGCATGTCGTCCTTTAATGCAGTAGCCTCAACAGTAGCCTCAACAGAAATAGCTCAAGTGTTTGTCAGTGGATGATCAGATTTACAGAACTGGTGTGCACGTATAATGATGCATTAGTCAGTGTCGGAATGGAGGACATTCCATATTTGAAACAACATGCATGAACCTGAAGTAAGCCGACATAAAGAGAAATTATTTTATTTATTCATAGACTCTAAAGAAGTGGAACTTACAGAAACAAAGTAGGAGTCAGGTAGTGTAAACAATGGAGAGATGTTGGCCCAAGGGCCTGAATATTCTGATGTGACTATGTCAGGGATCTAATAGTTGTCACAGTGACTGTAATAATAAAAAACTGAGTCATATACTTGAGATTCATGAGGATACAAAATCTCAGATGTTCTTTACACACACACAAGCATATATATAAAATTATATATATATATTACCCAGCCTAATTATATATAAATATATTTATTTATTTATATATTAATAAAATTAGGCTCGGCAGCACATATATATATATATTTATATATGTGTGTGTCTATATAGGTTATATTATCCAGATTGTGGTAATCATTTAAAATGTGCACTTATTTACAATAAAAGGGTTGCATAATATCAGTATATACAATTTTGTCAATCATACTCTGCATAAAACTGGAAAAATTAAATGAATGCCTCATTTAAAGAGATGGGGATCTTGAGCTGCCAAATAACAAATTCACGGGTCCATTGTAGTTCTACATAGCCTTAATACCCTTTCTACTTTTCTCCTTATGCTTTCTCTTCTACTCTTCCCTCTCTTCCTCAGTGCTGGGTGGGGATGGTGCACAACCCTTGTGCATGCTAGCCAATTGTTCTACCACTGAGTTCTTGGGTTTTTGAAACAGGGTCTCTTCATTACTTAGGCTGGCCTTGAACACACCCAGGGACAAAAACTGGCCTCAAAATCATGTTCCTCCTGTTTTTTATCATTCTAATTCTGAGATTACAACATGTGTCACCAGACCCAGCCACAGAATTCCACTTAAAGACTCTCAGTTGGGTAATTGAGAAAGATCAAAAAGCATTATTCAAGAACGTGCTAAGCACCCACCTCATTTCCAAGGTTCCATTTACGTGCCTCTCCCTTTGAATGAGCAGGAAGGCTGTGGTTGCTTTCTTGGATTTTTAATATAGTGTCTGCAGCTAAACCCAAGTAATGTGTTACCCTTGAGCTGATTACTTCATATTGGGTAGTATTAATGACTCAGTTCATACTACTTGTGTTTTCCCCTCTCTATCCCATTTTTAATAGTTTATGACACTTATTATATACTTCTCTTATTTTTATAAAGGCTCCAAATTGTCCCTGGAAGTCTAAGCCAGAGTAATAAGATTTTAGGTCATCCCAAGTACCCATGCTCCTGCTTAATTCCATCCATTCAAGTAGGCTTTGAGGTTCTTCGCTGAGGGAACCCTGGCACTGGTAAAAGAGCTCAAGTTTTGATTTTGCATGGTGAAATATGATATAGATTAGTGAAATGGCAGGTGGGCCAATTGGCTGGCTATATAACAAGCCACACAAAAAGGGTCTTATAAAACCCCCTTTCAAGGCTCAGTCCTCACAACTCCACTGACTCAGCAACAACATGTCAGACACCACAGAGTCCTATTCATAAACATGTGTTTTCAGAAGGAAGGTCCATAGGCTTTAAAAGTAAGCATGGAGACAGTGACATCATAATGGTCTTTATTATTTCGGGCTAGGCCAAAACTCCTAAATTGTTGAGGCAACAGGTAGATTTTTCCTCATGGAGGAAGTCTTCTTTTTTCCAAAGATAGATGACTGGGAGGTGTGAAGAATGCATATTCCTCAGAGAGACACTGGAACAGAGACCCACATGACTCTCATTTCATATTTTTTTTTACATATTCCACTTCAGTAGTTGAGTGTGTTAATTTTTATAAGGCACAGACAGGGCCAAGCTTACACACAGGCTTTTCTTATGGCCAGGCTCATCAAGACCTGAAGAATATCTTAGGACACCCTACCCCAAGGCCTCTTTTTGAGCAAGAAATTTCTATTTATGGTGGCCTTTACATTCAAGTCAAGGGTCATGTCAACATATATTAGTTTACTAAAAATATAGAACATTTAATCATAGGTTGATGAAGAATGAGTTTGTCTTTTAAGGATTTGATGGATGGGGCTAGTAAATTCAGTTTGAAGAGAAGGGTAGAAAGGAGCAAGTGATGGGGACTTGCTAATGGATGAAAGCGTGAGTGCACAAGCACATGTGTGTATATGTGTGTGTGATGTGAATGTATATGTATTGCATATGTCCATGTATATATATGCAAACAGTTGTATATGTGAATATGTATGTACCCATACATGTTTGTGCATATAAATGTGCATAGATGCAGAATAATTAAAGTGGGATGTGTCTTCGTAGGGTGTGGAAGTTGTATCAGAGTACTTATCAAAATGTTTAGCTACATGATAGGGCTTGAGTAATTAAATTTTTTATTTATATGTATGAGACATCTAAACATACACACACACACACAGCACACATACACAAACACACACACACTCCACCCAAAGCAAACTTCAGAAAGTAGAGGAATAATAGTTAAAGCATTCTTAATGATAACCAGATCACTCCAGTTGCCCCCTCTTCTCTCATTTTTATGAGGCAGTATTTATCTGTGTGGTAATTGATTCTTGATTCTTCTCCCTTACCTTCCAAGTGCTGGGATTACAAGCATGCACCACCAAATTCAACTCCAAGCTGTATTTTAGGTTTGCATTTTCACAGGATTTGGGCATTTACAAAGTCTCTCCCCCCACTTTTAACATGATGAGGGGAGAACCAATAAAACAACTTCCTGAGCATGGGACTCTATGAAGGCCTGCCAGGAAGAGACTTTCTTTTTTTGTTCATTGTGATTTCTCTGCATTTATAGTTTCCTTTCTGTCTTGAAGCAGCTGCATTCCTGCAGACCTGGTGTGGTACTAAAGAGAAAGTAAATACTTGATGAGATTAA
Source organism: Meriones unguiculatus (assembly GCF_030254825.1). Classification (NCBI taxonomy): domain Eukaryota; kingdom Metazoa; phylum Chordata; class Mammalia; order Rodentia; family Muridae; genus Meriones; species Meriones unguiculatus. The sequence goes on along the minus strand of NC_083357.1, from coordinate 37,142,234 downwards.
TGATGGTGCATTTATACTTACAAACAGTTCAAATTTAGAAGGATCCTAAAATGCAACATAAACCACCTAGAAAGGCTGATACACAGCAGGTGTTTTTTGAAACTGCAGAGAATTGGACAGGTGCAACAGCAAGGTGACTTGGAATCTGCTTACCAACAGTAATATTTTCAACAATGTGTCTCTGGATTGTGTGGCCAGAGACAAAAAGCTTCACACGTGTGTGTGTGTGTGTGTGTGTGTGTGTGTGTGTGTGTATGTTAGAACTTTTATAATGTTTTAGCCAGGAACTCAGAAGAAATTAATTTCCTTCTGTTTTACAGAACTGGAAACTTATGCCCTGTATAGTATAACATGTTTGGTGAATGAATGAGTGGATGGGCACACCTAGCAGGCCCTTTAGGGCTGTTGTATGGCCATAGTTAGGAGGAGATGATGCAGGGCCCCGCCTTTCCCCCTCCCTTGTTCAGGCATATTTCTCTGCTTCTCCAACTCATCAAATTCCTTCTACCTTAGGGTGTCATGTTGCCATACCATCTGCCTGGAGCTGGTTTTGTTCAAGAACTGGCTCTTTCAGATCACTGACTAAGTTAAGTGCTAGTGTGAAAAAAAGTGTATTTTCACAATGTCATGTCCTGATCAGAAATTGTGTTCTGTTTCTTTCTCTATACTCGTTATTCAGTGACTCTCCAACTAGCATATGAGCTACTCAAGTAAGGCTATTTCATTCCCTGTGACAGACTTGGTCTACTGGGTCCATGAATCCCTGAACCAGAAGATTCTTACTTGAGAAGATAACAGCAGAAAGAACCTTTCTGAGGGTCATCCTACAGCATCTCTTGCATCTTGTGGTAGGTCAACCCTAGATCTAATGAACTCTGGGCTCTCCCTAGAGTCTGGCTTAAGGTCCAGAAAATTCTCTGTGATGAGGGGTGGATTGCTAACTGTGTGTGAAATGCCTAGTTGCCCCTACCTTCCCTATGGCAGAGCCCTGTGTATGGGTTAGAGAATGCTTTCTGTATTTGTATGAACAGCAGGCAGAACATATTTAGAGTCTGCTCTGGTCCATGTGGTAGAAGGCCCAGGGGCTTGTGTAGAGCTGACATTTTGCTGAGTTAAATGGAACTTGCTCTTTAGAGAGATTTCTACATAGGTTGGGACATTTTGATGCATTGGGCTTAGGAAAATTAAAGCTTTTCTTTCCTTTTTGTTGTTCAGACAGTTTGATGTGAGCGAGGACTTTTCAAATAGCACTAAAATTGCCTCCAGCCCCTGCCAAGAATCAATAGGATGATGGCAGTTCCTTCAAATGGAGGCAAAACTACATAGAACAGCCTTCCAAAGCCTTACAACCTAGGCAACAGACAGTAAAGAGAAGCCATAAAATCTGGGCCTTGGTCTGGCAGGGTTTTCCTGGTAGAAGAAGGAGAAGGGGATTCTGGGCAGAGGAAATGGCAAGAGCTGTCAACACAGTCTGTAGATGGGAACAGAGGAGCCATTTGTTCTTCAGGCAGAGCCTATGGTGCCTTATCAGTACCATGCCCAGAATGATGATCTCATTAGCTACAGATAGAAGGTTTGGGCCAGTTAGGGAAGATCTTCAAGAAAAATCTGGGTTCTGCTTGGATTCATTGAGTAGCACATCTTTTTTTTTTCTGAGTCATTCCCACAACAGTGTTCCAGAACACTGTGTACATGCATGCATGCATGTGTGGTATGAGATGGACTGGGTGTATGAAGGGGAATGGTTATATCTTATCTGTAAGGAGAGGCTTGGTTTCTCAGCCCCAAGGCTTCTATAGGTGCTGCTCTCTGGGGTCTGACTTATGGAATTTACTTCTTTCCTTTTTCCAAAATGACCAAGGTCTTTGTTATGGTTGTACATCCAGAGAAAAATCACAAGCAGAAATTTCTCAGCCCTATAGGCTTCGTCAGGGTAAGGTCAAATGCAGTGGTTTCTGTACACAGCTATACAAATACAACTCTTACTAGCAAATAATTCCCTAACTCCACAGAGGGGGATTATTCATTCTGGCTGCTGACCATGGGAGGGGGTGTGGGTGCTCAGGACTTATGAATCCAGGCTCTCATAAACATGGCAGGCAATGGAATTACCCATTGCAGTGATTTCTGCATGATTCCCAGCCTACAGCATCATTTGTGTTATGTAAGGCCAATCCCACAACCGAGCAGTACATAATAATGAGACATATCCTTTTTGCTTAATAACTGTATTTTTAAATTACTTTGGCCAAAATGCTAATGGTTAGAAAATCTTAACCAAGCTCTTCTCTCCTCTGGGCTTATCTACTGTGCTTACTTATTTGGTGATTCTGGGATTTTGCTGAGAAGCTTTGCACATAAAGTTCCCAATTTATTCCTGTATGTTAATTTAATACTGTGACTTTGTCAAGGCTAGAAGTACACACTCTCTTCTTTTTGCTGCCTGATTCCTGACCACTGCAACTGTATTTGGGAGCACTGACTAGTGTGAGGAGGAGACTTCTAAATCATAAAGTGCAAAACTTGCATCTGAGAATGAAGCACCTGTGGTGGACCACTGAGGGCTACTCAGCACAAACAGTGCCTCCTTAGTAACAAATTCCTTCCTGTGTCCTGACCGACTCAAGACTGCGTGGTGAATGCTTGCTTTGGAGCTCCGTCCTCATGGAAAGAAAATGCTGATGGGACTTGGAGACGTCTCCTTGTCTGAGGTCACACGTGGGGTATTTTCAAAATTTCTGATCTCATCTGGGCACGCCTGTAATCCCACCACTCTGAGAGGCAGAAGCAGGCAGATCTCTATGAGTTAGAGGCCAGCGTGGTCTACAAAATGAGCTCAGGACAGACAATGCTACACAGAGAAACCCTGTCTCAAAAAAAAGAACCAAATTTTTATCCCTGTAGATAGTGGAAGAAAGTGAGAGAGAGAGAGAGAGAGAGAGAGAGAGAGAGAGAGAGAGAGAGAGAGAGGCACAGAGAGAAAAACAGGGAGACACACAGATACATTAACTTAAGATACTTTCTGAAGCCACTAGATGTCACTGTCGCCAGATGGCGCACCACCTGTCAGGCTGACAGCACAGAGCCTGAAGGCATTTCCATGAGTTAAGGGGCCTCACAAGGAGCAATGTGCAGAAGTGTACAACACAGAGGAGATGTGACACCTCAATGGCATCAATGGCATGCTGGGTAAGGGCTCAAGTTCGAGGGTTAGGCCAAGGGACACAAATAGCTCTAAAGGTCTGACTGATGGGCTCATCTTGGGCTTTCAGTCAAAAAGACTTGTGATGCATAGCTGCCTGTTTGCATTTTGCAGGCAAGGAAGAGATGGAGGATCACTAACAGGCACATGGATTGTGTGCCCACATTAAGATCAGGGAGACTGAGTGCACTGTCCCTGGAAGAGGAGCCAGACTGACCCTATTTCCTGGGTGGGGCTCCTCTCATGCTGCAGATCTATAAACTCTTTGGGTTCCCAGGGACCAGTGCAGGGGTAGGGCCAGCAGAGAAATCTCATAATCCATAGTTAATGCTGCACAACTTCTGGATGCTTGTGACCCACAAAAACTTCCCAGAGGAGGGAGGCACACCAGGAAGCCACAGTATTTAAGAAACACTGTGCTCTGGAAGAGTTTTTTTTTTTTTTTTTTTTCCTTAGGTGGCCACACAGTTGACATCATCAGAGCTTGTTTTTATTTTTCTGACTATGGTTCTGTATTTATTCATTAAATTACTCCTTTTATTTCTACAGTATCCCACAATTTTAATATCATTGCTATTGTGTGTAATCAAATCCATCTGCCGTTCATGTTGAAAACGATAATTTGAGTAGAAGGGACAAGGACCTGGATGAATTAGTCTATCATAGCCAAGCTACATCGGGACTGAGAGCAGAGGATAGAGTAAGAATGTTGAGTTCCAGATATCTGTCAATGAGGGAGACTTTTTGAGAGAACAAGAAGCCTGTTGACTGGTGTGTTATTCTGAATTCTGAAGAAGGAAACCTGTAAGCCTCCTACTGAGGGATCCTGGCTATTTCCCTTTGAGCTAGTCTTTTTTGGTAAGGGCTGGATGGCTATTTTCTCCTGCTGGCTGAGTTGGAATTAGCAGCTGAGTGAATGAATGGAAATTCTTTCTGCTATGGGCACATTTGGACATATTCCAGTCTTTCTGCTTCTTGAAGGAATTAGCTGGGTGACAGGATCCAAGTGCTATGTGTGTTACAGCTAGTACATGCGCCTGTGTAATATGCTTCTGAGTGGGCCAGAGAGAATATTATACTCTCTAAAGCACTCTTATGGTAAAGGCAGGCAGATCTCTGTGAATTTGAGGCCAACCTTCTCTTCATAGCAATTTCTAGGCTTGCCAGAGCTCCACAGTGAGACCTTGTCTCAAACAAAACAAAACCAAAAAAAGTAGGGAATACTTCAGCCAGGAAAAAAGCAGGCACAACCAGTACTGAGTACTACTTACTCAAACTAGCCCAGGGTTTTATTCACTAGCTAAATGTGAGACCTAAAACTGCTTTAGGCTAGAAATACATCAGTGAACATAGTAGACAAAAAACATAGGTTATCAGAAGCAAAACGTTTAGTGGGAAGAGACGCAAAACAATGCCAGTGACAATGTAAGCATTTGTATTCCATGAAAAGAAAGTGAAGGAAGGGGAGAGGATAGAGATACTGGGTGGGAGAATGTCCATGGAGCCCTAGCGGCTAAGGTAGGAACCAATACATGAGACATACAAGAGAGCAGTAGCAGAGATGGCAGGTGACATCAACCATGTTATAGATCCGGAGGCAAGAACATTGAAGAGGTGATGTGGTGACAAAGTGACCAAAGCCAATACAGAGGTGGGTCAGATGGTGAACCTATTCTTCAGGGAATAGGTCCTCAGTGAAAGTACTGTGGCTGTCTTAGGAGAGATCACTGAGTCAAGGACAGACAGACTTTTTTTGTAGAAGGCTGATACAGAGGCAGTTGCAAGGATCTATGAAGCAGCAGGAGAGGTGAGAAGTGGTCAGCTGTTGAGTATATTTGGGATGAATACACTATAAGACAAAGCCGAGTGCTGTGTCAACTAGATTTGGTTCAAGAGGGAGATGAGATTACTTGTTAAATAAACAGGAGCTCTACTACCTAGTCACCAAACCAGTGCTGGCTCAAAATCAACTATGATAAGAATATTTATCCCTTGGAAATGAGCAGTAGTCCCTTTGTAGACAGGTCTTCTCTGGATGTCCTAGTTAGGACATCCTAGTTGGAAGAGAAGAAGAAGGGATGGTTTTGGGAAGGGCTGTTCTTGCTAATAGGCTAAGGCTGCAGTAGCTCACGGGTTTGGGGGACTGTAGTCTAATTCCTGCCCATTGAAATATTTGCTATGTTTAGTCTGTGGGCATGGTCCTTTCTTAAGCAGTCAACCTTTCTCCAGAGTAAAACATACATAAAATATGTATAATTAAAACTACCATGTACTTCAGACTCACTTATCTTCTAGTTCTTTAGTCATGTTTCATGAATCTCTGCCTACCCTGGCCCATTTGTGAGCTGTTCTGGAACAAAACACACCTTTGTAAACCTTTTCCCAGCACACTCACCACTTTCCTCTTTCTGTCCTATTAAGAATGTCAACCAATTAAATTCTACGATCTCAATCACATTTTGAAAAACATCATACAATGCACCATAAAGTTCAAGAGTAATGATTTGGCATTGTGCAAAGGTTTTTTTTTTTTTAAAAAAAAACTTGGATACTTTTGGTTTACAATTCACCTTCCTTGTTAACATGAACATTTGAGTGTAAATTTCAATGAGGACTTGGCTCTAGTCAGACTATGTACGGCCAACACTCTAGTGTCCAGGAAAATTTCCACTGTCCTTTCAAATAGGCAGAACTAGAGTACCTTAGAGTCTACAGATTTTCCTGTTGGGAATAACAAAAATTTTACAAGAAGTGTTTTTATTTATTTTTTTTTGTGAATATTGCAGACCTATTGCCTACTAAATGGCTTGACATAGACATTCCATCTTTATTGCTGTGGCATTCTAGCTACAGACAGAGAACTTAGACTTCTCAATTAAGGATCAGGCATCCAGGCACCCAGGACCTGGAGCCAGGAAGTCTAGGAAGCAGCCCCATCGGGCTTTAATGTACTTCTTTGGCTGAAAAAAGTCAAAGTTTTGAGTTAACCTCACTGGGAATTCTGAAAGGACTAGCTGCCCTGGGCTCATGCAGGGGACTTGTAGGGACTGTGCAGTGGGACTGTAGCTCTGATTCTCCTTCTTAGCGACTGAGCACCTGGTGATCCATGTTCTGGGTTGATGCCTGACTGGCAGGGAGGCATAGTTTTGGACATGGGCCAGTCTAGGTTTGTGTATCTCCCCATGCTTCATGGTTTGTTTTCTCCTCCCCAGAACAAGCTAACAGAATTTCAGTGGCCAATACTGAGAACATCAAAGCTGAGAAGTGGTTGGTGATTTGGGGCTCAAAACTAGGAAAGTATTAGGGAATATGTGCGGAGCATCATTGCCCAAGAAGTACTACTGCAATTAAGAGATATAGCTGGCACCTGCAGACAATGTCATTTGGGAGTCAGCGTAACGGTGTGATAGAGTAAGAGAACTACTTTGTTTAGTAAACATAGCCCTTTCGATAGACACAGGAAAGCTGAGGAGGCCAGAGCACACATAGGGTAATAGTTCTGTCCACCAAGAGGTTGACATAGATAACCCAAAGGCCTCCCACCTGGTATGGGCTTTAAACATAGACAGGGTTCAGGACCCAGGTCCATTCCTAAGAAAATATGTGGTGACTTACTCTCTGAGGAGCCGGCTATAACTTCAGAGTTTGTTCTGGTCAAAGGTGGCTCCAGAGAAGACTCTGACTTGCAAACCACAGGATCATCGAAGAGGTTCTGGCTGTGCTTTCAGTTAGGTCCAAAAGAGACTGGCCCTCGGGTGTCCCTCAGTCCCAGCATTTGCATGAAGTCATTCATGGCTTATTTAAGGTGGGAATTTGGGGCTAGAGGTAAAAGTGCTCCTGGGCATCATTGATCTGGACTGATAGTTTCAGGCCTTGGGAGGTTGACCCTGCAAAGAGGAAAGGTTTCTTGTCTCTGAGCAGTCCCCTGTGCCATGTGTACTGACTTATATATCAGGCTGTGAGATGCCTCTACATGTGACTAAATACCAGTCTGAATATGTTTATGAGAGAGTTTATGGGCAAGAAATCAGAAGATGGGATAAAGAGGACTGTTCTTTATAGTGGAAGTAGCCTCATATAGTTGTTTTAAGGTCTAAATAGAACAAAAGGTATGCCCCTGTTTACTCCTGCCTGGAATTCTTTAAACCTAGCTCTCTTCCCTTTCTGGTTCTGCAGTAGCTTCCAGAGTTCCGAATCAAGCTGAGATGTTAGCTCTGCAAGTTTTCAGCTTGCCAGCTTTCACAATCACAAGTCAGTTCTTCATGATAAATCTTTCTGCCTCATTCTCTCTGTTTCTGTCTCCCAAGCAGACAACACACACGCATACATGCATGCACATGCAGCACATAGGAAATCTATCATTGGAAGGGGATTTGTTTCCAGAACACCTATGAATATCAAATTCCACAAATGTACAAATAATTTATGCAAAATTACACATTTGCATAGAATCTACTCATGGTCTCCTGTAGATTTTTGAATTATCTCCTGATTCCTTAAAATATCTAATAATTACAAATAGTTGTTACACTGTGTTCCTTAGGAATGAATATTAAGAAAAATGTCTGAAGATATTTGATACAGTTCTCCCACCTCAACTATTTCCTGTCAATGATTGGTTGAATCTCACAGATGTAGAATCTGAGGTGATAAAGGGCCCACTCCACATTTGGAATCATAGCTCTATCTTCACACCATATCAGATAACGGAATGTAAGAGTCTAACTCTGGTCTAGTCTGGAAGAGCTCGACTAATGACTAATTACCTCACATCTTGACATCAGCATCTGGAGGGCAGGCCCTGGTCATCTCTGTGAAATAGTGTCTGGAATCTTGAGAGTAGGCTTAGCTTCCACCTGTAGAAATATGTGCAAAAGTGGACTGCATTGTGGAATGCTTTGCGAGCAAGTCAAATCTTCCTTTGGTGGGATCAGGAGAAAGGGACACAGATCACCTCCTTATATCTCTCTCATCCAGTCAGATTGTGCAGAACTAATAAGCCCAGAGATAATTCATGAAAAGTGAGCCATCACATGTACACACGAGGCCGTGAAACCAAGTGATAGGGAAGCATTTGATATTATCACAGTTGCTTTTTGGTTTAATTCTATGTGCATTTTAAGAAAATTAGGTACAGGCCTCTATAACATATATAATTTTGACCAAAGAAATGTTTAAAACTTTGATTTGGGGGGCAGAGCCAAGATGGCGACTAGCACGCACAGTTTCTGAGCTGTGGAAGAGCTGAATGCCTGAGCTGGTGGGTGGAAGGACCTCTAAAGCCAGGAAAACAATGGTGACGCTTTCTAAACGACAGGGAACATGGCATGAGGTGAGAACTTTGGTCTCGGGTCACCCGGGGACTTGTTTGGGGAAGAAGAGAAATGATCCTTTGATCTTCTGGCACTCCCCTTTCTCAGACCTCCCTCCTCCTTGGCACAGTGGACTCACTGAGATTCTCAGCTCAGACCTAACTGCCTGGGGTCTGCAGCTGCTGAGGCAGAGCTCCTAGCCCCTGAGTGGCAACTGCCAGCGGTACCAGTCTCTGTGCGGTACCATCCTCCCAGGGTCCTGGCTCTGCTAGCCACCATACTGGCTCTGGAGGGTCACTCTGCCACTGACTATATGGCCTGCCCAATCCGTCAGTGACAGATAATACATTATATACTCACCAAAGCCAGGCAGAAATGCCATACAAGCTAGGCACACCAGGTGCTGGGACTCCAAGCTTGGAGAGCACAGTGGAGAGCCCCCAGGACTTCCCAGAAAGCATCTAGACTGGCAACCCAGTCTCCAGCTGCAGCGGGATTTCCTAACCTGGCAGCTGCAGCAGCACTGAGCTGGCAGAGCACATCAGTCCTCCAGCATAAGACCAAACAGGGCCAAACCAGAGAGCAGAGAGCCCGGATACCCCAATCCCTGCCAAAGTGACCTGTTTGAGAGTGAGTATGCCCTTGAGTGTCTGCAGAGCCCCAGATCCATGCCCCTTCTAAAATAGAAGCCAGGCATCGGACCCCTCCCACCCACATACCCACTGTGGGAAACAGAGGGTCACTTGGGACATTGAGACCCTTGCACTGTGGGTCCAGACCCTCGGCACCATCATCCCAGGGTCCCAGGACCGCTAGCCACCATGCTGGCCCTGCAGGGTCGCTCAGCCACTGAATACATGGCCCTCCCAAACCCTCAGTGACAGATAATACACTATATACACACCAAAGCCAAGCAGACCCATCATACGAGCTAAGCACACCAGGTGCTGGGCATCCCAGGCTTGGAGAGTACAGTGGAGGGCCCCCAGGACTTCCCAGAAGACATCTGGACTGGCATCCCAATCTCCAGTTGCAGCGGGACTTCCTAACCTGGCAGCAGCAGCACTGAGCTGGCGGAGCACATCAGTCCTCCTGCATAATAACAAGCAGGGCCAAACCAGAGAGCAGAGAGCCTGGATACCCTGGCCTTGCCGAAGTGACCTGCTTGAGAGTGAGTGCACCCTTGAGTGTCTACAGAGCCCGAGATCCAGGGTCCTTCTAAAACAGAAGCCAGGCATCAGAACCCTCTCACCCACATACCCACTGTGGTATCAAAGATTCGGCCAGTCAATTAAAGGTAAAGAAAAAGGAAATGGATGAAATTCTTAAAGAAACACAGGCAAACATAGCCAAACAAATAGAGACAAAGGAGAGATACAATTATAGAGAGGAAATGAACAAAAAAGTAGAGACCATCATAGAAAGACAGGAATCCACATTCAAACAAATGAAGGGAATGGTGCAAGGCATAAAAACAGAATTAGAATCAATAAAGAAAACACAAATTGAGAAAAACGTTGAGCTGGAGAACTTGGAGAAAAGATCAGGAACCACAAAGGTAAGCATCACCAACAGAATACAAGAGATGGAAGAGAGAATCTCTGGAGCTGAATATACACTCACAGAAATTGATATTTCTCTCAAAGAAAATGTAAAATCAGAAAAGTCCCAAACACAAAATATCCAAGAAATCAAGGATGCCATGAAAAGAAGAAATCTAAGAATAATGGGAATTGATGAAAAAGAAGACTCTAGGCTCCAAGGTCCAGAAAATATTTTCAAGAAAATCATAGAAGAAAACTTTCCCAACTTAAAAAAAGAGATGTCCATAAATATACCAGAGGCCTACAGAACACCAAATAGACTAGACCAGAAAAGAAACACATCATGTCACATCATAGTCAAAACACTAAATCTACAGAATAAGGAAAAGATATTAAAAGCAGCAAGGTAGACCTATCAGAATCACACCAGACTTCTCATCAGAAACTATGAAAGCCAGAAGGGCCTGGGCAGGTGTCATGCAAACTCTAAGAGACCACAAATGTCAACCCAGACTACTAAACCCTGCAAAGCTTTCAATCAACATAGATGGAGAAAACAAAACATTCCATAACAAAACTAAATTTATGCAATGTGTACACAGCAAACCAACCCTACAGAAGATACTAGAAGGAAAACTCCAATCCAATGAAAACAACTTCACCCAAGAAAACATAGCATACAGATAATATCCCAACAAAAATGAAAAGAAAACAAGCAATGAAACACAGTAAGACCACCGACTATAATATAAAAGGAACTAACATTCATTGGTCACTATTATCTATCAACATCAATGGATTCAACTCTCCAATAAAAAGACACAGAGTAACAGAATGGGTGCAGACACAGGATACAACATTCTGCTGTATCCAAGAAATGCACCTCTACAACAAAGATAAACACTGCCTCAAAGTAAAGGGCTGGAAAAAAATATCTTTCAAGCAAATGGACCCAGAAAACAAGCTGGGGTAGCTATCCTAATATCTATTAAAATAGACTTTCAACCAAAATTAATCAAAAAAAGATGAGGAGGAACACTGTATTCTCATCAAAGGAAAAAATCCACAAGGAGGACATCACAATTCTGAACATCTATGCCCCAAATACAAGAGCGCCTACATTCATACATGAAACATTACTAAAACTTAAATCACAGATCAATCCTGACACCTTGATAGTGGGAGACTTTAACACCCCACTTTCACCAAGGGACAGATCATCTAGACAGAAGCCTAATAAAGAAATAAAGGCACTTACAGAGGTCCTAAATCAAATGGACCTAATAGATGTCTACAGAACTTTCCACCCAAATTCAAAAAAAGTATAACTTCTTTTCAGCACCTCATGGAACCGTCTCCAAAATAGACCATATAGTTGGTCACAAAGCAGGCCTCAACAGATCCAAGAAGATTGAAAGAATTCCCTGTATTCTATTTGACCACCATGGACTAAAGCTGCACCTCAACAACAATGGAATTAGAAAAAAGCCAACAAGCACATGGAAACTGAACAACTTGCTGTTCAATGATAGCTGGATTAAGGAAGAAATAAAGAAAGAAATTAAAGACTTACTAGAATTCAAAGAAAATGAAGGTACAACCCTAATTTATGGGACACAATGAAAGCAGTGCTCAGAGGAAAATTCATAGCGCTAAGTGCCTTTAAGAAGAAATCTCATACAAGCAACTTAATGGCCCAACTGAAAGCCCTAGAGAAAAAAGAAGCAAATACACCCAAGAGGAGTAGATGGCTGGAAATAATCAAAGTCAGGGCTGAAACCAATCAATTAGAAACAACTAAAACTATTCAAAGAATCGATGAAACCAAGAGCTGGTTCTTTGAAAATATCAACAAGATAGACAAACCTTTAGCCAAACTAACTAAAAGGCAGAGAGAAACTATCTAAGTCAGCAAAATCAGAAATGAAAAGAGGGACATAACTACAGACAGTGAGGAAATCCAAACAATCATTAAGTACTACAAAAGCTTATATGCCACAAAATTCGAAAATCTAAAAGAAATGGATAATTTTCTTGATAGATTCCATTTACCAAAATTACGTCAAGATCAGGTAGAAAGATTGAATAGTCCTATATCTCCCAAGGAAATAGAAGGAGTCATCAGCAGTCTCCCTTCAAAAAAAAAAAAAAAAAAAAAAAAAGCCCTTGGCCAGATGGATTCAGTGCAGAATTCTACCAGACCTTCAAAGAAGAGATAACTCCAATTCTCTCCAAACTATTCCACGAAATAGAAACAAAAGGAACTTTACCAAACTCATTCTATAAAGCCACAGTCACCTTGCTACCTAAACCACACAAAGACCCAACAAAAAAAAAGAGAACTTCAGACCTATCTCTCTTATGAACATTGTTGCAAAAATACTCAATAAAAATCCTTGCAAACCGAATCCAAGAATACATCAAAGATATCATGCACCATGACCAAATAGGCTTCATCCCAGGCAGGCAAGGGTGGTTCAACATACGAAAATCCATTAATTTAATCCAACACATAAACAAACTGAAAGAGAAAAACCACATGATCATCTCCTTAGATGCTGAAAAAGCATTTGACAAAGTCCAACACCCATTCATGTTTAAAGTCTTGGAGAGTTCAGGGATACAAGGCACATACCTAAATATAGTAAAGGCAATATACAGCAAGCCTATAGCCAATATCAAACTCAATGGAGAGAAACTTAAATCAATCCCACTGAAATCAGGGACAAGACAAGGCTGCCCACTCTCTCCATATATCTTCAACATAGAACTTGAAGTCCTAGCCAGAGCAATAAGACAACTAAGGGAGATCAAGGGGATACAAATCAGAAAGGAAGAGGTCAAAGTGTCACTATTCGCAGATGATATGATAGTATACATGAGCAACCCCCAAAATACAACCAGAGAACTCCTCCAGCTAATAAATACCTTCAGCAAAGTGGCAGGATACAAAATCAACTCAAAAAAATCAGAAGCCCTCCTGTATACCAAAGACAAAAGGGCCGAGAAAGAAATAAGGCAAACAACACCCTTCACAATAGCCACTAATAACATAAAGTACCTTGGGGTGACACTAACCAAGTAAGTGAAAGACCTGTTTGAGAAAAACTTCAAGTCTCTGAAGAAAGAAATCGAAGAAGGTATCAGAAGATGGAAAGATCTCCCGTGCTCATGGATTGGTAGGATTAACATTGTGAAAATGGCCATCCTGCCAAAAGCAAGCTACAGATTCAATGCAATTCCCATCAAAATACCAACTCAATTCTTTACAGACTTTGGAAAAAGATTCTCAGCTTCATATGGAGAAACAAAACCCCAGAATCTCCAAAACAATCTTGTACAACAACAGATCATCTGGAGGTATCTCTATCCCCGATCTCAAGCTGTAGTACAGAGTAATAGTAATAAAAACTGTATGGTATTAGCATAGAAACAGAAAGGAGGATCAATGGTAGCGAATAGACGACCCAGAAATAAACCCACACACCTATGAATACTTGATTTTTGACAAAGAAGCCAAAACCATACAATGAAAAAAAGACAGCATCTTCAACAAATGGTACTGGTCCAACTGGACGTCAACAAGCAGAAAAATGAAAATAGATCCATATTTATCACCCTGCACAAAACTAAAGTCCAAGTGGATCAAAGACCTCAACATAAAACCAGATACTCTAAATTGGTTAGAAGAAAAAGTGGGGAAGAGCCTAGAACTCATTGGTACAGGAGACAACTTTCTGAACAGAACACCAACAGCTCATGCTCTAAGAGCAACAATCAATAAATGGGATCTCATGAAACTGAAAAGCTTCTGTAAAGCAATGGACACCGTCATCAAAACAAAACGAATGCCTATAGATTGGGAAAGGATCTTCACCAACCCTTTATCTGACAGAGGGCTAATATCCAGTATATATAAAGAACTAAAGAAGCTGAAAAGCAACAAACCAAGTAATCCAACTAAAAAATGGGGAACAGAGCTAAACAGAGAATTGTTTGTAGAGGAATATCGAATGGCAGAGAAACACTTAAAGAAATGCTCAACCTCATTAGCTATTAGGGAAATGCAAATCAAAATGACCCTGAGATTTCACCTTACACCCATCAGAATGGCCAAAATGAAAAACTCAAGTGACAACACATGGCTGGAGAGGTTGTGGAGAAAGGGGAACCCTCCTCCACTGCTGGTGGGAATGTAAACTGGTACAACCACTTTGGAAGTCTATCTGGTGCTTTCTCAGACAATTAGGAATAGTGCTTCCTCAAGACCCAGCCATACCACTGCTAGGCATATACCCAAACTTTGCTCCAGTACACAAAAGGGATACTTGCTCAACCATGTTTATTGCAGCTTTATTTGTAATAGCCAGAACCTGGAAACAACCCAGATGTCCATCAATGGAGGAATGGGTACAGAAATTGTGGTATTTTTACACAATGGAATACTACTCAGTAATCAAAAAGGAGGAAATCATGCAATTTGCAGGCAAATGGTGGGATCTAGAAAAGGTCACTCTGAGTGAAGTATCCCAGAAGGAGAAAGACAAACATGGTATATACTTGCTTATATAGACCTACAAGATATGATAAACATCATGAAATCTATACACCTAAAGAAGATAAACAAGAAAGTGGACATGGGGTAAGATGATCAATCCTCATTTAGAAAGATAAATGGGATGTGCATTGGACGTATGCCAGGAGTCTAAGGCAGAAGGCATCTGAAAGACTCTACCTAACATTGTTTCAAAACAGATACTAAGACTCATAACCAAACCTGGGGCAGAAGGGGAGTTAGTATGACATGGAAAGGATATGAGCTCCACAAGAACCAAATATATCTGGGCACAAGGGTCTTTTCTGAGACTGACAGTCCACCAAGGACCATGTATGGATATAACCTAGAACTTCTGCTCGGATGTAGCCCGTGGTAGCTCAGCAACCAATTGGTTTCCCATAGTAAGAGGAGCAGGGACTATTTCTAACAGGAACTCAATGGCAGGCTCTTTGACCTTCCCACCCCCCAAGGGAGGAGCAGTCCTGCTAGTCCACAGAGGAGGACTTTGCAGCCAGTCCTGAAGATACTTGATAAAACAGGTTCAGATGAAAAGGGAGGAGGTCCTCCCTCATCAGTGGACTTTGAAAGGGGCAGGGAGGAGACGAGGGAGGGAGGGTGGGGTTGGGAGGGAATAAAGGAGGAGGATATAGCTGAGATACAGAGTTAATAAAATTTAACTAGTAATAAAAATTAAATTAAAAAAAAGAAGAGCCTGACCTTTGAAAAAAAAACTTTGATTTGGCTAAAATAAAAAAAAATTCATAACTCTTAGGTCAGGCATATAAAGAATCTAAACAAACTTATTTGTTTCACCTGCCTGGCCATTGACTGAGCTCATAGCAGCAGATTCAAAAGCTTACGTAGGAAAATGAAAAGGGTTAATTAAGAACTGCTAACACCTTGTAGCAATGTTTTGTGCTTAGTGAGACCTTCCATGCTGTAGGGTAGTGAAGAGCGCTGCAGGCATTGATAAACAGAAACATCTCTGCAGCAGGCATCCTTCTCCTAGAAACACTGTGATTCAACAGTCACCTTACAGTCAGTTGGCTTGAAGAGAAAGTTCAAGCTGTGTTGTCCATTTCAAACTGTGAGAGTTTTTTTCTTTTTATTATTATTATTATTATCAATTACACTTTATTCATTTTGTATCCCCCCCATAAGTCCCTCCCTCCTCCCCCTCCCGCTCCCACCCTACCTTCCCTTTCTGCATGCATGCTCCTCCCCACATCCACTGATAGGGGAGGTCCTCCTCTCCTTCCTTCTGATCTTAGTCTATCAGATCTATTTCCTATTAATGAATTCTTCTTTTTCTTATTAATCAATTCTAATATTTTAAAAACAACCATGTGCCCAAAGATTCAACATCTCTTCCTTCTTTCCTCTCTCTCATCAAACCCATTCATACTTTCCTTCTTTCCAACTCACTATGTAACCTAGTCTTCTTTCTGCTTCTCTCCCTCTTCCCTTATCCCTGTCCCTTCTTCCTTTTTCCTCCCTCTCCTCTTTGCCCTCTATGTTCCCATGCCTCTTTCCAACTTAATATGTAGTTCAGTCTGTACTTGAAATTACAATTCTCTTGCCTTGGCCTCATGAGTTTTGGGATTATAGGCATGTATCACTCTACCTGGCTTTCAGTTCAGTTATGATATTGACCGTATTTCAGGCTTTTTGCATTCAAGGCTCAATTGCACAAATCACCCTCACTTAAGACACAACAGTAAGGTCTACACATAACCCTCACTGTTTTTCAGTTTGGCTACAAGTTGGGAATGCCCATGATCCCTCCTCAAGTGGCATAATTGGCCGTAATGGACGACAAAACTTGAAACACTTTACTTACCGGATGCTGGAAGGATATGATTTAGAAACAACTAAAGCAAAAGGAATACCTGGTAAGGTATGAGAATGGTTTTGGCAAGGATTTTATATCCTCTCTGGGGCCCACCTTCATAGTACCTTGATGCCTTTAATGCCTATCTTACTTAGGGACTTTATGGGGTTCCACTGTATAAGCACTCTTGACTGAATAATTGGTATGGCTGAATTAAATTTGTGGCCCTCATCAACCTCACAGAGGTCAGGCATGAGGCTGAAAGTTTTAGTCTTCTGATCACGAGGTAGGTTTTTTTAAACATTCAGCAACAAACTTGCAGATCTTAAGAGGTCCATTCACTAAAACTCAGCATAGCTCAGATATGATAGAAAGGACATGGTTGGTGGGCACTACATGTTATCTGTTTAATTCATTTTATACAGGGTCTACAAGGATGGAGCATTTCTCCCAAGAGTTTGACAGTGTATGTCTGCCCACTAATGAGGCTCCTCAGTCACAAGGCTCAGCATTTCTGGATCTGTGCTTCCCTCCTATGCTTCAGCTAGTTGTGGCCAAGGTAGACTTGTAGCTTGGCAGGAAGGGTCTAACTGCATTTATACATATAAATATAGTTAGGTATATTACCTAAACATTTAATATATATTCAATACTGATATTTGATATAAAATATACTGATATAATAGAAAACCATATTGTATACAATTAATAAACAACACACACTTGATATATTTAAAATATACTAATATATTTTAAAATACAGTCATCCCTTGGTATCCACAGGGGATTCTGGGATCTCCCCAGATACATGGATGTCCAAGTCCATAGCCCAAAATAGCACAACCATCTTCATACCATCTGCATACCATCTTCCAAGCTTTAAACATCTTTGGATTACTTGTAGTACCTAAAGAAAAGTATGTGGTAGGTGAATGATTCTTTGATAAAAGGTGATAGCTACACTTATCTGTGGGTATAAAGGTAATATTCAGAATGTAATTAGAAGTTATGCTGGTATAAAAAAGTGGTGGTATCAAATCCTCTTTTAAAACCCAGTAGCCTCAGGAAGTCAACTAGGTTTCTCGTATCAAAAATAATTTCCTTCTTGTAGAGTGGGCTTTATGTACATTTAGAGAGCTGCTGGTTACCATCAACATGCGAGTGTGCCTTTACAGATCTTACCATGTTGTTCTTTGTTGTAGTTCACATGTATCACAATTTAGTAAGAATATTAATTGTTTCCCTCCACTGGCAGTTTGCATAGTGTATTCTGGTACCTCGTAGCTAGAACGCCAGAAGGAGACCTTCAAGCTTGCTTGAGTAATCCAAGTCAAATATCCTTGGCATGTGGTGTCTTCAGCAATAGAAGCTTACCTTAAACTTCTGAAAACCAACCAAGAGTTACAGCAGTAGTATATATTGTTTTAGGAATCATTTATACTACCCTGACCAACCATTTGAAAGATTTCCTTACTTTCTACTGAGATTTTGTTAAGCTGTGGTTCTTGTCGGAAGCTTTGTCAGTCCAACGGGCATAATACACACACATGTGCATACACATAAAAGGTATATGCATATGTGTCTGTCTATCTATCTATCTATCTATCTATCTATCTGTCTGTCTGTCTGTCTGTCTGTCTGTCTGTCTGTCTATCTATCTATCATCTATTTATATACACATATGTATACAACTATACTTCTATGTATTATGTATAATTTTAGGTAAATATTAAATAATAATATTCCTTGGTGCTTTTTCAAATAACCTTGGTGTTATTTATCTCTCCTCCCCCTTTTTCCTTCTGTATTGACCTTCCTCACCCCTCACCACTTGCAAAACCCTCCCTCTTTTTCCATTCCCCATTTCATATCACCAATATTTTGCTATTCCCCTCTCAAGTCCACCCCACCCCCTGCCACCACCACAGGCCTTTTTCACTTTCCTGGTATCTGCAGTTACGCTGTGTTGTGTACTCACATTTGAAGATTTTGAGTTAAAGACTGCAGATGAATGAGAACACAAGGCATTTGTCTTTCTATGTCTGGATTACCTTACTGAGTATAATATTTTCTAGTTCCATTCTTTTCTGAAAAAGTCATGATTTATTTATTTATTTGTTTATTTATTTATTATAGGTGAATAGTATTTCCACTCATCAGTTGAAAGATAATTAGGTTGTTTCCATTTCTTAGCTATTGTGACTAGGGCAGCAATGGACATTCTACAATGAACTATAATGAGAAAGTGGTGTAGAATATTGAGTCCTTTGACCATATGCCAAGGAATGCTATGTCTGGATCATATGGTCAATTTAATTTTAGTTTTTTGAGGATTCTCAATACTAAACTACAGAGCAGCTATACAACTCGTATTGGTATTAATGATGAATGAAACCTCCTCTCACCATGTTCTCTACAGCGTTTGTTATCAGTTGTTTTCTAATCTTAGCCGTGCTTCCTGAGGGAAGATGCATTATGAACTATTTTGATTTGTATTTTAAATTTTACATTTTATTTTTATTAACTACAGTTTTTTCATTTTGTATCCCAGCTGTAGCCCCCTCCCTCATCCCCTATATAGCAAAGAGTCTCTTCCATTATGTGGATTTCATCTTCTCTAGATTTTTTCCTTAGCTGCACAAAAGCCCAGATTCTACCTAAGCCATCAGTTCCTTGTCTGGACTGTATAAAACCCTTACAAGCTACTGGAGTATGTTTGATTTGTTTATGTTGAAATTCTTTAACTCTTAGTTGGGATTTTAGAGTCATCAGCAGGTCCCTGTTTATACACAGAACCTAGTTTATACACAGAACCTGTTTATACACAGATCAGGACTCAGAGATTCACATTTGAAATGTGAGGGAATGAAACTGCAGACTAAAGTTCTGGGCCTCATTTCTTGATGGTGTACTGAGCACATGCTCAGGGGTTAGGTCTGTGTCTGACTCTAGCCTCAGAGAAATGGAAACCCTGAATAATGCCAAAAAAGTAGATTCAGCTTGATGAAGTGCTGAGATTAGGATGCAGGCTGAAAAGACAGATTCACTGGGAACAGAATGTATGAGCATTAAACTGGCAACTGACACCAACCTGAAGCTATTGAGTTCCCTTTGTCAACCATGCTTTTAGAGGAAGTTCAGGATGCAGCAGATTAGCAAGCATGGTCTCTGCTTGTGCTGAGGGTTTTGAGTGAATGGATGGAGTGGCCAGCAGGATGATTTGGATTCCTCCTATAAACAAACATAGAAGAATGTTTAACTTTTTAATCTCAGACCTGACTTTGTTCCAAAATCATGTTTTTCCCTTCTTACGATTTTTACAAAATGATGCAAGTGAATGCAAGTAGTTGATAATAAGCTAATGAAATATATAATTTCATATTTGCAAATTGAGCTTCACAGGGGTTCCATGTGGGCTTGGGGGTGTCTGGGCAGGTGGTGGGGTGTGTTGATGAGCTCTGTTCTGTTAGGAGATTGGAACTGAGGCCCTCTAGTTATCTTGTGATTCAGATGTAGTAGGACCCCTTCCCCAGTTTCAAAATTTGTCATTTTGTCTGCCTCTCAATTAGACAACACTTTCAAACATGGCTGTTTTCTTCCATAAACTAACCACTCCTTCAATGTTTGGGATTAAATGTGTGTACTAAGGGTGTGTTTGTATTCTAGCCAGATCATACTGTAATCCAGGGTATGTCTGCATTCCAGCTGGATCACATAGACCTAGAGGGTCTATAGATGTGATTCCTTGCTGGAGCAGCCATGTTGCTGGATTAAAATTTCTCTATAGCATGTTTCCTAAACCTATACAGTGTCACAAATGGTGAGTCAAGTATTAAAATGTTAAAAACTATGGGAGACATCTCATTCGAACTACCACAGAAGATGTGTACAAAATGACCTTGGATTACAAAGTTTATAGAAGGAAGCAGCTATGTTTGAAAGTGATGTCTAATTGAGGGGCAGACAAAGTGACAAATCAGAGAAAGATTTGATAGAATGAGTCAGAGCTAGAATATGTCCAACTCTCACCAGAACAAGACAGAAGAGAAGAGCTATTTAAAAGCAGCAGAAAGAGAGAAAAGGAGTATTTAGTTGGGAATGTCATAGTGTGTATCACAGTTTTACTAGGACCATTTTACAGAAACAGGTTGCAGAAAAAACCAGCTGGACACAGGTAAAGATAGAACCAGAGAATGAGGAGCCAGATGATTAGAACATGTTGCCAAAGTTAGTATGAAGCCAAGCAGAACAATTGAGTCAGAAGCTGAGAGGCCAGATTTAATCAATCAACCTGGAGAGGAATTTGGGCCAAAACAGTTAAGTTAAATCAGCTAGTGAGAGTGAGTTTATTTAGCAGTAAGTCTTGGAGGATGAAACATTCTAGCCATAGGTTAACACATAGTGGTAGGAAGCTAAAGCCTTCATGGTTTGGGTTTACAAAAGATTATAGTATACAGAAGCTAGAAGCTTCCAGGCCTCTCAAAATAGCTAGAACAAAGAAAGAAACTCTCTGGGCTCAGCCCAAGGTGGGTATTCCTACAGCTTGGGCATGGATCTCATTTTGTCCTATCATCTGGAGAGATAAAAACATTGATAGCATGGACTTTCTGGAGGAGGTGCTCTACTACGGGTAGCTTACCCATTTTATTTTATTTTATTTTATTTTATTTTGTTTTATTTTTTTCTGTTTGTTTGTTTTTATTTTTTGTCTAGACTCTTCCTTTCCTAGATGTTTCTATAGCTCCATCTAGATAGCTTACCCATTTTAAAGCCTTCTACTATTTACAGTTTACACTCTCCCTGATTTGCTCTTTCAGTTAGAGATATGAGCACTCAGCTTCATGCTCCTGCCACCATCCCTTTGCTCCACCCACTAAAACTGTAAATAAAATAAACTGGTGTTTTCTCAAAGTAAGAGAAATCTTCCTAAATAGCTATTGATTAAAAACTTTCTAAATATCTATTGATTATAAAACTGTTTGTACACATGTTCTTCATTAGTGGAAGATAGCCACAAAAGTTGCCAAGGTCCAAGGAAGGTCTGATATCTGTCATGTGGTGCAAAAGGCCCAGCCAAGAACAAGGTAACATGACTCCAGGGCCTGCCCACTTTAATGCCCAAGTCCTCTCTACATGTGAGCATAGAAGCCTGGTGTCCCTGTTACTGAGGTAAAAGGGAGCAGGCTTGGTGGGTCCTTCACTTGACTGTGGATATCTGAGAAGGCTCTATAGTGAATTGTGGCTATGTGCCCTGGAGCTGCACTAACTGCAACCAGGCAATCCCACATCTCAGCTTTTAGACCCACCTAAGAGCAAGGGCAGCTGACCTGAGTTTCTTTGTCTTTTGGTCATTTTGGCTTGAAATGCTTCTCACAGGAAGATTTTATTCAGAGACTTGTGTTTTGAATCCTGTACTTTGAAAAAATTTTGAGAAATTTGTGTTTGAATCTGGTATTTTAATGTTGTTGCAGAGATTTTCCTTGACAATCTTAAAACTAGCAAAATTTTTTTAGGAATTTGTGATTTTCACAGGTAAATGTTTTAGAGGCTTATTTGACTGTGCATCTAGGTAAGTAATTATCTTTTTGGAATTCGAGTGATGATTTAAAAAGAGCCATTTTGTAGAGGACATTTAAATTTCTTACCCACTGCAAACTTTATTATTCCCTCTTTTCATAATTAGAACAACAGTGCATATGTTATGGGCTCAGGCAATATCACTGACTTAAAGACACATTGAACTGGCCCCATTCCAGATTCCTTCCTGAAATTAGAAAAGATGAAGGAAAACAGCAGAAGATGAGCAAGAAAAAATGTGGAAGAGGGAATCTATTGTAGATTGAATGAAAAATGTCTTCCATAGGCTCATGTATTTGAACACTTTGTTCCTAATTGGTGGAGCTATTTATGAGACTTTTTTTTTTTTAAAAATTCACTTTACATCCTTATTGTAGCTCCATCTCTTTCCTCCTCTTCTAGTCCCACCCTCCCTCCTTCCCCTTACCCCCTTACCTTTTCCTCAGAAAAGGGTAGCTCCCTTTCCTATCCACCCAAGGTCACCAAATTGCATCAGGACTGAGCCTGTCCTCTTCCCCTGTGGCCTGGAAAGGCAGTCCTCCTAGGGGGAGGTGAGAAAAAAACCTAGCAATGAGTTCATGTCCAATGCAGTTCCCACTTCTTTTACTAAAGGACCCATATGAAGCCTAAACAGCCAGTCTGCTATCTCTTTGTAGGGAACCTTGGTCCAGTTCATGCATGGTCCTTGGTTGATGCATGAGTCTCAGCAGACGCCTCTAGGCCCTGGTTAGTTGGCTTTGCTGTTTTTCTTTTGGAGTTCTTACCATCTCTGGGTCCTTTTCTCCTTTCTCCCACTATTTCCTAAGACTACCTAGGCATTGACCAATGTTTAGCTGTGAGTCTTAGTATCTGTTTTTAAGCACCTCTCGGTAGAGCCTCTCAGAGGACAATTCTGACAGTCTCCTGTCTGCAAGCTGAGCAGAGAATCATTCATAGTGTCAGGGATTGGCACTCTTTGATAGGGTGGGTCCTCAGTTGGGCCAGGCATTGGTTGGACATTCCCTCAATCTCTAGTTTTTCTGCTCTGTCTTTACTCCTGCATATCTTGTAGGTAGGGTAAATTTTGGATCAAAGTTTTTGTGGGTGGGTTGGTGTTCAGGTCTCTCTGTTAGGAGGCTAGTCTAGTTAAAAGGTGTCCCCATCAGTTTCTATGGCCTCTACTACTAAGATTCTCTGCTTGAGTCCTTCTTATAGCCTCCTGAGAACCTACTCTGACATAGGTCTCCAGATTGTCACAGATATCCCCACCCTCAATTTCTCTTTTCTCTACAGGCCTTCTGTCCTCTCACCCTTGTTCTCACCAGGTCTGATCTCTACCCTTTTAACTCTCTGTGCTGCCTCTCTTACCTTGTTCTCTCTCTTCAACCACTGCCTCATACTCTTTTATATATCATTGTGAGTGAGATTTATACATCCTACCTTAGATCCTTCATGCTACCTATCGTCTTTGGATCTGTGTCTCGTAGTATGCATATCCTATACTATATGACTAATATCCACTTGTAAGTTGAGTATATACCATATGTGTTTTTCTGAGTTTGGGTTACCTCATTCAGGATGATCTTTCCTAGTTCCATCATTTGCCTGAAAGTTTCATGATTTCTTTGTATTTAATAGACGAGTAGTATTCCATTGTGTAAATGTGCCACAGTTTCTTTATTCATTCTTTGGTTGAGGGACAACTAGGTTGTTTCCAGATTCTGGCTATTGTGAATAAAGCTGCTATGAGTGTAGTTGAGAAAGTGTCTTTGTTGTATGGTGGAGTGTCTTTGAGTATATACCCAAGAGAGGTATAACTCTTCCCAGTTTTCTGAGAAAGCACCAGACTGATTTCCAAAGTGGTTGTACAAGTTTACAGTCCCGCCAGCAATGGAGGAGTGTTCCCCTTTCTCTACATTCTTGCCAGAATGTGCTGTTACTTGAGATTTTGATCTTAGTCATTCTGACCAGTGTGAGATGGAATCTCAGACTCGTTTTCATTTGCATTTCCCCAATGACTAAGGACGTTGAGCATTTTTTAAAGTGCTTTTCAGCCATTTGAGATTCTTCTATTGAGAATTCTTTCTTTAGTTCTGTGCCCCATTTTCAACTGGGTTATTTTGTTTGTTGGTGTTTAATTTCTATTAGCCTTTTGTTTTGTGTAGGATTGGTGAAAATCTTTTCTCAATCTGTAGATTGCTGTTTTGATCTAGTGATAGTGTCCTTTGCTTTACAGAAGATTTTCAGGTTCAAGAGGTCCCATTTATTGATTATAGATCTTAGAGCCTGAGCTGTTGGTGTTCTGATCATGATGTTGTCTTTTGTGTCAGTGAGTTCAAGGCTCTTTCCTGCTTTCTCTTCTAATAGATTTAGTGTATCTGAGCACTTTGATCATTTGGTCACTTTTGATCACTTTGGTCATTTTTCCTATGTTACCCCCCCCTTTTTTTTTGGTAAAGTCATCCTTTATTTTTTAGTAGCTAAGAAAACAAAAAACAAAAAACAAAAAACAAGACAGAACTCTCAATTTAACCCTTTTGTCAGCACGTGGAATGTGACATAACCAGTGATTCAAAACAAAGAGGATAGTTCAAGCCAAAGCAAGGAAATGGCCATTTAATGACCCTGTATATCCATTTATTTGTGGGACAAAGGTGATTAAAAAAAAATTGGCCATTGTTGTGGTTTGAATATGAAACAACCCCAAAGACAGTTGTGTTAAAAACCTAATCCCCAGCTGGTGTTGCTATTTTAGGATGATGAGCACATTAGGAGGTGAGGCCTGGCCAGGGGAAGTAGATCTGTCTTTCACCCTGCTGTTTTCTGGCCACCATGAAGTGAGAATGATTGCCACATGCCCCTGCTGGGCAGGCTGATTATGGGCAGAAACTTCTGAAAGCATGAGTCAAAGAACTTTCTTAGGTCATTTTATTTTTTTAAGTTAAATTTTTATTTTTTATATTAACTACAGTTTATTTACTTTGTATCCCAGCTGTGGCCCCTAGCCTCATTCCCTCCCAACCCCACCCTCCCTCCCTCATCTACTCCCTGCCCCTCTCTAAGTCCACTGATGGGGGAGGTCCTTCTCCCCTTTCATCTGATCCTAGTTTATCAGGTCTCCTCAGGACTGGCTACAATGTAGCCTCCCTCGGGGAGTGGGTCAAAGAGGCAGCCATTGAGTTCATGTCAGAGACAGTCCTTATTCCCCTAACCAGGGAACCCACTTGGGAACTGAGCTGCAATGGACTACATCTGGGCAGGGGTTCTAGGTTATATCTATTCATGGTCCTTGGTTAGAGAAATAGTCTCAGAAAAGACCCCTGGGCCCAGATATATTTGGTTCTTGTGGAGCTCCTGTCCTCTCCAGGTCATACTAATGCCCCCTTCTTTCATATGATTCTCTGCACTCTGCTCTAGGTTTGGTTGAGTCTCAGCATCTGCTTTGATACACTGCTAGGTAGAGTCTTTCAGAGGCCCTCTGTGGTAGGCTCCTGTTCTGTTACTTGTTTTCTCTTATCTCCAATATCCATCCCATTTGTCTTTCTAAGTGAAGATTGATCATCTTACCTCAGGTCCTCTTTCTTTATCTTCCTTAGGTGTATAGATTTTAGTATGTTTATCCTATCTTATAGGTCTAGTATCCACTTATTAGTGAGTATATACCATGTGTGTCTTTCTGCTTCTGGGCTACCTTACTCAGGATGAATTTTTCTAGATCCCACCATTTGCCTGTAAAGTTCATGATTTCCTTGTTTTTAATTGCTGAGTATTATTCCATTGTGTAAAAGTACCTCAATTTCTGTATCCATTCCTCCGTTGAGGGACATCTGTTTTTTTTTTTTTTTTTTTTTTTGTTTTTTGTTTTTTTTTGTTTTTGACAAAGAAGCCAAAACCATTCAACGGAAAGAAGACAGCATCTTTAACAAATGGTTCTGGTCCAACTGGATGTCTACATGCAGAAAAATGAAAATATTTATCACCCTCCACAAAACAAAAGTCTAAGTGGATCAAAGACCTCAACATAAAACCAGACACACTAAATCAGTTAGAAGAAAAATTGGGGAAGAGCCTAGAATTCATTGGCACAGGAGACAACTTCCTAAACAGAACAACAACTCATTGGCACAGGCTCTAAGAGCAACAATCAATAAATGGGACCTCATGGAACTGAAAAACTTCTGTAAAGCAAAAGACACTGTCATCAAAACAAAACGACAGCCTACAGACTGGGAAAGGTTTTTCACCAACCCTATATCTGACAGAAGGCTGATATCCAGAATATATAAAGAACTAAAGAAGTTAAAAATCAACAAAGCAAGCAATTCAATAAAAAAAGGGGGGTATGGAGCTAAACAGAGAATTCTCTGTAGAGGAATATAGAATGGCAGAGAAACATTTAAAGAAATGCTCAATGTTGATGTACCACAATTTCTGCATCCATTCTTCAGTTGAGGGGCATCTGGGCTGTTTCCAGCTTCTGGCTATTACAAATAAAGCTGCTACAAACATGGTTGAGCAAATGTCCTTATTGTGTACTTGAGCCTCTTTTGGATATATGCCTAGGAGTGGTATGGCTGGATCTTGAGGAAGTGCTATTCCTAGTTGTCTGAGAAAGCACCAGATTGGTTTCCAGAGTGGTGGTACAAGTTTACATTCCTACCAGCAGTGGAGGAGGGTTCCCCTTTCTCCACAACCTCTCCAGCATGTGTTGTCATCTTGGCCATTCTGATGGGTGTAAGGTGAAATCTCACTGTCATTTTGATTTGCATTTCCCTAATGGCCAATGACATTGAGCATTTCTTTAAGTGTTTCTCTGTCATTCGATATTCCTCTACAGAGAGTTCTCTGTTTAGCTCTGTTCCCCATTTTTTTAATTGGTTTACTTGGTTTGCTGCTTTTCAGCTACTTTAGTTTTTTATATATACTGGATATTAGTCCTCTGTCAGATAAAGGGTTGGTGAAGATTCTGCAATGAAAAATAAGGAAATCATGAAATTTGCAGGTAAATGGTGGGACCTGGAAAGGATCATCCTGAGTGAGCTGTCCCAGAAGCAGAAAGACACACACGGTATATACTTACTCATATAACATATAACATAGGATAAACCTACTACAATATGTACATCTAAAGAAACTAATTAAGAGAGAAGACCCTAACTAAAATGCTCAATCCCCATCCTGAAAGGCAAAGAGGATGGACATCAGAAGAAGAAGAAAACAGGAAACAACCTAGGAACCTGCCACAGAGGGCCTCTGAAAGCCTCTGCCCTGCAGACTATCAAAGCAGATGCCAAGACTTATGGCCAACTGCTGGGCAGAGTACATGGAATCTTATGTAAGATGTGAGAAATACTAAGAGCTGAAGTGGAAGGGAACCCCACAAGGAGAGCAACAGAACCAGAAAATTTGAACACAGGGAACTTCCCAGAGACTCATACTCCAACCAAGGACTATTCATGGAGATAACTTAGAACCCCTCCACAGATGTAGCCCATGACAGTTTAGTGTCCAAGTGGGTTTCATAGTAATGGGAAGAGGGACTGCTTCTGACATAATCTGATTGGCTTGCTCTTTGATCACCTCCTCCTGAGGGGGGATCAGCCTTACCAGGCCACAGATGACAATGCAGCCACTCCTGATGGGATATGATAGACTAAGATCAGAAGGAAGGAGAAGAGGACCTCCCCTATCAATGGACTTGGGGAGGAGAATGAGTGAAAAAGGGGGAGGGAGAGTGGGATTGGGAGGGGAGGAGGGAGGAGCTTATGGGAGAGATACAAAGTGAATAAAGTGTAATTAATAAAAAATAAAAAAAAATTATACCAAAAAAAAAGAGAAATGCTCAATGTCCTCAGCCATCAGAGAGATTCAAATCAAAACGACTCTGAGATTTCACTTTATACCCATCAAAATGGCTAATGTCAAAAGCTGAAGTGACAACACATGCTGGAGAGGTTGTGGAGATAGAGGAACCCTCCTCCACTGCTGGTGGGAATGTAAACTTGTACAACCACTTTGGAAATCAATCTGGCGCTTTCTTAGACAATTAGGAATAGTGCTTCCTCAAGATCCAGCTATACCACTCCTAGGCATATATCTAGAAGATGCTTAAGTACACAACAAGGACATTTGCTCAACCATGCTTGTAGCAACTTTATTCGTAATAGCCAGATCCTATGTTAATCCTACATGCCTACAAGTACAGGAGATCTTTCCATCTTTTGATATATTCTTCAATTTCCTTCTTCAGAGATTTGAAGTTCTTGTCGTACTCTTCTTTGACTTGCTTGGTTAGAGTTACACCAAGATACTTTGTATTATTTGTGACTATTGTGAAGGGTGTAGTTTTCCTAATTTTTTTTTCAGCTACTTTGTTGTGTACAGAAGTGCTACTGATGTTTTTGACTTAATCTTATATCCAACCACTTTGCTGAAACTCTTTATTAGCTGTAGGAGTTATCTGGTGGGATTTCTGGTATCACTTACACTCACTATCATATCATCTGCAAATAGTAATATTTTGACTTCTTCCTTCCCAATTGATATCCCCTTGATCTCCTTTAGTTGTCTTATTGCTCTAGCTAGAACTTCAAGTACTATATTGAAGAGGTATAAAGAGAGTGGGCAGTCTTGCCTTGGCGCTGATTTTAGTGCAATTGCTTTTAGTTTCTCTTTATTTAATTTGATATTGAAAATAGGCTTGCTGTATATAGCCTTTATTTTGTTGAGATATGAACCTTGTATCCCTGATCTCTTCAAGTCTTTCATTATGAAGGAGTGTTAGATTTTCTCAAAGGCTTTCTATGCATCTAATGAGATGATCATGTGATTTCTTTCTCTTTCATTTATTCTTTCTTTCTTTCTTTCTTTCTTTCTTTCTTTTTTTCTTTCTTTCTATTTTTTTGAGATGGTTTAAATGGTTGATCACATTGACGGATGTTTGTATGTTGAACCATCCTTGACTCTCTGGGATGAAGCCTACTTGATTATGGTGATGATTCATTTGATGTGTTCTTGGATTTGTGAGGATTTTAGTGAGTATTTTTTATGTGTTCATAAGTGGAATTTTTCTGAAATTCTCTTTCTTTGTTGAGTCTTTGTGTAGTTTATGTATCAGGGTGATTGTGGCTTCATAGAATGAATTTAGCAATGATCCTTCAGTTTCTGTTTTGTGGAATAGTTTGGGGAGTATTGGTATTAGTTCTTCTCTGAATGTCTGGTAGAATTCTGCACTCAGACCTGGGCTTCTTGCTTCTCTCCCCTCCCCACCCTTTGGGAGACTTTTGATGACTGCTTCTCCTTCCTTAGGGGTTATAGGACTCTTTAGACTGTTTACCTGATCTTTTTTTTTTTTTCAATGCAGTTTATTCAGGAACCTTGAACAATCATCTGACCCTGGGGAAAGCCAGCCCACAGCTTAAATAACCTCTGGGTAGCCAACCCCAGCGTGCCACGTGGGCAATGCAGATAGGTCCACATACATGGAAGCAAGCCAGATCTTCAGCCTTAGCCAAATGTGGAATTGTTCCTGACAGAGAGCACTCACCCTCGGGAAGGTGGAAGGCAAAAACCAGCTCCATCTTTAAGGCGCAGCATTCCGCAGCTCTCTACAGTTCCCCCTTTTTGTTTTAGACACATCAGGCAAGAGTAGAGGTCTGATCTCTGATATTAGAAATAAATTGGGACTTTGTACTGATGTTCATTTAGGTGTCATCCACCCAAAGAGCATCAGACCCGTCTGATACCTTTTTCTCAGAGGCGGGACCTGGGGCATCAACCCGCATGCAATCAGACATGCTCTTCTCTGGGTCGAAAGTGGCTGACCCTGAGTGCAGTTCTTACCCTCGCATCCTGAGCGTAACATTTTAGCTTTTTATGGTAGCCAACCATGCTTGGGGAGACTGTCCTGCTTCAATGGCTGTAAAGGTGTTTACCTGATCTTGATTTTGCTTTGGTAGGTGAAATCTATCCAGAAAATCATCTATTTCCTTTAGATTTTCTAATTTTGTGGAATATAGGCTTTTGAAATAAAACTTAATGTTTTCTTTAATTTCCTCATTTTATATGGTTATGCTTGCCTTTTTGTTTCGGATTTTGTTAATTGGATAGTCTCCCTCTGCCTTTTAGTTAGTTTGGCTAAAGATTTGTTGATTTTCTTAAAGAACTAGCTCTTGGTTTTATTGCTTCTTTGTATCATTTTATTTGTTTCCACTTTATTGATTTTAGCCTGAGATCAATTATTTCCTGCCTTCTACTTCTCTTTGCTGCATCTGCTTCCTTCTGTTTTAGAGCTTTCAGGTATACTGCTAAGTTATTAGTATGGGATCTCTCCATTTTCTTGTAAAAGCACTTAGTGCTATGATCTTTTCTCTTAGCACTGCTTTCATTGTGTCCCATAAGTTTGGGTATGTTGCGCCTTTCTTTTCATTGACTATGAGAAAGTCTTTATTCCCTGACATAGTGGTCATTGAGTAGGGAGTTGTTTAGATTCCATGAGTTTGTAGACTTTCTGTTGTTTCTATTGATATTGTGTGTGCTTTAACCCATGATGGTCTGTTAAGATGCAAGGGATTATTTCAATCTTCTTATATCTACTGAGGCTTGCTTTGTAACCAAGTACATAGTTTTAGAGAAGGTTCTGTGAGGTGCTTAGAAGAAGGTATGTTCTCTTTTGTTTGGGTGAAGTGCTCTGTAGATATCTATTAGGTCCACTTGATTCATGACATATGTTACCTTCTTTATTTTCCCATTAAGTTTGTCTTGATGACTTGTCTATTGGAGAGAGTGGGATGTTGAAGTTTCCCACTTTTATGCTGTAGGGTTCAGTGTGTGATTTAAGCTTTAGTAATGTTTCTTTTACATATGTGGATACCGTTGCATTTGGGGCATAGACGGTCAGAATTGAGAAGTGATCTTGGTGGATTTTTCCTTTGATGAGTATGAAGTGTCCTTCCCCATCTCCATTTTGGTTGAAAGTGTATTTTATAAGATATTAGAATGGCTACTACAGTTTGCTTCATAGGTTCATTTTCTTGGAAAACCTTTATCCAGCCCTTTACTCTGAGGTAATGTCTACCTTTATTGCTGTGGTGTATTTCTTGTATGCAGCAGAAAGATGAGTCCTGTTTCTGTATCCATTCTGTTAACCTGTGTCTTTATTGGGGAAATGATTCCATTGATGTTGAGAGATATTAATGACGTTGTTGTATTCCTGTTATTTTGATGTTGATGGTGGTAGTGTGTATGTCTGTGTGTGGTTCCTTTCTTTTGGTTTGGTGATGTGGGGTTGTTTATTACCTGTGTTTTCCTGGTTGTAGCTGGCCTCCTTGGGTTGGAGATTTCCTTCTCGTATCTTTAACTGGGTTTGAGGATAGCTACTGTTTAAATTTGTTTTTGTCGTGAAATATCTTGTTTTCTCCCTCCATAGTGATTAAAAGTTTTGCTCGGTATAGTAGTCAGGGCTGACATCTGTGGTCTCTTAGTTTCTGTAAGGTCCTTCTGGATTTTAGAGTCCTAATGGGAAGTCAGGTGTAATTTTGATAAATTTGCTTTTATATGTGACTTGGCCTTTTTCCTTGTAGCTTTTGATAGTCTCCCTTTGTTCTGCACCATTAATGTTTTAGTATTATTTGGCTGGGTGATTTTCTTTTCTGGTCCAATCTATTTGGTGTTCTGTAAGCTTCTTGCATGTTTATAGGCCTCTCTTTCTTTAGGTTGGGGAGGTTTTCTTCTATAATTTTGCTGAAAATATTTTCTGGGCCTAGGAGCTGGGAGTCTTTTCCTTCGATTCCTATTATTTTTAGGTTTGGTCTTTTCATAGTGTACCAGATTTCTTGGATATTATGTGTCAGGAACTTTTTAGATTTAATATTTTCTTTGACTGATGTATTGATTTATTCAATCATATCTTCTACCCCTGAGATTCTGTCTTCCATTTCTTGTTTTCTGTTGGTAATGTTTATGTCTGTAGTTTCTGTCTCTTCCTTAGGTTTTTCATCTCCAGAATTTCTCAGATTGTATTTTCTTTATTGCTTCTAGTTCCATTTTTAGATCTTGAACAGTTTTATTCATTCCCTTCTTCTGTTTGATTGTATTTTCCTATATTTCTTTTATTTCTTATGGGATTTGTTTAATTCTTTCACCTGTTTGTATTTTTCTGTGCTACTTTGAGAGCTTTATTTTCCTCCTTTAAGGTCTCTATAATTTTCAGCCAGCTCACCTCTGCTGACTCAGTGTCTGTGACCCAGGTGGCTATTTGTGAAACTTTTGAGGGAAGACTTGAAGATGTTTAGGCTCACCCCATTTCCAGTTCTTACTTGGATTCCTGTGTATGGATGAAGTGATCAGCCATATTCCTTACTCCTGCCTCCCAGACATTATGAACTCTAAACCTGGAACTATAAGCCAAAATAATCTTTCTTATTTAAGTTGTTTTGGTCATAGCATTTTATCACAGCAAAAGAAAAGCAACCAATTCAGAAAGAAATTCATACCAGAAAAGGCAGTTGTTACTGCAAAGAGCCTGAATCTCTCCCCTCCCCCACTTTTTTGAGAAATATGGAGGACTTTGTATATTAGTTACTGTTTGTTACCATGAGAAAACACTATGACCAAGGCATCTTATTTTTTTTTTTTTTCAATGCAGTTTATTCAGGAACATTGAACAATCCTCGGACCCCGGGGAAAGCCAGCCCACAGCTTAAATAGCCTCTGGGTAGCCAACCCAGGCGTGCCACGGGGGCAATGCAGATAGGTCCACATACATGGAAGCAAGCCAGATCCTCGGCCTTAGCCAAATGTGGGGTTGTTCGTGACAGAGAGCACTCACCATCGGGAAGGTGGAAGGCGGAAACCAGCTCCATCTTTAAGGCATAGCATTCCGCAGCTCTCTACAGTTCCCCCTTTTTGTTTTAGACGCATCAGGCAAGAGTAGAGGTCTGATCTCTGATATTAGAAATAAATTGGGACTTTGTACAAATGTTCATTTAGGTGTCATCCACCCAAAGAGCATCAGACCCGTCCAATACCTTTTTCTCAGAGGCGGGACCTGGGGCATCAACCCGCATGCAATCAGACATGCTCTTCTTTGGGTCCAAAGCGGCTGACCCTGAGTGCAGTGCTTAGCCTCGCATCCTGAGCGTATCATTTTAGCTTTTTATGGTATCCAACCATGCTTGGGGAGAATGTCCTGCTTCAATGGCTGTAAAGGCCTGAATGATCATGGCTGCATCACACTGTTGTGAGACTCTAATCTTGCATATATACCACAGGCAAACCAAGGAGACCAACACCAGAAGGCCTGCTAACACTCCCATGCCCACACATTCCTTCAGATGATTCATGGCTGCAGCAATCCATGTTGATAATCCTGTGGCTAGTCCTGCGTCCACTCTGGTAGAATTTACTGTGACAATGGCCACTCTCAGCTGCTCCATCGTAGTATCGAATTCTCCAGTCCAATTACCTAAAATATAGCTCAACAATTGTTTAGACAGATTTGCAGCGCAGGACAAATTCTCATGTTGTATGCTAGTGACACAAAGTCCAGCATACTTTCATTGACAGCCAGGTTGAGCGATTTGCCATAGGGTATCAATTTGCTCCTGCAAGAGGTCAATCCTCTGATTGAACACCATCAAGCTTCCTTTTAGTTGAGCATTAATTCCTTTATGTACAACTAAGGCATGAGCTACATTGGCTAAATGATTATTCAGGGTCTGAGCAGTCTGCCCAGTATGACTCATGGCTAATGCCCTGGTGGTAGCTCCAACAGCCGTCAATGAGATGGTAGTAACAATGGTGGCTGTAGTTCCAAGATCCCTTTTCTGTCTGAAGAGAGTCATAGCGTGAGGGGCATCAATGGGCATAGGCACCCAGTGAGGCATGCGAGTAACCAGGGCATACCTAAATTTACTAGCATTCCAGCATTGGGCAAAAAAGCAAGTATCATTACCACAATTACTTGGCTCTCTCTGGCTAATAATGAATAAAAATGGGGGATATAGACAAACAGGTGTGGGCTTATAGTGAAAGACCAAAAGATAGCAGCGATCGTTAACACTATGTAGAGTAGGCGTGGTATAGCAAGAGCTACCTCGCTGCATTCTTTCCCGCCTTCCAGTTCCGGGGGGGTACGTGACTTGGCTCACAATCTGCCTTCCCGCCTTCCCTGTTCTGGGTACGTGACTTAACTACGGCTTTGTTCAAACCACCCAGTCAGAACCCTGTAACTGCTTCTCGCTTCTGTAACCGCGCCTCCTGCTCCCGAGCCCTATAAAAACCCGTCACCCTAACCGAGAGGCGCGCAAGTCCTCCGATAGGCTTGGTCGCCCCGGGTACCCGTGTATCAAAATAAACCTCTTGCGGCTTGCATCCGAAGGCTGGTCTCGCTGTTCCTTGGGAAGCGGGGTCTCCCCGTCTAGATAGGCTCCTGGCAGTCTTTCATTTGGAGGTTCCACCGAGATCTGAGACCCCCGCCCAGGGACCACTGACCCAGCGTCGGGAGGTAAGACCTGCCGGCTTTTTGTTCTGTGAGTCTTGTGTATCGTTGTGTTAAATGGTCTGTCTTTGTGTGAGTTTGTTTCCAGGGGGTTCGAGTCCCCCTGTGGTCTGGACTTGGCCAGGTCATCTGTATCAGACGGAAACTAGAAGGAGCCGACGGGCTCGGACTTCTTTTCCGTGCCTCCTGGGAGACGTCTCAGGAGTGCCTGGTAAGGGTAACCCTTCTTGGGTTCCCTTCTGTCTGGAAACACGAGCCGAGTGGGACTCTTTGGGGCGACGCCCCTGAGAGAAGGCTACGTGCTTCATCTGGGAGACGGAGGAACCGGACCTCCGACAAGGTCTCCATCTGAATGTTTGTGTTCGCTTTGGCGCCGATCTCGTACCGCGCGGTTTGTGTTGTCTGCTGTCTGCTTGATTTTTGTCATAAGTGTAGTGAGTGTTGTTTGTCTGTCTACCTTTTGTTTTCTGTTCTGAAAGGCCTTACGAAATTTGTTTAAAATGTGTGCCTATGCGCCTTATTAGATCCATAAGTGCATATTGTATAGGCTGCCACGTGGTCTAAAGTGTCTCAGTGTCTCGCCGCCATCTTGACTTCACCATGTGATTTTATAATGTAACCGCCATCTTGGTATGGATAAAAAAGAAAAAGAAAAACCTTGGTCAAATAATTCTCATTTCCTTCTAGGTTAAAAGGATAGCTTATTTTAAATTGGTATTGGTTTTAAAAATTGCTTGCACTGGTAAATTCTGGTTTTAAAATCTGGTTTTAATTTTAAAGATTATGTTTATGCCTTGTGACTTCTACAAAAGGGGTACTTTGTTTTAATATTGCAAAAACGAGTTTTAAAAATTGTTTAAAGTTTATCAGACATTTGGGTATGACAATGACTGAGAAAATTGCAGTTTTTGAAATGTATCTTATGGAGAGCTGTTTGTTTGATAAGCTGCTTTGTTTATAAAAAAACATGTTTACACCCTGTTCTTTATCTTGAGACAAAGAAAAGGGGAAGTTTCACCAAGTTCCTTAAAGCTTGTTCTAAGTTCCTTAGAGTTTGGTTGTTACCTTTATGTTATCAGATGCAGGAAAATTATCTTAAAAAAAAATTTTGGCAGTTTCAGAACTCCTCTTTATAGTAATGTAACTTGCTTTTGCTTTGCCTATAAAAAGCAAATCGTACGTAGACTCTGGGCTTCAGCAGGATCATGTCAGAATGGAAAGGATTTTAGTGAGAGTTTTTATGTCGTCTGAAAAGCAAGAAAGAGAGCGAGAGCAAAAAAGTAAGCATGTCTGGTTAAGCCAGAAAAGAAAAGCTAGAAATCTGAATGTATATAGCATGTCGCAGAAGGTTAGTGGATGTGTTATAAAAAAGCCAGAGAGTTAATATGATTTAAAGAAAAACTGTATTTTAAAATGTTATACTTCATTTAAAAGGCTGGTGATTCCTCATTACAAAATGTTTTTTTTATGCTCTTTTAAGAAAAAATTCTAGCTGATAGGTTTGGTATGGCTAAAATAATTACAGTTTAAAATTGTTCTGTTATGCAGTTGGTTCTAAAGCTTGTTCGATTACTGGGAACTTTTGGTTGTGGGGGATTATGGAAGCTCCGAAGTGTTTGCTGTATCATCAGCACCTAATGGCCATGTTTGGTATTGTCAGTCACAGCCTGTGCTAATGCTAGCACATGGCCAGCCGCCATGATGGTTCAGCAATGGAGAGCTCGTAAAGCTGTAGTTTGGCTGCCATATTTGTTTAAGACTTCCAGCTGAGTTCAGTTACACGTGGCCAGCCGCCATGATGGTTCAGCAATAGAGAGCGCGTGAAGCTGTAGTTTGGCTGCCATGTTGTTTAGGGATTCCAGCTCAGTTCGGTTACACATGGCCAGCCGCCATGCTGGTCCGGAGATATGTTTAGTCATTAGTGCTAAATGCAAAGCTTTTTAATGTTCAATTTTAATGCAAGTGGTAGGAGCAGCAAGATTAGCTAGCCTCTCTATAAACTGTATCCGATTAAAAGGTTTGCTTTGATTTTAGTTCAGAAAGAATAGATTTAAAGTTATGCTAAATACTGCAGTTGAGCCTTACCTAGTCTCTTATCTATTTGTCTTAAAATATATACTTCTAGGACATGCATCTCGAAAAAATGCTAGAATCAGAGATCATAGCATTCTGTTTTATAGGACACAGTTTAGAGCAGATGATAAAAACAGAGTAACTCGGATATGCTGGCCCTCAAGCTTGTCAGAAATCTGAATTAGGCATTTTAACATGTGTAAGCTTATTGTGACAGGAAGTCCCGCAATCCTGGCAGTAGGTCCCCCAAGGTCTCCGAGAAGATTTGGGCACAACGACAGATGAATGCTACTCTGGATTGTGGTATGCTAACCACTGGGCAATATTGCCTCAACTGGCCCACTGCTAAGGCCCAGCCAAAACTGTGGACACCTGGAGTCAATGTTTCACGTTGCTAAGGGCGAGGTGAGACCATTCTCTCGTTTCTTTCTCCACAGAAACAGTCTCTCATCTTATGTGCCTGGCAGAACTGCGTCTGTTCAGGATGCTGAAACACAGGAGCCAGGGACACTGCCTAGGTAATGGGCTAACTAGTCATCCCTGTCATTTTGATTGGCACATGGATTGGTATTTATTTAGCTTATAATTTATCCTTCTCAGGTCTCTGAACACCTTGACGGCTATGCTAAGCTTACGGTAGCTTTGCAGCTGGAGAAAAGACAATTAGATCGACTGTTAGCTCATTGATCAGCTCATTGGCTAGAACCACAGAGTACTAGATACCTTATTTAGAAAAAAAGACAGGTTTGCCTTGCTCACAGGACTCATGTCTTAAGATAAATAAGTGGAGCTTATATAGGGTCTGAGAATATAGGAGTTTAGGTTGTAAAAATCTAGAGTGTTATTATTTAGTTTAAAAAAATGTTTCAGGGTTGATAAATACAAAAGATTGGAGAGTCTAAGTAGTTTTTTTTTAGGAATATTTTAAATTTCTCCCCCCTCTTTGCTACTATTGTGCTTATGTTATAAAATTTTAAAAGTTCAGAGTGTTGACATTGATCAATAGAGTTCTGATAAGTTGATGGAGCAATAACTGCTTATTATTCAGTCACCAGGTTAAGATTTTAATTTCCTTTGTTGGCTTCTAAAGATAGACTAAAGGTGCTTCTCGTTATTTTAAAAACATCTGTTTAATGTGTGTATCTGACCCAAAAGTCATAGCTTTTAGTATGGTATTCTTAATATCTGCCATTTCTGGGGTAGATTTTGACACAGAAATATCCTAAACCTATTCCTTCTAGTTGCTTTGTTAAGGAAAGTCCAAACATCCAGGGTTTAGCACTAAAAGCCAGTAATGTATTTCTGCCTAACTTTCCAGTGTAAACATAAAGTAAAAGTGAAAACTAAAAGTATATGCTGAGTGTATAAAAATAGCCAAGCTTCATTCGTGACTAATTACAAACAGCTATGCCCACAGAAGAAAAAAATGTTACTGTGGACACACTTAGGTTGTGTATAAAGGTTATAAAACAAACAGCTAACTGATACTCATTCAGTGGGATGCAGTTTTACCTGTTCCTCTCAAAATGTTTGATTTGCTGATATGTTACTTTTCTGAGTATTTAAAATTATGTCTATTTCGTTTTGTGTACTAAAATTTCACATGAGTTTCAGGGATGTGACCTGGATCTGGCATAGCTCAAAAGGATCGCAGATGAGATTTTCCCTGATCTTTCCCATTTAATAGACAAATTTTAACTCCTGTCTCCAGTCTGAATTTGTCTCAGCAGATCTTCACCTGTTTAACTCTGTCCGGGATCAGCTGTGGACTGCAAGCTGAGATCTGGACTTCCTGGAAACTGACATGATTGCTCCCTGCCTCTTCGGGTGGATCAACGAACCAGATGCTTGGGACTTCCCCATTGCCCAGCCTTTGACTGGCATTTCAGCCTTCCTAGCCCCTGATGCCTACGGTCCAATGGTCAGCTCGAAGAAGCTCCAGAAGACGGATCTACGCCCAAATCCCCCCTAGCAGGCTGAAATGCTAAGTCAAAAGGGGCTCCCTGGCATTAGCTATTGTCTTGGACATCTGCTTAGCTGAAATGGACACTAATATTGCAGCAACTGGGCTAAAAGCCTCGAGAGATCCTGTAATCTCCTTGGCTTACTACCCCTATATCCACCCTGAAGGGACCCCAGATCCCATTATAAAAAATAATCTATAAGATACAAGGGGTCATATCTGGAAGACCCAAGATTGGGTCTTCAAATGATCATAGGAAAGGGGGAAATGAAAGACCAAAAGATAGCAGCGATCCTTAACACTATGTAGAGTAGGCGTGGTATAGCAAGAGCTACCTCGCTGCATTCTTTCCCGCCTTCCAGTTCCGGGGGGGTACGTGACTTGGCTCACAATCTGCCTTCCCGCCTTCCCTGTTCTGGGTACGTGACTTAACTACGGCTTTGTTCAAACCACCCAATCAGAACCCTGTAACTGCTTCTCGCTTCTGTAACCGCGCCTCCTGCTCCCGAGCCCTATAAAAACCCGTCACCCTAACCGAGAGGCGCGCAAGTCCTCCGATAGGCTTGGTCGCCCCGGGTACCCGTGTATCAAAATAAACCTCTTGCGGCTTGCATCCGAAGGCTGGTCTCGCTGTTCCTTGGGAAGCGGGGTCTCCCCGTCTAGATAGGCTCCTGGCAGTCTTTCAATAGGAAATATTATGAGAAGCCTTAACCCCTCGTTGGAACATCCTGCGTCAGTTCTAGAACTAGCAGTGGTGGTGTCCGAGGTCTGAGTAGGTTCAGGAGACCATTGCCCCCAGGGGCGAGACGTGCTCCATGCCAATTTACTAACTCCATGTTTTCCTCCACTTTTGAAAGTCATTTAAGGTTCTTAAATTATTTTTTTCCCTTTTTTTTAAATTTTTCATCAATTACACTTTATTCATTCTGCATCCCCCCATAAGCCCCTCCCTCCTCCCATCCCAACCCCACCCTCCCTCCTCCCTCTGCTTGCATGCCACTCCCCAAGTCCACTAATAGGGGAGGTTCTCCTCTCCTTTCTAATCTTAGTCTGTCAGTTCACATCAAAAGTGGCTGTATTGTCCTCTACTGTGGCCTGATAAGGCTGCTCCCCCCCCCAGAGGGAGGTGATCAAAGAGCAGGCCAATCAGATTATGTCAGAGGCAGTCCCTCTTCACATTACTATGTAACCCAATTGGACTCTGAACTGCCCTGGGCTACATCTGTGCAGGGGTTCTAGGTTATCTCCATGAATAGTCCTTGGTTGGAATATGAGTCTCTGGGAAGTTCCCTATGTTCAAATTTTCTTGTTCTGTTGCTCTCCTTGTGGAGACCCTGTCCTCTCCAGCTCTTACTATTTCCCAGTTCTTACCTAAAATTCCGTTCACTCTGCCCAACAGTTGCCCATCAGGCTCAGCATCTGCTTTGATAGTCTGAAGGGCAGAGGCTTTCAGAGGCCCTCTGTGGTAGGTTCCTAGGTTGTTTCCTGTTTTCTTCTTCTTCTGATGTCCATCCTCTTTGCCTTTCTGGATGGGGATTGGACGTTTTAGTTAGGGTCCTCTCTCTTGCTTAGTTTCTTTAGATGCACAGGTTTTAGTGGGTTTGTCCTATGTTGTATGTCTATATGAGTGAGTATATACCATGTGTGTCTTTTTGCTTCTGAGACAACTCACTCAGGATGATCCTTTCCAGATCCCACCATTTACCTGCAAATTTCATGATATCCTTATATTTCATTGCTGAGTAATATTCCATTGTGTAGATGTACCACAATTTCTGCATCCATTCTTCAATTGAGGGGCATCTGGGTTGTTTCCAGCTTCTGGCTATTACAAATAAAGCTGCTACAAACATGGTTGAGCAAATGTCCTTTTTGTGTACTTGAGCCTCTTTTGGATATATGCCCAGTAGTGGTATGGCTGGATCTTGAGGAAGCGCTATTCCTAGTTGTCTGAGAAAGCGCCAGATTGATTTCCAGAGTGGTTGTACAAGTTTACATTCCCACCAGCAGTGGAGAAGGGTTCCCCTTTCTCCACAACCTCTCCAGCATGTGTTGTCACTTGAGTTTTTGATCTTGGCCATTCTCATGGGTGTAAGGTGAAATCTCAGGGTTGTTTTGATTTGCATTTCCCTAATGGCTAATGAGGTTGAGCATTTCTTTAAGTGCTTCTCTGCCATTCGGTATTCCGCTACAGAGAATTCTCTGTTTAGCTCTGTTCCCCATTTTTTAAGTGGATTACTTGGTTTGCTGCTTTTCAGCTTCTTTAGTTATTTATATATACTGGATATGAGTCCTCTGTCAGATAAAGGGTTGGTGAAGATTCTTTCCCAATCTGTAGGTGGTCGCTTTGTTTTGATGACGGTGTCCTTTGCTTTACAGAAGCTTTTCAGTTTCATGAGGTCCCATTTATTGGTTGTTGCTCTTAGAGCCTGTGCTGTTGGTGTTCTGTTGAGGAAGTTTCCCCCTGTACCAATGAGTTCTAGGGTATTTCCCACTTTTTTTTCAAGCCGATTTAATGTGTCTGGTTTTATGTTGAGGTCTTTGATCCACTTGGACTTCAGTTTTGTGCAGGGTGACAAGTATGGATCTATTTTCATTTTTCTACATGTAGACATCCAGTTAGACCAGCACCATTTGTTGAAGATGCTATCTTTTTTCCATTGTATGGTTTTGGCGTCTTTGTCAAAGATCAGGTGTCCATAAGTGTGTGGGTTTATTTCTGGGTCCTCTGTTCGGTTCCATTGATCCACCATTCTGTTTCTATGCCAGTACCATGCAGTTTTTAAAACTGTTGCTCTATAGTACAACTTAAGATCAGGGATGGAGATACCTCCAGAAGATCTTTTATTGTAGAGGATTGTTTTAGCAATTCTGGGTTTCTTGTTATTCCATATGAAGTTGAGAATTTTCCTTTCCAGGTCTGTAAAGAATTGTGTTGGTAATTTGATGGGAATTGCATTGAATCTGTAGATTGCTTTTGGTAAGATGGCCATTTTTACTATGTTAATCCTACCAAGCCATGAGCATGGGAGATCTTTCCATCTTCTCATATCTTCTTCTAATTCTTTCTTCAGAGATTTGAAATTTTTTTCATACAATTCTTTGACTTCCTTGGTTAGGGTTACTCCGAGGTACCTTATGTCATTTGTGGCTATTGTGAAGGGTGTTGTTTCCTTAATTTCTTTCTCAGCCCTTTTTTCTTTTGTATACAGGAGGGCTACTGATTATTTTGAGTTAATTTTGTATCCGGCCACTTTGCTGAAGGTGTTTATCAGCTGTAGGAGTTCCCTGGTAGAGTTTTTGGGGTCACTCACGTATACTATCATATCATCTGCAAATAGTGATA
Organism: Meriones unguiculatus; assembly: GCF_030254825.1. Classification (NCBI taxonomy): domain Eukaryota; kingdom Metazoa; phylum Chordata; class Mammalia; order Rodentia; family Muridae; genus Meriones; species Meriones unguiculatus. The sequence continues at coordinate 37,100,350 of NC_083357.1, read as the reverse complement.
ATTTGACTTCTTCCTTTCCAATTTGTATCCCCTTGATCTCCTTCAACTGTCTTATTGCTCTAGCAAGGACTTCCAACACTATGTTGAAGAGATATGGAGAGAGTGGGCAGCCTTGTCTTGTCCCTGATTTCAGTGGGATTGCTTTAAGTTTCTCTCCATTCAGTTTGATGTTGGCTATAGGCTTGCTGTATATCGCCTTTACTATGTTTAGATATGTGCCTTGTATCCCTGATCTCTCCAATACTTTGAACATGAATGGATGTTGGATTTTGTCAAAGGCTTTTTCAGCATCTAGGGAGATTATCATGTGGTTTTTTTCTTTCAGTTTGTTAATATGGTGGATCACATTGATGGATTTCCGTATATTGAACTACCCCTGCATACCTGGGATGAAGCCTACTTGGTCATAGTGGATAATATCTTTGATGTGTTCTTGGATTCGGTTTGCAAGTATTTTATTAAGTATTTTTGCATCAATGTTCATAAGGGAGATTGTCCGGAAATTCTCTTTCTTTGTTGAGTCTTTGTGAGGTTTAGGTACCAAGGTGACTGTGGCTTCATAGAATGAATTTGGTAATATTCCTTCTGTTTCTATTTTGTGGAATAGTTTGAAGAGAATTGGTGTTAGCTCTTCTTTGAAGGTCTGGTAGAATTCTGCGCTGAAGCCATCTGGTCCTGGGCTTTTTTTGGATGGGAGACTTTTGATGACCGCTTCTATTTCTTTGGGGGATATAGGTCTATTTAGTTGATTTACCTGGTCCTGGTTCAGCTTTGGTAAGTCAAATCGATCAAGAAAATTGTCCATTTCATTTAGATTTTCAAATTTTGTGGCATATAGACTTTTGAAGTAAGTCCTAATGATTGTTTGGATTTCCTCAGTGTCTGTAGTTATATCCCCCTTTTCATTTCTGATTTTGTTGATTTGGGTGGTGTCTCTCTGCCTTTTAGTTAGCCTGGCTAAGGGTTTGTCGATCTTGTTGATTTTCTCAAAGAACCAGCTCTTGGTTTCATTGATTCTTTGAATTGTTTTATTTGTTTCCAATTGATTGATTTCAGCCCTGAGTTTGATTATTTCCAGCCGTCTACTCCTTCTTGGTGTGTCTGCTTCTTCTTTTTCTAGGGTTTTTAAGTGAGCCATTAGGGTGCTTGAATGAGCTGTCTCGAATTTCTTCTTGAAGGCACTTAGTGCTATGAACTTTCCTCTTAGCACTGCTTTCATTGTGTCCCACAAGTTCGGGTATGTTGTGTCTTCATTTTCATTGATTTCTAGAAAGACTTTAATTTCTTTCTTTATTTCTTCCCTGACCCAGCTGTCATTTAGTAACAAGTTGTTCAGTTTCCATGTGTGTGTAGGCTTTTTGTTATTTCTGTTATTGTTGAGGTCCAGCTTTATTCCATGGTGATCAGACAAGATACATGGGATTATTTCAATCTTCTTGTATCTGTTGAGGCTCGCTTTGTGACCCACTATGTGGTCTATTTTGGAGAAGGTTCCATGAGGTGCTGAGAAGAAGGTAAATTCTTTTGTGTTTGGGTGTAAAGTTCTGTAAATGTCTGTTAGGTCCATTTGATTCATGACCTCTGTCAGAGACATTGTTTCTTTGTTTAATTTCTGTTTGGTTGACCTGTCCTTTGTTGAGAGTGGGGTGTTGAAGTCTCCCACTATTAATGTGTGTGGATCTATATGTGCTTTAAATTTTATCAATGTTTCTTTCACAAATGTGGGTGCCCTTATATTTGGGGCATAGATGTTCAGGATTGTGATGTCTTCCTGGTGGAATTTTCCCTTGATGAGTATGAAGTGTCCTTCCCCATCTCTTTTGATTAATTTTGGTTGAAAGTCTATTTTATCAGATATTAGAATGGCTACTCCTGCTTGCTTCTTGGGTCCATTTGCTTGTAAAGTCGTCTTCCAACCCTTTACCCTCAGGTAATGTCTATCTTTGTGTCTTAGGTGTGTTTCTTGTATGCAACAGATTGCTGGGTTTTGTTTACGTATCCATTCTGTTAATCTGTGTCTTTTTATTGGAGAGTTGAGTCCATTGATGTTGAGAGAGATTAATGACCAGTGGCTGTTAGATCTCTTGATTTTGATGTTGGCTGTGCTCATCAGGTTGTGTGCTTGGTTGCTTTTTGTTTTACTGAAGTGAGGTTATTTATTTCCTGTGTTTTCTTGAATGTAGCTAGCTTTCTTGGGTTGTATTTTCCCTTCCAGTGTCTTCTGTAATGCTGGATTTGTTTGTAGGTATTGTTGAAATTTGTTTTTGTCATTGAATATCTTGTTTTCTCCATCTATGAGGACTGAGAGTTTTGCTGGGTATAGTAGCCTGGGCTGACATCTGTGTTCTCTTAGGGTCTGCATGATATCTGTCCAGGCCCTTCTGGCTTTCATAGTCTCTGTTGAAAAGTCAGGTGTGATTCTAATGGGTTTGCCATTATATGTTACTTGGCCTTTTTCCCTTGCAGCTTTTAGTATTTTTTCTTTGTTCTGTATACTTACTGTTTTGATTATTATGTGGCGGGAGGATTTTCTTTTCTGGTCAAATTTGCTGGGTGTTCTGTAGGCCTCATGTATTCTAATTGGCCTCTCCTTTAGCTTGGGGAAATTTTCTTCAATGATTTTGTTGAAAATATTTTCTGGGCCTTGGAGAAGGGAGTCTTCTTTTTCCTCTATACCTATTATTCTTAGGTTTTGTCTTTTCATATTGTCTTGCATTTCTTGGACGGTCTGTGTCAGGAATTTTTCAGATTTAACATTTTCTTTGACAGATACATCGATTTCTTCCATTGTATCTTCTACACCTGAGATTCTTTCTTCCATCTCTTGTAGTCTGTTGGTTATGCTTACCTCTGTAGTTCCTGTTTTCTTCCCTAGATTCTTCCTTTCCATTATTTCTTCCATTTGTGTTTTCTTTAATTTTTCCAATTCTATCTTCAGGTCTTGAGTTGTTTTGTTTACTTCCTTCACCTGTCTGATTGTACTTTCCTGTTTTTCTTTTAGTTCCTTCAACTCTGTTTCTTTCATTTCATTCAGTGTTTTAAGCATTTCCTTTCTAAAGGCCATAAACTGTTTGGCTGCAGCTTCCTCTATTTCTTTACGGATGGCAATATTCTGTTTGAGTTTATCTTCCTCTATGTCTTTACGAATCTTATTTGTTTCCTCTGTTATCATCTTCATGAGCATACTTGTTAGGTCATCTTCTTGGATTTCAGTTATGGTGGGGTGTCCAGGGCTACTTGCCCCTGGGTAACTGGGTTCTGGAGATGCCATATTGCTCTGTCTTTTGTTGCTTGAGCTTTTACGCTGGCCTCTACCCATTGTGTTATCTTAGGAGTTTGGGGTTATTTTCTGGTGGTTCCTGGGGATCCTGTGGTGGAGAGAATCCTCTTTGCAGAAAGCTGGGTTTTCCTGAAGGATGTCTTCTCAGCTTTTTGGGTATAGTCCCTGGATGGCTGGTGTTTTTTCAGGAGTTGCTCACCTCAGGGATATAGACCTGAGTGGTAACTGTGGTCTTTGTTAGTCGAGAGGGTTCTCCTCTCACCCAGGGAAGTCCTGAGGACAGCTGCCCTGTTTCTGGGTTTCTTGTTGCAAATTTAATGATCAGCTGCTGTGACCCAGTTGGACATCAGGCGCGCCTCAACTGTTTGTGCTTGTGTCTGGAGCACAGCTGAGTGCTGGCGCCTCGGCCCCACTAGACTGCTAGACTTTTTCTAGGGAAGGATTGGGTGATTTAGATCAGTACAGTTTCCTTCCTTCCCCGTGGATTCTCTGGAGACACGGACTCCTAGTGTCTTTTTTTGCCCTGGTGCACACTGCTCAGTGTCCGCCAGCTGGCTGGCCACAGAAATTTGCCTGTGCCTGGAGCACAGCTGTGTGATGGCGGCTCAGTCTCTTCAGCTGTCTGGTGCGCAGAAACTGCCTGTGTCTGCCTTTGTGGCTTTTGGGAGTCTGAGTGGCTCCCTAAGCTGGGTAATTTTCCGGGGACCTTTTCAGGTTGGGGGTGAGCTGAGTGCTCTGAGATCAGACCCGCCGTTTCTATCTCTGGCGGCGAATCAGGCGCGCAGGCAGGCAGGGCTCTGTGCTGGAACCTGGGTCCCTGGCTCTGGCTCCGGGCTGGCTCCTGGGGTGCCCGTGGAACCCGCCCGAGTCTTTTCCAGGGGATGTCTGGGTGACCTAAGGCCGGTCCCAATCGTTTCCTGTACCCCTTGGTTATCTCTCAACTGAAAATTCCAGTGTCTGATAGTGTGGTGCGCACGGTTCAGTCTGGGACCATGACCAGAGACACTGGCTTGTGGCTCTGGGCTGGGGCTGGGGCTGGGGCTGGCGGCCGGCAGCCAAGCGTCTGGCGGAACCGGGATCTCTTCTGCGGTTTAGCCGGGTGAGTTAAAAGCTGATTGAATCCCCCACCGTGGGGTATCCTCTCACCTGGGAAACACAATGACTGTGTTTTATGGCCGAGAGTTCTGATTGCTGTTCACTGTGCTGATCCTGCTGTGCTGCTGCTCAGAATGAGAGTCCTCCCGGCGCCGCCATCTTGCCCCTCCCCAAGGCATCTTATTAAAGAAAAGTTTTAATTGGGCTTACACAAGGTCCATGAGGGTGGAATGAAGACAGGGTAGTAAGAACAACTGAAAACTTACATCTAAAACTGTAAGAAGAGGACAAAGAACTTTCTGGAAATAGCACTATTCCTCCTTCAACAAAATTACACCTAATCCTTTCCAAACAATTTCACTAACTAGGAACCAAGTATTCAAACACGTGTGCTCCATTTTCATTCAAATTACTGCACTTTGGAACTCAGGATGAGAAAAACAGTTGAAAGCCTTCATCAGACCTTAATGGGCCATTGTGATAAGAGAATGGCAGACAAAAATGAGAGTAATGCATACATGGCTTGATTCATGGAGTTTCCAGGGGGAAAAAAAGTCTTGTGTAGCAGTTTCCTCTTAGATAAAACCTTCCATTTTGGAGGTAAGCTTACTATTAAAACGCAGGATGTTCTAAAGAGTGGCAAAACATACCAAGAGAGCTCAATAAAACACAGGATTTAATAACTAGAGATGAAACATCTTATCCTTCAGGGAAACAGAGAGGCTAGGAAGAAAACAACTCAAAAACTTCAATAAGTCCTTGAAACTAATCAGACTCACAGGCTTCTCTATCTCCAAGCATACATTATCAGTAATGATTATGAAGAGATTCAGAGAAACCAAGCAACTTGAAAGAGATGGAAACCAGGTAAGCTATCTAGAAGAGGCTCAAATCAGCAAGCTACCTGGAAGAAGCAGAAATTAGCTGAGCCACCTGGAACAAACAGAAACAAGTTGAACTACCTAGAAGACACTCAGTCTAGCTAAAATGTCTGGAAGAGGCAGAAGAGACAAGTTATCTGGAAGAAGGAAAGACCAGCTGGTTTCCTGGAAGAGGATCAGACCAACTGAACTACTTGGAAAGGATACTGTCCAACCTATTGATCTATCAGAAGGCTGTTGAATAGACCTTGGCAGTGTTATGTACTTGATACTAGTTTTGGAGAAAAGAAAAATGCCATATTGAAAAGGTTGTAGGATCTTCCTTTGTGGTTTCTAAGAGCCACTGAAGTCAAGAAATGTGTAGCAGAGTTAGTATCTCTGAAAGGAGGCTCTGAGAGACCATTACCTGAAAATGTGAATTGAAGATTGGGTTACCTTGTAGGCCTGGAGATTATGGAGGTATCAGAGCTATGAGATATCTGTCAAGGAGAGCTATATACAGACAATAGAACCAGCCTAAGCATGAGATGTATGTTACAGGCAGAAATGATGTAATGGCAGAACAGTTTTAACCCTTTGAAACTGAAGGAACAGATACTGAACATGGAGCTAAGAATCTGTTTCTCCTCCTGGGTTTTTGTCTTGCTTTGTTACAGTCTTGCTCACTATTTATGTTTTGAAATGTTAATGTATGTTATATGTAACTATATATCAGAAGTATGTGTTTGATTTTTGATTTTACAAGGGGTCACAGTTAAGGGGTTGTTGTGAGTCTCAGAAGAGATTTTGGACTTTTGAACAATGTTGAGACTGTTAAAGACTAAGGCCACTTTTGAAGTTGTACCAGGTACACTTTGCATTATGATATGGCCGTGAGCCTATGCAGGTGGAATGTAGTAGTTTGAATGAGAAATATCTCCCATAGAATCATATAGTTGAATGTTTGCTCCCCAGCTGGTGTGTGTTTGTCTTAGGTAAGGTTTCTATTGTGTGAAGGGACACCATGACCGTGGCAACCCTTTTTCTTTTAACATTTTATTGATTCTTTGTGAGTTGAACATCATGCATCTCAGTCCTGCTTATCTCCCCATCCCCTCATATCTGCTTTTTGCCCTTGAAACTCCCCCTCCACAACATTAAACACACAGACACACAGACACACACAAACATCAAAGCATAGAAAACATCTCATCATGGAAGCTGTAGTGTATCATAGTATGTCCCACAGTATATCACTCAACCCACACATTTTTTCAGTTGTAAATCATTGGTCTGGTTTGAGATCTCTGGCTTCTGTGACACCATCAATATTGGATCCTCACTGGGCTTTCTCCCAGTTTTCTGTTGTAGTTCTGTGTCATGGGGATCCTGTAGCTTTAGATCAGCAGGATTGAATGTGTGTAGATGATATAGATTTTAGGGTAGGCAAATCAGAGCCCTGTATCTGGGCTTGCATAGTAACCTAGCTGGTCAACCAGCCAGCTAGTGACTGGCTAATGTCACCCCAGAGTGACATTTCCAATTCTGCTCCAGCTAGGTCACCCAATGTCACCATTGGCATGAGAAGGGTCAGCTCACCTGCTTTTATGCTCTCATGCCAGCTCACTACACCCATACTTCCAGCGCCAGCTCCAGTGTGCTGCCCAGTCAAGGTGTGGGGCCGAGTCTCACAAATGCTGCAGCCTGAAAGGAGCTGGGATAGTTCTTTTCTGTACACTCTTCTGGCTCATCTGTGTCTACACCTTCAGGGCCAACTCCACTGTGTTGCCCAGATGAGGTGTAGTGCCCACTCTTCTGAGTGTTACAGCTGGTGAAGTATAGGGCCAGCTATTCAGAGCATTGCAACCAGTGAAGGGTGGGGTCGATTATGCACAGCCCTGGACATCCATGTGGTCCCCAGAGGCTGCCCTGACCAGGGACATTTTCATGTTCTCTTGTGGTAATATCAACCCTTCCACTGCATAGCCATGGACCCAGATATAGCCCTCAGTGGTGTCTCAGGCTGGGACATCACCATGGCCCCAGGTGGTAGGGATTACTATCTCTCTTCATAATGCTCAAGCTGCTCTAATTCTTTCTCTCTCCTATCTATTTACCACATACTCACACATTGTGGTGGCTCTTGATGAAGGGTGGCCACACAGCTGGTGGGTCACTGGGAGACATCCTCCAGCAAGCAGGCAAGTAGGTGTCTATGGTTTCACCTGTGTCATGTGCCAGAGTTCAGATCTGTGGGTGGCATGGTGGTTAGCAGGTCTCTATCTGTCTTTCTTCTTCTGGCTGCTCTGAGTGGTGGCAGGTAGGGCTCTGAGTATCTATGGCTTGTGCATGTTGTGGGGTTGGGGGCAGGTCTGTGAGCATCTTTCCTCATCTGTACCTCATAGCATGGCAGAATACATGTTTCTGTCTGTCTTCCTCCTTCTGTGCTGTACTACCTGGATTTGATTTGATTTTTATGTCCTAGTCATAAAACATCTTTGGCCATCAACCCAGGCATCAAGCTAGGATGAACAAAATACTGCCATCTGCTCTGCCCCTGACTGATATAAGAATGACAACCCTAATAAGGTGTCTCTTTGCCTTTTGCCAGGGGGTATGCCAACTCTTATAAAGAAAAATATTGATGAACATGGTTGATGAAATGTCCTTATTGTTTGCTTGATCATCTTTTGGATATATGCCTACGAGTGGTATAGCTGGATCTTGAGGAAGTACTATTCCTAATTGTCTGAGAAAGCACCAGATTGATTTCCAAAGTGGTTGTACAAGTTTACATTCCCACCAGCAATGGAGGAGGGTTCCTCTTTCTCCATAACCTTTCCAGCATGTGTTGTCACTTGAGTTTTTGATCTTAGCCATTCTGATGGGTATAAGGTCTCATAGTCGTTTTGATTTGCATCTCCCTGATGGCTAAGGACATTGAGCATTTCTTTAAGTATTTTGTAGTAGCTTTATTCGTAATAGCCAGAACTTGGACATAACTCAGATGTCCCTCAACGGAGGAATGGATACAGAAATTGAGGTACTTTTACACAATGGAATAATGTTCAGCAATTAAAAACAAGGAAATCATGAACTTTGCAGGTAAATGGTGGGATCTAGAAAAGTTTGTCCTGAGTAAGGTATCCCAGAAGCAGAAAGACACACATGCTATATACTCACTCATAAGTGGATACTAGACCTATAAGATAGGATAAACATACTAAAATCTGTACACCTAAAGAAGCAAAACAAGAAGGAGGTCCTGGGGTAAGATGATCAACCCTCACTTAGAAAGACAAATGGAATGGACATTAGAAGTAGGAGAAAACAAGAAACAGGATAGGAGCCTACCATAGAGGGCCTCTGAAAGACTCTACCTAGCAGTGTATGAAAGCAGATGCTGAGACTTGTAACCAAACCTTGGGCAGAGTGCAGGGAATCATATGAAAGAAGGGGGAGCTAGTAAGACCTGGAGAGGACAGGAGCACCACAAGATGGGCCCAGGGGTCTTTTCTGAGACTGATTCTCCAACCAAGGACCATGAATGGATATAACCTAGAACCCCTGCTCAGACGTAGCCTATGGCAGCTTAGTATCCAAGTGGGTTTTCTAGTAAGGGCAACAAGGACTGTTTCTGACATGAACTCAATGGTAGGCTCTTTGACCTTCCCCCTCCCCCCAGGGAAGAACAGCCTTGGTAGGCCACAGAGGAGGACACTGTATCCAGTCCTGATGAGATCTGATAAACTAGAGTCAGATGGAAGGGGAGGAGGACCTCCCCTACCAGTGGACTTAGAGAAGGGCAGGGAGTAGATGAGGGAGGGAGGGTGAGATTGGAAGGGAATGAGGGTGGGGGCTACAGCTGGGATACAAAGTAAATAAACTGTAATTAATATAAAAAAATAAAAATAAAAAGAGAAAAAATATTTAATTAGGATTAGCTTTTAAAGGTTTAGTCCATTACTATTATGGCAGAAAGAACAGTGGTATGCAGGCAGATACGGTATTGAAGAGGTAGCTGAGACTTCCTTTTTTTTTAAATTTTATTTTTCTTTTTAGTTACATTTTGTTAACTCTGTGTCCCCGCTGTATCCCGCTCCCTCATTCCCTCCCCAACCCCATACTCCCTCCCTGGCCCTTCCTTTTTTTTTTAAAAAAAAAATTCAGTTTATTTACTTTACATCCCATTGGTGCTCCCTCCAACCTCTCCTCCTAGTCCTCCCTTCTGCTCCTTCCCCACTCCCTTCTATCCCCCCCCGAAAAGGGGACACCTTCCACCCTTTTCAGCCTTTCCCAGCACATCAAGTCACATTAGGACTGAGCCATTCCCTGAGGCCAGGCAAGGCAACATGGCCAGTGGGAAGTGGTTCAAAAGAATAGAGTCCATGTTAGAAACAGCCCCTCCTCCCGTCTCCACCCACCAGCAGCTCCATATGAAGACCAAGCGGCTGATTGACCTCATGTGTTCAGGGGGCTTAGATCCAGGTCATGCATGCTCCTTACTTGATGTCTGTCTCTGAAAGCCCCCGTGGGACTGGGTTAGAGACTGGTTGTCTCTGTTGGTCTTCTTGTGAGATTCCTGTCCCCTCCACATACTTTCTTTTTTCTCCTAACACTTCCATAGCACTCCCAGAGCTCTGCCCCATGCTTGGCTGCAAGTCCTAGCATCTGTCTTAATTTGCTGCTGCAGACACAGTCAAGTTAGGTTCCTGTCTGAAAATATAGCAAAGTAGCATTATTAGTGTCAGGGGCTGGCTCTCTACCATGGGGTGGGTCTCAGATTGGGCCAATTATTGGTTGGACTTTCTCTCAATCTTTGTTCTCTAGTTATCACTGCACTTCTTGTAGGCAGGGTAATTTTGGATCACAGGTTTTGTCAGTGGGTTGTTGTTCCCTTCTTCCACAAGTATTGCCTGGCTAAGAGGTGGTCACTTTGGTATTTATGTTCCTCCTCTCCCACTGTTAGGAGTCTCCACTAGAGTCAGACCTGTCTCCTCCCAGGAGCCTACCCTGTCACAGGCCTCCTGCTTGACAATAACATGTCCCCCTCAGTCTCCCATTTTGTTCCCAGCACTTTTACTTCCCATATCTGAACCCCACCATTGTTTTCCTCGCCTTTTCATTTCCTGCCCAGGTCCCTCTCTTCATTCACATCTACTGTCTATTCTATTTCCACTTCGGAGTGACATTCCAGCATCTTCTCTTGGGCCCTCCTTGTTACTTAGCTTCTTTGGGTCTGTGGACTGTAGAACAGTTATCCTGTACTATAGGTCTAATATCTGCTTATAAGTGAGTACATACCATGTGTGTCGTTCTGGGCCTGGGTTACCTCACTTAGGATGATCTTTTCTAGTTCAATCTATTTGCCTGCAAATTTCATGTTTTTTTTTTAATTGCTGAGTAATGTTACATTGTGTAAATATACCACAATTTCTGTATCCATTTTTTGGTTGAGGGACATCTATGTTTTCTCCAGCTTCTGGCTTTTACTAATAAGGTAGTTGAGACTTCTACAGCTGGATCAGCAGGCAGCAGAAACAGAGAGATACTGGGACTAGCTTGAGCATTTGAAACCTCAAAGCCCACTCCATTAACACACTTCCTCCAAGAAGGGCACACTACTCCAACGAGGGCCACATCTCCCAACAGTGCCACTCTCTATGAACTTCTATGGGGGCTATTTTTATTCAAACTACAACAGTGCTGCTGTTTGAGAAGCTTTTGCAAGTTTTAAAAAGTGGCAATTTAAGGAGACCATTGCCCCCAGGGGCGAGACGTGCTCCATGTAAATTGACTAACTCCATGTTTTCCTCCACTTCTGAAAGTCATTTAAGGTTCTTAAATAATTTTTTTTTTAATTTTTCATCAGTTACACTTTATTCATTCTGCATCCCCCCATAAACCCCTCCCTCCTCCCCTCCCGATCCCACCCTCCCTCCCCTTTCTGCTTGCATGCCACTCCCCAAGTCCACTGATAGGGGAGGTTCTCCTCTCCTTTCTGATCTTAGTCCATCAGTTCACATCAAAAGTGGCTGCATTGTCCTCTACTATGGCCTGGTAAGACTGCTCCCCCCCAGGGGGAGGTGATCAAAGACCTGGCCAGTCAGATTATGTCAGAGGCAGTTCCTCTTCACATTACTATGTAACCCACTTGGAGACTGAACTGCCATGGGCTACATCTGTGCAGGGGTTCTAGGTTATCTCCATGAATAGTCCTTGGTTGGAGTATGAGTCTCTGGGAAGTTCCCTGTGTTCCACTGCTAGTTCTAGAACTGATGCAGGATGTTCCAACGAGGGGGTTAAGGCTTCTCATAATATTTCCTATAAGTCTACACCTGTTTGTTTATATCCCCCATTTTTATTCATTGTTAGCCAGAGAGAGCCAAGTAATTGTGGTAATGATACTTGCTTTTTTGCCCAATGCTGGAATTCTAGTGAATTTAGGTTTGCCCTGGTTACTCGCATGCCTCGCTGGGTGCCTGTGCCCGTTGATGCCCCTCACGCTATGACTCTCTTCAGACAGAAAAAGGATCTTGGAATTACAGCTGCCATTGTTACTGCCATCTCATTGGTGGTTGTTGGAGCTACCACCGCGGCATTAGCCATGAGTCATACTGTGCAGACTGCTCAGACGCCAAATAATCTTTTAGCCAATGTAGCTCATGCCTTAGTTAATGCTCAACTAAAAGGAAGCTTGATGGTGTTCAATCAGAGGATTGACCTCGTGCAGGAGCAAATTGATACCCTATGACAAATCACTCAACTTGGCTGTCAATGGAAGTATGCTGGACTTTGTGTCACTAGCATACAATATGAGAATTTTTCCCATGCTGCAAATCTGTCTACACAATTGTCTAGCTATATTTTAGGTAATTGGATTGGAGAATTCGATCCTATGATGGAGCAGCTGAGAGTGGCCATTGTTACGGTAAATTCTACCAGAGTGGATGCAGGACTAGCCACAGGATTATCATCATGGATTGCTGCAGCCATGAATCATCTGAAGGAATGGGTGGGCATGGGAGCATTAGCAGGCCTTCTGGTGTTGGTCTCCTTGGTTTGCCTGTGGTGTATATGCAAGATTAGAGTCTCACAACAGCGTAATGGAGCCATGATCATTCAGGCCTTTACAGCTATTGAAATAGGACAGTCTCCACAAGCATGGATGGCTACCATAAAAAGCTAAAATTTTAAGCTCAGGATGTGAGGCTAAGCACTGCACTCAGGGTCAGCCGCTTTTAACCCAGAGAAGAGCATGTCTGATTGCATGCGGGTTGATACCCCAGGTCCCGCCTCTGAGAAAAAGGTATCAGACGGGTCTGATGCTCTTTGGGTGGATGACACTTAAATGAACATCGGTACAAAGTCCCAATTCATTTCTAATATCAGAGATCAGACCTCTACTCTTGCCTGATGCGTCTAAAACAAAAAGGGGGAACTGTAGAGAGCTGCGGAATGCCGCGCCTTAAAGATGGAGCTGGTTTCCACCTTCCACCTTCCCGATGGTGAGTGCTCTTTGTCACAAACAACTCCATATTTGGCTAAGGCTGAGGATCTGGCTTGCTTCCATGTATGTGGACCTATCTGCATTGCCCACGAGGCACGCTAGTGTTGGCTACCCAGAGGCTATTTAAGCTGTGGGCTGGCTTTCCCCAGGGTCAGAAGATTGTTCAAGGTTCCTGAATAAACTGCATTGAGAAGAAAAAAAAAAAAAAAAGAAGTGGCAATTTGCTTGAAGAGTTAAGTCACTGAGGGAAGGATTTGAACTTTTATACCCTGTTCCCCCTTCCTGTTTTCTCTGCTTCCTGTATGTGGATGAAATGAGACAAGCCAGCTTTTTTGTTATACTTGCGTGAGGACACCATGATATCTCTATTCCTTTGAAAATGTAAGGCAAAATAAGTGATTTTTCCCTAAGTTGCATGGTCATGGCATTTCATCATCACAACAGAAAACTGTTAATACAGCAACCAAAACCAAACCAAACCAAACCAAAACGAAGGAAAATTGACTGAAGTGGGATTTATGGAGAGATAAACCTTTTCAGATATATTTCTGACAGAGGATTAAGGATGGAAATATATAAGGGATTAAAAGAAATCTCTGAAGGTAAATAGCCAGTGTGGCTAGATAATGCCTCTCCTAGACATAGTGAGATTGAAAACAAGAATCCCAGTGCCTGGTGTTCTATAGTTTCCTAACAGGTTGTCTTTCAGGGAGGCTTCAAAGGCCTTCAAATCAATACAGGATTTTGACTTTCTACTTGGTCCCTCAGCAGAATTTGATAAGACCCTACTGTTGAAGAGGCCATAAATATAGTTGCAAGACACAGAGGAATCAAGCTGGACAAGAACTGGAAACTTCCTGCTTTCAAAGTGCAGAAGGTTGCTATGTAGGTGCCTGGAGAAAAAGAGTAGCAAGTGGTCAAATTCAGCTGTGAACTGTACAAACTGCAACATCGATCTGCCAGGCAAGATGTGTCAGCATGTGCAGGAGTGGCATGGTTTCTGTCTGAGCTACGTTTTCTATTTTTCTGAAGAGATGAAATGATCAAGGCAACTTATAACAAAATAATGCAATAAGGGAGCTCACATTTCAAAATTTTACTCTGTTATGTATTTTTTTATAAAATTGTGTGTGTTCCTCAGTTTCTCTCTTTTTTTAACTTTTACTAATTACATTTTATTCACTTTGTACCCCCCATAAACCCCTCCCACCTCCCCTCCTAATCCCACCTCCATCCCCCTTCTTCACCAATGCCCCTCCTCAAGTCCACTGATAGGGGAGGTCTCCCTCTCCTTCCTTCTGATCTTAGTCTATCAGATCTCATCAGGAGTGGCTCCATTGTTATCTTCTGTGGCCTGGTAAGGCTGCTCCCCCCTCAGGGCGAGGTGATCAAAGAGCAGGCCAATCAGTTTATGTCAGAGGCAGTCCCTCTTCCCATTACTATGGAACCCACTTCAACACTGAACTGCCATGGACTACATCTGTGCAGGAGTTCTAGGTTATCTCCAGGACTGGTACTTGGTTGGAGTATGAGTCTCTGGGAAGACCCCTGTGTTTAAATTTTCTGGTTCTGTTGCTCTCCTTGTGGAGTTCCTGTCCTCTCCAAATCTTACTATTTTCCACTTCTTTCATAAGATTCCATGCACTCTGTCCAACAGTTGGCCATAAGTCTTGGCATCTGCTTTGATAGTCTGCAGGGCAGAGCTTTTCAGAGGCCCATTGTGGCAGGTTCCTAGGTTGTTTCTTCTTCTTCTGATGTCCATCTTCTTTGCCTTTCTGGATGGGGTTTGAGCATTTTAGTCAAAGTCCTCCCTCTTGATTAATTTCTTTAGATGTACAGATTTTAGTAGGTTTATCCTATATTATATGTCTATATGAGTGAGTATATACATGTGTGTCTTTCTGCTTCTGGGACAGCTCACTCATAATGATCCTTTCTAGTTCCCACCATTTACCTGCAAATTTCATGATTTCCTTATTTTTCATTGCTGAGTAATATTCCATTGTGTAGGTGTATCACAATTTCTGTATCCATTCTTCGGTTGAGGGGCATCTGGGCTGTTTCCAGCTTCTGGCTATTACAAATAAAGCTGTTACAAACATGGTAGAGCAAATGTGCTTACTGTGTATTTGAGCATCTTTTGGATATACATCTAGGAGCAGTATAGCTGGACTTGAGGAAGCACTATTCTTAGTTGTCTGAGAAAGTGCCAGATAGATTTCCAGAGTGGTTGTACAAGTTTACAATCCCACCAGCAGTGGAGGAGGGTTCCCCTTTTTCCACAACCTCTCCAGCATGTGTTGTCACTTGAGTTTTTCATCTTGGGCATTCTCATGGGTGTAAGGTGAAATCTCAGGGTTGTTTTGGTTTGTATTTCCCTGATGGCTAATGAGGTGGAGCATTTCTTTAAGTGTTTCTCTGCCATTCGATATTCCTCTACAGAGAATTCTCTGTTTAGCTCTTTTCCCCATTTTTTAATGGGATTACTTGGTTTGTTGCTTTTCAGCTTCTTTGGCTCTTTATATATACTGGATATGAGTCCTCTGTCAGATAAAGGGTTGGTGAAGATTTTTTTCCCAATCTGTAGGCATTCGTTTTGTTTTGATGATGGTGTCCTTTGCTTTACAGAAGCTTTTCAATTCCATGAGGTCCCATTTATTGATTGTTGCTCTTAGAGCTTGTGCTGTTGGTGTTCTGTTCAAGAAGTTGTCTCCTGTGCCAATGAGTTCTAGGGTCTTCTGCACTTTTTTTTTTCTAATCCATTTAATATATCTGGTTTTATGTTGAGGTCTTTGATCCACTTGGACCTTAGTTTTGTGCAGGGTGATAAGTATGGATCTATTTGCATTTTTCTACATGTAGACATCCAGTTGGACCAGCACCATTTGTGGAAGATGCTATCTTTCACAAGAAATAGTTTTGGCATCTTTGTCAAAGATCAAGTGTCCATAAGTGTGTGGGTTTATTTTTGGGTCTTCTGTCTGGTTCCATTGATTCACCATTCTGTTTCTATGCCAGTACCATGCATTTTTTATACTGTTACTCTATAGTACAGCTTAAGATCAGGGATGGAGATACCTCCAGAAGATCTTTTATTGTAGAGGATTGTTTTACCAATTCTGGGTTTCTTGTTATTCCATATGAAGTTGAGAATTTTTCTTTCCAGGTCTGTAAAGAATTGTGTTGGTAATTTGATGGGCATTGTATTGGATCTGTAGATTGCTTTTGGTAAGATGGCCATTTTTACTATGTTAATCCTGCCAAGCCATGAACATGGAAGATCTTTCCATCTTCTGATATCTTCTTCTAATTTTTTCTTCAGAAACTTGTAATTTTTTCATACAAGTCTTTGACTTGCTTGGATAGGGTTACACCAAGGTACTTTATGTTATTTGTGGCTATTGTGAAGAGTATTGTTTCCCTAATTTCTTTCTCAGCCCTTTTGTCTTTTGTATATGGGAGGGCTACTGATTTTTTTGAGTTAATTTTATATCCTGCCTCTTTGCTGAATGTGTTTATCAGCTGAGTTTCCTGGTAGAATTTTTGGGGTCACTCAGGTATACTGTCATAACATCTGCGAATAGTGATACTTCTTCCTTTGCGATTTTTATCCGCTTGACCTCCTTCAACTGTCTTATTGCTCTAGCAAGGACTTCCAGAACTATGTTGAAGAGATATGGAGAGAGTCGGCAGCCTTGTCTTGTCCCTGATTTCAGTGGGATTGCTTTAAGTTTCTCTCCATTCAGTTTGATGCTGGCTATAGACTTGCTGTATATCGCCTTTATTATGTTTAGATATGTGCCTTGTATCCCTGATCTCTCCAATTCTTTAAACATGAATGGATGTTGGATTTTGTCAAATGTTTTTTTCAGTATCTAAGGAGATTATCATGTGGATTTTTTCTTTCAGTTTGTTAATATGGTGGATCACATTAATGGATTTCCGTATATTGAACCACCCTTGCATACCTGGGATGAAGCCTACTTGATCATAGTGGATGATAACTTTGATGTGTTTTTGTATTTGGTTTGCAAATATTTTGTTGAGTATTTTTGCATCAATGTTCATAGGGGAGATTGGCCTGAAATTCTCTTTCTTTGTTGGGTCTTTGTGAGGTTTAGGTACCAAGGTGACTGTGGCTTCACAGAATGAGTTTGGTGGTGTTCCTTCTGTTTCTATTTTGTGGAATAGTTTGAAGAGAATTGGAGTTATCTCTTCTTTGAATGTCTGGTAGAATTCTTCACTGAAACCATCTGGTCCTGGGCTTTTTTTGGATGGGAGATTTTGTATGACTGCTTTTATTTCTGTAGGGGATATAGCACTATTTAATTGATTTACCTGGTCTTGATTCATGTTTGGTAAGTGGAATCAATCAAGATAATTGTCCATTTCATTTAGCTTTTCAAATTTTGTGGCATATAGACTTTATTTATTTATTTATTTAGTTTTATTAATTACACTTTATTCACTTTGTATCCCCCCAGTGGTTCCCTCTCTCCTCCCGTCCCAATCCCTCTCTTCCTCCACCCTCTGCATGCATGCCCCTCCCCAAGTCACTGATAGGGGAGGACTTCTTTTTGAAGTAAGTCCTAATGATTGTTTGGATTTACTCAGTGTCTGTAGTTATGTCCCCCTTTTCATTTATGATATTTTTTATTTGGATGGTGTTTTTCTGCCTTTTAGTTAGCTTGGCTAAGAGTTTGTCTATGTTGTTGATTTTCTCAAAGAACCAACTCTTGGTTTCATTGATTCTTTGAATTGTTTTATTTGTTTCTAATGGATTGATTTCAGCCCTGAGTTTGATTATTTCCAGCCATCTACTCATTTTTGGTGTGTCTGCTTCTTTTTTTTCTAGGGTTTTTATGTGAGCCATTAAGTTGCTTGAATGAGCTGTCTCGAATTTCTTCTTGAAGTCACTTAGTGTTATTAACTTTTCTCTTAGTACTGTTTCATTGTGTCCCACAAGGTTGGGATTGTTGTGCCTTCATTTTCATTGAATGCTAGGAAGACTTTAATTTTTTCTTTATTTCCTCCCTGACTCAGCTGTCATTTACTAGCAAGTCGTTCAGGTTCCATGTGTGTGTAGGCTTTTTTCTAATTCCATTGTTGTTGTGGTCCAGCTTTAGTACATGGTGATCAGACAGGATACAAGGGATTATTTCAATCTTCTTTGTCTGTTGAGGCTTGCTTTGTGTCCAACTATGTGGTCTATTTTGAAGAAGGTTCCATGAGGTGCTGAGAAGAAGGTAAATTTTTTTGTGTTTGGGTGAAAGGTTCTGTAGATGTCTGTTAGATCCATTTGATTCATGACCTTTGTTAGGGACATTGTTTCTTTGTTTAATTTCTGTTTTGTTGATCTGTCCTTTGTTGAGAGTGGGGTGTTGAAGTCTCCTACTATTAATGTGTGTGTATCTATGTGTGCTATAAGTTTTATCAATGTTTCTTTTACAAATGTGGGTGCCCTTGTATTTGGGGCATAGATGTTCAGGATTGTGATGTCTTCCTGGTAGAATTTTCTCTTGATGAGTATGAAGTGTCCTTCCCCATCTCTTTTGATTAATTTTGGTTGAAAGTCTATTTTATCAGATATTAGAATGGCTACTCCTCCTTGCTTTTTGGGTTCTTTTGCTTGGAAAGCCATCTTCCAAGGTACTGTCTATCTTTGTGACTTAGGTGTGTTTCTTATATGCAACAGATTGCTGGGTCTTGTTTTCGCATCCATTCTGTTATTCTGTGCCTTTTCGTTGAGAATTGAGTCCATTGATGTTGAGAGAGATTAATGACCAGTGGCTGTTAGATCCTTTGATTTTGATATTGGCTGCAGTCATAAGGTTGTGTGCTTGGTTGCTTTTTGTTTTACTGTAGTGAGGTTAATTATTTCCTGTGTTTTCTTTTTTTTTTAATTTTTCATCAATTACACTTTATTCTTGAAAGTAGCTAGTTTACTTGGGTTGTATTTTTCCTTCTCGTGTCTTCAGTAATGCTGGATTTGTGTGTAGGTGTTGTTGAAATTTGTTTTTGTCATTGAATATCTTATTTTCTCCATCTATGAAGACTAAGAATCTTGCTGGGTATAATAGCCTGGGCTGACATCTGTGTTTTCTTATGGCCTTCATGATATCCGTCCAAGCCCTTCTGGGTTCATAGTCTCTGTTGAGAAGTCAGGTGTGATTCTGATGTGTTTGCCATTATATGTTACTTGGCCTCTTTCCCTTGCAGCTTTTAGTATTTTTCCTTTATTCTGTATACTTACTGTTTTGATTATTATGTGGAGGGAGGATTTTCTTTTCTGGTCTAATTTACTGGGTGTTCTTGTATTCTTATTGGCCTCTCCTTTAAGTTGGGGAAATTTTCTTCAATGATTTTGTTGAAAATATTTTCTGGGCCTTGGAGGAGGGAATCTTCTTTTTCCTCTATTCCTATTATTCTTAGGTTTTGTCTTTTTTGGTGGCTGCCCCAAGTACTAGTCTCCCTGTCCTGTGACAAAACAATGGACAACACTGAGCTGATGTATTTCCTACACTTTAATTTGCCCAGTCTGAGAGTAGAGAACAGGGGGCATCCCTGTGCTTTCTGATTAGGCCTGCAAGCATGTATACATCCAAGTGAGTGCTTGCAGAGTCCAGATCCAGGGTCTCTCTATGCTAGTAGCTAGACATCAGATTCCTCCCACCCACATCCCCACTGTGAGCAACATAGAGATCTCAACATTGAAGCCCCTGTTCTTTGAGTCTATCAGTGGAGTTCAGGCAAACAATTCCTTTAGCACAGACAGATCTGAATAACAGGAGAATAGTATGACAAGCCTGTAGGCCACTGAGGCATTCAGGGCACCTGCACATGCACATTGTGCCCACAAACAGCACCAGCATTCCCTCCCACACTTATGCTCCAACTTTCTAGGCATCGACATGCTCTAGAACCCTGTCCTTCTAGGCACACTTCCATGCACACTCCTGTGATTGCATGTATGCTCCTGGGACCTTCCTTCCTTAGACACAGCTGAAATGCCAACATCCACT
Source organism: Meriones unguiculatus (assembly GCF_030254825.1). Classification (NCBI taxonomy): domain Eukaryota; kingdom Metazoa; phylum Chordata; class Mammalia; order Rodentia; family Muridae; genus Meriones; species Meriones unguiculatus. The sequence continues at coordinate 37,080,583 of NC_083357.1, read as the reverse complement.
CTTGAACCGGTGGACCTCTCTCATCTTCCTGAAAAATATTCCAAACACCAGAGACAGACAGGCCCAGTCTGAAGTACAAACTCCAGGAACAAACAATGAAGGTTACTGATGAGCAGATGGCTAGAGGTTGGTATAAGAACACACCCAACAAAAATCAGGACATCATGGCTTCACCAGCAACCCCAAAAATCAATGGTTATTTTAATTCAGGAAATGATATCAAATCTATGCTTATCCAGTTATTAAAGGCACATAAGGAGGAAACAAACAAAGCTCTCAAAGAAATACAGCAAATACAGCCAAACAAATAGAGGCACATGTAGAGGCATAAGTAATAGCATATAGAGAGGAAATGAGCAAAAAAAAAAAAAAAAATAGAGGCGATCATGGAAAGACAGGAATCCACGTTCAAACAGATGAAGGAAATGGTGCAAGACATGTAAATAGAATTAGAATCAACAAAGAGAACATATACAGAGAAAACTCTGGAGCTGGAGAACTTAGAGAAAAGACCAGGAACCACAAAGGTAAGCATCACCAACAGAATATGAGAGGTGGGAGATAAAATCTCAGGTACTGAAGATGCCAGAAACTGATACATCTCTCAAAGAAAAATAAAATTGAAAAAGTCCCAAACACAAAACATCCAAGAAATCAAGGAGGGCATGAAAAAAACGAAATCTAAGAATAATAATAACAAACAAAAAAGAAGATTCCAGTATCCAAGGTCCAGAAAATATTTTCAAGAAAATCACAGAAGAAAAATTTTCCAACTTAAAGAAAAAGATGTCCATAAATGTACAAGAGGCCTAGAGAACACCAAATAGACTAAATTAAGAAAGAAACTCCTCACGTGACAAAATAGTTAAAACACTAAATCTACAGAACAAAGAAAAAATATTAAAAGCAGCAAGGGAAAAAGGCCAAGTAATATACCAGAATCATACCAGACTTCTCAGTAGAAACCATGAAAGCCAGAAGGGCCTGGGCAGATGTCATGAAGACTTTAAGGGACCACAGATGCCAACCCAGACTACTATACACAGCAAAGCTTTCAATCAACATAGATAGAGAAGACAAAATATTCTGTGAAAAACGAAACTTAATATCTACATAGCAACCCAGCCCTACAGAAGATACTAGAAGGAAAAGTCCAATCCAATGAAATCAACAACACCCACAAAAACACAGGATATAGATAACTTCACTACAAAAACTAAAAACAAAACAAAAAAATCAAAAAAACAAAACAAAAGCCTAGAAATACAGTAACACCACCAACTCAACAATAAAAGAAACTAACATTCATTGGTGACTATTATCTCTCAACATCAAAGGACTGTGTCCAATAAAAAGACACAGACTAACAGAATGGTTGCAGAAACAGGATCCAACATTCTGCTGCATACAAGAAACATACCTCTGCAACAAAGATAAAGGGCTGGAAAAATGTTTTTCAAGTAAATGGAACCAGAAAACAGATGGAGTAGCTAATATCTAATAAAATAGACTTTCAACCAAAATTAATCAAAAAAGATGAGGAGGGGCACTTCATTCTCATCAAGGAAAAATTTAACATGAAGACATCAAAATCATGAACATCTATGCCCCAAATAAAAGAGCACCTGCACTTGTAAATGAAACATTATTAAAGTTTAAATCACACATAAATCCCAACACCTTAATAGTGGGAGACTTTAACACTCCACTCTCACCAAGGAATAGATCATCTAGACAGAAGCTAAATAGAGAAATAATGGCAGTTACAGAGGTTTTAAATCAAATGGACCTAATAGATGTCTACAGAACTTTTTACCCAAACTCAAAAGAATATACCTTCTTTTCAGTACCTCATGGAAACTTCTCAAAAATTGAACATATAGTCAGGCACAAAGCAAGCCGCAACAGATACATGATCAAAATAATCCCTTGTATCCTATCAGACCACAATGGTCAAGAACTAGACTTCAACAACAAGAGAAATAACAAAAAGCCTACATATACAAGGAAACTAAACAACTCTCTACTCAATGACAGCTTGGTCAGGGAAGAAATGAAAAAAAGAAATCAGAGACTTCCTAAAATTCAATGAAAATGAAGGCACAGCTTACCCATATTTATGGGACAAAATGAAAGCAGTGTTAAGAGGAAAGTTGATAGCACTAAGTGTCTTCAGTAAGAAGTTTGAGACATCTCATACAATCAACTTAACAGCACACCTAAAAGCCCTAGGAAGAAGCAAACACATCCTAGAGGAGTAGACAGTTGGAAATAACAAACTCAGAGCTGAAATCAATGAATTAGAAACAAAACAATTCAAAGAATCAATGAAACCAAGAGCTGGTTCTTTGAGAAAATCAACAAGATAGACAAACCTTTAGCCAAAATAACTAAAAGGCAGAAAGAAATTACCCAAGTCAACAAAATAAGAAACAAAAAGAGGGATATAACAACACACACTGAGGAAATCAAAAGAATCATCAGGTCATACTACAAAAGCCAATATGTCACAAAACTTGAAAACCAAAATGAAATGGTCAATTTTCTTGATATATTCCATTTACCAAAGTTAAGTCAAAACAGGTAAATAAATAGATTAAATAGTCCTATATTCCCCAAGGAAATAGAAGCAGTCATCAAAAGTCTCCCATCCAAAAAGAGCCCAGTTTCAAATGGTTTCAGCCCAGAATTCTACCAGACCTTCAAAGAAGAGCTAACTCCAATTCTCTTCAAAGTATTCCATAAAACAGAAACAGAAGTAGCATTACCAAAATCATTCTATGAGTCCACAGTCACCTTGATATCTAAGACACACAAAGACCCCCCTCCAAAAATAACAGAACTTCAGACCTATGGCTCTTATGAACATTGATGCAAAAATATTCAATAAAATACTTGCAAACCGAATCCAAGAATGCATTAAAGATATCATCCAACATGACCAAGTAGACTTCACCACAGGCATCCAGGGGTAGTTCAATATACAGAAATGTATATTGAATGTAATCCACCATATAAACAAACTGAAGGAGAAAAACCTCGTGACCATCTCCTTAGATGCTGAAAAAGCATTTGACAAAATCTAATACCCATTTATGTTTAGTCTTGAAGAAATCAGGGACACAAGACACATACCTAAACATAGTAACGACCATATAGAGCAAACCTATAGCCAACTTAAATCAATCCCACTGAATTCAGGAACAAGGCAAGGCTACCACTCTCTTCAAATCTCTTCAACATAGTACTTGAGTCCTAGCTATAAAACAACTAAAGGAAATCAAGGGGGTACAAACAGAAAAGGAAGAAGTGAAGGTATCAATATTTGCAGACGATTTGATAGTATACATGAGTGACCCCAAAAATTCAACCAGAGAACTCCTTCAGCTGATAAACACCTTTAGCAAAGTGGCTGAACACAAAATTAACTCAAAAGAATCAGTAGCCATCTTGTATATGAAAGACAAGGGGGCTGAGAAAAAAATTAGTGAAACTACAGCCTTCACAATAGCCACTAATAACATAACATACCTTGGGGTGACTCTAACCAAGCAAGTGAAAGACCTGTTTGAAAAAAACTTCAAGTCTCTGAAGAAATAAATTGAAGAAGATATCAGAAGATGGAACGATCTCCCATGCTCATGGCTTGGTAGGATTAACATAGTGAAAATGGCCATCCTGCCAAAAGCAGTCTACATATTCAATGCAATTCCCATCAAAATACCAACACAATTCTATAAAGAAGTTCTATAAAGAACAAGTTCTATAAAGAACTTGAAAGAACAATTCTCAATTTCATATGGAAAAATAACAACCCAGAATTGCTAAAACAATCCTGTACAACAAAAGATCGTCTGGAGGCATCACCATCCCTGATCTCAAGCTGTATTACAGAGCAATAGTAATAAAAACTGCATGGTACTGGCAGAGAAACAGAATGATGGATCAATGGAATAATATAGAAGACCCAGAAATAAACCCACACACCTATTTCTATTTGATTTTTGACAAAGAAGCCAAAACCATACAATGGAAAAAAGATAGCATCTTCAACAGATACTGGATATCTACATGTAGAAAATGCAAGTAGATCTATCTTTATCACCCTCTACAAAACTAAACTCCAAGTGGATCAAAGACCTCAACATAAAACCAGACACACTAAACCTGTTAGAAGAAAAAATAGGGAAGAACCTTGAACTCATTGGCACAGGAGACAAGTTCCTGAACAGAACACCAACAGCACAGGCTCTAAGATCAATAATCAATAAATGGGACCTCATGAAACTGAATGCTTCTGTAAAGCAAAGGACACCCTCATCAGAACAAAAGGACAGCCTACAGACTGGGAAACAATCTTCATCAACCCAATAACGAACAGTGGGTATGGAGATGAAGCTATGATTAGGGCATTTGCTCCTCTTTCAGAGAACCCAGGTAAAATTTCAGTATCCACATGTGACTCAACTATCTGTAATTCCAGCATCCAGGAATCTGATACCCCTTCTGGCCTCTAAAGGCCTGAGGCATCCACATGGTGCAGGTAAAACTCTCTCTCTCAAAAGTCATGGAGTAGGGATATAGTTTAGTGGTGGAGAACTTTGCTGGTAAGTGCAAAGCCCTGGTTTCTAACCCAGAACCACATCAAAAATAATGAGAAAGAAAATCAGAGCTATAGAGTCAGAATAATTAAAGGAGAATTTTCAGTGTGGTAGAGGATTCAAGGAGGGAAATTCTACAACTTAGGCCACTTCAAATATTTTATGATTCTTTAGTCTAAAAGAAGGGCTGGATTCTCACTATTATTTCTGCCTCCTTTTAGTTTGCAGGAAAATTTTAAATGAGTTAAATCTGTAATTTAAAATCAATATGGACCTACAAAGATTGTTGTCATGTTGACAAGGAAGTAGTCACTAGTACAAGGGAGCAGAACTGGGAAGGAGGAGAGAGGGAGTGAAGGAAGAGATGAGGTGAGAAGTGCTGAGCTGAGCAGGCTTAATGTGGACTGTCTTCTCCAGTGTGCTTAAATCTATCATTTCAAGCATCAGATAATTGCTGGGCCTCTGCCCTTTAAAGGGTCCAGGAGGTCTGCCCCATTGTTTAGAAAGCACATTCTAGGTAACAGGTCCTATTTCACTCTGAACATAATCTGTGTCATAACAGCAATAACATGAGATCTTTATTTCCTGTCATCTTCTCTCTTAACAATCTCCAGAAACATAATCATCAAATTGTACTTCTGTTTCTAGACCCACCCAGCAAGTGTTCAGGCAGCCAAGATCCTGGAAGCACCAGCACAGGATGTGTTCTGTCACTGTAGAGGGAATGGAGCCAACCACGAACTCCGCTCATTGGAAGAGTATGTCTGCAGAAGGGGTAGAGGGAGGATGCCTGTCTGCCAGCATGCTGATTAGTCATGTTTTCCAGAACTGGTACCTCCATGGGATGAAACTAGGCACTCCATGTCCAAGAGCCAAGAAGCTTGCCTAACTTCACTGTCATCTGGGAGGCTCCAGCCAACAGCAGATCAACACATATGCAGGGATTTGCAGTCAACTATGGGACAGAACTTGGTGGGTGCTGTGGAAATGTTGGGGGACAGATGGAAGAACCTGGAGGATACGGGAACCTCAGAAAACCAACAGAGATAACTAACCCAGTCACATGGGGGCTTTCAGAGACTGAGCCATCAACTAAGGAGCATGCATGGAGCTGAAGGAGGCTTGGTATTCAAGTGGGGCACCTGGCAAGTGGAGGGGGCCTGTTTCTAACATGGACTCTATTGCCTGCTTTTCGATCACTTTCCCCTGGCAGGATTACCTTGTCTGGGCTCAGGAGATGAAAATATGCTCAGTCCTGATGTGACTTGATGTGCTGGTGAAAGGTAATGAGGGGGAAGGAGACTCCTCTTTTCTGGAGGAAAACATAGAGGGAAAGGAGGGGAAGTGGAGCAGGATTGAGAGGAAGGGCTGGAGGAGGCACCCTTGGGATAAACGTATATAAACTAATATAAAATTAAAACAAAACAAACAACAACAACAACAAAAAAACCCAAAAAAAGTGAGGATGTTGCTCATCACATCTATGCTTGTGAAAGATAAAATGTCTTGAAATCTTTGACTTTAGGGTGACTCCAGGCACAGCAGTGACCCAGTGCACTTCTGACCAAGTTGTCCAAAAGGAGACTTGCCTGACTGCAGTCATACAGCTAGCATCCACAATCATTGAGCACAGTAGTCTCTACTGCACCTTTCATTTTTTGAACTATTTCTTTGTAAATAAACTTTCTCCTTCCTAGCTTCTTGCAAAAGTATACTATTTCATTGGTAACAGCCTATGAATCAGCTAGTTGTTCATTTGTGTGTGTGTTTACAATTTTCTTCAACATGTAAACAAATGCCTTCTAAAAATTATATGTACCTTGTGAAACCTACACCAATGTACTTCATACCTGACTTCCCATGTCCTCCTCTAGGGTCTAGCTTGGTGAGTCCACCCCATTACTTGTTTTTCCACATTCCACACCCAATATCCCAACCTAATCTGACTACCCAGGACTTGCAGTAACCTTTCAAATCCAGTGGTCGCTCAGTTTATACCCACAACCTCCTGTGCCATAGCCACCATCTAGGATTCCACCAGGACTTGCCCAACTAGCATCTACCCACAAGACTATTTGTGCCACATCCACAAACCCATTCCATATTCAGGCATCTCATGTCCTTTACCATGGCCTAGCCTAGTGAGTACCCCTGACCTCTTTATCCATGTCCTTTCCAAAACATACCAGATTTAGTCTAAGTCCTATCATCAGTGCACCAGTCTAGCCTGACTTTCCTTCCTTCATTGCAGAGGAGCTCTAGGCTTGGGGCAGAGCAACCTATCTGGCATAACACATCATATTCAACCTTTCCACTCAGACCTGTTTACACCCATATTTGCAGCTTAGAACAGCAAGCAGACCCTCTATACCAGCCCATTTTCCTCTGCCCACTTGACTTCATTTCACTGAAGATAATTCTAATCTCTAAATCTAACCTGCCCCTACATCCTCCCTTCTCCATAATCCTGCTCCATTGACGATAAACTTAAAATTAACAAAGGAAGTCTACATGCCTGTATCTTTTTTTTTTTTTCAATGCAGTTTATTCAGGAACCTTGAACAATCCTCGGACCCTGGGGAAAGCCAGCCCACAGCTTAAATAGCCTCTGGGTAGCCAACCCAGGCGTGCCACGTGTGCAATGCAGATAGGTCCACATACATGGAAGCAAGCCAGATCTTCAGCCTTAGCCAAATGTGGAATTGTTCGTGACAGAGAGCACTCACCATCGGGAAGGTGGAAGGCGGAAACCAGCTCCATCTTTAAGGCATAGCATTCCGCAGCTCTCTACAGTTCCCCCTTTTTGTTTTAGACGCATCAGGCAAGAGTAGAGGTCTGATCTCTGATATTAGAAATAAATTGGGACTTTGTACTGATGTTCATTTAGGTGTCATCCACCCAAAGAGCATCAGACCCGTCTGATACCTTTTTCTCAGAGGCAGGACCTGGGGCATCAACCCGCATGCAATCAGACATGCTCTTCTCTGGGTCCAAAGCTGCTTACCCTGAGTGCAGTGCTTAGCCTCGCATCCTGAGCGTATCATTTTAGCTTTTTATGGTATCCAACCATGCTTGGGGAGAATGTCCTGCTTCAATGGCTGTAAAGGCCTGAATGATCATGGCTGCATCACACTGTTGTGAGACTCTAATCTTGCATATATACCACAGGCAAACCAAGGAGACCAACACCAGAAGGCCTGCTAACGCTCCCATGCCTGCCCATTCCTTCAGATGATTCATGGCTGCAGCAATCCATGTTGATAATCCTGTGGCTAGTCTTGCGTCCACTCTGGTAGAATTTACTGTGACAATGGCCACTCTCAGCTGCTCCATCGTAGTATTGAATTCTCCAGAGTCCAATTGGGTTACATAGTAATGGGAAGAGGGATTGCCTCTGACATAATCTGATTGGCCTGCTCTTTGATCACCTCCCTCTGGGGGGGAGCAGCCTTACCAGGCCATAGTAGAGGACAATGCAGCCACTTTTGATGTGAACTGACAGACTAAGATCAGAAAGGAGAGGAGAACCTCCCCTATTAGTAGACTTGGGGAGTGGCATGCAAGCAGAGGGAGGAGGGAGGGTGGGATTGGGAGGGGAGGAGGGAGGGGCTTATGGGGGATACAGAATGAATAAAGTGTAATTGATGAAAAATTTAAAAAAAAGGGAAAAAATAATTTAAGAACCTTAAATGACTTTCAAAAGTGGAGGAAAACATGGAGTTAGTCAATTGGCATGGAGCACGTCTCGCCCCTGGGGGCAATGGTCTCCTGAACCTACTCAGACCTCGGATACCACTACTGCTAGCTCTAGAACTGACACAGGATGTTCCAACGAGGGGTTAAGGCTTCTCATAATATTTCCTATAAGCCCACACCTGCTTGTCTATATCCCCCATTTTTATTCATTATTAGCCAGATAGAGCCAAGTAATTGTGGTAATAATACTTGCTTTTTTGCCCAATGCTGGAATGCTAGTAAATTTAGGTATGCCCTGGTTACTCACATGCCTCACTGGGTGCCTGTGCCCATTGATGCCCCTCACGCTATGACTCTCTTCAGACAGAAAAGGGATCTTGGAACTACAGCCACCATTGTTACTGCCATCTCATTGGCGGCTGTTGGAGCTACCACCGGGGCATTAGCCATGAGTCATACTGGGCAGACTGCTCAGACCCTGAATAATCATTTAGCCAATGTAGCTCATGCCTTAGTTGTACATAAAGGAATTAATGCTCAACTAAAAGGAAGCTTGATGGTGTTCAATCAGAGGACTGACCTCTTGCAGGAGCAAATTGATACCCTATGGCAAATCGCTCAACCTGGCTGTCAATGAAAGTATGCTGGAATTTGTGTCACTAGCATACAATATGAGAATTTTTCCTGTGCTGCAAATCTGTCTAAACAATTGTCGAGCTATATTTTAGGTAACTGGACTGGAGAATTCGATACATGCCTGTATCTTATCTCAGGAATACCAATAATATAAAAGAGAAAGCCATTGTCTTCACTCCAAAACCTATCAGTCCTATAGAAATGTTTGCCTATGAGAATTACCTACAAAAACTTCAAGCACAGAAATCAAAAGAATGGGTATAAATCTCTAAGAATGCAAGGAGTTTAAAGAAACAGCTTAATTAAATCAAGGAGAAAGAGCTTAAAAAGAATAAACAGCTAAATGTGCCCAGGAAAACAGAAACCCAAGGCTAATGGAAATGACAAAGACAAGTCAGTACTTGAGAACTAAATTCAACCAGGAAAAAGACAGAAGAGAACTCAGGCTGAAATGACGATAGAACTGAAAAACCCAAGGTGAAAACTCAAAGAAAAGCCTTACAAGCATAAATGAGTCAAGTAGAAGGCAGAATATCAGGGCTCAAAGATGAAGTAGAAGATTTAGACAAAATAAGCAAGTGACATGAAAAAAATAAAGCGCATGATAAAAACATACAGGAATTGTGGAGCACCATGAGAAACAAAATCTTAGAACTATAGGTATAGGTTAGGAAGAAGAATCCCAAGTCAGTGGCATAGGCCAGATCTTCAACAAGATCACAGAAGGAAACTTCCCCAAACTAAGGAAAGACACATTTATGCAAATCAAGAAGCACAGAAAACACCAAGACCAGACAAGAAAATTCTCATAACATATCATAGCTAAAACACTAGGCATACATAACAAAGAAAGTGAATTGAAAGCTGTGAGAAAGATAAAAATACACAAGTAACATATAATGGAAAACACATCAGAGTAACAGCTTATTTCTCAGTGGAAACTTTGAAAACCAACAATGCATTTCAAGTTTTAAAAGACAATGATAGCCAAATGAAAACAATATAGCCAACAAAACCATCTGACATGATTTAAGGGAAAGCAAAAATTTTCTACAACATATACAGCTTAAAAGAATTATATCCAACAAACTAAACTTAAGGAAAGCACAGGAAGCATTATTTTAGGCTGATGAGAAGAATGAAAGTAGCAGAGAGGCATAATTATTAAAACATAAAATACCACTGAGAACAACCAAGGTAACAGTTAACTAAGAAGACATCACTGTCATATTGAGGGAAGTAACTGAGACCCAGAAAGACAAACATCGTATGTTCTCTCTTAATGGAGACTTCTAGCTCCTAATATTCAGATATGAGTACATAATCTATAGTAATTGCATAAACAATGAAATTAAAAGAGAAAGATTGTCAGGATTAAGGGCAATAGAGAGGATGATAAGGTACAAGTAATCTGATCAGTATAATGGGAAATTGGGAGTGCCCCTTGGGGAGGTAGAGAGAGGTTAATGTAGAAGAAGCTGGGAAGAGGGTAAAGGACACTATCAGGATATGAGTGATATGCTAAGGGAACTGGTAAAATTGGGGGCTTCTTAGGGAGGGGAAGGAGGTTAATACATAAGATGAAAAGAGGGGAATAGTGGTGTATAATTGATCTGAATGGGTAATGGGTAAAGGTGGAGGTCCTTTCTGAAAGAGGATGGAGACAAACAGGACAATGAAGTAGGTAGCTAAAATAACAATATGGATTACTGAAAAAGCTACAAGGGAACATACTATTAGCTATTTACCTAAAAAAATGTAATTATACACAATTTAGTGTACAAATATGCATACATAGTTTTAATGAAATTTTCTCATATTGGTTAATGGCAGCCCCTCCAGGAGCCAAAGATCACCTAACAAAAACTCCTATACCTGACATGAAAAATTCTCTTTTAAGTTGTTGGCTAGAGCTACCTAAGCGACTTCTAAACATACAACCTATTGCTGTTGTCCTTGGCCACTGCAGAGATGTAGAAGCATAGTATCTATTGCAGAAGATGCCATGTACTTCAGAAACAGGGCCCAGTGTCTCTTGAGCTGGAATTGACCTGTAAGTCCCCTTCATGGGTAGTTGCTTTCAGGGTACCAGAAGGCAACATAGGTTAGGAAGAAGAATCCCAAGTCAGTGGCATAGGCCAGATCTTCAACAAGATCACAGAAGGAAACTTCCCTAAACTAAGGAAAGACACATTTATGCAAATCTAGAAGCACAGAAAACACCATGACCAGACAAGAAATTCTCATAACATATCATAGCTAAAACACTAGGCATACATAACAAAGAAAGTGAATTGAAAGCTGTAAGAAACATAAAAATACACAAGCCACATACAATGGAAAACACATCAGAGTAACAGCTGATTTCTCAGCGGAAACTTTGAAAACTTAAAAAAAAGTGTATTTGTGAGTGCCTACATGCATGTATAAGCACCACACCACATGTGGCTGTGGTGTCTGTGGAGGCCTGAAAAGGATACAAGAGCTTCTGTAATTGAAGGTACAGACAGTTGTGAGCTTTCTGATGTGGCTGGTGGGGACTGATCCTGGGTCATCTGCAAAAAATAGAAAGAGCATTTAACAACTGAGCCATCTCTCTAGTCCCAATATTTGTCTTTCAAATAATTTAAACTCTTTCATAATTATATATTTCAAGTATTTTGTATATATTTCAAGTATTTTGTATTCTGTAATTGAAGGTACAGACAGTTGTGAGCTTTCTGATGTGGCTGGTGGGGACTGATCCTGGGTCATCTGCAAAAAATAGCAAGAGCATTTAACAACTGAGCCATCTCTCTAGTCCCAATATTTGTCTTTCAAATAATTTAAACTCTTTCATAATTATATATTTCAAGTATTTTGTATTATTATTAATATTACTATTATTTACAGTTTATTCTTTTTGTATCCCAGTTATAGCCCTTCCCTCTTCCTCTGCTATCCCACTTCCCTAGTCCACTGATAGGGGAAATTCTCTTCCCCTACTGTCTGACCCTGACCTATCAAGCCCTATCAGGACTGCCTGAATCCTCTTTATCTGTGGGCTGGTTAGGTCACCCCACCAGGGAGAAGTGATCAAGGAGCAGGAAACTGAGTTCATGTCAGAGACTATCTCTTCTCGCCTTACTAGAGATCTATGGGCTACACCTGAGTAGAGGCTCTATGTATGGTCTTTGGTTGATGTATCAGTCTCTGCAGTCTTCTCTGGACCCTGCTTTTTCTTTTTCCTTTTCTTTGTTGGTCTCTTTGTGTGGCTTCTGTCTCCTCTGAGTCCTTTTATATTCCCCTTCTTCCATAAGACTCCTTGTGCTCTGTCCAAAATTTGGCTGTGAGTCTCTGCATCTGCTTTGATCCCCTGCTGGTTGGAGTCTTGTAGAGGACATCTAAGGTTGGCTCTAGTCCCGTTTCCTCTCTTCTACCACTTCCAGTATCTATCTTTTTTTCTTTTCTGAATGAGAATTAAGCATCTTCCCTAGAGTCCTCCTTGTCTTTTCGCTCTTTAGATCTGTAGATTTTAGTATGTTTATCCTTTATAATATGGCCAATAGAGGGACAACAAGATGGCAGCACCAGGAGAACACTGCTTCTGAGGAGCAGGACAACATTTCCCATACTGCGATCAAGAGGCTGAACTCTGGGCCCTAAAACAACAGAGATCTTGTTTTCCAGGTGAGAGGAAACCCCCACAGCATGGGAATCAGTCCGGTCCACTCTCAGGTCCCCCAGCTAAAACCCAGAAGAGATCCTGGGTCGAGCAGGCACTAGGTCCCCAGACCAGAACTACATGCCTGCATGTCCTGATCACCTTCCCAGGCTGATCTGTGGGCACAAAAACACCAGAGACTGGGAGTCCCTGTTGTGAGAGAACTCCACAGGGAAGGAATAAAATGGTACTGACTTGGGTCACCCAGTCTTTCCCTGGAAAAAGTCTCACAGACCAGAGGGTATGAACTGCCATCACTGAACTGGGCTCCAGCCACAGGCACAGACAGCTGCTGCGTGCCAGCTCTCCAGCTGTGTGTCCCAGGGCAACAGAGACTGGGAGTCACTGTCAGGGAGAAATCCTCACAGGGAACGAAGCAAAGGGGATGGACTTAGGCCACCTAGTATATCCCTGGAAAAGGGCCCGCAGACTGGCCCTACCCAGTGACCTGTTGTGCACCAGATACTCTGCTGTTACCAGGAGAGTGGTACCCACCTGCCACAGATTACCACTTGGGTACTGGGACATAGAACCCCAACCTCAGACCTACAAAGACTGGGAACCCCGAGATCAACCCCAGAGACTGCTCCAAGGGCAACCAGTTATCCCTAACAAAACTGACTAAACCACGAGACACACAGGTTATAGTAGCAGATCACTAAATCTACAGCAAGAAACCCAGAAGCAGGGCAGTGGTCTTCAGGACTTTCCCGGGGTGAGAGGAGAACCCTCTTGAAAAAAAAAGGACCACAGTTACCACTCAGGACACTATCCCTGAGGTGAGCAGCGGGAAAACACCGGCCATCCAGGGACTATACCAAAAAAGCAGAGAAGGCTTCCTTCAGGAAAAACCATCTTCTTGCCAAGGGGATTCTCTCCACCACAAGATCCCCAGGAACCACCAGAAACTAACCCCAAACACCTAAGATAGCCCAATGGTTAGAGGCCAGTGTAAAAGCTCAACCAACAAAAGACAGAGCAATATGGCATCTCCAGAACCCAGCTATCCAGGGGCAAGTAGCCCTGAACACCCTAGTGTAACTGAAATTCAAGAAGATGACCTAACAACTATGCTCATGAAGAGCATAACAGAAGAAACAAAAAATACATAAAGACCTAGAGGAAGATAAACTCAAACAGATTACGGCCACCTGTAAAGAAATAGAGGAAGTTGCAGCCAAATAGTTTGTGGCCTTTAGAGAGGAAATGCTTAAATCAGGGAAAGAAATAAAAGAAACAGAGGATTGTTCAAACAAACAGCAGAAAGAATTGATGGAAAAACAGGAAAATACAGTCAAACAGGTGAAGGAAATCAACAAAACGGCTCAAGATCTGAAGATAGAATTGGAAAAATTAAAGAAAACACAAATGGAGGAAATTGGGGAGAGAAAGAACTTAGGGAAGAAAACAGGAACTACAGAGGTTAGCATAATCAATAGACTACAAGAGATGGAAGAAAGAATCTCAGGTGTGGAAGATACAATGGAAGAAATTGATGTATCTGTCAAGGAAAATGTTAAACCTATAGAATTCCTGAAACAGACCGTCCAAGAAATTCAAGATAACATAAAAAGACAAAACCTAAGAATAATAGGAATAGAGGAAAAAGAAGATTCTCTCCTCCAAGGCCCAGAAAATATTTTCAACAAAATCATTGAAGAAAATTTCCCCAACTTAAAGGAGAAGCCAATAAGAATACAAGAGGCCTACAGAACACCCAGTGAATTAGACCAGAAAAGAAAATCCTCCCTCCACATAATAATCAAAACAGTAAGTATACAGAACAAAGAAAACATACTAAAAGCTGCAAGGGAAAAAAATCATGTAACATATAGTGGTCAACCCATCAGAATCACACCTGACTTTTCAACAGAGACTATGAAAGCCAGAAGGGCCTGGACACATATCATGCAGACCCTAAGAGAACACAGATGTCAGCCCAGGCTACTATACCCTGCAAAACTCTCAGCCCTCATAGACGGAGAAAACAAGATATTCAATAACAAAAACAAATTTCAACAATACCTACATACAAATCAGCATTACAGAAGACACTGGAAGGGAAAATACAACCCAAGAAAACTAGCTACATTCAAGAAAACACAGGAAATAAATAACCCCACTACATTAAAACAAAAAGCAACCAAGCACACAACCGTATGACCACAGCCAACATCAAATTCAAAGGATCTAACAGCCACTGGTCATTAATCTCTCTCAATATCAATGGACTTAATTCTCCAATAAAAAGACACAGACTAACAGAATGGATGCGTAAACAAAACCCAGCAATCTGTTGTATACAAGAAACACACCTAAGTCACAAAGATAGACATTACCTGAGGGTAAAGGGATGGAGGACAGCTTTTCAAGCAAATGGATGCAAGAAGCAAGCAGGAGTAGCCATTCTAATATCTGATAAAATAGACTTTCAACCAAAATTAATCAAAAGAGATGGGGAAGGACACTTCATACTCATCAAGGGAAAATTCCACCAAGAAGACATCACAATCCTGAACATCTATGCCCCAAATACAAGGGCACCCACATTTGTGAAAGAAACATTGATAAAACTTAAACCACACATAGATACCCACACACTAATAGTGGGAGACTTCAACACCCCACTCTCAACAAAGGACAGATGAACAAAACAGAAATTAAACAAAGAAACAATATCTCTAACAGAGGTCATGAATCAAATGGACCTAACAGACATTTACAGAACCTTACACCCAAACACAAAAAAAATTACTTTCTTCTCAGCACCTCATGGAACCTTCTCCAAAATAGACCACATAGTTGGTCACAAAGCAAGCCTCAACAGATACAAGAAGATTGAAATAATCCCTTGTATCCTGTCTGATCACCATGGAATAAAGCTGGACCTCAGTAACAATAGAAATAGCAAAAAGCCTACATGCACATGGAAACTAAGCAACTTGCTACCAAATGACAGCTGGGCCAGGGAGGAAATAAAGAAAGAAATTAAAGTCTTCCCAGAACTCAATGAAAATGAAGACACAACATACCCAAACTTGTGGGACACATGAAGGCAGTGCTAAGAGGAAAGTTCATAGCACTAAGTGCCTTCGAGAAGAAATTTGAGGCAGCACATTCAAGCAACTTAATGGCTCACTTAAAATCCCTAGAAAAAGAAGAAGCAGACACACCAAAGGGGACTAGATGGCTGGAAATAATCAAACTCAGGGCTGAAATCAATCAATTGGAAACAAATAAAACAATTCAAAGAATCAATGAAACCAAGAGCTGGTTCTTTGAGAAAATCAACAACATAGACAAACCCTTAGCCAAGCTAACTAAAAGGCAGAGAGACATCATCCAAATCAACAAATTCATAAATGAAAAGGGTGACATGACTACAGACACTGAATAAATCCAAACAATCATTAAGACTTCTTCAAAAGTCTATATGCCACAAAATTTGAAAATCTAAATGAAATGGACAATTTTCTTGGTTGATTCGACTTACCAAAACTGAATCAGGACCAGGTAAATCAATTAAGTAGTCCTTTATCCCCTAAGGAAATAGAAGCAGTCATCGAAAGTCTCCCATCCAAAAAAAGCCCAGGACCAGATGGTTTCAGTGCAGAATTCTACCAGACTTTCGAAGAAGAGATAACTCCAATTCTCTTCAAACTATCCACAAAATAGAAACAGAAGGAACACCACCAAACTCATTCTGTGAAGCCACATTCACCTTGGTACCTAAATCTCACAAAGACCCAACAAAGAAAGAGAATTTCAGGCCAATCTTCCCTATGAACATTGGGAAAATACTCAACAAATTACTTGCAAACTGAAAACAGGAACACATCAAAGATATCATCCACTATGACCAAGTAGGCTTCATCTCAGGCATGCAGGGGTGGTTCATTATATGGAAATCCATCAATGTGATCCACCATATTAACAAACTGAAAGAAAAAATCCACATGATAATCTCCTTAGATGCTGAAAAAACATTTGACAAAATCCAACATCCATTCATGTTTAAAGAATTGGAGAGATCAGGGATACAAGGCACATATCTAAACGTAGTAAAGACAATATACAGCAAACCTATAGCCAGCATCAAACTGAATGGAGAGAAACTTAAAGCAATCCCACTGAAATCAGGGAGAAGACAAGGCTGCCCACTCTCTCCATATCTCTTCAACATAGTTCTGGAAGTCCTTGCTAGAGCAATAAGACAGTTGAAGGAGTTCAAGGGGATTGGAAAGGAAGAAGTCAAATTATCACTATTTGCAGATGGTATACATGAGTGACCCCAAAAACTTTACCAGGGAACTCCTACAGCTGATAAACACCTTCAGCAAAGTGTCAAGATACAAAATTAACTAAAAAAAAATCAGTAGCCCTCCTGTATACAAAGGACAAAAGGGCTGAGAAAGAAATTAGGGAAACAACACCCTTCACAATAGCCACAAATGACATAAAGTACCTTGGTGTTACCCTAACCAAGCAAGTCCAGGACTTGTATGAAAAAAATTTCAAGTCTCTGAAGAAAAAATTAGAAGAAGATATCAGAAGATGGAAAGATCTCCCATGCTCATGGCTTGGCAGGATTAACATAGTAAAAATGGCCATCTTACCAAAAGCAATCTACAGATTCAATGCAGTTCCCATCAAATTATGAACACAATTCTTTACAGAACTAGAAAGAAAAATTCTCAGCTTCATATGGAATAACAAGAAACCCAGAATTGCTAAAACAATCCTCTACAATAAAAGATCTTCTGCAGGTATCTCAATCCCTGATCTTAAGCTGTACTGTACAGGGCAACAGTTATAAAAACTGCATGGTATTGGCATAGAAACAGAATGGTGGATCAATGGAACCGAACAGAGGACCCAGAAATAAACCCACACACTTATGGACAACTGATCTTTGCCAAAGATGCCAAAACCATACAATGGAGAAAAGATAGCATCTTCAACAAATGGTGCTGGTCCAACTGGATGTCTACATGTAGAAAAATGCAAATAGATCCATACTTATCACCCTGCACAAAACTGAAGTCCAAGTGGATCAAAGCCCTCAACATAAAACCAGACACATTAAATCGGTTAGAAAAAAAGTGGGGAAGACCTTAGAACTCCTTGGCACAGGAGACAACCTCCTGAACAGAACACTAACAGCACAGGCTCTAAGAGCAACAATCAGTAAATGAAACCTCATGAAACTGAAAAGCTTCTGTAAAGCAAAGGACACCATCATCAATACAAAACGAATGCCTACAGATTGGGAAAGAATCTTCACCAACCCTTTATCTGACAGAGGGCCAATATCCAGTATATATAAAGAGCTAAAGAAGCTGAAAAGCAACAAATCAAGTAATCCAATTAAAAAATGGGGAACAGAGCTAAACAGAGAATTCTCTGTAGAGGAATATCGAATGGCAAAGAAATACTTAAAAAAATGCTCAACGTTAGTAGCCATTAGGGAAATGCAAACCAAAACCACCCTGAGATTTCACCTTACACCCATCAGAATGGCCAAGATCAAAAATTCAAGTGACAACACATCCTGGAGAGATTGTGGAGAAAGGAGAACCCTCCTCCACTGCTGGTGGGAATGTAAACTTTTACAACCACTCTGGAAATCAATCTGGTGCTTTCTCAGACAACTAGGAATAGTGCTTCCTCATGATCCTGCTCCTAGGCATATATCCAAAAGAGGCTCAAATACACAGTAAGCACATTTGCTCAGCCATGTTTGTAGCAGGCTTATTTGTAATAGCCACAAGCTGGAAACAGCCCAGATGCCCCTCAACTGAAGAATGAATGCAGAAATTGTGGTACATCTACACAATGGAGTATTACTCTGCAATGAAAAATAAGGAAATCATGAAATTTGCAGGTAAATGGTGGGACCTGGAAAGGATCATCTTGAATGAGCTGTCCCAGAAGCAGAAAGATACACATGGTATATACTCACTCATATAGACATATAATATAGGATAAACCTACTAAAACCTGTACATATAAAGAAACTAATCAATAGAGAGGACCCTGACTAAAATGCTCAATTCCCATCCTTAAAGGCAAAGAGGATGGACATCAGAAGAAGAAGAAAACAGGAAACAACCTAGTAACCTGCCACAGAGGGCCTCTGAAAGCCTCTACCCTGCAGACTATCAAAGTAGACGCTGAGACTTACGGCCCATTTTTGGGCCATGTGCAGGAAATCTTGTGTAAAAAGTGGGAAATAGTAAGATCTGGAGTGGACAGAAATCCCACAAGGAGAGCAACAGGACCAGAAAATTTGAACACAGGGCTCTTTCCAGAGACTCATACTCCAACCAAGTACCAGGCCTGGAGATAACCTAGAACCCCTGCACAGATGTAGTGGCAGCTTAGTGTCCAAGTGGGTTCCATAGAAATGGGAAGAGGGACTGCCTCTGACATAAACTGACTGGCCTGCTCTTTGATCACCTCCCCCTGAGGGTAGAGCAGCCTTACCAGGCCACAGAAGATGACAATGCAGCCATTCCTGATGTGATCTGATAGACTAAGATCAGAAGGAAGGAGAGTAGGACTTTCCCTATCAGTGTACTTGGGGAGGGGCATGCGTGAAGAAGGGGGAGGGAGGATGGGACTGGAAGGGGAGGAATGAGGGCCTTATGGGGGGATACAATGTGAATAAACTGTAATTAATAAAAATAAATAAATTTAATCATAAAAACTTTATTAAACTATTACCTTGTGGGGACATAGGATCTGGGGTAAGCTATACCCATGTTCCTGGCAATAATCACTTACAATAAATGGCCTTACTCCTTTTGGGGTGAAAAAAATGTATGGCTAATATACACTTATAAGTGAGTATATAGCATGCATGTCTCTCTGTTTCTGGTACCTCACTCAGGATGATCTTTTCCAGTTCTATCCATTTGCCAACAAATTTCATGATTTCCTTTTTTTAAAATAGGTGAATAGTATTCCATTGTGTAACTATACCACAATTTCTTTACAGACTTTGGAAGAACAATTCTCAACTTCATATTTTAAGGTTTTAATTTTTTGAAATTTTAGAGTTTAAATACTTTAGTGTTGTGGGCTTTAACATTCTGGGCTATAGCTTTGGGGATTATGCCTCTGTGCAGTAACTATGGCCTAAACACACACACACACACACATACACACACACACACAGAGCATGTTAATAGAAACTATTGATACCTGACCTTTGTCAGCACTTCATCTGTGATTTCCCCAAACCATTCCTGCTTAGCCGACATTGAAGTGATCTCTGAGTCATTCACAGCATGAAACACAATCCAGCACTACAAATTGGTGAACTAATGAAGTACAGTGTTATGCACCAATCTCCAGAGAAATAGGCTGGGTGATACCAGAGATTTACATGCTCTATAATTCCAGTTAAATTGTATTCTCAAATGATAAAAATATAAAGATAGGAAATAAATTAGTGGCCACTGCATTAAAACTGGTGGCAAGAAGGTAAGCTTGTTTATAAAATGGTAGCATACAAAAAGATCTTTGTGGTGACAGAAAAGTGGTAATACTTAATTAAGGCTGGGTTTACACATTCTATGTATAAATAAATTTAAATAAAGCTGGTACTCACATTATGCCAATACAAATTTCATGGTTTTGGGTTTGTATTATTATTATGTGGCCATGGGCATAATTGGGTGAGAGGTACAGATATCTCTGTACTATCTTGGAAACTTTATGTAAATTTGTGATTATTTAAAATAAAAAAATAAGTTCCAATGTAGGTGCCAGACTCCAAGGTAGCCCTACCATTTCTACCTACCTGCTCAGCCGATATATGATTTCATGTTTTTTTGGAAGTTCTGCAGTGTGAACTAGATTTAGTGTCTCACTTGTGATATATGCAACAGCAATAATGACATGACATCCTTTCACTCCAGCATGTATGGCAGACTTCCTCTCCAGGCTCTCACAGCACTTTTTTTTTCTTCTGGGGCAAGCAAAGGATTTGAGATCCAATCCTTGGAGAGGCCTACTTGGCAAAATGGATTGATACCTTCAGTAAAGTATGAGAAATGGTGAGCATTCTTAGATAACCAATGCAGCATTGAAAATCGAGTTAGTTTCCAAAGTGACTGCAGCCATAGCCAACTTAGGAGCCCTACCAACCAGCAGCATTGTCCCAGGCCAAACTTGAAAAGAGCTGAGAAAGACTATCTTTTTCTTAAAGGCACCCAATACACCTGTTGTCATTTCTCTAGTGTTCCCCAAACACAACTCTCATGCTTGTTTTCTCATTTTTCAATTTTATTTCTGTTTTATCTGTATTATTCACTTTCTTTTGATTCACTTCGCCTTCTTTTGTTTCATCTTTTCATTTTTCATGAGATTGAAACTTAGTTTTAATTTGAAGGGTTTGATTATCCTCTTACCATTGCATCTGTTGTATTTTTATTTTCATTCAACTGTAGAAATTTTGAAAGTTCACCCATGCTTTCCTTCCTTGATACCTCACTTATCAATTTTCCTCTCTTTTTTTTTCCTTATCCTTTGCTGTTTCTATAATATGATCTATTGTTGATAGAGACTGGTCCCCAGATTACTTAAATATATGTTATTTAATTTCAAAGTGTTTGGAAGTTTTCTTTTAATTTTTGTTTCTTTGTTTGTAATTTGATGTCATATTATCAAAGAATATAATGTATGATTTGATAATGTATGATTTAACTACTTTAAATATGATAAGATCTGCTTGAAGACCCAGCATGATATATGAACATATAATATATGAATGATATATGAACACTCTACTGAAATGTTTATTTTACTGCTATTAGATGATGTTCTATAAATATCAAATGGCCTTTGCTGACTAACAGAATGACTGAGTTTCTTTATATTGTTGCTGAATTCCTGTCGAATAATTCTATTAACTTCTAAGCATGAAATGTTGAAGTCCTCAACTATAATTTACTTTTATGTTCAAGGAAATATGTTGTAGGCAACATCTATTAGGGTTATGTCCTTCTTAATCTCTGACATTTTCTTGACTTTGGCCATTGACATGTATGTAGCTTTTGTTGCGATAGGGCTTATGACTGAATTTTTTAAATTTTTTTCCACTTTGTTTTTTATGTGTGTTTGTTTTGTTTTTGAGGCAGTATTTCTCTTTGTAATCCTGACTGTCCTGGAACATTCTTTGTAGACTAGTCTGGTCTCAGGCTCACAGAGATCTATCTGCTTCTGCCTCCCTAGTGCTGGGATTAAAAGTGTGGACCGCCACTGCCCAATTTTTTTTTTTTGTCTAGTTTTACAATTTTATTTCTTGATTCTTTTTTTGTGTAGCTCAAATATAGAGTTTAATTTTGATTTCTTTATAACACATTCGAGCATATCATGGTGTATAGTTTACTTTCCTATTTTTCTATGGTAGTGAAATTTTTTCCCCTTTGACAGATTGGTAAATATTACTTCACTTAGTATTTTTTTTTCTTCTTGAGTTTTAAGCATAACTCTTTTACCTGTTTTCTCCATGTGCAAGAAACACCTCAAGAAACAGTGTTATACCTCCCCTTGAGGGGGGATCAGCCTTACCAGGCCACAGAGAAAGACAATGCAGTCAGTCCTGATGACACCTGATAGGCTAGGGTCAGATGGAAGGGTAGGAGGACCTCCCCTATCAGTGGACTGGGGGAGAGGCATAGGAGGAGAAGAGGGAGGAGAGCAGAATTGGGAGGAAATGAGATAGGGGCTACTGCTGGGATACAGAGTGAATAAATTATAATAAATTTAAAAAAATTAAAAAAGAAACAGTGTTATAAATTTTGCTTTAATCATAAAATATAGTTAAAGTGCCTCATCAAAGGATATCCTGCTATACTTAATTTTATTTTTCATCTTCTACTTCTTGCTCTAAATGTCCAACCTCTTTTTTTTTTTTTAAATATAATTTCCTGTTTGGAGACCTTTACTCAGCCAATCTTGTAAGATATTGACAATTTCTCATTTCCACTTTATTTCTCAGTTTTTTCTAGATTAAGGGTTCATGGTTGACAATTCACTTAGCACTCAAAAATTAAATCATTTCCTTTCAGCCTTGATGTAATTCATTTATAAGTGATGTACTGTTTCTATGACTGCTCTAGATATTGCTTTTTAGTTTTTGTTATTGTTATTGCTTATTGTCCAAAATAAGCATTTTGGAGATAGGTCTCACTCTTTATCCCAGTTGTCTTGCATCTAAAAGTTGTCTTCCTCCATAGCCTCATGGTCTTACAATTCCTAAGAAAAACTGATTCTTCTAGATTCTCCAAGTTTTTGGAATTCAAGAGTTCCAGTTTTTCTATTGCTATGAAGAGATACCATGAACAAGGCAAGTTATAAAAGAAAGCAATTAATTGAGTGATTGCTTAGTTTCCTAGGGTGAGTCCAAGGCCATCATAGTGGAAAGCATGGCACCAGAGCAGTACTTGAGAACTTACATATTATCCACAAATTGGAAGGGGAGAAAGAGAATGACAGAGAGAGAGAAAAGGAGAGATAGATAGATAGATAAATAGATAGATAGATAGATAGACTTTGGCTGAGATGGGCTTTTGAAACTTCAAAGTCTGTCCCCCATGACACATCTCCTCCAATAGTGCTATACCTCCTAACCCTTCCCAATATAGTCCTCCAGTTAAGGAGCAAGCATTCAACTATATGAGCTTATGGGGTTGTTTTAGCTAGGCTTTTATTACTGTGAAGAGACCCCATGGCCACAGAACCTTTTATAAAGAAAAGTATGCATTTGGGTCTGGCTTATGTTTCAGAGGTTTAGTCAGTTATTGTCACTGCAGAAATTATGGTAGCTCAGAGGCAGACATGACACTGGAGAAGGCGCTGAGAGTCTACACATGGCTTGGCAGGCAGCAGGAATAGAGGGTGACACTGGCCCTGGCTTGGGCATCTGAAATTCCAAAACTCACCCCCTGTGACACATTTCCCTCAACAAGGCCACATGTTCTAATCCTTTCAAATAATGCCACTCTTTATGAGTCTATGAGGGCCATTTTCATTTAAACCACAACAGTTTTTAAAATATTCCCCAATGAGTCTCTGAATTTCATTGGAACCCTTTTTGTCTCTAATGTTATTAATTTGGGTCACAGTTTTGCTTTGGTAAGATTGGCAAGGGATTGTCAGCCCTGTTAATTTTTTTTCACAGAATCACTAATTGTATTAATTATTACTGTAGACTATGTTTTATTACTTTTGTTCCTGATCTTTGTTGTTTCTTGACACATGTTGGCTGTAAATTTTTTGTTATTCTAAGACTTTGGGGTATATCATTATTTATTTGAGATCTTTCTCATTTTTTATATACATCTGAATATCTATAAATGCTCTTAGACCTGTCTTAGCTGAGTACTAAATGTTCTGGGTGTTTATAATTTCACTTTTTTGGGGGCTAGGAGCTTTTAAATGTTTCCCATCTTTCTCAATAACCCATTCACCATTCAAAGGGGTATTATTTAGTTTTCAATGTATTTGTGCAATTTCTGGTTCTATTAATTCCCAGTTTTGCTGTACTGTGATCTAATATACAAGAAGTTATTTCAGTTTTTTTGGTGTTCGGTAAGATTTGATTTACGATATGGAATGTAGTCTATTTTATTAAACTTCCACGGGCTACTGAGAAGAATAAATGTTCTGTCTCTGTTACATAGAATATTTTGTGTAGTTTAAATCCAAAGTTTCTTTGATGATTTTTAGTTTTCCTGGCTACCTTACAGACAGTTGAATCTTTTTTTTTTTTTTTTTTTTAGGTTGTATCATTATTGGTGAGTTGAGATTATTTACACCTAAAGCTGTTATTTAGTGATAGTTACCAGTTCCTATAACTTTGTTGATTGTTTGTCTGGTTGATTGGGCTATTGTTCTTTGTTCTCTCTTATGAACTTGTTAGTTTACTGTGTTAGATATGTAGCTTCCTTCTTAGTTCTCTTTCATCTATTCCTCTCATGAATATTTCTGTTTCTTGGATTCTTTTGAATTAGATTGTCTTTGTTTTTTTGTCTGTGTATAGTGTTTCTTTACATATCTTGTCCACTGCTAGCATGAACTTCTTTAAATTGTACATATCTTGAAAAGTCCTTATTTATCTACTAATTTAGAATATTCCTTTGCTGAATATTATAATAATCTGGTTGACATGTATTTACTTTCTGAGATATATTATTCTATGCTTCCTTATATCTCCAGTTTGCTGATGTTATTCTGGTATTTGTCAAATTTATTTGACAAAATAAATTTGTCAAATTTATTCATTGATAAATTTGGCGTTTTCTCCTGGGATTTTTAACACTGTTTGCTATGTATTTTTAACATATTGACTATAATGTATCATCTAAAATGTATTCTTTCTGATCATTTGGAGGGTTCTCTAAATGCTTCTTTTAAGTTTGGGTGTTTATATATTTCTCTGTGTTAGTGGAATATTATGCTATAATTTTACTGAACAGGGTATCTGTCCCCTAAGTATTTAGATCAGTCTTCTATCCTATTGATTATAAGGCTTGGCCTCTTTGATCATATTTCAGAATCTTAGCCCTATCCCAGTGTTTGTGAATATTATATCCATTTTCATTTGTTTTTCTACTTTTTGTTATTTCCATATTGGTCTTTGAATATAGTATTTTATATCAACTTTTCTTCCACTTGGTTGAATCTATTGGTGATGTTATTAATTTTTTATTATATTCATTGAGTTTTTCACCTACAACATTTATATTTAGTACTTTTTAATTTTAACTTTTCGTTAACATTTTCTATGTTGCTGAGTTTTTTAAACCACATTAATGATTTTTCGCCTTCATTTTTACCACTTTTTCCTTTCTTTGTCCTGACTTGAATGTATTTTCTTGTTTGTCTTCTTTTTCCAATTACTGGTGCCTTTTACCAGTAAACTTTAAAAATTTTTATTCAGCATTTTGCCTAGCTCTTTGTTCTTGAGTTTAGTAGTTGAGCAGTTATAATCTTTTAGAGGAATCAAGTGGCATTGCTTTATCAAGTTTCTTTTGTGTTTGTGTCACAATTCATTTGTTTAGAAATATATCTTTGGTATGGGGATATACTATTACCAAGAAGCCTGTTCCAAAGGCTCAGAGACAAGGAAAAGTGATGTAGCAACATAAAACATCAACTAACATAAGACAAAATATACACTACAAATCAGTTAAAGCTCACCAATTCATCACCAGTGACCATAAAATAGCAAATACAAAACTACTATAGAGTATGATGTGAAATGAAAACTTATTTCAGATGAATGTTAAATAATCAATAAATGAGATCAATCAGTTAAAGGAGGAGGAAAAATGTTGGAGGGGCAAGTTTAAATAAAAGAAATAAAAAAAGAAGAGCCACAAAAAAGCATTTTATTAAAGGGAAGAGAAAAGAACAAAAGATTAAAAAAATAGAAACAACAGCAACAACAACAAACGATTGCCGAATAATTAAGAATTCCAAAAATAAAAACACAAGAATATTTTTAAATGAAATTAAGATGCTAATAAAAGTAAAGAGGAATAGGATAAAACAAGAGTAGAACAAAACCACGGAAAAAATATTGTCCAATAATATAGAAAATATCTAAGTGTAATTGGATGATTATGTGAAGATAGTCACAAAATACATAGAAAAATTTTAAAAAGTCAGCAGATAGAAATCCTACTTGAGCAAAGTAAAAAGTGAAAAAGATGAAATAAAACACTAGGATGAAACTAGCATCTTCGATTTGCTAGTTCTTTGCATACCAGAGCCTTTACTAGTCACATTTAGTTTTACAGTTTGTGGGCTGGGCAGTTCTCTCATATTCCTAAGAATCTTCAGATTGTAGGACCAGTGATTGTTCTAGCTGGGGTTGACTCCTAAGCACATTTGCAGTGAAATCTGTGATGTCAAAAGAACTATTTGTGTACTTTTTAAGACTTCCTGAGTACTACTCATACTGATGAAGCTACCTGCTGGGTTTGAGTAAAATGTCCCCCATTGTGTTGGACATTTAAATGCTTTGCTCACAGTGGTGATGTTGTTTGGTTTTTTGGTTTAGGGGTTGTAGCATTGCTAGAGGAATCATGTCACTGGGGTGGGAGTTGAGAGCTTAAACATTTACGCCATTTTAAGTTTGTTCTTTGTCTTGGTTAGGGTGATTGTTGCTGTAATAAAACACAGTGACCAAAAGCAACTTGAGGTAAGTTTTCACTCACCATGCCAAATAACAAGTATGCCCACAAGGGAACCTCTCCCCACACAATTTTCATACCTTCAATGAATATCATAGTTTTCTACACAGTCCTGTATGACTATGTTCTATGGGACTCTGCCATTGTGGCCCTACCAGACTCATTTTGTCCTGCCCATGTCAAAGTGACCTCACTGGCATCTATGCCACTAAAGCTTCCATGACAGGAAAATATAAAGGGGCACAAAAGGGTGGTCAGGTTCTAAGAAAATGACCAAAAAAAAAATTGCTCTTAATACTCAAACTTGGCATAGTGTAAGGCCTGGGTTAAACAGGCTGGTAGCAGTAGTCTTTCAGTGCAGGGGAACTTGATTATCCACAGGCTGACCTGAAGTATGGTCTGAATCATGTAGTAAAATGCGAATGTCTTCCATCACCTCATTGTAAAATATCAGCTGCTTAGGGCACATTCAGTCCTCAGAATGCAGAGTTTGTTTCATCTGCAGCCTGCATTGATGAAGGAGCTCTTCCATGGACACCCTTTGCTTAGGGAAAGGAACAGAAGTTTTCCTATGGGAGAGGTGCTTAAAAGCCTGTTGGTATAATGTTCTTTTAAAATGTACATGCCTTACCCTTGTTAATTCAAATGCTGATTTCCCCACCCCCAACTCTCTGCTTTCAATCTGGATATTGCATTGTGATACTCACTATAAGCATCCTGTCTCAACTCTTGTGTAAACAGGACACAAATAAAGCAACTAGATACAATGTTGTGCAATGGGAGGAGTCAGAAGACAGGAAAAGGGGAGGAGCTAGAGAACAGGAAGGGCGAGAAGGAGGAGGAGCAGGAGAGGAGAGCACGAGGAGAGCACAGCGGGAGGAGAGAGCTTGGAGGACTTGGAGCATGAACCAGACCTAAGATTTCACAAAAAGCAAGTATAATGTGGGAAATCTAAATGTTAGGAAACTGAGGGCTTGGAGATTTAGGAGGGAGTAAATATTGCCCAGCATTGTGTTCTAGGTTAACTAAAAACCCAGTCTCTGTGTGGTGATTTGGTTTTACAGCTGCTGAGGATTAACAGCAGCGTTACAAGAAGATAAACCAGTAGTAAATATTAATAACCACTTACAACAAAAGCCCTTTACAGAACCCTTTGCTATTACTTCTTCATACCACTGAGGAATTGACTGAAGAGTTAACAGAGAAGGGGTAGTAGGGTTTAGGCCTTTAAGTTAAGCTGACTTGTGAGCAGATACTGTGTCCATGCCCCATTCTGAGTACAGTTGTCCTAATGGCTGTTAGTAATTGGAATTTGTGATTTACATGCTCCTTATTATCCTTGAGAGTTTTATTGCCTGTAGAAACAGAATTTTTTTAGGATGAAGATTGGTTGTTGAATTTCTTCCTTACACTGTGGGTCATCAGATGCTTCAGGAAAACAGGGGATAGAGGGAATGAGAAGAGGCCTGAAGGAAATGGGTGCCTGAGATGGGTAACAAATTCAAGATCACTGAAAATGGACTTTGGGGTAATGCTGCCTATGCACATAATTTTGTTGGTCAGCAGAGGAGCAAACCCCACATTCATTGTTCCAGTTGTTCTAATCAAAGCAGTCATGAATATTGAGTGTGTTTCTTTCTTGCTTTCCCAAAATGCAACTTCCAGTCTAAGAAAAGATCTGAAGCTCTGTGCCTTGACAGAGCTAGAACCTCCATTCCCATCACTTACTATGTCAAAATCTCAAAGGAATCAGGGGAAAGAGGCTGAGGAAGGAGAATTTGTATTTCAAGAGATTCCTAATTATCAGTATTTGCACAAACCTTCACTCCCATAGGTATGTAGAGCTTTCTTGCACAGAAGAGTGATCCTGAGTCCCTCCATGATTGTGATCTATGAAAGAAAAGTCAAATAATGATCAATTGCTGTGTTTAGGGAAGAAGGTAACATTTCTGAGTGTCTACTTGGGGGTGGTAGCTGGATTTGCAATTCACATTTATCTTCTTTGCTTTATTATAGGCTGTTGTAACAACAGAAATTCGTTTCTCAGAGTTCTGGACACTGAGGAAACCTTCAAAGATCAGGATGTTTGCAGATCTGGGGTCTGGTAAAGGAGCTTCCTGACTACTCTATGGCCACTTTCTCACTGAGAGTTTCTCTTTTTAAGATTTTGTTGGCTTATAACTTTATACAGCTTTAATTGCTTTCCCCAAAGCATTATTTTCAAAGGTAATTACATCAAGGCCCAGAGAGGTATAGTGGTGTGCTCAGCATACATTCACAAAGCAAGAGTAAGCCAGCTCAGCAGGTCAGACCACTCTGACCTGTAGTGAAAGGGCAGGAGGCTGGAGGCTAAGCAGTTGAGGGTTGTTTCAGTCTGTCGCTTACTGTGCTGTAAAGTTGTTGAGGAAACAAGTTTGCTCCCTTTCCTTCTGTAGCTCCATTAAAGTAGAGGTTCTGAGAGAGTCACTGCACTGTAAATCCCATGTCTTAATCTAGTGTGCAGCTATAACAAAATAGCTTTGGCAAGACAATCTGTAAGAGACAGAGTATCATTTCTCGCAGTTCAGGAGACAAGGAAGTACAAGGCCAAGAGGCTAGCACTGGAGTCTAGTGATGGTCACTCTCTGTTTTTAATTTGGCACCTTCCACTGCGTGTTATATGATAGAATCAGTAGAGGGGCAGAATAGAACAAAAACCATGTCCTCAGATGACAGAAAAGAGAACAAAGTGAATTCTCTCTGAAGCCTCCTTTGAAAGGCTTGAGGTCCTTATGACTTGTTTTTCAAGGGCCCCAATTCTCAACACCACCACTTTGGGGATTTTGACTTATCTTTTGAATGATATACATTCATGCTATGTCCTTCTATACTAATTCATGTTCTTCTCATATGCAAAAGTCTCATTCTAAATCCATAGACCCATAAAGTCTGAGCTACAGCATCTTTAATGCTTAAGTCTAGATCTCACCATCTTAGATAAGGGTACCAGTAAAATCCACCCTGACACCAGTTCTCCTCAACCTGTGAACCTATGAAATTAAATTACAGTGATAAAGCATAGTTTAGATGGTCCTTTCGAAAGGGGGAGATAAACAAGAGCTATGAGGTAACAGGTTTCAATCAAGTCCAGAACCATCAAAGTAAATGAAAAACACACAATCACACACACAAACACACACACACACACTCTTGTCCTGTCTTCTGGATCTTGGAACAGCTAACATGGAGAAAAGTATGTAGGTCTGTCAGGCTGGCAATGTGCTCTGGTGACTACATTTCTGGGTACCTGGGAGGGATCCCACCACTCTCTTGGCTTCACTTTGTGTTGCTGTCTCAATAGCTGTCTAGTCTGTTGCAGCCCTGCCTCTGTGGCAGCTCTCTCCTGGGCCTATCCATCTAATCTGGTAGAGAAGGCCATACTGCAAGAGCTCATCTACTCAGTGAACCTTAGAGCTGGCACCATATCGATGCTGCCAAGACACATGGTAGGTACATTCCAGAGTATAGATTGAAGTATACCCTGGGGTACTGTGCCTATATAACCCATGGCCCATGCACCTAGGCATCTCTAACCTCTTGAAGCACTCCTTTTAGACCTTTCAGTTCTCAAAAGCCTGACATGCATAACTGTTATAACAGGGTATCCTGGATTAGATTGTCTGAAATGCCTTGGAGTCATTAGTTCTCCCATTGTCTTGTCACATGGAGCACCTGGTTTCCTTTGGCTCACACTCACATTTTTAGAGGTCCTTCACCACACCCTTGGATTTTCTTCTGACACTCACTCAAACCACAGTACTCTGAAAAAGTAATTCTGTTGTGGGTGGACAGCTAAATTGTACAGCTCATACATAGGTTAGAGTCCTACATACCACACAAAAGAAAAGGAAAGAAAAAAAATCATATGTACATAAATGGTCGAGGAAGAAAACATGAAAGTTATTTTTCCTATTGTTTGACTTTTAGTTAGTTTTTTGTTTTTGTTTCTGTTTTATTGTTGTTTGTTTGTTTATAATAAGAGTTTACTAAGTAGCCTCAGCCAGTCTGAAACTCATATTAGCCACCTTGTCAGTACAATTTCTGTAACATTGGCCTTTATACTATTGTTTTATGAAAGTTTTTAATCTTGACAAGCATGATGGTGCGCAGTTCTAATCCTAGCACTTGGAAGGCTGAGACAAGTGAGTGAGAGTTTGAAGTCAGGCACTGCTACATAGTGAGTTCAAGGCTAATCTGGACTACATGGCAAGAACTTGTCTCAATGATAAAAACAAAAAAATGAACAACAACAAAACCCAAACATAACTTCTTTAAACTACTGTGAATTTTCAAAAATAATTAAAAATTTCATGTTCTTCAGGAGAAAAAAAAAGAAGCTGAAATAGATAAATAATGGTGGGAAATTGAATAAACTGTTACACTATAGCCTGGTGCCATTTCAGGTGACCATAGGAAGCCATTCCATATTTTCTAAGGTTTTCTTTTTCTTTTTTCTTTTTTTTATTTATTTTTATTAGTTACATTTTATTAACTCTGTATCCCAGTTGTATCTGCTCCCTCATTCCCTCCCAAGCCCCCCTCCCTCATCTCCTCCCTGCCCTTTTCCAAGTCCACTGATTGGGGAGGACCTCCTCCCCTTTCATCTGATCCTGTTTTATCAGGTATCTTCAGGATTGGCTGCAAAGTCCTCTGTGGCCTAGAAGGACTGCTCCTCCCTTGAAGGGTGGGGAGGTCAAAGAGCCCGCCATTGAGTTCCTGTCAGAAATAGTCCTTGTTCCCCTTACTATGGGAAACCAGTTGGTTACTGAGTTACCACGGGCTTCATCCACGCAGAGGTTTTAGGTTATATCCATACATGGTCCTTGGTTGAGTGTCAGTCTCAGAAAAGACCCCTGTGCCCAGATATATTTGGTTCTTGTAGAGCTCCTATCCTTTCCACATCATACAAACTCCCCCTTCTTTCATATGTTTCCCAGCACTCTGCCGAAGGTTTGGTTATGAGTCTTAGTAACTTCTAGGTAGAGTGTCTCGGGGCCCTCTGCGGTAGGCTCCTGTCCTGTTACTTGTTTTCTCCTATGTCCAGTGCACCTCCCATTTGTCTTTCTAAGTGAGGATTGATCATCTTACCCTGGGTCCTCTTTCTTGTTTAGCTTCTTTTAAGGTTTTCTTTATAGTGTGTCACACCAGCACCTTTCAGAGAATCCCAGCTCTGTTTTCAGTTGTTTGTTGACTACTGAATCATGACATACTCAGCAAATGCCTACAGTGTGTGACTCTTCAGGGCACTGGGAAAGGACATGAGCAGAGCAGGGCATGGCTTCCATGAAGACAGTGTCCCTTGGCCATACAAGTCTTCTGTCAAGCCCACTGTGTTTTTTCCCTATTTTACTTTTATATGTTGTTGTTTATTTTAAGACAGATATATAAACCAATGTATCCTGAATATATCACAAAAGAAACTAATTATGAAGACTAAATGGTCATACATTCCCAGGATTCCTACTGTAATCAGAAGAGGTAACCTGATACACATTTCATGAAGCACAGAGCCATCTCTATACTGCATGAAAATTAGGCACAAATACTCAGCTTGTAGCCAAAAAAGCTGTGCTCTGGATGGCTTTCACATAGATGCATTATTTTCTGAGTTTTTATCCTATATTGAATTTCTAGCACTGAAAGCCAGAAAAGTTATTTTGACTTTATGGCTACCTCTTGTCATTGTACCTAGTTCACAATTACACACAAAGACTGGGACTTTCATCATCTACTGTTTGGATAGGCTTTGCTGGGACCAGGCAACCCTTCAAGAGTCCCTCTATAGCTCCCATTTGCTCCTATCCTCCATGCCTCCTCTTTCAGTCTGGATAATCTTGCAATGCCTGTCCTGGACTAACAATACAGGTTAAAAGTTGGGGTCTCTGGGTATTGGCCCAGTGTTTGTTTGTTTGTTTTTCATCCCCTGTAGAGTCCCTGGCAGAAAGTGGGAAAGCAGAGGCTGTCGTGGGGATGGCTGAGGCCAGGCAGGGAAGCACAGCTGAGCACCCATATCTCCTTCAGATCAGGGCATGCACAGAGTCTTGATGTGATTTTAGGTGCAAAATGATTTATTCAAAAATCCTCCCCTCAAACCAGACATTCCTCTAAAAAGACAGGAAGCTCCCATTTAATGACTGGAGATAAAAATTCTGAAAATACAAATGCCTAGAGAATTACCATACTGGCTTAAAAAGGGGCAAGTTGAGTTTCAGGATAAATATGTTGCTTTGATTTAGAAGTGTGTTCAGAAAGCACCCTGAGAGATGAGAAAGCCAAGAAGAGGCTTTTAATGGAAGAACCTGGCTGGATCCTCTGAGACAGACCTTCAATTTCTGCTGTAGGCCCTGTTTTTCTAGTTCTGGGAAGTATGTTTTCTGGGTCTTAGAATATCAGGCCACCTCCAGATGAATGCATATGCCTATAAGAAGGAGCCATGAAAAGCAATTCTCCATAGAAAAAGATGATGTATCAGTATGGTGAGGTTACTTGCAAGGGGGCTACCTGACATGTCCTGCATTGTACTTCAGGGTGATTGATGAATGTTTCATGTACAAGTGGATAGCTGGTCAGGGGTGAATAAGGGTGGCTTTTCTGATGGCAGTTTATGGAAACCACCTGATGTCAGTATACTTGGGTATGAAAAGTTATGGACCAGGTCCACATCCTGATAGATATGCCTCTAGCCAGGGCCACGACAGACATGTGCACCCGGATTCATTAAGAATGTAGGAGAAAGAAGGGCCAAACTTATAGTTTCCTAGAAAGTCAGAGATGTAAGTAAAGAGGCCCTCAATTCATCTCCCTGTCATCAGTACCCTGTCAACAAAGCCATCATTGACATCAAAACACGGCTGATGTCTATGGGTGGCAATACACCCAAGAGAAAACCAAAAACTATTTTAAGTCTTGGTTTTCATATACTCTGATGTCAGAGAAAATAGAAACAAAGCAGGATCCTGATCTGTCCAGTGAGGCACATTCTATTGTCCTGTTTGCTTCAGTATTGCAAACAGTTCAGTATCCTAGGCTTCACTTGGGCAATTTTGTTTTTTTTTTTTTTTTGGAAACAAGATACTAAATACTGTTATTGTAATCACATCCCATAGAAAGCACTTTTCTTGGTCCCAAGGGATAACACGAGCCTTCAAACATTGGTACTTAGAACCACTGTATCTCACTGCTCCTGATGGATAGAATGATGTTCCTCATAATGCTGTGCATCTTTATCAAATAGTTAACAAATTCTGTACTCATGTGATTATGTGAATACATATCATTTTAAAAACTGACACAGAGCCTCTGTCAGAAAGAGTTTAAGATTGGTTTATAGGTGAGACTGTCAATTTGGTTTTGAAAATTATGTTCTCAGTATAAAGCCAAATAGTGCGGTACTGTGCTCTATTTGAAGCAGTAAGTAGAGAAAGTGAAAGGATGATGTAGTTCTGATACAGGAGCCCACAGTGTCATGTACCTACTACACAGCCCTTGAGTAGTTAGTTGGAATATTTGCAGATTTACGATCTCCTACCCTGGAGACCAAGGGAAGCTGGATTGTACAGAGAAGGTCCCATTTGCCCTCATGGACAAATGCTTTCCTGCTGACATACTCACTTTGATCTTTTGGATGACTGAGAGTATGAGAAATGAATTATAATGTAGCTATCAACTAGGTTTGTGATTGGGTCCCTGGCTAATTCATACATAAAAACACAAACATATACTTTCTATTATTTTGTGTGTCTCCATATTAATTACTTTTCTTGTTGCTATGACAAAACACAAAGGAAACAACTTAAGGAAGGGATAAAAGAAAGACGAAAGAGGGAAGAGGGGAGAAAGGAACAGAGAGATGGAGGGAGAGGGGGGAGGAATTATTTTGGTCCTGTTTGAGGGTAATAAAATGTATGTTTATGCAATGAAATATTATTCAGGTGTCAGGAAAATAATTATGAAATTCACAGTAAATGAATAAATCTGGAAATAATCAAGCTTTGTTCGGTAACCCAGACCAGGAAGAAAAACATGACATGATGTCTCTTATTTATCCATCATGACAGGAAAGGCATGGTAGTGGGAGCATGAGGAGGCTAGCCACATTGTTTGCCCTTTTTTGATTCAGTCTGACACTCCAGTCCACAGAATGGGGTTGCCACATTCAGTGTGTGCCTTCCCAACTGCACAGACACATTCAGAAATGTGTCTCCTGAGTGATTTCAAATCTAGTCAATTTGATAATCAAGATAAACTATCAGCTTCCTAGCCAGTTCCACCTGCAGAGTGTTTTTAAGAGTTTCTATCCATGTAGAAGGCAACCATGATCCCCCAACCCTGAGTTGATCCCAAGGCTCTTTTTCCATTGAACCCTGCATAAGCCACTCCCCACCTACTCTCTGAATTTTCTTAGCCTTTGCTTCAGTGAACACACTCTAACTTGTACCCACGTGAAGTATTATCAACTCTTTAGCACTCACATTCACACCACAGATGTGAATATTAGTTTCTTTCATATGCACAAATCTCTATAAGACAAATAGTTAATGCCTTCTCTTTGAAGATAAGGAAAGTGCATCACTGATGGCATCCCTGATTTCTGTAGGTTTCTTGGCTTGAAAAGGTTAGTGGAAATCCTAAAGGTTAGTAGGAGCTCCTAAAAAAACAAAAACAAAACAAAACTGGATATACATATACCTTATGATCTAACTGTATCATTCTTGAGAATATACCCCACTTTATATGATACTGTAAAGATATAGATTAGTGCATCTCTTAATCCTTATTGGAGAAACATTTTTTAGTAGATGGTGACTAACTCCCAGGCTCACAGCTAGCCAAAGTGCACATTTTGAGGCTGGAGAGGTGGCTCAACAATAAAGAACACTTGCTGATTTTGCAGAGGACATAGGTTTGGTTCCTAGCTCCCACATGGTGGTTTACAGCTGTTCTTAATTCCAGATCCAAAGGATCCAACATCATCTTCTCAACTCCGTTGTTGTTGGTTGGTCTAATGCTTGTATTTTGATGCTAATAACTGACCCTTAAGATCTGGTTACTGCTCAGATACACCTATTTTTGTTGTGTAAACCAACCTAAGACAAAATTCCTGGGTAGGATATAGGTGAGTCGTGGAGCTAAGGTTTGTGGGCTTGGAGTACAGAGAGGATCACAGGAAGGAGACAGAGACAGGCAGGAAGAGAGGAAATAGGAGGAAGCCATGAAGATGGTTAGCATGAAAAAATAAACACACAAGCTGAGAGGAAGGACTCTAAAATGGTGTGGAAAGGAGCTATCCAGATGAAGGATAAGAAAGTATTTATGAAATTATAGATGGGAGATAGCCCAGATAAGAAAGGTTAAGGTGGAATCCATTGGAGGGGGGCTGAGAGGTGGATGTGGAGGTTATTGAGGTAGCATAGGTAGAATTATTTGCCCAGCCGAAGGTGTTATAACATAATTATAAAATCTGATAGATGTCTGTGTCTTATTGTTTATGATAGTGATGAAATAATACCACCATAATCATTATAGGGCTAATAATAAATTATATTTAGGCCAACACCATTCATTTTCAACAACACTACATTTGTACTAGGCAGTTACATCATACAAACACACACATACACAAACACATACTAATCATACACAGAAAATAAAAATTTAAAAATCTAAAGAGAGAAGAGAGAGACAGTGACAGACAGACAGACAGACAGACACACACATACCCATGCAAAACAATCATACAAAAAATAAAAATTTAAAGGAAGAGAGGGACAGTGGCAGACAGACGGAAACACACACACACACACACACACACACACACACACACACACACAGGTACAATGGAATGCTCAGCTCTAAATGGGACATCTGTTTCACAACTCATTGTCCTAAAAGTCAGGAACCACTGAAGAAGAGAAAGTAGAAAGAGTGTAAGAGCCAGAGGCAGTGAACACATACAGAAAACAGTGTTTCCTAAATACAACAAGGCAGTTACAAATATCAATTCACAGAAGTTGAGACCTGCACCAATTCACGCTAGACAAAAATCTCATCACAAAAAGAAGATATGTAAACATTTCCACCCTTTAGCCAGGGAGCTATTGGCGATTGATAGAGCTTCTGAAAGGGAGCCATTTTCTTTGCTGATGTGCCCCAGATGAGTTCAACACACTTCAGAGTAAAGCCAGGCAATCAAAAGCACATAGACAGTACAAATTGTAAGTGATGAGTTTTTGTTGTTATTTCTTTAGGGGACGCAAAATCAGGTGTGCAAAGAAGCAGCGGTGAATCTAGAAGTGGCAGGAGGGTGAATATCATCAAAATATGTTGTGAAATTTTTTTTTCTTTTTTCTTCATTTATTAATTTTATTCACTCAACATCCTTGTAGCTTCTTTCATCCTTTCCCAGTATTACCCTCTCTCCCTCCTCTCCTTCCCCTTTTTCGAAGAAAAGGGGAACACCCTTTCTTATCGACTTCAGTTACTTCAGAACTGAGCCTGTCCTCCCCTCCTGTGGCCTGACAAGGCTGTTCTTCCAGGAGAAAGTGATAAAAATGCTAGCAAGTGGGTCCACATCCAATGCAGTCTCCACTTCCTTTACTAGGGAACCCATGTGAAGCCTAAGCTGCCTGTCTACTATCTCTTTGTAGGGAACCTTGGTCCAGTTTATGCATGGTCCTTGGTTGATGATTCAATCTCTTTAAACCCCTCTGGGCAGGTTAAGTGGCTCTGTGGTTTTTCTTGTGGAGCTCCTGTCACTTCCTGGTCCTTTTTTGTTTCCTTTCACTATTCCCCAAGACTCTTTGACCTTGACTAATGTTTGTCTGTGAGTCTCAGCATCTGTTTTGAGGTGCTGCTGGGTAGAGCCTCTCAGAGGACAACTCTGACAGGCTTCTGTCTGCAAGCTTAGCAAAGTTCATAGTGTCATAATGTTCATAGTGTCAGGGTTGAAACTGCAATAGGTTGGGTCTTTGGCTGAGCCAGGTATTGCTTGGGCATTCCTTCAATTTCAGCTTGATCTGCTTTATCTTTATCCTAGCACAACTTGTAGGCAGGATAAATTTTGGATGGAATTTTTTGTGGTTGGGTTGGTGTTCCCCACTCCAAAGAACTAATTAAAAAGGCTAAAACAAAACTGGAAAGGCCATGAAGCAAACGGGCACTGCACTGCGAGTGTGCTTCTAGGACAGCAGCTGTAAAAGTGCCTGCCAGTGATATGGCTACAAGTCAGCAGAAGGGCAAACTGCCTCTACACATGACTCAACATTTAACTCTTTTCAAAATGTCCCTTGTGCTTAAATGGTGAAGCCAGGTTTGGGGAACTTATTTCAAACCTTAAAAGCTTTGCCATACTGTACTTTTGATGAATATTTACCAAAAAATATAACATGTGAGCATACTTTTGTTTGTGTGTATATTATATACATTCATATTGCCTAGTATCTACTTATCTGTAGGTGGTGATGTCAAGCCATAAGTTGTCACCATTCTTTTTTACCTTTTTAATTGATTTATTTTGTGTGTTTGTGTAGTGTATATACTTGTTGGTGTGAATGTGTGACCATGCACCTGTATATGGAGGATTGATGTCATTCTTCAATCACTCTACACTTTTATTTTTTGAGACTGAGCCTCCTGATGACATTGAAGCTGTGGATTTGGCTAGTCTGTGTGGTCAATGAACATCAGAGATTTGCTTATCTTGATTCATCAGAGCATTGGTTATACTCACATGCCTCAGTGTACAGGCTTTTAAAAAAATTTTTTTAAACATGGGTTCTGGATATCCAAAGTCAGGTCTTCATGGTTGTATGTCAGGCACTTTATTAACTGAGTCATCTCCCCAGCCCAGTATTTTTAATCAGTGCAAAAAAAATGAATGGTGTGTTTCCAGACAAGAACACTAAATGTGTTTTCATTTAAAATAAAATTGAAAGAAAAAAAATTCCCCAGAGCTCACGCTTCCAATTTTGTTGCTTGTCTAAACTCACTTTCAGGTTAGGATGAGGCCAGGGGAAGAGGCCTTCCCTTCTCTAACCCAAGGCCTGTTGGGTCAGGTGCAATATGTGTAACACAAAGGTCAGGCTGACAGATACAAGGCCTTAGTCTTCACTGATTATCATTTATAATCACAACACTGTGTGCAAGACACTGGCCTGGAAGATGGCATCTTAGCAGGACTGCCCTTCCCAGCAAGTGGGAGCCTGTGAACCTTTCTGCCCACCTCCTTACTGGCCAGAATAGAAGGATAGATTTTAATAGATGTTCCTTCTCTTTGCAAGCTGCTAAGTCTTTACTTCACTTTCATACACACCAGAGCAAAACAGAAAGCAGAAAGTTCCAGGGTAGCAAATAAAAAGTTGAATTTCCCTTTCTTTTGGCCCTTCTTTCCTCCTCGAAGTACAGAGAGGGAGGGACTCCTGCACTGTGTCTCTTTGCTTGGTGGAAACTATTAACTTACTGCTGGATGTTTCTGATTATAACACAGAGCAGTGCCTGTGGGGCCTGGGGCCACATGTGCCCCACCGGTCTGCCTGGGCCTGCCGGATAGCCCACACTTGCTCGTGGGTGCCTCTGTGGCACCAAAACAGAGTGGGGTTCTTATTTCAAGTATAAGGATGGGAGCTAGTGCTGGCAGAGGGGAAGGAAATGGGCAATAAAACCCAGAGCTGAGCGGCTTAGTGGAGCCAGGACGCTGGGGTCTGCTTAATTGCTCTGAAATGAAAAAGTTTTGGGGGTTTTCATGAAATCCCATAGGCGTCCTTGCCAAGCCTCAAATATTAGATTGAATTACACAGCTTCTAATCCCTCCCTTCTCCCCAAGCCATGTGTCTTATTTTTTCTGGATGTTTGTCCCCAGCTTCAGGCCTGGTAGGAGAAAGGTTAACAGAATGAGGGCCAGGCACCCAGAAGGTATACCTGACTAACATCCACAGTGTGGCGCTGGTAGGAGACTCTCTACACTGATCAACAGTGACACCCACTGTGTCAGGAGCTCTGGAAACATTAGAAAAAAAGTGCTTAACCAGAGATCTAGGGTAACCACATAGTCCAGCCATTGCTGAGGGGAGAGATGATCCAGCAGTTAAGAGCACTTATTCCTCTTGGAGACAATCAATGTTCAATTCCCAGCTCCCACAAGAATGACTGAAAGCAGCCTGTGGTTCTTGTTCCAGAGGGTCCAACACCATTAGCAGTCACCAAGCACACAGGTAGAACACATGTATACACAAAAGCAAAACATTCATTCATATAAAACAATGAATAAATCTATATTACATTTTAGAAAAAAAAAGTTTAGAATTAAATACACAGAAAGCAGAAGCGTAATATAACTGGATGTTTTCTAGGGGAGAAGAGTACTTTAGGGAATGATGAAAGGGCTGCTGGGATTTGGTACAGGATGGCTAAGTGTGGGAAACATTCCTCATCTGACCTCAGTCAGTGGGAAGCGGCTGGGTAACTGAGGAGGAAAAAAAAAAACCTGGCTAAGATGTAGGAAAAAAAAAAAAAAGCCAACCAGATGAGTCATAAGCAACATAAGCAACAGAGGTCTGGTCTGCAGTGAGTGCAAAGGGATTTTGAAGACCAGCAGTAAAGAGATAAAGGAGGAAGGAGCTGGTCACCTGAGAGGGCACACTGAAGTGAAGCAGCCACACTTACTTCACATAGTGATGTTTAGTGATCTCTGTGGTGGTACCCAGGATTCTGGCAGACAGAGTGGATCTGCTCACTTCCCGGTGAGCAGGATTTCTCCTGTTGATTGGGTTCTGTTGACTATATTATGCAGCCAAAGCATTGAAACCTTGGAAGGCTCATCTGTGGAGGCCAGCAGAGAAAGTGCTTGCCTACGACTGATGCAGAGTCTTCCACTTTCCAAATTATTCTTAGAAAACAAGCTTCTATATTGTTCAAGCTTCAAATAATTCAGTCACTGGCAGTGATAGGAAGATGGGGAGAATGTGGATGGCACGGTGTGAAGAGAGCTGTGGAAGCCGTCAAGGTGAGCATGTAAGCAAAGTTCAAGTGCATGTAGACTGTTCCACACCCATCACTGAGAATAAGGGGTTATTTTAGTCTTTTTAGTTTCCTGAACATTTGGCTTAATAGGAACTGAGTTGGATGCTTCCTTCACTCCCGTCCATACATGAACACTGGCAGTGGTTTCCAGGACAGAGTATTTGCTATGGCTCTTAGGAAGAGACTTTGTATCATGAGTCTAGGATACACTGATGGTCATGTCATG
Organism: Meriones unguiculatus; assembly: GCF_030254825.1. NCBI lineage: Eukaryota > Metazoa > Chordata > Mammalia > Rodentia > Muridae > Meriones > Meriones unguiculatus. The sequence goes on along the minus strand of NC_083357.1, from coordinate 37,039,456 downwards.
GCTCTGAAGATGGCCATCCCATCTACTACTTCTCCCTCTCTGAACTCCTACTTCTCTGTTCTTTGCATATTTATAATTAAGTAATCTGGATTTTCCTAGTCTACTCTCTGGTCTCTTTATGGAAAGGCAGGAGAAAGAGAGAGAGAGAGAGAGAGAGAGAGAGAGAGAGAGAGAGAGAGAGAGAGAGAGAGAGTAAGGGGTGCTGTAAGTTTTCTTATAAGGTGACCTAGAGCATGTACAGGTGGTTCCAGGTGCTCTGTAGGTGGCTTCACAGATGCCTGATATCTGGTTTGTCAGGTCCCTTGGGGCTGGCCTAGAGATGCCTGCTTACAAATCCCAACATTCCTCCATTTTTGTTTTATTAAAAAGTGAGGAGCTAAGAAGGGGTGATGGTGGGAAGGGCATAGGGGTGACCTTTGCTCTTCAAGCTACTTCCTGATGATCAGGGGCATTGTCATTCTCAGGGTATAGCTGGTCTCCACCATCAGGGTCGATTGGAAGGTCATTGTCATCTGGTTCTGTGGGCAGAGGTTGATAATCCTGTAAGAGTAATTGATTAATGGTTTGGTTAGAGATTTTTTTGCATTTGTTGTTGGAGGAATGTAGAAAGAAAGTTAATAAAGTAGGGTGCAAAAAGCAAAAGCAGAAAGACGAGCAAAAAAGGTGTGATGAAGGGTAGAATCCATTTCCATATGGGGTTCTCTTTGAAAGCCCAAGAGCTAGAGGCCTCAAGCTGTTCCCTTCATTTTTGTAAATCTGTCTGGAGTTTTGGATTTTGTCTTTTGCTATACCCGACTGGTTGAAACGAAAACAGCATTCCTCCTGGAGGAAGATGCAAAGGCCACCTTCTCTAGCTGTGAGGAGATCCAGTCTATGTCAGCTTTGAAGCACTACTGCTGCCAGCGAGTCCATCTGTCCTTGGAGAGTTAGTATTGTCTGAGCCAATTGCTGGAGGTCCTGGATGAACTGGGAAGAAAGCTGATAATACAAAGTTAATGAAGTGGCTAGTCCTACTGTCCTGGTCCTGACAGCAGCCATGATTCCTGCAACAGCCAAGAGGAGCAAGATTTGAATTGCTCTCTATTAAGTCTACAACCAGGATTGGTAGGGGCTCCTATTCATTTATCACCCCCAGCTTGGGGAAGAAGAGCACCAGTGTGCAAACTCCTGACCAGTGAGCAGGCAGATGATGGTAGACATGAGTACCACAAAGAATTGAGGTATTATTAGCAGTAGGACATTGGGGTTGAAATGAGGTATCAAGGATTATAGTTTTATTACATTCTAAGAAACTTAGCATTCCTACAGAGTGTGTCTCAGGTGTGTTGAAACAGCTTGCCATGCCAAAGAGGGTGATATGAAAAAGGTAGGGGGTTGTGGCAACATCAGAGTCAGGGCAGTTAGTGAATGGTGAAGTAAGGTTACTTGACAGAATCACTGGAGAAGTTGTCAGCTGTAGTTCTGAGTTGGTCCCAGGCAGGACACACAGCCAGAAAGCTTTAAAATGGCCCCCATGGGGAGGGTAGGAGTCAGTGACCTGCCAGAAGCATGCCAAAGGCAAGATTTAAGTCTGTAGAGTATGGCCCTACCTAATCCAACAACATATCAGCATTGGCCAGAGACCAAAGGCATAGCTGCCCATAGAAGACACAGTTTACCTAGCTCTAGGATTTTCATGGGTGAGAGTGAGAGGGTGAGAAACCATGCACATAGAAGGTGAAAAATCTCTTCTAATAGCAAGGGAAAACACTAAATGGAGGTCAGCAAAGAGGGTCAACCGTAGCCAGTGAAGACAGTGTTTGAGGGTTCCTTTAATTCAAAGGGTAGTAGGAAGATGCCAGATGCTCAGTGGTCAATTTTCACCTGCCAAGGGAGGCATTTATGCTGACCAATGAGGGGAATTTACCAGTCCATGGTAAATTCCATGGTGTTGCATGCAGCAGATAGCGATCTGGTTTCAGGAAAGTGAGTCACAGACGTATTTGGAATAAAATAGGTTTCCAGCAGCTCTGGTGGGGTGCTGGCAGCAAAAATCAGCCACCACGCAGCATGGCCGCTGGAGGTACCTATTCCCAGCCATGCCCCAAAATGTTAGGATTGTGCAGCAAACTTACAAGGCAGGTTCACAGATCAGGCCACAGGACTGGTTCTATGTGGGAGGTTTATTAAGGGAAGGGGGAAGGGGTCACAAAGACCATCTCTGGACAGGCCAAGAGAGAGAGGAGGGGGTGGTGCAAGCATGTGCAGGTGGTTTCAGGAGGTCTGTAGAAATGTCTGCTTATGGATCCCAACAAAAAATGAGGCACTGTACCACTACATGGAAATCAAGTATCCTTGACCCACTGATCCCTGCAAATCAAACACATTAATGCTCAAACTCTCTCTCACTGCCCAAATCTCTGATAACAAATAAGCATGCTGGCTGGCTGCGTGCTCCATGAAACAACCAGCTTTTCAATATGGCTGCCTGAGATTCATCATTTATCCCCTGCTGGGCTTCATCTCACCAGACCTGTCTCTAGCTTGCTGGGCTGGGCCTCCCCAGGCCACTGTCTCAGCTCTGAGCCCATCAAGTATGGATTTTTGCCCAAACCTCTGTAGCACAGCAGCTTTATCAAGAGCTGTAACACTTTGCTATTGCCATAGGCTTTGGAAACCCTGAGTTTCCATTGCCACTGGTGATGTCATTTTAAAAGAGCTAAACCGCAACACTCTGTGAAAGACTTGCCACACCCTGGCCACATCCTGGCCTAGAGCATTCAGGTCCCTAAAACGTTCTAGCTGCTCCTGAGATCTGGAAACTTTGATCTGGTTCTCCTTCCAGAAGCCAAGTTCTCTGTCCAGAAGCCAAGTTCTAGGCCCTTACGAAATGAAGAACAACGCTTTCACTTTCAGGCCCAATTACCTGTTTATTTTGTTGTACAAAGTTCTTTGTGTGTGTGTGTGTGTGTGTGTGTGAGAGAGAGAGAGAGAGAGAGAGAGAGAGAGAGAGAGAGAGAGAGAGATTGCACTTGTCAATTGTTGCTCTTTGTTTGACAGTTCAGTCTCCATGAGCCCCCATGGGCCCAGGTTAGTTGATTCTGTAGGCATTCTGGTAGAATCCTTGACCTCTTTAGCTCCCTCAATCTTCCCCCAGAACTCTCTGAGTTCTGTTTAATCTTTAGCTGTAGGTCTCTGCATCTGTTTCCATCAGCTTCTGGGTGAAGCCTCTCAGAGGAGTTATGCTAGGCTCCTGTCTACAAGCATAGCAGAGTAATAGTGTCAAGGTTTGGTCCTCTTCCAGGGGATGGGTCTCAAGTAGGGCCAGTCTTTTGTTGGCCATTCCCTCAATCTTGTCCCTGCACATGTTGTGGGCAGGATACATTTTGGGTCGAAGGTTTTATGAGTGGGTTGGTGTCCTTATCCATCCACTGGGAGTCCTGTCTGGTTACAGAGGTGGCCACTTCAGGCTTAATATCCTCCGCTGCTAGGATTCTCAACTGGAGTCACTCCATAGACTCCCAGGTGGCTCCCCCATCCCCAGAGATGCTACCACCTTTGATTTGTAGTCTCTCACCTGGCCCTCTCTTCCCTGCTTTCTCCCCTCCCCTTCCTGTCCCCTCTGCTACCCAGTTCTCTCCTTTCATCCACTTCCGATGCAGATTTTATTTTTCCTTCTAAGTGAGATTCAAGCATTCTCTTTGGACGCTCCTTATAACTCACCTTCTTTGGGTCTGTGGATTGTAGCATGGTTTTCCTGTAATTTATGGTTAGTATCTACTTATAAGTGAGTACATACCACGTATGTCTTTTGGGGTTTCGGTTACCACACTCAGAATGATATTTTCTAGTTCTCTCCATTTGCCTGCAAATTTCATGATTTCCTCAATAGTGTAAATGTGAGTAGTGTACATTGTGTAAATGTATCACATTTTCTTTATCTATTCTTCGGTTGAGGGACATCTGGGTTGTTTCCAGATTCTGGCTATTATGAGTAAAGCTGCAATGAGCATAGTTAGAGCATATGTCCTTGTTGTATGGTGGAGCATCTTTTGGGTATGTGCCCAGGAGCGGTATAGCTGGGTCTTGAGGTGGAACTATTCACAGTTTTCTGAGAAAGTGCCTGGTTGATTTCTAAAGTGATTGTGCAAGTTTGCACTCCCACCAGCAATGGAGGAGTGTTTCCTTTGATCCACATCCTCTACAGCATGTGCTGTCACTTGAGTTTTTGATCTTAGAGATTCTGATGGGTGTAAGATGGAATTTCAGAGTCATTTTGATTTGCATTTCCCTGATGGCTAAGGACTTGATCGTTTGTTTAAGTGCTTCTCTGCCATTCTAGATTCCTTTGTTGAGATTTTCTGTTTAGCTCTGTATCCCATTTTTAATTGGATAATTTTGTTTGCTGGTGTTTATTTTTTTGAGTTCTTTATATATTCTGGATATTAGCCCTTTGTCAAATGTAGGGTTGGTAAGATATTTTCCCAATCTATAGGATGCCAATTTGCTCTATTAACACTGTTCTTTGCCTTACAAAAGCTTTTCAGTTTCAAGAGGTCCCATTTATGAAATGTTGATCTTAGTGCCTGAGTACTAAGTGTTTTATTCAGGAAGTGTCTCCTTTGCCAATTCACTGAAGGCTCTTCCCCGCTTTCTCTTGTATTAGATTTAGTGTATCTATTTTATTTTTATTTTTATTTTTTAATATTAGTTACAGTTTGTTAACTTTGTATCCCTGCTGTATCCCACTCCCTCTTTCCCTCCCAATCCCACCCTCCCACCCTTATCTCCTCCCTGCCCTTTTCCAAGTCCACTGATAAGGGAGAACCTCCTCCCCTTACATCTGATACTGGTTTATCAGGTGTCTTCAGGACTGGCTGCAAAGTCCTCTTCTGTGGCCTAGCAAGGCTGCTCCTCCTGGGGGGGCGAGGGGGTCAAAGAACCCGCCATCGAGTTCATGTCAGAAACAGTTCCTGTTCCCCTTATTAGGGTACCCACTTGGATACTGAGCTACCAAGGGCTACATCTGAGCAGGGGCTCTAGGTTGCATCCATACATGGTCCTTGTTTGAAGAAACAGTCTTATAAAAGACTCCTGTACCCAGATATATTTGGTCCTTGTGGAACTCCTGTCCTCTCCAGGTCATATTAACTCCCCCCCCCTTTTTTTTGATTCCCTGCATTCTGCCGGAGGTTTGGATATGAGTCTTAATATCTGCTCTGATACACTGCTAGGTAGAGTCTTTCAGAGGCTGTCTATGGTAGGGTCCTGTCCTGTTACTTGTTTGCTCCTACATCCAAGGTCCATCCCATTTGTCTTTCTAAGTGAGGATTGATCATCATACCCTGAGTCCTCTTCCTTGTTTATCTTCTTTATGTTGATAGATTTCAGTATGTTTATCTTATCTTATAGCTCTATATAAGTGAGCATATACCATGTGTGTCTTTCTGCTTTTGGGATACCTTGCCAGGATGATCGTTTCTTTTTTTTTAATTTCTTTTTTAATTTTTTTATTTAACTTTTATTAATTACACTTTATTCATTTTGTATCCCCCCATAAGCCCCTCCCTCCTCCCCTCCCGGTCCCACCTTCCCCCCCTTTTCTGCATGCATGCCCCTCCCCAAGTCCACTGATAGGGGAGGTACTCCTCTCCTTCTTTCTGATCTTAGTCTATCAGTTCTCATCAGAAGTGGCTGCATTGTCAGGGTTCTAGGTTATCTCCATGAATAGTCCTTGGTTGGAGTATGAGTCTCTGGGAAGTTCCCTGTGTTCAAATTTTCTTGTTCTGTTGCTCTCCTTGTGGAGTTCCTGTCCTCTCCAGCTCTTACTATTTCCCACTAGGATGATCATTTCTATGTCCCACCATTTGCTTGCAAATTTCATGATTTCCTCATTTTTAATTGCTGAGTAGTATTCCATTGTGTAAAAGTAAGACAATCTCTGTATCCATTCCTCAACTGAGGAACATCTGGGTTGTTTCCAGGTTCTGGCTATTACGAATAAAGCTGCTACAAACATGGTTGAGCAAATGTCCTTTTTGTGTACTTGAGACTCTTTTTGATATATGCCTAGGAGTGGTATAGCTGGATCTTGAGGAAGCACTATTCTTAATTGTCTGAGAAAGCACCAGATTGATTTCCAAAGTGGTTGTACAAGTTTGCATTACACTAAATCGGTTAGAAGAAAAAGTGGGTAAGACATTGGAACTCATTGGCACAGGAGACAACTTCCTGAACAGAATACCAACAGCACAGGCTCTAAGAGCAACAATTGATAAATGGGACCTTATGAAGCTGAAAAGCTTCTGTAAAGCAAAGGACATAGTCATCAGAACAAAATGACAGCCTACAGACTGGGAAAGGATCTTCACCAACCCTATATCTGACAGAGGGCTGATATCCAGAATATATAAAGAATTAAAGAAGTTAAAAAGCAACAAATCAAGCAATCCGATTAAAAAATGAGGTACAGAGCTAAACAGAGAATTCTCAGTAGAGGAATACAGAATGTCAGAGAAACACTTAAAGAGATGTTCAATGTCCTTAGCCATCAGAGAGATGCAAATCAAAACAACCCTGAGATTTCACCTGACACCCACCAGAATGGCTAAGATCAAAAACTCAAGTGATAACACATGCTGGAGAGGTTGTGGAGAAAGGAGAACCCTCCTCCATTGCTGGTGGGAATGTAAATGTGTATCTATTTTTATGTTGAAGTCTTTGATCTAAAGACTTGAACTTGTGCAAGGTGATAAGTGTGGATTTATTTGCATTCTTCTACATGCAGACATCCAGTTAGACCAGCACCATTTGTTGAAGATGGTTTCTTTTTTCCATTGTATGGTTTTGGCTTCTTTGTCAAAACTCAGATGTGTGGGTTTATTTCTGGGTATCTGATTTGATTCCACTCATCAGTCTGTCTGTTTCTATGATATATCATGCAGTTTTTATTATTATTGCTCTGTAGTACAGCTTGAGATCATGGATGGTGATATTTCCAGAAGTGCTTTTATTGTACAGAATCGTTTTAGCTATCCTAGTTTTTTTGTTTTTCCATATGAAGTTGAGTATTGATCTTTCAAGATCTTTAAAGAATTGTGTTGGAATTTTGATAGGAATTCCATTGAATCTATAGATTTCTTTTGGTAAGATGGCCATGCTTACTATGTTAATCTGTTAATCCTACTGACCATGAGAACCGGAGATCTTTTCCATCTTCTTATATCTTCTTCAACTTCTTTCTTCAAGGACTTGAATTTCTTGTCATACAAGTCTTTCACTTGCTTGGTTAGAGTTACACTCAAATATTTTTGTGGCTATTGTGAAGAGTGTTGTTTCCCTAATTTCTTTCTCAGTCCAATTATTTATATAAAGAGTTACTGATTTTTTTTTAAAGTTAGTTTTGTATCCAGCCACATTGATGGTGTTTATCAGCTGTAGAAGTTCTCTGATAGAATTTTGGGGGTCACTTATGTATACTATCATATCATCTGTAAATAGTGATACTTTGACAATTTATGTCCTTTCTAATTTGTGTCTCCTTGATCTCCTTTAGTTGTCTTATTGTTTTTGCTAGAACTTCAAGGACTATATTGAATAGATTTGAAGAGTGTGGGCAGCCTTGTCTTGTTCCTGATTTTATTGGAATTGCTTTAAGTTTCTCTTTATTTAATTTGATGTTGACTATTGGTTTGCTGTATATTGCCTTAATTGTCTTGAGGTATGTGCTTTGTGTTTCTGGTCTCTCCAAGACTTTTAACATGAAAGGATGTTGGGCTTTTCAAAGGCTTTTTTAGCATCTAAAAGATGAACATGTGGATTTTTTTTTCAGTTTCTCTATATGGTGGATTACACTGATAGATTTTCAAATGTTGATCCATTTCTGCATCCCTGGTATGATGCCTACTTCCCTGTTATGAAGCCTACTTGATTTTGGGTGGATGATGTTTTTGGTATGTTCTTAGATTTAGTTTGTGAGTATTTTACTTAGTATTTTTCAGCATGTTCATAAGGAAATCATGAAATTTGCAAGTAAGTGGTGGAAACTGGAAAGGATCATCCTGAGTGAGCTGTCCCAGAAGCAGAAAGGCACACATGGTATATACTCACTCATATAGACATATAATATAGGATAAACCCACTAAAATCTGTACATCTAAAGAAACTAATCAAGAGAGAGGACCCTGACTAAAATACTCAATCCCCATCCCAAAAGGCAAAGAGGAAGGACATCAAAAGAAGAAGAAAACAGGAAACAAGCTAGAAACCCACCACGGAGGGCCTCTGAAAGGCTCTGCCCTGCAGACTATCAAAGCAGATGCTGAGACTTATGGCCAACTATTGGGCCGTGTGCAGGGAATCTTATGTAAGAAGTGGGAAATAGTAACATCTGGAGAGGACAGGAACCCCACAAGGAGAGTAACAGAACCAGAAAATTTGAACCCCGGGGTCTTCCCAGAGACTCATACTCCAACCAAGTACCAGGCCTGGAGATAACCTAGAACTCCTGCGCAGATGTAGCCCATGGCAGTTTAGTGTCCAAGTGGGTTCCATAGTAATGGGAAGAGGGACTGCCTCTGACATAATCTGATTGGCCTGCTCTTTGATCACCTCTCCCTGATAGGGGAGCAGCCTTACCAGGCCACAGAAGATGACAATGCAGCCATTCCTGATGTGATCTGATAGACTAAGATCAGAAGGAAGAAGAGAAGGACATCCCCTATCAGTGGACTTGGGGAGGGGCATGCGTGAAGAAAGGGGAGGGAAAGTGGGATTAGGAGGGGAGGAGGAAGAGGCTAATGGGGAGATACAAAGTGAATAAAGTGTAATTAATAAAATAAATTTAAATTAAAAAAAATAATAAGTGCTTTAACACCAAAGCATGTTACACAGATATTCAAGAGTCTTTTTTTTTCCTTTTGTATTTAGTCTATAAAGACTTTTCTAATTTTATTTTTCAATGTATTTGTTAAAAGCAAGGACACTGATAGGGGAGATCCTCCTCCCATGGAGAAGAGGGAGGGAGGGTGGTATTGGGAATAGACCAGAGAGGGGGGCACAGCTGGTATACAAATTGAATAAATTGTAATAAATGATAATAATAATAATATAAAAATAAAAAAGCAAGGACACACCCATGAAACAAACAAACAAACAAAAACAAACAACAACAAAAAAGTTCCCTACTGGAGAGCAACTCTATATTTTAGTCTTATTAATGGCCTTTCTTCCATAGAAAGCACACTTGCTCAGTTTTCAATCTTCTGCAAGCTGCCATTTTGTGTTCTAGTTCAGAAACTTAGAGGAGAAGTCCTTATCGGATCTGATGTTACAACACTAAGGAAAGTAAGCACACGAAAGAGTGTCCCAGCTGACTCCAGAAACCATGACTGTCTGCTTATTTTGCCCAGGAAGAAGCATTTGGATCAATCATAGCTGATTTTTATCAACCAGTCACAGCCTTGCCTCTTCAAATCTTGCAGTCATTGGGATTTGTACTTTGAACTAATCATGGTCTTGCGTTTTAGCACAAGAGGCTTCAGTAGGGGGGAAGTATTCCAGTCTAAGGTGAAATGGTTCAACAAGGCTAATAGTCACAAAATATGTGGTACAAAGTGTTTCAAATGTGTGTCTTAAGTATCCAGGTCAGTTGAAATCTTTATGAAGCTGTGTCAAATTATCCATGGAGTGTTCAAGATGGCTGCTGCTAGCACAGGCAATCAGTCTTCCTGTCTGATTGTCCTTTAGCTCAGAGAAACTTGAGCTAAGTTAGTACATTAGAGTTCAAAAACTGATAATTACATAATTTATTCTATCCCAGTACCCTTGATTATTTCCAGAAAAGTGATCATCAGAAAAAGTGTTCACAATATAAACTGAAAAAACATATCGAGAGTAACAGTAACTTAGTACATTTTAACAGTAAAATTCCAGTGCTTTACATTTGCTAGATATCCAGGAAAAGGCAGGATCTTTTTTTGTCTGTCTCAAATGAATAGTCTTCCAACAATTCACCTACATATTACATTAACTTTGCCAAGGATGAAGAGGAGTGAGCTTGATGATGTGAAGACCGTAGTAGAAGAGCTGAAATTTAAGTCAGAAACTGAGGCTAAGATTCTTAGTTGTGTACATAAAACAAGCAACATTGAAACAAATTGTGTGAGTTTCAAGTATTACTTTTCTGCTCCTTGGATGATTTCTGTGTTGGAAGAGGTCAAGAGCCATCATTTTCTATAGCAGTAGCCAAGAACATCTGAGACTTTTCATTGTAGTGCTTTGCTCACCTTCCTGCTAAAAGTGGCTGCATTAACTGCACTAAAATTAGGCATTAAGAATATGTAGTGTGGATAGAATAAAAACTAACTTTCTTTTCACTTGCAAAACTTTGGTGACCAAGTGCCTTATTTTTATATTTTTAATTAATTAATTTTTAATTATTACAATTTACTCACTTGGTTTCCCAGCTGTAGCCCCTTCCCTTATCTCCTCCCAGTCTCAGCCTCCCTTCCTAGTCTTGTCTCATGCCCCTCCCCAAGTCCACTGATAGGGGAAGTCCTCCTCCCCTTCCATCTGACCCTAGCCCATCAGGTCACATCAGGACTGGCTGAACTGTCTTCCTCTGTGACCTGGTAAGGCTGCTCTCCATTCAGAGGGAGGTGATCAAAGAGCTGGCCACTGAGTTCATGTCAGAGACAGGTCCTGTTCCCCTTACTAGGTAACCTTCTTGTACACTGAGATGCCGTGGGCTACATCTGTTCAGAGGTTCTAGGTTATCTCCATTCATGGTCCTTGGTTGGAGTATCAGTCTCAGAAAAGACCCTTGTGCCAGATTATTTTGGTTATGTTGCTCTCCTTGTAGAGGTCCTCTCCCCTCCAGGTCATTCATCTCCCCTTTCTTTCAAAAGATTGCCTGCACTCTGCCCAAAGTTTGGTTATTAATCTCAGCATCCAGATACCCTGCAGGGTAGAGTCTTTCAGAGGCCCTTTGTGGTAGGTTCCTATCCTATTCCCTGTTTTCTCCCTCTTCTGTTGTCTATCTCATTTACTTTTCTGAATGAAGATTGATCGTCTTACCCAGGGTCCTACTTCTTGCTTAGCTGCTTTAAGTGTACAGATTTTAGTATGTTTATCCTATTTCATATGTCTAATATCCACTTATAAGTGAGTAAATACCATGTGTGTCTTTATGCTTCTGGGATAACACACTCAGGATGATATTTTCTAGTTCCCATCATTTGCCTGCAAATTTTATGATTTCCTTGTATTTAATTGCTGAGTAGTATTCCATTGTGTAAATGTACCACAATTTCTGTATCCACTCCTTAATTGAAAGGCTTATGGATTGTTCCCAGATTCTGGCTATTATGAATAAAGCTGCTACAAACATGGTTGAGCAAATGTCCTTGTTGTATACTTGAGCATCTTTTGGATATATGCCTAGGAGTGGTATAGCTGGATCTTGAGGTAGCACTATTCCTAATTGTCTGAGAAAGTGCCAGATTGATTTCCATAGTGGTTGTATCAGTTTACATTCCCACCAGCAATGGAGGAGGGTTCCCCTTTCTCCACATCCTCTTCTGCATATGCTGTCACTTGAGTTTTTGATATGAGCCATTCTGATGGGTGTAAGGTGAAATCTTAGGATTTTTTTGATTTGAGTTTCCCTGGAGACTAAGGATGTTGAGCATTTCTTTAAGTGTTTCTCAACCATTCCATATTCCTCTATTGAGAATTCTCTGTTTAGCTCTATACCCCATTTTTTAATTTGATTACTTGATTTGTTGCTGTTTAACTTCTTGAGTTCTTTATACATTTTGTGTATTATCCCTCTGTCAGATATAGGGTTGATGAGGATCATTTCCCAGTCTATAGGCTGTCACTCTATTCTGATGACAGTGTCCTTTGCTTTACAGAAGCTTTTCAGTTTCATGAGGTCCCATTTTTTGATTGTTGATCCTAGAGCTTGTGCTCTTTGTGTTCTGTTCAGGAAGTTAATTCCTGTGCCAATGAGGTCAAAGCTCTTCCCCACTTTTTTTTGAAGTTGAGAATTTTTCTTTCAAGGTCAGTAAAGAGTTGTGTTGGTATATTTATGGGAATTGCATTGTAGATTGCTTTTGGTAAGATGGTCATTTTTACTATGTTAATCCTGCCAAGCCATGAGCATGGGAGATCTTTCCATCTTCTGATATCTTCTTCTAATTCTTTCTTGAAATTTTTTTCATACAAGTCTTTGACTTGCTTGGTTAGGGTTACACCAAAGTACTTTATGTCATTTGTGGCTATTGTGAAGGGTGTTGTTTCCCTAATTTCATTCTCAGACCTTTTGTCTTTCCTATACAGGAGGGCTACTGATTTATTTTTGAGTTAATTTTGTATCCAGCCACTTTGATGAAGGTGTTTTTAAGCTGTAGGAGTGCTCTGTTAGAATTTTTGATGTCACTCATGTATACTATCATTTTATCTGCAAATAGTGATACTTTGCCTTCTTCTTTTCTGATTTGAGTCCCCTTGATCTCCTTTAATTGTCTTATTGCTGTAGCAATGACTTCAAGAACTATTTTGAAGAGATATAGAGAGAGTGGGCAGCCTTGCCTTGTCCCTGACTTCATTGAGGTTGATTTATGTTTCTTTCTGTTTAGTTTGATGTTGGGTATAGGCTTGCTGTATATTACCTTTACTATGTTTAGGTAAGGGCCTTGTATTGCTGATCTCTCCCAGACTTTAAAGAGGAATGGGTATTGGATTTTATCAAATGCTTTTTCAGCATCTAAGGAGATTATCATGTGGTTGTTTTCTTTCAGTTTGGTTATATGGTGTACTACACTGATGGATTTCCATATATTGAACTACCCCTGCATGACTGGGATTAAGCCTACTTGCTCATAATGGATGATATCTTTGATATGTTCTTGGATTCGGTTTGTGAGTATGTCCATTAGGGAGATTGGCCTGAAATTCTCTTTCTTTGTTGGGTCTTCCTGAGGTTTAGGTATCAAGGTGACTGTGGCTTCATAGGATGAGTTTGTTAATGTTCCTTCTGTTTCTATTTTGTGGAATAGTTTGAAGAACATTGCTGTTAGCTCTTCTTTGAAGGTCTGGTAGAAATCTGGGCTGAAACCATGTGGCCCTGAGCTTTTTATGGATGAGAGACTTTTGATGAGAGCTTCTATTTCCTTAGGTGATAAAGGACTATTCAATACCTGGTCTTGTTTCATCTTTCATAAGTGGAGTTGATCAAAATATTGTCTATTTTATTTAAAATTATTAGGTTTTTGGTGTATAGGCTTTTAAAGTAAGACTTAATGATAGTTTGGAGTTCTTCAGTGTATGTTGTTTTTTTGTCCCCCTTTTTTCTGATTAAATTGATTTGGATAGTGTCTTTCTGCCTTTTCATTAATGTGGTTAAGGGTTTGTCTCTCTTGTTGATTTTCTCAAAGAACCACCTCCCAGTTTCACTGATTCTTTGAATTGTTCTCTTTATTTATAGTTTATTGATTCCATCCCTGAGTTTATTTTCAGCCCTCTACTCCTCTTGGGTGTGTCTGCTTCTTCTTTATTTTTTTTAATGATTTTCTGGTGAGCCATTAAGTTGCTTGTATGAGATGTTTCAAATTTCTTCTTAACTGTACATAGTGCTATGAACTGTCCCCTTAGTACTGCTTTCATTGGGTCCCATAAGTTTGGGTATGTTGTTCCTTCATTTTCTTTGAATTCCAGGAAGTCATTAATTTCTTTATTTCTCCCTTGAACCAGCTGTCATTTAGTAGCCAGTTGTTTAGTTTCCGTGTGTGTGTAGGCTTCTTGCTATTTCTGTTGTTGTAGAGGCCCACCTTTAGTCCATGCTGGTCTGACAGGATACAAGGGATTATTTCAGTATTCCTGTATATGTTGAGGTTTTCTTTGTCCCCAATTATATGATCTATTTTGGAGAAGGTAAATTCTTTTTATTTTTGGGTGGAAGGATCTGTAGATGTCTGTTAGGTCCATTTTATTTATAATCTCTGTTAGAGTCATTTTTTATTTGTTTAATTTCTGTTTTGTTGACCTGTTCTTTGTTGAGAGTGGGGTGTTGAAGGCTCCCACTAAGATTTGGAAGGGACACAAGGAGCTCCACAGGAGAGCAACAGAACCGAAATATCTGGGCCCTGGTGTCCTTTATGAGACTGAAACTCCAACTGAGGACCATTTATAAGAATAACCTAGAACCCCTACACAGATGTAGAGCATGGCAGCTCAGTGTCCAAGTGGGTTCCTTAGTAAGGGGAATAAGGGTTGTTTCTGACATGAACTCAGTGGCTGGCTCTTTGATCACCTCCTCCTGGTAGGGAGCAGCCTTACCAGGCTATAGAGGATGACAGTGCAAACAGTCCTGATGAGATCTGATAGGCTAGCATTAGATGGAAGGGGAGGACCTCCCCTTTCTGTGGACTTGGGAAGGGGCATGGGAGGAGAAGAGCGAGGCAGGGCGGGATAGAGCACATGTACAGGACAGTGGGTTTAGTCCTTAGCATTTTAAACACAACTGAAAGGCACTCTAAACACATGTGTTACTCCACCAGCTACCACTTCTCTTTCTGTTATTTAAAGAATACCCATAATGACCTTCTGGATATGACTCTAAAAGGAAAAAACAATCCTTTCATCTTAAATTTCTGTAGTTTTTGTGCCTCTGGAATTTCATATGAGGTGTCAAATTTAGCTGACCATAAACTTTTCACTGGAGCAGAAATAGTTTGGAGGGGAAATGTGTTGTGTGCTGGCTGGTGAAGTTTGTCCTGTGGGAATAGTGACTGTGACCAGCTTGAGAGTTTTCTGTGGGGTACCATGCTCTTTTTTACTATACTTTGCCTTTTATGCATCAGGTACAGAAAACTTTGTTTAGATTTTTATGTGGTTGCTTCAATAAGTGATAGTACTACTCAACAGTTAAATGAGATTTTATTTACAAAGTTGTAACTATGTTTTTTCTTCCTTTATTTTTTTCTAAGTTATATCTCACTCTTGATGGATATAGTGTGTTTACAGAGGAGAGAACAAGCAAGATAAATATCTTACTTGCAAGCAATTAAATATTAATTATTATCATTTTAAAATTCAAATATTATGTCTCTGACTTACTTATTTTGTGCGATTGTGGACTGAGTCTAGAGCCTCATGCATTGTAGGCACACACTAAGTCATTCAATTGGTACATTTTACCTTGGGTCTAGCCTACAAATACACATTGGTATTTTGTAGTCAGTACAAGCTACTTTTGATATTTATCTTGATTAAGACAGTGCTACTTGTCTTTTGGCTTGGCTCAGAAAAACCCTTACAATTGCTAGTCCTGGGTCTTGTCCATCTCAGTGCTCCCAGACAGCAACAGTGTGTAGTCTGCCTGGTAGCGTATAAGACCTCAGTCGTAGAGAGTCTGTCTGGTAGAGTATAAGACCTCAGTGAGTACAGAATCCTTCTTTTGATGCAGTGGAGTCACCAGGGTACTGTGAAAAGGATTTGTGAGTTTACAACTCCGGAAATGTAAAGGTTCTGGTAAAGGAATAATGATGACATTGTTAATCCTGAGATTGCCAAGAGAAAAACCAATTCTACAATTTTGAGTCAAATTTGAAACAAGCATTAATTAAATACTGACTAGGATAGACTGCTCAGGACCACTCTTTGGAATTCTCAGCTGAGTGGCTTTGATTTACCTGTTGCAGGGGTGTTTAAGGACACCATTTGGCCACCATACTTTTCCATGTGGCTTTTTTATTTTCTAAGAACTACAGCCCTCAGCATTCTAGGAAGTTAATTGGTTCCTTGGGCAGTTAAGAGTTATAGGAATAACTTTGGGTCTTACAACATAACCATGGGTGGTCTGTGGAGCTATGTGTAGACATTTCCAAGGGATGGTATCTACCTAAAGGCTAAGGCAGCTTGGGTTGTGGTCATAGGCAGAATTTTGTGTAGAGCAGGCACAGCCATGAGTCTTTCTGCATACAGGACTGAGGTTGCCTTCTCTAGGCCAGTGCAGTTGCCCTGAGTTGCCCTGGAACCACTCCCAGGGAAGAGTTGTGGCTTCCTAGCACATCTAGCGGGGGAGCTGGTCTAAGGGAACGCACCAGGAATTAGAGACCCTCACTGAGCCACAGACACGTGCCATGACCACATTCATCCAGCTCTCTCTGCCCAGGTTTTGCTGTCTCTGGCAGCTTACTCTCATCAGGAGTCATAGAATTGACTCTGTCCATTTCCATCAGAGCCAGGACTCTCAGCAGTCACAATTATACTTGGTGGTTCTTGTTCCTCTCCCACTCCTTAGAGCAGGTTCTACAAATCCTGTTTTCTCTTCCTTCTGGACTTCTGGCTCCTGATTCAGGTCTTGGTAGATTCTCAACAAATATTTGGAGAAATGAATGACATATTTTCACAGTCTTTCTGGGCCTTCCCCTGAGAATGTTGAAGAAGGGAAGCTTCTATATTAGCCGTGGATTCAAATTACTAGGGATCATGAAGTATCCCTAACAGCCTTGGGCTGCCTACTATCCTCTCACAGCTAATGTACTCAGGTGTGAGTGGACTGGTAGTAACAGCCTAATTCTGGTCCTTTCAGGCAGTTGTACAGGATGGGCCTTGCAATTCTATTTCTTAAGGGAAAAACCCAAAGAAACTGAAGTAGTATGATTAAGCTTCCCCATCCACCGCTGTAAGATTTAAATGTCTTTCCCAAAAGGAGACATGTTGTGTTTGTCTGCCTTGTGCCTGTATACACATTTGCTGAACCTAAATGTTCTAAAGTTAAAGTTAAGTCCACTTCTTTAAAAAACAAACAGGCAGCAAACAAACTACAATTTCTCAGTTTGACTTGAAGGGTTAGTTTTGGGGGTTGAAGTTGTGTTGCCCTGCTCAGGGGAGTGATGGTTGTGTGGCATTCTCACAGGATTGGATATTCCTTTGTGCTGCTGGCTTGTCACCCACTGCTTTCCTTATCGCTTTATTTGTTAGACTATTTCTGATCTCTCCTTGTTTTGGTTCTGTGAAGCATATCTGGATGGGTCCACAGTGTTTAGGAATATTCTCATAAGGCAGTGTCTTAATAAGTGTTCTGCTGCTGTGAAGAGACACCATGACTAAGGCAACTCTTATAAGAGAAATCATTTAACTGGACTAACATCACTTCAGATGTTAGTCCATTATCAGCATGGCAGGGAACATGTTAGCACACAGGCAAACATGGTGCTGGAAAAGGAACTGAGAGGTCTACATCCTGTTCTATAGGTAGCAGAAGGAGAATCACTAGGCTTTTGAAACCCCCAAACCAAGTCTTAGTGACATAATTCCTCTAACAAGGCCATACATATATCATATTTTCAAATCATTTCACACCCTGGTGGTTAAGCTCTCATGTATATGAGCTTATAGGTGGCATTCATTTTCAGACCCCACAGGCGGTCTTCTCTGGGAAGTGCTCTCTATTTCAAACTAAAAGGAAAGGCACCCTTGAACAAATGTTCTTCCAACTTGTTAGAAAAGAACTGTCTTCCATCTTGTTTTGTGGTGATGAGAAGCCACGTGGTATAGCCCAATGTTTATATAGCTTTGTCAGACATCTGGACACCCTCACAACTTGGAATGACAGGACTTTCCCAGGTTAGCCAGTCCTAAGACCAATAGTTCAAATTCTCTCTGCAAAGGGAACATAATCCTCAGAATAAGTCTGAAGGAAAGTCACCAAAAGCATCTCAGCTTTTCAGTTGGTGGAAACAAGGTGCATTTACGTAGGAAACATGGTTCCTATAGCTTTTCTTTAGGGGTTTTTCCCAGGGAAGTATCCCCAGCATAGCTGATAACCTGTTACATACACCTGGGGTCTGGCTGTTTGGCACTGCCATGGCTTTCAACTTCTAAGTTTGACATATTTTTGTGTTCTCAGTTATTCCATAGCCCTCACTGATGTAAGGCTCCTCTTCCTTTACAGCCCTGTGGCTGCTAAGGCTTCAGAGAGCACACACCTCATCCTGGTTACTGGGTAAAGAGAAACTTCAGTGTACTAGCTCACTATAGCACTCTAGGCTTCTGTTTTGGATACTTAACCTGCTCCCATCCTCTGATCCTAGCAACCAGACTTCCCTAGCTTTGGGTCACAGGTGTAAGTCCCACATCTGCCCTTCTTTGCTTTTAGACACAGGTATATAGGAGCATGCCCCTTCACTACCACCACCTCACACCACAAGGGCCCCACAGTGGCTCAGTGGATAACTCCCAGGCCTGCTCAGTCAGCCAGTCTCCACCTGCCATCCCCCGCCTTCCCTTGCTGGCGCCAGCCGCTGGACGGGTCTTGCACTTTTGATTATTTGTGTTAACAGTTAATTTAGCACAGCAGCCACATGTGCCAAAGCTGCCTTCACTTCCTTCTGGCTCCCAACAAATGGCTCTTTTACCAGATCCTTTCAAAGTGACTCCCAGGCTTTCTCCCAGTTTGCCTCCTCTGTCTCTTCTGGCATAGACCCTATTTTGCTGCCCTCGATCTTCCACCAGGTGCCCCCTTTCTACAAGCCACAATGCTTTTGTCATCTTCCGTCTTTCCTACATTAGCAAGCAAGGAGCTATTTCTGTCAGCTCTCTTAGCCTAGTGCCCTAATGAAGATTTATGGAGCGTTGCATTTTCCTGTGAGCAGGGTGAGTGTGCCCCTGGGGACCAGAAATCTTGGGCTGAGCTCCCAACACTCCTACACCAACAGTGACAGGCTTACTTTGGGGACCTCTACAAAAATTTACAAAAAAAAAATCATTCTAATAAAATGTCAGATAACAGAAAATTTCTTATCATTTTCAACTAATTCGCCTGTATTTTTTAATGACTCAGTAGTGATCCAGTTACATTTTGATTTAATCAAATTGATAGTCAAAATTAGCCATCCAGTGTGGCATCTATCTCAGTTTGTTTTTCTCTTTCTTCATTGGCAAACTGATAGAGAGAAACAAGTAAATAGCTTTGGTACTGAGTTTGAATTCTAAAAAGAAATACCATCTTCTCTAAATTGCCCATCTAGGAAATAGAGCCACATGTATTTCCCAGAGAGCAACTTGCTACTTTAGCATTTTACCCAACCCCCAGATCTAATTTCCTCAATCTTTGTTACAGAATTCTTTGGACTGACGTTGCCCCAGATAGCGTGAAGGTACCACTGGCTTTGGATGGAGTCAGCCCAGTATCCTCTCTTTATTCTGCCTCAAAGAGGAAGATTATACAAGCAAAGCCTGCATGCTTCATGAGGTTCTTCCACATCCAGGCTCTTGTTTCCTTTCACAGAATTTGTGCTCAGCTTGTTGACAGTGCTTTTGCTTGCAACCCAGTGAATGTTCATGGGGAGGCAAACAGGGTTTCCTCATAAGCTCAGGGGGATGCTCAAAAGTGTGAAGCAGCAGGACTCAGTGCCAGGACTTTATGGCCTGTAGGACTGTAATCAACCTGAATATTTCAGTGAAACCCGGGTTTCCAATGTGCTGTTGCATTAGCTCACAGTGGTTTAGACCACTAATGCTTTTTGATCAACCCAAATTGCTGTGTGTCTTGGAGTTTTCTTTTGGTCCTGCTTGGCTGGAGGCTGACCATTTCAGATCTCATTGAGGAGTCATTGATGATGAAAGCTCTAAGGAGGGTACAGGTGGTACAGTCAATGATGGGCCTCCATGTACACAGAGCCTACTTTCTAAAGGCCTCACCCTTGCTTGGACCACTTATGAATTCAGGAGGAATGTCCTACTAGTCAGCTCACATTTTGGGAAGAAATACTAATTCTTATTTTAATTGACTGTGTCTTGGCTCATCTCAAATTCTGAAAGTGTGTATTTCTGTATGAAAAGTTAATTGTTTACTCAAACTCATACTCATGAGTTGTGATATCTGACTAGGGGCATTTGACATGGTCTTCAGTGCCCAAGTCAATGCCAAGCCCTTATTTAGGTTCCCACTATGTTCTCTGAGCATACTGAACATTGCTGGCCTTGAGAACTCTGATTTTTGTAACTGCAATCCCACTATGCCACTTCATTTTACTATTTTTATCTTTTGGATATGGATAGGTACAGGTCTTCATCTGTAACAATTCTCTTTTTATAAGTGACTCTAAATTCTTCGTTTTAAGTGTTAAACTTTAAGGCTAGATTTCTAATGAAATCAGCCATTTATAAATGGTTAAAGGACCATCATCATAAATTCAACATGTTTACTCATTTCTTCAAATGCTGAGAGCTTGTAGTCTATAATCTTGACATAGGAGATATAGGAGTGAAACACAAAACAATAACAATCCATGCCAATGTGGAGTTAGACCCTTCTGTGAAGGTGTCAGTGAAGCCAGGCACATCTATGATTCTTGACTCCTGGGAACAAAACAACTGTAACAAAATCTACTTTTCCTGTGTTTAATGTCTTAAGTTTCATCAAGATCATTCCTCTTCTATTCCTTTCTAGTCATTTTTGTCCTTTTCACTCTCCCTCACTATGCTCAATGAAGTGAAGATTGTGAATTCTTAATGACTGCTATTTTCTTACTGCATTCTTCCCTTTGCAACTTTGACCCATTCACCTACTGCAAAAGTGTTGATCAAGCCACTTCAATTACTCACTCAGGTATTATGAGTGCTGCCTTGTGTGTCAGACACTAGGTGACAAGGAGTAAAATACAGATCTTACCACCTACACAGAAGAGAGCTGTACTGAAAGAGTGAGCATTTATTATGGTAACCGCTAAGACAGGGATATGATCCCTGGTCACTTGCAGTGAAGAACTAACCTGTCTCCTTCTCTCCCACACGTACCTTCTTTCTTTTAACTAAATGTCCAAAGTTCTTGGTCACCTGGTCAAGTTTGGCTTCCTAACACATTTTTTCATTATTCTGCCTCTTGTCCACACTGCAGCAACACTGCATTAAATGCCTCATGAGGCACGTCCCCCACATTCCCTGCTGATCTGTTTCTTAATTTCCCTTTTATCTTTGTCTGAAGTTTCCCCCACTTACCTTTACTATCAATTATAAATCTCTCTCATCTAAACTCATTAGATCCCAGGCTGTTTAAGTAGGATTTATTCATATTTCCTCCACCTGAAAATTTTATCTCTTTTCAAATTCTCCTAGCATTTGCTTTGGACTTCTTCCATGATACCACAGGAATGTTTAATGTTAAAGCTATATGTTCCCCACTATACTGTAGCTTTTTCAAGAGCAGCCATTCATTATTTTCTTATGCTTCATAGTGACTTCATTGTATAGTAACCAGTTGAGGCAAACTGTAGATATTTGTGTGGTGATAGCTATTGAAAGGACATGTGAAAAGAAGTAACTGTTTTGAGGTCTTCTAAGGAATGAAACACATAGTAATTGATGTGGAGAGCAAAGGACCTTTTGGAGGTAAACATTTTGAAGCTGTCAAAGAAGTATAGGGCACCAGTATCAACAGAAAATAGTATCAGAAGAGAGGAATACTATGGGGGTAGAAGTCTGGTATCTACAACTTCATGTTCTTCAGTAAGAAAATCAAATAAAATTGCATCTGGGACCACCAGAATAACAACAAAACCTCCATGAGAGCAGAGCTGAAGGAAATGGTCCACCTGATTATGTATTGTAAAACCTAAGTGTCCTTTGGGCTGGAGGAATGGCTCAGCAGGTAAGAGCGCTGGGTGCTCTTTTAGAGGATTGGGGTTCAATTCCCAGCACCCATGTGCAGCACACAATTGTCTATAACTCTAAGATCTGACACCCTCATAAGACATACATGGAGGCAAAACACCAATGTACATAAAATAAAAAAATAAAAATCAATTAAACAACAACAAAAACAAACTAGAGTGGGCTAGTCTGTAACCACAGTCTCCTTGAGGACTGAGAGAGGTAATAAAAATAACCTTTTAGAAGGCAGCTTAATTTAATCCGTTAACTGAGTAATGCAGGTTCTTATTTACTCTTCTTATTATCTTTGAATTTTTTTTGGATGCTATATAGAATTGTTAGAAGATAGTCTTCAATGGAAAAGACATGTGAAGTGTCACATTTCAAAGGCTGAACACAATAGTGTAGAAATCCAGTTGATCTCCTCCCAGTGACGATCTCTCTGTAACTTACCAGATAAAAATAATAGTCATCAAGGATGAACTCTTCAAGCATCTGGAAGCCCATCTGTGGCAAGTATAAGCAGTGAAGAAAGGTAATTTTCTTGTTTCTGAAAGGAAGGCCTGCCATCAGACAGTGGTAGCTACTTTAATGGTTGGCCTGACAGGAAGGACCCCCAGGGAAAGAGTCTCTTGGAAGCTTCATCTGGCCCCAGACCCCACTTCATTTAGACGGGCTACAGTCCTTAGAGATGTTTAGTTTGAGTAACAATAGATAGAATTCTAGAGCTTTCACCGATGAAAAAAAAAGATAGAATGCTTCTTCAGACACAGAGCACGAAGGATCTGAGCTGGATTTGACCTGAAAACTCTCTTTCTTGAAAACTAGCTTTCATTGTACCAGAAGGTAATGCATGCTCCCAAAGGGAGGGAAGTAACCAATGGTCCCACCTATCTGTGAACCACATCAACAGCCAACATGACAAGATAGTCATAAAAGTATAGTAAGGGTACTCATATCTTGGTGGAAATCAACAGTTGTATAATTGTGCTTAAGATCTGCTCAGCAGAGGGTATCCATTCTTGCTATTGTAAACTTAGTCAACTACCCAGAGCTAATGACATCATGGATCTTAGAAGAGAAATTGTTACTGCAACTTTATTACATCATCATAATTCTGTGTTATGCTCATCCTGATACCAAAAGATAAATGTTACTCTCACCCCTCATTAAAGAAACTTCCTTTTGAAACAGATGGAGCCCATTACAGAAAACCACAATTGCACAAAATGCAGAGAACAGCTGATTATGGAGTGCCTAGATGTATCAATGGATATATCTAAAACAAAATTCTCACATCTAAGGCTCAGGAAATACACTGGAAGAAGGGATAAAAAGGTTGCAAGAATCAGAGAACCCAGAAAGTTTACTATGAGATTGTGTTTCCTAGAAAAGACAGAGAAGCTTTACCTTTGATACCTAAATATCATGACTGCCTAAACAAGACCCAAAGAAGTAGAACACCATTATACATGCTCTCATGGAAAAAGGTAAGTTTTACAGTGCCTTATCCATAACCAAAGAACTATATGCAATTAAGGAACTTAGGGGAAATATTATTTCCCAAGGGTGAGGCCCCTTATTGTTTATCCAATACTAAGTGGTCAACCTTTAAATCATATACATACAAGTAACACTAAACAGATTGAGCAGGTTGTGTTTATATAGTGATACATTTGTATATGTGTATAACAATAACAATAGACCATGAATTTTAGAGGGAGAGAAAGGAGGAAGAATATGGAAGGGAGAGGAGGAAAGGGATGGAGGAGGGAGGAAAAGAGGAAGATGGTGTAATTATATTTTAGTTTAAAAAATAAAAATATTTTTAAAAGCAGTCATATGTCCTTGTGGTATACTTGAGCATCGTTTGGATATACTAGGAGTGGTATAGCTGGGTCTTGAAGAAGCAGTATTCCTAATTGTCAAAAAAAGCGACAGATTGATTTCCAAAGTGGTTGTACAAGTTTACATTCCCACCAGCAATGGAATAGGGTTCCGTTTTTTCCACATCCTCTCCAGCATGTGTTGTCACTTGAGCTTTTGATCTTAGCCATTCTGATGGATGTAAGGTGAAATCTCAGGTTTTGATTTGTATTTTCCTGGTGACTAAGGATGTTGAGCATTTCTTTAAGTGTTTCCCTGCCATTCAGCGTTCCTCTATTGAGAATTCTCTGTTCAGCTCTGTACCCCATTTTTTAATTGGGTTACTTGATTTGTCACTGTTTAACTTCTTAAGTTCTTTATATATTCTGGATATTAGCCCTCTGTCAGATATAGGGTTGGTGAAGATCCCTTCCCAATTTGTAGGCTGTCGTTTTGTTCTGACAACAGTGACTTTTGCTTTACAGAAGCTTTTTAGTTTCATTAGGTCCTATTTATTGATTGTTGATCTTAGAGCCTGTGCTGTTGGTATTCTGTTCAGAAAGTTGTCTCCTGTGCAAATGAGTTCAAGGCTCTTCCCCACTTTTTCTTCTAACAGGTTTAGTGTGTCTATTTTTATATTGAGGTCTTTGATCCGCTTGGATTTTAGTTTTGCTTTATTTGTAATAGCCAGAAGCTGGAAACAACCCAGATGTCCTCAACCTTGGATTGGGTACAGAAATTGTGGTACATTTATCCATGGAATGCTATTCAGCAATTAAAAACAAAGAAATCATGAAATTTGCAGGCATACAGTGGGATCTAGAAAAGTTCATCCTGAGTGAGGTATCCCAGAAGCAGAAAGACAAACATGGTATATGCTCACTTATAAGTGGATATTAGACATATAATATAGGATAATATTTATATACTAAAATCTGTATACTTAAGGAAAATCAAGAAGGAGGATCCTGGGTAAGATGCTCAATCTTCATTCAGAAAGGCAAATGCGACAGACATCGGAAGATGGAGCAAACAGGGAACAGGACAGGAGCCTATCACAGAGGGCCTCTGAAAGACTCTACCCAGCAGGGTATCAAAACATATGCTGAGGTTCATATCCAAACTTTGGGCAGAGTGCAGGGAATCTTATGAAAGAAGGGGGAGATTGAAAGACCTGGATGGAACAGGAGCTCCAAAAGGAGAGCAACAGAACCCAAAAATATGGGCCTAGCTGTATTTTCTGAGACTGATACTCCAAACAAGGACCATTCATGGAGATAATTTAGAACCCCTGCACAAAATTAGCCCATGGCATATCAGTGCCCAAGAGGGTTCCCCATTTATAGGAACAGGGACTATCTCTGACATGAATTCATGAGCTGGCTCTTTGATCACATCCAGGTGAGGAGGGTGCAACCTTACCAGTCCACAGAGGAAGACAAAGAAGCCGGTCCTGATGAGACCTGATAGACTAGGGTCAGATAAAGGGGAGGAGGACCTTCCCTATCATTGGACTGGGAGAGGAGCATAGGAAAAGAAGAGGAAGGGAAGATAGAATTGGGATGGGGAGGGGGATATAAGTGGTATACAAAGTGGATAAACTGTAATTAATAAAAATAAAATAAAAAAGATGTCATAGTTGACCTTGAGGATTTGGGGTTCATGAATGCCACATGAAGGCTTGGCTTCAATATCTCTTGGGTCCCAAACTCACTACATTTATATAAAGTGATATAGAGCTTTCATACAATCTCTACACATTCTCAAGTATACTTCAAATTATCTCTAATTTAATTATAACATTTAAAAGAATATAAATGGGGCTTGGAAGATGGCAGCGGCTAGTGTGCAGCTTAGCTGAAGGGGAAAGGACCTGCAACATGGAAATTGGTGAGTAAAGGGGCTGATCAACCCAGAACAGAATTATCTAGACTTCCAAGAAAAAAGAGACTAACCATGATCTGAGTCCATCTAGAATCATGTCACGGCAGACTCCTCAGGGAGGAGACACACCAAGAGGTGATCCCCCGACACTTCCCCCCACCCAACACCCTACTCCCTTTTCGGAGGAGGCAGGAGGCATCCAGCAGAATCTGCCACAGACCACATTGTCTGTACCCCAGCCCCAGCAAGAGCAGCAGCTCCCACAAAAAAAAAAAAAAAACCAACCAAACAAACAAACAAAAAAGCCAAGATCTGGTCTGAGAAAACCCAATCCTTTCAGGCACTCCCCTGAGAACGAGAACGCTGCCATAACCCTCCCTGGTGGAGCGGAAGGATAGAAAGGCCCACAGCAGCTTCACAGCGCCTTCACAGCACCTGGGCCCCAGTGCTGCCAGCTGCTCCTAGCAAACAAACTTCAGCTCCGGATCTAGGACTGTGGTCATCCAACACGTCCTGAGACTCTCCCGGGTACAGCACAAAAAGGTCTAGCACCAAGTCCTAGCACCGGAGGCCCCCAGCCCCTGGCAGAGAAACCCCAGCTCAGGATAGGGACTGAGAAGTCCCAGATCCTCCTGGCACTCCCCTGAGAGCGCTGCCATAGCTTGCCCTAGCAGAGGAGAAAGTCAGAGAGGCAGCCTGCCACAGGACACAGAAACCCCTCTCCAGCTCACCCAGCGGCCCCTGGCAGAGAAACCTGAGTTCTGGATCTGAAGACACTCAACCCTAACTAGCACTCTCCCTGAATCAGCAAACATAGGTTCTACCACCAGGCTGCTTCTGGCAGAGAGATCTGGGCCCAGGATCTGGGATTTAGAACACTCAACCCAACTCTTTCCCACGCTACCCCGGGATCAGCCAACTTAACCCCTTCTGGCAGAGGAACCACAGATTCCAACCCAGAATACCATACCCAGCAAAACTGTCAATCAACATAAACAGAGAATTCAAAGTATTCCATGACAAAACCAAATTTAAACAATATCTACATAGTAACCCAGCTCTATAGAAGTTACTAGAAGGGAAACTCCAAACCAAAGAAAACAACTACATCTAAGGAAACAGAGGAAATAGATAACTACACAACAAAAAAACCAAAAGAAGAGAAGCAAGGAAACTCAGCAACACCACCAACCCCACATCAAGAGTAAGTAACAATTGTTGGTCACTAGTATCTATCAACATCAATGGACTCAACTCCCCAATAGAAAGATACAGACTAACAGAATGGTTGTGGAAACACGATCCAACATTCTGTTGCATCCAGGAAACACACCTATGTAACAAAGATAAACACTACCTCAGAGTAAAGGGCTGGAAAAATGTTTTTCAAGCAAATGGTTCCAGAAAACAAGGGGGAGTAGCCATCCTAATATTTAATAAAATAGACTTTCAACCCAAGTTAATCAAAAAAGATAGGGAGGGTCACTATATTCTCATCAAAGGAAAAATCCACCAAGAGGACATCACAACTTTGAGTATCTATGCCCCAAATACAAGAGCACCTACATTCGTAAATGAAACAATATTAAAGCTTAAATCACACATTGATCCTAATACCCTAATAGTGGGAGACTTCAACACTCCACTCTCACCAAGGGACAGATCAACTAGACAGAAAACAAATAGGGAAATAAAACCACTTATAGAGTCCCTAAATCAAATGGACCTAATAGATGTCTACAGATCTTTTCATCCAAACTCAAAAGAGTATACCTTCTTTTCAGCACCGCATGGAACCTTCTCCAAAATAGACCATATAGTTGGTCATAAAGCAAGCCTCAACAGATACAAAAAGATTGAAATAATCCCTTGTATTCTATCTGACCACCATGGACTAAAGCTGGACCTCAACAACAACAGAAATAACAAAAAGCCAACACGTACATGGAAACTGAACAACTTGTTACTCAATGACAGCTGGGTTAAGGAAGAAATAAAGAAAGAAATTAAAGACTTCCTAGAATTCAATGAAAAGGAAGGCACAACATACTCAAATTTATGGGACACATTAAAAGCAGTGCTCAGAGGAAAATTTATAGCAATAAGTACCTTCAAGAAGAAATTTGAAACATCACATACAAGCACCTTAATGGCCCAACTGAAAAACCTAGAAAAAAAAAAAGAAGCAGATACACCCAAGAGGAGGAGAAGGCTGGAAAAAATCAAACTCAGGGCTGAAATCAATCAATTAGAAACAAATAAAACAATTCAAAGAATCAATGAAACCAAGAGCTTGTTCTTTGAGAAAATCAACAAGGTAGACAAACCCTTAGCCAAACTAACTAAAAAGCAGAGAGACCCTATCCAAATTAGCAAAATCAGAAATGAAAAGGGTGACATAACTGCAGACACTGAGGAAATTCAAACAATCATTAGGTCATACTACAAAAGCCTATATGCCACAAAATTTGAAAACCTAAATGAAATGCACAATTTTCTTGATAGATTCCATCTTCCAACATTAAGTCAAGATCAGGTAGAAAGACTGAATAGCCCTATATCCCCCAAGGAAACTGAAGCAGTCATTAAAAGTCTACTCAAAAAAAAAAAAAAAAAAAAGCTCTGGTTTCAGCGCAGAATTCTACCAGACCTTTAAAGAAGTGCTAACACCAATTCTCCTCAAACTATTCCACAAAACAGAAACAGAAGGAACATTACCAAACTCATTCTATGAAGCCACAGTCACCTAAACCACACAAAGACCCAACAAAAAAAGAGAACTTCAGACCTATGTCTCTTATGAACATTGATGCAAAAATACTCAATAAAAGACTTACAAACCGAATCCAAGAACGCATCAAAGATATCATCCACCCAGGCATGCAAGGGTGGTTCAACATACAGAAATCCATCAATGTAATCCACCACATAAACAAACTGAAGGAGAAAAACCACATGATCATCTCCTTAGATGCAGAAAAAGCATTTGACAAAGTCCAACACCCATTCATGTTTAAAGTCTTGGAGAGTTCAGGGATACAAGGCACATACTTAAACATAGTAAAGGCAATATACAGCAAGCCTATAGCCAACATCAAACTCAATGGAGAGAAACTTAAATCAATCCCACTGAAATCACAGACAAGACAAGGCTGCCCACTCTCTCCATACCTCTTCAACATAGTAGTTGAAGTCCTAGCCAGAGCAATAAGACAACTAAAGGAGATCAAGAGAATCCAAATAGGAAAGGAGGAGATGTCACTATTCACAGATGATATGATAGTATATATGAGCAACCCCAAAAATTCAATCAGAGAACTCCTCCAGCTGATAAACACCTTCAGCAAAGTGGCAGGATACAAAATCAACTCAAAGAAATCAGAAGCCCTCTTGATTACCAAAGAGAAAAGGGCCAAGAAAGAAATTAGGGAGACAACACCCTTCACAATAGCCACTAATAACATAAAGTACCTTGGGGTGACACTAACCAAGCAAGTGAAAGACCTGTTTGAGCAAAACTACAAGTCTCTGAAGAAAGAAATTGAAGAAGATATCAGAAGATGGAAAGATCTCCCGTGCTCATGGATTGGTAGGATTAACATTGTGAAAATGACCATCCTGCCAAAAGCAATCTACAGATTCAATGCAATTCCCATCAAAATACCAACTCAGTTCTTTACAGCCCTTGAAAAAAAGATTCTCAGCTTCATATGGAGAAACAAAAAACCCAGAATTTCTAAAACAATCCTGTACAACAACAGATCATCTGGAGGTATCTCCATCCCCGATCTCAAGCTGTAGTACAGAGTAATAGTAATAAAAACTGCATGGTATTGGCATAAAAACAGAAAGGATGATCAATGGAACCGATCAGAAGACCCAGAAATAAACCTACACACCTATGAATACTTGATATTTGACAAAGAAACCAAAACCATTCAATGGAAAATAGACAGCATCTTCAACAAATGGTGCTGGACCAACTGGATGTCTACATGCAAAAAAATGAAAATAGATCCATATTTATCACCCTGCACAAAACTAAAGTCCAAGTGAATCAAAGACCTCAACATAAAACCAGATACTCTAAATCGGTTAGAAGAAAAAGTGGGGAACAGCCTAGAACTCATTGGCACAGGAGGCAACTTCCTGAACAGAACACCAACAGCACAGGCTCTAAGACCAACAATCAATAAATGGGATCTCATGAAACTGAAAAGCTTCTGCAAAGCAAAGGACATTGTCATCAAAACAAAACAACTGCCTACAGATTGGGAAAGAATCTTCACTAACCCTTTATCTTACAGAGGGCTAATGTCCAGTATATACAAAGAACTAAAGAAGCTGAAAAGTAGCAAACCAAGTAATCCAATTAAAAAATGGGGAACAGAGCTAAACAGAGAATTCTCGACAGAGGAATATTGAATGGCAGAGAAACACTTAAAGAAATGCTCAACCTAATTAGCCATTAGGGAAATGCAAATCAAAACCTTTCACCCATCAGAATGGCCAAGATGAAAAACTCAAGTGACAACACATGCTGGAGAGGTTGTGGAGAAAGGGGAACCCTTCTCCACTGCTGGTGGGAATGTAAACTGATACAACCACTTTGGAAGTCTATCTGGTGCTTTCTCAGACAATTAGGAATAGTGCTTCCTCAAGATTGAGCTGTACCACTGCTAGGTATATACCCAAAATTTGCTCAAGTACACAACAGAAACATTTGCTCAACCATGTTTATTGCAGCTTAATTTGTAATAGCCAGAACCTGGAAACAACCCAGATGTCCATCAACGGAGGAATGGATACAGAAAATGTGGTATTTTTACACTACTCAGCAATCAAAAATGAGTAAATCCTGAAATCTGCAGGCAAATGGTGGGATCTAGAAAAGATCATTCTGAGTGAAATATCCCAGAAAGAGAAAGACAAACACGGTATATACTCACTTACATAGACCTATAAGATATGATAAACATAATGAAATCTATACACCTAAAAAAGATAATCAAGAGAGCGGTCACAGGGTAAGATGATCAAACCTCATTTAGGAAGACAGATGGGATGTGCTTTGAACGTATGACAGGAGTCTACTGCAGAAGGCATCTGAAAGACTCTACCTAGCAGTGTTTCAAAGCAGATACTACGACTCATAGCCAAACTTTTGGCAGAGTATAGGGAATCATATGAAAGAAGAAGAGTTATCATGATGGGGAAAGGATAGGAGCTCGACAAGGACCAAATATACCTGGGCACAGGGTCTTTTCTGAGTCTGACATTCAACCAAGGACCATGTATGGATATAACCTAGAACCTCTGCTCGGATGTAGCCCGTGGTAGCTCAGGAACCAATTGGTTTCCCATAGTAAGAACTATTTCTAACAGCAACTCAATGGCTGGCTCTTTGACTTCCCCACCCCCCCCCAAGGGAGGAGCAGTCCTCTTAGGCCACAGAGGAGGACTTTGCAGCCAGTCCTGAAGATACCTGATAAAACAGGGTCAGATGAATGGAGAGGAGGTCCCCCCCTATCAGTGGACCTGGAAAGAGGCAGGGTGGAAATGAGGGAAGGATGGTGGGATTGGGAGCGAATGAGGGAGTGGGATACAGCTGAGATACAGAGTTAATAATATGTAACTAATAAGAAAGAAATAAAATTAAAAAAGAATATAAATGTTAAGTGAACAGTTATTATACAATATTGTTTAGATGACAATGGTAAGGCAAAAAAAAGTCAATATGTCTTCAGTACAGTTTCTTTTTGAATATTTTAGCTTCTTGGTTGGTTGAATCTGAAGATGCCAAATTGTAGACACAGGTGATCTTATGCACTCTATAGGCCCAAAGATTGTCATTAAAAACAATATGTATGCAATTATTAGAAAAGAACTTGTGTCTATGACTATGGTCAGTGATGGTGTGCATCCCAGGAAAAGCATTTATGCTTTAACTTAGGAAATTATTAGTAACTCAGTTTTGTATATGAAGAAACACTGAGCTTTGTGCTTCATGCTTTCCATAGTGAAGATGCTCCGCATCTTTCCAGTAAATTGCTTTTCATTGGCTTGTGTAGAATTTTGTTGACTGGTAGAATTTGTAGTGTAGAGAATGACATTAATGAGAGAGGATAGTATGGCACAGATAGCACAGACTTGTCTGGTTCTTGCTATACAGTTGTCAGATCTAAATAACAACAACCTGATATCCCAGAATCTGTCACTACGAATGAATAGGCCATTTGGAGGGTCTGGTTTAGCACATCATTTCATGGCAAATGGTTGAAGTGATTCCCCTGTAAGGGGAAGTCCCAGTGAGAGCTTGTTCTAAGATCCAGAATGGTCTATTCAGCTGCTTCTTTCTACCTTGCAATCCCTGTGCCTCCAGTTCAGGTGGTTCTGTGAGACCATACTATTTTACCTTTGCACCATAAATGTTCAGACAATGCTGTGCTTGAAGACATAGTAAATTGAAGGAAAGGAAATAACTTTTTAAATAATGGTCAAGAATAGAATAAAGAAAAACATTTGTACCTCATAAGAGTATGTTTTGGTTTGGGTCTTAATTGTCTCCCAAAGACTTATGCTAAAGGTTTGGTCCTCAGCCTGTGGAACTGTTCAAAGATGGTGGAACCTTTAGATTAGACCTGGGGGTGGGGTCACCTCATTAAGGATGTTCCTTAGATAGGACCATTGAGACACCTGTCCTTTCCTGTCTCTCTTCTGATGTCTTGTAGCAATAAGGCCACAAACTGCCATAGATCACATTTTACGACATCCATACCCAAAGCAATATATACAAGCAGCCACAGACTGAACATACTGAAATTGGGAAGTAAAACAACTTTTTCTCCTAGTGTTTTGTCACAGAAAAAGCAGGCTAACACAGTATGCCTATAAGTACTTTGATCTTCTTCCCGTGAATATTAGGACAACCAGAGAGTGAGCACCAACATCCTCTGAGTGGCTAGAGGAAAGCTTGTGAGAGAAGTGTACCAGGGCCTTTGGAACTGGGTAGTTCCCACCCCATTCTTGGAAGATGGAGAGTCTGAAACCCACAAGGGTGAGGCAGCCCTCCCCATACCAGTTACCTTCTCTTAGGTCTACCAGCCTTTCTGACTTTGTCAGCGTCATAGAGGCCCTGACTCAGAGACATGTTCTTGTTTCAGAGTTCCTCCATTCAGTACTGCTGAGGCAGGTACATGGAAAATACATGACACACACTGAACTTAGCTGACTTAGGTAAGGCCACATTGGCCACAAAGAAATACAAGGTACTTTAGACACTGTCTCAGAAGCCAACGTGCTGCCACTCTGACTTGATCCATCAATAGTGTATTATTGTGCTTATCTGAACACAAATAGAAGGAGTTTATAGTGGCAGAAATATCATGTGACCACACAGCCAGTTAGATTTATAGACAGGAAGCCAGAAGTAGAGCCATCACTGGTGAGAGTCAGTGGAGTGTTCTGATGAGCACAAATTTTCCCCCTTGGAGTTATATGTTTTGCTGGGTATTAACTTGTACTTTTTTGGTTTGAGTGAATGTTTCTTCCAATTTGTTTAAATTCAAATGCCAGAGTCCAGTAATTATGGGAAAGCTGTCATTAGATAGGAATTCAAGTCCATGGTCATACTAATAGTTGGTACTCAGCTGCTGTCTTGGATAGACAGAAAGAATGCCAAAATTTCTATTAAAAAGAAACTTCCAGAGGATTTCTGCACTGTTTTAGGTTATTTGAGGTATGGAATGATATTGTTATCATAAGTTCCTAGCTTAACTCCAAACACAGTTGGAACCATAGTTCCTGGGGACAGCTTTCTAATCTGATTGTAATACTAAATTTAATGTTTATATTATATACATATCTACAAATCTGTCTTTCTATTTAACAGAAAAAAGTACAGTCCTTGTTGTAGGTAAATATTAATATTTACTATTGATATATCTTCTGGTAAAGCTGCTGTTAATCCTAAACAGTTGTATACCCAAATCACCACACAGAGACTATGATTTATTTAGTTAACCTAGAACACAATGCTGGGCAATAGATACTCCATCCTAAACCTCTAAGCCCTCATAGTTTCTACCATTCAGATTTCCCACATTATACTTGCTTTTAGTGATATATTTAGGTCTGGTCTATCTCTCCACATTGTTCCAAGATCTCTGCTCCTGCCTCTGTTCTCCTAGCTCTCTCCACCTCTGCCTCCCACCTTCCTGTCCTCTGGCTCCTCCCTCTCTTCCTGCTTCCTTTCCCTTGCTCAACATTGTGGTTAGTTGCCTTATTTTGGCATGTTTACACAAAGTTGAGACAGGTGATGCTTAGAATTAATATTGCAATGCAATGTCCGGATTGAAACCAGAGAGTGGAAACAAGAAATCAGCATTTGAATGAACAAGGGTAAAGTGTATACATTCCAAAAGAACATTATACCAACAATTCCTGAATACTGAGACACAGACAAGAGTCTCTAGTAAAGCTCTGCATTCAGTTCTATGATCCCACCAATGTATTTAAAATGCTTTGAGGTTTCAGAATAAAATGGCATTTTTGGTGTTTTTCTTCCTATTTGTTCCTTGTGTAAGCTAAGAACCACTGTACAGCATTCTGAAATTTACAAATACATTGAATCTGTTAAACACATCTATCCTTAATCTTCAACATGAAACAAAAATTCTGGCAAATGCCTGTTGTGGTAGACAAGAAAGGAGAGAAAACTGTGGCTCTAGACTGGGAAACATTGGCACCTCAGGAGCCTTAGCTACAGGCTTCAATACACGGGAGCCTCTGGCCTCTTCAGAGTGGTCACACACAGCCTTGACCTAAGGTAGAGCCCTCCAGGGGACTACATATTCAAACTTAAGTGACAAACAGGATTAAAAGCTTTTCTTCTAAATTATTTCTATGTGGTAGAAGCTTTGAGGTCTCTTGTTAGAACTTCATAAAACTGAGCTAACTTTCCCCCTTGAATGTAATCTAAAGACTGAAAATGTGTCCACAATGCATTCAGGCACACTTCCTACATTCTCCTGGGAGCAGAAGAGACTCTCACTGACATGAAGCATGCTGGAACTTATGGGACTTTGCTCAGAGCTTTTATGCCCAGCTCTTGCAGCAACTGAAAGCCTCCAAGCAGTGTGGAGTCCTCAGACAATGTTGGTAGTTCCTTTCATCTTCCCTAGTGAGAATTAAACATTCTTCTGCTTCCCTTAGCTGGGAAGCCTCTTCCACTCAGCTCTCCCAGCTGGCCTGGCTGCTGTGCATGCACGTGCCACCCAGTGAATGTTTTGTAGTTTGCCCATTTCAGGCTTTAAGGGTATCAGGATTTACCTGCAACAGGGGAGTGCTTTTCTCAGATTCCACCAGAACCTTGAGATATACCCGTATCCTTCACATGTTGCTTCAGAATACAATTCATCCACACAGATGTCTTGTAGAGTGTTGACAACTTTCTCCCTTCCAAATAAGGCAATTGATGCATGGACAGGGTGAGAGTCTTGAACAAAACATCTTACCCAAAAAACAGTGAAGACAGGAATTAAATGCAAAGCTACACGGATATGTTTAGTGCTTCTTCTAAAGTACTCTGCCTCTTATGAACAAGAACAGGCAAGGTTTGTACTGCTACATAAGGTCTGTACACTTACCTCTTGCATCATTGTCATTCACAGTCATGATTATAACATTAGTCTAATGAGTGGACAATAGTCTAAAAATCAGAAAATTAGGAAACAAAATGAGAATGTGAGAAAGAGGCCAAAATGGGATCTGAAAACTGATCTCATTTGTGTCTCAGTAGGATGCCAGATGGCTTGAAGCCCATGATGAACACTACACTTCCTTCTTTGTGAAGGAGTACAAAGCAGAGATGACACTCTGCTTTTCCACATAGGTACATACAGGCACACCCAGGCTCATGTGGACCTGGAGATATGGTCTCACTCCTGTGGGGACATCTCTAGATGCCCCATTCTTCCAGCCAATGAAGAAACTGTGACAGCTGCAAAAATATGACTTACTGAAGAAATTTGGTCTCATTTAGGTCACTGTTAACTGGCCCACAAGCATCTCATCAGGGTCAGATCAACCTTGAGTATCCTCATGGCAAGGGCAAAGAAATGTTAGTTCTGTTGACTAGTGTTCTCTGCCTCATACCCTAACTAGTGACCTACGAGTGAGTGAATACAATGATACTCTGACCCCATTATGATGTAGGAAAAAAATGTTCAGTTTGCTACAGAAAAGGCAAATGAGGGTGGAGAAATAGTCACAAATCTTGCAAATCCTCCCATACACATGAACACAGGAGTGGGTGAGGGCTCTTCTCTGATACAAGCAAAGCTGTTAAAAATGAGCACACCAGCCACAGTAGTGAAGTCATGCAAATGCTATGCTTCCAAAGGCCACAGGAATTGTGGAAAGATTTATGTAAATATCTCATGCATTCTTATGATCTAAGGTTTATGGAAATGAAAACCACAGGGAAAAAGCTTATGCCACATTTATCCCTCAATCTTCCTCTTCTGCTTTAGAATAAGCTTATAGGACATTTTCTGTATCGGTCAGTAAGATAAATTATTTCTTTTTTTTTTCTTTACCAGAAAGACATGAACCAAAATGTGTAGGAAAAACTGGACCTAACAAGGCTCAGTTTGAGTAAAAAAGCAAGGGACATTAGTGTATATTCATGGCCCAGCGTGGAATCTGAGACATGTAGACAAGAGTGGAAGCAATGTTAACTGCATTTCTGTGAACTTTGGGCTTTCTTTTCTTGTATTGGAGTGCATGTCTCACATACAGAGCATAGCATAGCCCTTGGAACTAAATTTAAAGAAACATGAGAAAGACACATGGTTTCCTATGTAGGCCTCACCCAGGGCATTCCCTTCCCCAGGCTCCCACATTAGGCCTTCTATAGTCCTGCCAA
Organism: Meriones unguiculatus; assembly: GCF_030254825.1. Classification (NCBI taxonomy): domain Eukaryota; kingdom Metazoa; phylum Chordata; class Mammalia; order Rodentia; family Muridae; genus Meriones; species Meriones unguiculatus. The sequence goes on along the minus strand of NC_083357.1, from coordinate 37,003,140 downwards.
TGAAGGGGGCATTCTGGAAAAGAGGTTGCACATACTGTGGGGATTCTCCAGCTTCTTACCTTTCACTGCATGGCAGGGAATCAGGACCATAAAAACACATTTCCATCCTAAGTATATGTATTTGTGTGTGATGCTAAAATTTTCATTGAATTTGGGTCCTGTTTTTTTTTTTTTCCTGCCCTCCATTAAAAACAAATCTAGCTAAGTTTCCTTTTTGGTTTTGAATAAACTTTCTAGAATCCACAGTATTGAAAAGTCCATCCACAATTAAATAAAATCTTTAATCATTGGTAGAAAAAATGCCTGGTAGAGTGTTTACTGCCCCTGCTCCATTTCAGCTCTCAGTCAGCCTTGAGGCCTGACTCAGGTAATGAGAACATTCTTTTTAAATCTTTTGCTTCTGCTCTGCAGTGATGGGAGGTGTGGAGGGAGGTGGTGGCCAAAAAGTCTCATTTACTGTTGAAGCCATTATCTGACATCAGTGTCTCCTTACTGACTCTGAAGCCTGTTTTTGCTTGCACATGTGCTTTCTCTGATTTTTTTTGGGGGGAGACACTCATTTCAGAAGGACACATTTAACATTATTCAGCCAGTCACTTTGACCCCTACTTGACTTCTCCTCAGACATTAGCATTGTAGAACCTTATATGTGAGGAGGTGAGGCAGCATCTGCCACCTTAGTAGAAATATACTTCCTTTTCTTCCTGGTCTCCTTGTGCTACTGTTGTAGATGTTTTTGTAGTCCTTTACAGTTAGGTTTTTCCAATGAGAAACACATCCCTCTCTACAAGGTCTCATTGATGAGCCCTGCATGGTGCCACTAAGCAAGTGTAGCATCTTTACTTGACTTTAAATACTATAACACCTCATTGTCCATAAGTCCAAAATGTTAACATCTTTGGGAAAAGTATATTAAATGGCAGATCTGTCATATGTCTGAGGGTATGTTAAATTAAAAAAAAATAGAGTTGTGAGAATGTATATAATATAGAATAAACATACTAAAAATCTGTAAACCTAAAGAAGCTAAGCAAGAAGGAGGACCCTGGTTAAGATGCTCAATTCTCATTCAGAAAGGCAAATGGGATGGACATTAGAAGAGGAAAAAAACAGGGAACAGGACAGGAGCCTACCACAGGGGGACTCTGAAAGATTCCACCCTGCAGGGCATCAAAGGAGATACTGAGACTCATAGCCAAACTTTGGGCAGAGTACAGAGAATCTTATGAAAGAAGGGAGAGATAGAAAGATCTGGAGGGGACAGGATCTCCACAAGGAGAGCAAAATGTAGTCCATGGCAGTTCAGTGTCCAAGTGGGTTCCCTAGTAATGGGAACAGGGACTGTCTCTGACATGAACTCAGTGGCCTACTCTTTGATCACCTCCCCCTAATGGGGGTGCAGCCTTATCAGGCCATAGAAGAAGACAATGCAGCCAGTCCTGATGAGAGATGATAGATTAGGATCAGAGGAAAGGGGAGTAGGACCTCCCCTATCACTGGATTTGGAGAGGGGCATGCGAGGAGATGAGGGAGGGAAGGTGAGATTGGGAAGGGACTAGGGAGGGGGCTACAGATCAGATAAAAAATGAATAAGCTGTAATTAATAAAAACAATAAATAAATTAAAAAATGAATGAATAATAATTACAAAACATAATCAACAACAGCCAGGTCAACATGACACCAGCAGAGCCTACCTATGCTATAGTAGCAAGAACTGAATATTCTGACACAGTACAAAAATAAATGGACTTAAACTAACTTTATGAAGATGGTAGAGGTCCTTAAAGATGAAATGAAAAAAAAATCCCTTAAAGAAATTGAGGAGAAGACAGACAAAAACAAATGGAGGAAATCAATGAATCCCTTAAAGAATGATACAAATAGGAAGAAAAAATAAACAATCAGGTGAAGGAAATGACCTGAAAATAAAAATAGAAGTAATAAAGAAAACACAAATTGGGAGAATTCTGGAAATGGAAAATCTGCATAAGTGAACAGGAACTATAGATGCAAGCATCACTAACAGAATATAAAACATGGAAGAGAGAATTTCGAGTGGTGAAGATATGATAGAGGGAATGGATTCATTATTCAAAGAAAATGATAAATCTAAAAAATTCCTAACACCAAAACATTCAGGAAATCTCAGACATTATGAAAAGACAATAGCTATGAATAATAGGAATAAAAGGAAACGAGTCTCAGCTCAAAACCCCCCAAAATGTACATATTTAACAAAATTGTAAAAGAAGATTTTCATAACTTAAAGAAGGACATGCCTATAAAGGTACAACACATTTACAGAACACCAAATAAATTGGACCAGAAAACAAAGTCTCTTAAACACATAATAATAAAAACACTAAACATTCAGAAGAAAGAAAGAATACTAAAAGCTACAAGAGGGAAGGGCCAAGTAACAAATAAAGGCAGACCTATTACAATTATACCTTACTTGTCAACGGAGACTCGAAAATCCAGAAGGGACCAGAGAGATGTATTGCAGAGATCATGGATGCCATCCCAGACTACTATACCTATCAAATATTTTAATTGCCATAGATATATAATATAAAAAAGATATTTCATGACAAAGTCAATTTTAACCAATATCTATCTATGAATCCAGCCCTACAAAAGGTATTAGAAAGAAAACTTCAATCTAAGGATATTAACTACACCCACAAAAACACAAGCAATAAATAATTTTATACAGCAAAACCTAAAGACGGAAAATACACACACACACACACACACTACCAACTACCATCATCACCACCACCACTGCAACCACCAAAATAGCAGAAATTAACAATTATTGGTCATTAATATTTATCAATATCAATGGACTCAATTCCCCAATAAAAAGACACAGGCTAATAGAATAGATTTTAAAAAAAATAGGATCCATCCTTTTGCTGCATACAAGAAACACATCTCAACACAGACAAACATTATGGCAGAGTAAAGTGTGGGAAAAAGCTTTTTCCAAGCAATAGGATCCAAGAAGCAAGATGATGTAGCTATTATAATATCTAATAGACCTCAAACCAAAATTCAAAGAGATGGAGAAGGATACTCCATTCTGATCAAAGAAAAAGTCCACCAAGATGACATTTCAATTCTTAACATCTATGCCTCAAATGAATGCAAGGATACCCACATTTGTAAAAAGAAGCATTTACTAAAACTTAAATCACACATTGACCAACACACATTAAGAGTAGAAGACTTCAATATCTCACTCACCAATGGACTGCTCACCCAGACAAAATCTGAAGAGAGATAATGAAACAAATAGACATTATGAATCAAATGATTGTAACAGATACAACTTGTCCTGCCTACAAGATGTGCAGGAGTAAAAGATGGAGCAGAATTTGAAAGGGGGGGGCAACCAATGACTGGCCCAGCTTCAGACACATGCCATGAGAGAGAGAGACAACCCTTTCCCTGATGTTATTAATAATATTCTGCTATACTTTCAGACAGGAGGGTCACATAAATACCATCAGAGTGGCTTTACCCAACATCTAATATGCAGAGACCCACAAACAAACATTAACTGGAGTTTGGAAAATCCTGTGGAAGGTGTGGAAGAGGGCTTGAAACATCAAGGACACCACAAGAAAACCTACAGAATCAATTAACTTGGGCCTATAGGGGCTCATAGAGACTGAACTGCCAAACAGAGAACGGGATAAGATAGATCTATGCCCTCTGCATATATGTAACAGTTGTGTAACTGGGTCTTCATGTATGACTCATAAAGCAGGAGCAGAAGTGGTCTGACTCTGTGGACTGCTTTTGGATCCTTTTCCCCTAACTGGGCTACCTCTAGAGCAGGCAGCAGAATTTGAGAATGTCATCCATGTAACACTGGTTTTGCAGAAATGAAGTATTTAAGAATGAGGGAACTCATTCATGGAATCTTGCATCATGGTTTCAGAGGACAACTGAGGCCAGGCAATGTGACAAGTTTTAACTTTCCACAAGGAGGCAATGACAGACTATTGTGTGAAACAGTGGAGGTAAACCCCAAGTTGCAATGTAGAACTCAGGATGTTGGAGATACCAGAGTTATGAGGTATTCATTGAGGAAAGTTGAAAGTTGCAGACATAGATGAAGAGAGAGGATATATGTGGTCCAGGCAGTGAAGGTTGAGAGGTGAAGCTACTCAAGGCCTTCAGAGCCCAATTGATTCTATCATGAGTTGCAGATGCTGACCATGGAGCTGCAGAATTTGACGTTTGGCGTGTTGGAGGTTGCTCTTTCTTTGGTCTGTTCATTCATTGTTTTGCCCCTATTTTCCCCTTTGGAATAAGAATGTTTACATTCTACTATTGTGTATTTATTGTGGTTTGAACATGGAATGTTCCCTAATAGGTTCGTATGTTTAAATACTAGTCCCCAGCTATGGGAGAAAGTTTGGAACTATGGGGGAGTAGAGCCTTCATGGGAAAAGTATTTTACTGAGGGCAAGCTTTGAAGTTTGATAGCCTAGTTTCTTTTGCTGTTCTCTCAGTTTCTAGATTGCTGATGAAATCCTTTCTTACCACAGAATGTTGAATTTAGAAATCAGCAACAGAGACAAAACTTTAAAGTTCATAAATATATGGATGTTAAATATACTTTTAAGCAGCCAGTAGGTCAAAGAAGAACTCACAAGAGAAATTAAAATATATTGAGATCAATGAAGTGAAAATTTCATTGAGATTAATGAAAATGAAAATATAGTATACCAGAACTTGTGGAGTATGGAAAGGCCGCAAAGAGAGTTTGTAGATATAAACACAGATTTGCCTAGTTAGTTCCCCAGAACCTTGAGCCCTGGCTCATCCCTCCACTCCCAGGACTAGTTTCTTCTATGCACTAGCATAGCCTGAGGCCTTCTGGAATCTCACAACCAACATACAGCCAACAAAAGAAGTCCACATGCTTAAATAATAACATAAAAATACAAACAGTGTGAAAGACCAAGACAATATGTACTTCTCCAAACCCACAACTCTTAAAGAAATGCTCTCCAATAAAAATTAGTTAGATAACCCCCAAAACACAGAATTTAAAAGAGCAAACAAATTCAAGGAGTTTAAATCAGATATGAAAAAAAACAGACAAATTTAAAGAAACTGTCCCTAGCCATAAATATCTAATTGATGTTCACGACAACCTAAATATATGGCTGAAGGAAATGATTAAGATAACTTAGCATTTGAAAACTGAATTCACTAAAGAAATCAAAATAGTAATAAGAGCTTATGCTGAAATGAAGAAATAAGTCAATAATCCAATCAGAAAACTCAAGGGAAAAATTTACAAATTGGATGGATAGATAATAGAATATCATGACTTGAAGATAAAGTTGAGAAATTAAACCACTTGAGCAAACAATATATATATGTACATATATATTGTATATATTTCATATATATATGAAACATGCAGGAATTATGGAACAAAAGACCAAATATATAAGTTAAAGGTAGAAAAATTCCAAGGTAGTTGCATAGAATGGACCTTTAACAAGATAACAGAAGAAATTATCCCTAAACAAGGAATGACACACCCAACATCCATACAGACCCAAGAAGCATACAGAAGACCAAATAAACTGGACACAACAATAAACTCCCCACAGCATACAATATTTATAATACTAAATATACAGAACAAAGAGAGGGTATTTAAAGTTGCAAGAGAAAAAAACACATGTCACATGTAAAGCACAATTAATCGGAATCATAGCTGATTTCCCAATAGGACTGCTAAAGTCAAGAAGAGCCTGAAGCAATGCACTCCAAGTTTGAAAAGACCACAGATGACAAACTAGACTCCTGAACCCAGAAAAAAACTACCCACTATAGTGGAATGAGGAAAAAAATTTCTATAATATAAACAAGCTAAAATAACTTATGTACATGAAACCAGCTCTAAAGGAAAGACTAGAAGTAATACTTTGAATTAAAAAAAGACTGAGAAAAAACAAAACAAAATTACTACAGTCACATGCTTTTCCATATTAACTTTAAGTGGGAATGGCCTACACTTTCAAATATGGACATGATGTTGATGAGTGAATTAAGATATCCCATTTCCTCTGAGACAGAGATCATACAGACAAAAACCTAGAAACCTCAGAAATGAATGAAATCATACAATAAATATACCTAACATATCTGTAGAATATTTCATTCAAACACCAAAGAAAACACATTCTACTCAGCAGTTCATGGAAGATTCTCTAAAACTGACCACAGACAGGGATGTAAAACAAATTTTAATGAATTCAAAACTTGAGATAAGTTCTTATATCCTGTCTAATCACAATGCAATAAAGACTAACGTCAACAGTAAACTAGTCTATAGAAATTATGTAAACCCACTTATATTAAATAACTCATTACTGAATAATTAGTGAATAAAAAAGAAATTAGGAAATAAATATTTGTTTTCTAGAAATAAATGAAAATTAAAACACAATACAGTGAAGTGTTTGAACACATTAAAAGCAGCCCCAAGAGAGAAATTTATAGCTCTAATAGCACAAATAAATTACTTAATGATGTAACTCAAGAACTTGGAAAACCAAACCAAACCAAAATCCAGGGAAAATAATAAATATCAGAGAAGAAATTAATGAAATAGAAACAAACACACAAAGAATGAATACAAACAATAAATCTAAGATCTGGTTTTTGAGACAATAAACAAGATTGGCACATCCTTGACCCATTTTTCTGTATCTATCTATCTATCTATCTATCTATCTATCCTACTTACTTTATTTGTATTTTTTAAAAAAGACAGAATCTCACTGTGTAGCTCTATCTGTCTAGAGACTCACTATGTAGATCAGGCTGGCCTCAAATTCAGAGATCCACCTGCATTTATCTCAAGAGTACTGGGATTAGAGGAATGCTCAGCAACACCTGGCTCTTTGGCCCAATTAATCAATATAAAAAAAGAGAACACTTAAATTAACAAAATCAGAGAATAGGAAAACATTTTAACAGACACCAAAGAAAGTTGTAATATTATAAGGAAATATATTTAAAAACCTCTACTCTTTTAAGTTAGATAATTTAAAAGAAATGGACAATTTTTTTGTATTCATCCAAATCACCAAGGTTAAAACAAGAAGAGTTCAATAGACCTACAACAGAGGAGGAAATTAAAATAGCAAAAAAAAATCTTTATGATTGATTTCAATAGAATCCTATCAGACTTTAAAAGAAGATCTAAAACCAATATTTCTTAAATTATTTTTAAAAAGAAGAAACAGTAGGATTACTTCTAAATGTCTCCTGTGACGGCAGTACACTCTAATATCCTACCACGTAAAGCAACAACAAAAAAGGAAAGCACAGGCCAATCTCTTGGACGTAAAAATCCTCAGCAAAATATTTGTTATTTAAATACAGACATATATCAAAAAGGTTATCCACCGTGATCAAGTTGGCTTTATCCCCCAAACACAGGCATGGTTCAAAACATGTAAGTCAATAAATGTAAAACATCTTATAAATAGCCCTTAGTAATTTTAATAGATATAGAAAAGGCCTTTGACAAGATGCAATAGACCTCCTTGATAAAAATCCTAGAGAAAGCAGGACTAGAAAGAACATACTTCAACAAGAGAAAAACTGTGACAGGCTGAATAGAGAAAAACTCAAATAAATTCTGTTAAAATCAGAAATGAGATGTACATGACCACTATCCTCATTCCTTTTAAAAATAAATATAAGTATAAATATAATATAAAAGATAAATACAACATTTCAGGATACAAACTTAAATAACCAATAGCCTTTTTATATACAAACATGCTAAAAAAATGACAGAAACATTTTCATTTACAATAGCATTAACAAAATATACCAAGGAGTAAATCTAAGCAAGAAGGTGAAAGTGCTCTACAATTTAAAGAAAGAAAAGAAAGAAAAACCTTAAAAAGAGAAAGGAAGACAATGAAGATGGAAGAACTGTCCATGAACTTGCATTGGTAGAATTAATATTATGAAACTGAATATCCTACTAAAAGCAATTTGCAGATTCAATGCAATCACAATTAAAATCCCCAGGATATTCTTCATAGAAATAGAAAAAAATTACAAAATTCATAAAAAAATAATAAAAATTCCAGGTAATCAAGCCAATCCTGAACTAAAACAACAGTACTTCAGGTATTACCATTCCTGATTTCAAGAGATAATACAGTGATATAATATTAAAGGGAGTATAGAACTGGCACAAAAATAGACATGTAGACAAATGAACAAAAAGGAAGACAAACGTGAGTACTCATAACTGCAGCCATTTGATATTTAACAAAGTGGAAAAAACGTGCTCTGGAGAAAAGACAACATTTTTAACAAATGGTGCTGGGAAAACTGGGTGACCACATGTAGAAGAATGAAATTAGACCCATATCTATCACCCTGCACAAAATTCAACTTCCACATCATTCAAAGACCTCCATTTGAAACCTGAAATGCCAAACTATCTAGAAGAAAAGATACTGGAACACCAAAAGATGTAAGTGTAGAAAAGGACTTTCTTAATAAGACTCCATTTTCTCACAAATCAAGGTCAATAATTGTCAAATGGGTCATGAGAAAACTAAGAAAAAATTCTGTATAGCAAAGGAAACCATCAACAGTGAAGAGGAAGCCTACAAAGAGAATTGTCTGTACATCCAATTAAGGATTTATTTCCAAATAATAGAAAGAACCAGAAAAATAAAGAAAATGAATGACCTACTTTTAGAATTATCCTACTGGTCTGAATGGAGAGTTCTCAAAGGAAGAAATAAAAATGGCTAATAAATATGTTTAAGTGTTCATTATCCTTAACAATTAGAGAAATGCAAATGAAACTATTTGAGATTTCATCTTACCTTAATCAGAATGACTAAAGATAAAGGAAGACAAAACCAGAGGAAAAATTCTGAAGAGGATTTGGAAAAAGGGCAATCCCACTCACTCTTGGATTGCGAACTAACACAATCATGTTGGAAATCAGCATAGAGAATTCTCAAAAAGCTAAAAGTAGAGCTAGTGTATGGCCAGGCTATAACACATCTTGGCATCTGCCCAAAGAAAACAACACATTTCACTGTCATTGCCACCCTATGCACATTAGTTAGGAAATGGAAACAAAGTAAATGTCTTTCAACAGGTGAATGGATAATGAAAATGTAATACATATACACAACAAGAGTCTATTTAGGGGGGACTTCCAAGATGGCGGTGGCTAGTGTGCAGCTTAGCTGAAGGGGAGAGGACCAGCAATACGGAAATTGGTAAGTGAAGGGGCTGATTAACCCAGAACAGAGTTATTTAGACTTCCAAGAAGAAAGAGACTAACCATGATCTGAGTCCATCTAGAATCAGATCACGGCAGATTCCTCTGGGAGGAGACACCCCAAGAGGTGATCCTCGGGAACTTCCTGGCACCCAAAACCCTACTCCCTCTTTGGAGGCGGCAGGAGGCATCCAGCAGAATCTGTCACAGACCACACTGTCTGTACCCCAGCCCTAGGGAGAGCTACAGCTCCCACAAAAACAAAACAAAACAAAACAAAACCAAAATACCAAGATCGGGGCTGAGAAAACCCAATCCTTTCAGGCACTCCCAAGAGAACCAGAACTCCGCCTTAATCTTGCCACAGTGGAGCAAAGGGATAGAGAGGTGCACAGCAGCTTCACAGCACGCGGACCCCAGTGCTGCTGGCTGCTCCTAGCAAACAAACTTCAGCATGGGATCTGAGACTGTGGTCATTCAACACGTCCTGAGACTCTCCCGGGTCCAACGCAATAAGGTCTAGCACCAAGTCCTAGCACTGGCGGCCCCCCAACCGACCCCTGGCAGAGAAACCCCAGCTCAGGATCAGGACTGAGAAGTCCCAACCACTTCTGGCACTCTCCTGAGAGCTCCTCCATAAGCTTGCCCTAGCAGAGGGGAAGGTCAGAGGGGAAGGACAGAGAGGCAGCCTGCCACAGGACACAACACCCCCTCTCTACCTCACCCAGGGGCCCCTGGCAGAGAAAGCCAAGCTCTGGATCTGAGAACACTCAACCATACCTGGTACTCTCTCGGAATCAGCAAACATAGGTTCTACCACCAGGCTGCTTCGGGCAGAGAGGTCTGGGCCCAGGATCTGGAATTGAGAACACTCAACCTACTCTTTCCCTTGCTACCCCAGGACCAGTCAACATAACCCCTCCTGGCAGAGGGAAAGGACAGAGAGGCAGCACAAAGGAAAGGTGGACACTGAGTCCTGTGGCCACAGTGCCACAGAGCTGACTGTTAGCCTACCCACACATTTTCCACAGCAGTACCAAATCTGAGAGTAGAGAGCAAGGGGAACCCCTGTGCATTCCAACTCATCCAGCAAGAGAGTGAATGAGCCTTCTAGGGAGAGTTTGCCCCAGACCCAGGGCCTCTCCACAGAAGCAACCAACGAGATCCCTGCCACCCACACCCCTAGTGTGGGCATCATAGGGATTCTTGGGATAGCGAACCCAATGTTGAAGCCTCTGCCTTGTGGGTCCACCAGTGTAATCCAGACAAACAGTCCCTGGATCTCAGACAGAACTGCATAATAGTGGCCTGCAGGCCTCTGTGATAGTCAGAGAATCTGCGCATGCACACTGCACCCACTAAAAGCACATGAAAATAGCGTCAGTGTCACATTCCTTACTTAGGCAAAACTGAAACCACAATGCACACTCCCAAACCAGTGAACCTCTCTCATCTTCCTGAAAAAAACAGTCCAAAAGCAGAAAGAGACAATCATAACCCGAACTACAAACTCAAGAAACAAACAGTGAGGGTTATAAATAACCAGATGGCTAGAGGCAGATGTAAGAACACACCCAACAAAAATCAGGACATAATGACCTCACCAGCAACCCCACAAAACAATGAACACTTCAATTCACTAGATATATGAGAAAACGACCTCAAAACTATGTTTCTCCAGCTATTAGAGGTCCATAAAGATGAAATGAACAAAGCCCTCAGAGAAATAGCCAAAGAAATCAAGATGAACAAAGAGAAAACAAATAGAGCTCTCAGAGAAATGACCATGAAATTGAGGCAAACGAAGAAGAAATGAACAAAGCTTTCATAGAAATACAGGCAATTATAGCCAAAGAAGTAGAGGCACAATTAGTGATACATAGAGAGGAAATGGACAAAAATATAGAAGCTGTCATTGAAAAGCAGGACTCCACATTCAAAGAGATAAAGGAAATGGTGCAAGACATGAAAACAGAATTAGAATCAATAAAGAAAACACCTGGAGCTGGAGAACATAGAGAAAAGATCAGGAACTACAAAGGTAAGCATCACCAACAGAATACAAGAGATGGAAGAAAGAATCTCAGGAGCCGAAGATACACTTGTGGAAATTGACACATCTCTCAAAGAAAAAATAAAATCAGAAAAGTTCCAAACAAAAAACATCCAAGAAATCAAGGACACCATGAAAAGACAAAATCTAAGAATAATAGGAGCAGAAGAAAAAGAAGAAATCAGGCTCAAAGGTCTGGAAAATATTTTCAAGAAAATTCTAGAAGAAAATCTTCCCAACTTAAAGAAGAAGATGTCCACAAAAATACAAGAGTACTACAGAACACCAAGTAGACTAAACCAGAAAAGAAGTTCTTCAGGTCACATCATAGTCAAAACACTGAATCTACAGAACAAAGAAAAAATTCTAAAAGCAACAAGGGAAAAAGGCCAAGTAACATATGAAGGTAGACCTATCAGAATCACACCAGATTTCTCAACAGAAACTATGAAAGCCAGAAGGGCCTGCACAGAAATCATACAGTCCTTAAGGGACCATAGATTCCAACCCAGACTACCATACCCAGCAAAACTTTCAATCAACATAGACAGAGAATTCAAAATATTCCATGACAAAACCAAATTTAAATAATATCTACATAGTAACCCAGCTCTACAGAAGTTACTAGAAGGGAAACTCCAAACCAAAGAAAACAACTGCATCTAAGGAAACAGAGGAAATAGATAACTACACAACAAAAAAACCAAAAGAAGAGAAGCAAGGAAACTCAGCGACACCACCAACCCCACATCAAGAGTAAGTAACAATTGTTGGTCACTAGTATCTATCAACATCAATGGACTCAACTCCCCAATAGAAAGATACAGACTAACAGAATGGTTGTGGAAACACGATCCAACATTCTGTTGCATCCAGGAAACACACCTATGTAACAAAGATAAACACTACCTCAGAGTAAAGGGCTGGAAAAATGTTTTTCAAGCAAATGGTTCCAGAAAACAAGGGGGAGTAGCCATCCTAATATTTAATAAAATAGACTTTCAACCCAAGTTAATAAAAAAAGATAGGGAGGGTCACTATATTCTCATCAAAGGAAAAATCCACCAAGAGGACATCACAACTTTGAGTATCTATGCCCCAAATACAAGAGCACCTACATTCGTAAATGAAACAATATTAAAGCTTAAATCACACATTGATCCTAATACCCTAATAGTGGGAGACTTCAACACTCCACTCTCACCAAGGGACAGATCAACTAGACAGAAAACAAATAGGGAAATAAAACCACTTATAGAGTCCCTAAATCAAATGGACCTAATAGATGTCTACAGATCTTTTCATCCAAACTCAAAAGAGTATACCTTCTTTTCAGCACCGCATGGAACCTTCTCCAAAATAGACCATATAGTTGGTCATAAAGCAAGCCTCAACAGATACAAAAAGATTGAAATAATCCCTTGTATTCTATCTGACCACCATGGACTAAAGCTGGACCTCAACAACAACAGAAATAACAAAAAGCCAACACGTACATGGAAACTGAACAACTTGTTACTCAATGACAGCTGGGTTAAGGAAGAAATAAAGAAAGAAATTAAAGACTTCCTAGAATTCAATGAAAAGGAAGGCACAACATACTCAAATTTATGGGACACATTAAAAGCAGTGCTCAGAGGAAAATTTATAGCAATAAGTACCTTCAAGAAGAAATTTGAAACATCACATACAAGCACCTTAATGGCCCAACTGAAAAACCTAGAAAAAAAAAAAGAAGCAGATACACCCAAGAGGAGGAGAAGGCTGGAAAAAAATCAAACTCAGGGCTGAAATCAATCAATTAGAAACAAATAAAACAATTCAAAGAATCAATGAAACCAAGAGCTTGTTCTTTGAGAAAATCAACAAGGTAGACAAACCCTTAGCCAAACTAACTAAAAAGCAGAGAGACCCTATCCAAATTAGCAAAATCAGAAATGAAAAGGGTGACATAACTGCAGACACTGAGGAAATTCAAACAATCATTAGGTCATACTACAAAAGCCTATATGCCACAAAATTTGAAAACCTAAATGAAATGCACAATTTTCTTGATAGATTCCATCTTCCAACATTAAGTCAAGATCAGGTAGAAAGACTGAATAGCCCTATATCCCCCAAGGAAATTGAAGCAGTCATTAAAAGTCTCCCCTCAAAAAAAAAAGCTCTGGTTTCAGCGCAGAATTCTACCAGACCTTTAAAGAAGTGCTAACACCAATTCTCCTCAAACTATTCCACAAAACAGAAACAGAAGGAACATTACCAAACTCATTCTATGAAGCCACAGTCACCTTGATACCTAAACCACACAAAGACCCAACAAAAAAAGAGAACTTCAGACCTATGTCTCTTATGAACATTGATGCAAAAATACTCAATAAAAGACTTACAAACCGAATCCAAGAACGCATCAAAGATATCATCCACCATGACCAAGTAGGCTTCATCCCAGGCATGCAAGGGTGGTTCAACATACAGAAATCCATCAATGTAATCCACCACATAAACAAACTGAAGGAGAAAAACCACATGATCATCTCCTTAGATGCAGAAAAAGCATTTGACAAAGTCCAACACCCATTCATGTTTAAAGTTTTGGAGAGATCAGGGATACAAGGCACATACTTAAACATAGTAAAGGCAATATACAGCAAGCCTATAGCCAACATCAAACTCAATGGAGAGAAACTTAAATCAATCCCACTGAAATCACAGACAAGACTAGGCAGCCCACTCTCTCCATACCTCTTCAACATAGTAGTTGAAGTCCTAGCCAGAGCAATAAGACAACTAAAGGAGATCAAGAGAATCCAAATAGGAAAGGAAGAGATCAAAGTGTCACTATTCACAGATGATATGATAGTATATATGAGCAATCCCAAAAATTCAACCAGAGAACTCCTCCAGCTGATAAACACCTTCAGCAAAGTGGCAGGATACAAAATCAGCTCAAAAAAATCAGAAGCCCTCTTGATTACCAAAGACAAAGGGCCAAGAAAGAAATTAGGGAGACAACACCCTTCACAATAGCCACTAATAACATAAAATATCTTGGGGTAACACTAACCAAGCAAGTGAAAGACCTGTTTGAGCAAAACTACAAGTCTCTGAAGAAAGAAATTGAAGAAGATATCAGAAGATGGAAAGATCTCCCATGCTCATGGATTGGTAGGATTAACATTGTGAAAATGGCCATCCTGCCAAAAGCAATCTACAGATTCAATGCAATTCCCATCAAAATACCAACTCAGTTCTTTACAGCCCTTGAAAAAAAGATTCTCAGCTTCATATGGAGAAACAAAAAACCCAGAATTTCTAAAACAATCCTGTACAACAACAGATCATCTGGAGGTATCTCCATCCCCGATCTCAAGCTGTAGTACAGAGTAATAGTAATAAAAACTGCATGGTATTGGCATAAAAACAGAAAGGAGGATCAATGGAACCGATCAGAAGACCCAGAAATAAACCTACACACCTATGAATACTTGATATTTGACAAAGAAACCAAAACCATTCAATGGAAAATAGACAGCATCTTCAACAAATGGTGCTGGACCAACTGGATGTCTACATGCAGAAAAATGAAAATAGGTCCATATTTATCACCCTGCACAAAACTAAAGTCCAAGTGGATCAAAGACCTCAACATAAAACCAGATACTCTAAATCTGTTAGAAGAAAAAGTGGGGAACAGCCTAGAACTCATTGGCACAGGAGGCAACTTCCTGAACAGAACACCAACAGCACAGGCTCTAAGAGCAACAATCAATAAATGGGACCTCATGAAACTGAAAAGCTTCTGTAAAGCAAAGGACACTGTCATCAAAACAAAACGACTGCCTACAGATTGGGAAAGAGTCTTCACTAACCCTTTATCTGACAGAGGACTAATATTCAGTATATATAAAGAACTAAAGAAGCTGAAAAGCAGCAAACCAAGTAATCCAATTAAAAAGTGGGGAACAGAGCTAAACAGAGAATTCTCGACAGAGGAATATCGAATGGCAGAGAAACACTTAAAGAAATGCCCAATTTCATTAGCCATTAGGGAAATGCAAATCTAAACGACCCTGAGATTTCACCTCAAACCCATCAGAATGGCCAAGATGAAAAACTCAAGTGACAACACATGCTGGAGAGGTTGTGGAGAAAGGGGAACCCTCCTCCACTGCTGGTGGGAATGTAAACTGGTACAACCACTTTGGAAGTCTATCTGGTGCTTTCTCAGACAATTAGGAATAGTGCTTCCTCAAGACCCAGCCATACCACTGATAGGCATATACCCAAACTTTGCTCCAGTACACAAAAGGGATACTTGCTCAACCATGTTTATTGCAGCTTTATTTGTAATAGCCAGAACCTGGAAACAACCCAGATGTCCATCAACGGAGGAATGGGTACAGAAATTGTGGTATTTTTACCCAATGGAATACTACTCAGCAATCAAAAATGAGTAAATCCTGAATTTTGCAGGCAAATGGTGGGATCTATAAGTTATCATTCTGAGTGAAATATCCCAGAAGGAGAAAGACAAACACGGTATATACTCTCTTATATAGACCTATAAGATATAATAAACATAATGAAATCTATACACCTAAAAAAGATAATCAAGAGAGCGGACATGGGGTACAATGATCAATCCTCGTTTAGAAAGACAGATGGGATGTGCATTGAAAGTATGACAGGAGTCTACTGAAGGACTCTAACTAGCAGTGTTTTCAAATCAGATACAAAGACTCATAAGCAAACCTTGGGCAGAATACAGGGAATCATATGAAAGAAGGGGAGTTAGTATGATGGGGAAAGGATAGGAGCTCCACAAGGACCAAATATATCTGGACACAGGGTCTTTTCTGAGAATGACATTCAACCAAGCACCATGTATGGATATAACCTAGAACATCTGCTTGGATGTAGCCCGTGGTAGCTCAGGAACCAATTGTTTTCCCATAGTAAGGGGAACAAGGACTATTTCTAACAGGAACTCAATGGCTGGCTCTTTGACCTCCCCACCCCCCAAGGGAGGAACAGTCCTGTTAGGTCATAGAGGAGGACTTTGCAGCCAGTCCTGAAGATACCTGATAAAACAGGATCAGATGAATGGGGAGGAGGTCCCCCCCATCAGTGGACTTGAAAAGGGGCTTGGTGGTGATAAGGGAGGGAGGGTGGAATTGGGAGGGAATGAGGGAGCGGGATACAGCTGGGATACAGAGTTAATAAAATGTAACTAATAAGAAAAAATAAAATTAAAAAAAAATAAAAAATAAAAGTTTCTATTTAGTTTTAAAGAAAAATTAAATCATGAAATTTGTAGGTCAATGGATAGAACTAGAAAATATGCTCAGTAAGTTAACCTAGACTTCAAAAAACAACTATAACATGTTTTGTCTCTCATTAAGTCTGTTAATTTGTTTCCTAATTAAAGACACATTTTAAAAACTAAGAAATTTAAAATAAAAAGTACTGTTATAGGTGTAGAGGCATGGTTCAGCCTCTGTTGCATACAATGCCAAGGTTTTCTGAAAGTCTAAACAGGACTACACAAGACCTTTGATTTCACTTCTAAGTTGGTAGCTGTATTTTTCAGAGCTGAGACAAAATACCAGAAAGAAACGGCTGAAAGGAAAAGTTTATATTAGGTTGTGATTCAGGGAATCCAGCCCAACATACTGGGGAAGCACAATGCAGGTTGTGTTCTGCAGATGCAATGGGACATGATGAGGCTGGGTACATAATACCAGGAGTGGGGAGATCTTGGGGTGACCCTAGGACTGGGATGTAGTAATTTTTTAAAAAAATAATTTATTACAACTTATTCACTTTGTATCCCTACTGCAGCCCTCTTTTTTCTTTATTAATTACACTTTACTCACTTTGTATCCCCCCTCCCCATGGTTCCCTCCCTCCTCCAGTCCCAATCCCTCCCTTCCTCCACCCTCTGCATGCATGCACCTCCCCAAGTCCACTGATAGGGGAGGAATTCTTTTCCTTCTTTCTGATCCTAGTCAATTAAGTCTCATCAGGAGTGGCTGCCTTGTCTTCTTCTGTGGCCTGGTAATGCTGCTTCCCCCTCAGAGGGAGGTAATTAAAGAACAGGCCAATCAGTTCATGTCAGAGACAGTCCCTGTTCCTATCACAATGGAACCCACTTGGATACTGAACTGCTATGGGCCACATCTGTACAGGGGTCTTAGGTCTCCATGCATAGTCCTTGGTTGGAATAGCCGTCTCAGGAAAGACTCCTGTGCTCAGATTTTTTTGGTTCTGTTGCTCTCCTTATGGAGTTCGTTCCTGTCCTCTCCAGATCTTACTGTTTCCCACTTCTTTCCTAATATTCCCTGCACTCTGCCCAAAGGTCCCCCATGAGTCTCAGTATCTACATTGATAGTCTGCAGGGCAGAGCTTTTCAGAGGTCCTCTGTGTCAGTCTCCTGACTTGTTCCCTCTTTTCTCCTTCTTCTGATGTCCATCCTCTTTGCCTCTCTTGATAGGAATTGAGCATTTTAGCAAGAGTCCTCCCTCTTGATTAGTTTCTTTAGGTGTACAGATTTTAGTAGGTTTATCCTATATTATATGTCTATATGTGTGAGTATATACCATGTGCATCCCTCTGCTGCTGGGATAGCTCACTCAGGATGATCTTTTCCAGATCTCTTTCTTGTCTCCTCCCAGTACCATCCACCCTCCCTCTTCTCCCCCTATGCCCCTCCCTCAGTCTACTGAAAGGGCAGGACCTCCTTCCCTTCTATCTGACTCTAGCCTATCAGGTCTCATTAAGGCTAGCTGCATCATTTTCCTCTGTGGCCTAGCAAGGCTGCCCACCCCCCTCAGGGGGAGGTGATCAAAAGGCTGGCTACTGAGTTCATGTTACCACTTACTAGGGAATCCACTTGAAGACTGAGCAGTCTGTGGGCTTCCTCAGAGCCAGGGCTCTCGGTCCTTTCCATGCAGGGTCCTTGGTTGGAGTATTGGTCTCTGTAGTACCCCCTGGGCCCAGTCTTTTGTTTTTTGTTTTGTTTGTATGTTTGTTTGTTTTTGCTCTGTTGTTCTCCTTGTAGAGCCCCTGTTTCCTCCATGTCTTTCTATCTTCCTTTTCTTCCATAAGGTTTCCTGTACTCTGCCAAAAATTTGGCTATGAGTCTCAGTATCTCCTTCAATACCCAGAGTCTTTCAGAGGTCCCCTGTGGAAGGCTTCTGTTCTGTTCCTGGTCTGCTCCTACTTCCAATGTCTATCCTGTTTGCCCTTCTGAGTGAGGTTTCAGCCTCCTTCCTAGGGTCCTCCTTGTTGTTTAGCTTCTTTAGAACTATAGATTTTAGTATGCTTATCCTATATTATATGGCTAATATCCACTTATAAGTGAGTATATAACATACGTGTCTTTCTGCTTCTGGGTTACCTCACTCAGGATGATCTTATCCGGTTCTCACCATTTGTCTGCAAATTTCATGATTTCCTTGTTTTTAATTGTGTAAATGTACCACACTTTCTGTATACATTCCTCCATTGAGGGACATATGGGTTGTTTCCAGATTCTGGCTATTACAAATAAAGCTGCAATGAACATAGTTGAGCAAATGTCCTTACTGAATGGTGGGGCATCTTTTGAGTATATGCGCAGATATAGAAGCTGACATCAAAAGTTTCCCATCAAAAACAAAACAAAACAAAAACAAAAACAAACAAACAAACCCAGGGCCAGACGGTTTCAGTGCAGAAATCTACCAGACCTTCAAAGAAGAACTAAAATCAATACTCTTCAAACTATTCCACAAAATAGAAACAGAAGGAACATTACCAACCTCATTCTATGAGGTCACAGTCACCTTGATACCTAAATCGCACTAAGACCCAACAAAGAAAGAGAACTTCAGACCAATCTCGCTTATGAACAATGATGCAAAAATACTCAATAAAACACTCATGAACTGAATCCAAAAACCACCAGCTGGGGGTTATGTATCCAAACTTGTGAGCTACTTGGGAAAGATTTCACAAGTAAATTACAACAACCAACAATAAAACAAATAACAGTTTATTCATGTTCATGTAAGTCAAAAGGTAGAAATAATCCAGTACTCATCAACAACAAATGGTAACCAAAGACTGGCATATATAAAATACTGATAATTGTTCCAATGTGGATGACCTTAAAAGCATGCTAAAGGAAAGAAACCAGACTCAAAGAATCATATATATATATATATATATATATATATATATATATATATATATTATAGCATTTATTTTAAATATACAGAATAGATAATCCAGAGACAAATTACAGATATTCAGAGGAGGGAACTGAGATGAAATAAGAAACTACTTAATGTGTAAGGATTTACATTGGGGTGATGGAAATATTTTGGAATTATGTACAAGTGGATTTTGTAAAGCATTGTGAATATGCTAAGTGCCTCCAAAGCATCCGTTCACATTAAAGTAGTGACCGCACAGTTAGCTGTACCTATCAGGAGCTAATCTCAGGGTGAAAAACAAAGTTCCAGAACAGGTGCTATGCTCTTTTGAGAATCTCATATTTTTTAAGTTTTAGATTTTTTAATTTATTACAATTTATTCACTTTGTATTTTAGCTGTAACTCCCTCCCTCCTTACTTTTTCTCCCATGCCTCTCCCCTAGTCTACTGATAAGGGAGGTCGAGAATTTAATTTTTATTTGTTTGTCAGTTTTTCCTACATCAAGCCTCAGTGATGGATGTTTTATGGTGTTCAGTCACCTACACTGAGGCTTCCATTGGTGACCTAGGGATCCTCTGTCCAAGAGGAAACATGTCTCATGAAGCATATGAGCCAGAGGAATTTAGTTTGATGTATAACATGACCTGTGAGGTAAACCATATATGGCCAGCACTATGGTCTGCTTTTATGAGTCTGATATATGTTAAAAAGATAGTAGCTTCAGAGGTGGCTTTAGAAAAAACTGAAGTTGAGCTGAGTATAAGTTTACTTGAAATCTACAGAGACCAGAAGCAGATCAGTCATTACATAGGACTGGAGTGGATGATTTTTAACGGGGTGTGAGTGCTCTGATGTTACAGTAGTCTCTGGGTCAGGAAGTCTCTAAAGTCAATGCTGGTGCTGGTTTTATAGTTTGAGTGTGCCAAAATAATGGATAGTTCACACTTGAAAAGAGCGAATCATACGATATCTGAATTATATTTCAAAAGCTTTTATATTATTTTTATAAATCTAGGATCTGGGATGATGTCTTAGTGGGAAATGTGCTTGTTGTTCAAACAGAGACATGAGTTCAGATCCTCCAATACCTACATAAAACCTAAGTGTATTGTCATGTATGTGTAACTCCAGAACTATTTGTGCAACAGTGAGTGAGGCAGAGGCAGGCAGATCATTCAATTTAGCCAAAATAATGAGCTCCAGATTCATGGTGACACAGAAGAAGAAGAAGAAGAAGAAGAAGAAGAAGAAGAAGAAGAAGAAGAAGAAGAAGAAGAAGAAGAAGAAGAAGAAGAAGAAATGGAGAACATAGAGAAAGAGGAAGATACTCAAAGCTGAATTCTGGCCTCCACAGGTTCATGCAGAGGCAAACACATCTGCACATGCATGTACCCATAAGTATGCACACACACACACACACACACACACACACACACACACTAACCACACACACTTAAGCAATGCATGTGTGTGGTTAGTGACAGGTTAGCTTATGAGCTATCCTCCCATTATAATGACTTTCAAAATGATCCTTTGTCAAGGCAAATGTGTCTTTTGCTAGAATGGGCATCTACAATTATATTTTAAATTACTTACTCATGGGAAGATTTCATGTCAACCCCTAAAATACTCTTTTCTAGACCTCATGTATGAATCATCTTGATTGTTCTTATGCGTATAGATCCACTGTGTGACATGAAGATGCCAGCATGGTTTACATACGGTTACCCAAAGGCCTAGCTACCAGAATTTCCTCCCCAGGAGAGTAGCATTAGGAAGTGCTGCGGGTTTTGAAGAAGTGGACTCTTGTAGAAGGTCTGTCAGTCACACGGAGACTGTGCCCACTAGAGTAACTTGGGGACTATAGGCAAATCTCTTTCTCTCAGTGCTTTTTGGTTTGAGATGTGACCCCTCCTGCCATGATGTGCCACCCTCACACATTGGCCACTTGATCTTAAATTTAAACTTTTGAAATTGTAAATCAAAATTAATCCCCTTACTTTCTAAGTAGCCTGTGCTCAGTAGTTGTTACAGTAATGGGAAGTATTTAGGAACAAAATACTCCCAGGAAGCAAGCGACGAAGTATCCATTTTTATACATCTCCCTATGAAATGGACCTGGATGGAAAAAGCCCGTGACTGCTTTAAAGAGAAGGATGTAGAAGATGCACTGACTTGGTGGGGAAACCACTTGGGAAAACCCTATTTCTTGAAAAATCATCTGATACTCAGGATCGCTCTTCTCTGCACAGTAGAGGGTGGTCTTTGTGTGAATAAACCAAGACCCATCCATATCGCTGTGCAAAATACCTAAGGGAAGGCTGCTCTAGTTTCTCGATGCAGATCTTGTGAGAAGTGAAAGCATTTCTCATCTGGGCCCAGATGATTTTTCTAAAAATAGCATCTGCTTCTACCTGCCTACAAAAAAAAAAAATCTCTTTTGCTTCTGAGAGCAGCTACCGTGCTCCCTAGACCTAAGCTCAGTGGTCTATTGTTCATTTTCTCTTCCTAAACAATATAAGTTTCTCTTCATTTGTTTTATTCTAACCAGATATAATCTTTTGTTTCCAGTTATGTCATTTTAGCTTCCAAGAATTTATTTTTTTCTCTCATCTGGAGATCTGTCCAGACACTGGGGGCAGTGCCAGATCCCATCCAGGATTGAGGATTCCCTCCTTTTCCTTCCAGATATTGTCCAATATCCTGTAGGCTGCTGTCACTGAACACATAGCAAAATATCAACAACTCATACAGGCACCTCCAGCTGTCATAGTGTTGCCAGCCCTAGGCAGCCTGGCCACTATTAGAGGGGCCAGCACCAGATGGCAGGGGTATACAGCATGGTTTTCATTCCTTAGCTCCTTGCATTTTGACAGGTGCAAAAGGCACAGACCTTCCTAAGGAACATCTGGAGCACTTTCTCTTCCAGCAGCAGCTTCTTCTCTTGACACAGATCTCCTGTCCTTTGAAGGACTGTGTCAATGTCTCAGACATACCTACTAGATAACTCAAGAAAGTTAGTTAGGAGCAATATAGCTCTGTTCCCCTGCCTTTTCCAAGAGAAGGTTGTCTTCCTTATAATTCCCCCCAATACAGAGTCACTTATGTTCTTCTAGCTTAAAGTCTTCTGTGACCTTCATTATCCACGATACACATTTGGATACTCTGGGTTGGTCTACTAGATGCTTCCTAAGATCCATCCAGACATTATCTCCTGCCTGCAGCCCAGCATCTCTGATAATCCTATAACACTTGTGCCTAATATGCCTCCTCATCCCTCCCGTGAGAGACCCCAATAATCAGATATTGTCAGAGAGACTTCTCTTAATTTTTAAATAACTCATCATTAAGTTATGATGATGGTTCAGTGTTTATCACATTGCACTGCAAAACACCATGTCTGTACCTATCTCCTAATATGGAGAGGTCTTTGGCTAAGGTTTGGCATGTACTCAACACATAGTAGATGCTCAAGAAAGACTTCTTTTATTTGCATAAATGATGACTCTAGTTACAAACCTAGAGCAATAGAGTGCAAATGAGCTGACTGGGAACATCGCAGAAGGATATACAAGGCTAGTTCATGTTTATGGTATAGGGAATGGATAAAGGAATTCTGCACAATTCCGCAAGTTGAAAAGAACCAAGAAACATTCAGATATTTGGTTTTCTCATAAGCACTTAAGGCACTCTTTTAAACTTCAAACATGGTCTGAGTGGATTTACTTTGCCATTCCTACTAGGTAAATTAGTTGCAAAGATAATGAAGTTAATTTTTCCTTTGGTCTAAATCATTTGAATTGACAGAATGAAGTGATGGTAGGTGGAAATAATTTAGGATCAGAAAGAATTTCATAGGAAGGAAAGAAGGACCTCTTACCCTGTGAATATCATCTTTTATAGGCCACAGTGAAGAATATAGGAACTGATATGCAAAGAGGTTGGTATGACAGAAAACCAGGATTATGCTGCCCTGCCTTTCAGACAAGTAGCATAAGTAGCAATTTAAAAACTAATATATTTCTCAGATATGTTCCATGGAACAGTAGTCCCTGAACAATAATTATAGATATTTTATGATAAAAAGAAATGTGGAGAGCAGCTACCCTTTAGAAATGTGAAACGGGTATTCTGCTCACAGAATCTCCTCTCCCAGGGTTTGGAGGTATACTTATCATCCTGGACACAGAAGCCTTTGCTCCCCCAAACAGCTTGAGAACATGTTTTGGAAATGCTCAGATGTTAAAAGGAGAATCTGAAGCCAGAATTTGTTATTGAACATCTTCAAATGGTCTCCCCCACTGAGCCAAGTTCTCTGCATGAAATGAAAATGAAGTCCTGTCAGGCTAAACATGTGTGAGATGTGGAGCAAGGGCTTATTCTGCACAATTCTGCTTAGTCTGTGTAATAAGCGTTTTCTATTCAGAGAACAATTGTCCCTAAATAGCAACAGAAAAATGGATCTAGAGTCTACTATAAGTTCTTAAATCCATCAAGTGCTTAGCATAATACGACAGCGTATTTACATATATCTTGAACATCCTTCTGTGTATTCTAAACCACCCTCAATTACTTCCAATACCTAGCACACTACAAAGCCTGTAGTAGTTGTTAGACTGTGTTATTTATGAGTAAATGACAAAATAGGCTATAGCTCAGTAAGACACTCCCACAATATTTTCCATCCACGATTGGTTCTCACATAATCTTTGCATAAGAAATCACAGATAGGGTGTCCATCTGTTTCTATCTATTTGAAAGTTCAATCCAGAGAAAGATACAAGTGCCAAGAAATTTAAGCATTCTTGCCAGGGCTTTGAATAGAAATAACCAAAGAGCAGGGGAAGAGGCTATGAAGACATTGTCTTGCCTCTTGAGATAGCATGAGGGGCCTGATAGCATAGCAGAGCTGATCATTCATTCAACCAGTGTTGGAGTTTCTCCATGGCACCAGCCAATGTGCATGGGGCACAGTGGTGAAAGGCAGACACAATATCTGTGTTAATTAGTATCATATACTAAATAATGCCAGGGCAAGTCATATATTTTTTTAGAGCCAGACCTCCGAAGGACTGGTTGACTTTTATTTCTCTGTTGTGGCTGGTCAGTTCTGCTATTACAGTACAGATACTGTTATACTGTTGTGTAAGCACAGGAACTGCGTTTCAATAAAACTTTATTCACAAAACAGAGAGCAACATGGACTTTTTTTTCAAATTCTGTTTATAAATCTACTTGAATTGCTTATTGTCTTCTTTTAATTTGATTATATATTTTTTATTATTAGTTACATTTTATTAACTCTGCATCCCAGCTGTATCCTGCTCCCTTATTCCCTCCCAATCCCACCCTCCCTCCCTCATCTCCTCCCTGCCCCTTTCCAAGCAACAGGGACTTTTATTATGATCTGTAACTTGTCATTGTTAATCAAAACAATAAATACCACTGAAATGAATATACTTAGTGAGTGCTGTCAGGGAGTGACACTAAATACAATGACAGTACAAGGAGGAGCATTTCCTGAGTTCCAGATTTTAAAGATACCACAAAGGTAGGTAAAAGGGGAAGAAAGAGAACTATAGGCAGATAGTAGGAACTAGGGGCGCTGTCTATAATAAACTTGGTGGTCAAGGCCAATGCTGCTGCATTATTCTTTAAGGAAAAATGGTGATTGTTAAACCCCTGTGGGGAGCTCATATACAGGTAAGTTTTGGAATCACCTTGCTGTAAACTCTGAAAAAGTTTTGATAGTGATTCTGAAAAAGAATTGATAGTGATGGAGGAATGCAGAGAGTAGACTGCCATGTCCAGGTAAAGACTACAGAAGTGTAAGAAGTGGTATGGCAGTTAGAAGATACTGAGAACCCTTAGCAAAACTTGGTGAATGAAGTCAGCATACTTCACATAGGACTAAAGTATGACAGTAAGGGCAGGAGAGGGTCCAGAAGGAGAAATAGTTTGGATGGTGAAAGATGGTGGGGCTTTATCACTCCATGCAGACTTTTTGTATTGAATCAGAGGCATCATTGATTAAAAGAGGCTTTGCCTCATTGTTATTTGGAAAACAAAGCTTCCATCCTCCTGTTACCAGTACTCTTAAGATACCTTGCTCATAGAGCTGAGATGACAAAGTCTGAACTTTAATCACACACTTTCTCATGAGTAGCTAGAGTGCATGTAGACAATACAGCAATGCTGCACAAGGCCTGGTCTCTTTAGCCATGCCTTGTACAAATCTGTCCTTGGCACCTAAGCCTGAGCTCTGTGGAAAACTTCAGGTGAAGGGGACAAACATGCTTGTATTAGTTGCTTTACTTTTTATTTTGGTTTATAGAAGATATGATATAGTCCATCGTGGTGGGAAAGGCATGATAGAGCATATCAATAAACAGCTCAGACCATAATAAGACAGGTATACTAGTCTGGGTAACAAACACTTTCACATATCATAGCTCTGCATCTATTGTTATTCAAGGAAGGTTGTTTTCAAGATCCTCTATGGGTACTCAAAACACTGTGTGCTTACTTTTCTTATATTAAATTCTGTATATTTGTATATAAACTTCATACATGCCTCTGCATACTTTGAAGAGTCTCTAGATTAGTTTTGGTGCCTAAGACAATGCAATATAAATAGTAATAGTAAATGTCTAAAAAACTCTATGTAACCAATTATTATACTAAATTATTTGGGCAATTAAAACAGAAAGAAAAAATTATATATGGTCATTATATACACATTTTCTCTCAATAATTTTAATCCAAATTTGGAGGAATCCATGTATGTAACCATACATGTCTAGTAGACAGACTTCCTGGTTAAAGTAAAGACTATGATGAGGTAAATTACACAATCAATGACACTAATGACACACATACCAGAAGCTTTAAAATAAACTTGCAAGAACTCATTCAAATATAAAGAGATGAATTTTGAAGACAATAATTGCCTTTGAAGGGAATGGGGATGGGAGGACAATATAGGATTTAACAGAGTTTTAAAATTATAGCAAAGAAAGCCTTGCATGATCTAATAATGATATGACTATAATTAGGGGATATGATTAACTACTAAGACTTGAGGAATACAGTTACCTCAGTCCATTGTAAGGGCTACACAGAAAAATACTTCAAGTCTTTTTCCTCAAAAAGACTAATCTTTATAAGAAATGCTAGTGGCAATATTAAGGCATACAGTCAAATGATACAACTACATGAAAACAGTTTTTCTGTTCCTTTACAAACATAAGAATGAGCTAATTCTGATTTAGCTATCCCATTTGTAGGTAGTTCTGGTTAGTTTTTGTCAACTTGATACCTGGGAGAAAGGAACCTTCACTGAGAAAAGGCTTTCAACAGATTGATCTGTAGGCAAGTTTGTGGGAGCAATTTTCTTGATTTAATGATAAATATGGGAGGACCCAGCCCACTGTGGGTGGTGACACCCCTGGGAAGGTCATCCTAGGGACTAAGCAAGTCATGAGGAGCAAGCTGGTACACAGGCCTCCCTCATTGTCTCTGCTTCAGTTCCTGCCTCCTGGTTTCTTCCCTTGACCTCTTGCCCTGACTTCCCTTCATGATGGACTGTAACAGTAAGCCAAACAAACCCTTTCCTCCCAAAGTTGCTTTTAGTAGTTCTCAACCTGTGGGTCATGACCCTTTTGGGGGGGTCACTTATCAGATATTTACATTACAATTCATCACAGTAGCAAAATTACATTTATGAAGTAGCAACAAAATAATTTCACTGTTGAGGGTCACAACATGAGGAACTGTATTAAATGGTCACAGCATTTCGAAGGTTGAGAACCACTGCTTTTGTTCTTGATATTTATCACAGAAATAGAAAACAAACTGACACATGGACCAAAATAATTTCCTGAAAAGAGCATATGTCATATGCGTGACAGCAATTGCCACAAGAGCCAACAGTTGTGGATGAGTGAATGAGCAATATTTGGGATTCATATGCATATAATGATATTCAGCCTTAATAAGAGGGAAGTTCTCATACAGAGCACAGAATGGATAAACGGCAACACTATTTTATTCAATAAAAGAAAATAGGCAAAAAATACATGTAACTAAATCTAGATAAGATTTATCATACTTATAATTATCATATTTATAGAGACCTGGCTAGCAGTGTTTGGTGGAGGAAGGAAGGAAGATCCTCAATTTAATGGAGAAAGAGTTTCAGTGACAGATGTAGCAACAGTGACACAATGTAAATGGTTGTGTTGGACTCTGTGTCCAAAGGCACAAGGATGGGGATACTGTGCTGCCCGCATGCTTCCATAATAAAAGTACCAAAAAGGCAGCTCAACTTCAATCAAGTTTAGAGGTCTGCCTTCTTTAGGATGACTGGTCTCCATTTTCTACCTGCTTCCTTTGCCAACACTAATATCCCTTTGCCTGGGTAACTCATAAGAAGTTCTTACTCTCCTTTCTACTCTACATTTTGGTCCTCAAATTTGACTCCATTTCTCTTTTGGCCCATAACTCCCTCTGCTCCCTGCAGAGTGCAAATGGCTCCCACTCTGTCCTTCCCCATGGAGCAGCAGGAACCTGGATAGCTACCAACTTGGCACCTCAAAGCTGGGCTTGCATGGAAACAAGCACACATCCTCTGTTCCTAAAGGAAGTCCAACATTTGGCATGTTAGAACAATAATCTTTCTTTCTGATAAATTTTGAGAGGTAAAAAGTAATTTGATTATTTCTTTCCAATTCAGAACTCCTTTTGAAGCTCAGTTCTTCTGGCTGGCCTGGCTCCCCAATGCTTGCTCACGCACCCATGTATTTCTAATATTGCTTCTGCTCAAAATTACTTTCTAAGCAGGATGAACTGCTTGAAGCCCTCTGGGAATGTCTCTGTCCATGTCTCCATGGGAGCAAGACTTCTCACAGTAAACGTGCACACCACGCGCAAGGGCACAGCACCAGTAGGCTAAAGATGGGGGAGGTGTGAGTTAAGCAGCCCCGCCTGGCTGACACTCGTGCTCTGTCCTGCACCAGAGTCCATGCTTGGCCTTTTATTTTGAAGGACATCTGGTTTGGGTAGCCCTGCCTCGACACTAACAATCATCAAGTGTTACTGGGGCATTTGCTCCTGGGTCTGCTTGGCTGGACGAGGCTCCAGGAACAGTGTGTCCTTGCTCAGAAAGTCTGGGAGCCACGTAGGAAGTTTGTTGTCACCACGTTGGCTGAGACTCAGCTTCTGCTGGTGTCCTGTCCCTATACAAATGACTCCTCTGAGTTGTGAGAACAGATGCTCCACCTTGTTTTACCTGGTGTCCCCTCAGGTCACCAGCAGCATCCCTGGTGGCCTTGACAATCTAGACCACAGCTTCTGGGTTTGCCCACTGGGGTGGGTGGTAGGCTGGGCCTGATGTTAGACTTCCCAAGTAAAAGATACAATGAGCTTGTCCACATTTTCATAACCCAAGCTTATAAAGGCCAGGTTCAGCCAATGCAGTGGCTAGCCAGAGGCTGCTGGAGAATGCCTTCTACCCCTAATTTGTGTCCTTTACTGAACACACAGCTCACCAAACACTGCTGCCAGGTCTGGCTGTCTTTGAAAGAAGACTTTCTTTCCATTTTGGCAAAAAGTCTTTTGAAAGACACTTCATTCTTTTTATTGGATAGCCAATATTTTCACAAGTAACACATTCACTTTCTTAAAGAAATCCCCTACCCTGCTCTTCTGGCATCCACCTCCTACCAGGAGAGTTTCTCTTATCTAGCCCCACAGGGGCTCTGAGGTTAACTCTTACAAGGACAGACTGAATCCTCTAGAGGAGCCTGGTGTTTTAGGACTTGAGTGAAGATCAGAAACAAAGCACTGAACTAAAACCATCAGGGCCAGAGCATGGAGAGCTGCAAGCTTCCCAAACTGCCAAACTGCCGCATCTGTGCTGCCAGCCAGCAGGCGCCTCCGCGGCCTGGCTTGGCAGCCTCTTACTCAACCTCTGTTTTCCTTGGGGGTAGGGGGAGGAGTGGAGGAAACCAGGAAGGAGGCGGGCAGCACTGAGGGATGTAGTTGCCCTTTGCCTCATGATTTATACTTGGTCAGAATAGCCCTGTTCCGCTTGCTTCAGGCTGGAATGTGTCTTGTACATGTTGTTTCAATACGAGACAATCAGCTGGGCCCTCTGTGGAATGTCCCTGGAGACTGGAAACAACCTCCCAACAGGGTCATTTGCTCAGCAGAATCTGAAGCCACATTCTCCAACATCTGCATTCTATTAATACCTTCAAAATAATTCCTTCAGCCTTGGAAAATCAGAGGATGTTCTGAGGGACACTCAGCACTGAGGGTCCTTTTGATTCTGCTGCCTCCTGGGAAGAACCCATCCCCCTCCTTTGCTGTGGTGCAGGTGGATATTCAGTTTCCCTGAGTGAAATCCTGGATGGACAAAATGTATGGCTGTACTTCTGTCAATGTACAGGAAAGAGATGGACTAGCAGAGCTGGGCAGACATTGCTAGAAGCCAGTGGGGGGACAAGTACCCTTTGTGAAGGTCCCTTTCCAAGTCCTTGTGGGAGCCTGGCCAGAGATGGAGCCTTGTCACATCCTTCTGAGAGATAAGGTCTTAAAGGAAAGAAAGACAGAAAAGGGAGGAAGAGGGAAAAGGTTTCAAGACAGCATAACAACAAAGCCAGAGATAATTCCTTTAAAGTTTAAATATATGTGCTAGCTAGATGGAGTAGAAATGCAACCCAGAGCTGCAGTAAGAGCCACTTAGTGAGAAATAATATGACCTGAATGTGAATGTGACCTTGCATCAGATTGGTCATGAGTCCTGGGCCTACTAAGGAGACACGGGTGATATATAGAGCACAAAGGGTCTTCTGGTAGGAAAGGGAAGGTGAGCAAACTTCTGATCTTAAGAATATATGTTTAATTCAAGAATACTTAATGAGTGCCTGCCAATTGTACTCATGGAGGCAGATCAGTCAACTGCTTTGAAGGAAGGAGAAACAGCACCTGGAAGGAGCAGGTGTTGAGGAACACCAGGCAAGGTCCACCTGGTTGTTAGTTCTTATTATCTAGTTTGTTCATGGGAAGAGATCTGTCAGACAGAGTTACCTTCTTTCCTGGGATCTACACACTCCCCTCCCCCCACAAGTCCCCACTCAACCTGCTGGATCTGGATCTGTTGCCAGGCTTCACCTGTATCTTTGCCTAGGACCACAAAGAAAGCATGTGTTCAAGAAAACAAGTAGATAGATTTTGGCTTTCTATCTCCTTTCCTTTGCCCAAATTAAGCAAAATCTGAAACACAAGCAAAAGGATACACTAAATAGGCTCTGAGTTCCCTATGTCTCTTTTTTTGTCAGCAAGCTCACATTTGCTGCTAGTGACAGGGACCAAGCACATGCCATCCTACTCAACACTCATAGCACTGTGGTGAAGCTTATGCCCATTTTACTGATGGGAAACTCATCTCATCTCAAAAAGTGTAGGTCAGTTTGTTCAAAGCCAGCTGCTAAAAGTGCGACTGGCATCATATAATGCCTACAGACTTTCTATAGAATAAAAGGCGTATAATTGAAAATAAGAATTTAGAGGATACTCTGCAGGGGTGGGATAGAACATTTTTCCACTGAAGAGGAATGGATAGTTTTTCTTTGACTCTTTCATAATGCCTGGTTTTTGCTTTATTCCAGCAGCACATGGATTTTGGAGCAGCTACCCTGATGTGTGTGCTCCTCTAGTCCCTGACCACATCAGTTGTCAGTAAGTTTTGGGGCAAAAGGCTCTGACTCATCTGTTCTTTCTCAAGTATGCATAAGTTTGTGTGTGTGTGTGTGTGTGTGTGTGTTTTGAATGAGCTTTGAGCTCATTAGCTCACAGCTCTGACCTACCATGTACTGAAAAATGATTACAACTGCTTTTTGCATTCTTAAGGCATCTGTGAAATAATTTTCTTTCTTTGCCCTACTTAGGAGCACTGGTTTGTTCCCCATTTGTGGATACTACAAGGTAGGCTCCTGCCTCACAGCTTGTCTAGTATGGAAGGCAGCCTGCAGGGGCCTATTAATAGCTCTCATTTCCAGTATGTGCCCTGTAAACTCAGGCCTCATTTTTAGCAGCTCACTGTTACAATACTAGGAAAAAGTTCCCATTGAATGTCTTCCTGCCAGATAATTGGGCTTTCTCTTCTCTTTCCTTTTCTTTCTCTTTCCCTCCCTCCCTCCCTCTCTCTCTCTCTCTCTCTCTCTCTCTCTGTGTGTGTGTATGTGTGTGTGTGTGTGTGTATGTGTGTGTATGTATGTGTGTGTGTGTGTGAGCCCCCTCTCCTTGAGGACTAGAGGGAGTCCAGGGATATGTGGAGGGTAAACCTATCCCTTGGAGTTGTTGCTAAACTAAATGACCCTTTGTTTGGAAGGAGGCCCTGATAAGCTTGGGGGTTAGGGTGGGGCTGCAGTAACCCAGCACTGATGTAATGCTCCACTCATCTCTTCCTTTCACAGCTCTCATCTAGTTCATCACATATTTAGTTGCCTTTCTCTAAAAATGTAAATCCAACAACCAGTCCTCTCATTTTTCTGACTCAGCTTGGCTGCTCAAGTCCTCCTGCATCCTGCCTGGCTCCTGTCTTACTATGCCCTTTTCTGAGTTCACACCATTTTTGCCCCTGAGAATTCATTAGACTCTTAAAGCCTGCCAGTGTTCAGCTTGGTAGAGTCAGTGACTTGCTGTTCCAAAATAACTCTCCAATGTAAATTTAAGGAAAATTACAATCCTCAGCATTGGCAATCCCTGTGCCTTTAAATATGGTCATGAAGGGCTGGTGACCATAGAAATTGATGCTAAACCAACTTCTTGTTCCTTTTTAAAGAATTTGTTACATGTGATGTGAAGTTGAAGGTTACACCTCTCTTCTGATATTTTCAGCTTAGCTTTCTGACTACTGGATTTGGAGTGTTACCTCTTTTGAGACAAGGATGCCTTCCTCCTCATCTGCACATAACTTTAGTGGACTGAGTTCCACAGTCAGCTAGTGACTAAATAGTTCACACACACATTGCAATAAGAAAGCAGTATATATGCAGCCAACCTCTGGGCCCTTTCTGAAATTCTAGTGATGGCAATGGTCTTGCATAGAACACAGAGTTAGGGTACAAACCAATCTGATGTCAATTTGGTGGTTGGCAAATTGATTCATATCCAGATACATTCTTGGGTACCACAGTTACATTTCATCAGAATTCCACAACTGACCCTCAGCCCAATGGAAGGAAATAAAAACAAAGGACATTAGGAAATGTGGAGCCAGGAGCTTGAAATTGCCAGTGGGAATAATATCAGATAATAGGCACCATTATCTGATATAACCACCAAGCCATGGAATATGAAATTAAAATCTAAGAAAAAAAATAAGAAAATAAATATTTAGGATTTACCAGCTTGCCTTCTAGCTTGAACTCCATGAAGGCAGAGCCATAGCTCTGTCTCCAGTGGCTTCTACTGCCACTGGAGATGCAAGGCAGATGAGCACCAAGGTGATGGTGCATCATCTTTCTTGTCCTTTTCTAATAGGCTTTAAATGTTAACATAAGTCATTTAAAAATGATATAATTATAATATTGAAAAAATTTAAAAGAAAGGGTAAGGGAGCAACCGCCTCTGGAACTCAGTGAAAAGTTAGTGTCTAGATCCATATTTGGAGCCAGTGACACAGGGGGCTCCTCACTGTGTTTCTCACGATCTTTCTGGAAGGAGCACCTTTTGCTCAAGACGAAACTGAATTTCCCATGGTCAATAACATTGACCAAAGCCTATGCAAGTCTCAACTTTCAATAGTTCCTTTTCTTTTTCACCTTTTTCCAGAAACAAACAAAATTTAGAAACATCTGAAAGTGGGAGTTTTAAACTCCTGTAATGTGTTCTGGCTCAGAACTGTAATCACAGAGTGGATTGGAGTCCAGGCATCTTCTGAAGCCTATATACTCCAGAGCTTCCCGGATACACAGAGTCTACAAGATAGATTTGTGTCTGCATTGACCAGTGCCTTGAGCTATCAGAAGCTGACCATGGATGGTCAATGCCCCTTTCTAGGGGTCTTGGAGAATCACTCACTTTCAATACCAAAGTTTTGGACTAGAGTCTGAGTAGCAGCAACACCCACCAGCATGCAATGCTGAGAGGCAGGCTTTCTTAGAGCCTTTTTCTCTCCTCCGTTGGAAACACTGGTTTGGATTCTTCCTGCCAAACCCTGAGGTCCTCCAGAGTATGCTGGAACTGTTGTGGAACAGATCTGATGTGAAATACACCAGATTATAGCATTTTTATCTTTCTCATTGCTTTCTATTTTCTGAATTTTAGGGACAAATGAAAAGAATCTCCAGTTTTGCAAATGACAACCTTTGCTGACATTTTAGGGATAAGACTCAGGATAGCTGTGAATGTGTCTTAAGTGTTGAAATGCCAGCTGAGAAAATAGTTGTGTGGGACTTAATACTGCAGCCAGCTTGTCTTTCTCATGGGAACCAGTATGCTTGCAAGTTATCTCAGCTTTCTGATCTGGCTTCCTTTCTTTGTAGCTTCATCATGCAGCTGCATGCTTGGGCCTTGATGCCAGAGTGACATGGGTTTGGGGTTTTTGACACCATCCTTATTGGCCTCAGACCATTTTAACAAATTGGTCTAAACCCCAGCTTAGTTAGCCATCTGAAAGCAATACTTACTCCTGGGACATAATTCCTGCAAAAATATGTAGTACAGCCAGGCCTGTGGTAAACACACACTGAAGGTTGCTAAAGTGGCATACATACATAAAGCTCTAAGCAATGGTGAGCAGCTTTCAAGGCATAAGAATTACAGAATCTTCCAGAGTTTTGCCCTCATTGTATAGAAAAAAGGGTTATTAACCAAAAATAAATAAAGAAAGAAAGGAAGAAAGAAAGAAAGGAAGGAAGAAAGAAAGAAAGAAAGAAAGAAAGAAAGAAAGAAAGAAAGAAACCCCAAAAAACAAACAAACAAAAAACCCACCAATTATCTATACGTATGATAGGTGAATTCTTCTAGGAAATTATTTTTGGGTAGTGGATTTTTTTTTTTTACAATTGATTTATTACATATCCCGATAGAAGCCCCCTCCCTCAACTTCTCCCAGTCCCACCCTCCTTCCCTCTTTCCCCCTATTTCCTTCCCATAGACCACTGAAAGGGGGAGTTCTCCTCTGCCATCTGCCCATTATCAAGTCTCCTGAGGACTGCCTGAATCCTCTTCCTTTATGGCCTGGCAAGACTGCATTGCCAGGGGCAAGTTATCAAAGATTAGGCAACCAAGTTCAAGAGAGGGGCAGCTTCTGCTCCCCTTACTCAAGAACCCACATGGAGACTGAGTTGCCAATCAGCTACATCTTATCAGGGGTTCTAGGTCCTCTCCTTGCATGGTCCTTGGTCGGTGCATCAGTCTCTGCAGGACCATGTGGGCTCAGAATTTTTAGCTTTGTTGGTCTCCTTGTGGTATTCCAGTCCACCCTGTGTCCTTCTATTGCCCCTTGTTCTGAGAGACTGCCTGCATTTTGCCCAAAGATTGGCTGTGAGTCTCAGTATCTGTTTCAATCCTTTGTTGGGTGGAGCCTTTCAGAAGACCCTCTATAGTAGGCTCCCATCTGTTCCCTCTCTTCAACCACTTCTGGTGTCTATCCTGTTTGCCATTCTGAACGAGATTTAAACATCCTCCCTAGGGTCTTCCTGATTGTTTAGCTTCTTTAGGTCTGTAGATTTTAATATACCTATCCTATATCATACGGCTAATATCTGCTTATAAGTGAATGTATACCATGTGTATCTTTCTGAGTCTGGGTTACCTCATTCAAAGATGATTTTTTATAGTTCCATCCATTTGTCTGCAAATTTCTTGATTTCCTTGTTTTTAATTGCTGAGTAGTATTTCATTGTGGAAATGTATCACAATTTTTGTATTTATTCATCTGAGTTGTTTCCAGATTCTGGCTACTAAAAATAAAGTTGCTATGAACATAATTTAGCAAATGTCCTTGTTCAATGGTGGGGCATTTTAGGGTAAATGCCAGGAGTGGTAAAGGCTGGGTCTTGAGGTAGAGCTATTCCAAATTTTTGAGAAAGCACCAGATTCATTTCCAAAGTGGTTGTACAAATTTGCACTTCCACCAGCAATGGAGGAGGGTTCCCCTTTCTCCACATCCTCTCCAGCATGATTGTCACTTGTGTTTTTGATATTAGCCCTTTTGATCAGTGTAAGATAGAATCTCAGAGTTGTTTTGATTTGCTTTTCATTGATGACTAAGGATGTTGAGCATTTATTTAAGTGTTTACCTGTCACTTGATATTCCTCTGTTGAGAATTCTTTGATTAGCACTGTATCCCATTTTTAAACTGGATTATTTGGTTTATTGGTATCTAATTTCTTTAGTTCTTTTAGTTCTTTTTTTCTAATATTGTGAATATTAGGTCTCTTTCAGATGTAGGGTTAGTGAAGATCTTTTACCAGTCTGTCAGCTGTCATTTTGTTCTGCTGACAGTGTCCTTTGCTTTACAAAAGCTTTTTAGTTTCACAAGGACCCATCTATTAATTGTTGATCTTAGAGCCTGAGCTGCTGGTGTTCTGTTCAAGAAGTTGACTCCTGATGATGAGAGAGATTAATGACAAGTGACTGTTAGTTCCTTTTATTTTGATGTTGGTTGTGGTAGTGTTTGCTCACTTGGCTACTTTAGTTTTGCTGTAGTGAGGTTATTTATTTCCAGTGTCTTCCTGGGTGTAGTTAGCCTTTATAGGTTGTATTTTTCCTTCTAATATATTCTGTAAGGCTGGATTTGTGTGTTGGTACTGGTTAAATTAGTTTTTGTCATTGAATATCTTGTTTTCTACATCTATGATGACTGAGAGTTTTGCTGGATATAGTAGTGTGGGCTGACATCAATATTCTCTTAGGGTCTTCATGATATCCATTCAGGCCTTTCTGGCTTTCATAGTCTGTGTTGAGAATTCAGGTATGATTCTGATGGGTTTGCCATTATATGTTACTTGGACTTTTTCCCTTGCATCTTTTAATATTTGTTCTTTTTTCTGTATATTTAGTGTTTTTATTATTATGTGGTGGGGGAATTTTCTTTTCTGGTCTAATCTATTAGGTGTTTTAAAGGCTTCTTGTATGTTTATAGGCCTCTCTTTTGGGGAAATTTTCTTCTATGATTTTGTTGAAAATATTTTCTGGGCCTTGGAGATGGGAATCTTCTTTTTCCTCTATTGCTATTATTCTTGGGTTTATCTTTTCATGTTATCTTTAATTTCTTGGATGGTTTTGTGTCAGGAATTTTTTAGATATAACATTTTCTTTTTTAATTTTTAAATTTATTACAATTTATTCACTTAGTATCCCAGCTGTAGCCCCCTCCCACATTCCCGCCCAATCCAGCCCTCCCTCCCTCTTCTCTTCCTATGCCCCTTCCACAGTCCACCGAAAAGGGAGATCCTCCTCCCCTTCAATATAACCCTAGCTTTTCAGGTCTCATCAAGACTGGCTGCATTGTCTTCCTCTGTGACCTGGTAAGGCTACCCAGCTCTCAGGGGCAGGTGATGAAAGAATCAGCCACTGAGTTCATGTGAGAAACAGGTCCTGTTCCCCTTAGCTTGGACACTGAGATGTCATGGGCTACATCTGTGCAGAGGTTCTAGTTTATTGCTGGAGCCAGCCGGGCAGAGTTGAACGGTTCTTGAGTTGGGAGTGAGGATTAAAATTAATAAAATAAACACACAGCACACAGGAAACTTTTTAAAGGTCCAGACTTGACAACCTTTGCAAAAGACAGGCAGCTGCAGTAAGCAGTGTCAGCAGCCAGTCTCCCATCTCTGCCTCCTCCGATGCCTCCAGCCTTCTGACCACTTTATTCTTTGAGGAGTTACTTTTTGCCAGTAAAACATCTCAGAACAATAGGTTAATTTGCACAAGGAGCCTGAGGAAGAGGTGTAACCCTCACAAGCTATCCCACCTGTTGTCACAAACAAAAGGAGATGGACTTGCAAGTTCTCCTCTGCCATTAGTAAAAGGCCTCCTAAAAGCCATCTCTCCGCCAAGATTTAAATATCAAAGCAGGCCGCTGAGTCACGGCTCCTGACAGTTTATCTCCATGCATGGTCCTTGGTTGGAGTGTCAGTCTAAAAAAAGACCCCGGTGCCCAGATATTTTGGTTGTGTTATTCTCTTTGTGTAGCTCCTGTCCCCTCAAGGTCTTTCTATTTCCCCCTTCTTTCTAAGATTCCCCGCTCTGTGCCCAAAGTTTGGCTATGAGTCTCAGCATCTGCTTTAATACCCTGCTGGGGAGAGCAGGGTATTACTTTCAGAAGCCCTTTGTGATAGGCTCCTGTCTTGTTCCTTGTTTTCACACTCTTTTAATGTCTATCCTGTTTGTCTTTCTGAACGTCGATTGAACATCTTACCCAGGGTCTTCCTTCCTGTTTAGCTTCTTTAGGTGTACAGATGTCAGTATGTATCATACATTACATGTTTAATATCCACTTATATGTAAGTATCTAGCATGTGTATCTTTCTGTTTCTGGGTTACCTTACTCAGATTGATCTTTTCTAGTTCCCACCATTTGCCTGCAAATTTCATGATTTCCTTGTTTTTTAATTGCTTCATAGTATTCCATTGTGTAAATGTACCATAATTTCTCTATACATTCCTCAATTGACGGGCATCTGGTTGTTTCCAGATTCTGGCTATTACCAATAAAGCTGTTACAAATATGGTTGAGCAAATGACCTTATTGTATACTTGAGCATATTTTTGGATATATGCCTAGGAGTGGTATAGCTGGATATTGAGGAAGCATTGTTCCTAGTTGTCTGAGAAAGCACCAAATTGATTTCCAAAGTGGTTGTGCAAGTTTGTAAAGTGTACTCCCACCAGCAACGGACTAGGGTTCCCCTTTCTCCACATCTTCTCCAGAATGTGTTGTCACTTGAGTTTTCGATCTTAGCTGTCTGTTCTGATTGGTGTAAGGTGAAATCTCAGGGCTGTTTTGTTTTACATTTCTCTGATGACTAAGGATGTTGAACATTTCTTTAAGTGTTTCTCAGTCATTCCATATTCCTCTATTGAGAATTCTCTGTTTAGGCATGTACCCCATTTTTTAATTGGATAACTTGATTTGTTGCTGTTTAACTTCTTAAGTTCTTTATATATTCTGGATATTAGCCCTTTGTTAGATATAAGGTTCCAATACATATGCTGTCATTTTGTTCTGATGACAGTGTCCTTTGCTTTACAGAAGCTTTTCAGTTTCATGAGGTCCCATTTATTGATTGTTGCTCCTAAAGCCTTTACTGTTGGTATTCTGTTCAGAAAGTTGTCTCCTGTGCCAATGAACTCGAGTCTCTTCCCCACTTTTTTTCTAATAGGTTTAGTGTGTCTGGTTTTATGTTGAGGTCTTTGATCCACTTGGACTTTAGTTTTGTGCAGGGTGATAAGTATGGATCTATTTGTATTTCTCTACACGTAGATATCCTTTTAGACCATCACTTCATCATTTGTTGAAGATACTATCTTTTTTCCATTGTATGATTTTGGCATCTTTGTTAAAAATCAGGTGTCTGTAAGTGTATGGGTTTATTTCTGGGTTTTCTATTCCATTTCGTTTATCCACCAGTCTGTTTCTATGCCAATACAATTACAGTTTTCATTACTGTTGCTCCATAGCACAGGTTGAGATCAGGGATGGAGATACCTCCAGAAGATATTTTATTGGAGGGGATTGTTTTAGTGATTCTGAGTTTCTTGTTATTCCATATGAAATTGAGATTTTTTTTCTCTCAAGGTATGTAAAGAATTTTGATGGGAATTGCATTAAATCTGTGGATTACTTTTGGTAAGATGACCATTTTTACTATGCTAGTCCTGTCAAGCCATGAGCAGGGGAGAACTTTCTATCATCTGATAACTTCTTCTGTTTCTTTCTTCAGAGACTGGAAGTTTCTTTTCATACATTTCATTGACTTACCCCAAAGTACTTTATGTCCTTTGTGGTAATTATTAAGGATGCTGTTTCCCTATTTCTTTCTCAACCCTTTAGTTTTTTATATATAGGAGGGCTATTGATGCTTTTGAGTTAATTTTATATCCAGCCACTTTGCTGAAGGCTTTAATTTTCAAGTGTTGGAGTTCTCTGGTAGAATTTTTGGGGTCACTCATGTATACTATTATATCATCTGCAAATAGTGATACTTTGACTTCTTCCTTTCCAAATCGAATCCCCTTGATCTCCTTTAATTGTCTTATTGCTCTAGCTAGAACTTCAAGTACTATGTTGAAGAGATATGGAGAGAGTGGGCATCCCTGCCTTGTCCCCGATTTTAGTTGGATTGATTTAATTTTCTCTCCATTTAGTTTGACGTTGGCTATAGGCTTGTATATTGCCTTTACTATGTTTAGGTAAGTGCCTTGTATCCCTAATCTCCAGGCTAGAGCCTGGAGCCTGTGAAAACCCAGAAACTTTTCCGGAGCTGGGTGTCCTGAGGTGGGACCTGATGTTTTCCCCACTGTGGAGTTTTCTCCTGACAGGGAGTCCCAGTCTGTGGTGTTTTGGGGTTCACAATTCAGTCTAGGATGGTGAGTAGAGCATGCAGGCACAGAAGAGTGGCTCCATGATAGCAACTGGGTACCTGCAGGAACTCAGGACTTTTTCCTGAGAACTTTTGGTGAGGGAGAAGTGTTCAGTTGCATGACCTGAGGTCAGGCCTGATGTTTCCCTCACCACTGTGTCTCTTCCCAACAGGAAACCCAATCTCTGGGATCCTGGGGCCCGCAGTTCTGTCTGGGATGGTGAATCAGGTGCGAAGGTGGGACTCTAGGCTGGCAGCCAAGTGCCTGCCAGAGCCTAAGACCTTTTCCAGGGATTGTCTGGGTGACCGGAGGTTGGTCTCAATTGCTTTCTTCACCATGGGGTTTTCTCTAGACTGGAAATCCCAGTCTCTGGTATTGTTCATCCCACAGTTCTGTCTGGAGTGGTGATCAGAACACACAGGCTTGTGGCTCTGTTCTGGTGACTGAGCACCTGCCCAGATCCAGGAACTCTTCCAGGGTTTAGCTGTGTGACCTGAGAATAGACCCAATTGCTTCCCACACCATGGGGTTTCCTTTCACCTGGGAAACACAATCACTGGTGTTTTAGGGCCCAGAGTTTGGTCCATTGGTTGCTGTGCAGTCACTGCTATCCTGCTTGTCAGACACACTGTTTTCTTGACGCTGTCATCTTGAATCATCTGCTATTGTATCTCTTACACCTTAGATTCTTTCTTCCATCTCTTGTATTCTGATGGACATGCTTACCTCTGTAGTTCCTATTTTCTTTCCTAAGTTCTCCTTCTCCATGATTTCTTCAGTTTGTGTTTTCTTTAATGTTTCCATTTTCATCTTCAGATTGTGAACATTTCTGTTGATTCTTTCATATTATTTTCCTTAAACCCCTTCACCTGTTTGTTAGAACTGTCCTCTATTTCTTTCATTTCTTTCAGTGATTTAATCATTTCATCTCTAAAGGCCACAAACTGTTTGGCTGTGTCATCCTGTATTCCTTTATGGATGGCCATAATCTGTTTGACTTTATTTTCTTGTATTTCTTAATGGATTTTATTTGTTTCCTCCATTATCATTTTCATAAGCATAGATGTAATGTCATATTCTTGAATTTCACTTATGTTATGGTATTCAAGGTTACTTGCCTTTGGATAACTGGGTTCTCAAGATGCCATATTACTTTGGCTTTTGTTGATTGTCCTTTTCCACTGGCCTTTACCTATCTGGCTGTCTCTGCTGTTGGCTATTAGTTTCTGGTGCCTGCTGGAGTCTTGGTGGGGGGTTTCATGAAGAGGAATTCCACTTGGCAGGTGGTTGTTTCTGAAAGAGCTCTCCTTAGCTTTTTGTGTGTGGTTACTGAATGGTTGGTGCCTTTCAGGGAATTGCAACAGCTCTCCTTGGGTGTATGGTCCTGTGGGCTAACTGGGCTCCTTGGGAGCTAAGGGGCTCTCATCAGAGTAAGTTCAGGAGACAGCTGCCTTTCCACTAGCTTTCTTGCTCTAAATTTAGTGAGATGCTGATGCTCATACAGTATTTTCTGGGTACAGCCTTCTTGAAAAACCAGAGAGCCCAGAGATTTGGTTGGTTTCACTATGGAGACAGGCTGTGCTTTGGAGCAGCATCTGGGGCTGATCTCGTGGGTCCCAGCCATCCACAGGTCTGAGGTTGGAGCTCTTGCCCCAGTACCCAAGACATAATCATTGACAGGTGAGCACCGCATGCAGGCATGTGGCTGGTGGCTGACACCCCTTCCCTCCTGTCCTGAGCCTCCAGGAACCCAGGAAAATTTTCAGGGATTAACCAGGTGTCCTTAGGTCAAACCTGATGTTTTTCTCACCATGGGGTTCCTCACAATGGGGAGACCCAGTTTGTGGTGTTTTGAGATCCACAGTTCAGTCTGGGATGGCAAGTAGAGCATCCAGGCACAGCCAGTTACTTCCTTTACCATGGGATTTCCTCTCAAATGAGAAACCCAGTCTCTGATTTTTGGGGTCCACAGTTCTGTCTGGGATGGTGAGTAGCAGGACTGAGCACCTGTGGGAGCCTGGGGAACTTTTTTGGGGGTGGGAGAGGTGGGCTGCCTTTGCCCTGGTGACCTATGGTCAGTTAGACCAACTGCTTCCTGCAAAGAAAGTGGGAAAACCCAGTCTGTGGTGTTGTGAGGCCCACAGTTCAGTCTGGGATGGTTATCAGAGCACACAGGCATGTGGCTCTGAGCTGATGATCGATCAAGCACCTGTAGGAAGCTCAGGAATGCTTTGGGGGCTTATCTGAGTGACCTGAGATCAGACCTATTGCTTCCCATACCATGGATTTCCTGTCATCTGGGGATCACAGTCCTTGACATTTTGGGGCTGACAGTTTGGTCTGTTGGTCACTGTGCAGTCGCTGCTGCCCTGCTGATCATTCACAGTGTGCTCTTGGCATTGCCGCCTTGGATCTCACGTGGGGGATATTTTAATTCTTTTCAGGGCA
This sequence comes from Meriones unguiculatus, assembly GCF_030254825.1. Taxonomy (NCBI): domain Eukaryota; kingdom Metazoa; phylum Chordata; class Mammalia; order Rodentia; family Muridae; genus Meriones; species Meriones unguiculatus. The sequence continues at coordinate 36,960,529 of NC_083357.1, read as the reverse complement.
GCATTTAAACAACTTTTCAGTGTGACACATACCCCTCACTTTTTGCCTTCTTATGCAAAGTTTTCTGTACATAATTCATCATTTTCTTTCTGTCTGCACTGTTGTTACCAACATCAATTTTACTGGGATGTATTTCAGAAGATATGGTAGAAAATGATTACCTGCAGGCATGTTTTGTCATGCTGTTCTTCCCTGCAGCAAACATCTGCTCCCTGTTCTCCCTACTTTGTGTATGGCTATACCCAGCTATTCCAAAGTCTTGCCTGTTCCATAATGCTGCCATAGTGTTACACACATTATGGGGCATGTGTGGTCATTGGGGTCAGGAAACTGATTTGGACATTTTAGGGGCTGTATTTTGGCTGTATACACCTAGATATTCAAATGCAAGTTTCTGGACCTTAAGATATTAATTTCCTCTCTTGTATTCATTGATGCTCTTACATTCCTAATATTATTTACCTTTACAATTTTTACAATTTTTATTTTATTTATTACGTGTGTGTGTGTGCACATGTGTGTAGTTCACAGGGCAACTTGGGGAGTCTATTTTCTTCATCCTTCATGGGTTCCTGGAATCAAAATCAGATTGTCAGGCCTGTGTTGTGTGTGCTTTGCATTTGGAACACATACACTTATACAGTTCCTGAACAGATTCTGATTATGGTTCTGTACAAGCCACAATTGTGCACAAGTGCGCAGAAGGCATACACACACCACATACACTAAAACACCACACACACACACTCACACACACAGACATACAGTCCATGCACACACACACATACACCCACACCAGACACATACTTATACCTCACACATTCTTATACCATAAACATCCTCACATTCCACACCCTTCACATACATGTACAGCATACACACATACAAATGCACACATACCAAACATGCAAATACACATATCACATTCATATGCATGTATTCCACATATATGCATACATACATACCACACACATGTACAAACACACACACGTTTGTTTAGCAAGAATTTTGTGGAGAAAATTTTAACTTTACCACTAGTTTCATCTGAACTGAGGGCCTGGTCTGATGGGCAAGAATGATGTCACATTCCTAAGTGCCTCAGGTCTTAAAAAAAATATTTTCTCTGTAAAGTTCTCACTCCATGTTAGCTAAATTCACTTCATTGTGATTTTTGATAAGTCTAAACTGTTCCAGCATAGGTAAGGGTAGAAAGGCTTCATTTAGCTGCTGTCTATGAATGAATTGATAAATAGATACCCACATCTGGCCCTCAGTGAGACCTGGTAACTTCATTTCTTTCCATTTGTTGTGATAGCTACTATGTTCTACCTACAGGACTTACCTAAGAAGATTATGCTTTCCTTTAAGGAATATATGCAAAAAGCTACTGAAAGAAAATGAACCATATAGCTCTGAGAACATCCTCATGTAGGCATCAGAGCCTTGCAGCTCTGGCTCAGGCAGGATAGTGGTGGAGTTAGAGGAAATGCTGTTAAATTCTGTCCTGCCACCTGCTTGGGATTTTTTTTTGTGTGTGTGCTTCCATTTGTAAAGTTGGGACATTGAAATTGATTATTTCTTTTTAAAATGAAATAATGCCTGGCAATTAGAAATCACTGTATCTATGGAGAGGTAAATCCAATCTGAAGGACAGGAAAATCTCCTTAGAAAAGGCTATGTCCAAGATGCAGATTTCACAAAGGTAAACTTGGGATAAGAAGCAGTGATACAGATGTGCATGGCAGTTCAGTATCCAAATGGGTTCCATTGTGATAGGAACAGGGACTGTCTCTGACATGAACTGATTGGCCTGCTCTTTAATTATCTCCCCCTGAGGGGAAGCAACATTACCAGGCCACAGAAGAAGACAATGTAGCCACTCCTGATGAGACCTAATTGACTAGGATCAGAAGGAAGGAAAAGAAGTCCTCCCCTATCATTGGACTTGGGAGGGGCATGCATGCAGAGGGTGGAGGACAAGAGGGATTGGGACGGGAGGACGGAGAGAACCACAGGGGGGATACAAAGTGAATAAAGTGTAATTAATAAAGAAAAAAAAAGAGTAGTCACTCAGCATTCTATGGAGTGTGCAGGCTTCAGATCATGACTTTCTGGTCCTTATAAGAGTGGCCTGTGGTAGGAGCAGGCCCTGTGAGAGCCTCACTGCCAAGCAAAAGGAGACCACAGAGGTCTTTGCCAGGAGGAAAGAGTTTGGGCTTGGTGAACAGGTAGCTTATGTGCAGTAGATTTGATGAAATAGTTTAACCAAGATGATGTTTAAGGAGACTGCTAGTATTAACCTATAAAATATTTTCTGCAAATTTTGTTTTGTTCTTCACAATCCAGCAAAGAATAAATTGTATCGTTGGGTAATTCAGACAAATAAATAAGTTTAAAACTTGAGCCTACAGATAAAAGCTTGTAGGGAATAAAGGATGGAACATTAATTCAAGGCCAGAGCTCTGTTCTTTCTTAATCCCAGGCTGCCTATTAGGTACTAGCAGGTGAATCCCTGAACCATTCAGGAGACTAGCTGTAGGATGGAAAGAAGTAGAAAAGTTAAGACACTGCTGAAAGGAACCTCTTACTTGGGTTGGGTAGGAAGGATGAAATGAAGATGAGAACTAAAGGGAAAATGTGGGTCCATGATACTGCTAAATTGATGTTTTGGGAAGATCAGCTGCTGATGGAGGAGGAAGGAAGTTGGGTGTGCACTTTGGAGCCTGAGCATGAGAGTTGTAACCAAATGCACATGGTTTCCTACTAAAACATCACTGGGTAGCTGGGAAAAAGCCATGCCAGGGGCAGATGTGGATGCAGTCACATTTGACATTATTCCTGTCAATGTCCCTGGGTGAATACAGGCCCAGTGCTTTACAGCTCTTTACTGCACTGATGGTTGCTCTGCAAGCCCCACCATGTACCAGGGCCAGTGCTTGCTTAGAACTGAATAGTACTTGATCTTTTGAGTTTCTGTTTTCTGACTTACACACACCTGTGATAAATGTTCATCTTTTCTCTTAATGGGGATTCTGATGGCATCTGTTTGGCATGGTCAAATTTTCAGCATCCATACTCTGGTGCTTTGAGATTATAATTGAGTAAAATAAGAGCTACCTGAAAACACACTGAAATACTGCTGTAGTCACCAGACAACTGAGACATTTATTAAGTACCTAATAGGCTGGTAGTACATACAGGATAGATACACCAGATAATAGTCATATCTGAGTAGGTTGGGCTATGGAACAAGATCACAAGAGAGTTCATCATGTACTCAGAAAGATACAGTTTTTTGTTTGTATGTCTGTCTGTAAATGTGTATACATTCATGTAGGTGCATATACTATGTGGGTGCAGGTGCATGTGGATGTGTGTGTGTATGGAGACCAAAGGGACAATATTTGGTATTTTTCTTCAGGTGTAGTTCACCTTTTTCATTTCTGATACAGAATCAGTCTCGAATGGGCATCCCAAGAGTCCATATGTCTCTGCATTCCCAGCTTTGGGATTATAAGAACATACCACCATGTAGAAATAAGTTATAATTTTGGAGGGCCTTTTCTATTCACCTGTTGTAGCTCCCAAATAGTGACACAGCGAACTATTAGATTTATTCAACAAGCTTTAAGGTAGACATTTTCCATTATAACCCACTATGCTAATTAGGCTTCTTCCCAGCCACACACCCTAATTACTTGCCATATTTGTCCCACTTGGGCTGCTTCTGCTCCATCAGGTCAGTCCTCACAGCCAGCTGCTCATGATTATATTCTATCTCCCCCTCCTCTTCCCTCCATGTGGTCCCTACCTGAGACCCCTAACTGGATTGGAAGTCCAGCCTTTCTATCTCCTCTCCTCATTGGCTCTCAGCTTCTTTATCAGAGATAATTGGGGAGCAATATATATACAATATTGATACAAGAGATTCTTCATAGACTTTACAATACCCATGTGCAGACTGTAGCCAGAACTCAGTGCACAGAATTCAGCAGCTGAATCCTGGTGCATATCACACCAACCCTCAACATTACCATATTTGACATTTTTAAAACGTAGGCTCAACAGGTAAAACTCAGTTCTTTGCACCTGAAAGACAAGCACTAAACTTTTTGGCTGGCCTTGTTTCTGTAATTTTACATTTAAAAATTTTACATATGATTGACTGCTGGTTACTGGGCCCGCAAACAGCAGACCAGACTGCTATCCCACTTTCTCCACCTCCCATATGGCTTCTTTTTCCCCATGCTGTGTGCAAGTCAACTTTCTTACCTTTTCCCTCTTGGCTCTGCCATGCATTACAGGAATGAATGAACAGATGCTATTTTAACCTAATAGACTGCCATGCTCCCTACAGATTCCCTGGCCATAAGCTTCTGCTGGTCTGATAGCTCTAATGAAAAGGCCCACTCCATATGCCATTGGTATAAAGTTCTTTTGAAATGTATACACCTTACCCTTGTCTATTCAAATCCTGATTTCTCTCCCCCACTCTCTGGTTTCAACCCGGATATTGCATTGTGATACTTATTCTAAGCATCACCTGTGTCAACTTTTTGTAAACATGCCAAAATAAAACAACTAGCCACAATGTTGAGCAATGGAGAGGAAGGAGTAGGCAGGAGAGGGGAGGAGCCAGAGGACAGGAAGGAGTGGGAGGCAGAGGAAGAGAGAGCAGAAGCTGGGAGAGCAGAGGTTGGAGGAGAGATCTTGGATGATGTGGAGAGATGTACTGGACTCAATGTATCACTAAAAGCAAGCATACTGTGGGAAATCTGAATGGTAGAAACCACGTGGGCTTGGAGGTTTAGGAAGGAACAACTATTGCCCAGCATTGTGATCTAAGTTAACTAAATAAATCACAGTCTCTGTGTGGTGATTCGAGTATACAGCTGATTAGGACTAACAGCAGCATTACTAAAAGATAATTAATAGTAAATTTTAACAACAACTTACAACAATATGCCCAATACTTCAGTCATATCTGAAAATTTGTTAATCCTGAGATTCCCAAGAGAAAAAGCAGTTCCACCATTGTGAGCCAAATTTGATGCAAGCTTTAATTAAATACTTGACCAGAATGGTCTTTGGTCAGGACCACTCCTTAGAATTTCCAGCTGACTGGTAATAAGACATATATTATAGGGGCTACTTAAGGATAAACCCATACAACCACTACATATCCTCTTGTGATTTTTATTATTTTCCAACATTATTTTATTATTATATTATTTTACTCCCAGCATCCCAGGAAGTTACCTGATCCTTGGACAGGTGGGGCTTACAGGTTAATTTTGGGTCTTAGGAAATGACTTCCTACGCACTCCATAGAGGCGTCCCCTTCTGCATTTTAGTCTATCCGCAGATGTTCAGAAGCCTTGAGAGCCCTTTACATCTCAGTTCTACACGACTGTGTCAGGGAAAAAGTACATTAAAACTTCATGACACAAAGTAAAATGAATTGCCAGGTTCTTGTTTTAGAATTCCTCGAATTTAGAGATAGATGAAAGATAAATAAATGATGCTATAAACAATGAAAAATAAATTATATTCAAGACTTCTGTCCCCTCTGATCAAATAATAAGTATTTCAAATATTATTTGGGGTAGTAAGGAAGTGATACTATAAAAATAAACACATTTCTCTGGCATCTTTGTCCCTCTGTGTTACTGTGTGTGAAAAGTTTTTCTCCCTGTGGTCCCTATGATAGGGTCTGGTAAGCTTTGCAAACCAGGACTTCTTGAGAAGCATGAGAAGCATTAGACACATGAGAGAGAAGATTGGTGCAACTCCAGCTGCCCTGTGAAGAAGGGAAAGCTGAGAAGAAAAAAAAAAACAAAAAAAACCAAAAAACAAAAAACTGTATACTCCTAGAAGCTGGGAATTTAAATCCAAAGCCACTGCAGGGGGCTGGGGGTGTAGTGGTGCTTTCTCCTCTTGTCCCCCTTCTTCATCATTCTTTCCTTTTGCAAGTAAAACATATATTTCAAAAATCATTTATTTTTGTTGAGGATTATTTTTAAGATGCCGACCCTGCTGTGCAGTGCTTACCTGTTCACTCACTAAGCATCATCGGTTAAATGTGCAGGGAGCAGGAACAGGATCCCAGTCCTTCTACAAATAGCAATGTGCTCAGGTCTCACTTTGTTCTTCCTCAGTGACATGGCTAGGAAGTGACTTCTACAGCTGCCTCTGTCTCCCTGGGAGTTTGCACTCAGCCTTTCTCACAGAGTGGGCCTGCCTGAAAGCTCCAGTAGTAATTTAACACAGAGCACTGTGTCTGCCGTGATAAAGAAGTTTCCTTCCTTTTTTCTCTAAGTTGTTTATGGGTATGGTAGTTTATCATAGCACTAGAAAACTTGGTACCAGGTTTATGGTGTATTGCTGTCACAGACCTGACCGTATTTTGTAAAGGATAATGAAAAGACTTCGGAACTTTGGACTGGAAAAGCCATTGAGTATTCAAAGTGTGGTGAGCAGGTTAGCAAAGCCATAGAGTACTCAGGACATGGTGAGCTGTTGTGGGACGTTGGAGGATAAACCTGAGGCAGTACAGTGAAGTTTCAGATGGAAGCAAAGACTCTCTTAGGTCCATTTGACATTTGAATGAAAAATAATGGTTCTGCTCAGTTGGGGATGAAAAATTAGACATGATTAACATGAGACCAACAACACTAAAGTAAACCCTTTGCTCTACTAGGACAATTGATGCTGTTTAACTGAAAAAATCTAGTGGTGATTAAGAAGAGACCAGCATCTTTCAATAAGTCTGAGATTATTTCCCTAGGGTCAGCACACAGAACCTATGGTTCAGAGTGGGCCAAAGCTGCATGTCATGTGGCAGCCAAACTTGGTAATGTCAGAGCCACCCAGGTGGTGCTGGTTTTGAAGGCATGAAAGGGTCTTGGAGAGCAGCTAAGACTTAGCATTGTATGGCAGGGCTGGAGTCCCTGAAGAGAGGAGAGGAGAGGCTCTTGGTGAAGGATCAGCACACATGCAGAAGAGATCCTAGCTTTTAGGAAGTGCCAGCACCATGGAACAACTGCCAAAGGCAGCAACAGCCATGGAGTAGAGCTGCCCTGAGCAGAGAAGGGCTGGGTGTGCTGTGCCAGAAGTCCCAGATTCTGACACTGGGTTGGACTTTGGTTTTTGCTTTGATCTGATTGTGAATGTGCCTGGTTCTTCCCTCTTGGAATAAGAAAGTAGGTAATTTATTTTTGTTTTACAAGAGATCATGGTTGAGAGAGTTTGAAACTTTAAAGATACTTCAGAAGTTTAGAAAGACTTTTGTGTTTCAGAGATATTTTTGGTATTTTAGAGATACTGGCTATTTTACAGACTTTGGATATTTAAAAATATTAAACTTTTAAAGTGTTTGCATTGTTAAGACCAATGGGACTTTTGTTGTTTAAGTTGTATATTTCCATCATATATTCTCCATGTTTATTTGTTTGTTTTTGTAAAGGGTAAAATATTTTCTTTATTTTTTATTCTCTTTACATCTCAATATTAGTTCCTTCCTCCTCTTTACTCCTAGTTCCTCTCCTCCATTTCTCTCTCATCCTCCTATCTCCCCTCCTCTGCCCCTCAGAAAAGGGGACTGCCCCACACCACTAACTCACCCCAGCACATCCCGTCACATCAGGACTATGTACTTCCTCTTTCATAGTGTCCTGGCAAGGCAGCCACACCAGGGGAAAGATCAAGAAGCATGCAACAGAGACCATATCAGAGACAGTTGCCGATACCCTATCTAGGAGTCCCACATGGAGGCTTAGCAGCCCATTGGGTATGTATGTATAAAGAGCCTATGTCTAGTCCATACATGGTCCTTCGTTAGTGCTTCAGTATCCACAAACTCCTCTAGGTCCAGGGTAGTTGGGACTGTGGGTCTTCTTGTGAAGCTCTTTCCCATCTGGGTCCTTCCATGCTTCCCCCAAGTCTTCTATAAGATTCCCTATGCTCTGCTCATTGCTTGGTTTTGAGTTTCATTTTCTGTTTTCAATCTGTTGCTAGGAAGAGACTCTCAGAGGACAGCCATGTTGGACTTCCGTCTGCAAATATAGTAGAGCATCATCAATAGTATCAAGAGTTGGTTCTCTCCCACGGAGTGGGTCTCAGGTTGGGCCAGGCATTTATTGCACATTTCCTCAATCTCTGCCCTATCTTTATCACTGTTCATCTGTAGGAAGGGTAAATTCTGGGTGAAATATTTTGTGGATGGTTTGGTGTTACCCTCCCTTTACCAAGAATCATGTTTGGTTAGATGGTGGCCTCTCCAAGTCTCCATGAACGGAGTCATGTTTTACAGACACAGAAATGTCATTCCCATAGAGCTCCCAGGTTAAGTAAGAAGAGGGGACAGAGGAATTTTGAGCCCAGATCCTCCCCCACTGAAGCCTGGTGCTCTTTCACTATACTAGCCACTCAGTAACAGTAGACATTTTGGAGACCACCATGGAGAAATCTGTTCTCATCCTCAGTGTATTTCTGGCATCAGGGGACTATCATGTCACACCTTAAGGCAATTCCTGTTAGATAGTTTAAAATATTTTATCATTTCTAATAATGTATATGTATGAGTGTCTATGGAAGTAACTTTAGGGGAGGCCAGAGGCATTGAGTCCCTTTAGGGCTGGATGGCAGGCACTGATCTATTCTCCAGCCCCCTCATCAAATACTTTTGTTTTTCACATTGACCTTGAGCATTGCTCTTCAGCCTCAGGAAAACTATGTATGGGTCACTTCCTCTGACCATCCAGATCCTAGAGGCTGTCTCTATAACAGACCTGCTATGGTTGGAATAAGAAATGTTTCTTTGGACCAGTATATCAAACACTTGATCCCCAGATGGCCATGTTACTTTCAAAATGGTGGAAATTTTAGGAGGTTTGCCTAATTGTACAAAATGGGTCACTGGAGGTGTGTCTTTGGGTCTCCCACACTTCTTGTCATCACAATGATGCAGACTTAAATTTTTAAGTTGTTCTGTCTGGTACTTTGTCCCAGCAGTAAGAAATCTGACTGATATAAGGGCATAATGAAATTAGATATCCAAGGCACAGCTGTGGCTTTGTCAATATGCTGCTTTGAGCTACTGTGGTATGTGTGTGTGTGTCCACATGTGTGTTTAGAGGGTAGCAGGGCAATGTCGTTTTGCTAAGTTTTTTTTAAAGAAGGGCAGAAGGCAAGTGTGTGCTTTTACCCTTGACACGCCTCCCCTTTCTTTCTAAAAATCATGGATGGGTGTGGTCACAGCTCAGGCCTAATGTCTGGGTGAGTGCTAGCTTGGGTATGGTCTCTTAAGCCCACAAAGCTAAAGTAACCCAAATTTTTCCTTTCATTCTTTTCTTTCTTTCTTTCTTTCTTTCTTTCTTTCTTTCTTCTTTCTTTCTTTCTTTCTTTCTTTCTTTTCTTTCTTCCTCTGTTTGTCTCTTTCTTTCTTTCATCCATTTATTTACTTATTTTATTCTTAGTTTTATAAACACATATAATCCATTTTAGTCCTTCTCCCATAATTCTATGTCTGATCTTTCCCTTTTCTCCTGAATTTGGAACTTATTTCCAAGCTCCCTTTCTACTTTTTTTCATGTGTCTTTGTGTCCCACTGAGTTCAAACAGAGTTGCCTGAAGAAGAATGTAATGACAAGTTACTAACTGAGGAATGGGCAAATTATCAATGCTCCACTGAAGAAAATGATACCCTTTTTTCCAGCTGCCATTAACTATTGGTAGTTCCTGTTGGGTGGACTTCTATGATGAAGTGTTGATAGGTTCAATTTTGTACAGGCCTTGTGCAAGTAACCATAGCACATAAAGTCATGAGAGCACCAGCTATGTCATATCTAGAAGATACCATTATGCAGGAGACTTCCCCAACTTCTGGCTCTTACATTCTTTCTGTCCTTCTTCCCTTCTTCCATGATGTTTTCAAGTCTTCAGGGTGTGTGTTGGGGATTGCAGAGCAATACAGATATGCCATTTAGATGTCCCATTTGGGTCAGGCATTCTCTGAACATTGACCAGTTGTGAGTTCACTGCAAATAGAAGCTTCTTTGACCGAGGCTGAGAGCTGCAATAACTTAAGGTATAAAAATATTAGTTTGATGCATCCTGAGATGATTTTAGAAGTAAGACCCTGGGACTGTGTGCTGGATAGCTTTATGTCAACTTGAGACAAGCTAGAGTTATCTGAAAGGAAGGCACCTCAATTGAGAAAATGCCTCCATAATATTTAGCTGTAGAGCATTTTCTTATTTAATATTTGATGGTGGAGGGCTCAGCTCACTGTGAAATCCTTGGCCTGGTGGTCGTGGGTTCAATTAGAAAGCGGACTGAGCAAGCCATGATGATCAAGCCAGTAAGTAACACCCCTCCACAGCCATCAGCTCCTGTCTCCAGGTTCCTTCCCTGTTTGAGTTCCTGCCCTGACTTTCCTCAACAATGTACTGGTGCCTGGACATGAAGGCTGAAATACACCCTTTCTTCTCCAAGTCATGGTGTTTGATCATAAAAATAGAAACCCTTACTAAAACAGATTGCTTCCCTGAAAATCAAGTGCTGTAGAAGGAAGTTGTTTTACTTGCAGCAAAAGCAATCTTTAACTCAAATACCTGCATAACACCATATGACTTTTATGTGACTGTATCTGTATTGATCCTATTTGGTGGCTGCCCTAATTGGTAACTCTGAGGACTGGTGTTTCTAGTAGGTGTTTTCCATGGTTCCCACATATGTGCTTACTCACTCATTGTGGCTCACCTGCCTTGTAGGGACTAACCAGCTTTTCAATATCAAAAATTCTCTGGAGCAGCCAGAAGATGGGTGTTTATACAATGCATCACTTCTACAGTACAGAGTATATGCAATAGGAAAGTGATGGCTAGAGCAACCCTGTGTCACTTTTGGTGAGTTAATCATCCTTGAGGCTGCCAGTGTCTGCTCTGTCATCAAGACTTCTCTACAGGCACAGAAGTAGTGGTTGGATCGATCACATGAACATGAGTCTCTGGTAGTCTATCCACCTGGTCCTTTGCACATGCTTGAGTGAAGTGAAACTTTCTCTCTGTGATGATTGCAAACAAAATATTTTTTATGGTAGCACACTGGCATCTGGACACTTCCCAAACTAAAGCCAAAACTGCAGGAAACTAATGGACATGAAAATAATATTATATATATATATATTCCTTTTGCTTTCTGATATATTGAATGTTCTAGAGTCCTTTAAAAACATTTGTTCAAACCTAAAATAATATGGCAAAACCATGCTCTAAACTACCCAAGGTTTCTATGTATTCTTAACAGAATCTTTGTGTCATTCATGAGTGTGGTTATGCTACACTGGGGGTATGCCAGGCACTGAACTAAGCAATAGTTGGGCAAAACTACATAATAGAAAGAGATAACAAAGACAATAACCAAAGAAGCCCAACATTAAATATACAGATGTAAACATACAGCCTCTAAAAATTATAAAATGATGCATATTCTTATACATCATTTGAGTTGGGATGACAGGACAGGACCAAGACCATATCATTTGAGCTTCAGCCTGATGGCTGGTTTAGGTTGGACTCATATAAGGATAATCCTAAGAAACAGATACTCTTTTTTTTTTTTCAATGCAGTTTATTCAGGAACCTTCAACAATCCTCGGACCCTGGGGAAAGCCAGCCCACAGCTTAAATAGCCTCTGGGTAGCCAACCCAGGCGTGCCACGTGGGCAATGCAGATAGGTCCACATACATGGAAGCAAGCCAGATCCTCAGCCTTAGCCAAATGTGGAATTGTTCGTGACAGAGAGCACTTACCATTGGGAATGTAGAAGGCGGAAACCAGCTCCATCTTTAAGGCATAGCATTCCGCAGTTCTCTACATTTCCCCCTTTTTGTTTTAGACGCATCAGGCAAGAGTAGAGGTCTGATCTCTGATATTAGAAATAAATTGGGACTTTGTACCGATGTTCATTTAGGTGTCATCCACCCAAAGAGCATCAGACCCGTCCGATACCTTTTTCTCAGAGGCGGGACCTGGGGCATCAACCCGCATGCAATCAGACATGCTCTTCTCTGGGTCGAAAGCTGCTGACCCTGAGTGCAGTGCTTAGCCTCGCATTCTGAGCGTAACATTTTAGCTTTTTATGGTATCCAACCATGCTTGGGGAGAATGTCCTGCTTCAATGGCTGTAAAGGCCTGAATGATCATGGCTGCATCACACTGTTGTGAGACTCTAATCTTGCATATATACCACAGGCAAACCAAGGAGACCAACACCAGAAGGCCTGCTAACACTCCCATGCCTGCCCATTCCTTCAGATGATTCATGGCTGCAGCAATCCATGTTGATAATCCTGTGGCTAGTCCTGCGTCCACTCTGGTAGAATTTACTGTGACAATGGCCACTCTCAGCTGCTCCATCGTAGTATCGAATTCTCCAGTCCAATTACCTAAAATATAGCTCGACAATTGTTTAGACAGATTTGCAGCACAGGAAAAATTCTCATGTTGTATGCTAGTGACACAAAGTCCAGCATACTTTCATTGACAGCCAGGTTGAGCGATTTGCCATAGGGTATCAATTTGCTCCTGCAAGAGGTCAATCCTCTGATTGACCACCATCAAGCTTCCTTTTAGTTGAGCATTAATTCCTTTATGTACAACTAAGACATGAGCTACATTGGCTAAATGATTATTCAGGGTCTGAGCAGTCTGCCTAGTATGACTCATGGCTAATGCCCTGGTGGTAGCTCCAACAGCCGTCAATGAGATGGTAGTAACAATGGTGGCTGTAGTTCCAAGATCCCTTTTCTGTCTGAAGAGAGTCATAGCGTGAGGGGCATCAATGGGCACAGGCACCCAGTGAGGCATGCGAGTAACCAGGGCATACCTAAATTTACTAGCATTCCAGCATTGGGCAAAAAAGCAAGTATCATTACCACAATTACTTGGCTCTATCTGGCTAATAATGAATAAAAATGGGGATATAGACAAACAGGTGTGGGTTTATAGGAAATATTATGAGAAGCCTTAACCCCTCGTTGGAACATCATGCGTCAGTTCTAGAACTAGCAGTGGTGGTGTCCGAGGTCTGAGTACGTTCAGGAGACTATTGCCCCCAGGGGCGAGACGTGCTCCATGCCAATTGACTAACTCCATGTTTTCCTCCAATTTTGAAAGTCATTTAAGGTTCTTAAATTATTTTTTTCCCTTTTTTTTTAAATTTTTCATCAATTACACTTTATTCATTCTGCATCCCCCCATAAGCCCCTCCCTCCTCTCCTCCCAATCCCACCCTCCCTCCTCCTTCTGCTTGCATGTCACTCCCCAAGTCCACTAATAGGGGAGGTTCTCCTCTCCTTTCTGATCTTAGTCTGTCAGTTCACATCAAAAGTGGCTGTATTGTCCTCTACTATGGCCTGGTAAGGCTGCTCCCCCTCAGAGGGAGGTGATCAAAGAGCAGGCCAATCAGATTATGTCAGAGGCAGTCCCTCTTCACATTACTATGTAACCCAATTGGACTCTGAACTGCCCTGGGCTACATCTGTGCAGGGGTTCTGGGTTATCTCCATGAATAGTTCTTGGTTGGAGTATGAGTCTCTTGGAAGTTCCCTGTGTTCAAATTTTCTTGTTCTGTTGCTCTCCTTGTGGAGACCCTGTCCTCTCCAGCTCTTACTATTTCCCAGTTCTTACCTAAAATTCCGTTCACCTGCCCAACAGTTGCCCATCCGGCTCAGCATCTGCTTTGATAGTCTGAAGGGCAGAGGCTTTCAGAGGCCCTCTGTGGTAGGTTCCTAGGTTGTTTCCTGTTTTCTTCTTCTTCTGATGTCCATCCTCTTTGCCTTTCCGGATGGGGATTGGACATTTTAGTTAGGGTCCTCTCTCTTGCTTAGTTTCTTTAGATGCACAGGTTTTAGTGGGTTTGTCCTATGTTGTATGTCTATATGAGTGAGTATATACCATGTGTGTCTTTTTGCTTTTGGGACAACTCACTCAGGATGATCCTTTCCAGATCCCACCATTTACCTGCAAATTTCATGATTTCCTTATTTTTCATTGCTGAGTAATATTCCATTGTGTAGATGTACCACAATTTCTGCATCCATTCTTCAGTTGAGGGGCATCGAAACAGATACTCTTATGATGGGATAAAAACAGTCTTAGCTGGCAATAAAGACCTGGTGTGAGAGTGAGACATGAAAAGTGGGAATTTTTTCTTGGCTGGATATAAAGGAGGGTAAAAGAAGAAAGACAACAGGGCAAGGTCCAGGCGAAAGGCACATCAGAAGGAATAGGAGAGTAGGAAGGAAGAGAACCTGTCCAGGATTGTCTTGTCTGAAAAGCGATATATTAATAGAGAGAAGGTGTGCCAGAATGTGGTTGCCATAATAGAAAGAAGAATCTATGTTGCTCTGATGAAGGCTTCTCCAGAGAACCATCCATTCACAAGGATCTGGTGATGGATTAGAAGTAGAGGAGACATCAGGATTCTGTGTGGCTGGTCTTAGAGCTTTAGCTCTTTATGTTAACAAATCCTAGAGTAGGACAACTAAGTATCCAGTTGGTACCAGGTGTCATTGACATTTGGGATTTCTCCATATGTAGACAGTAACTAAAATCATTAGAGAGTAATGAAGTTACTTACTTCTTTGGTTGTTTTTGTTCTTGAAGACACATTTGTACTTTAGAGTTGTGATGATGATGTCTTTCCATACTGGTCAAGGTCCTGCATGACCAGTTCTTATTGTTGCTCTCCAGCTACCACCACTGCTTGCTGCCATAATTGTGAAGGTCCTAAATAGAGACAAGAGCATACATATCTTTTCTGTCCTGTTCCTGTGACAGAATAGACAAACACTGCCTATCCTGAGCCTAGCCTCCCTGCCCAGACCTACAAATTGTATCACAGATTATGAGACTACCCGTTTTGTTTTCTTAGGGGTCTGAATGTGGTAGGTGGCAGAAACACCCTCTGCGTCTGTGCAGCAGCTGATTTAAACATATTTTAAAATGGAGAACATGAAAAGGCTGGTATGAATGCCCAGCTGGACTAAAGTCAAGCAAAGCAGGAAAGAGAAGGAAGGTGGCCAAGTCAAAATGGGCAGCAGGCGCCTGGCTATGGCCATTGGTCCTGGCAATCATGGAGGCCTGTCTGGAGCATGGTCTCTAGGAAGCCAGCTTCCCAACGTTTCTCTGAGCTGATTGCTCCCTGAGGCCTTGAAGTGCCCTGGGTGCTAACTACCTGCACATTTCCACTCCCACCCCCAAAACTTCATGAGCTCATCAGGAGGCCATGCCAAGGAGCCTCCCAACCTAAGCCATTTGCAGAGACTTGCATCTGAGCCCTTTTGAAGGTGCTCTGTGTGAAATCGCTTTTGAGTTTCCATGTGAATGCTTGTTCAGGCTCTGCCTCTTTGCTAAGTCATAATGAGTTACACAGAAGAGTGCTCCGAAGAATAAGTCACAGCCACTTCTGTGAAATGAGCTAACCTTGGGTCCAGATATGAAAATAAATAACCAGGCCTGTGGGCTAGGCCCAAGGCTCAAATGATTGGATTTCATATAAAGACTTCTTTCAAACTTTTTAATAAGGGATTGCAAAACCCTCAAGTCTGAGTTAAGAGGCCCTGTAAACAAATCCAGACATAAGCACAAGGGCCCCTTGCTTCTGCCTCCTCAATCATTAGACTTTCCTCATTCACAGCTGACACCAATATCCAGGATCTTTTAGAAAGGTGTTTGAGGTGGGGGAATAAAAATATTGATTATAAGTAATATTAAACCAAAAATATCTTTCTTCATGGGTGGGTCTGAGGTGCTGAACTAGTTCTCATGAGAAAGTATGTTCTCATTGTCTACTGTGCAGAGGTCTAGCCACTAGCAGGTTCAGAACCTCTGCCACAGATGTGCTATGGTCTTCAGTGTGTGTAGACCCTGCCAGGATGTCCTCCTGCACTGCACCCTGCAGGAGGACTCTTTTATTCACAAGGTGTTGATGGATCTATACTCCATGAAAGTAGAGCTTATGGTGAAGGAAAGTCAAGAACTTAGGGATAGAAGGACAGTGTGTAGAGATACCAAGAGTTCTTTTGGTCAAGCTATTGTGCTTGGGATGCTGGGTCATATTGTTTAGGACTTTAAAAAAAAACCTTGGGATTGGTTATAGAAATAATTGTATTAATGTTTTTACCACCTGTTCCAAGAAAGTTACTCAGGCTTCCACATTCTAGACATGACTATTGGAAAAACATTGATGGGTAAAGAAGATACATTACAGCAGAGAGCATAACATGCAGGTAGCCCACCTCAGAAAGCACAAGGAGTGGTGCCAGGTCTAATCTGCTCTTTCAGGCTGTGAAGAACCATGTGACAAGTATAAGGAAGGTTTGGCATATGGGATGCCAGGGGACTTCAGGCAGAAGCCTTGAAGGCCTAGTTGCTGGAGATAGCAGCTAAAGGGGAAGCCATAAGAGGAATCCAGCCACGGAGCTAAGGACCTTCCCATGCATATTATTCTTTTTTTTAAATTAAAGGTTATCTTCTCTGAAAATCAGAGTTCTCACCATCCTTCTGTGAAAGTCAGTTTTCAAAAAATTGGTACACAGGACTTCTAGAAACATAGCTTTTGCACTTCCAATTTACTACTAAAATGTAGGTTTATTTTTAAAGAAATGTATACTTTAATTTTCATTATTTGAGAGTTTCATGCATGTATGCAATACATCTTGATTATATTCTTCCTCCCATTTCCTCTTTCTAACTCTCTCTGGTGGCCTTCCTATTTCTCAACATAGTTCTCTTCCAACTTCATGTCCTTTTACATAAATATAAAACACACTGAATCCAACTAGTGTTGTCCATATGCCCATGGGTGTGGGGTTATTCATTAGAACATGGGAAGCCTATCAATGGCAACCTCTACAAAAGTGACTCTTCCCCCTCAGTAGCCATCAGCTGTAATTAGCTCTTCTGCTAAGCCCGGGCATGAAGAACCCCTTTCTGCTCCATGCTGAAATTTTTAGCTGATTTGATCTTCTCTAGGTCAAGGTCAACTACAGTTTTGGAATGCTGTTTTGAAGTTGGAAGATTACCTTATGTTAAAATACTGTCATGTTTGTGTGCCACAGATTTTTTTTAAATAAAAGGCATATCTAAATATTAAGTCATTATTGTGACATATGTGTGATGTTGTAGTTTGTTTAAATAATAGCTAAGTTCTAACATCTAACATCTATGTCTATTGTCTATATATCATTTGTCTTTATTCTTTTATCATCTTTACATATTCCATGCATTATCTGCCTGTCTACCTTTTTACATCTCTGTCTTTTAGATCTCCTATGTATATCCATTATTTATCTATATCTATTATCTATTTTCTACTTGCGTTGTAGAAACACCTACATTATGAAGTATACATTAACCTATAAACACAAAACTATTTTTATTAGTCACTTGCAACAATAAGAAGAAACAAAAAGACATTAAAAATTGTATTTAGAAATAATCTTTAACCAACAGAAAAACTTTGAGAATAGTACAAAGGCCACGTTCAAACAGTTCTATTTCCCGTATTAGCTGGCTCTCCAGGAAAAGCAAGACTCTGGGTGCCCACTGTCCTTGCCCCTGTATCACTTGAGCTTCTTCCATAAGATACAGGTTCGTGACACTCTTCCTTGACACTGTGGTTAATGACTTTGTAGAGTATCCTTATGTTTGGGATACAGTGCTTAGGCATGTTTGACCAGAATATCACTGGTGTGGTACTGTGTTTTTCTCATGATACCTTGTCACTCTGCAAACTGATAATGATATTTCTCATAACTTGTAACAATTATTTGATCATATGATAAAGATGCTCTGTCATTATATCCACTATAAATTTACTTTTGATTTCTTTTGCAATCCATATTTGGTGTGGAGATAATTTTGAAGCTGTTTGACATCTGCTTTCTATTCACTCACCCATGTACCTTTGCATCAGTGATGCTATTCTAAATAGAATAAATGACTACTAAAGGATATTTTTAGATGCTTTTATTCTTTTCTATGCAGTAGCTTACATATAGTCTAAGGAAGACTTCTCTGTCCTTAAGAAGTCATATGTTTGTCATGTTTCATGAACTTTTTATCTTGCAATTATAACTTTTTACTGTCATTGTTTTGGTTATTAGATTGTCTGGAATTTGTCCTCTAGACTCCCTTCTATCTAGTGTCTGTGCCTTCTGGGTATCCCCCTATTATTATTCAAATCCTTCCTTATTTTCTGGCACGATAGTATGTTTTAGGTTCATCTTGTACTTCTCAGTGCTGAGCCATTCATTTATCCAGAGATCTGTTTCCTTTCAGTAGTGAAGGAGTTTATCTGGATGCCAAGAATTAGAATCTATGCTACTAGCTTATCCTGTTCCCAAACAGTTCTGTGGGCAATATTAAGAAATTCACATTCCCCCTCCTTCTTTTCTTCCTCTTATGCCACATACCAGCAGGCTACTGAGTCCTTTCAGTACCACTGCAAAGGGGGGATTCTTTGCTGGCAAAACATGCACATAAAACACTTTTAAAAGTGACAACATTTGCGATAGGTTAGACAGAAGATCTCATAAGTATATAGCTCAAAAGTTTCCATGATCATGTAAAACACTATATGGGCATCTGATAGATACAGACCCCCAAAGGTACAGGCTATCCATGCTTATAACAATGAGGTGAAAGAGTCAAAACTTAAATCATTTTATTACCTGGTGAATATTCATTAAGTAACTTCATTTATATCAGGCCCAATTTACATATACCCAAAGAACTGGTAACTATCTTTAAGTTGTCATACTATACACAATCCAAGTCAGAATAATAATTAAAAGGAGGTTTGTCAAAATAATGTTTCCATTTGGTTAGTATAGTGAATATTTTCATAATCAAAAATGTGTAGTAGAAATACTATTGGCTTTTAGATCATAATGAGAGATAAAGGCCTTTCCGGATTACAGACATTATTAAGAGGAGTGGGCAAAAAGTATGGGACAGAGAGCTTCAGAGCCACCCCTCCCCCCCCAGGGAAGTGATGCCCTCTTTCAGGTGGTTGTAGATGTTTATTATGCTACTGATGAGCAAGATTATTGAGTTCAGGATTGGAGCCCTGCCAGGCAGAAATAGAGCACAGGGGAAGTGAGGGACTTCAGGCCTTCTCCAAGCCACAGCACCAAAATGAAGACAAACAAGCACACACAGAGATTTTCTTATAGTTGAAAGTTTCTGAATGAAAAATGCTCACAAGACATATAAGCCTTGTGGTGGATGAGCCCCTGAGGATGACAAGGGGGAGCCTGTGAAGTGATCTGGCCTCACTGTGCCACTGAGGAATGCTAGAGCTGGGTCTTACCCAGGGTATGGGGGAGGATCCTCTGTTGGTACCTGTTCTTGAATGATTTTCCAAGGGAACTGGGCTTATGTTAAACCACAATGATCCTCATATTCCAAACCAACAAAATTATATTAAAAAACTTCAATATAAAGTTGGAGAGATAGCTCAGCAGTTAAAAGCACATGCTGCTCTTGCAGAGGACATAAATTCTGTTCATAGTATCTACATCAGGGCAGCTCACAACTGCCTATGACTCTAGTTGTGAGAAACCCAGTACCCTATTCTGTTGTTAGGGACACTCTGCCCAAGTACACTAACCCACCCTTTGTAAGTCTGAAATCACTGCACGTAGACCATCACTCACATATGCAATTGGCAAGAGTTTTATTTCTCAAATACCTGCATGCAGGGGTCAAACCAATTTACAAAGGTGCACAGGCTTTTTTTTTTTTTTTTTTTTTTTATAAGAACCTAGGGGAATTCTAGCAAGAATTAGGTAATCTAAAACATCATTGGTGGGTGCTGAGGAAGTTACAAGGGTTGATTCCTAATTGGCTTGTGTCCAAGTGGTCTGGGCTGCATTCCTATGCCATGAATGTTTAAC
Source organism: Meriones unguiculatus (assembly GCF_030254825.1). Taxonomy (NCBI): domain Eukaryota; kingdom Metazoa; phylum Chordata; class Mammalia; order Rodentia; family Muridae; genus Meriones; species Meriones unguiculatus. Next base: position 36,940,562 of record NC_083357.1, on the reverse strand, counting down.
TACAGGATGAAATGAGGCTGCCCGGCACAAATGCCCCAACCTGAGACAAGATATTTTCCCATGCTTGTGGTTATCACCAGGCTGTTCCTTGGATAGAACATTTTATGGTCTTGTTCCTGGAAATGGTGAACTATGGCCTAGTTTCTGGGACTGATGACTTTTCTTTTAAAGTCAGGCCTGGTCCTAAAATGGAGACAAATTAGAGTTTGTATCATCCTTTCACCTCAAACACACACATTTACAAAGAAAATCTTTAAAAAACCAAGTCCTTACTGAATCAGGACTATTGTCTATTGACTGCCAATTATTTATAATGCTATACATTCTTTATGTTCCTTTTATAATAAAAAGAGCCATTTAAAAGCTCTCATTAGCCTTATAGCTTCTGTTTTATTCGTGGAGAAAATTAAGTGATATGATCCTCACCATAGCGAAAACCAAGGGTTCTTCCCATCAGATAACAGGCAGCTCTTTCTTCTCTGCATAAAGACATTGCTATTAATCAAACTCACAATTAGTCAAACTCAAAAATGGTTACCATAATTCAGTGACTTCTTAAAGGAAAAAAAATGCATCTCAAGTGTTGAAATTTCTGGGTATGCATATAACTTTTTAGAAGCAAACCCTTCTATAGATGTAGAAAGATTATTTTTCTATCACATGACTTTTTCAAAACCTTTTTATCTTTATTTTTTCTTTTAAAAAGTTTAATAATCAGATTAAGTTATAGAAAGTCTTAACTTTAGGTGGCTAGCCATTTTTAGGAAGGAAAAGTTGTTAAATAATCCTACATTTTAGGATCATGCTATGTGCTCAGGCATCTGGAAAAGAACATTATAGAGGTGAAATCAATTCTAAGTTTAGAAAAGAAAATAGGGTTGGTGTGCCACTCACCAAGAAGCAGCCCTGGAATCCCAGGAATTTCTACCCACTGTGTGCATAAGTTTCTGAAGCCACAACATCCCTAAGCCTAAGCAGGCAGAGAAAATGGGGATTCCTGGCTAGTGTGGGAAAGCAGTGCACCTTCCACTCCAGTGCAACCCTGTGTTAGTGTGTGTCATCGCTTCAAATATACAGTCTTGAGTCTGTAGGTAACCTACTCCCACTAATGGTATCTGGATGGTACCTCAAGCTCCTAATTTTGAGACCAGTATCCCATCCCTGGAAGTTTGCCTCAAGGAGATAGACACTGGCATTTGATGCACATTACTGTAACTCTAGAGTTAGATGGAAGAGGCTGGATACGGCAGTACATGACTCTAACACATGTATTTGGTAAGCAGACTTGAAAGAGTTAGGAATTCTAGACCAGTGTGAGCTCCACAGTAAAATATTATCTCAAAAGTGACCAAAACAATATTTAGCTAATTGATAAAAAAATGAGACTCCTCTCCTAACTCATGGAATTGGACAGTTGCGACTGAGCTACAACAACAGAAGAAGTAATGCCACATCTTTGTTTAGAAGTTGAAGGGAGACATAAAGTCCCTGGTGAGGTTAATAGTATTGAAGATAATGGCTGTTGATAGTACTGTAGAACCCTAGCTGTGCAGGTCTTGACCACCAGTACCTAAGATAAAGTATGGGACTTTTTTGTGTGGTATTACAGTCTGAGTATGAAATGCCCTCCATGGGCTGACATGTTTAAACATATCCTCAGAGGGCAGCATTACTTTGGAAGGTGTGAATGGGATCTTTAGGAGTGGGGCCCCTGCTTGAGGAAGTGGGTTATAGCAGGTGAGCCTTACAGATTATAGCTTCATCTGCCTCCAGTTCAAGTTCCTATCCTGCTTCTGACTGCCCAAACAATTGATCTCTTGCTACTATTACCACATTCCCACAACAACAGACTGAATCAAGAACCAAAAGAAACTCTTTTACCCTTAAGTTGCTGCTAGGTATTTTGTCATAGCAATGAGACAGTAGCTAATACATTTGACTTCTGAGAGTAGGATAGACGTGCAAGAGTCTAGAATTGGGCAGTTCAATTCATTTCTGGGCACTGAGCACAGGGGCTCTCACTGAGTCTCTAGAACCTGGCTCTGAAGCATTAGGACAGTGGACAATGACTTAATGTATAAGAGTATAACAAAGGAAGCTGTTGGGGTAAGAGCTTATTCACTGTATGAGGAGGGGAGCCCACAGATTTCTGTCTTTGTTCTGGGAACTGGGTCAAGACAAAACTGAAATACTGATCTCTAGAAATCAAGTAGAATTACAGATCCCAGAGGCTGCAATAAACATAAAGAAAAGAGAACTATCTGATCTGATCACACAAGTAAAATGTCACAGTGTCCATAAATATGTAAAATTATATGCCAGATTTTAAATATATATTAAAATCAGAACACACATCAAGCCAAAACAAGCATATTTTTCAGTCTAGGTTAGCCCCTTCCTGGTACCTTCTAACTCTGAAACTTCTGTACATCTGAATGATTCAGAAGAGACTGATGCTGCATAAGGTAGAGGACTGACTGGCCCAGTCAGGGTCAGTGTCTACAGAGCATCAAGGGTATTTAAACTAGCTGATGCTGAGTTATAGTGTCTTTGTGAGAAAGAAAGTGGAATTTCAGGGTTTATAAAGCTAGAGAAATGTTTTTGTATATTTTTGCTTTGTCATATTCCTTTTTCTCTCTTTTCTTTATACAGATTTGGCTATCGTTTCAGAATTGAGTTGATGTTATGGCATGTAGGTGAAACATGGGCCTTTCAATTGAGTATAATAAGCATGGTTCTAGGTTATTATCCAGTACTTCAGGGTTTGTGTTTGTTAGCTAGTTAGTTAGTTAGTTTGTGTGTTTGTTTTAGCAAGGTAACTGAAGTTTTGTATTTAGCTCACAGTTTGGGGAGCTATAGGTTGGCAATGGAATCTGCTTTTCTCTGGTGAGGCTTTCTTGGCTGTTTCACAATGGGTCTGACTTTATGGCAGGAAAATGTGTAAAGGGGAGAATTCATGTGACAGAATAGAGAACCAGGGAAGGATCACGCAGGGGCCTGGGGAGAAAGGCTTCTATTACATAATAACCCTTCTGTGATCACTAAGTAGGTCCTTGGAGAACTGCCTTTATCTATCTAAGGGCAAAGTTCCCTGTGATGCAATGACCTCTAGATTCCAATCCTTACAGATCCTACAGTTTTTAACATCATTGCCCATGGGACCAATTTTTATGTTCATGAACCTTTGGGGGACAAAGCAGCGATGACCTATAGCAGCATCCCTATCAGCTCTTTTTACATGGTGCTCAGTCTTATTTAGTCTATCCAAACTCATATCTGTGTATACCATAGAAGCACACCTTGTCTCTGAAGAGACTCTAGCCAGTTCAAGCAAAGTGACCATGGCTCTGGCAGTTCTTGACCTTTTCCCTTCTTCCCTCTGCCTTGCTAAAAACCATTAGATTACATTCCTTAAGTTACCCACCTGGATCTATTCTCTTATTTGGTCAACTCTTTCTCTTAAGACTGACTACCAAGGTCCAGGTATCAAAGTATTGAAGTCTAGAAATGAAAAGCCCCTCTTCACTCACCTAATTAACATGCTAGGAACACCCAAGTTTAGACCCTCCCCCCTCAAAACCCTTTGCCCTGCCAGGTGTCCTGGGACATGTAAAGCTGCCCTGAGCTGCTAAACTTCATGCTGTCTCCTGACCCCTGACCTCCACTGTCTGACCATTATATTAAAAAAGCTTGAAACTCAAGGAAAATCCAGGTTATGTTCATCTTTCCAATACCTGCTCCACCAGAAAAATCCAGGGACAGCTAGATGGGTAAGAAACATTGTAAGAATATCCTCAACAAGAGCCAGGGCAATATGGCACCTTCAGAGCACAGGTATGCTACTACAGCAAATCCTGGATATCCTAACACAACAGAAGCACAAGAAAATACAATCAAACAGATGAAGGGGATGACTAAAACTGCTTAAGCCCTGAATATGGAAGTAGAAGCAATAAAGAAAACATAAACTGAAGAAATCCTGGGAAGAGAACAGGGACAACACACACACACATAACATGAGAAGACTACAAGAGGTGGAAGAGAGAATCTCAGGAGTAGAAGACACATTAGAAGAAAATGATATATCAGTCAAAGAAAATGCTAAATCTAAAAACTTCCTGACATAAAGCATCCAGGGAGTCTGGGATACTATGAAAAGACTTAACCTAAGAATAATAGGAATAAAAGGTAAAGAGTCCCAGCTCCAAGAATCAGAAAATATTTTCAACAATATCACAGAAAAATGTCCTCAGCTTGAAGAAAGAAATGCCTACAAACATACAAGAAGCTTACAGAACTCCACTTATATTGGATCAGAAAAGAAAATCCTCCTGCTACATTATAATCAAAACACTAAATCTATTGAACAAAGTAAGAATATTAAAAGCCTTCTTGGTGGAATTTTCCCTTGATGAGTATGAAGTGTCCTTCCCCATCTCTTTTGATTAATTTTGGTTGAAAGTCTATTTTATCAGATATTAGAATGGCTACTCCTGCTTGCTTCTTGCATCCATTTGCTTGGAAAGCCGTCTTCCATCCCTTTACCCTCAGGTAATGTCTACCTTTGTTCCTTAGGTGTGTTTCTTCTATACAACAGATTGTTGGGTTTTGTTTACACATCCATTCTGTTAGTCTGTGTCTTTTTATTGGAGAATTAAGTCCATTGATATTGAGAAAGATTAATGACCAGTGGCTGTTAAATCCTTTGACTTTGATGTTGGCTGTGGTCATAAGGTTGTGTGCTTGGTTGCTTTTTGTTTTACTGTAGTGGGGGCTATTTATTTCCTGTGACATCACAATCCTGAACATCTATGCCCCAAATACAAGGGCACCCACATTTATGAAAGAAACATTGATAAAACTTAAACCACACATAGATCCACACACACTAATAGTGGGAGACTTCAACACCCCACTCTCAACAAAGGACAGGTCAACTAAACAGAAATTAAATAAAGAAACAATATCTCTAACAGAGGTCATGAATCAAATGGACCTAACAGACATTTACAGAACCTTACACCCAAACACAAAAGAATTTACCTTCTTCTCAGCACCTCATGGAACCTTCTCCAAAATAGACCATATAGTGGGTCACAAAGCAAGACTCAACAGATACAAGAAGATTGAAATAATCCCTTATATCCTGTCTGATCACCATGGAATAAAGCTGGACCTCAATAACAACAGAAATAGCAAAAAGCCTATACATACATGGAAACTGAACAACTTGCTACTAAAAGACAGCTGGGTCAGGGAAGAAATAAAGAAAGATATTAAAATCTTCCTAGAACTCAATGAAAATGAAGACACAACATACCCAAACTTGTGGGACACAATGAAGGCGGTGCTAAGAGGAAAGTTCATAGCACTAAGTGCCTTCAAGAAGAAATTTGAGACAGCGCATTCAAGCAACTTAATGGATCATTTAAAAACCCTAGAAAAAGAAGAAGCAGACACACCAAAAAGGAGTAGATGGCTAGAAATAATCAAACTCAGGGCTGAAATCAATCAATTAGAAACAAATAAAACAATTCACAGAATCAATGAAACCAAGAGCTGGTTCTTTGAGAAAATCAACAAGGTAGACAAACCCTTAGCCAAGCTAACTAAAAGGCAGAGAGACACCATCCAAATAAACAAAATCAGAAATGAAAAGGGAGACATAACTACAGACACTGAGGAAATTCAAACAATAATTAGGACTTACTTCAAAAGTCTATATGCCACAAAATTTGAAAATCTAAATGAAATGGACAATTTTCTTGATCGATTCCACTTACCAAAGCTAAATCAGGACCAGGTAAATCAATTAAATAGTCCTATATCCCCCAAGGAAATAGAAGCAGTCATCAAAAGTCTCACATGCAAAAAATCCCAGGACCTGATGGTTTCAGTGCAGAATTCTACCAGACATTCAAAAAAGAGCTAACTCCAGTTCTCTTCAAACTATTCCAGAAAATCAAAACATATGGAACATTACCAAACTCATTCTATGAAGCCACAGTCACTTTGATACCTAAACCTCACAAAGACCCAACCAAAAAAGAGAACTTCAGGCCAATCTCCCTTATGAACATTGATGCAAAAATACTCAACAAAATACTCGCAAACCAAATACAAGACCACATCAAAGATATCATCCACCATAACCAAGTAGGCTTCATCCCAGGTATGCAGGGGTGGTTCAATATATGGAAATCCATCAATGTGATCCACCATAGTAACAAACTGAAAGTAAAAAAACCACATGATAATCTCCCTAGATGCTGAAAAAGCCTTTGACAAAATCCAACATCCATTCATGTTTAAAGTATTGGAGAGATCAGGGATACAAGGCACATATCTAAACATAGTAAAGGCGATATACAGCAAGCCTATAGCCAACATCAAACTGAATGGAGAGAAATTTAGAGCAATCCCACTGAAATCAGAGACAAGACAAGGCTGCCCACTCTCTCCATATCTCTTCAACATAGTTCTGGAAGTCCTTGCTAGAGCAATAAGACAGTTGAAGGAGATCAAGGAGATACAAATTGGAAAGGAAGAAGTCAAATTATCACTATTTGCAGATGATATGATAGTATACGTGAGTGACCCCAAAAATTCTACCAGGGAACTCCTACAGCTGATAAACACCTTCAGCAAAGTGGCTGGTTACAAAATTAACTAAAAAAAATCAGTAACCCTCCTGTATACAAAAGACAAAAGGGCTGAGAAAGAAATTAGGGAAACAACACCCTTCACAATAGCCACAAATGACATAAGGAACCTCAGAGTAACCCTAACCAAGCAAGTCAAAGACTTGTATAAAAAAAATTTCAAGTCTCTGAAGAATTAGAAGAAGATATCAGAAGATGGAAAGATCTCCCATGCTCATGGCTTGGCAGGATTAACATAGTAAAAATGGCCATCTTACCAAAAGCAATCTACAGATTCAATACAATGCCCATCCAATTACCAACACAATTCTTTACAGACCTGGAAAGAAAAATTCTCAACTTCATATGGAATAACAAGAAACCCAGAATTGTTAAAACAATCCTCTACAATAAAAGATCTTCTGGAGGAATCTCCATCCCTCATCTTAAGTTGTACTATAGAGCACCAGTTTTAAAAACTGCATTGTACTGGCATAGAAACAGAATGTGGATCAATGGAACCGAACAGAGGATGCAGAAATAAACCCACATACTTATGGACACCTGATCCTTGACAAAGACGCCAAAACCATTCAATGGAAAAAAGATAGCATCTTCAACAAATGGTGCTGGTCTAACTGGATATCTACATGTAGAAAAATGAAAATAGATCCATACTTATCACCCTGCACAAAACTGAAGTCCAAGTGGATCAAAGACCTCAACATAAAACCAGACACATTAAATCGGCTAGAAAAAAAAAGTGTGGAAGACCCTAGAACTCATTGGTACAGGAGACAACTTCCTGAACAGAACACCAACAGCACAGGCTCTAAGAGCAACAATCAATAAAACTGAAAAGCTTCTGCAAAGCAAAGGACACTGTCATCAAAACAAAGCAACTGCCTACAGATAGGAAAGAATCTTCACCAACCCTTTATCTGATAGAGGACTCATATCCAGTATATATAAAGAACTAAAGAAGCTGAAAAGCAGCAAACCAAGTAATCCACTTAAAAAATGGGAAACAGAGCTAAACAGAGAATTCTCTGTAGAGGAATATCGAATGGCAGAGAAGCACTTAAAGAAATGCTCAACCTCATTAGCCATTAGGGAAAAGCAAATCAAAACAACCCTGAGATTTCACCTTACACCCATGAGAATGGCCAAGATCAAAAACTCAAGTGACAACACATGCTGGAGAGGTTGTGGAGAAAGGGGAACCCTTCTCCACTGCTGGTGGGAATGTAAACTTGTACAACCACTCTGGAAATCAATCTGGTGCTTTCTCATACAACTAGGAATAGTGCTTCCCCATGATCCAGCCATACTACTCCTGGGTATATATCCAAAAGAGGCTCAAGTACACAAAAAGGACATTTGCTCTACCATGTTTGTAGCAGCTTTATCTGTAATAGCCAGAAGCTGGAAACAGCCCAGTTGCCCCTCAACTGAAGAATGGATGCAGAAACTGTGGTACATCTATACAATGGAGTATTACTCAGCAATGAAAAACAAGGAAATCATGAAATTTGCAGGTAAATGGTGGGACCTGGAAAGGATCATCCTGAGTAAGTTGTCCCAAAAGCAAAAAGACACACAAGGTATATACTCACTTATATAGACATACAACATAGGACAAACCCACTAAAACCCGTGCATCTAAAGAAAGTAAGCAAGAGAGAGGACTCTAACTAAAATGGTCAATCCCCATCCTGAAAGGCAAAGAGGATGGACATCGGAAGAAGAAAATAGGAAACAACCTAGGAACATTCTACAGAGGGCTTCTGAAAACCAGAAGAAGAAAACAGGAAACAAACTAGGAACCTACCACAGAGGGCCTCTGAAAACCTCTGCCCTACAGACTATCAAAGCAGATGTTGAGTCTGATGGTCAACTGTTGGGCAGAGTGAATGGAATTTTATGTAAGAACTGGGAAATAGTAAGAGCTGGAGAGGACAGGGTCTCCACAAGGAGAGCAACAGAACAAGGAAATTTGAACACAGGGAACTTCCCAGAGACTCATACTCCAAGGACTATTCATGGAGATAACCTAGAACCCCTGCACAGATGTAGCCCATGGCAGTTCAGTGTCCAAGTGGGTTGCATAGTAATGGGAAGAGGGACTGCCTCTGACATAATCTGATTGGCCTGCTCTTTGATCACCTCCTCCTGAGGGGGGAGCAGCCTTACCAGGCCACAGTAGAGGACAATGCAGCCACTTTTGATGTGAACTGATAGACTAAGATCAGAAAGGAGAGGAGAACCTCCCCTATCAATGGACTTGGGGAGTGGCATGCCTGCAGAATGGGGAGGGAGAGTGGGATCGGGAGGGGAGGAGGGAGTGGCTTATGGGGGGATACAAAATGAATAAAGTGTAATTAATAAAAAAAAGAAAAAAATTGGTCATTTCTCATGCTGACAATTTAAAAGTATACTTCAAAAGCACAAGAACAAAAAGAAGAAGCACATTTCAAAGAAGTAGACCACAGGCAATAATATAACAAAGGGATGCAATCAATAACATACAAACAAAGAGAACAATACAAAGAATCAACAAAACCAAAAGCTAGTTATTTGAGAAAAATCAGCAAAATGAAAAATAACCCTTATAAGGCCAAGCTATTGAAAAGGCAGAGAGACAGTATTGAAATTAGCAAAATCAGAAAAGGAAAGGGGGATATAACAATGGACACTGAAGAAATCCAAAGAAGCATTAGGTCTTATACTCCACTTAATTTGAAAAATCTAAGCAAAACAGATGAATTTCTAGAGAGATACACCTTACCAAAATTAAATCAAGAAGAGGTAAATGATTTAAATAGTTCTGTAACCCCTAAGGAAATAGAAGCAGTCATTAAAAGTCTCCCAACCAATAAAAACCTAGGGCTAGATGGTTTTAGTGCAGAATTATATCAGACTTTTGAAGAAGAGCTAACACCAATACTCTTTAAACTAATACACAAAGTAGAAACAAAAGGAACATTGCCAACCTTACTCCTTGAGGCCACAGTCACATGATACCTAAACGATACAAAGACTCAACAAAGAAAGAGAATTTCAGACCAATCTCCCTTATGAACACTGCTACAAAAATACCCAACAAAATACTGCAGAGTATTTTCATCCACATCAAAAATTTCATCCACCATTATCAAGTAGGATTAATCCCAGGCATGCAGGGGTGGTTTAACTTATGAAAATCTATTAATGCAATCTACCATATAAACAAACTGAAAACAAAAACAAAAACACATGATCATCTCATTAGATGCAGAAAATTCTTTTGACGAAATCCAACACTCCTTTATGTTAAAAGTATTGGAGAGATCTGGGATAGAAGGCATATACCTAAACACTGTAGAGGCAATATAAAGCAAGCCAATATCCAACATCAAATTAAATGGAGAGAAACTTAAAGCAATTCCACTAAATTCATGGACAAGACTAGGCTGCTTGCCCTCTCCATGTCTATTCAACATAGTACTTGAAGTTCTAGCTAGAGCAATAAGACAACTGAAGAAGATCAAGGGAATGCAAATTGGAAATGGAGAAGTCACAGATGATATAATAATATATATATAAGTGATCCCCAAAATTCTACCTGGGAACAGCTGATAAACACCTTTAGCAAAGTAGCTAAATTCAAAATTAACTCAAAAAAATCAGCAGCTCTTCTATATGCCACCAATAAATGGGCTGAGAAAGAAATTATGGAAACAACACCCTTCACAATAGCCACAAATAAAATAAAATATCTTGGTGTAACTCTAACCAAACAAGTGAAAGACCTGTGTGACAAGAACTTCAAGTCTTCAAAGAAAGAAACTGAGAAAGATATCAGAATATGGAAAGATCTTCCATGCTCATGGATTAGTAGAATTAACATAGTAAAAATGGCCATATTTCTAAAAACCATCTACAAATGCAATGCAATTCCCATCAAAGTTCCAACAGAATTCTTTACAGATCCAGAAAGAGCATTTTTCAACTTCATATACAAAAATAATAATAATAAAAAACCCAGAATAGCTAAAATGATCCTATACAATAAAAGGACTTCTGGAAGTATCACCATCCCTGATTTCAAGTTGTACTACAAAGAAATAGTAATTAAAAATTTAATGTTATTGGCATAAAAACTGACAAGTAGATCAATGGACTCAAATCGAAGATGCAGAAATGAACCCATAGACCTACAGACATCTGAGTTTTGGCAAAGAAGCCAAAACCATATAATGGAAAAAAGAAAGCATCTTTGACACATAGTGTCAGTATAACTGGATGTGTGCATGTAGAAGAATGCAAATAGATCTATATTTATCACTGCACAAAACTCAAGTCCACATGGATCAAAGATCTCAATGTAAAACTTGATACACTAAATCTAACAGAAGAGAAAGTGGGGGATAGCTTTGAAATCACAGGGGACAACTTCCTGAACGCAACACCAACAGCTCAAGCACTAAGATCAACAATTAATAAACAGAACCTCATGAAACTGAAAAGCTTCTGCAAGGCAAAGGACACTGGCAACAAGACAAAATGGCAGCCCACAGACTGTGAAAAGATCATCACTAACCCTACATCAAAAAGAGGGCTAATATCCAAAATATATGAACAACTCAAGAAATTACACACAAACAAACCAAATAATCCAATTTTTAAAAATGGGATGCTTAGAGGAGGGGCAAGATGGCTGCGCCGGGAGGACTCTCATTCTGAGCAGCAGCACAGCAGGATCAGCACAGTGAACAGCAATCAGAACTCTCGGCCATAAAACACAGTCATTGTGTTTCCCAGGTGAGAGGATACCCCACGGTGGGGGATTCAATCAGCTTTTAACTCACCCGGCTAAACCGCAGAAGAGATCCCGGTTCCGCCAGACGCTTGGCTGCCGGCCACCAGCCCCAACCCCAGCCCAGAGCCACAAGCCAGTGTCTCTGGTCACGGTCCCAGACTGAACCTTGGGCACCACACTATCAGAGACTGGAATTTTCAGTCGAGAGATAACCCCAGGGTACAGGAAACGATTGGGACCGGCCTTAGGTCACCCAGACATCCCCTGGAAAAGACTTGGGCAGATTCCACGGGCACCCCAGGAGCCAGCCCGGAGCCAGAGCCGGGGACCCAGGTTCCAGCACAGAGCCCTGCCTGCCTGCGCGCCTGATTCGCCGCCGGACATAGAAACGGCGGGTCTGATCTCAGAGCACTCAGCTCACCCCCAACCTGAAAAGGTCCCCGGAAAATTACCCAGCTTAGGGAGCCACTCAAGCTCCCAAAAGCCACAAAGGCAGACACAGGCAGTTTCTGCACACCAGACAGCTGGCAGAGACTGAGCCGCCATCACACAGCTGTGCTCCAGGCACAGGCAAATTTCTGTGGCCAGCCAGCTGGCGGACACTGAGCAGTGTGCACCAGGGCAAAAAAAGACACTAGGAGTCCGTGTCTCCAGAGAATCCACGGGGAAGGAAGGAAACTGTACTGATCTAAATCACCCAATCCTTCCCTAGAAAAAGCCTAGCAGTCTAGTGGGGCCGAGGCGCCAGCACTCAGCTGTGCTCCAGACACAAGCACAAACAGTTGAGGCACGCCTGATGTCCAACTGGGTCACAGCAGCTGATCATTAAATTTGCAACAAGAAACCCAGAAACAGGGCAGCTGCCCTCAGGACTTCCCTGGGTGAGAGGAGAACCCTCTCGACTAACAAAGACCACAGTTACCACTCAGGTCTATATCCCTGAGGTGAGCAACTCCTGAAAAAGCACCAGCCATCCAGGGACTATACCCAAAAAGCTGAGAAGACATCCTTCAGGAAAAACCAGCTTTCTGCAAAGGCGATTCTCTCCACCACAGGATCCCCAGGAACCACCAGAAAATAACCCCAAACTCCTAAGATAACACAATGGGTAGAGGCCAGCGTAAAAGCTCAAGCAACAAAAGACAGAGCAATATGGCATCTCCAGAACCCAGTTACCCAGGGGCAAGTAGCCCTGGACACCCCACCATAACTGAAATCCAAGAAGATGACCTAACAAGTATGCTCATGAAGATGATAACAGAGGAAACAAATAAGATTCGTAAAGACATAGAGGAAGATAAACTCAAACAGAATATTGCCATCCGTAAAGAAATAGAGGAAGCTGCAGCCAAACAGTTTATGGCCTTTAGAAAGGAAATGCTTAAAACACTGAATGAAATGATAGAAACAGAGTTGAAGGAACTAAAAGAAAAACAGGAAAGTACAATCAGACAGGTGAAGGAAGTAAACAAAACAACTCAAGACCTGAAGATAGAATTGGAAAAATTAAAGAAAGCACAAATGGAAGAAATAATGGAAAGGAAGAATCTAGGGAAGAAAACAGGAACTACAGAGGTAAGCATAACCAACAGACTACAAGAGATGGAAGAAAGAATCTCAGGTGTAGAAGATACAATGGAAGAAATCGATATATCTGTCAAAGAAAATGTTAAATCCAAAAAATCCCTGACACAGACCATCCAAGAAATGCAAGACAATATGAAAAGACAAAACCTAAGAATAATAGGTATAGAGGAAAAAGAAGACTCCCTTCTCCAAGGCCCAGAAAATATTTTCAACAAAATCATTGAAGAAAAATTCCCCAAGCTAAAGGAGAGGCCAATTAGAATACATGAGGCCTACAGAACACCCAACAAATTTGACCAGAAAAGAAAATCCTCCCGCCACATAATAATCAAAACAGTAAGTATACAGAACAAAGAAAAAATACTAAAAGCTGCAAGGGAAAAAGGCCAAGTAACATATAATGGCAAACCCATTAGAATCAACAGAGACTATGAAACCCATTAGAATCAACAGAGACTATGAAAGCCAGAAGGGCCTGGACGGATATCATGCAGACCCTAAGAGAACACAGATGTCAGCCCAGGCTACTATACCCAGCAAAACTCTCAGTCCTCATAGATGGAGCAAACAAGATATTCAATGACAAAAACAAATTTCAACAATACCTACAAACAAATCCAGCATTACAGAAGACACTGGAAGGGAAAATACAACCCAAGAAGCTAGCTACATTCAAGAAAACACAGGAAATAAATAACCTCACTTCAGTAAAACAAAAAGCAACCAAGCACACAACCTGATGACCACAGCCAACATCAAAATCAAGAGATCTAACAGCCACTGGTCATTAATCTCTCTCAACATCAATGGACTCAACTCTCCCATAAAAAGACACAGATTAACAGAATGGATACGTAAACAAAACCCAGCAATCTGTTGCATACAAGAAACACACCTAAGACACAAAGATAGACATTACCTGAGGGTAAAGGGTTGGAAGATGACTTTCCAAGCAAACGGACCCAAGAAGCAAGCAGGAGTAGCCATTCTAATATCTGATAAAATAGACTTTCAACCAAAATTAATCAAAAGAGATGGGGAAGGACACTTCATACTCATCAAGGGAAAATTCCACCAGGAAGACATCACAATCCTGAACATCTATGCCCCAAATACAAGGGCACCCACATTTGTGAAAGAAACATTGATAAAATTTAAAGCACATATAGATCCCCACACATTAATAGTGGGAGACTTCAACACCCCACTCTCAACAAAGGACAGGTCAACCAAACAGAAATTAAACAAAGAAACAATGTCTCTGACAGAGGTCATGAATCAAATGGACCTAACAGACATTTACAGAACCTTACACCCAAACACAAAAGAATTTACCTTCTTCTCAGCACCTCATGGAACCTTCTCCAAAATAGACCATATAGTGGGTCACAAAGCAAGCCTCAACAGATACAAGAAGATTGAAATAATCCCATGTATCTTGTCTGATCACCATGGAATAAAGCTGGACCTCAACAATAACAGAAATAACAAAAAGCCTACACACACATGGAAACTGAACAACTTGTTACTAAATGACAGCTGGGTCAGGGAAGAAATAAAGAAAGAAATTAAAGTCTTTCTAGAAATCAATGAAAATGAAGACACAACATACCCGAACTTGTGGGACACAATGAAAGCAGTGCTAAGAGGAAAGTTCATAGCACTAAGTGCCTTCAAGAAGAAATTCGAGACAGCTCATTCAAGCACCCTAATGGCTCACTTAAAAACCCTAGAAAAAGAAGAAGCAGACACACCAAGAAGGAGTAGACGGCTGGAAATAATCAAACTCAGGGCTGAAATTAATCAATTGGAAACAAATAAAACAATTCAAAGAATCAATGAAACCAAGAGCTGGTTCTTTGAGAAAATCAACAAGATCGACAAACCCTTAGCCAGGCTAACTAAAAGGCAGAGAGACACCACCCAAATCAACAAAATCAGAAATGAAAAGGGGGATATAACTACAGACACTGAGGAAATCCAAACAATCATTAGGACTTACTTCAAAAGTCTATATGCCACAAAATTTGAAAATCTAAATGAAATGGACAATTTTCTTGATCGATTTGACTTACCAAAGCTGAACCAGGACCAGGTAAATCAACTAAATAGACCTATATCCCCCAAAGAAATAGAAGCGGTCATCAAAAGTCTCCCATCCAAAAAAAGCCCAGGACCAGATGGCTTCAGCGCAGAATTCTACCAGACCTTCAAAGAAGAGCTAACACCAATTCTCTTCAAACTATTCCACAAAATAGAAACAGAAGGAATATTACCAAATTCATTTTATGAAGCCACAGTCACCTTGGTACCTAAACCTCACAAAGACTCAACAAAGAAAGAGAATTTCCGGCCAATTTCCCTTATGAACATTGATGCAAAAATACTTAATAAAATACTTGCAAACCGAATCCAAGAACACATCAAAGATATTATCCACTATGACCAAGTAGGCTTCATCCCAGGTATGCAGGGGTGGTTCAATATACAGAAATCCATCAATGTGATCCACCATATTAACAAACTGAAAGAAAAAAACCACATGATAATCTCCCTAGATGCTGAAAAAGCCTTTGACAAAATCCAACATCCATTCATGTTCAAAGTATTGGAGAGATCAGGGATACAAGGCACATATCTAAACATAGTAAAGGCGATATACAGCAAGCCTATAGCCAACATCAAACTGAATGGAGAGAAACTTAAAGCAATCCCACTGAAATCAGGGACAAGACAAGGCTGCCCACTCTCTCCATATCTCTTCAACATAGTGTTGGAAGTCCTTGCTAGAGCAATAAGACAGTTGAAGGAGATCAAGGGGATACAAATTGGAAAGGAAGAAGTCAAATTATCACTATTTGCAGATGATATGATAGTATACGTGAGTGTCCCCAAAAACTCTACCAGGGAACTCCTACAGCTGATAAACACCTTCAGCAAAGTGGCAGGATACAAAATTAACTCAAAAAAATCAGTAGCCCTCCTGTATACAAAAGACAAAAGGGCTGAGAAAGAAATTAAGGAAACAACACCCTTCACAATAGCCACAAATGACATAAGGTACCTCGGAGTAACCCTAACCAAGGAAGTCAAAGACTTGTATGAAAAAAATTTCAAATCTCTGAAGAAAGAATTAGAAGAAGATATGAGAAGATGGAAAGATCTCCCATGCTCATGGCTTGGTAGGATTAACATAGTAAAAATGGCCATCTTACCAAAAGCAATCTACAGATTCAATGCAATGCCCATCAAATTACCAACACAATTCTTTACAGACCTGGAAAGGAAAATTCTCAACTTCATATGGAATAACAAGAAACCCAGAATTGCTAAAGCAATCCTCTACAATAAAAGATCTTCTGGAGGTATCTCCATCCCTGATCTTAAGTTGTACTATAGAGCAACAGTTTTAAAAACTGCATGGTACTGGCATAGAAACAGAATGGTGGATCAATGGAACCGAACAGAGGACCCAGAAATAAACCCACACACTTATGGACACCTGATCTTTGACAAAGACGCCAAAACCATACAATGGAAAAAAGATAGCATCTTCAACAAATGGTGCTGGTCTAACTGGATGTCTACATGTAGAAAAATGAAAATAGATCCATACTTGTCACCCTGCACAAAACTGAAGTCCAAGTGGATCAAAGACCTCAACATAAAACCAGACACATTAAATCGGCTTGAAAAAAAAGTGGGGAATACCCTAGAACTCATTGGTACAGGGGAAAACTTCCTGAACAGAACACCAACAGCACAGGCTCTAAGAGCAACAACCAATAAATGGGACCTCATGAAACTGAAAAGCTTCTGTAAAGCAAAGGACACCATCATCAAAACAAAGCGACCACCTACAGATTGGGAAAGAATCTTCACCAACCCTTTATCTGACAGAGGACTCATATCCAGTATATATAAAGAACTAAAGAAGCTGAAAAGCAACAAACCAAGTAATCCACTTAAAAAATGGGGAACAGAGCTAAACAGAGAATTCTCTGTAGAGGAATATCGAATGGCAGAGAAGCACTTAAAGAAATGCTCAACCTCAGTAGCCATTAGGGAAATGCAAATCAAAACAACCCTGAGATTTCACCTTACACCCATGAGAATGGCCAAGATAAAAAACTCAAGTGACAGCACATGCTGGAGAGGTTGTGGAGAAAGGGGAACCCTTCTCCACTGCTGGTGGGAATGTAAACTTGTACAACCACTCTGGAAATCAATCTGGCGCTTTCTCAGACAACTAGGAATAGCGCTTCCTCAAGATCCAGCCATACCACTACTGGGCATATATCCAAAAGAGGCTCAAGTACACAATAAGGACATTTGCTCAACCATGTTTGTA
This sequence comes from Meriones unguiculatus, assembly GCF_030254825.1. Taxonomy (NCBI): domain Eukaryota; kingdom Metazoa; phylum Chordata; class Mammalia; order Rodentia; family Muridae; genus Meriones; species Meriones unguiculatus. Next base: position 36,923,182 of record NC_083357.1, on the reverse strand, counting down.
GCAGCTTTATTTGTAATAGCCAGAAGCTGGAAACAACCCAGATGCCCCTCAACTGAAGAATGGATGCAGAAATTGTGGTACATCTACACAATGGAATATTACTCAGCAATGAAAAATAAGGAAATCATGAAATTTGCAGGTAAATGGTGGGATCTGGAAAGGATCATCCTGAGTGAGTTGTCCCAGAAGCAAAAAGACACACATGGTATATACTCACTCTTATAGACATACAACATAGGACAAACCCACTAAAACCTGTGCATCTAAAGAAACTAAGCAAGAGAGAGGACCCTAACTAAAACGTCCAATCCCCATCCAGAAAGGCAAAGAGGATGGACATCAGAAGAAGAAGAAAACAGGAAACAACCTAGGAACCTACCACAGAGGGCCTCTGAAAGCCTCTGCCCTTCAGACTATCAAAGCAGATGCTGAGCCGGATGGGCAACTGTTGGGCAGGTGAACGGAATTTTAGGTAAGAACTGGGAAATAGTAAGAGCTGGAGAGGACAGGGTCTCCACAAGGAGAGCAACAGAACAAGAAAATTTGAACATAGGGAACTTCCCAGAGACTCATACTCCAACCAAGGACTATTCATGGAGATAACCTAGAACCCCTGCACAGATGTAGCCCAGGGCAGTTCAGAGTCCAATTGGGTTACATAGTAATGTGAAGAGGGACTGCCTCTGACATAATCTGATTGGCCTGCTCTTTGATCACCTCCCTCTGGGGGGGGGGGGAGCAGCCTTACCAGGCCACAGTAGAGGACAATACAGCCACTTTTGATGTGAACTGACAGACTAAGATCAGAAAGGAGAGGAGAACCTCCCCTATTAGTGGACTTGGGGAGTGGCATGCAAGAAGAGGGAGGAGGGAGGGTGGGATTGGGAGGAGAGGAGGGAGGGGCTTATGGGGGGATGCAGAATGAATAAAGTGTAATTGATGAAAAATTTAAGAAAAAAGGGAAAAAAATAATTTAAGAACCTTAAATGACTTTCAAAATTGGAGGAAAACATGGAGTTAGTCAATTGGCATGGAGCACGTCTCGCCCCTGGGGGCAATGGTCTCCTGAACCTACTCAGACCTCGGACACCACCACTGCTAGTTCTAGAACTGACGCAGGATGTTCCAACGAGGGGTTAAGGCTTCTCATAATATTTCCTATAAGCCCACACCTGTTTGTCTATATCCCCCATTTTTATTCTTTATTCTTTATTAGCCAGATAGAGCCAAGTAATTGTGGTAATGATACTTGCTTTTTTGCCCAATGCTGGAATGCTAGTAAATTTAGGTATGCCCTGGTTACTCGCATGCCTCACTGGGTGCCTGTGCCCATTGATGCCCCTCACACTATGACTCTCTTCAGACAGAAAAGGGATCTTGGAACTACAGCCACCATTGTTACTACCATCTCATTGACGGCTGTTGGAGCTACCACCAGGGCATTAGCCATGAGTCATACTAGGCAGACTGCTCAGACCCTGAATAATCATTTAGTCAATGTAGCTCATGCCTTAGTTGTACATAAAGGAATTAATGCTCAACTAAAAGGAAGCTTGATGGTGGTCAATCAGAGGATTGACCTCTTGCAGGAGCAAATTGATACCCTATGGCAAATCGCTCAACCTGGCTGTCAATGAAAGTATGCTGGACTTTGTGTCACTAGCATACAACATGAGAATTTTTCCTGTGCTGCAAATCTGTCTAAACAATTGTCGAGCTATATTTTAGGTAATTGGACTGGTGAATTCGATACTACGATGGAGCAGCTGAGAGTGGCCTTTATCACAGTAAATTCTACCAGAGTGGACGCAGGACTAGCCACAGGATTATCAACATGGATTGCTGCAGCCATGAATCATCTGAAGGAATGGGCGGGCATGGGAGCGTTAGCAGGCCTTCTGGTGTTGGTCTCCTAGGTTTGCCTGTGGTATATATGCAAGATTAGAGTCTCACAACAGTGTGATGCAGCCATGATCATTCAGGCCTTTACAGCCATTGAAGCAGGACATTCTCCCCAAGCATGGTTGGATACCATAAAAAGCTAAAATGATATGCTCAGGATGCGAGGCTAAGCACTGCACTCAGGGTGAGCCGCTTTGGACCCAGAGAAGAGCATGTCTGATTGCATGCGGGTTGATGCCCCAGGTCCCGCCTCTGAGAAGAAAAAGGTATTCGGACGGGTCTGATGCTCTTTGGGTGGATGACACTTAAATGAACATCTGTACAAAGTCCCAATTTATTTCTAATATCAGAGATCAGACCTCTACTCTTGCCTGATGCGTCTACAACAAAAAGGGGGAACTGTAGAGAGCTGCGGAATGCTATGCCTTAAAGATGGAGCTGGTTTCCGCCTTCCACCTTCCCGATGGTGAGTGCTCTCTGTCACGAACAACTCCACATTTGGCTAAGGCCGAGGATCTGGCTTGCTTCCATGTATGTGGACCTATCTGCATTGCCCCCGTTGCGTTGCACGCCTGGGTTGGCTACCCAGAGACTATTTAAGCTGTGGGCTGGCTTTCCCCGGGGTCCGAGGAGGATTGTTCAATGTTCCTAAATAAACTGCATTGAAAAAAAAATGGGATGCTTAGCTAAAGAGAGAGTTTTCAACAAAGGTATCTCTAATGTCTGAGAAACACTTAAAGAAATGTTCAACATCCCTAGTCATTTGGGTAATGCAAATCTTACATCTGTCAGATTGGCTAAGATCAAAAACTGAAGTCACAGCATAAGCTAGTAAGGATGTGGAGTAAAGGAAACACTTCTCTTTTGCTGGTGGGATTGCAAACTTATATAGCCACTTTGGAATCCCATTTGGTGGTTTCTCAGAAAATTAGGAATAGTTCTACCTCAAGACCCAATTATACCATTCCTGGGCATACACCCAAAAGATGTTCCACCTTACAACAAGGACACTTGCTTTACTTGTAACAAATGTACTTGTAACAAGTTAGGAGCCTGCCACAGAGGGCCTCTGAAGGGCTTTGCCCTGCAGACTATCAAAGCAGATGCTGAGACTTATGGCCAAACTTTGAGGAGATTGCAGGGAATCTTATGAAAGAAATGGGAATTAGTAAGACCCAGAGGGGACAGGAGCTCCACAAGGAGAGTAATAGATCAAAAAAATCTGGGCACATGGATCTTCCCTGAGACTGATAGTCCAACCAAGTAGCATGCATGGGGTGGCCCAGAACCCCTGCACAAATGTAGTCCATGACAGTTCAGTCTCCTAGTGGGTTCCCTTGCAATGGGAACAGGGACTGTCTCTGACATGAACTGATTGGCCTGCTCTTTGATCACCTCACCCTGAGGGGGGAGCAGCCTTACCAGGCCACAGAGGAAGACAATTCAGCCACTCTTGATGAGACCTAACAGACTAAGATCAGAAGGAAGGAAAAGAAGACCTCCCCTACCAGTGGACTTGAGGAGGGGCATTCGTGGAGAAGGAAGGGATTGGGAGGGGAGGAGGGAGGGAACTACAGGGGGGATAAAGTAAATAAAGTGTAATTAATAAAAAAATTAAAAAATATTGTTCTATGAAACTAGAACGTCCATGTGATCCAGATATGTCATTCCTAGATATATAACCAAAGAATATAAGTCACAGTAGTATAGAGGCTCTTGTTCATACATGTCTACTCTGGCCCTACTCACATAGACAAGACATAGTTAGCTAGAAGTCACTAACACATGAACAGATAAAGAAAATGTGCTTTCCTCATCCACCTCATTCTCATACCTTTTCCTGATGAAGTCAATATTCTTTTAAACAAGCAATTCTGCTTTCATGTTTGTTTGTTTTTTGTTTTGTTTTGTTTTTACCCATTGAATTTAATTAAGCTTGCTTGCATGAGCATTAAGTAGGGAGTTATTTATTGGAGCATGGGCAACTCGTCACTGACTATACCACTTAAGAAAATGACAATCACTTCCCCCAAACCATTAACTCCCAATGGCTCATAAGCCCCTCCCCTATCAATGACAGAATGTTGGGCTCAGTCTTGAACAACAGCCACAATGCTGCTGGTTTCCAACTACAATCATCATGTCATGTCCAGAAGACATTTTACAGCACTCCTTCCTACTCTTTCAGCATTATATTCTTTTTATCCATTCGTTTGTGCTATTTCCTGAGCTTAGAGGCAATGATACAGATGTTCTATTTGGGCTTGGAACTCAACAGTCACTTATTCAAGCACTTTGAGATGTTTAAAGCACTCTGCATTAACCACTGTAAAAAAAAAAAAAAAAAAAAAAAGAAGAAGAAGAAGTTTCTCTGACAGGCTGAAAGCACACTAATCTATGTATGTACTGCTTAGAAAAAGATTTCTGCCAAAATTTCTTTCAGAAGACAAGATGACAATAAAGAATCATCAGTAAGTCTTATTTTGATGGTTATTTTCTTTCTCTCCTAAAATGTCCTTGAAAAGACAAAACAAGTTTATGGTTTACTTGAAAAGAGTAAGTATTGGCATTGGTAAATGTTTCAATAATTTACTGTTTGATAAAATGAGTGTGGGGTGAGGGTAGGGCAGGAGAATGTTTTGTTAGTAACTAAGAGTCAGAAGTAAAGAGTTAATTTGATCCCAAGGAAATCTAACTTTATTTTTCCTGCTTCTTCCCATTGCCCCCTATGAGGAGTTTATTCATTTTAGAAGTTTTTGTAAAGTGATCCTTCTGCTCTTTTGAGCCTGATATTATACTCAAATGTTCTTCTGGAATGTTTTTTCTTTCTGTTAAAATAATATGTTTATTAACTCCGTGGAACTAGATTAAATTAGGCAACGCAGCCAGGAAGAACAGGGAGGACAGGACTTTTACCCCCAGGAATATTGAAAATTCTAACATCTCTTACTTTGGCCAATGTGCCCATGGTTAAGTTTGCTTTTTAAGCATACCCTAGTGCCACCTCTTAGTAATTATGGGACCCTGGGCAAGACTCTGTACTCTTTGTTGTGGGAGTTTGTTCAGTATTGGGTAGAGGATGATAACACTTACTTCATACAATTGCCAGAAGGTCAATAGAATAAATGTGTTTTGAATTCTCCCAAAGCTTTGCTTCCATCATTGTGAATGTTGGAAGGCCAACTGTACAGTTTATGTAGGAGAAAAACCCATCACAACCAGCAAAGCATGATATCATACCATCATACTATTTCCAGAAAAACCAAGATGTAGGAAGCTGTGTGGCTACTTGGAAGTATGAAGAATGGAGGATGAGAGCTCTAGTTAAAGTACTCACCTGGCTTTCAAGAGAAGAAATGGACTGCCTTATAAGAGTAACTGGTCCATGTGAGTGCTCCCCTAACAGCCAAAGAGGCTCATATCTCACATGGTTGACAAGATGCCCAAATACATTGCTTTAGCCTAGACTAGATTTTATTGGTGGGGTCAGGTATGTACTCACCTGAATTAGTGAGGCTAGCACTGACAAATATTTGTAGATCAAGTGTCACGTGTCCCTCAGGCCTTATCTTATGGTGAACTAGACAGTCCAGTCTTCTGAGTTTCTCTGGGGATGTCCACAGAGACAACTATTCAGATAAAATTAGGTATTACTGTATACAAGAAAACTTGTAGTGTGTAGAACATGCATAGAAATGTTCAGCAATAGTCAACTAATGTTTGGAAGATGCCATGAAAATTGGCTGTGGGAATATCAAGAAGTCAAATGCTTTAGAAAGGCAGAGGTACAGCTGTGGAATGAAGTTCCTAGCCCTCTAGCCTCTTCTGTTGTCCTGCAGTTTGTCAGGGTTCTTGGGCCTCAGGGGAACCCATATCAGACATTCCACCTAACTTTTTACTAGGTAAGTTTATTAGGTTGGTTTACTAGAGTTCCCATGTTTACCGTGGTGCTTCAGGCATTACAGTTTGAATATGATGTGACCCCCCCCTATTTGCTTGTGTGTTGTGACTTGGTCCTCAAATGGTGATAGTATTTTAGGATATTCTGTAAAGTTTAGGGGGTAGAACCTAAATGGAGGAAGTAGATCCTAGGGATATGGTTTTCAAGGTTGTTGCTAGTTTTCATTTCCTTTCTTCCTCTGTTTTCTGCCTGTCCTGAGGTAAACAGCTTGCCACATATGTTGCTGCTGCTAGCATGGTGCTCCACCCAGGCACATGAGACTATGCAACATTGTCTGAGCCCTCTGAAACCAGGAGTGAAATCTCTCTTTTCCCATGAACTGTTTATATCAGATATTCTGTCATGGTGACACAGGAATAATAAGTCAGGTTACTGTGATGTCAATGAAAAGCCTGTCTTTGCTTATATCTTAGTTGGAGGGGTAGGAAAACGACGAAGGAGTTTGTTAAGTGTTGTAACAGAGGCAACCTGAGGACAGGAAGTTGTGAAAGCCAAAAGAGGACACAGCGAAACTGTGGATTGTATCAGGGGAAACTAATATGGTGTTGTGACTCCATATGATAAGGCCAACTTTCTATTTGCAGCTCCGACCCTCTGGTCTCCAGAAATGACTAACTCTCAGTAGCACACTCATGTGACATATAATGAGGACACGAGTACTTGAGGATGCATCAATAGGTGATCCTATGTAAACATCCCAGAGCCAGCAGATCTATGTCAGGTGCTTGAATTGAGCATAAGTTATGTTAGCAGAGAGGTGATCGGGAGCTGGCTGGAGTTGCTACTTTAACACAGTACTATGTATTAAAGTAAATAGATTTTATAAGTAGAAGCAGTACATGAAATAACAATGAAGGGTATAGTATAGTAAATGCATAAACCAGTAGCAGCTGCTTATTGTCATTATTGATCACTCTTTACTATATGTAAATGAGAGTGGCATACTCATGGCTGGCAGTACAGTCACTTTGTTTACACCAACATCAAACAAACGAACAATGTCTTATGTTGTGACACTTCCATAGTTGTGACAACCGTAGGCAATTGAAAGACTCTATAACCATATGGCACATACACTATTGTGAATGCAGCCACTGACAGAAATGCAGTTAGGTGGCTCGTGGCTGTGCTCTGACACACATGCTTTTGTTTGGTTTTGAGTGTGCCATGTGTTAATTTATGCAATTTCAGCAACAGCTCTCTGCCAACCCACTGTCTCGTGAGGGTTAGAGCCAGGATTTGCAGTCCTGTGACTGGTGTTACCATCTCTGTGTTTGGTTACTCTTCTCAGAAGTCAGTAATTTCCAAGGGGTACTAAACAGTATCAGGTATGTTGAATCCACTTTAAAATTCTCAGAATTGTGAATTATCTTCCCCTCACAGAGATCAACATGCTGTTGAACACACTTATGATGTCAATAGCTAATAACACATCACAACATGGCAAACAACTTAGGTATCTTGTCATAGTCAAAGAGCATACTCCTTTTATGTCCCCAAAGAATTGGCAGCTGTTATCATTAATGCAAAGATGTTGATTTCCTAAGATAAGCTGCCTTATAAGGAAAAGTCACTTTTTAAGAAAAAAGCCTTTAACCTTCCGGCATTGCTATTTCAAGGCACTGACAAGTAAACCTGGCCAGGTGTTAGCATCCCCTATATGACTGGTTCACTGCTGATGAGGAAGGATGACACCACTGGAAATGCAATATGGATCATAAGAACTGAAGATTTGGTTAGTGACATGAGAAAACATGTGCACACTTGTGCTCATTGTAGCAGTAATTGTGGTAGCCAAGACTGGAAACAATCTGTGCTCATCAGTAGACAAATGAGTAGAAAAAAAATGCAATATGCATGGTAGGTGAAAAGGGTAGGATTAAGTTATCAGAATTGGGATTTGAAGAGAGACTGAGGAGAAAAGCTCTATGAAAAATTATTAAACACACTTCATCTTTGTTATTCACCTTTACTGTGGTTCTAGAGTACTGGTTCTCAGTCTTCCTAAGGCGACTCCTAAACACAGTTCCTCATGTTGTGGTGACCCCCAACCATAAAATTACTTTTGTTCCTATTTCATAATTTTAATTTTGCTGCTGTTATTAATCATAATGTAAATATTTTTGGAGTTAGAGGTTTGCTGAAGGGTTTATGACCACCAGATTGAGAACTGCTGTTCTAGTAAAATCACTAGCCTCAGGGACTGAACCCTTCTGATTTGTCCAGCATTAGGTTAATTGCCAGTTTTCTCCTCAGCAAATAGATAAAGCATTTTAGGTGTTGCAATATGTGTTTGTAGGAAGGATGGAACTTAGAACCATGGTGTGTGTCGGTCCGATGAGTGGTAAGCAGACCATCAACCAGCTCTGGCTCTGCTCCAGACCTCTCCTCCTTGTGAGCTGTTCACAGTGTGCTGGCCATTTACTCAGATCTAGAATTCAATTGGGTCTTGCTGACTGAGCACTACATGGGAATCACATGTACCTAGAGGTATTGCCCCTGACCCCAAGATCCCTATTGTACCAGCTCACATCTTAAGACCTCAGGTCAGTGAAGCAGTCTTCAGGCTTCACTCAGGGCTTCATGCCTGGCAATACTCCTGCCTGGTAGGAAGTGTAAAACATATGTCTGATTTGTGTAAATGGAAGTCAACAGGGGATAACAAGATGATCTATTTGACTATGAATGGTTGAAGAGAGAAAAGAAAACCCACTTGACTGAAAGGGGATTTTCCATATTTATCCATTTTAGCTAACTTTTCATGGGATCAGCCTTGGATTTGTTGGGTGCCTAGGAATATTCCAAGTCTAACAGTAATGAATTTTACCAGTAAATTTCATCAGTGATGAGAAAGTCTGTCTGTAGTATTCATCAATCCCTCTGGGTCTTATTTTCAAGGTACAAAATCTACCGTTTATTTTCTTAAGTAATTTTGATAGCAGGCCAGATTGACGGGAGTTTCTTGTTGGAGAAGCTATACAGTTGTTTGATGGAAGCAGGATTCTGGGCCAACTGCAGGGGGGAGGGGCTTATTCCTCTGGCTGTCAGGTCCACTGTGCACATTAGCATCCCGGGCTGAGAAGCAGGCACTGTAGCAGTGCTGCCAGAGAATTAAATTAGACATCATGTAGTATACCTAGAAGGGCATACCTAAAAGGGCACTTAGTATACCTAAGTGGGAATTAAGCACATTCTGGTTCTTGGGAATCTGTTCTGAGTATTTGGAACAAGGCTGTAGTATTCATGTGCTGTCCCCACGGGGAGCTTTTGTCTTAGCAGTGCTTAGAACATTAAGAGAGACCTATCATAAACACTTTCATGACTGTCTGCATAGGTGGAGACAAAGAAAGTACTCTACTGTTTGGGCAGAGATTCTGCATTAGTTATCAGTAACTTAATGAATTGCCAACTGAATGGGGAAATTCACTCTCTTAGCCAAATAGTCTCCAGAAAGCTAAAAGATGTATCCCTCAGGGGATTCACAAGTTTCTGGTAGCTGCTGACATTTCTAGGCTTCTGGATGAATCATTGCAACTCTTGGCCATGTGGCTTCCTCTGTGTATCTATGCTATAAGGAAGAATAACTACAATTACATTTATGACCACCAACAGGATGGAGTGTAAGTTCCTTCTCTATAGATCATATTTTAGCCATATTAAAGTATGTTAATATTTAATTTCCTGTGGATATCTACATTTTCTCCCTGTTTATATTAAGGCTTAGTTTTTATCAAGAATTTCATACATGTATATAATGTGCTTTGACAAAATCCACCCAACATTCCCTATGCTCTTATTCCTCTTTTATGGCCCCACCACTCTTCCTTCCCAACTTTATGTGCTCACTTTCTAATTCTCTCTAATGCCGAGTCCACTTAGTGCTGTTTCTATGTGCATGGGTGTAGGACCACCTACTGAAATTTGCTGGAAGACTCCCAAGGGTCTTCTTTAGGACCCATGCATCTTTAAGAAAAGCTGACCCTCCCTTTCCCATCAGCCATCAATTCCTGAGCAGTAGCTCCTCAGCTAAAGACAGGACTTCAAGCCCCATCCATGATGGGATTTGGGCTGACCTGATCTTGTGCAGTTCTATGCATGTAATCATAACCACCTTTAGTTCATTTCTATAATGGCTCTGTTGTGTCCAGTAAATTATGTTTTGCTACATACATCTTCCACCTTTGACTCTTATAATCTTTATGCTCCCTCTTAGAATTATGACCTCTTAGTTTTGTGGGGAAGGAGTGTGATTGTAGATGGGTTTTATGTCTCACGTAGATGAATCCTCTCCAGTTCCTTATTCTCTGCATGTTGACCAGTTGTGGGCCCTGATTTAATTGCCATGTATTCCAAAAAGAAGTTTTCTGGTGAGGGATGAGAGGTGCACTAATCTATGAATATAAAAATAAGAACTTAGGGGATAGCTTTATACTGTATCTGTTGAGCAGAACAGTAATCTGAGGTTCTCCCCTAGAGCCTGTGAGCTAGCCAGTTAAGGGTTTTTGGCCAGGTTGGCAGTATTAAGTAAGCATGAGTTCCAGCTTGTAGAAGTCAAAAGATGGTTAGTTACTCCTGTAAGATCTACAGCTATATTGCAGCAGTGGTGATGTCTTGCCAAGCTAATCATTATTACAGTTCACAGTGTTCACAGCTTGCTAAGGTTATTGAGAACTTTCCTCACCTGGTAGAATAAATAGAACCTTGACACTATAAAAGCTGGCCAGTAGAAGTAACGTTCCCATGTCAATAACAGCTTGACTTCCCCACATTCTATGACACAGGTATAGAGTGTCTTCAGGAACAAGATTTTACTGTCATGTTCTGAGCATAACCAAGGATAGTGGCAATACCTTGTAATGTTTGAGTAAGGGGCTCTGGGACCTCATTGACTCAAAAAGAGGTAACTCATACTAGGCACTGGACATTTTATTTCATAGTCCAATGTATTCTCACCCTGCTATAGGGTAATTCCAATTAATGCTCTTTTGTACATGTATATGTAAATATTTTTAAAAGCTGTTACACTAGCTGTCTTCCATATGGCATTTTTCAAATGTCTAGTGTTGCTTATCACTCCCTGTACACCTGTATGTACACTGTTCTACTATCCTCCATCCCTATGTCATCCCTATCCCATCTACTATGTCACCCTTCCTGTTTTGTTATTTTTTTCCAGATTTATCTTTTATTTTTAGTTTTGTGTGCATGTTTAGATTAAAAAGAGCCTTGGATCACCTAGAGCTGGAGTTATGGGCAGCTGTAAATAGCTTCATATGAGTTCTGGGAACTGAATTCCAGTCTTCTATAGGACAAGCACATGCTCTTAACTCCTGAGCCACATCTCTAGCCCCTACCTCCTCTTTTTATAAAGATACCAGTTACTGAATAGAGGATCTGTACTAACCTAGTGTGATTTCATCTTAACTAGTCACAGGTGCAAATACTATCTCCAAATAAGAGTGCATTTTGAAGTTGTAACTGAAAAGACTCCAGGGAACACCATTCCCTCCACTTCAGTTCCATTTGTGGCAGCATTTTCCACATCTGTGATTAAATCATTACTTCCTTCATCTCTGTCCTTGCAGAAAATGGGACCATGATTTTATGCCCAAGGCCTAGCACTGTGTATTGGATACTTTTAACAAGATGTTTGATGGATTGAAGACTAAACAACTGACTTGGCCACATTTCTTTGCACTGACTGACACTCTGCTGCAGACTTCCCCAAGGAATTCCAGCAGGAACTGAGGGAGGTGGAGGTACAGCCACAGAGTGGGTGTCAGGGCCTGCCCTGGCAGGGATGGGGTGGATGTGGCTGTTTTACTGTCAGCTCCCAGTAAGAGTCAGACCCTGGCCAGTAGATTAAGAAAAAAAACAAAAAACCACTGAATACATTAATCATGATTTGGGGTGTGTCAGACCTGACCTAGGTCTTAGCCTTTGCTCAAAGCCTTGCCTATTTAGGCGCTATTGCACACCAAGGTCTCAGAATCAATGCCCCTTTGTCATTTCTCTGTGACTTCAGTAGAGGTCTCTAAAGGCAAGACTACTTATACCTATGTCTTTCGATTCTAGCTGCCAAGTTGGTGGCATTAGTCATTAACCAGATAGCTTAATGAAGAGATCTTTCTTACTCATCACTGCATCCAAAAAGAATTTGTGAGATTATAAAGAACTCAACACATCTGCTGCTGAAAACCAAACTAATGCAAATACAAGGGCAATTCTGAAGATCAGATACCCTATGAGCCTCATGAGAAGAAGGCTTAAGGTTCATTCTTACGCATCATGAGAACAGCTAGAACCCAGAAGAGAAAAGGCATCACCAGTAGCCTTAGGCACATTCGTTACCAAAGCAGAATGCAAGCAGGGCTTGGAGAATCTCACTGTGCTTGTATATGGTTGCTTCTGCCTGGCTCCCAAGTAGGGTTTGTGTTGGCCTTGGGGTTCTGTGGAGTCAGTGGAGTCAAAGGAAGGATAGACGGTTGTGATGGGAAGACAGCATGAATGTGCTTATACTCACACATCTCCATTGAAATAAGGAAGACTAAGCATCCAGGATTTTCTTTCTGACAGGAAAGATGTAAAACCACTTCTTCCATCCAGAAAGCTGGGTGATATATACCTGGTGATCTGCATTGTCTATTGGGTCAGGTAATGTCAACCAGGACCAGAAATGGCTAGTAATCTAAATGACCCTTACCAGGGATGCCCCAAAATCCCACAACCAAGACTGGAAATATCTAACAAATAGTCTAAATGATACTTATCTTTATAGCCAGAAGTTCCCCGTAGCTTCCGCAATCATGACCAGAGATGGCTAAAAGCCCAAATGACTTCTGTGCTACATATATAACCAAGACCAGATCATACTCTTCCTAGGCCCTTAAGATAGTACAGGTAGCCTATCTTTAGAACCCTTCTTCTTGGAAGAAATAGCATGTTCCCTGAGTTAAGTTTTGATGTAATTATGCTTCCTTGTGTACACGGGAATGTATTAAACCAGGAAAACTTCCCCGAAATTATACTGCATTTAAGTTTGTTGGGAATAAACCACCTGGCATCAGACATTAAAAGACTTATGTTAACAAAGTCAATCTGAACCAAGTTTTCATTCTTCATTCTCTTATCATTTACTTCCCTGCCTACCATGACCACCATCAGAATCCTCCTCACAGTTGAATAGGGAGACAGGCAGTGAGCAAGAGCAGCCTGGAGCTTCCCTAACTCTTCATCTCTCGTTCACAGTATTATCTAATTAGGAACAATTCTTGAGAGAGTATATTAGTTAGGATCCTCCCAAGCAACATACATATATAGAAAAGAAGAGACATATTTTAGACATTGTCTTACAAGTACAAAAGCCAAGAAAACTCACAGTCTGCTTTCTGTAGGCTGGAAAAAGAAAAAACGCTGATAATGTCAGGCAAAATTCTATTTTGTGAGATGACATTTGGTAAGATTTTAATCACTTTAAATTATTAAAGTTTGTTTTATTCTTGGTCATTTTCTATAAACTAGAAAAAGTTCTATGTGGATTTTCAAAAGCATTCTGCCCTGTTGCTGTTGCTTTGTGTGGGTGTGTGTGTGTGGGGGGGGTTCTAGGTCTAGTTGGTTTACAGTGTTAAGTAGTTTATTTTCCTGTTGATATTATGTATTCTTGTTATACCAATATTAAAAGGAATAGATTGAAATCCCACTATTTTCATTTGTCAGTATCTATTTTTTTTCCTAATTTTTGCTTAACTTATTTTGAGGCTTTGTTCTCAGGTATATATATTTATATATTTATATTTGTAGTTATTACATATTACTGATGGATTGACCACTCTATTACCATATGATACCCTTTTAACTCCTGTAAATAGTTTAGTCTTAAAGCACTTTTTTCTGATGTTGGGACAGGCTGTGTACTCATTTGTAATTGCATAGTTTAGGCTTTTCTGTCATTTGCTTTAAGTCTCTCATTATGCTGTTGTAGTATGCCATTTGTTTTCCCTCTTGATGCTTCACATAGCCCAGGCTGACCTGGAACACATTAGGCAGACAATGGTGGCCTTGAATGTCTCCTCTTCTTGTCCCCACAGCTAAGTGCTATGAACACAGGTGCACACCATTGTAGTTTACTTTCTGTTATTGTGATAAAACCTTGACCGAAAGCAACCTAGGGAGAAAAGTTATATTTGACTTGTGTGTTATAGTCTGTCATTAAGAGAAAGGAGATAAGACCTGATACAGAATCATGGAGAAGAATGTTGCTCTACTGGGAGGTCAGCCTGCTTTCTTATAAAACCCAGGACTAACTGCCCAGGAGTAGTACTGCCCACAGTGGAATGGTGCTGGACATCACTTGTTAATCAAGAAAATTTCCCCATAGACATGCCCACTGGCCAATATGATGGAAGTAATTCTTCAGTTATGTGGTTTTTTGTTTTGTTTTGTTTTGTTTGTTTTTTGTTTGTTTTTTTTTGTTTTGTTTTGTTTTTTATTCCCAGGTAACTCTAGTTTGTATCTTGTTGACAAAAATTATCCAACACAAACATTACCCCTGGTTCATATAGTGCTAGGGAAAAAAAACCCAAAGCTTCATAAACAACTAGGCAAGCACTCTACCATCATCAGCCCCTGAAGTGTCTCTTGCACATAACAAGAATTGGCTCACATTTTAAAAACTACTTTCTACCATCATCTACTTTATGACTGAATTGTTTAATTTGCTTGCATTTAAAGCAATATAGGATAACATAGAATGTACATCTTGACACTATTCTACATATTATGTATTTTTGCTTTTATCCTTCCATCTGTTCTTCTTTGTATTAAGTATACAATTTCAATTGTGATATTTTAATTTCTTGCAGTTTTTTTTTGCAAAATTTGCAGCATTTGCTATTTTATTGTTCTAGCAGTAAATAAAACCATGTAGATTATATTAATACCAACTTAATTTCAATAGAGTACAAAAATTTACTCCAATGTAGCTAATTTCTTATAGTTTGATTTTTGTTATTACTGTCATTTAAATAATATCTTTAGGTTGTTTCCTGTTTTCTTCTTCTGATGCCCATCCTCTTTGCCTTTCAGGATGGGGATTGAGCATTTTAGTCAGGGTCCTCTCTCTTGATTAGTTTCTTTAGATGTACAGATTTTATGTTTTATGTCTATATGAGTGAGTAGGTACTGTGTGTGTCTTTCTGCTTCTGGGACAGCTTACTCAGGATGATCTTTTCTAGGTCCCACCATTTACCTGCAAATTTCATTATTTCCTTATTTTTCATTGCAAAGTAATACACCATTGTGTAGATGTATCACAATTTCTGCATCGATTCTTCAGTTGAGGGGCATCTGGGCTATTTCCAGCTATGGCTATTACAAATAAAGCTGCTACAAACATGGTTGAGCAAATGTCCTTATTGTGTACTTGAGCCTCTTTTGGATATATGCCTAGGAGTGGTATGGCTGGATCTTGAGAAAGCGCTATACCTAGTTGTCTGAGAAAAAGCACCAGATTGATTTCCAGAGTGGTTGTACAAGTTTACATTCCCACCAGCAGTGGAGGAGGGTTCCCCTTTCTCCACAACCTCTCCAGCATGTGTTGTCATTTGAGTTTCTCACCTTGGCTATTCTGATGGGTGTAAGGTGAAATCTCAGGGTCCAAGTGGGTTACATAGTAATGGGAAGATGGACTGCCTCTGATATAATCTGATTGGCCTGCTCTTTGATCACCTCCCCCTGAGAGGGGACCAGACTTACCAGGCCACAGAAGACGACAATGCAGCCACTTTTGATGTGATCTGATAGACTAAGATCAGAAGGAAGGAGAGAAGGACCTCCCCTATCAGTGGACTTGGGGAGGGACATGCGTGAAGAAGAGGGAGGGAGGGTGGGATCGGGAGGGGTGGAGGGAGGGGCTTATGGGGGGATACAAAGTGAATAAACTGTAATTAATAAAATAAAATTAAATTAAAAGAAAAGAAAAATATCTTTATGCACTATAAATATGAAACAGCTTTATAATTGATGCTTCACGTAATTATTTTATGTCATATAGAAGAAAATGTTACAAGCAAAAGTATGTTTAGCCCACCCTCTGTCTTACATGCATGTTGACCAAGGTTATATAAGAAAGGAAGCTTAGCAAATCAAGGCAATCCAACCAGTAAGCATCCATGTCCTTACTTTTTCCATGTCTTTTGTTGCCACATGGCCTTTTATTTTTACTTGAAAGGATAATCTTAGCATTTCTTGTAGAAAACCAGCTAATGACATATTCTCTAGTTTTTTTGACTTGAGAACATACAAATTTTGCATTAATTTTGATGAATAGTTTTACTAGGTATAGAACGTCCTTCAGTACCTGAATACCATTTCCCTCTGGCCTGCATGTGTTCTGATGAGGTACCACCTAGTGATCTTACTGAAAATTATTTTTATAGGACATATTGTTTTCTCTTATTTTTATAGGACATATTGTTTGCTCCAAATTTTCTAATTTATCTAGATTTGGATTTATTTGAATTAATTTTATTTGGAGTTTAGTGGGATTCTTGAATTTGTTCTTTAATGATTAAAATTATACTTTTGAAGTTCACAGTCATTATTTTCCCTTCAAATATTCTTTATGTGTCTGCTCCTGGCAATCTCATTATATAAGTTAAAGCAGGTGATGACATATAGTAGTTCTCTAAATACCCTTCCCTTCTCCCATTATGCTACCCAGAATTGACTTGTTTAAGGATTATTTTTTGAGCACATGTAATCATATTCTAATGACATTTTCACTTTTATTATTAAAAATTATACATCTCGACTTTCTTCTATTGTATGTATATGGTATGTGTGCATTTATGTATGTGTATGTTTATATGAGTCTATGTGTGTGCAGATGTGCATGCATGTTAATAGAAGTCCAAGGTTGATGTCAAGTGACTTTCTTTAACATTCCTCATCTGTTACATTGAGGCAGAGTCTTCTCTTCAACCCAGAAGTCACTGTTTTGGCTAGTCTGGGTAGACAGCTACCTTAAAGGATTCTCTAACTCTGATTTTCACATGTTGGAATTATGGGAAGGTCACTATGCCCAGCCAGATTTTACATGAGCTCTGAGGATCAGAACTTCACTTTTCATGCTTTCATAACAAGTACTTTACCTACTGAACAGTATCCACAGTCACCTACATTTTTTACATCTAATACTTTCTAATAATTTTTGATATTTATTTACTGAGACAGAGTTCTAATGCTTTATTTGAATATGTATTACAGTGGGTTTTAATATCAACTTGCTACAAATTAGAATCACTTGGGTAGGGAGTCTCACTTGAACAACAGTGATGTGAGAAGGATCACCCTGACTGTAGGGCACATCTTCTCCTAGGAACTCAGATAAGAGAGAGAGACAGAAGGAAGATTATCTCAACTCTTTTATTTTTTAAATAAAGATATCAAATCATTATTGTATATACCTTTTACTTCGAATAAGCTTTAATTTTCTTACTGTTTAAATCGTTTAGTATTGATTTATTGTTTTTTATCTTTTTATTATTATCATTTATTACAATTTATTCAATTTTTATCCTGACTGTGGCTCCTTCTCTCATCTCCTCCCAATCCTACCCTTCTTCCCTCCCTCTTCTCTCTCTATTTCCCTTCCCTAGTACACTGATAGGAGAGGTCCTCCGTCCTTTCTATTTGACCCTATCCTACCAGGTCTCATCAGGACTGGTTGCAATGTCTTCCTTTGTGGTCTGGAAAGTATGCACACCCCAGAGGGAGTTGATCAAAGAGCCTATCACTGAGCTCTTACAAGAGCCCCTGCTGCACTTACTAGAGACCCCACTTGGATACTGAGTCTATAGGCTACATCTGAACCGGGGTTTTAGGTCCTCTCCATATCTTGTCCTTGGATAGGGTAACAGTCTCTGCAGGGCTCCCAGCCACCACCCTCCCCTTTTTGGCTCTGTTCATTTCCTTGTGGAGCTCCTGTCCCCTCCAGGTCTTTCTGTCTCCACCTCCTTTCATAAAATTCCATGCCCTCTGCCCAAACTTTGGCTATGAATCTCAGTCTCTGCTTTGATACCTCTATCAGTAGAGTCTTTCTGAAGCCCTTTGTGGTAGGCTCCTGTCCTGTTCCCTAACTTCTCCTGCTTCCAATGTCTATCATGTTTGTCCTTCTGAATAAGGACTAAGCATTTTCCTTTGGGTCATCCTTATTGTTTACCTTTTTAGGAGTATATATTTTAGTATGGTTATCCTATATTATATGGCCAATATCCATTTATGAGTGAGTATATACCATATGTGTCTTTCTGCTTCTGGGTTACCTTACTCAGGATGATCATTTCTAGTTCCCACCATTTGCCTGCAAATTTCATGATTTCCTTGTTTTTAAGTACTGAGTAATATTCCCTTGTGTAAATGTACCATAATTTCTGTATCCATTCCTACAATGAGGGATATCTATGTTGTTTTCTGTTTCTGGCTATTACAAATAGAGCTGTTACAAACATGGTTGCACAAATGTCCTAGTCGTATAGTTGAGCATATTTTGGATATATGCCCAGGAACAGTATAGCTGGATCTTGAGGTATCCCTATTCCTAATTTTCTGAGAAAGCACCAAATTGATTTTCAAAGTGGTTGTACGAGTTTACATTCCCACCAGCCGTGGAGTAGGGTTCCTCTTTCTCCACATCTTCTCCAGCATGTATTGTCATTTGAGTTTTTGATCCTAGCCTTTCTAATGCTTATTTTGATTTGAATCTCCCTGATTATTAAGGACATTGAACATTTCTTTAAGTGTTTCTCTACCATTCCATATTCTTCTATTGAGAATTCTCTGTTTAACTCTGTACCCCATTTTTAAATTGGATTATTTGATTTGTTGCTGTTTAACTTCTTGAGTTCTTTATGTATTCTGGATATTAGCCCTCTGTCAGATATAGTTGGTGAAGATCCTTTCCCAATCTGTAGGCAGTCATTTTATTCTTATAAAAGTGTCCTTTGTTTTACAGAAGCTTTCTAGTTTCATGAGGTCCCGTTTATTGATTGTTGATCTTAGAGCCTGTGCTGTTGGTGTTCTGTTCAGGAAGTTGTCTCTTGTGCCAATGAATTCCAGGCTCCTCCTCACTTTTTCTTTGAACAGGTTTAGTAGGTCTGGTTTTATATTGAGGTCTTTGATCAATTTAGACTTTATTTTTGTGCAGGGTGATAAATATGGATCTACTTGCATTTTCATAAATGTAGACACCCAGTTAGACCAGTACCATTTTGTTGAATATGCTCTTATTTTCCATTGTATTATTTTGGCTTCTTTGTCAAAAATCAAGTATCTGTAGTTGTATGGGTTTGTTTTGGGGTCTTCTATTTGATTCCATTGATCCACCATTCTGTTTCTATGTCAGTACCATGCAATTTTTATTACTGTTGCTCTATAGTACAGTTTGAGATCAGGGATGGAGATACCTCCAGAAGATCTGTTATTGTAGAGGATTGTTTTAGCAATTCTGTTTTTTTTTTTCATATGAAATTGAGAATTGTTCTTTCAAGTTCTGTAAAGAATTGTGTTGGTTTTTTTGATGGGAATTGCATAGAATCTGTAGATTGCTTTTGGTAGGACAGCCATTTTCATTAGGTTAATCCTATCAATCCATGATAATGGGAGATATTTCCATCTCCCGAAATCTTCTTCAATTTCTTTCTTCAGAGACTTAAAAGTTTTTTTCATATGCTTGGTTAGAGTCACACAGAGGTACTTTATGTTATTTGTGGCTATTGTGAAGGGTGTTGTTTCCCTATTTTCTTTCTCAGTCCTTTTATCTTTCACATATAAGAGGGCTACTGATTTATTTGAGTTAATTTTGTATCCAGCCACTTTGCTGAAGGTGTTTATCAGCTGAAGGAGTTCTCTGGTAGAATTTTTGGGGTCATTCATGTATACTATCATCTGCAAATAGTGATATTTTGACTTCTTCATTTCCAATGTGCATTCCCTTGATCTCCTTTAAGTTGTCTTATTGGTCTAGCTAGGACTTCAAGTACTATGTTGAACAGATAAGGAGAGAGTGGAAAGCCTTGCCTTGTCCCTAATTTCAGTGGGATTGATTTAATTTTCTCTCCATTTAATTTGATGTTAGCATAGGCTTGCTGTATACTGCTTTTACCATGTTTGGGTATTTGCCTTGTTTCGCTGATCTCTCCAAGACTTTACACATGAATGGATGTTAGATTCTGTCAAATGCCTTTTCCGCATCTAAGGAGACAATCATGTGGTTCTTCTCCTTGCATTTGTTTAGATGGTTGATTACATTGATAGATTTCCATATATTGAATCACACTTGCATGTCTGGGTTGAAGCCTACTTGGTCATGGTACATGACATTTTTGATATATTCTTGCATTTGGTTTGGGTGTATTTTATTAAGTATTTTTACTTTAATGTTCGTAAGAGAATAGGTCTAAAATTGTCCTTTTTTTGTTGGGTGTTTGTTTGGTTTAGGTATCAAGGTGATTGTGGCTTTATAGAATAAATTTGACAATGTTTTTTCTGTTTCTGTTTTGTGGAATAGTTTAAAGAGTATTAGCATCAGCTCTTCTTTGAAGGTCTGGTAGAATTCTGTGCTGAAACCATGTGGTCCTGAACTTTTTTTGGATGAGTGACTTGTGATAACTGCTTCTATTTCCTTTGGGGATATAGGACTGTTTAATCTATTTTATTTAATTGATCTTGGTTTAGCTTTGGTAAATGGAATCTATCAAGAAAATTGTCCATTTCATTTAGATTTTCAAATTTTGTGGTATATATTCTTCTGAAGCAAGACCTAATGATTCTTTGAATTTCCTCAGTGTCTATCATTATGTCCCCTTTTTGTTTCTGATTTTGCTGATTTGGATATTTTCTCTCTGCCTTTTAGTTAATTTGGCTAAAGGTTTATCTATCTTCTTTATTTTCTCAAAGAACCAGCTCTTGGTGTCATCGATTCTTTGAATTGTTTTATTTATTTCTAATTCATTTCTAATTTAATAAAATAAATTATTAATTTATTTTAGCCCTGAGTTTGATTATATCCTATCATCTACTCCTCTTGGGTGTGTCTGTTCCCTCCCCCACCCCCAGGGCTTTTAGGTGTGCTATTAAGGTGTGCTATCAAACTTCTTTCTAGAGGTATCTGGAGCTGTGAACTTTCTTCTTAGCACTGCTTTCATTGTGTCCCTTAAATTTGAGTATGGTGTACCTTTATTTTCACTGAATTCTAGGAAATCTCTCATTTCTTTTTTTTTTTTTTATCTCTTCCCTGATCCAGCTGTCATTGTGTACAGAGTTGTTTAGTATGCATGCATGTGTAGGCTTTTTAAAAAAAATTTCTGTTGTTGTTGAAGTCTAGTTTTAGGTCATAGTGGTCTGATAGGATACAAGGGATTATTTCAATCTTCTTGTATTTGTTGAGGCTTGCTTTGTGTCTGACTATATGGTCAATTTTGGAGTGGGGTGCTGAGAAGAAGGTATACTCTTTTGAGTTTGGGTGAAAGGTTCTGTAGACATCTATTAGGTCCACTTGATTTAGGACCTCTGTAAGTGGTCCTTATTTAGCTTCTATCTTGATAATCTGTTCCTTGGTGAGAGTGGCGTGTTCATGTCTTCCACTATTAAGGTGTGTGATTTTAGCTTTAATAATGTTTCATTTACGAGTGCAAGTGCTCTTGTATTTGGGGCATAGATGTTCAGGACTGTGATGTTCTCATGGTGGATATTTCCTTTGATGAGAATGAAGTGTCCCTCTTTATCTTTTTTAATTAATTTTGGTCAAAATTATATTTTATTGGATACTAGGATAGCTACCTCAGTTTGTTTTCTCTGTTTGCTTGAAAAACCCTTTTACAGCCCTTACTCTGATGTAGTGTTTATCTTTGTTGCAGAGGTGTGTTTCTTGGATGCAGCAGAATCTTGGATCCTGTTTCTACAACCATTCTGTTAGTCTATGTCTTTTTTTTTTTTTTTTGAGAGTTGAGTCCATTGATGTTGGTAAATAATAGTGACCAATGAATTTTAATTCCTTTTATTGTGGAGTTGGTTATAGTGTGTTTGTTTGCTTGTTTTCTTTTGCCTTTTTGTTATGAGGTTATCTATGTCCTGTGTTTTCTTGGCTGTAGTTGATTTTGTTAGTTTGGAGTTTTCCTTCTAGTATCTTTTGTAGGACTAGGTTACTGTATAGATATTGTTTAAGTTTAGTTTTCTCATTGAATATTTTGTTTTCTCCATCTATGTTGCCTGAAATTTTTGCTGGGAATAGTAATCTGGTTTGACATCTGTATTCTTTTAGAGTCTGCATGACTGTCCAGGCCCTTCTGGCTTCATGGTATCTATTGAGAATTTTAGTTTGATTCTGATAGGTCTACCTTTGTATGTTTCTTGGTCTTTTTCCTTAACTGCTTTTAATATTTTTTTGTTGTTCTGTAGATTTAGTGTGACATGAGGAGTTTCTTTTCCAGTCTAGTCTATTTGGTGTTCTGTAAGCCTCTTGTATGCTTAAGGACATCTCTTTAAGTTAGAAAATTTTTCTTCTATGATTTTCTTGAAAATATTTTCTGGACCATGGAGCCTGGAATCTTCTTTTTCATCTATTCCTATTATTTTTAAATTTTAGTCTATTCATGATGTTCTTGATTTCTTGGATGTTTTGTGTTTGAAAGTTTTCAGATTTTTTTTTCTTTGAGAGATGAATCAATTTCTGCAAACCTTCAGTGCCTGAGGTTCTCTCTTCCATCTCTTGTATTCTGTTGGTTATGGTTACCTTTGTGGTTCCTGGTCTCTTCTCCAAGTTCTCTAGCTCCAGGTTTTCTCTGTTTATGTTTTCTTTATTGATTTTAATTCTGTTGTCATATCTTGAACCATTTCCTTCATCTGTTTGAATGTGGATTACTGTCTTTTCATGATGGCATATATTTTTTTGTTCATTTCATCTTTATGTACCTATAATAACTGGATAAGCATGGATATTAAAACAGTTTACTGTGTTTCCAATGAATTAAAATACCCATTGATTGCTGGGAGGGCTGGTGAAGTCATGATGTCTTGATTTTTGTTGGATGTGTTCTTATGCCTGCCTCTAGCCATCTGAAGGTCAGTAGCCTTTGCTGTTTTTTCCTAGAGCCTGTACTGCAGACTTAGTCTGTCTATCTCTGGAGTCTGGAGCCTTCCTCTGGGAGATGAGAGAGGTCCACTGGTTATAAGTGGATATTGGTGTTTCAGATGCAGGTAAGGGAGGAAGGTCGCAGGCACAAGTGTGCAAGCACAGGAGTGTGTGTGGAGATGTGAAGGGTGCTTGGAATGGTGAAGTGTAAGTAAGGAGTGCAAGCTCAGATTGTAGTGCAGGTACCTTTTGCTGTTCACAAGAGCAGTGCCCATGCGCAGGTGCCCTGAATGGTCAGTGGTCCATAGGCCTGTTTTGGTATTGTGGTCCAAGGGCTCAGAACTGCCTGAGCTGTACCATCTTGGTTCCAGGAATTGTTTGCCTGGACTCCATTGGGAGACCCACATAACAGGGACATCAGTGTTGAGAATACTGTCCCAGAGATCCCTATGTTGCCCACAGTGGGGGTGGGAGTGGGTGTGATCTGATGTCTGGCTGCTAGTGTAGAGGGACCCTGATCTGGGGTTCTGTAGGCACTCTCTTGCAGAAGCACTCACTAGGAAACATGTGTGGAAAGTGCAGAGGGCTGCTCACACTTGCTCACAGGTGCAAAGGGCAAAGGGCCAGAGAACTTTCTTGCAGGCCTAGTGGTAATCTCAGAGAACCCATGGTTTTCTACTCTAAGATTTTGGTCCCTTGTATGGCCATTAAGGCACCCCAAACCTGGGATTGTGTACTCCCCACTGCTTCTGTGTTGCCGGGGCAAGGTGAGCAAGGGAAGGTGCAGCTGAAAGTGCATGGGGTCAATAGTTCTTCACTCTCAGGCCCCAAAGATGTCTAAGGGGGCTGGGGGCTCCTGGATCCAATCTGTTCCAGCTCGCTGGTTGTCTCCTCCAGCCTTGAAAGCCTCAAAGTCAATGCTCTGGCTTCCACTCACCAGTTTTGGAGTCTCATATCTTCTGCCCTTCAGAAAAGGTGGGCACTGTTTGCTGCCATCTTGGAGCCCTTATCTCAACTCTTGCTTACTTTACCTTCCTTCTTGCTGCTGAGTTAATTTAACCTGCTGTTGTTGCTGCTGCTGCTGCTGCTGCTGATGATGATGATGATGATGATGATTTCTTCACTGACAGAATCAAAAGAATACGAATGAGTATTGTGTCTGGTTAAAAATGGATGAACTCCAATAAGTGCTTTTCTGGCTGGCATTTCTTGGCTAAGTGGTGACATCAAACTGGCAAAGGAGATTTCTGGAGATCTCAGACTCATTCTTTCCACTTTTAGGGCTACAAAACTCCTGCTTTGACTGTCTGTTGTAAGGATGGTAATAGTTAGTTATGAGAGATCAAGAGAGAGGTATAATGAACAGAAAAGCTTGCCCTTAAGTGATAATGCAAGCTTGTAATCACACCACTTATAAGGTGAAGACAGAAGGACTGATTTCAGCCTGAGATACATATCAGGTTCTGGACTAGTTTGAGGAAAAACAAAGGAATATAAAACGCTACATAAAGCTCATATCCAATACCAAGAATCTGATAGTGCATGGTTACTGAAATGGAGTAATTTTAGTATTTTCTGGTGCAATTGCTTGTTAATTTCCTGAATTATCTCAGCGTGATTGGAATAACTCAAAGATCCTTTGAGTTGAATGAGGGAGATAAAAAAGCAGGTGGAAAAAACATAGCGTGAAAATTCAACACTCCATTACTGACTGTAAGGAAGAGAAAAGGCCATGAGCCAAGGCATGAGAGAGCCGGAAGAAACCTCTCACAAAAGAATGCAAATTGGGTAAGCAGGGGAGGTAGAAATCAGTCTGGGAGGAGTTGGAAGTGCAAAATGCATTGTACAAATTCTCAAAGTTCTAATAGAAATGAGGAGGAATTAAAGTTTTGTCATCATTTGATTGTAGTCCAGTGAGACTCACATAGAACTTGAAACCAAAAGACATTTAAGACAGAGATTTAGAACTTCATTTTGTTTCAGGTCAGAAGGCATTTGGAGCTGTTATGTCAGAACTAGGTGATACACAGTTTGCAGTGAACAAACCAGCAGTAGGACATGTACTTTTTTAGTAGATTGTTGTAATTTTTAGTTAATTTTTAAAGTTGAGAAAAAGGTGATATTGAATTTTTTTACCAGTATACTTAGCGCATTTATTAAAAACTAGGTCCCTGGAGGTTTGTGTTTTTTTTTTTTTTTTTTTTTTTTTTTTTTTTTTTTTTTTTTTTTTTTCCAGAATTGCTTCTATTAGACAGTAGCTTCCCAATGATGCTGGGGAAATCCAAGAAATCTACAGAAAGCTTCCAATGGTCATTCATTTTTGAAGGTCAAAGAATGGCCATGTTAGACTCTAGTTCTTCACTGAAAAAAGTTTAACCTAAAGCAAAGTTTCTGAATGTTTGTGTCTGTGTGTGTCTAAGCACAGTGTACAGACATACATACCTCTGTGTATTAGGAAGCCAAGAGATACTGTCAGGTGTCCTCCTCTGTCTCTCTCTGTTTAATCCTTTTGATATAGGAGTTCCCCCTAAATCTGGGACTCATGTTTTTATGGATAGCCTGAAATTTAGCAAGTACTAATAATCCTCCTGTCTCTCCCCCTCAGAGACAGTTATAGGTATAAACAGGGCTTCTAAACTTATCACCTGGGGGCTAGAACCTGAATTCTGATCCTTTTGATTGCTCAAGGAATGCTTCTAAACACTGACCTATATATTCAGCCCTTAAAGAAAAAACAAACCTTGGCGTGCATGTGTGTATGTGTATGTATGTATGTGTGTGTTGTGTGCATGTGTGTGTATGTATGTGGTATGCATGTGTTATGTGGTGAATGTGTGTGAATTGTGCTGTGTGCATGTGTGGTATCTATGGTTTGTGTATTTGTGTATATCTGTAGTGTGTGGTGTGTTTGATAGTGTATGTGTGTGATGTGTGTGTGTTCTGTATGTGTGTTGTGTGCATGTGCGGTGTTTGTGGGTGTGTAATGTGTCATGAGTGTGTAGTGTGTATGTGTGTAGTAGTGTATGTGTGTTGTGTATTGTGTGTGTTGTGTATTGTGTGTGTGTTGTGTTAATGTGTGTGTGGTGTATGTGTGGTATGTGCATGTGTGTATGTGTGAGGTGTCTGGTGTGTGTGTATGTATGTATGTGTGCTATTTGTGTACATTGAGTATGTGGTGTTTGTGTGGTATATAGGTATGTGGCATGTTCATGTGAGTGTTGTGGGCACATGAGTGTGGACATACAAACAGAGGTCAGAGTAGGATACCAGATGTTTTCCTCTGTCACTCTCTGCCTTATTCTCTTAAGACAAAAACCTCCATTGAATTGGGAGCTTGCCATTTTGGCTAAATTGGTTGGTAGCCTGTCTCTTCCCCTTAGTGCTTGGGTTATAGCCATGTGTTTGTTCTTTATGTTTTGTCTGGGAGTCAAACTCAGATCACCATACTTGCTGAACCATTTTTCCAGTTCCATGAAATTTTATCTGTTTAATATAATGAGTTTCTGTTTGAACTTTATCTTAATCATTATTTTCAAGGGAGGGCATCTGAAATACTTGACTAGCAAATGACAAATGTATATTTTTAACCCTCATTAGCACAAACTAAACTAAAATGAAATAAAGAGACAAAACATAAAACTCTGTTCTTGCTGTGTCTTTCCAAAAGAGGTTCTTATTATTTTCAAAAAGACATGTTAAATGTTGTCTAATGAGCATGTTCTTTGAGTTTGGCCAGGCTTCCTTAGTGTGAGTCATTGCATTGTTCTGGGCAGAAGTAGTTGACAGCTGGTTCAAGATATGGATGCATACAAGTGCACAGGTAAGTCAGTGTCAGTGGAACTGTCAGCTAGCCATGAACTGATTGCTTGATTTAAAGTAAAGTAGGAAAAAGTATTAATCTAAAGTGAAGAGAACAGTTTATGTCAAGAAAGAAATAGAGGGAGGAAAAAAGGAAAGGAAGGAGAGAAAAGAGGGAGGAAAGCAGACAGGGAAGAGAGATGGAAAGAGTGGGGGGAGAAAGAAAGGAAGGGGGAAAGGTAGGCAGGCAGAAAGGCAGGCAGGCAATAGTCAAATCCAGAAACAGTTTAGAATAGAATAAAACCATATCTAAAGAGCTCATGTCAAATGAAACCATCTAATGTAGCTCTTCAGTTTTAGAGGTACCTACCTATGTTGTCCAGAGGTTTTGTGGTGACTATGGATACAGAAAAGCTCTATAAACATCTGTGATGATTTCCACAAAACCAGAGAATTATCAAAGATAAAGATAAAACACCATGAGGGATTATATAATGAGAATCCACAGGCATCCTGGCTAAAGCAGACATGGCCATGACAAAGATAGGGCTTGGGTTTCAGAAGCCTAACCCTCAGACAGATCTGAGTCCATTACTAATCACTGTCTCTGTTAGCCTTACACAACATGTTTTCTGTCCCAACATTAATGCTTATTTTATCTCTTAAAAGTAGAGAGATGATATATATAAAGTTGACCATCACAGGGTTGGGATTCCAAGCCTCCTCTCTGACCAGAGGCTTTGGTTGAATCCAGTATGGAAATGAGCTTCTGCTAGAAGCAGAGCCGATGCTCAAGGCATCATAATGGCAGTACACCTCTGCAATTCCTGCATATAGCATCTCTACATCTAGTCACTTTAAAGGACAATTTCCAGGTATTTCTCAGAAGAATTGTTTGTGTTTTTAAAGAATGAGTTAGACTACATGAACATATCCTTTTTTTAACTGATTTTTAAATTACAGTTTATCCACTTTGTATCCCAGCTCTAACACCCTCCCCTCTCTTCTCCCAATCCCATATTTCCTCCATCATCTACTTTTATCCCTCTCTCCAAGTCCACGTATAGGAGATGTCCTCCTCCCCTTTCATCTGACCCTAGCTTATCCTTTAAATAAAAGAGAACAATGAAGAAACAAGCAAATGATTCCCTTCAACCCCAGCCCGGTACATGATAGTTGGCTGATCAGTCCTACAGTCCCAGGGCTGATCAGTCCTACAGTCCCAGGGCTGATCATGATTTCTTCCTCAACTCTACATACCTTAGGTGATGTCTAGGGACACTTTGGGTTTATTTTATTTTGGGGACAGGAAGTGGCATTTAGTATGTAGAAGTCAAGCATCCTGCAATGAATAAGACATGTGTCTACCCCTTCAAGAAATGCCTGTCCAAAGTGTCAGTGATGCTATTGTTAAAAGCTGATTTAATGCAAAAATGTGGTCAGACCTCTGCCCGAGAAAGTTTCAACAGCCCAGTCCCCCAACCTCTGTAACTGTAATCTCCACCCCCTCAGTAGGACTTATCCCAGATTATGCAAATTTGAGATGAAAAATGTGGACAAAATCCAACCAATCCCTGAGCAAGAAAACCCGACCAATCCCTGAATAGGAAAGTCCCAAAGCTCAGGATGTAAAATCCCATCAATACAGACTCTGGAAATCCCTGCCTCCACCCCCTCCATATTTATATTATATTATTTATATTATATTATATTATATTATATTATATTATATTATATTATATTATATTATATTTTCTTATATAAAGGCCATGTTTGCCCCAGTTACCTGCTGCTTTGTACCAGGAGCAGAGACAGCCACTCCTGGATTTGTTCCTTCAATAAATCTCTCTTAAGAGATTTACTCACTCATCAGAAGAGGAAGAAAAGAAAGAAGAAATGAAAAAGTAGTGAAGCTCAGACTCCAAAGCTCATAAGTTCATCAGGGGTTGGGACAACCCTCCCCTGGAAGCTAAAATGACTGGAGAAGGAGTGTAGCTCAGACTTTTAGGCCTCAGCTCATCAAGGGTTGGGGCAACTGTCCTTTGGGAGCTGCATCACTTGGAGAAGGAGCAAAGCTCGGGCTCCTGGGATCTTCAGCTCATCAGGGGTTTTAGTAACCCTCTTCTAGGAGCTGCAATGGCTGGAGAAGGAGTGAGGATGAGGCTCTAAGCTCCTCAGCTCATCAGGGATTGTGGTAATCCTCCCTTGGGAGCTGCAATATCTCTGAACTCTCAGAGCTGTGTGGTTCTTGGGCTCCTGAGCTTCAGGATACCCTGGGGACACTGTCTCACCTCATAGCTGTGATAACCTTCCCAGCCTTTGGAGTTGTGAGTTTCCTGGATACCCTTCCATCTGAGTATAAGAAGGCAGGCCAACAAAAACAGTGACAATCACATAATTTGTCTTGAGTTTCTTTGGGATCTGGCACTTGCCTTCAGGGAAACTAAGACACAGCACTAGAGATCCTTGAGGGAAACTCAGCAAGGTAGTAACAGAGTGCCTGGTCCTTAAGGGGTCTGGGATAATGCAGCTAATTTTTTCATTGTACAGCTACCGGAACAGTAGCAAATGTTTACACAAATGACTAACCAGAATGTGGCTGCCATAGGAGACAGAAAATTAACAGAGAAAAATATGGCTGTTATAAGAAGTCACTCAAAGACTATCTTAAAGTTCAAAGTATTTTTTTCTGCATGAAACTTTAGTCCAATGTCCCTATGTTACAATAAAGTTGTTTCTTTGTTGAGATTTTTGGTGAAATTCTGAAGGAAGTTGGCTCTTCAGTTTGGATCTGGAGTGTTTCCCCAAAACCAATGTATTAAAGGATTGGACTCCAGTCTGGTGATGTTGGGAAATGGTTGAGCTTTTAGGAGGTGAGACCTAGTGAAAGGAAGTTGGTTGCTGAAGCTGTACCCTTGAATGCAGATATTACAATTTCCCTCCTTCCTTTTCTCTTTTTCCCTACCAGAAAGCCAATAGTTTGTTCTTTGCCAAGCTACGTAACCTTAACAGAGGCTTTAAAGCAACAGTCAACTAAGCATGAGCCAACCCTTGCCAATCTGAGAACCAAAATCAACCCCTTCTCTTTTTAAATTAACTATGTCAGAATTATTATTTTTACATTAACAGAAAGAGTGTCTAATTAGGTATTAATCAGTGTGACAACCCTCATAGAATATTTAAAATCAAGAAAACCACTGATCAATGTTTCCGTAGTACCCATTTCTAAGAAGTTAGAAATTTGAAGCCAGGGGATAGCATGGTTGAAGTATGGTGAGGGCCTTCTCCCAGATTGTTATCTGTTGTTTGTTTGTTTGTTTAATTACTTGCTTACTTACCTAACTCATTGTATCCTCATGTGAGATAAAGAAACTTCGAGGGGGCTAATGATATGGTTTAACAGGTGTGCTGATTTAAATGTCAACTTAGCAGGAGATCCATCAATAATGCAGCAGTATGCATTAGGCCTGTGCTCCAAGCTGGCCTTGAAAAATGCCCAATGATAAGAGTGGCTCACCCTTGAAAAAACACTGGGGCATGTGTAAAATAGCGTACAAAGTTAGACAGTAAGGTCAAGGTTCCTGTTTGGGAGAATTGTATGGTGTGATCTGTATGGTTGACAGGGCCTGGCTTGGGATAATACCTTAATTTGATTCTCTGTTGTAATAAAATACTGACCAAATGCAATTTCGGAAGGAAGGGTTTATGTTAGTTTACAGGTTAAAGTCTATCATCAAAGGAAGCTGAGACAGGTACCTGGAGGCAGGAACTGAGAAGAGACTCAGGAGGCGTGCTGCTTATACACTTGTTCTCCATGGCTTGCTCAACTGGCTTTTTTCTACACCTCAAGACCACCTTCCCAGGGTGGTACCACCACATTGGACTGGAGCCTCCTATACTAATCACCAGTGAAGAAAATGTCTTACAGGCCAATTTGATGAAAACTTTCTCAACTGAAGTTTCTTCTTTCCACATGACTTTAGCTTGCATCAAATTGACAATGTATGTATACGTATATATACATATATATGTATATGTATACGTGTGTATACACACACACACACACATATACTTGTGTGTGTATGCTTACTCAGCACTTGTGACTTTTCTTAGTTCTTTTCACCCTGTCCCCTATCCTAGATTTCTCCAGCTCATGGGCTTCTCTTTCCCCAGCTTCTCATTCCTGTATAATCCTGCAGCTTTGGTCATGTGCCCTCTTGGTCCTCTTGGCCCCCTTTTTCTTGGCCCTCTCTCTGGGTCTTCCTCTTTTGAGCCACCACTCCCCCTCCATGGGCCAGTTCAGTCTGCTGGTCATGTTTAATCTATTAGTTCTTTCCCTGTTCTGGTCTCTTCCAGATACCTGTGGCTGTACTTTCCCTCATATCTACTATAAAAACCTTTTCCTCATCCATACCTTAGTGAGGTCATGTCCTCACTTTATACATTGGCATCAAAAGCTGTCTTGTGTAGAGAACTGTATGCTGGTAGTCATGGTGGCTTGTTTGCTCAGCAGCTCTGCTTCTTCCCTTGCTGAAACTGCAGCTGGTCACTGAAGCAAGCTGATATCTGGGATGCACCTGGGAGCTCTCTTGTTGAACGATGCTGCTGCTGGGCCTGTGCAGACAAGAATGACTCCTGCAAGCAAAGCAGACACCCATGTCAGATGCCTAGGAGGGGTCACCAGGGTTTTTTCCAGTACTTTGCAACTTGGAGAGCCATTATGCAGCACCTGTCTTTTAAACAAAACTTTGCCATCAGATGATGGAATCATCCAAAGTTGGCAGTGTCCCAGAGTAACAAGCTGCCAGGTCCAAAGTCCCACAATTAAAAGCGAGCTCAGACTAAAGCAGTTTGCTACTCCTTTGACTGGGACCCTTTCAGCCAGGGAAGGTTAGGCTGCCTTCTCTCTTTGTTAGGTCAGCACTTTGCTGACAGAAGAATATCTTGGGGGTGAGGCATGGCTGGGGTGCAAGAATAAGTCATTAAACAATTTCAGGCTGAGGACTTGCTCCCTTGAGATTCCCACACTATGTGGGAAAATGTTGAGCACACATCAGCCCCAGGACCAGCTGTTTGGACTTTATGTGGTAAGCGCTGGGTTTTGTTTTGTAGTGTCAAAGTGTCTTGGCAAGAACTGGGGAAATTGCTAGAATTGTATCCACATACTCTTCTTATAATCATCAAGTTTTATTTTTAATGCATTAGCTTGTCACTGAAAAGATTGGGTATTTCAAGTTAGGTATTCTAGTTTGTATCATATAATCAATTTGTTGTTTTTTTTTAAAAAAAACAACGTACATGCTTAAAAATGAAAAATTAAAAAAAAGGGAAAAAAATAATTTAAGAACCTTAAATGACTTTCAAAAGTGAAGGAAAACATGGAGTTAGTCAATTTACATGGAGCACGTCTCGCCCCTGGGGGCAATGGTCTCCTGAACCTACTCAGACCTCGGACACCAACACTGCTAGTTCTAGAACTGATGCAGGATGATCCAACGAGGGGGTTAAGGCTTCCCATAATATTTCCTATAAGCCCACACCTGTTTGTTTATATCCCCCATTTTTATTCATTATTAGCCAGATAGAGCCAAGTAATTGTGGTAATGATACTTGCTTTTTTGCCCAATGCTGGAATGCTAGTAAATTTAGGTATGCCCTGGTTACTCGCATGCCTCACTGGGTGCCTGTGCCCATTGATGCCCCTCACGCTATGACTCTCTTCAGACAGAAAAGGGATCTTGGAATTACAGCCGCCACTGTTACTGCCATCTCATTGGTGGCTGTTGGAGCTACCACTGCGGCATTAGCCATGAGTCATACTGTGCAGACTGCTCAGATCCTGAATAATCTTTTAGCCAATGTAGCTCATGCCTTAGATGTACAAAAAGGAATTAATGCTCAACTAAAAGGAGGCTTGATGGTGTTCAATCAGAGGATTGACCTCATGCAGGAGCAAATTGATACCCTATGGCAAATCGCTCAACTTGGATGTCAATGAAAGTATGCTGGACTTTGAGTCACTAGCATACAACATGAGAATTTTTCCTGTGCTGCAAATCTGTCTACACAATTGTCTAGCTATATTTTAGGTAACTGGACTGGAGAATTCGATACTACAATGGAGCAGCTGAGAGTGGCCATTGTCACAGTAAATTCTACCAGAGTGGACGCAGGACTAGCCACAGGATTATCATCATGGATTGCTGCAGCCATGAATCATCTGAAGGAATGGGCGGGCATGGGAGCATTAGCAGGCCTTCTGGTGTTGGTCTCTTGGTTTGCCTGTGGTATATATGCAAGATTAGAGTCTCACAACAGCGTAATGCAACCATGATCATTCAGGCCTTTACAGCCATTGAAGCAGGACAGTCTCCCCAAGCATGGTTGGCTACCATAAAAAGCTAAAATGTTATGCTCAGGATGCGAGGTTAAGCACTGCACTCAGGGTCAGCTGCTTTCGACCCAGAGAAGAGCATGTCTGATTGCATGCGGGTTGATGCCCCAGGTCCCGCCTCTGAGAAAAAGGTATCGGACAGGTCTGATGCTCTTTGGGTGGATGACACCTAAATGAACATCGGTACAAAGTCCCAATTTATTTCTAATATCAGAGATCAGACCTCTACTCTTGCCTGATGCGTCTAAAACAAAAAGGGGGAACTGCAGAGAGCTGCGTAATGCCTCGCCTTAAAGATGGAGCTGGTTTCTGCCTTCCACCTTTCCACCTTCCCGATGGTGAGTGCTTTCTGTCACAAACAACTCCCTATTTGGCTAAGGCTGAGGATCTGGCTTGCTTCCATGTATGTGGACCTATCTGCATTGCCCACGTGGCACGCTGGGGTTGGCTACCCAGAGGCTATTTAAGCTGTGGGCTGGCTTTCCCCAGGGTCAGAAGATTGTTCAAATCACAGCAATGTATATTTTAATGTTTATATAATGTACACATAATTTATATAAATACATGGTGGCTCACAACCATTTATAATGAAATCTGGTGCCCTCTTCTGGCATGCAGGTGTACATGTAGACAGAACACTGTATAAATAATAAATAAATAAATCTTTTTGTCTTTTTTTTATTAATTACACTTGATTCACTTTGTATCCCCCCATATTCCTCTCCTAATCCCACTCTCCCTCCCCCTTTTTCAAGCATGCCCCTGCCCAAGTCCACTGATAGGGGTAGTCCTCGTCTCCTTCCTTCTGATCTTAGTCTATCAGATCTCATCAGGAATGGCTGCATTGTCATATTCTGTGGCCTGGTAAGGCTGCTCCCCCCTCAGGGTGAGGTAATCAAAGAGCAGGCCAATCAGATTATGTCAGAGACAGTCCCTCTTCCCATTACTGTGTAATCCACTTGGACACTAAACTGCCATGGGCTACATCTGTGCAGGGGTTCTAGGTTATCTCCAAGCATACTTGGTTGAAGTATGAGTCTCTGGGAAGACCCCTGTGTTCAAATTTTCTGGTTCTGTTGCTCTCCTTGTGGAGTTCCTGTCTTCTCCATAGGTTACTATTTCCCACTTCTTACATAAGATTCCATGCACATTGCCGACAGTTGGCCATAAGTCTCAGCATCTGCTTTGATAGTCTGCAGGGCAGAGCCTTTCAGAGGCCCTCCGTGGGGAGTTTCTAGCTTGTTTCCTGTTTTCTTCTTCTTCTGATGTCCTTCCTCTTTGCCTTTCAGGATGGGGATTGAGTATTTTAGTCAGGGTCCTCTCTCTTGATTAGTTTCTTTAGATGTACAGCTTTTAATAGGTTTATCCTATATTACATGTCTGTATGAGTGAGTATATACCGTGTGTGTCTTTCTGCTTCTGGGGCAGCTCACTCAGGATGATCTTTTCTAGGTTCCTTATTTTTCATTGCTGAGTAGTATTCCATTGTGTAGATGTACCACAATTTCTGCATCCATTCTTCAGTTGAGGGGCATCTGGGCTGTTTCCAGCTATTACAAATAAAGCTGCTACAAACATGGTTGAGCAAATGTCCTTATTGTGTACTTAAGCCTCTTTTGGATATATGCCTAGGAGTGGTATGGCTGGATCTTGGGGAAGCACTATTCCTAGTTGTTTGAGAAAGCGCCAGATTGATTTCCAGAGTGGTTGTACAAGTTTACATTCCCATCAGCAGTGGAGAAGGGTTCCCCTTTCTCCACAACCTCTCCAGCATGTGTTGTCACTTGAGTTTTTCATCTTGGCCATTCTGATGAGTGTAACGTGAAATCCCACGTTTTGATTTGCATTTCCTTGATGGCTAATGACTTTGAGCATTTCTTTAAGTGTTTCTCTGCCATTTGATATTTCTCTACAGAGAATTCTCTGTTTAGCTCTGTTCCCCGTTTTTTAAATGGATTACTTGGTTTGCTGTTTTCAGCTTCTTTAGCTCTTTATATATACTGGATATTAGCCCTCTGTCAGATATAGGGTTGGTGAAGATTCTTTCCCAATCTGTAGGCAGTTTTGTTTAGATGACAGTGTGCTTTGCTTTACAGAAGCTTTTCAGTTTCATGAGGTCTCATTTATTGATTGTTGCTCTTAGAGCCTGTGCTGTTGGTGTTCTGTTCAGGAAGTTGTCTCCTGTACCAATGAGTTCTAGGGTCTTCCACACTTTTTTTTTCTAGCCGATTTAATGTGCCTGGTTTTATGTTGAGGACTTTGATCCACTTGGACTTTAGTTTTGTTCAGGTGATAGGTATGGATCTCTTTGCATTTTTCTATATGTAGACATCCACTTAGACCAGCTCCATTTGTTGAAGATGCTATCTTTTTTCCATTGTATGGTTTTGGCATCTTTGTCAAAAATCAGGTGTTCATAAGTATGTGGGTTTATTTCTGGGTCTTCTGTTCATTTCCATTGATTCACCATTCTGTTTCTATGCCAGTACCATGCAGTTTTTATTACTGTTGCTCTATAGTACAGCTTAAGATCAGGGATGGAGATACCTCCAGAAGAACTTTTATTGTAGAGGATTGTTTTAGCAATTCTGGGTTTCTTGTTATTCCATATGATATTGAGAATTTTTCTTTCCAGGTCTGTAAAGAATTGTGTTGGTAATTTGATGGGAATTGCATTGAATCTGTAGATTGCTTTTGGTAAGATGGCCATTTTTACTATTGTTAATCCTGCCAAGCCATGAGCAGGGGAGATCTTTCCATCTTCTGATATCCTCTTCTAGGTCTTTCTTCAGAGACTTGAAATTTTTTTCATACAAGTCTTTGACTTGCTTGGTTAGGGTTACTCTGAGGTACCTTATGTCATTTGTGGCTATTGTGAAGGGTGTTGTTTCCCTAATTTCTTTCTCAGTCCTTTTGTCTTTTGTATACAGGAGGGCTATTGATTTTGAGTTAAATTTGTATCTGGCCACTTTGCTGAAGGTGTTTATCAGCTGTACGAGTTCCCTGGTAGAATTTTTGGGGTCACTCAGGTATACTATCATATCACCTACAAATAATGATAATTTGACTTCTTCCTTTGCAATTTGTATCTCCTTCAACTGTCTTATTGCTCTAGCAAGGACTTCCTTAACTATGTTGACGAGATATGGAGAGAGTGGGAAGCCTTGCCTTGTCCCTGATTTCAGTGGGATTGCTTTAAGTTTCTCTCTGTTTAGTTCGATGTTGGCTATAGGCTTGCTGTATATTGCCTTTACTATGTTTAGATATGTGCCTTGTATCCCTGATCTCTCCAATACTTTAAACATGAATGGATGTTGGATTTTGTCAAATGCTTTTTCAGCATCTAAGGAGATTATCATGTGGATTTTTTCTTTTAGTTTGTTAATATGGTGGATCACATTGATGGATTTAAGTATATTGAACCACCCTTCATACCTGGGATGAAGCCTACTTGGTCATAGTGGATGATATCTTTAATGTGTTCTTGTATTTGGTTTGTAAGTATTTTGTGGAGTATTTTTGCATCAATGTTCATAAGGGAGATTGGCCTGAAATTCTCTTTCTTTGTTGGGTCTTTGTGAGATTTAGGTAACAAGGTGACTGTGGCTTCATAGAATGAGTTTGGTATTGTTCCTTCTGTTTCTATTTTGTGGAGTAGTTTGAAGAGAACTGGAGTTAGCTCTTCTTTGAAGGTCTGGTAGAATTCGGCACTGAAACCATCTGGTCCTGGGCTTCTTTTGGATGGGAGACTTTCGATGACTGCTTCTATTTATAATAAATAAATAAGTTTATTTCTAATAAATAAATATTTCTTAAAAAAGGAATGCTTATGCTCCCAATTCCTTTGCTCCTATTTTCAATAAAAGTAAAAGTCTATAAAACAGTTAATAGATTAAACATTCAGTGATTATATGTACCTCTGTGTTTGTTTCTATGTCCTTTTTTAATTTTTAAAAGCAGTGTTCAGTGTGTGATGTTCTTTTGTGCTTCAGTTAATAAGTGCCATTTTGAAGAATAGGCTCATGCAATGAGGACAGTACTATATTCCCATCTGGTGACCAGCATGAGAAAATTTTCTAGGGTATTCTATGAGCTGACTACCTTCTGGGAGCTCAAACCTGCTGTGTAGCTTTGCCACCTGACTACTGACTGGCATTCCTATCCTAAGCCTTCACACCTTTCTTTAGCTTCCAGTTCATGCCCAGAGCCCTACCACAGGGCAGTGTTCCCACATGTAGCATCCTCTGCTTGGCTTTCTACAGGTAATGGAACCTGTTTATTAAATGAGCTTCAGCAAGCTATGTGTCACATAGTTCTCACAAAGTCCTGCCCTTCTGGCTAGTTAGATGATTGCTTCACAGGCTTTAATCTTGCAACAGTTTGGCCTGTCCAAAGATTAATGCTGTCACTTTCTAGGGATGGCTGCTGGCCACTCAGGTTTCTAATATCACTTTTAGAAATCAGATATAGAATGGTTGCATTCAGCCCAGTGGTTTTTTTTTTTTAATTTATTTAAGACACACACACAGGTCAAAATGAGCATTTTGCACTGTGCAAAAGTATTCTGCTCAAGATAAAGTGAAAACCACAAACCCTGAGTAAGCAATCTTGTTGTCTGTCTTATAGCTCATTCTGCACTGTTCTGGACAGAGACAGTTATTTAAAACAAAAATATTTATTTCCTACTATTTTAAATTAAAGAAATAAACCAAGTACAGCAGGTAGCCAGTAGAGAAATCTTTGAAAACCATAGACAGTAGCAGATTGAATGAGCAGTTGAAGAAAGGCTGAAAAAATGTAGTTTCTTCTCAAGGGCTAGGTGTTTTTAAAAGTAACTGAAGAATTTTTAAATCCCTAACTTTATGGTTGGTCAGTTTGAAGAAAGATAAGATGGTAGTTGATTGGCCCAGATCTGTTCTGCTGTGAACTTGTTGAGCCAATCCATCAACAGTGGTCCTGTTGGTGGTAGACAAAAGCCTACAAGGCCTTTGTTTTAAAATGATAGTCTTTTACAAATAAGGCTGCTACAAACATGGTTGAGCAAATGTCCTTACTGTGTACTTGAGAATCTTTTGGATATATGCCTAGGAGTGGTATAGCTGGATCTTGAGGAAGCGCTATTCTTAGTTGTCTGAGAAAGCGCAAGATTGCTTTCCAGAGTGGTTGTACAAGTTCACATTCCCACCAGCAGTGGAGCCAGAGGCTGGAAACAGCCCAGATGCCCCTCAGTGGAGGAATGGATGCACAAATTGTGGTATAGCTACACAATGGAATATTACTCAGCAATAAAAAAACAAGGAAATCATGAAATTTGCAGGTAAATGGTGGGATCTGGAAAAGATCATCCTGAGTGAGCTATCCCAGAAGCAGAGGGATGCACACAGTATATACTCACTCATATAGACATATAATATAAGATAAACGTACTAAAATTTGTACACCTAAAGAAACTAATCAAGAGGGAGGACTCTTGCTAAAATGCTCAATTCCTATCCAGAAAGGCAAAGAGGATGGACATCAGAAGAAGGAGAAAAGAGAGAACAAATCAGGAGCCTGACACAGAGGACCTCTGAAAAGCTCTGCCCTGCAGATTATCAATGTAGATACTGAGACTTATGTGCAACCTTTGGGCAGAGTGCAGGGAATCTTAGGAAAGAAGTGGGAAACAGTAAGATCTGGAGAGGACAGGAACTTCATAAGGAGAGCAACAGAACAAAAAAAATCTGAGCACAGGGGTCTTTCCTGAGACGGCTATTCCAACCAAGGACTATGCATGGAGATAACCTAAGACCCCTGCACAGATGTGGCCCATAGCAGTTCAGTATCCAAGTGGGTTCCATTGTGATAGGAACAGGGACTGTCTCTGACATGAACTGATTGGCCTGCTCTTTAATTACCTTCCCCTGAGGGGGAAGCCGCATTACCAGGCCACAGAAGAGGACAAGGCAGCCACTCCTGATGAGACCTAATTGACTAGGATCAGAAGGAAGGAAAAGAAGTCCTCCCCTATCAGTGGACTTGGGGAGGGGCATACATGCAGAGGGTGGAGGAAGGGAGGGATTGGGGCGGGAGGAGGGGGGAACCACGGAGGGGGATACAAAGTGAGTAAAGTTTAATTAATAAAGAAAAAAAAGAAATTAAAGAAAAAAATGATAGTCTTTTTGTCTTGAGTCAGGAGAAGGTAGAAGAAGCCTGGCCTTGTGGGGCATGGGGGCAAGGGGATTAAGGTGGAGTCATGTCCAAACTCCAAAAATCTTGAGACCAACAGAAGTAGGACTGCTCCTTCCCTGCCCTGGGCCTCCCACCACCTCTGCTACCCTTGAGGTGGATGTAGCCTGGTGGCTAGGTTACTGGTTAAACTTCCTTTCTGTTTATAAGGTAATGTCCAGCAGCATCTGAAATTCCTCTTCATGCAAATAAGGCATTTTGAGCACCTGGCTCAAAATGAACACTCACCCTGAAAACCTCTACCCACTCCCCAAAGGTTTAAGTAGTCTTTGTTTCCCCCAATTAAACAAACTGTCTCCTAAGAAGGCTTCTTCTTCTTCATTCACCTCCCACTGCCCAAGAAGAACCTGCTCTACACCCACCCTCCCTGGTTAAGTTTCACTTTTGCTAGCCCAGCCCATTACAGTGTACAGCAAGCCAGGCGAAGGGGCAGACACAGAATGGCATGACATCTTCAAAATTTATCACCTTCATTAGTTAGCCAAGGCCCCATTCTCTGTCTGGCTACCAGGGAGTCTGTCTGATTACTAGTCTCTTATCTGAGCTGTCTGTATGTAAGTACAGATGCTCATGATGGCCAAAGGTGTGAGATCATCCTTGGAGATATAGTTGCAGGTGCCATCTGATACAGGTGCTAGCTCTCCAGCCCTGACACTCAGGGCCTGATGCTTTGTGCAGTACCAATGTCTTACTGAGTTGGGACTCATAGGTGCCTCGTCAAGCATAGATGTGTCTGAAATGATGCATAAATTCTGAGCTATGCAAGGACTAATAAACCCAAAAGACCAGGGGCATCATATGTCTGAGAGGTATAACCTATCTTCCTTATCCTGACATAGCTTAAGAAATAGTCCTTCACTGTCCCTGACATGAACTCAGTGGCTGGCTCTTTGATCACTTCCCCCTGATGGGGGAGCAGGCTTACCAGGCCACAGCAGAAGAAGCTTCAGCCAGTCCTGATGAGACCTGATAGCCTATGGTCAGATTGAAGGGGAGAAGAGCCTCTCCTATCACTGGACTGGAGAGGGGCATGGGAGAAGATGAGGGAGGGAGGGTGGGATTGGGAGGGAATGAGAGAGGGGCTACAGCTGGGATACAAAATGAATAAACTGTAATTAATATAAAAATTAAAATAAAAAAGAAATAGTCCTTCAGCCCAAAACCAGAGTTTCTGAGAGTGTCTAGTTATGCAGACGAAACAAGTGGGATCTAATGTATATTTCTGTGCTTTGGTTCTTTGTGCCACACTACCATAGCTGCTGTGTTAACCAGGCTGCCAATGGACTGCAAGTCTCCTGTGAAGGAGAGACACTGTTGACCACTCTGTAGTTTATTATTTCTTTTTTTTTCTCCTTATTCTTTTGGTTTTTTAATAGTTTTAATTTAAATTTATTACTTTTTAGTTTATTAACTTTACATCCTGATCATAGCCCCCTCTCTCATTTCCTCCTGGTTCCACCTTCCCCATACTCCCTCCTTACCAACTGACTCCAGCCTATCAAGTCTCATCAGGACTACCTGCAT
The DNA here is from genome assembly GCF_030254825.1 of Meriones unguiculatus. Lineage (NCBI taxonomy): Eukaryota > Metazoa > Chordata > Mammalia > Rodentia > Muridae > Meriones > Meriones unguiculatus. The sequence continues at coordinate 36,882,247 of NC_083357.1, read as the reverse complement.
CGTCTTCCTCTGTGGCCTGACAAGGCTGCCCCACCAGAGGCAACAGAGTCCATATCAGAGACAAGCCTCTGATCTCCTTACTAGGGCACCCATATGGAAACTGCGATGCCTATTGGCTACATTTGAGCAGGGGTTCTTGGCCCTCTCCATGTGTCAGTCTCTACAGGCACCCATGGGCCAGATGTTGCCTCTGTTGGTTTCCTTGTAGAGCTCCTGTCCTCTTCGAGTCTTTTTATTACCCAATTCTTCCATAAGACTCCCTGTCCAGTTTGGCTGTTAGTCTCAGCATCTGCTTTGATCTCCTGCTAGGTGGAGTCTTTCAGAGGACATCTATGGTACATTCCTGTCCTGTTCCATCTCTCCAGCCCCGATTTTCTTGTTTTTAATAGCTTAGTAATATTCTATTGTGTAAATGTGCCACAATTTCTTAATCCGTTCTTTCTTTAACAATGCATCAATTTCTTTCACTGCCAGTGGGAGCCCTGGAAATTTTTCTGGAATGAAATTTACACCTGAGATTCTCTCTTCCATTTCTTGTATTTAGTTGGCAATGCTAACCTCTGTAATTCCTGTTTTCTTCCCTAAGCTCTCCCTCTCCAGTATTTCCTCAGTTTGTGCCTTCTTTATTGTTTCTATTTCCACTTTCAGATCTTGTACCATTTTTTTTTATTTCTTTCACCTGTGTGTTTGTATTTTCCTGCATTTCTTTAAATGATTTGTTCAATTTCTTCACTTGTTTGTTTTTATTTTTCTGTAATTTTTGAATGATTTATTTGTTTCCTCTCTAAAGGCCTCAAATGGTTTAAATATACCTTGCTGTATTTCTTTAAGGATTTTATTTGTTTCTTCCATTATCATTTTCATAAGCATAGATTTAATGTCATTTTGTGTGTGTGCATGTTTCAGGTGTGTTAGGGTATCCAGGGCTACTTGCCCCTGGATAACTGGGTTCTGGGGATGCCATATTGCTCTGGCTTTTGTTGATTGTGTTTTTATGCTAGCTTTTAGATGTCTGGTTGTTTCTGGCATTAGTTGGTAGATCCTGTTTCCTGCTGGAGTCCTCATGTGTGTGGGAAGAGCTCTGGGCAGGAAGCTGGATTTTTCTGTAGGAACCCTCCTCAGATTGGTGAGAATAGTCTGAGATTGGCAGGCAGTTCTCAGGGACTTAATCAAAGATCTCCTCAAATGTATGATTCTGGGGATCAATCAAACTCCTGAAGTGCCTCCTGTGTTTCTCTTCTCACCAGGGGAAGTTACAGAGACAGCTGCCCCACTACTGACTTTCTTGCTCTGAGATTAATGACTGTTAGCTGTCCAGACATTGTGATGGCTGAGTATAGCCATTTTAGAGAACTTGTGAGCTCAGAGGTCTTGCCTGTCTCCTTACAAAGATCAGTTGAGCTTTGGAGCTGTGGCTGAAGTTCTTTTTGTGGACCCCAAGCATCAGGAGGCCTGAGGTTGAAATTGTGCACTCCCTACCCTATACCCATTATCCACAGATGGTGGGAGTGGGCAGGTAGCCTGAGGCTGAGGCCATCTGCCAGTGGGAGCCCTGGAACTTTTTCTGGAATTAGGTACGTGACCTGAGGTTGGACCCGAGCATTTCCTTCACTGGGCTCTCCTCTCACCTGAGCAACAGGTACTTTGGGGTCCACAGCACAGCCTATCAGTCGCTCTGTTCTCACAGATGTCAAATAGATGTCAAATACCTTGGGTGATTGGTGCTACCATCTTGGATTCATCCCTCTCTTTTTATTTTTTTTAAGTAATGAACAGTAAGTAGAACACATGGAGGTAAATTTGATTTTCCTCTTTGTGCAAAACATACAAAACAATGGAAATAGTGTCTGTTTTCTTTTTCTGTTCTGCTCCTGCTGTACGTACTGACTATGCTGATGGTTTTCATGGGAATTATCATTATTTTTTTAACAATAGACTACCAGGGCTGGTTTTGTAGTGCTGTTGGTAGAGTGCTTGCCTGATGTACGGTTTCATTCTTCAATACTACAGAAATGTGGTATGGTGGCTCGTGCTTATAATCCTAGGAGGTAAAGGCAGGAGGATAAGATGTTCAAAACCATTTCTTATGATGAAGCAAGTTCAAACCCCTCTTTAAAAAACCAAAATATTAAAGATATTTAACTGATTAAAATATAAACCAAATTGTCACATACATAAGTATCTTTAAGATTTTAAAACTATATTGCTAACAGTTCAGAGATCCTGAACTGGTAGTCATCTCTTGGTTTTGACTACTAAGAGAACGATAGTCTAGGGAGCCTGGCTGGCATTCAGTAGGGATTCCTGTGTCTGCCTAAATTATATTGGTCTCAAATTTTTAGAAATGTGTCTCAGGACACTGAATATGGTCTCTGTTACACAGAGATATTTCCTGGCTTTAAATCCACTGTGATAGGTGTGTGATTTAGGGCCAGATTCAGGAATCCCTTTTTTATCCAGATAGTAGGAAATTTATTTAGCAAGCCAGTCAGATTCATTAGTTCTTGAATATTGACACAAAAGTTTGTTCACACTCTGGGCTCTTATAAGTAGGCAGAGGTTTGATGATTCCTAGTCAGTGATGCTGAAAAGTTGCCAATAGAGGACTGAGTGGGATAGGTTGCACAGAGCCATCTGGATTTAACCCTTGGGGATCTTGGGGCTTCTGGTCTCCCTTTATTCAGACCCTTAGGGGGTGATCAGATTCTTCTCTCCAGACATGAGTCTGAGTGGGTTCTAAACCCCAGAGATTTAACCTGATTTGTGACCTTTCTGGTGAGTTGGTCTTTCTCTCCAGCTCAGCTCTCCAGAGAATCAGAGACCCATTCTGAAAGACCATCTAGAAAGTCATCAGGTGATATACCTGCTAGGTCACTTTGAAATGCCTCCACCTAATCCGACTATCTGCTCTTGTGGCAGATCAATGTGCGAGGGTGGTTGAATCTTGCTGGAACCTCCAGAAATGTTGCAGAAATTAGCCTGTTGTGAAACAAGCCCCTCTTAGAGATTTGGAGAACTCAGCTTTCATGCACCTGCAGACTCAGCTAAGCAAACAGTCTGAGAAGCTGGACCTCACTCCACAGTTATAGGATACAGCATTTATTATTTTCAGCTACAAGTACACTAAGAAATTTTAATTTATTTCAAGTCTCCTTATCATTGTAATCTTTTGGTAATTTATTATATCTCCTCATTCATCCATTCTTTATTTGCTAAAGACATTCCAAGTGCAAGGCACTAAATCAGGTCCTCCCTGGGACTCTTTACTCTGAAGAAGAAAGCTTTATATTCTCTTAAAGAAGGATAGACAGGTATGGTTAAAAATTCAGTTATTATGTTTATTGTAATACAGTTGTCTTTCTATTCATCTTCTGTCTTAGCCTTTAAAATTTATATTTTAGTATGTATACTACAAATATTTAAAATATGCAGTCAATACAATAGTGCAAACATATCCTTAAGCTGATTAAAGATTCACATATTAGATAGATTGATTCATGGATTTATTTTTTACCTATACATGATTAAGTGAAACAGAATTGAAGATCGTATGGTAATTCAGAAAATGAGTGAGTAACAGTTGTAACCCGAACTCTTGAGAGTCTTGGGGAGGAGAATCACTAGTTTGAGGCTAGTCTGGGCTACAGAGTGAGACCCTGTCCAAAAACAATCCAATCTTATGTTTAAAGTATGGAATGCTTTGATTTCAAGTAATCACAGCTTCATTAGCAGTCCTAGAAGGAGCACAGTGAGCCTCTGTATAGAGGATGCCTTCCTCCCGGTTTGTCATGGGAGCCACATGAGCAGCACAAAGAGATAGCAATGAGTGCCATTATGGGAGGATGGTGACTGTGCATGCTGACAGTTTCTATTCTCTTTGACAGTTCTCTGACTATTTTTATTGTTAGTTTCTGTTTACTCAGTCTGTTCCACTCTCAGGTCATGCAGCCAGTACCCAGCCACAAGCCTGCATGTCCTGATCACCTTCTCAGGCTGAATGGTGGGCACAAAAACACCAGAGATTTCGAGTCCCAGTCGCGAGAAAAACCCACAGGGAAGAAAGGCAGTGGGAATTGCCATGGGTCACCCAGTCTTTACCTGGAAAAGGTCTCACAGACCTGTGGGTATGAGCTGCCATCACTGAACTGGGCTCAAGCCCCAAGCACAGACAGTTGTTGTGCACCCAGCTCTCCAGCACAGACAGAGCTGTGCGCCCCAGGGCAACAGAGACTGGGAGTTCCTGTCAGGAGTAAACCCCACGGGGAAGGAAAGAAACGGGACCTGAATTAGGTCATCCAGTATATCCCTGGAAAGGGTCCTGCAGACCAGTGGGTGGGTGCATGCACCGCCAGTCCAGAGACCTGCTCTGTACCAACTATTCCTCACAGACAGAACTGTGTACCCCAGGACACCAGAGACTTGGAGTCACTGTCAGGAGAAATCCTCACAGGGAACGAAGCAAAGGGGACAGACTTAGGCCACTCAGTATATCCCTGGAAAAGGTCCCACAGACTGGCCCAACCCAGGGACCTGCTATGTATGAGGTAGCCTGCTGTTACCAGGAGAGCAGTACTCACCCGCCACATATTACCACTTGGGTACTGGGACAGAGAGCCCCAACATCAGACCTACAAAAGCCCGGGATCCCTGAGATCAACACCCAGATACTTCTCCAAGGGGCAACCAGTTATCCCTAACAAAACTGACCAAACCACAGGACACACAGATTACAGCAGCAGCTCACTAAATTTACAGCAAGAATCCCAGAAGCAGGGAAGATGTCTCCAGGACTTCTCTGGGTGAGAGGAGAGCCCTCTCAACTAACAAGGACCACAGTTACCACTCAAGTCTCTATGCCTGAGGTGAGCTGTGGCAACTCCTGAAAAACATTGGCCATACAATGACTATGCCCAAAAAAGTTGAGGAGGCTTCCTTCAGGAAAACCATCTTCCTACCAAGGGAATTCTCTCTACCACAGGATTCCAGGAACCACCAGAAACTAACCCCAAACACCTAAGATAGCCCAATGGTTAGAGGCCAGTGTAAAAGCTCAACCAACAAAAGACAGAGCAATATGGCATCTCCAGAATTCAGTTATCCAGAGGCAAGTAGCCCTGGTCACCCAGGCATAACTGAAATTCAAGATGACCTAAAATCTATGCTAATGAAGAGGATAATAGAGGAAACAAATAAAATACATAAAGACTTAGAGGAAGAGAAACTTAAACAGATTATGGCCATCTGTAAAGAAATAGAGGAGGATAAAAACAAACAGATTATGGCCATTCATAAAGAAATAGAAGAATATAAAGAAAAACAGATTATAGCCATCCGTGAAGAAATACTGGAAGTTGCAGCCAAACAGTTTGTGACCTTTAGAGAGGAAATACTTAAATCACTGAAAGAAATAAAAGAAACAGAGGATTGTTCAAACAAACAGCTGAAGGAATTAAAGGAAAAACAGGAAAATACAGTCAGACAGGTGAAGGAAATCAACAAAATGACTCAAGACCTGACGATAGAATTAGAAAAATTAAAGAAAACACAAATGGAGGAAATTGTGGAGAGAAAGAACTTAGGGAAGAAAACAGGAACTACAGAGGTTAGCATAACCAATAGACTACAAGAGTTGGAAGAAAGAATCTCAGGCGTGAAAGATACAATGGAAGAAATAGATGTATCTGTCAAAGAAAATATTAAAACTAAAAACTTCGTGACACAGACCGTCCAAGAAATTCAAGACAACATAAGAAGACAAACCCTAAGAATAATAGGACTAGAGGAAAAAGAAGATTCCCTCCTCCAGGGTCTAGAAAATGTTTTCAACAAAATCATTGAAGAAAATTTCCCCAACTTAAAGGAGAGGCCAATAAGAATACAAGAGGCCTACAGAACACCCAATAAATTAGACCAGAAAAGAAAATCCTCCCTCCATATAATAATCAAAACAGTAAGTATACAGCACAAAGAAAAAAATACTAAAAGCTGCAAGGGAAAAAGGCCAAGTAACATATAATGGCAAACTCATCAGAATCACACCTGAGTTCTCAACAGAGACTATGAAAGCCAGAAGGGCCTGGACAGATATCACGCAGACCCTAAGAGAACACAGATGTCAGGCCAGGCTAATATAACCAGCAAAACTCTCAGTCCTCATAGATGGAGAAAACAAGATATTCAATAACAAAAACAAATTTCAACAACACGTACACACAAATCCAGTGTTACAGAAGACAAGAGAAGGAAAAATACAACCCAAGAAAACTAGCTACTTTCAAGAAAACACAGGAAATAATTAACCTCACTACAGTAAAACAAAAAGCAATTAAGCACACAAACTTATGACCACAGCTAACATCAAAATCAAAGGATCTAACAGCCACTGGTTATTAATCTCCCTCTTCATCAATGGACTCAATTCTCCAATAAAAAGACACAGACTAACAGAATGGATACGTAAACAAGACCCAGCAATCTGTTTACCTAAGACAGATTGTACACACCTAAGACACAAAGATAGACATTACCTGAGGATAAAAAGTTGGAAGATGGCTTTCCAAGAAAATGGACCCAAAAAAGCAAGCAGGAATAGCCATTCTAATATCTGATAAAATAGACTTTCAACCAAAATTAATCAAAAGAGATGGGGAAGGACACTTCATACTCATCAGGGGAAAAGTCCACCAGGAAGACATCATAATGCTGAACATCTATTCCCCAAATACAAGGGCACCCCCATTTGTAAAAAATACATTTTACACAATAGTGGGAGACTTCAACACCCCACTCTCAACAAAGGACAGGTCAACAAAACAGAAATTAAACAAAGAAACAATGTCTCTATCAAAGGTCATTAATAAAAAGGATCGTACAGACATTTACAGAACCTTACACCCAAACACAAAATAATTTCCCTTCTTCTCAGCACTTCAGGGAACCATCTCCAAAATAGACCATTTGGTTGGTCACAAACTGAACCTCAATAGATACAAGAAGATTGAAATATTCCTTTATATCCTATCTGATCACCATGGGATAAAGATGGACCTCAAGAACAACAGAAATAGGAAAAAGGCTATACACATATGGAAACTGAACAACTTGCTACTAAATGACGGCTGGGTCAGGGAAAAAATAAGGAAAGAAATTAAAGTCTTCCTAGAATTCAATGAAAATGAAGGCACAACATACCCAAACTTGTGGGACACAATAAAAACAGTGCTAAGAGGAAAGTTGATAGCACTGAGTGTCATCAAGAAAAAATTCGAGACCGCTCATTCAAGCAACATAATGGCTCACCCAAAAACCTTAGAAAAGAAGAGGCAGACACACCAAAAAGGAGTAGACAGCTGGAAATAATCAAACTCAGGGCTGAAATCAATCAATTAGAAACAAATAAAACAATTCAAAGAATCAATGAAACCAAGAGCTGGTTCTTTGAGAAAATCAACAAGGTAGACAAACCCTTAGCCATGCTAACTAAAAGGCAGAGAGACACCATCCAAATCAACAAAATCAGTAATGAAAACAGGGACATAACTACAGACACTGAGGAAATCCAAACAATCATTAGGACTTACTTCAAAAGTCTATATGCCACAAAATTTGAAACTCTGAATGAAATGGATAATTTTCTTGATTGATTCCACTTACCAAAGCTGAATCAAGACCAGGTAAATCAATTAAATACTCCTATATCCTCCAAAGAAATAGAAGCAGTCATCGAAAGTCTCCCATCCAAAGAAAGCCCAGGACCAGATAGTTTCAGTACAGAATTCTACCAGACTTTCAAAAAACACCTAACTCCAATTCTCTTCAAACAATTCCACAAAATAGAAACAGAAGGAACACTGCCAAACCCATTCCATGAAGCCACAGTCACCTTGGTACTGTTATGCCAGGTTCACGGGACCCTCAGAGACCAGTAGGAGATGACTCGATGCAATTGCAAGAGAGCTTTATTAAGAGAGTGATCGAACTCGGGACCCAAGCCTCACTGGCGCAGCAGTAGAGAAGTGGGACCCCGTGCTCTGAGTTAACAGAATTTTTAAAGGGAAAGTCTGTGAACCAGGGGTTTCCATGGCAGCAAGCAGGGGGGCACAAGCCTTGGCGTTACAGAATTGGGTGAAGTTTAGCAGGGTCAGGTGACCTTTTCTGAGGCACATAACCACAATGGCTAAGGCATATAATCACAATGGGTTTTTTTCTAAACCATATCTGAAACACTGGGGAGAATTTTCCCACCCGATTCTCAACCGATTCCCATTGATTATTGCCAGGGAGTTTGTCTCTATTTTCTATGACGCATTTATTCTGTTATATTTCCTGGAGGCTGTTGCTAGGAGAGCTAACTTTGTTTTCTGCCAGGTGTACATTCTGTGATATTTCCTGGTACCTGAATTCAGTTCCCAGTCAAGATCTTTATTTCAAAATGGAGTTATATTTAGGCTATCTTAAGCTCTTCAGTACCTAAACCTCACAAAGACCCAACAAAGAAAGAGAATTTCAGGCCAATCTCCCTTATGAACATTGATGCAAACATACTCAACAAAATACTTGCAAACCAAATACAAGAACACATCAAATTTATCATCCACTGTGACCAAGTAGGTTTCATCCCAGGTATGCAGTAGTGGTTCAATATACTTAAATCCATCAATGTGATCCACCATATTAACAAACTGAAAGAAAAAAATCCACATGATAATTTCCTTAGATGCTGAAAAAGCATTTGACAAAATCCAACATCCATTCATGTTTAAAGTCTTGGAGGGATACAAGGCACATATCTAAACATAATAAGGGCAATATACAGCAATCCTATAGCCAACACCAAACTAAATGGCGAGAAAATTAAAGCAATCCCACTGAAATCAGGGACAAGGCAAAGCTGCCCACTCTCTCCATATCGCAACATAGTTCTGGAAGTCCTTCCTAGAGCAATAAAAGAGTTGAAAGAGATTAAGGGGATACAAATTGGAAAAGAAGTCAAATTATCATTATTTGCAGATGATATGATAGTATACCTGAGTGACCCCAAAAACTCTACAGGGGAACTCCTACAGGTGATAAACACCTTCAGCAAAGTGGCTGGATACAAAATTAACTAAAAAAAAAAAAAAAATCAGTAGCCCTCCTGAATAAAAAAGACAAAAGGACTGAGAAAGAAATTAGGGAAACAACACCATTCACAATAGCCACAAATGACATAATGTACCTTGGTGTAACCCTAACCAAGCAAGTCAAAGACTTGTATGAAAAAAATTTCAAGTCTCTGAAGAAAGACCTAGAAGAGGATATCAGAAGATGGAAAGATCTCCCCTGCTCATGGCTTGGCAGGATTAACAATAGTAAAAATGGCCATCTTACCAAAAGCAATCTACAGATTCAATGCAATTCCCATCAAATTACCAACACAATTCTTTACAGACCTGGAAAGAAAAATTCTCAACATCATATGGAATAACAAGAAACCCAGAATTGCTAAAACAATCCTCTACAATAAAAGTTCTTCTGGAGGTATCTCCATCCCTGATCTTAAGCTGTACTATAGAGCAACAGTAATAAAAACTGCATGGTACTGGCATAGAAACAGAATGGTGAATCAATGGAAATGAACAGAAGACCCAGAAATAAACCCACATACTTATGAACACCTGATTTTTGACAGAGATGCCAAAACCATACAATGGAAAAAGATAGCATCTTCAACAAATCATGCTGGTCTAACTGGATGTCTACATGTAGGAAAATGCAAAGAGATCCATACTTATCACCCTGCACAAAACTAACGTCCAAGTGAATCAAAGACCTCAACATAAAACCAGACACATTAAATGGGTTAGAAAAAAGTGTGGAAGACCCTAGAACTCATTGGTACGGGAGACAACTTCCTGAACAGAACACCAACAGCACAGGCTCTAAGAGCATCAATCAATAAATAGGACCCCATGAAACTGAAAAGCTTCTGTAAAGCAAAGCACACCATCATCTAAACAAAACGAATGCCTACAGATTGGTAAAGAATCTTCACCAACTCTTTATCTGACAGAGGACTAATATCCAGTATATATAAAGAACCAAAGAAGCTGAAAAGCAACAAACCAAGTAATCCAATTAAAAAATGGGGAACAGAGGCAAACAGAAATCTCTGTAGAGGAATATTGAATGGCAGAGAAACACTTAAAGAAATGCTCAATTTCATTAGCCATCAAGGAAATGCAAATCAAAATGACCCTGAGATATCACCTTACACCCATCAGAATGGCAAAGATGAAAAACTCAAGTGACAACACATGCTGGAGAGGCTGTTGAGAAAGGAGAACCCTCTTCTACTGCTGGTGGGAATGTAAACTTTTACAACCACTCTGGAAATCAATCTAGAGCTTTCTCAGACAACTAGGAATAAGGCTTCCTCAAGATCCAGCTATACCACTCCTAGGTGTATATCCAAAATAGGCTCAAGTACACAATAAGGACATTTGCTCAACCGTGTTTGTAGCAGCTTTATTTGTAATAGCCAGAAGCTGGAAACAGCCCAGATGCCCCTCAACTGAAGAATGGATGCAGAAATTGTGGTACATCTACACAATGGAATATTACTCAGCACTGAAAAATAAGGAAATCATGAAATTTGCAGGTAAATGGTGGGATCTCGAAAAAATCATTATGAGTGAGCTTTCCCAGAAGCAGAAAGATACACACGGTATATACTCTCTCATAGAGACATGCAATATAGGATAAACCTACTAAAATCTGTACATCTAAAGAAACTAATCAAGAGAGGGGACCCTGACTAAAATGCTCAATCCCCATCATGAAAAGCAAAGAGGAAGGACATCAAAAGAAGAAGAAAACAGGCAACAAGCTAGAAACTCTCCACGGAGGGCCTCTGAAAGGCTCTGCCCTGCAGACTATCAAAGCAGATGCTGAGACTTATGGCCAACTGTCGGGCAATGAGCATGGAATATTACGAAAGAAGTGGGAAAAGTAAGATCTGGAGAGGACAGGAACTCCACAAGGAGAGCAACAGAACCAGAAAATTTGAACGCAGGTGTCTTCCTATAGTTGGACTTCTCATAGTCCAACCAAGTACCATGCATGGAGATAACCCAGAACCCCTGCACAGATGTAGCCCATGGCAGTTCAGTGTCCAAGTGGGTTATATAGTAATGGGAAGAGGGACTGCCTCTGACATAATCAAATTGGCCTGCTCTTTGATCACCTCCCCCTGAGGGTGGACCAGCCTTATCAGGCCACAGAAGATGACAATGCAGGCACTCCTGATGAGATCTGATAGACTAAGATCAGAAGGAAGGATAGGAGGACTTCCCCATCAGTGGACTTGGGGAGGAACATGCTTGAAGAAGGGGGAGGGAGGGTGGGATCAGGAGGGGAGAAGGCAGGGGCTTATGGGGTGATACAAAGTGAATAAAGTGTAATTAATTGTTTAAAAAGATGGTAGAGAATTCTACACCAAAGGCTAGATTCTATTTTTTTAATATTTTTTATTTTTAAATAATTTTATACATTCACTTGTATCCCAGCTGTTGCTCTCTCCCTCTTTCCCTCCTAATCCTCCCTTCCCTCCCTCATTTCCTCCCTGCCCCCTTCCGAGTCCATTGAGAGGGGATGTCTTCCTCTCCTTCAGTCTGGCCCTAGATTATCAGGTATCTTAAGGATGGTTGTAATGTCCTTATCTGTGGCCTAGGGAGGCTGCTCCTCTCTCAAGAGACAGGGGGCCTGCTCTTTGATCACCTCCCCCTGAGGGGGGAGAAGCCTTACCAGGCCACAGAAGATGAGAATGCAGCCACTCCTGATGAGATCTGATAGACTAAGATCAGAAGGAAGGAGAGGAGGACCTCTGCTATCAGTGGACTTGGGAAGGGCATGCGTGAAGAAGGGGGAGGGAGGATGGGAGGGGCTTATGGGGGGATACAAAATGAATAAAGTGTAATTAATTTTAAAAAAGTTGTTCAGAACTTTGGCAACAACATGTCTCTCTTAAATCACATTTCATGGGTGAGCTATAGGGAGAAGACACAGAGTTGTGGAGAAGTATGGAGCATAATGAAGCTGGGTGAAGGAAGAGAGGACAGGGAAACAGGGAAGGGGAAATGAGAGAGATTCTAAAAGATAAAGTTTTCACTTAAAATTTCAAGCTTCCTGTACAACATGTCCTAACTTTGAAAATTATTATTTAGATTATGTAGTTTTAACATTTTTCCATTGCAAATTCCAATTGATTTTCCATTGTAAATTCCAGCTGATATATATATATATATGTGTGTGTGTGTATTATGTAAATATATGCTTATGTATATAGTGAACACATATAAAAGTATAAAAGTTTTTCTGTACATAATTTCATATAGTATATTTTGATTAGAGTTGTTTCTCCCAACTCCTCCCAGATCCTTCTTACTTCTTCACTCACTCATATCCACACCTTTTCGTTGTTTCTTTCCTTTGAGTAAAAACAGCATTTAAATTAATAATAATGATAAATAATAATATAAAATAAATAAAAACAAATAAACCAAAATAGAACAAACAGGAGAAAAAAGAGCCAAAGAAAATATGTATAGACTGTAAGTCACACATTTGCACACACACAAAACCCATATATACAAAATTTAGAAACCACAGTATATAAGCACAAGATCTATACAGTTAAGGGGGCTAAAAAGAGCAGACAAAGCATTGTGATAACAGACAGCATTTGTGATACAAAATCCCTCCAAAAATACTATTGAGTTTGTTTTATGTTGGTCATCTACTTTTGGACATGGTGCCTGCTTTTAAGTGTGGTTTGTGTACATAAGTGAGAGTCTGTTGTGAAAACAATAACAAAAATCTAATTTTTCCTTTGCAAGTAGCTATCAGTTGGAGATAGCTTCTAGACTAGAATTGAGGCCATGCCTACTTCCTCTCTTAGCTCTAGGATCCTAGGATCCTATCTGGCCCAGACCTGTGCAAGCCCTCTGAATGCTGCCACAGTCTCTGTGAATCCATATGTGCATTAATTCAGTTGTGTTTAGATGGCCTCGTTTCCTTGATGTCTTCCATCACCTCTGGTTCTTATATTTTTTCTGCCTCCTCTTCCACAGAGTTCCCTAAGCTCTCAGGGGAAGGATTTGATAGAGACATCCATTTAGGACCAAGTTTCAAGTACCTTACTCTGTGCATAATGTCCAGTTGTGAGCCTCTGTATTTGTTCCTCTCTATTGAAAGAGATGATGATAGCTGAATAAGGCACTAATTTATGCATTATAGTAGCACATAGCAAAATGACTCCTCATTAGGAGTTATTTTATTGCTATATTTCTTTAGCAGAATACTAGTACTTGATTTTCTTCTATGCCCATGGCCTATATAGTCCCAGATTTTTGGCCACTCAAGCAGTGTTGGACATAAATTTTATCTCATAGAGTGGACCTTAAATGCATTCAGATATTTGTTGGCTTTTGTGTCACTATCATACCAGCGTTTATTATAGGCAGGTCACCATTGTAGATTACACGATTTGTAGCTGAGTTGGTATTTACTTTTCTCCTCTGGTAGTGTACATAGTATCCCTTCAGTATCACATAGACATGTCAGGAGGGGTGAAGGCTCTAGATAGGCACCAGCTCAACTGCTTCATGGAGAGCAGCCAGTAGCTTTGGAAGTAACCTGGCTTGTGTGTATTTTCTGTGGGTACCTTTGAATCTATGGTTTGTAAACATCCTTTTCCATTCTGTAGCTTGCCACTCTGTCCAATTGATGGTGTTCTCTGCCCTACAGAAGCTTTTCAGTTTCATGAGGTCTCTATTAATTTTTGTTCTTAGTGCCTGAGCTATTGGTTTTCTGTTAAGAAAGTATTTTTCTGTCCTAATGAGTTCAGGGTTATCCCCTGTTTTATATTTCATCATGTTGAGATCCTTATTGCATTTTGGGTTGAGTTTTGTGAAAAGTATGGATCTATTTGTATTTATCTACATTGAGCCATGCAGCTAGAACAGCATCATTTGTTGAAGATGCTGAATTCTTTATCAAAAGTCAGGTATTTGTAAGTATGTGGACTTATGTATACATCTTCAGTTCAATTTTGTTAATTAACATGTCGGGTTTTATGCCATTACCATGCTATTCTCATTATTATAACTTTGTAGTACAGTTGGAGATGGAGGATAGCAATTCTTCCAGCAGTTCTTTCATTCAGTATCGTTTTAACTTTTAACTAGCCTGTTTTTTTTCTCTAGTATGTGTGTTTCCATAAGAAGCTGATAACTGTCCTTTCAATTTCTGTGATGAATTGTGTTGGAATTTTCATGGGGATTGTATTGAATCCATAAACTGCTTTTGATGGGATGGGTGCTTTTACTACATTAATCCTATTGATTCATGAGCATTGCTGAATAAAGTAAGATCTTTACATATTCTGATATACTTTTTGGTCTGTTTTTAAAATGTCTTAAAGATTTTTATTATACAAATCTCTCATTTGTTTGGTTATAGTTACCCCAGTATATTTTTGAGACTATTGTGACGGATATTGTTTCCATAATTTTATTCTCAGTCTGTCATTTGAATAAAGAAAAATATATTGCTTTTTGTGTGTTAATTTTGTTCTTGCTACTTTGCTGAAAATGTTTTTCAACTGTACAACAATCTTTATGGTAGAGTTTTTAGGGTCACTATGTATAAAATTATAATATATGCAAATAAAGATACTTTGAGTTCTTTCATTCCTATATTCCATTCCTATATTTATCCCCTTCATCTCCTTCAGATATCTTATTGTTCTACATAATACTTAAAGTATTATACTGAATATGTAAGGAGAGAGTGGACACACGTCTTGTTTCTAATTTTAGCAAAAATGCTTTGAGTTCTTTCATGTCTTCCTATTTTCCACTAAGTATCTCACCCCAGAATTTTAGAGTCATCTAAAAGTCATCCTTCAGTGGATGAACATTTTGTATAATTTTTCAGTAACATCAACTAATTTACACACGTGGAACATGTTTTTGTTGGTCAAATGGTTAAATGAAATAGTGTGAGTAAATTCAATGTGTAGCTTTTTTTAAATCAGTTTTCCTTCTCCTTCTTTAAAGCTTCCCTTTAAAGCCAGACTCCTACCAGAAATTGGTTACTATAAGTCTCCAGCCTATTTTGACCATCAATGTACCATTTAAGTCCATGGATAGTCTACTATTCGCCAGACACGGCTACCAAACCTCTGTGGCTGGTTTGTAGTATTCATGGGTATACAGGTTTGCACTGTGTTAGAAATGATGTTTGGTTCATCTTGTATAAGTTACCTTCTGTAGGAGAAAAGAATGCACTCACTTCTGCATTAGCTGTCGCGAATCATACAGTCTTGAGGGCCCATATAATTTGAGAATCTTCAATTCTTCATCTTTGTGAAACACGAAGGAGAATTAACGTAAGTCTTTAAACACTGCTTCTATTTCATCCATGATTTCACCTTTCCTGACTTCAAGCTATTACTAAATTGCCATGGGAAGAGCAGGGAATACAGTTTACTTTCCTTCATAGAACACCAGAACCATACATACATCACAGGACCATCATGAAGCCAGGTCATAGGGCAGCAAAGCAAAGTTTCTTGAAACTACCGAACTTTGAGAACTTCTAAGTTCTCAAAAAGTTAACTGAATAATAATTGGAAATAGACCTTATCCTTAAATAATCCAGGATATCTGAAACTTGGGTTCTTGTCTTATTTCACTTAAGTTCAGTGGTATTTTTTTCTTTTTAATAGCCATGGGCTTGTGTGATAAGTTGACATTTATGGAGTTCCTGGTTTTCTGTGAAGCACCAGTGAATGCACAGTATGATTAAAAGTCATTTAAAAACTTTGGGAATAAGTGCTTTTTAATATCCCTATTGTATAGTTGAAGAAAATAAACCTTAAAGAGCTTAGAGTAAACTGACTAATGTCATAAACTTAGACATCTTGGGGCCATGGCTTGAATTTAGATCCATTTCCTCTTTGAGACACACTTTTAGTGCTTACAGAGGTCAAACTAATGTGGTCATAATATAACCTCATAATAATTTGGTGAATTAGTTCCTCTATGTGCCTTGCTACCATGGCTTTACACAAATACATCCAATCTTCTTGTTCCTAAAAAAAAAGAGCTAAGTAGCATATGTGATACTTACTTTGCATCTCTTCATGATGCCACTATATATTGTTTTTGGTACAAGACAAAAATACCCTGTTTTCTGTGGTGCCTTCTGAAGTCACAGAGTATATCTTTGTCATCGTTAGTCAAAGCACTCGATAAAAATAAAGGTATGTACAGAAACAAAATCCTGTGGAAGGTGAGTGCTGTGGACTGAAGTTTTTGCATTTATTTATCAAAATCCTCAAACATGATACTATTTGGAAGTATAGCCTTTAAGAATTAATGAGTTTTAGGTGAAATCTGAAGGATGGAGTTTCATGATGGTATTTGTACCATCAGAGAGAGAGACAGCCAGACAGGAGAGACCTTGATTCTTATCTCTGTTTGTGTCTAATGAGATCAATAACTAGAATGCGAGCCAAGCCATCTTCAAGCTAGAAAGAGAGCAAACCCACATCATCAGCATATCATCATTGCCATCATCATCATCATCATCATCATCATCATCATCATCATCATCATCATCATCTTGATCTGTTCAGTGTCCAGAACAGTGAGAAATGCTTTTTGTTAAAGCTACATGCTCTGTAGAAATTTTTATACTAGCCCAAAGTGACTGAGTTAATCTATATTTGAGGTGTACAGATAGCACTAGACCAGAAACAGATAGATTATAGTAGACCAGAAACAGATGAACACATTTATGTCTTTCTACAGTGTCAAAATGTATTGAATAACAACAAATTCTCAAGGTGTGGTTGTTACACCTGCAATGATTTACCAAACAGTATATTTCCTTGAGAACTCGAGCCAAGGCAAACATGAATTCTTTCATCTCATCTTAATAAATAACATTAACTCAAATCACACATCACATAGTAAATATATCTATGTGTATACATGTAGATCAGAGAGTGACAATAAAGGGTTAAAGACACATGCGTTTTAAAAAAGCCTGAGAAGTCAAATGTCCTTCTTGAATAGTGGAGTATCTTTTGGTTATATGCCCAGGAGCGGTATAGCTTAATTTGTTTTTGTCATTGAATATCTTGTTTTCTCTATCTATGATGATTCAGAGTTTTGCTGGGTATAGTAGTGTGGGCTGACATCTGTGCTCCCTTAGGGTCTGCATGATATCCATCCAGTCCCTTCTGGCTTTCATAGTCTTGTTGAGAAGTCAGGTGTGATTCAGATGAATTTGCCATTATATGTTTCTTGGCCTTTTCCCCTTCCAGCTTTTAATAATTTTTCTTTGTTCTGTACATTTAGTGTTTTAATTAACATGTGGCAGAAGGAGTTTCTTTTCTGGTCTAATGTATTAGGTGTTCTGTAGTCTTCTTGCATGCGCATAGGCCTCTCCTTTAAATTGGGGAAATTTTCTTCTGTGATTTTGTTGAAATATTTTCTGTGCCTTGGAGATAAGAATCTTCTTTTTCTTCTATTATTTTCTTCTATTATTCTTAGGTTTTTGCCTTTTCATGTTGTTCTTGATTTCTTGATGTTTTGTGTCAGGAATATTTTAGATGTAACATTTTATTTGAGGGGTGCATCCATTTCTTGCATTGTATCTTTTACACCTGAGATTCTTTCTTCCATCTCTTGTATTCTGTTGGACATGCTTATTTCTGTAGTTCCTATTTTCTTCCCAAACTTCTTCTTCTAAATTATTTCCTCAGTTTGTGGTATCTTTAATGTTTCCATTTCCATTTTCAGATCTTGAACCATTTTGTTGATTTCCTTCACTTGTTTGTATTTTCCTGACTTTCATTCGATTCCTTCACCTGTCTTTTGAACTTTCCTCTATTTCTTTCATTTCTTTCAGTTACTTAATTATTTTCTCTCCAAAGGCCATAATCTGTTTGACTATATCATTTCTTATGGATTATTTCTTATTTCTTCATGGATTTTATTCATTTCCATTTTCATCTTCATAAGCCTAGATTAAAGGTAATTTTCTTGAGTTTCACATGTGTTAGGGTATCCAGGGCTGTTTGTTCTTGGAAAACTGGGTTCTAGAGATGCTGTATTGCTTTGTTTTTCATTGATTATTCTTTTACACTGGCTTTTACTCATGTGGCTGTCTCAAGTGTTGGCTGTTAGTTTGTGGTACCTGCTGGAGTCCTTGGTGGCTGGATGGGGCAGGAAATCCCCTGGCGAAGGAAACTGGTTGTTTCCAAAGAAACC
The DNA here is from genome assembly GCF_030254825.1 of Meriones unguiculatus. Taxonomy (NCBI): domain Eukaryota; kingdom Metazoa; phylum Chordata; class Mammalia; order Rodentia; family Muridae; genus Meriones; species Meriones unguiculatus. The sequence goes on along the minus strand of NC_083357.1, from coordinate 36,863,924 downwards.
CTCCTCAGATTGTTGGGTTTGGTATCTGAATGGCCAGTGGTTCTCAGGGAATTGCCACAGCTCTCCTTTAGTGAATTATCCTGTGAGCTAACTGGGCTCCTTGGGAGTGCAGGGGCTCTCCTCTCACCAGAGGAAGTCCCAGAGACAGTTGCCCTACTACTGGTTTTCTTGTTTTAAAGTTAATGAGCTGCAACTGCCCAGACACTCTTCTCAGATACTGTGTTTGCTTTGTGCAGCCATCTTGCAGAACCAGTGATATCAAAAGTTTGGTCAGTCTTCCTAGGGAAATGAGTTGAGCTTGGAGTGGCATCTGGGGATGTTCTCATGGCTCCCAGGTGTCTAGAGGCTTGAGGATGGAGCTCTGTGCACAAATGTATTCATGTGCCTGTGAGCTCAGCACAGTCTTGTGGCTAGAAGCTTTACTCCCCGCACCTTCAGGAACCCAGGAACTTTTCTGGGGATTAGCTGGGTAATCTGAGTTCAGACTCGATTGTTTCCTTTACTGTTAGATTTCCTATTCATGGAAGACCCATTTTCTTTTTTTTTTTTTTTCGGGTCTACAGTTTGGTCTGTTTTTCACTGTGCAGTCACTGCTGCACTTCTGATCAGATATAGTGTGGGATCAGTACCACCATCTTCTCTGGTTCAGTTCTTCATCTAACCCTGTTCTTTAAGATACCAAGGCTTTCACCAAAAGTCTCTCTTTAGGATCATATGGCTTCAGCGCCGAATTCTACCAGACCTTCAAAGAAGAGCTAACTCCAATTCTCTTCAAACTATTCCACAAAATAGAAACAGAAGGAACATTACAGAAACTTATTCTATGAAGCCACAGTCACCTTGATACATAAACCACACAAAGACCCAACAAAAAGAGAACTTTAGATCTATCTATCTTATGAACATTGATACAAAAAATGCTCAATAAAATACTTGCAAACTGAATTCAAGAACACATAAAAGATATCATCTACCTTGACCAAGTTGGCTTTATCCCAAGGCATGCAATGGTGGTTCAATATGTGGAAATCCATCAATGTAATCCACCATATAAACAAACTGAAGGAAAAAAATCACATGATCATTTCCTTAGATATTGAAAAGGCATTTGACAGAATCTAATACCCATTCATGTTTAAAGTCTTGGAGAGATCAGGGATATAAGGCATGTACCCAAACATAGAAAAAGCAATATACAGCAAGCCAACATCAAACTAAATGGAGAGAAACTTATATCAATCCCTCTGAAATCAGGGTCAAGTCAGGGATACCCACTCTCTCCATATCTCTTCAACATAGTATTTGAAGTCCTAGCTAGACCAATAAGACAACTAAAGGAGATCAAGGGAATACACATTGGAAATGATGAAGTCAAAGTATCATTATTTGCAAATGATATGATAGTATACATGAGTGATTCCAAAAATTCAACCAGAGAACTCCTTCAGCAGATAAACACCTTCAGCAAAGTGGCTGGATACAAAATTAACTCAAATAAATCAGTAGCCCTCTTGTATATGAAAGATAAAAGGGCTGGGAAATAAATTAAGGAAAGCAACACCCTTCAAAAATATCCACAAAGGATATAAAGTAGTTTGTGTGACTCTAACCAAGCAAGTCAAAGACTTGTATGAAAAACATTTCCAGTCTCTGAAGAAAGAAATAGAAGAAGATATCAGAAGATGGATAGATCTCCCATGCTCATGGATAGGTAGGATTAACACAGTAAAAATGGCTATCCTGCCAAAAGAAATCTACAGATTCAGTGCAATCTCCATCAAAATGCCAACACAATTCTTTACAGACCTTGAAAGAACAATTCTCAACTTCATATGGAAAAATAAAAACTCAGAATTGCCAAAATGATCCTGTGCAACAACAGGTCGTCTAGAGTTATCTCCATCCCTGATCTCAAGCTGTACTACAGAGCAATAGTAATAAAAACCACATGGTACTGGCATAGAAACAGAATGGTGGATCAATGGAATCAAATAGATGACTGAGAAATAAATGCACACATCTACGGCTATTTGATTTTTGACAAAGAAGCCAATACCATTCAATGGAAAAAAAATGGTGCTGGTCTAACTGGATGTCTACATGTAGAAAAATGAAAATAGATCCATAAAGTCCAAGTGGATCAAAGACCTCAGCATAAAACCAGACACACTAAATCTGTTAGAAGAAAAAGTGTGGAAGAGCCTTGACCTCATTGGCACAAGAGACAACTTCCTGAACAGAACACGAACAGCACAGGCTCTAAGATCAACAATCAATATATGGGACCTGATGAAAATAAAAATCTTCTGTAAAGGAAAGGACACTGTCATCAGAACGAAACGACAGCCTACAGACTGGGAAAGGATCTTCACCAACCCTAAATCTGACAGAGGACTAATATCCAGAATATATAAAGAACTCAAGAAGTTAAAAAGCAACAAAATATCCAATTAAAAATGGGATACAGAGCTAAACAGGGGGTTCTCTGTAGAGGAATATTGAATGGTAGAGAAACACTTAAAGAGATGTTCAACATCCTTAGTCATCAGAGAGATGCAAATCAAAATGACCCTGAGATTTCACTTTATACCCATCAGAATGGCCAAGATCAAAAACTCAAGTGAAGATACATGCTGGAGAGGATGTGGAGACAGGGAAACCCTACTCCATTGCTGGAATGTAAATTTTTACAACTACTTTGAAAATCAATCTGGTGCTTTCTCAGACAATTAAGAATAGTGCTTCTTCAAGATCCTGTTACAGCACTCCTAGGCATATATTCAATATATGCTCAAGTACAGAACAAGGACATTTGTTCAACCTATTCCTAATAGCCGGAGCCTGGAAATAATCCATATGCCCCTCTACTGGGGAATGGATACAGAAATTGTGGTACATTTACACAATGGAATACTACTCAGCAATTAAAAACAAGGAAATCATGAAATTTGCAGGCAAATGGTGGAATCTAGAAAAATCATCCTGAGTGAGGTATTCCAGAAGCAGAAGACACACATGGTATATACTCACTTATAAGTGAATATTAGGCATATAATGTAGGATAAATGTACTAAAATCTGTATACCTAAAGCAGCTAAAAAAGAAGGAGGACCCTGGGTAAGATGAGCAATCTTCACTCAGAAAGGCAAATGGGATGGACATTGGAAGAAGGAGAAGACAGGGAACAAGACAGGAGCCTACCACAAAGGGCCTCTGAAAGACTCTACCCAGTAGAGTATCAAAGTAGACGCTGAGATTCATAGCCAAACTTTGAGCAAAGTGCAGGGAATCTTATGATAGAAGGGGAAGACAGAAAGACCTGGAGGGGACTGGAGCTCCACAAAGAGAGCACCAGAACTAAAAAATTTGGGCCCAGGGATCTTTTCTGAGACTGATACTCCAACCAAGGACCAGGCATGGAAATAACTTAGAAACCCTGCACAGATTGTAGCCCATGGCAGTTTAGTGTCCAAGTGGGTTCCCTAGTAAGGGGAATAAGGATTGTCTCTGACATGAACTCACGGGCTGGCTCTTAGATCACTTCCCCCTAATGGGGAAGCAGCCTTACTAGGCCACAGAGGAACACAATCCAGCCAGTCCTGATGAGACCTGATAGGCTAGGATCAGATGAAGAGAGAAGAATACCTCCCCTATCAGTGGACTTGGAGAGGAATATGGGCAGAAATGAGGGGGGGGGAGTGTGGGATTGGGAGGGAATGAGGGAAGGTACTACAGCTGGGATACAATGTGAATAAAGTGTAATTAATATAAAAAATTAAAATTAAAATACCAATGCTTAGCCTATAGAGAAAATTAAAATCATATTTACAGCTCTTTAATTAACATGTTAATTAAGTGGTTGGATTATATTCAAGGGCTGTTAAAGAAATTAAGCTAGCAGGGGTGTGGTTGCTCCCACCTATAATCCAAGTACTGGAGCAGATGCAAGGGATATTCCTGAAAGGGACAGGTCAGTTTACAAAGCAAGTTCCAGGTCACCCAAGGCTACAAAGTGAGAACCTATCTCAAAAACAAAGATACAAACAAACAAAAACAAATTATTAAAAACTAAAGAAAAAATGTTCTTTGATTCATTCATGTGGCACCTCCTTTTCTAGTAGACAATAGGGCACGTGGGTTCAGGAATAAATTTTGTCTTTAGGAGAGGACAGCCCTTTTCTTGCTTAAAAGTGTGGCCATCCTTGCTTTTTAAAGTTTATTTTTTTCAGTTTACATTCTGATCTCAGCCCCCTTTCCTGTCCCTCCTCTCCTCCAGGTCTCACCCTTCCACTCTCTCCCTTTCCCCCTCCCCTTTATTTCAAAAAAGTGGAGCTTCTTACCCCTGAATCAACCCATTCAAGCACTTCATTTCTCATCAGGACTGAGATCCTTCTCTTCCACTGAGGCCAGGCAAGGCAGTACCACTACAGGGAAGCGATCCAACAGTAGACAACAGAGTCCATGTAAGAAACAGCCCCTGCTCCACTTGCTAGGGAATCACCATGAAGACCAAGCTGCCTGTCAGTTACATATACCTAGAGAGCCTAGGTTCAGACCATGCATATTCTTTGGTTGATGCTTCAGTCTCTGAAAACCCCCATGGGCCTAGGTTAGTTGACTATGTTGGTCTTCTTGTGAAATTCTTGTAACTCCTTCCCCCTACACTTCCACAGGCTTCCCAAGCTCCACCCCATGTTTGGCTTCTGGGTAGAAGATGGTGTGGGGAAGAAAACAATGTGGGGATCCAATGTAGGGAGAGCAGAGGGGAGAGGAGAGAAGGTTGGGGGAGAGAAGGGAAACTGAGGAAAGGCATCTCTGAAACAAACTGGAGACCTCTGACATAGGAGGCTCCTGGGAAGAAATGGGGTGACTCTAGCTGAGACTCCTAGCAGCAAGGAACATGGAGCCTGAAGGGGCCTGCCTGAAGTGGCCAGGCAGGGGAGGGAAACAGGAACCTAACCACAAAACCCTTGACCCCAAATTTACCTGGCCTACAAGAAGTTCAGGAATAAAGAAGGAGCAAAGATTGAGAGAATGTCCAACCAATGACTGGCCCAACCTGAGACCTACTCCACAGTAGAAAGCTAGCCCCTGGCACTATTGATGATACTCTGCTATGCCTGCAGAGAGGAACCTAGCATAACTATCCTCTGAGTAGCTCCACCCAGCAGCAGATCGAAAACGATATCAAGACTCACAACCAAACATCTTGCTTTTTATGTGGGTCCCTGAATTCAAATTCAGATCTTCATGTTTGTGCAGCAAATACTCTTAATATTAAACCATCTCTATAGTTGAGCTATACAACCTTGAGAATAGCGTTTAGTCTTTTTTGCATATTAGTTTTTTGTCTAGAAAACAGGAATAATGAGAACCCCTAACAGAAGGTGTATTGCTCTATGGAGTAAATTATACAATGCATGTGCTTCATTGAGAATTCTTTCTAGCAATCATCAACATGATCCCTGGATTATTTAAACAGGGAAAGAGATCACAGCACAGTTAGAAAAGTACATTTAAAAGTGGCCAGCATCAGAGGGAGTCTGGATATTGGTAGCTTCTCAGCCATGTTCAATTGTCTGAGGCTGCTGTAGACACACATGTTTATTTAGGTACAAAAGAGACTTGCTGCTTTGTAAGGGAACAATCTTGCAGAGTCAATGGCCCAACTAGAGAGTAGGGAACAAGCAACCATTCTAGTTTTAATGTTGAGCTATTCATTAATGGAAAATGTCCACTAAGCTCATTTTAGTTTGGAGGAGTGTTCACTGTGGCTTTCTTTGGTTTCTAGAATATATGCCTGAGAAAGTAGAACTTTATCAAAAATCTTGTCTTCTTCTCAGAGTGTAATGATCCATGCTCAACCTATGATCAAAACATTGTTGGAGAATAATATATCAATTCAAGTTCATGAATAACTGTTTTAGTCTAATCAATAACTTCAATGCCCTTTCTCACAGATCATTTTAAAGTATAATGGTGAGCTGAGCAGATGAACCAGAAGTCCTCATTTTGGTTTATGTTTTTACTTCACTGCCAATACCTCCCTATACCATTCCTATCTCATGGGAGGGAGACTTTTGACCTAGAACTAATTTTCTTTGGATAAACAAATTCTAATAAGGAATTTCTGTATGACACAGAAAACAGAATTTATATGTTGACATTTTGTATTCTAAAAATTGGGGAAATTATGAGTTCTAGGGTATTCCCCACTTTTTCTTTTAACCAATTTAATGTGTCTGGTTTTATGTTGAGGTCTTTGATCCACATAGACTTTAGTTTTGTGCAGGGTGATAAGTATGGATCTATTTGCATTTTTCTGCATGTAGACATCCAGTTGGACCAGCACCATTTGTTGAAGATGCTATCTTTTTTCCACTGTATGGTTTTGGCTTCTTTGTCAAAAATCAAGTATTCATAGGTGTGTGGGTTTATTTCTGGGTCTTCTGTTTAGTTCCATTGATCCACCATTCTCTTTCTATGCCAGTACCATGTAATCACCATTACCAAAGGCAAAGAGGATGGACATCAGAAGAAAAGGAACCTCCCACAGAGGGCCTCTGAAAGGCTCAGCCCTGCAGACTATCAAAGCAGATGTTGAGACTTATGGCCAAACTTTGGGCAGAATGCAGGGAATCTTATGAAAGAAGTGGGAAATAGTAAGATCTGGAGAGGACAGGAGGTCCAAAAGGAGAGCAACAGAACCAAAAAATTTGAACACAGGGGTCTTTCCTGAGACTCATACTCCAACCAAGTACCATGCATGGAGATAACCTAGAACCTCTGCACAGATGTAGCCCATGGCAGTTCAGTGTCCAAGTGGTTCCATAGTAATGGGAACAGGGACTGCTTCTGACATGAACTGATTGGCCTACTCTTTGATCACCTCACCCTGAAGGGGGAGCAGCCTTATCAGGCCACAGAGGAAGACAATGCAGCCACTCCTGATGAGACCTAACAGACTAGGATCAGAAGGAAGAAAAAGAAACTCTCTTACCAGTGGACTTGGGGAGGGGCATGTGTGGAGAAGGGGTAAGAAGGGAGGGGTTGCGAGGGGAGGAGGGATGGAATTGAGGGAGGATACAAAGTAAATAAAGTGTAATTAAAAATTAAATTAAATTAAAATTAAAAAAAGAAAAAATGGGGAAATTATTTTTCACTTAGAGCAGTGATTCTCCACTTGAAGACCTCAAACCCTTTGGGAGTTGTGTATCAGCTATCCTGCATATTAGATATTTACATTACAATTCACAACAATAGCAAAATTACAGTAATAAAGTAACAGCAAAACAATTTTATGGTTGGGGGTTCACCACAAGACGAGGAAGCGTATTCAAGGATTGCAGCATTAGGAAGGTTGAGAACCACTGCCCTAGAGGAACATATACCATCCTAACAAAATGTAAATGATGTTGCTTTATAGATTTCTATTTTTAAAAACTGAAGCTGTATATACTAGTAATTTTCTCAAGTTTTAGACCAGAACATGCTAAGGATAAAAGATTTGGAGCATTGCTAATAGTTATTAGTATTCTAATTAAAATCTAGCCTGTAGATAAAGATTAGCAGTCAGACAAGAAAAAAATTATTGGTTGTATGCTTCCCCCTCCCCGCCCCGAGTACATTCTATGTTTCCATACAAGGAAATGACCCAGTTCACAAAGATCCAGGCTGCCATAGTAATCTGTTCTTTCTGCTTCTTCTGGAATAAGTTAATATAGTATCTGCATCCACTTTGTCTCTCTTTTCTACCTTGTGGAAACCAGGGGTGCAAGAGCCCCTGCTGTTTTGTTCATTCTGGATCTCTCAACACACACAAAGTGGGTTAGTACTTAGCCTTCCAAGGAGTCAGATGTCAGATTTGTCATTTCCTGTTGTCACTAGTACCAGTGACTTCATCTCTCAGTAACTCACTTTCTTATCCAGAAGACTAGGCTGTAAGCAGCATTTGCCTCATAAAGGCAAAAGTGGCAATGCCTGCAAAGAACCCAGAGCACTGTGAAGTTGGCGGTGAATGCCAGCAGAGCTGTGGGCTCAAAAGTGCTTTTTCACTGCTAAAATTCAGATAATCTCTCCTGAGCCTGTCTACTTAAAAGAAGAAAAGCTTCAAAGTTCATTCAATACCAACTAACATAGTCAAACCATTTGTAAGAAAGCCCACCAGACATAAACCTTAGTGGTTAAGATTTGAAGGCTGACAGAGGTGAGGTTTTTTTTTTGTTTTTTGCTTTTTTTTTTTCCTCCAATAGGGATTTGTCTATAGTACTCGCCAAATTCTAGTGATTTCAATTAACTGTAATCATTTCAGCTCACTTGAGAAGGAGGTTTCTGTAGATTGGCTACAACAGAGAGCTATAAAGGATAAGTGTTAGTAACTGGTCCTAACAATAAGGACAATAAAAAACAAAGCTAGTATACTTTGTTCTAGCCTGATGACAGGATACCCAGTGTAAAGGCTGATGAGTAGTTGACATTATTTGTTCAAGATGGAATTAAGTTGAGATATGCATAGACGAATAAGAAAGGAATAGATACCAGTATCTTTGCATGCATCCTTTTCAACAGTGCATGTATGACCACTTAAGACTCTAATTAAGGTTTATACTAATAAATATGCCTGACCTAGGCTAAAAAACACAATGTACTTATTCTCTTAGATTTCTCAACTCTAGGTTCCTTGAATATACAGGCCATTTTTTTATTGATATATAACTTGCTGAGAAAGTTAGAAAGCCATGTAGTACCATGATAACCAAAAGCATAGTCAAGTTTCAAAGGACAGTATTAAAGGTTGGTTAACCAGATTCCTGCTTAAGTGAATGAGCACATGACTGCTCCAAGGTAGGTTTGAGGAGAATGATTTTATTGTAGATATGACTCAGGAAAGTACAGCCATTGACATCTGGATGATCCAGACTGAATTGGGCCATGAGAGGAGAAAGAGAAGGGAAGCTAGAGAGGAAGAAAAGAGTGGACCAAAAGTGAGGGCACCAAGAACAATCCAATAGAGAAGCTGGGGGAAGAAAGCAAAGCTCATAGGCTAGAGAGGTTTAGGGTATAAGGTCAGATGAGAAGTGCTGAGAGGGGCCCAGGTTCTGAGGAAGCCTAGAAGCCAGCTTGATATATACTTTGGTATTCCAATAGGCATCACAGTTAGCCTCATGTCCAGAATTTGGAGGCAGTGCTTCCAGGATTCCACCCTCATATTTATTGATCTGTACTATCCATGTCACACACATTCCATTCTTTGATCTGCCCAATGATCTGACACCCCCCTCCCGGTAGTCACTCTTGCACTTTATGCATCACAAGCTGGGTCAAATGAAGTACTGCAATGGCTAGCTGTGCTTTCATTACTCACCACTTCCTCTGTATTTTAAGTACAGGAAGAAAAGGCCTTCACTTCAGAAAGTCCATGCTAGAAACGATAGTCCACTAAACTGTTTCTAAGTGATCTAAGAATCAGGAGTCCGTTATGGAAAGATCTTGGAGACAGGGAAGAAGGGGTAACTGCAAACCAGTGCCATTCAAAATGATCTTTCATGTAACAAGTCTCTAGGAAGAAACCACAGTATTGACCACAATAGAATGGACCACAGAAAATGCACCAAGAATAGACAGGCCACAACTTCCTTAGAACAGTGGCTTTGTTATATAACTGAGAAAGTGGCAGAGAACAAGTATGGGGTTCACCTGAGCTCTGGCTTGTGTGGAATGCTGAGTATTGTCACTCTGTTAACAAATGGGTTTCAGATTTCTCCTGGAAGCAGTTGTTCATGTATGCAGAGAAGTCCAGAGATCCCTTTTTTGCCCAAACCACACAGTTTATAACTTAGGAGAAAAAAGAAGAAGCTAGAGGAATGAGAAAGAAACTGCAAATTATTTTTATTATAAAAACATGCTTTGTGTTTCATCTGTTTCCATGAGCATTACCAGAGAGCTTTTGCCTGTCTTGAAGAGCCTTGCTCATACAAAGTGACATAATAAAAGCATTCCTTATCTATTATCACCTAGCCACTAATTTAGTGCCTATGTGCAATTAGATTTGACTTCAAACAGGATTCATTTCTCAGCAAGATTACTGAATAAATTACTTTATTTGTTCCCTTAGTAGTACCTTTACATGGGCACAAGGAAAAGGCTATTGCTGGGCAAATACCAGCCCCCCCTAAGGGAGGTAAAGAAGTGACTGATGGGGCTTTTTTACTAGCTCCACCTGCTGTCTAAAAGAGTTAGAAGAATCTAAACTAACTAACTAACTAACTAACTAACTAACTAACTAAAACATTCAAAATTGGTTATCTGTGGAATTCGTGCTCAAAAATGAATATTTCCTTCCATTCTGAAATCCCAGTTTCCACAGCACCTCTCATTTGTACAGCAGCTTGAGCACCAAGCATTATTTTCACATTGACAACAGCATTGTTAAGGGTATAACTGTGGCTTGCAAACACCTGCTCAGCCTCCCACACTGTACATGCATGTACAAGTATGGTTCTTCAACAAGCACAGATCTATTTCTCAATTGCTTTAACAGGTAAAAACTGGCAGAGTTTCCTGGCAGAACATGTGCTCTAATTGTCTGTCTAGCTGATACCTGTTCTGAGCTGTTCTAAGTGGATTATTATAAGACTCTCTTATGATCATCTAACCCTGAAGCATTCCAGTGGGCTTGCTTTGAACATGTGGTGGTTTCACAGACCATATATATAGAATGAAATGGAGAATTACAGAAAAAGTCAGAGGAGGAAGCAGTGAATAGTTGCCACTGACTTTCCAACACCCTGCCTGGGCGGAACAGGTGTATGTAAAAGTGCTGCTTACTTTAGGAGATAATGACAGGAGAGCTCCAAGTTGGAGCATGTGGCAAGGTTTTCAGAAATGAGGTATAAAATTCCAGAGTTTTTAGTTTAGTGCAGATAAGCATCCATATACTTGGGTCTTCATCATAAACTTGTGAATGTCTCCAACAGACTGCTAAAAATATCCAGGAAACACTGCTGCTTGTTCATCTTTCCTGAGGTTTTTTTGCTATTTCCTTTTAAGTGTCCTCCCAGAATAGCTTCTCAATATCTGAACCAGAGATGGAAAAATAATGAAGCAGTCTTTCCTCTGTGTGTAGCTTTGCATTCAGAGGCTGTGCTTATTTACTGATTGTAAGTATTTTGCACTCAGATGAAGTCATAGAAACATTCAGACATCCAGGCTCCGATTTGATTTGTAAGTCAACAGAAGCAAAAGCTGGAGTAGGCTCTGATTTCACTAAGTTTTTCCTCCATGTGGCCACTTCCTCTTAGTGCCTACAGACATTCTGAGTAAGGAAAGGAGAGCTGTTTTTCTAGGAGTTGATAGAATGCTTATGCTGACCAGCCAATTGAAGTTGAATTTTAGGATACTGTGTTTCACCTCACCCCCACTTCCCAAGACAGGAGGGTATGATTGGCCTGTGTAATTGCACAGTGGAGGTAGATGCTGAAGGCCTGGAATTCAAGAGATCCAGTTCTTTCCAAACCCCACACTGCTCTTGAATATTTTGTAAGGCTCCACATGTGATGTCATGCAAGAGAATCTGGTAACGGAATAGATGTTTTTGCCAGGCGGTGTAGAACTGGATGCCTCTGATCATGAGGAAGAAAGATACTTGTGTCATCAGACTTTTGCCTCTTTTCTCAGAGTAGTGTGGCTCTGAAAACCAGACCTTCTGGAAGATGACTGGGTGTCTGGGTGGGTGTGATTTCTACTGGTGTGTCCTGGGGCCTGGATGATGGAAACATTAGAACTTTTTCCAAGTTCCCCCTCAGGAAAGTGCTTCTGATTTTCATATTCTAGAGTACTGAAAAATAGACACAGTACCATTGTCTACTACACCTTTAAAGTAATTTGATAATTGGAGGGAGACATGGGTAAAAGAGGATGGGTATGCTGAACAAAAAATATACACATCTAAGAAAAATTTGAAAAGAAGAAATATAAGGAGAGAGTGAGGAGTGTACCTTACTCTTTGAATGGATGCTTAGCATGCATTAGGCTCTGGGCTCAACCTCCAAACACCACAAAAACTAAAATAAGTTTAGAGCTGGTTTCTTATCTCTGATAGACTTCTCAAGTTCACTGAGCATTGCTTGTGAGCCATGTGCATGAACATGAGAATAGATCTTGTTACACATTTTAACACTATGGAGTTACATATGATTACAGATGGGTGTACTTAAATATACATGGGAGACATGAGCAAAAATAAAAAAATAATTTTTGAAAGATTTTTTTTTTCATAGGTGTACCTCAGATGACAGAATCCATTCTATTGGGTGTTCTAGACAAGTCTTCTCATTTTGGGCAGGTACCATAAAAAGGTGTCACGTGATGAGTCCGTCCAGGATAGGGTTGGGATGTATCTGGCAAGTGTACTACTTTTGTCAGAGATGCCCAATTGCAGAGAGGTGGATGACTCATCCTCTTATCTTCTGACACTTGGGAAGTCTGACCTATTAGGTGTAAGAGCAGAATGGTCTGCAGAAACTTGAGGGATGAAGTTTTGGGGGTGGATACCAGCCTGGGCAGGTGAGGCATGACTTTATATATCCATGCCCTTGAGGGATGATGGCTTATTTTGGCATTTTGGCAGGGAGACCAAGGTCACCTAGAGAGGCATCTGCTCACTGAGAAGAAGTGTTAATATTGTCTGAAGCAGAATGACACAAAATATTTGGACGTATCTGAAGAAAAGATCAAAGCCAATGGATTTAATTACTCAACCCCACCTAATTAGCTGTAGCTGGGCTGTTCAAGTTGATGACTATTGAAAGGCAGCTGCCCCTTGCCATGTGTATTCCAGTATGTAGCTGCACCCTGGAGGCAAGGTTTCAGATCCTTTTGGACAAGAATTGATGACAGTTGACTGGAGAGAGTTCAGGAAAGGGGATAGGCTTAGCACTGGGAAGGTGAGTTCAGGAAAGGGGATAGGCTTAGCACTAGTAAGGTGAGCGCTGTGGAACAGAAGCAAAGGTTAGAGATGGAGGTGTTCTCTGACTTGCTCTGTGCTATGTACATTCATTATTTCTGTCAGAATTTTTAGACACTGTGAGCTGATGTTTCATTCTCTTATAATGTGTAAAAGCTAAGATCTCTCCAGAAAGAATATTCTTTTGTGGAGAGTTGGTTGGATTATGGGATGGATAAGTGGGTAGGGAGTTACAGACTCTTTATAAGGGGATTTTGGTTTCTGTGACAGGAATCATACTTAGGTGAAATTAATGTACGGTTCCCTGAGGCATGGTTCAGCTGCCCTGTCTACTAGTCTGAGGTGTATTTCTGGGTATGTCTACTCTGTGAAGACATTTCTATAAGAGGCTTAGAGTATAAGCCCCTACTGTCCTGGTAGAGAGAACATCTTGTGCCTTATAAGTAACTCAAATAAAGTAAACCCTTAGCCCTAACTTTCCTGAAAGACAATTTTAAAAGCTGTAGCATTATTCTGTTTTATGGGTTTTCAATTATTACAGTATGCTAAGGAACAAAAATACTCCCCCAAAATGCTTCTTTGTGGATGTTTTATTTCTTTGTTTGCTGTGAGTTTTTTTTTTTTTTTCCCCTAATGACTATAAGTGACTAGAAAGAGGAAAAGATGTTTTAATTTTCATTAGTCTGGACACAACTCTGCATACATGCACACAGAAAATTCCTTCAGTACTGAGTTATTCCGGATAGCTGTCTGGAAGACTCTGATCTTTTTCTATGGCTGGTGTTCTGTTACTTCCGGGAATAGCAGATGCTGAGGATGGGAATCCTGGCCCTACTACCTCTGGCCTTTATGTCTGAGATGATGCCCCTGAATGATTTTTATGTCTTTCAAATATTTTATTAAAAAATATATCATCAACTTCTATCTCTACCACTCAGTCTAGCCTTAAAATATGTTTCTGAGGCTTCATGGTAATTTCTTTGCTGTGGTTTCCTTGTTTCCTATTTGGGTTTGTTTGTTTGCCCCCCTGGGTGATATATTGGGGTTTCTTATATTTTGGAGGTCAGATATTTTAAGCCTTTGACCTTTATATTAAAACACTACCATCTTTTTGTATGTGTATTCCTGAGTTCCTTTTAACCATCATTACATTACTTGTCTCTGCTCCCTAATAGAGGACATGTGCCAGCCCAGCCACACAGAGTTCTTGAGAGTGCTTATGGAGGCTCCTTGTACAGATACACATTGTTCCAAAGATGAGCCCAGCACTGGTCCTGAAGTTTCACTGAAGCTTGGAAGGAGACAAGAGAAAGCCCAGTGTTTGCTCTGCAATTCCTTCAACTGTTCAGCCATATTCAAACTCTCTTTAGGAAAATAGCACAACTCTGGCTACCAGGGTCTTTTCTGACATACTCAGTCTCAGATTTTGAGTGTGTAGATTAAAATTAAACTGGTGTTTGGCCTTTGCCCTTGAATTCTCACACCATTCTGAGTACACATGCATTGAGCAGTCCCCATCTGTGGAATGTATGTTCTCATCAGTCCATCACAAACTTTCTAAAGCCTTGTGCTCTACAACAACAGACTCATATTGCTGTAGCAGTCAGGGTGTAGGTTTTCACATCTTGGTGTCTAAAAGTTCAGGCATTCATGTGTATTATTGTTGTGCTTTTCTCAACTGAGTTCACTTGAGCCGAAGATAGTTCATTCTCAGAGGATCAAGTTTAAATGTTTCACAGCACATAAATAATTACCTTTTATATAAGCCATTTACTCTGTTTTCCTTACTTACAAAGAACTTTCAGTTGTTTTTTTTATTTTAATAATAAAAAAGTCATGCAGTGTGAGTATGAATGTTTGTCTGTATGTGTACTACTCCCTTGCCTGATATCTGCAGAGGCCAGAAGAGGACATCAAATGTCCTGAAACTAGAATATAGGGTGCAGGGAACCAAAAAAGGAACAAGTGAACTTAACTGATCCATCTGGTTCATTATCTCAATCTCCCAATTATATTCTTAATATAATCTCTTATCCTTCAGGCTGAGATAGTCTGCTTAATATGGTAATGCTGGCTGGCATACTTCAAAGTCCCCGTGGGTATACACTTTATACTTAGTGATGGGATACCTTGAGGAATACTAAAAGACTTACTGTGTCCACTTAAGTTTCAATCCTAGAACATTCTCATTCTGGACCAAAATGACTATGCATGGCAATCATTTGAATGGTAAATTTATTTTGAAAGTCCTTAATCAACTTCCAGGTTATAAATTAATTTCTTTTTGAGAACTCTTCAGATATTCAAAGGGGCATCTAAAGTAGGATAAGTCTAGACTGATTTCTCCTATTTTGAGGCAGGCTGGTCCTCTATTATATACACGTTCTCCCTGAAAACATTGGCATCTATGTGAATTCGTGTGATCTGGCTTAACAATGTTGATTTTAGTTGCCTTGACAAAGCAAACATTTTCTCAGCTCTAAAATAAAATTGGACGTGCTTTTTTCTTCATCTTATTTTCTTAGCACTCTAGTCTCAGATTCACACCAGAGAATCTACAGAAGCACAATGATTTAGGGAAGCAAGGCATTATTTTACAACCAAAAACCAACACTTCCAGGTTTTAACTCAGTGTATTTAGAAATATTTTGGAGCCAAGAAAATCTACTTTCTACCTTCTATCACTGAGAACTTTTTTCTCACACTAAATTACTTCTTGGGGCTCTGAGACAAGTAGCCCCTGCTTACTGGGATTGTGTCTACAATAGCAGCAACAAATAAACAGAACATGCTCAGAATATCCAAATGGTCAATTCCTTCCTGCCCTTAGAGTCACCAACCAAATAGAAGAAACGCAATCCTCTAAAAAGTTTACATTGCGACAATAGTCAGGACATTTTTTTCCCTAATAAGAAAACAGCTGTGTGGTACTAAGAGTGGAGACTCTGAGTATTAAGAGTAAAGGCTGTGAGGATCCAAGATGGTAGAGCTGATAGCACACTGTGTCTGATCAACAGGGCAGCAGTGATTGCACATGGACCAGCAGACCAAAGTGTGGGCCCCCAAAACACCAGCAATTGTATTCCGCACATAACAGGAAACCCCATAGTGTAGGAAACAATCAAGTCACACCTCAGGTCATCCATTTAACCCCTGGAAAAGTTCCTGGGTTTCTAGAGGTGCGCTGTTCCAGCACATTGCCACACATGTTGGACACAGTGCTCACCTTTCCATTTGTAGCAATGGGCCCCCAAACACCAGAAACTAGATTTTTCAGTAAAGAGGAAACCCAATGGTGGGAAGAACAATTGGGTCCCAACTCAGGTCATGCACCTAATACCAAAAATAGTTCCGGGTTTCTGCAGGTTCTCCTTTGCTAGGGCAGAGCCACATACTTTAACACTGTGCTTCCTGTCCCAGACTGAAGTGTGGGTCCCCAAACACCACAGACTGTGTCTCCCATTCCTGAGGAAACATTATTGTGAGGGAAATTATCAGGTTCAATCTCAGGCACCCAGTTAATTTACGGAAATGGTCCTGGGTTCACGCAGGCTTGGGGTCACACGCCTATGTGCTGTGCTCACCAGACACAGATTATATTCTGGATACGGGGACAGAGACATCTAGCCTCATGCCTACAGATGCCTGTGAGCCATGGGATCAGCCCCAGACACTCTTCCAAGCTCAACATGGTCTCCCTAGTAATATTGAACAAACTTCAGGGCTCACAGATTCTTCAAGAGGGTTGTGCCCAGCAAAAAGTCATTCTGAGCAGCTGCAGCTCGTTAAATTCAAAGCAAGAAAGCCAGTGGCATGGAAGTTGTCTTCCTCTGGTGAGAGGAGAGCCCCTGGGCTCCCAAAAAACCCATTTAGCTCACAGGATCATTAATGTGAGGAGAGCTTCCAAAATTCCCTGAAAACCACCTGCCATTCAGAGACCATATGCTCTGTAGACAATCTGAAGAGGGATCCTTCTGAAACAACTAGCTGCCAGCCCAGGGTATTTTCATCACCACCCCTGCAACCCAAGATTCCAGCAGGCACCAGAAACTAATAGCCAACACCTGAGACAAACAGATGGGTAAAAGCCAGTGTAAAAGCACAATCAAAAAAAGTCAGAGCAATATGGCATCTCCAGAACCCAGTTATCCAAGAACAAGCAGCCCTGAATTCCCTAACACAAGTGAAACTCAAGAAAATAACCTTAAATCTATGCTTATGAAGATGATAATGGAGGAAACAAATGAAATCCATAAAGAAATACAGGAAGATACAGACAGATTACAGCCTTTAGAGCGAAAATAATTAAGCCACTGAAAGAAATAAAGGAAAGTTAAAAAAGAAAACAAAAAAACAAAACAAAACAAAAAAAAACAGGTGAAGGAATTGAATGAAAGGCAGGAAAATACAAACGGATGAAGGAAATAAACAAAATGATTAAAGATGTGAAGATGGAAGTGGAAACATTAAAGAAAATACAAACTGAGGAAATAATTGAGAAGGAGAACTTAGGGAAGAAAATGGGAACTGTAGAGGTAAGCATATCCAATAGATTACAAGAGATGGAAGAAAGAACTCTGGTGTTGAACACATAAAGGAAGAAATGATGAATCCCTCAAAGAAAATGTAAAATCTAAAAAACTTCAAGACACAAACCATCCAAGATATCAAGGACAACATGAAACGACAAACTCCAAGAATAATAGGAATAGGCACAGAAAATATTTTCAACAAACTCATAGAAGAACAATTTTCAATTTAAGGAAAGAGATACCTATAAGCATACAAGAAGCCTACAGAATACCTAATAGATTAGACAAGAGAAGAAAATCCTTCTGCCACATATTAATTAAAACATTAAACATATAGAAAAAAGGAAAATATTAAAAGCTACAAGGGGAAAAAGTCAAGTAACATATAATGGCAAACCCCTCAGAATCACACCCGACTTCTCAACAAGACTATGAAAGCCAGAAGGGCCTGAATGGATATCATGCAGACCCTAAGAGAATACAGATGTCAGCCCACACTACTATACCCAGAAAAACTCTCAATCACCATAGATAGGGAAAACAAGATACTGAATAACAAAAACAAACTAAATAGTTTCTACACACAAATACACCCCTATAGAAGATACTAAAGGAAAAATACAACCCAAAAAGGCTAACTATATCCAGGAAAGTACAAAAAATGAATAACTTCACTGCAGCAAAATTAAAACTAGATAAGGACACATACATACTACCACAACCAAAATCAAAGTAAAAGGAACTAACAATCATTAATCTCTCTTAACACCAATGGTCTCAACTCTCCAATAAAAAGTCACAGACTAACGGAAAGGATGTGTTACCAGGACCCAACATTCTGCTGCATGCAAGAAATACGCGTCGGTCACAAAGATAGACATTACCTGAGAGTAAAGGGGTGGAAGATGGTTTTCCAAACAAATGGTCTCAAGAAGCAAGCAGGAAGAGCCATTCTAATATCTAAAAAATAGACTTTCAGTCGAAATTAAAACAGATTACTTCATACTCATCAAAGAAAAATTCTACCAAGAAGACATCTCAATTCAGAACATCTGTGCCCCCAATACAAGGGCACTCACATTTGTAAAGAAAACATTAATAAAACTTAAACTACACATAGATTCCCACACAGTAATAGTTGGAGACTTCAATACCCCACTCTCAGCAAGGGACAGATCAAAGAAACAAAACAAGACACTGACAGATGTCATGAATCAAATGGACTTAACAAACATATACAAAACTTCACATAAATACAGAAACTATACTTCTTGTCAACACCTTACAGATCCTTCTCCAAAGTAGAGCATATCATTTTTGATCTTAGCCATTTGCAGGCAAATCTTCATAATTTATAAATAATATAAAATATATGCTATATATAATATAACATTATATATACATATATTATATACATTATATATATTATATATGTAGATAGATAGATAGATAGATAGATAGATAGATAGATAGATACACATTTTGTTACTCTAGAGAACCCTGCCTGCAAATTTCATGATTTCTTGGATTTTAATAGCTGAGTAGTTTTCTATTGTGTTAAGGTGCCACAATTTCTGTATCCATTCTTCCATTGAGGGTTATCTAGGTTGTTTCCAGATTCTGGCAATTATAAATAAAGCATCTATGAACATAGGTGAGCAAATGTCCTTCTTGAATGGTGCAGAATCTTTTAGGTATATGCTCAGGAGTGGTATAACTGAGTATTAAGGTAGTGTTATGTCCAAATTTCTGAGACAGCACCAAATGGATTTCCAAAATAGTTGTATAAGCTTGCATTCCACCAGTAATGGAGGATGGTTCCCCTTGCTCCACATCCTCTCCAGCGTGTGTTGTCACAAAATGCCATTCTGACTGGTGTAAGATGGAAACTTAGAGTAATTCTGATTTGTATTTTGCTGATGACTAAGGACGCTGATCATTTCTTTAAGTGTTTCTCTGCCATTCGATACTCCTCTGTTGAGAAGTCTCTGCTTACCTCTGTACCTTATTTTGTAATGGATTGTTTGGTTTGTTAGTATCTAATTTCTTGAGTTCTTTTATTTTCTAGATATTAGCCCTCTGTCAGATGAAGGGTTGGTGAGGCTATTTCCCCAGTCTGTAAGTTGTCATTTTGTTCTATTGATAGTGCCCTTTAGTTTACAGAAGATTTTCTATTTCATAAGGTCACATTTATTTATTGTTGAACTTAGAACCTGAGCTGCTGGTAATCTGTTCAGGAAGTCGTCTCCTGTGCCTATGAGTTTAAGGCTCTTCCTTCATTTTTCTTCCAACAAATTAATAGTGTATAGTTTTATGTTGTGGTCTTTTATCCAGGTAGATCTTAATTTTTGAGAAACACAATAGATACAGGTCTGTTTGCATTTTTCTACATGTGAACATCCAGTTAGACCAGCACCATTTGTTCAAGATGCTATCTTTTTTCCATTGTATGATTTTGGCATCTGTATCAAAACTAGGTGTCCATAGGTGAGTGGGCTTATTTCTGGGTCTTCTGTTTGATTCCATAGATCCACCAGTCTGTTTCTCTGTCAGTACCATGCAGTTATTATTGCTATTTTCTTATAGTACACCTGGAGCTCAGGGATGGCGATACTACCAGAAAATATTTTATTATAAAGGATTGTTGTAGCTATTCTGTTTTTGTTTGTTTGTTTGTTTGTTTTTCCATATGAGGTTGGGAATTTTTTCTTCAAGGTATGTAAAGAATTGTGTTGGTATTTTGATTGGCATTGCATTGAATCTGTAGATTGCTTTTGGTAGGATGGCCATTTTAACAATGTTAATCCTACTGAGCAATGAGCATGGGAGACCTTTCTGTCTTATCTTCTTCAATTTCTTTCTTCAGAGACTTGCTTGGTTATTAGAGTTATACTAACATACTTTTATGTTTGGTTTTTTGTTGTTGTTGTTGCTATGTGTAGGGTGTTGTTTCCCTAATTTCTTTCCCAGCCCATTTGTGTTTTATATACAGGAAGGCTACTGGTTTGTTTTTTTGTTTGTTTGTTTGTTTGTTTTTTTTGAGTTAATTTTGTGTGCAGTCACTTTGCTGAAGGTATTTCTCAGATGGTAGATTTTTTTTTGGATCACTCATGTATACTATCATATCATCTATGAATAATGATATTTTGACTTCTTTTCTTCTAGATGCAAATCCCCTGATCTCTTTTAGTTGTGTTATTGCTTTACCTAGGACTTCAAGTACTAAGCTGAAGAGACATGGAGAGAGTAGGCACACTTGCCTTGTCCCTGATTTCAGTGGAACTGATTTAAGTTCCTTTCTGTTTAGTTTGATGTTGGCTATAGCCTTGCTTTATAAAGTTGCTTTTACTATGTTTAGGTATGTTCCCTGTATCCTGAATCTCTTCAAGAATTTAAACAGAAACGGGTGTTGGATTTTATAAAATGCTTTTTCAGCATCTAAGAAGATGATCTTGTGGTCTTTTCTTTCAGTTTGTTTATGAGGTGGATTACATTGATGGATTTTCATATATTGAATCACTCCTGCATAGCTGGAATAAATCCTACTTGGACATAGTAGATGACATCTTAGAAGTGTTCTTGGATTCAGTTTGAGAATATTATGTGGAGTATTTCTGCATCAATGCTCAAAAGGGAAATTGGTCTGAAATTCTTTTTCTTTGTTGGGTCTTTGTGAGGTTCAGGTATCAAGGTGACTGTGGCTTCAGAGAATGAATTTTTTAATGTTCCTTCTGTTTCTATTTTGTTGAATAGTTTGTAGAGTATTGGTGTTAGCTCTTTTTTGAAGGTCTGGTAGAATTCTTCAGTGAAACTCTGGTCCTGGGCTTTTTTTGGATGGCAGACTTTTGATGACTGCTTCTATTTCCTTAAGGAATAAAGGACTATTTAATTTATTTACCTGATGTTGATCTAGCTTTGGTAAGTGGAATCGATCAAGAATATTGTTCATTTCATTTAGATTTTCAAATTTTGTGCAGTACAGGCTTTTGAAGTAGGACCTAATGATTATTTGAATTTCCTCAATGTCTGTCCCTATGTCCTTCATTAGATTTCTGTTGATTAGGATAGTGTGTCTTTGCCTTTTCGTTAGTTTCAGTAAGGTTTTGTCTATCTTGTTGATTTTCTCAAAGAAACAGCTCTAGGTTACGTTAACTATTTGAATTATTTTTTTAGTTTATTGACTTCAGCCCTGGGTTTGGTTATTTCCAACCTTTTAATCCTCTTGGATGTGTCTGCTCCTTTTTTCCCCCTAGGGCTTTCAGGTGAGCCAAAAAGTTATTTGTATGAGATGTTTCAAATTTCTTTATGAAGGCACTTAATGCTATGAACTTTCCTCTTAGCACTGCTCTCATTGTGCTCTCACTGCTCTCATAAGTTTGAGTATGGTGTGCCTTCATTTTCACTAAATTCTAGAAATTAATTAATTTCTTTCTTTATTTCTTCCCTGACACAGCTGTCATTGAGTAGAGAGTTCTTCAGTTTCCATGTCTGTGTAGGCTTTTTGCTATTTCTGTTGTTGTTGAGGTTCAGCTTTTGTCCATGATGATTCTATAGGACACAGTGCATATTTCAGTCTTTTTCTATCTGTTGAGGCTTGTTTTGTGACCACCTATATGATCTATTTTGGAGATTGTTCCACAATTAGCTGAGAAAAAGATAAATTCTTTTGTTTTTGTGTGAAAAGTTCTGTACATATCTATTAGGTCCATTTGTTTCATGACATCTGTTAGTGTCATTGTCTCTTTATTTAGTTTCTGTTTTGTTGACCTGTCCATTGGTGAGAGTGGGGTGTTGAAGTCTCCCATTATTAATGTGTGGGAATCTATGTGTAGTTTAAGTTTTATTAATGTTTTCTTTACAAATGTGAGTGCCCTTGTATTGGGGACACAGATGTTCTTAATTGAGATGTCTTGGTGGAATTTTCCTTTGATGAGTTATGAAATAATTGTCCTCATCTGTCTAGATTAATTTTGGTTGAAAGTCTATTTTATTAGATATTAGAATGGCTATTTCTGCTTGCTTCTTAAGTATGATCACTTGGAAAACATTCTTCCAGCACTTTACTCTCAGGTAATGTCTATTTTTGTGACTGACATGTATTTCTTGTATGCAGCAGAATGTTGGATCCTGTTTACACATTCATTTTGTTAGTCTGTGACTTTTTATTGGAGAGTTGAGTCCATTGATGTTGAAAGGGATTAATGTCCAGTGACTGCTTGTTCCTTTTATTTTGATTTTGGTTGTGGTAGTATGTCTGTGTCCTTGGTTAGTTTTAGTTTTGCTGCAGTGAAGTTATTTGTTTTCTGTGTTTTCCTGGATGTAGTTAGCCTTTGGGGATTGTATTTTTCTTTCAGTATCTTCTGTAGGGGTGTATTTGTGTGTAGGAACTAATTTGTTTTCATCATTGAATATAGTTTTTTCTCCATCTGTGATGACTGAGAGTTTTGCTGGGTATAGTAGTGTGGGCTGACATCTGTGTTCTCTTAGGGTCTGCATGACATCCATTCAGGTTCTTCTGGCTTTCATAGTCTTGTTGAGAAGTCAGGTGTGATTCTGATGGGTTTGCCATTATATGTTACTTGACCCTTTTCCCTTGTAGCTTTTAATATTTTTTCTATGTTCTATACATTTTGTGTTTTGATTATTATGTGACAGAAGAATTTTCTTTTCTGGTCTAATCTATTAGGTGCTCTGTAGGCTTCTTGTATGCTTATAGGCATGTCTTTCTTTAAATTGGGGAAATTCTCTTCTATGATTTTGTTGAAAATATTTTTGTGCCTTGGAGATACGAGTCTTTTTTCTCTATTCCTGTTATTCTTAGGGATGTCTTTTTATGTTGTTCTTGATATCTTCGATGGTTCGTGTCAGGAATTTTTAAAAATTTTACCTTTCTTCCACTGTGTCTTCAACACCAGAGATCTTTCATCTGTCTTTTGTAATCTTTTGGTTATACCTATCTCTGTAGTTTCTGTTTCTTCCCTAAGTTTTCTTTCTCCATTAGTTCTTCAGTTTGTGTTTTCTTTAATGTCTCTATTTCCATCTTCATATCTTCAGCCATTTTGTTGATTTCCTTCACCTGTTTGTTTGTATTTTCCTGCCTTTCATTCAATTACTTCACCTGTTGTTTTTTTTTTGTTGTTGTTGTTGTTTTTTGGAATTTCCCCTATTTCTTTTAATGATTTATTTCCGCTCTAATGGCCATAAACTATTTGGCTGTATATTTCTGTCTTTATGGATTTTATTTGTTTCCTTCATTATCATCTTTGTAAGCATAGATTTAAGATTATTTTCTTGAGTTTCATTTGTGTAGGAAATACAGGGCTGCTTGTTCTTGGATAACTGGGTTGTGGAGGCACTATATTGTTTTGGGTTTTGTTGGTTGTGTTTTTACACTGTCCTTTACCTACCTGGCTGTCTCAGGTGTTGACTGTTAGTTTCTGGTGCCTGCTGGAACTCTGGGTAGTAGTGGTGGAATTCCCCTTGGCATAAAGATAGTTGTTCCTGAAGGAGTCCTCCTCAGCTTTTTATGGTCACCGAATGGCCAGTGCTTCTCAGGATATTGCCACAAATATTCTCTGGTGTATGTATGGTCCTGTGGGCTAAATGGCTTGTTGGGAGACCAGGCTCTCCTTCACCATAAGTCCCAGAGACAGCTGACCTGTCTCTAATGTTAATAGGCTACCTAGACACTGTGCTCACATACTTTTTTTCTGGGCCACCCGCTTGTAGAACCAGGTAGCCCCGAATTTTGGTTGGCTTCACTAGGGACACAGGTGAGCTTTGGAGCAGCATCTGGGACTGATACCATGGGTCCAAGACACCTGTAGGTCTAGGGTTCTGGCTCCATGCCCGAGGCCCCAAGAAGTAATCTATAGCTGTTGAGAACAGCACACAGGCATGTGGCTGGAGCCTAGTGTCCACAAGTCTGTGGGAACCCATAAACTTCCATGAATTAGCTGGGTGACCTGATGTCAGACCTGATGTTTCCCTCACCATTTGGGTTTCCTCATGGCTGGTTTACCCAGTCTGTGATGTTTTAGGGTCTACAGTTTAGTCTGGGATAGTGTGTCTCTGAGCTGGTGACTGAGTGCCTGCAGAAACTCAGAAACTTTTCTGAGGGGTTGGCTGGGTCTCCTGAGATTGGTAGGACCTGATTGCTTCCTATGTTGTGGAGTTTCCTCTCACTGGGAAACACAATTGTGAGTGTTTAGGGGACTACAGTGTGATCTGTTGGTAACTGAACAGTCATTGCTTCCCTGCTCATCAGACAAAGTGCAGTCAGAGCTGCCATCTAGGATGCTCCCTGTTGTACTTTTCTTAAGGTTTTTGCTTTTTTAAAATTTGTTTTTAAGTGTGTAGATGTCTGTGTACTATGTGTGTGCAGTTCTGTGGACCATAACACGGCATCAAATCTCCTTAAAGTTAGAGTTAAAAGACTGTTGTGATGTGCCAGTAATCAAATCAGGTTTCTCTGGAAGAGCAACCAGTGTTCTTAACTACTGAGCCATCTTTCAGACCTATGTCCTACATTTTACACAGTTGTACCTTTTGATTCTTCTTTCCAGACTAGAAGCTTATTGATGAACTTTGTGCTGTATATGCACAAAGCTTGAGGTGCAGTGTAGACTCTAATAAGTAACCATGAAAAGGAATTTTCATTTCATAGTTATTTCTTCAACCAGAGACAACTTTTTTGCCTCCCCCACCTTGAAACAAGATATTACTTGCCCAGATTGCCCTCATATTCACTCTGATTCTGAGGAGGACCTCGAACTTCTGATCTTCCAGCCTATGCCTTCAAAGTTCTGGAATTATAAGTGTGTCCCATTATGCCTGGCTCAGACTGGTTCTCATGTAAGATAGCTCTTTTTTCTTTCTTCAGTTCTTTTTCTCCAATAATTCTACCAGGAAAGCTCAGAGGAAATAAATATATAGACATCTACAAATAAAGTGATTGTAGATGTATTTTTAATATTTTGCCTCTGATTAAGGTTCAGTGCTACCTGATTTCTTTATACTTGAAAGGAAGTCATTCTGATAGACAGAAATTCAGCTAGGCTTCTTTCTGAACAGTAAGAGTAAACAAGCTGAAGGGGAAATGAAGAAAATAATAGAATTTGTAATAATAGCAAAAAAAAAAGTTTGAAGTAAGTTAAACCAAAGATCTTTCTACAGGACTGAATTTTGTATTATTAAAGTAATCTGTACCTAACAGCAAAATAGTGAATTCTACTCACAATACTGTGTAGACTCAGTGCAACATAAATCAAAACACTAATGATATTTTTTAAGAAACATACAACTGCATTAGAAAAAAACATGAGTCAGCAAAACAACCTTGAAAAAAAAATAGAGACTGGAAACACTCATACTTCCTGATTTCAAAGCTCATTATAAAGCTATAGTAATCACTGCTGTTCATAGAAAGACACAAAAACAAACAGAACACATTTGAAAATGTAGAGATAAATCTTCACACATGGGGTCTAAATACTGTTAACAATGCATCAAGATCATTCAAAAGATAAAGGGCACTGTGCTCAACAAAGAGTGCTAGGAAAATGTGGCCTGTGTGTGCAAAAGAATTATGTTATAGTCCATGTCACATTGTAAATAGGAACTAAAACTAAAACATATTTTAATAAAAAAGATAAGGAAGGGACTTCATGGTTGGATTAGATAATTTTTTGATTTGGTTCCACAATTATAGTCAACTAAAAAGAAAATAATTCTATAATAACAAACAACCTAACATTAAAACAGGCAAAAGACTTGAATAATTTTTTTTTATGTCCAATGTGTGTATGAAGAAATGCTCACTATTGCTACTATTGCTCTGTGGATAAAGCATTTACCATACCAGTGTCAGGATTTTCTTTGAATGCCCCAGACACCCATAAAGTCTGGCACTGTTGTAGGACCGTAATGGTCCAGGGTAATGGAGGAAAGGTAGAGGAAATTTCAACCCCAGATACCTCAAAACTTGCAGATGGTGGGAGTTGGCTACTTCCTACCTCCCAACCTAACGCCACAAAGCCTGCTCCCTCACCATCAACCCTGGTAAGAATTTATTACCCTGACAATTATCAGGCTTCACTCCTTGTTTGACACATAAAGTTTTTTCCCATAGACCCTACCTACAATCTCTGAGTATGCAGATGAAACATCTTCCAACACCCCTGCCCTGGCCAATGGTACATGGTAATACACACCTTGCCCCGGAGACCCTGGCCACCTTCCTAGAGGCATAAATACCTACCTGCTCCAATTGTTAGTATTTAAGCAGACTGCTTCTGGGTTGCCTAGCAGCCTATGATGTCATATCTGGCAGGTATGATTACGTTGCTCCTTAAATGTTCAACTCACCACTTTGTCTCTCTTTTGCCCTCTCTTGCCTTCTCGTCTCTTGCCCTCTCCCCTTTCTCTGTTGAGGTACCCTCTCTCTTCCCCCTATCGTGTCTTACTCTCTTTCTCTCTCTAATTAACCTCTTTCATATAAAATCTGCTGTGCACACCATCTATTATTTGGTCCTAACACTGGTGCATTGGCCAGGAAGGGCTTGCCTGGTAGCACCTGGTCTCCTCATGCCAGAACCCTTTTAATTGGACCATAATGCCTACAACAGATTTTTTTTTCTGTTCTACATATCCCTAACAACCATCTATGCCTTAAAACCTTTACTTTCTCTCAACTTCCCTTCCCTTACCCTGAACAGCTGTCCCACTGCTCAGGGCATTCTGCTATGTGCTTGGGTATACAGCTGACACTCACTCACACTGCGCCAAAATCGGCTTGGGGAAACTAAAACCCTCAGAGCAGACACTGAAACTGCCGCTTCAGACACAGACACAGCGTGCTTCTAAATTAATGCTGTTAGGTAAGCAATTGCTGGGGACCCTGCCTCCACACAGATGGTTTTAAATTGCACCCCTGCCTCAGGCCCCACAGGGAGATTTTAAATTTTCCCCAATATGCCTGCCGAAAGAGTCTATCTTGCGGAGGAGGGTTTTCAGTTTCACAGACTTCAGATCAGCTGTGCCACGAGCATACAGAGAATTTTGAACCAGGACAGAACAACCTTGACCACCAGCAAGCACCTGGTCTCACTGTGCTGCCACAGTTGTGCATAGCACATGGAGAGCCACCATGTTGATTTTAAAACAGAGAAGCTGCACCCTTCTTCACTCCTGCAAAACTCCAAACTGCACTTTCAAACACTGGCTCTCAATATTTCTGACCTCTAAAATGCTACTTCCAAGCTTTTAAAAAAAATCTTTTCTCAAGGTATCGGACGGGTCTGATGCTCTTTGGGTGGATGACACCTAAATGAACATTGGTACAAAGACCCAATTTATTTCTAATATCAGAGATCAGATCTCTACTCTTGCCTGATGTGTCTAAAACAAAAAGGGGGAACTGTAGAGAGCTGCGGAATGCCGCGCCTTAAAGATGGAGCTGGTTTCCGCCTTCTACCTTCCCGATGGTGAGTGCTCTCTGTCACGAACAATTCCACATCTTTCCCCAGGGTCAGAAGATTGTTCAAGGTTCCTGAATAAACTGCATTGAGAAGAAAAAAAAAATCTTTTCTTCCTGATTTCAGTACACTCTGGTCTTAATATATATATATATATATATATATATATATATATAATGCTGTAAATTCTTATCTAATGATTTATATAATTTTCTCATTGAGTTTACATTTACAAGACTTCCTTAATCATAACTAACTCTGTTTATTTTTTTCTCCTTTTAGACTAAAAAGAAGTCTCATTTTAAATTGCTATGAATTTTTATATAACTTTAAAGTTATATTTTTATGACATGCTATATATATGATTCAACCTTGGTTCAAAATAAATTTTATATAACGATAAAATTTCAAAGTAATAAAGGTCTATTCAAATTAAGTTAATTTAAAATGTTTGTCTAACTGCCTATATCTTTATCAATTCCTAAATTAATAAATGCTGTTTCTCCTGCCATGAGCTACCTATGATCCAGATTCACCATTAGGCTTTCTGGCTAATAGGTTTGCTATAATAGATTTAAATAAAATTTTAAAATTGCTTTATACTATTCTATGATATTGTTGGTTTTAAAACTCATAATTCAGAGATTACTATGTACAAGATTTTACCAATACTCTAAATTAAGATCTATTAATTTTAGAAGCATTTTTTAATTTATGTTTAAACTTGGTTGTTATGCTCTATCTTTACTATCAAAAGTTCAAAATATGCTTGGTCCTGTTTTCTAAAATGGCATTATTATTAATCTATAGTATATAGCCTTAGACTTTTATAAACTATAAGTTTTTTATATACTAAATCATATAGAAAACCGTTATGCTCTCACTTTAATGAACTATATTTATGACTTTTAAGGCTCCAACTCAACAGGGACAAAACCTAAAGTCCTAATACTTAATGGTTAATGAATACATGCTAATAGTCAGTCATCTCATAGATGATTAAGTTCTCTAACATATCCAAAAATATATTTATAGTCTTACAGATGCAAGCATGGTTTCAGTGCCATCTTAAATAAACAGCTGAAGATGGTCCTTGAGTCACCATATAGGTATAGGTAAACAACATAAGAAAAGAGCCTTCCCAACAGGCTCATCTATAGCAAAATCTATGCTCCAGACCTTGGCTGCTGCTCTGAGGCTGTTGGCATTCCCGAACAGAAAACAAGAGGTCTACAATGCCCTATCCCTCTGGGGTATAGCCAAAAGTCAATTCTGTCAGGTGACTGTTTCAAATGCAGCCAAAGAAGATGCTAGTCCCATAGCTGCCTCAACAAGCCATGGCTGCCTGGTGGCAGACTGGCCTCTGGAAATCAAAATGCTCCCATGCAAGTTTGTCCTCTGTGCCCAGCCATGGAGACTCAACCAGCACAAGAGCCATAGAAACTTTCAGCATTCCCGCACCTTGGCCTGGCCAAGGACAAATGACTCCTTGATTCAGTGACCTCCACCACCCTTGCCCAACCAAGGTAACCTTACAGGTCTGTTATGGCCTCACAATGGGGTCCCATGGACATGTTGCCAACTTCTGTCTTGGGAGACTTCAAATGCCTTCTCAGTTCCTTCATGTCTCAGTCCTCAGTCTCTCCTGCAAGAGACCAGACCTTAAACCTGAGTCCTAGAGTTGCTATTGTCAGGCCTAGACACAATATGCCTTGTTGCCAGACTCAAGAAACAGGCCTGAATAAAACCTTTTACCATCCCTTTAGCTGAAGGACAATTAATATTCATAGCAGTCTCACCTATGTCTCATGGTAAATAACTAGATAGAAAGTCTAAGAAAAATGTTGTTAGAGAGTCTAAGAAAGGGTTTTAAGGTTGGCAAATGCAAGTTATAAATGTTTGAGAGTCTAAGAAAGTGTTTAAGGTTGGTAAACACAAGTTATAAATGTTTGAGGGTCTAAGTGTTTTAAGGTTGGTAAATGCAAGTTACAAAGGTTGCAAGGTCTAAGATGATTTAAGGTATCCTAAATAGGTAAAAAGGCTTGATATTTCCTCCTGTTGCTATACTACTGTTAAATTGATTATCCAGAGCTTTAACCTTTATCAATACAGCTCTGATTTATTAATCTAAGTAATACAAAAACATTCCACTATACTACCCACTATCATGGTTCCAAGCTCAAAATTTTAAATCTCCATAATGTGTACTTATACTAAAGGTTAAGATCAACTGAATTTCCCCTTCTACTTCACAAAAGGCTTCTGCTTAAAGAATGCTTATGCTGTTAACATTGTATGTCTATTGCTTTCTCTACAATGTATATTTCAGTGCAGATTACAATTGTGATGCTAATATGTCTAAAGTTTTATCTACTTCATAAAATTTAAAAGTAATTCTTGTAAGCTGCAGGAAATCCACCTGAATCCACCTCTCTGGTCAATTGGCTCCAGATAAGTATTGAACTTATTGCCTATCTCAAAGGGTTCCTCCCCTTTCCCTGGTTTTGGGACTTCCTTTTCCTAGCTATCTGATTGCCACATGCCTACATCCAACACTAGCTGATTGATGAGTCTTCCCTTCTGGTTGGTATCAATTCCTGGCTACTGACTGCTACATTTATACATGCAACACCAGACATGTGGTGTACTTCAGGACAAGTAGCTCCAGGTTCTCCCAGCATTCCTCAGTCCCTACCTGCTGCTTTGCGTAGCTGGCAACTCTCTACTGGCAACCCTCTACCCTGAAATTTCAAGGACAGGGGCTTCCTCTTCTCCTCTTGACCATGTAATCTGGACATCTTGTTGCTATTTTTTTTCTCTCTCTCTCAGCCCCTTGAATGTCAACCAAGAGCTGCTTCCAATAATCCTAAATTTACTTAAACTTGCCTTACATGAGAAGCACCCCAAGCTCCTCATTTTTCATTATAGAAAAAGGGAAGAACTTTAATATTTAGGCAGATTGCTTCTGGGTTGCCTAGAAACCTATGATGTCATCATGTGTCACCTGCCAGGTAGCCACACCTTACTTCTTAAAAGTTCAACCTGCGGCTTTGTCTCTCTCTTGTCCTCTCTTGCTCTCTCATCTCTTGCCCTCTCCCCTTTCTCTGTCGGAGTGTCCCTGTCTTTTCCTCCTATCATGTCTCACTCTCTCCTCTCTCTCTCCCTTCATATCCATCTAATAAACATCTTTCATATAAAATTTCCTGTGTGCATCATTGTTTATTTGGTAGTAATACCGATAAGCCCATCTAATTCTTAGAAGCTGTTTCTGGGTATGTTCTTTACCTGTGTACTGTCCAACCAAGTCCTTGCATTGCACTCACCCATGCCAAGCTATGTTTCACTACCTCCATACAAGCTCTTATATAATGGGCCTGGCTTCCCTGAGGGAGAAGCAGACACTGAGTGTCCCACTGTAGTGCTCTTCTCCTACTATGACATTGGAGGTAGAAATAAACGAATCCCCAGCCAACTAGCCTGTATGCAGCACAGCAGTGAGCACAATGAGATCTAGTCCTATTTAAGGGAGAAGGCAAGGAACAGCACCTGATACTGTCTTGGAACTTCTACACATATGCCAAGGCACATGTGTGCCAGTGCTTACATGAATGAGTGTATGCACACATCATACACACACACACACACACACACACACACACACACACACATCTTACAATTTAAAGAAGAAAGAAAGAAAAGAAAACAAAAAAGAAAAGAAAATTCCCAAATGACAAGCATTGGTGAGGTTATAGAAATGGAATGCTGTTGGTGGTTGGTGGGGAAGTAAAATGGTACAAATGCAGTGGAAAGAATATGGCAGTCACTCGAGGATTATGCACATTCACCACATGAACCATAACCTTTGTGTGACTCAGATATTTGTACAATATATTCATAACATCATTACTCACAATATCAAATGATAGAAACAATGTGTTTAAATGGTGGTTGATGAATAAACAAAATAGAATATTATTTTAAAGCAGAATTAGGATAATTAGGAAATAGAATAGGAAACAAATTCAGATACATGCTACAACATGGGTGAACACAGGGCTATCAGGCTGACTAAAATACTCCAGAGGCAAATTTCCAAATGTTACGTGATCTCACTTACAGGAAGTTTCTACAATAGGAGATTTATGCATAGAAAGAGGAGAATGCTGATTGCCAGGGACCAGAGAAAGAGGGAGCTAGGGACTTTGCATTTGATGGGGACAGGGTTTTAGTGTCCGGAGATGGTGGAGTGATGGCTGTCTGTGCAGGAATTAAAATGGATTTAATGCCACTGAACCATGTACTTAGTAATGGCTGAGACAGTAAGTTTTATGTTGTGTATTTTTTATTACAATTTTTAGAACAATCCTTCTGTCACTGCACAAGAATTACAAGGTCAATGTATGAAGTGGAGTCTGCTGAAATAGCATTTTGTCTGCGATCACTGTGGAAGTCAGTCCAAATGTAACTGATGCCACAAAGGCCTGATGCGAGGCCTTGGGAACTAATGGGAGCCACTGGCATATTCTAAACAAAGCAGATTCACATATTCACTCAAAAAAGGAGGAGGAGAATAGAGAAGAGGATAAGGGGAAGGATGAGGGGGATGACGAGGAGGAGGAGAAGAAAGAGCTGCAGTTGCAAAACACATTGTTGTATTAAGTTCCCTTAGCCATGATCAGTTCCTATGTCTGGAACTCTATCTTGTGGTCAAAATGCAAAATAAATAAATAAATAAATAAATAAATGATGAGATATATATTGCATGTAGAGAAAAATGAAGCCAAGTTTTAAAAATCACCCCAAAATATTTAAAAAATTGCTACCCTTGCCTGACCACTCAGATGCTGAGCCTTAACTGCCTATGGCTTTGACTCCTGGCCTTACTTTTCTGTGGGCTCCATTTTGGATTGTGGAACTGTAAGGTTGCAAAGTGGGTATGGCTTATAAATATCCAAATTACAGCATTAAGTCTGCGTGAATGATTTTTTTCCCTTCATAATAATAATGTCAGGACTGTTGTTACACTTGGCCCTGTAGGGACTGGAAGTGTTTCTCTGATGGGAAGGGAAGTTCCAGCTCTAGGCTTCTTCAAGAGCCCCATTCCCATGTACTTGCTAGAAACCACATTCCTTTTTGCATGCCTTTTCAGCAATGTGATCCCTCTGTTTCAGAATGCTTCCCAGACCACCTCATCAAGCTCAAAAAGGAATGTGATCTCTAAGGGCCAGTGCATTGTAGAATAGGTTCTGTTCCCATGCTGTGTAGGACAAGAAAGTAATAGCTTCCTGTTGTTTTGAGGTGTGTGTATCTTATTTCCTGAGAAGAGTGTGTTAACTCCTGTCATATTTCAAAGTGTTCAAAGAGTCTAATGGACTAAATAATTCAAAGTCTCTAATCTGGAAGTGAATAAGAACAAACTTGTGATGATAAGGTTATCAAATTTTGTGTAAAGTTAACTAGAGTTGGTCTAAATTTTAGATTGAGAAATTTCTGAAAGATATTGGAGAAATCCATAGATATCTTTGTTAATGATTACACTAAAGGAAATTAAACATAAAAGATCAAAATAGTTCTTCCTTACTTCAACATTCTTTGTTAAAAAGGGGGAATGGAATCAATTTTTGAAAACCAAGGAAGAGTTTTGAATATGAAATGTTTGAAATTGGGTGAGTTATTTATTTACAAAAAAAATCCAATAAAGTAAATTCAGCACAAAGTAAGACTATCTAACAAACAGAATTAAATATTTTTGAAATTATTATGTGACCCCTTAAGTATTATGATGACAACAGTTGTCCTAATGAAGTTGGGCTCTGAGCAGCCTCAGTAGAGTGACTCTTTCTTGTCCTGACATTCCCATATCAATGTTGGCAAAGTGAAAGGACCTTTACAGAAAGGAGGTGAAATGGTGGAAATGGCAATGTTAAATGAGAGGTGACATTCGGTAGTTATATAAGACCTATACAAACCTAATTGTGTTCCTTTCTTGTCTGAAACTGTAAAATAAAATCATGCCTGTTTTTAGAAATTTCCAGGGAACTCCAAGAAACACAAAGAAAGCTCCATTTTTCTCTGTGTGGTAGGAAATTGTGCTTAATAGAAAATGAACTGGAGACAGGCATGGAACTCCATGTGTGTGTGTGTGTGTGTGTGTGTGTGTGTGTGTGTAGGGAGGGAGAGAGAGAGAGAGAGAGAGAGAGAGAGAGAGAGAGAGAGAAAGAGTTTAACTTTTGCTAAAACAAAAAAAAAGCTACCAAAACAAACAAATAAACAAAAAAAAAACACATGACAATCTTTTGTTCCTTTTTTAGACATCATAAGCTGTTCTGGACATTTAATAGAGTGGCTGCTCAGTTTTATGTACATGCTCCATGGTGTCTTGATCTTTCTGTTTGTAGCATTTCTCCAGACCACCTTTGCATAGTACATTTTTAACACATTTTATTGTAGGTCTATGAAGGACTAATTCTTTTTTTTTTATTTTTTTTTTTCAAAGCAGTTTATTCAGGAACCTTGAACAATCCTCAGACCCTGGGGAAAGCCAGCCCACAGCTTAAATAGCCTCTGGGTAGCCAACTCAGGCGTGCCACGTGGGCAATGCAGATAGGTCCACATACATGGAAGCAAGCCAGATCCTCAGCCTTAGCCAAATGTGGAATTGTTCGTGACAGAGAGCACTCACCATCGGGAAGGTGGAAGGCAGAAACCAGCTCCATCTTTAAGGCATTGCATTCCGCAGCTCTCTACAGTTCCCCCTTTTTGTTTTAGACGCATCAGGCAAGAGTAGAGGTCTGATCTCTGATATTAGAAATAAATTGGGACTTTGTACCAATGTTCATTTAGGTGTCATCCACCCAAAGAGCATCAGACCCGGAAGGACTAATTCTTTATCTGAGAGTCTTTCTCTTCCTTTTAAATAATAATTAGCCAAATGTAAAACTTTGTTCAGCAACGATTTCCTCTCAACATGAAGAAATTATCCCATTATCTCTGGTCTCCTTTTGTTGAAGGATCTGCTTTTAATCTGAGCATAATTTCTCTGTGGCTAGTTTTATGATTTCCTCTCTCTCATTAGTGTTTTGAGTGTATCTCTACACAAATTTATTTTAAACATTCTGGTTGAGACAGTGAGACTCTTCATTTTGAGTGTTTTCATTTCATTTGTAAGTTTCTTAGGGACTTTCTATTAAAATCACTCTCATTTTGTCTTCTTTCTACTCTTCTACTATACCTTATTAACTAGGGATATTACAGTCAGCCACATCATATAGAAAATGCAACTTTGTGTGACTTGATTACATAAAAGATATTTATTTATTTATTTATTTATTTATTTAGTGATTTAGTTAGTTAGGTTTTCTCATGGAATGAAGACTTCTCAGCTTTCTGCTGTGTATATCAGCATAATAACGTACATTCGTACCTTGTCCATGTTGCACACAGAGAACTGGAAAAGAATAAGACAAATTTCCAAAGACTCTCTTTAAAAACTCGACTTGGAAATTTCTGCTTCGATTTTGTCAGACAGAGCTATATCATTTGCATAATCCTTTTACATTGAGAAGCTAGAAAATCTTTTTTGTTGTTGTTGTTTTCTAGTGGTAATAATATCATCTGAAACAAATCAGCACTCTGTGAGTAAAGATGTCAGGATGATTTTGGTATTGGTAGGTAAGACCTGCCTGTGTGAATGCCTTTTCTCAGTATCTTGTGTCACTCAGTACTGCTCTTATGTCATTCCCTTTTAAATCTGACTTCCTCAAATACACATTCCTTCTTCACTGTTCAATATTATATATAAACCAATTATAAATTATTAATGTTATTAATAACTATATTCTATTAATTAAATTTATTAATTTTTATCATTCTTTTTTTTTTTCAATGCAATTTATTCAGGAACCTTGAACAATCATCTGACCCTGGGTAAAGCCAGCCCACTTTAAATAGCCTCTGGGTAGCCAACCTCAGCATGCCACATGGGCAATGCAGATAGGTCCACATACATGGAAGCAAGCCAGATCCTCAACCTTAGCCAAATGTGGAGTTGTTTGTGACAGAGAGCACTCACCATCGGGAAGGTGGAAGGCAGAAACCAGCTCCATCTTTCAGGCGCGGCATTACACAGCTCTCTACAGTTCCCCCTTTTTGTTTTGGACACATCAGGCAAGAGTAGAGGTCTGATCTCTGATATTAGAAATAAATTGGGACTTTGTACCGATGTTCATTTAGGTGTCATCCACCCAAAGAGCATCAGACCCGTCAGATACCTTTTTCTCAGAGGCGGGACCTGGGGCATCAACCCGCATGCAATCAGACATGCTCTTCTCTGGGTCCAAAGCAGCTGACCCTGAGTGCAGTGCTTAGCCTCGCATCCTGAGCGTAACATTTTGGCTTTTTATGGTAGCCAACCATGCTTGGGGAGACTGTCCTGCTTCAATGGCTGTAAAGGCCTGAATGGTCATGGCTGCATTACGCTGTTGTGAGACTCTAATCTTGCATATATACCACAGGCAAACCAAGGTGACCAACACCAGAAGGCCTGCTAACGCTCCCATGCCCGCCCATTCCTTCAGATGATTCATGGCTGCAGCAATCCATGATGATAATCCTGTGGCTAGTCCTGCGTCCACTCTGGTAGAATTTACCATGACAATGGCCACCCATTGTCATGAATTCGTAGTATCGAATTCTCCAGTCCAGTTACCTAAAATATAGCTAGACAATTGTTTAGACAGATTTGCAGCACAGGGAAAATTCTCATGTTGTATGCTAGTGACTCAAAGTCCAGCATACTTTCATTGACATCCAAGTTGAGCGATTTGCCATAGGGTATCAATTTGCTCCTGCACGAGGTCAATCCTCTGATTGAACACCATCAAACCTCCTTTTAGTTGAGCATTATTTTTATCATTCTTTACTGAATTTTTAAACTTTTTCTAAACTACTCATTTTCCTTTAAAAATTGATTATTTTTCTTATAGGAATTCTTTATCTTTTTAATAAGTTTAGAATTTTTTTATTTCTTTTATTTTTTTAATTTTTATTATTCTTTTTAGTTACTTTTTGTTAACTCTGTGTCCCAGCTGTATCCCGCTCCCTCATTCCCTCCCCAACCCCACACTCCCTCCCTGGTCTCCTCCCTGCCCCTTTCCAAGTCCACTGATAGGGGAGGACCTCCTCCCCTTTCATTTGACCCTGTTTTATCAGGTATCTTCAGGGCTGGCTGCAAAGTCCTCCTCTGTTGCCTAACAGGATTGCTCTTCCCCTGGGGGGGGGGAGGTTAAAGAGCCTGCCCTTGAGATCCTGTAGAATTTTTTTATAACTTATGGCATGCACATTGTTTTAGTATTTCAATTTCCTAGGATTTCCTGTTTCTGTTTACTCATCATTCATAATAGATACTTCTTTGTGTTTAGAAATTTTGATTATGAGATTGTCATTATTACAGTTTAAGTCTGACATATCCCTCCACAGGCCCATGTCTAAACATGTTCAGTAGTTGATAATGCTAGTTGGGAGACTGTGGTACTTTTTGATGTGGCCCATCTGGTATGTCATTAGGGGTGGGCTACATCTGATTCTAGTCCTAATATTTATATTTCTTGTTCTACCATCATGTGAAGAACCTTAGTCCCATGCTCCTGGCAGCTTGCACACTACAATGTCATGAACTTCAGATTCTACAACTGTGAGCTAAGAGGGATCTTTCTTTCATTTCTTAAATTGCTTCTGTCAGGCATTTTGGGCACAGTGAAATTAAAATACACTCATAAAAAGGTCATAAATGCCTTTCATTCTTTTTTCCTACCATCTTGTGTGGCTTTGTTGAGATGGTTCCCCCAGAATAATTTTGTGATGCTTTGGTCATGCCTTCAGTGTATCATGCAAAACCTTTTCATCTATACTGCTGTAAATGACAGAAATTTCTTCTTTGTGTATTCAGCTGTATGTATGTACCACATTTTCTTTATCTTTTCATCTATTGAAGGGTGCAGATTGACTGAGGCTACCAGGAAACTCTTGTTCCCATAAAGCAATACACTATTAAACGTGCCAATATGCCTGTGTATCACCTTTATTTCCTGCTAAGAGAACAAGCACATGGCCTTAATATCTGCTCTCTAGGTATATTCTTCAAAAACTAATAGATCCATACAGTGGGGGCAAGAGCTCAGGAGTTCTGTTTTATGTCCTCTGACTTTACACCCTTAGGAAATTTGGTGGAATATAACACTCCATCTTCATCTCATCATCACCAGCCAAGCCATGCCTGGAGCAGACACTCTCAGAAGGTCTTACAAAGAGCCTTCCTGCTGTCTTCAAAAGGGTGTGCCTTTTTGTTCTTCCAGAAGCTCAGGTGGCTAGCCAGCCTCCTCCAGAGCAAGAGAAATTCCTCAGTAGCTCCTGGAATGGGCTTCTGTTCTTTATCAGGCCACAAAGAACTGCCTATCTGCTTACAAGATACACCACAGCCTTCCATAGTGGCCTGCTTTCAAAGAGCAGTCCCAAATGATCCAAGGAAGCTGCCCAGGGTTCCAGACAGCAGGAGGGCTTTCTCAGCAAGTCAGTGGAGTGAGGGCCTAAATGTTTTTGTGTGGGTAGTATAAGCTTGTTCTCTGGGTTGTCTGATTAATTAAGATTAGGTGAATATGCTAAATGTGCAAGACAATAAGACTCCCAAATCTCTCTTCCTGCTTAGGGGTGTTAAGTACTTGGGATCCCTCTAGATCCCAAGAGAGAAAAACATCTTTTCTTCTCCTTAGATACCAGTCAATACATTCCCTCTTCTCTTCTCTTCTCTTCTCTTCTCTTCTCTTCTCTTCTCTTCTCTTCTCTTCTCTTCTCTTCTCTTCTCTTCTCTTCTCTTCTCTTCTCTTCACTTCTCTTCTCCTCTTCTCTTGCTCCCTCTCTTATTGTGTCCATTATGCATACCCCATCTTCCTTTCTGAGATTGTCAACAAGTCTGAAGCTATTTTGGAAGTGAGCAGTGGGATGGGTTTTCTGTATGATAGCTGGAAAAATGGCCATGATTGAAAAGGTTTCAAAATTCTATTAATGGATCAGAGCAGAAGCCATTTGTTAACTAACAACTATTTAGACAGATTTTGTGATTTATTTTTCTTTTCATTCCCCACTCCTGTCACCATCCCCATTGACTGATTAAACACTGAAAATGGTTTTGTGGGGCAGTCTTGCTCCTAGACTCTGTCTTCAGCCTCCTAAGTACCTAGGAAGAGGTACTTATCCGTGTGCTCCCCTTTAACTAATTTTTACAAAATAATTTTATGAACACAGAAAGGAAAAAGTCTTCTTTTGCTCCAGAACATGACTACCTTGTCCTGAAGTCTCAGATCTCACTCTGATTAGCAGTTTAAATCTGTTATGTATTTTATCTGTGTGGAGACACTCAATGGCCTTCATGAAAGGTATATGTTTCATTTAGGGTTTTTGCTGCTGTGGTAAAACACCTTGACCAAAAGTAACCTGGGGAAGGAAAAGGTTACATGTCCCAGGTCACACTTAGTCACTGAGGTTAGTCAGGGTAGGAATTCAAGGCAGGAATCTGGGGCCTGGAAGAAGCAAAGGACATGGAGGAATGTTATGTACTCGCTTCTTTTCCATGACTTGTTCAGCATGTTTTTATAATACAACTTAGGCCTACCTGCCCAGGGAAACTCCACCCTGAAGTGGGCTGAGCCCTCCCGTATCAATCACTACTGAAAAGAATGCCCGACACACTTGCCTACAAGCAAATGTCTGGAGGCATTTTCTCAGGTCACCTTTTCCCAGGGGACTCTAGCTTTGTCGTGTTGATGTAAAACTAACCAACACAGTACACAAGCCAGTTAAGCTTTATGAGAGAAAAGCATCATAATATAAACAAAATGCATAGAGAAAGGAAAAGGCAATGGATAAATACAAAAAAGAAGAGGGAATGGGTCTAGAGGAAGGAACACAAAAAGGCATCCTTATAGAAGGCAAGTCTCAGGAAACAGATGGGCAGAATTAATGATGTCACTGAGCTCTCTTTATCCAATATTTATTTTAATCAAACACCAGCCTTTCTCCCAAGGAAGATTTGGGGAACATGAGTTTTGGCTGTGGAGCTTAAGGCTCATAGATGCTATAACCACTGACTTGAAACATATTAGTATGAAGCTATTTATTAAGAGCTCAAGGAATGATTTCTTCCACATTAAATACTTGTGGTTTTTATTCCTTAAAATTTCATTATGTTTTACTCTAATTAAAAGCTTCAAATTTAACATGAAACTACCCAGATCTCTCTTATGCTGGATTCAGGGTGAGTTTAGTTGTAGGCACCTGCCCACTTTATATAAGCCCCCTGTTTCTTCCTTTGTGTGGAAAAGAATGACAAGATAAATTGTTAGCTTTGTGTGTTCTCAGTCATAACCACACCTGCCAGGTTTGAATGCAATGTTCTAGGACACTGGCTTTTGACAAGTTTTGAAGCACAGTGTGTCAGCAGGACATGAGGGGTTAAACAATGTTCTCAATGTTACTGTCCTCTGCACAGCATATGGTGCAGAAAGTTCTAGAATGTGCGGGTGGCTCCTAGTGATCTTCTTCCAGGATACTTGGCCACCTTACTTACTTCAGTCTTGATCTTGGGCTTGGTCAAATGCTAAGGTTTTTCTCTTCTGTAGAAGGTTGCAATAAGGATAGGAAAAGCAGGATATACTTGAGTGAAATGACTTGGAATAGCAAGGGCTCAATCTCAGTGTTGGAGTAGCACTGAGGGCCCTTCAAGGGAAAGCTTTGCCAAAACAATAAAATCTAACTCTGGATGGAGATCTGCCACAATCTCCTCTTTAAGAGTTAATTCAGCTGGGTTAGCCAATTATGGCCATCCTCAGGAAGGTAGGTTTATCTTAAACTTTGAAGGAAAAGTGTAGTGTCATAAGATACTAGACTTTCTGTTCTTAGAATTCTGCATTTCTGCCATGAAGTTTAGCTAGGTCTGCTACCTTGTTTGTTTGTTTGTTATGGTTCTTCTTTCAGATGATATCCAGAGTTTAAGTTTGCTTTTTCTGGTTCTTTGGGCTTCCTTACTCTCGAGCTCTGCTCCAAACCATGTGGCTACTCTCCATGCCGGACCATGCCATCTTAACTCAAAAAGCATGGCTTTCTCTCTTTCTCTTACCCATCTTCCCCCTCTGGACAGAACCTGCCTGCCCTGGGTTTTTCTTCTACAATCTTTTTGATATATGTCAAGGTAGGTGAGAGACCAAAGATTTAAAAATTAGAATTTTGGGGTATTTGTTTAAAGTTTAAAGCATAAACCTGAACAAAGCCTGGGGAAAAGGAACTTGTTTTACTGCATTCTTTTCCTGCCCACTTAGAGATACAGTTGCTAGGAAACTGGTCTAGATGGCCAGGTCAGAAATGTTTATGGTCTTGATGCCTAAAGTAAACCAATCATTTCAAAAGTCAGTTTCCCTTACACAATCATGTAATGCCAAGGCTTGCGTTTTTTTGTTTGTTTGTTTTTCTTTTTCTCCCTTTAAAAACCTTGTTCCTCTAGACTTCGAGGCCACATTCCTTTCCTGCTTCCGCAGGACGTTTTGCAACCTGGGCTCTAGTACGTATATAATAAACCCTCACGTATTTGCAGTGGAGTCAATTTCTGGTTGTTTTGGGGGGTCTCATGAACTGGGCATAACATAGGCACAGTGAGTTTTACAATACTTGCTCTCTTCTTTTGATGCTCAGCCTGGATTTTGTTCTGGTTATCCTTTATTTTACCGTTAATATCTGCTTAATTGTGAGTACCTACTATGTTTTTCTTTCTGGGCCTGGGTCAGCTCACTCAGATTATCTTATCTATCTCCATCCATTTGCCTGAAAATTTCATGATGTCATTAAGTAATAATTCATTGTGTCAACACACCACATTTTCTTTATTCATTCTTTGGTTGAGGGATATGTAGGTTGTTTCCAGTTTCTGGTTATTCTGGTTAAAGCTACTGTGAACATACTTAAGCAGGTGTCTTTGTGGGGTGGTGAAGTACTCTTTGGATATATGACCAGGAATGGTATAGCTGGGTCTTGAGGTAGATCTATTCCAAATTCTCTGAGAAACCTCCAAATTGTTTTCCAAAGTAGCTGTACTAGTTCACAGTCACACCAGCAATGAAGGAGTGTCCCACTTGTTCCACAGCAGATGGAGGTTTTAAATGGCTCCATTTTACTTGTTGAAGTTTAGACCTTTGAATTCAGGAAGGCTTTACTTTAATCAGGTTCCAATCACAGTGAGTCACCTCTGCATTCAGTTCTATGAACTGGAATAACACTGACCCAACAAGAATTTCTGCACATAAAGTTAGGTATGGAAAGGCCCCGACACCTAACAAGTATTTGGCAAATGTCCACGGCCCTTGCTTTGCTAGGTCCATGTTTGGGGTACTAGGATTCAGTAAGCACTACTCCACACTGGTGGTGAGATGGGGCCAACACAATCACCTGATGACTGTTCTAGTTTTAAAGTCCTTGTTTATCCCCAGATCTTCAGATATATTTTCAGACATTTGTGGAGAGATGTGCATTTGCTGTTTCTCTCTTGGCAAAAACACTGGCATCAGAAGCAGTTGTGTAGCTGAGGGCAATGCTGCATTGCTGTCCTTTTGCAGAAAGTAAAAGGAGGATCCAGGATGCAGATATGTGGCAAGGTAGGCACAGTGAGTTTTTGGATATTTGCTCTCTTCTTTTGATGCCCACTAATAGCAAGAGGAGGCCTCTTCTTAAACTTCTAGCTGGTTGCCTCTGTGAGGCATTTGGGAGTGGTTCCTTCACTGCTTTAAGAACATCTTTGCACCAGATGCACTGAACAAGTATGATCCCTTTTAAGTATAGGTGCAGCTTATGCAGAGCTGGCAGAGCACTACCCTGTTGAAAGGATAAGGAGGCCATGGACTGGGCCATCTGGGGTAAAGATTGTAACTGAGCTGCAGAGAGGGTTCATGGCAACTAGACAGCTCACTCTATATCAGCCTCTTCCTAATTGTCCTGGCCTGATCAAAAGCATATCATGCTGGCAGGACAATCTCTTTTCAGCTAGAAGAGAGGCTTGGCAGCTCCATATTCTGCTTAGAATTGAAAGAGTAGCTCCAAGTTTCATTTCACATCCTCTGACTGCAAAATTAAGACACATGGATTTAGCAAAGCAAGGGTGGTGGACATTTGCCAAGTACTTGTTAGGTGCTGAGGCCTTTCCATACCTCACTTCACAGGAAGAGCATTCTTGTGGTGTCAGTGTTATCATAGTTCATAGACCTGAATATCCATTTAAAAGTGAGTACATACTCTGTTTCTCTTTCTGGGTCTGGGTTAACTCACTCAGATGATCTTTTCTAGTTCTGTATGGTCTTAGTACACGGTTGATGTTTATGAAATGTGAACAAAAGGCTGAACTATACCACTGAAAGATGTTTCATGTCAGCCTTAGGGACCTTTATGCCTCAGCTCAAGTGGAACATGCTCCATGTGGAACTCCCTTTCCAAGTCCTCCTCAGGACCCATATTCTGTTTACTTATATCTTCACTCATTCCCCAGTTACTTTCTACTTCTCAAGAGAACATAAACCCTGGGCTGTCATGCTTCTCTCAAGTGCTTAGGACAATACCTGGTCCAAATAGTCACTTAAAAACTATCTCTTGAACTTAATTGAATTATGGTGCTTATGAGAAACATAAATTTATAATATAGCACTACTTCATCATCAAGGAGTCATAATTATGGTAACTTGAAATTCTGGAAAATGCTTTTGAAACTAGAAACACAAAATTTCTTAGTGCTAAAAGCATCAGGAAGGAGCTCTCCATATCAGAAACAAAGACTGGACTTGCTCAGCCTTGAAAGTGATCTCCTTGACTTAACACATTATAAGGCATGGGGAAGTAAATGTTCATGATCCACAGAAATCCTTGTTGTGGCCAGAAGGCCACTATAGTTGGTTGGGCATCCTGTGGCTAGATCATAGACTGATACCTACTTTCTGTAGATAAGGCTTGTGGGAAGGCCTTAGCTCCTTATAAGGACTTTGAAAGTGTAGACAATTGAAAGAGCAAGTTTATTCATCTGGGGTTCATTTGGCTGACTCCTCATTGTCCAGTAGATTTCACTGATGCTAAAGAGAAAAAGAAACTGTGAGGCTTTCAAAGACAATACTACAATTAGGTAATGCTTTTTATGTACATGTGTTAATAACATGCCTGGATTTACCTCACTGTTTAGATAGATACTATCAATTATTTATTGTCTCTAGACAACAATGTTAGAGGTATGGCTGTCTGACCAGAAGAAACTGAGCCTATAAACAAGGCTGTGTGTGGCTAAAACAGTTACAGCTGCTCTTATTTTTAACTGCATTTGTATGTGAATACAGAGAGAAATATTATGGGAAGAACAGGATATTTTGGACATGTGTTAGTCACATTACTTAATAGTACAGATGCAGATTTCATAAGATTCCTCTGCAGGTGTTGGAAGCATCAGAAATAGATGTGGCTATGCTCTAGGCCCCATAATGGTGAACCCTGAAAACCCTCTCAGTGAACTTGTGATGCCAGAAGCAAACCACATACAATTGAGACTTACAGAAGTCAAGTTCCAATTGTGTCACCCTGCACAGTTACTTAACCTTTGTGTATAGAAGGCTTGTCTATATTGTGAACCCAGAAAAGTAATAGATTATGTGGCAACTTCTATGTGGAACTATGCAAATAGTTATTTGATGAAAGAAAAATCTGAAACTCTGCCTGCAACCTTTGAAAAGTTTTCTACTCAGTACACTGGAATGTCACTCTGTGTACTTTTTTGCCTTTAACTTAGCTAACAGTACATCTATGGGGGGTATCCTGTCTCACAGATTAGGAGAAACTGTCAAGATCTTAGTCAAAGGATGAATTTGGAACTTTCCTTT
Source organism: Meriones unguiculatus (assembly GCF_030254825.1). NCBI lineage: Eukaryota > Metazoa > Chordata > Mammalia > Rodentia > Muridae > Meriones > Meriones unguiculatus. The sequence continues at coordinate 36,819,007 of NC_083357.1, read as the reverse complement.
CAGCTCCTAGGTGAACTCTTATTCTAGTGACAAACACAGAAGGTATATTAGCTATAAATTGCAAGTGAAGAAGACAGTCTTCTTGAGCATGCCAATCATGGGCACTCAGGGTGGGGTTCCTCAAACATACTAGAGAATTAGCATCCAAGAAAGACTGTTCTTCCAGAGTGTGTTAGACCACTGAAGGAGACTTTTTCACAACAAAAACTCAGTCATAATGATCTTTTCTTATAGGGTCTCAGTTCTATTAAACTTCTGAAATCCAAGACTGCCAGGCAATTGAAGAAAGAAAAGTGTCTATACTTAAAGAAACCACTCTGCTCCCTTGTAATGTGAACCTGTGGCTCTCAGTTTCTGTCCAGTCTTGTTCATATAGGAAGAACTAGAAAAGCAAGTCAAGTGATTGGCTTATTAGATAGCTACCAGCCATTAAAAGCTTTTCAAAAGATAACACAAACATCACAAATATTTGTTTCAGCTAAGAACCATAGTTAAACACATAATAGTTAAAAACATGAAAACTTTAGCTAGTTTCACCTGTGTTTCCTTAGATACAACCCCTCTGAGACTTGATTTTCTTTTTCATAGTATATTATCAGGGTCTGTGAGTATAGATCAGGTTGGCTTGTGAAAACCACCTAGACAGCATTTTACAGCCTGCACCTTTGGTGAAGAAACTGAAGTGCAGAAGTAAACAGGCTTGCCAAAGGTCACCAGTGCAGCCAGGCCACACTCTCTCCTAAACATGATACCTGCTCATAAGTCACAGCAAGTCAGCAGCAGGGCAAAAAACTGTATAAAGCTTGCTGCTAGTCTAGAAAAGACTTTTGAGTCCAGGAAAGTCCTTTGCCCACCATCCAACCCCTGAAATGCCTTCAGGGCTGCTCCCAGACCACAGCCAGTACAGAGGCTTGTGACATATAAGCAGGGCCCATGGATGGCTGTGTCTATAATTGTCATTTATCTTAACCTCAGTCTGACAGCTCTGCATCTTGTCCAATGAAATCCAAAGCAGACCACAAATGAACAGTGTCACTATATAGTGTAGAAGATGCCCTCCTTTTCTTCTGTATAAAAGTCATCAGAAAAAGTAGTTCTGTTTGTTTGTTTTGGATTTAAATCATATGACTATAATTTTTGTTAGCTGATTGGTAGAAAGTGACTGTGGTCTGAGTATGAAATTAATATTTATTTCAATGCATTTTTGCAGGAGGTTTGGATCCAAGATCTTGCCTTGTGTAGTGTGCATTGATTTCTAGCTTTGGCTGGTGGACATGATTGCTAGGTTTATCTGCCAGGAAGCTGTGGGCTCTTGCTGTGGACTCTTGCTGTGGTATGAAGTCAGAGAACACTGTGGGACAGTTGCACTGAGTAGGTCTTGGTGAGCAAGTTATAAAGGAAGTTTCCAGCCTTGGAACCACTGATGCTCAGGACCAGGTCATTCTGTGTTTGGTATGAAAGGACTACTCTGTGTGTTCAGAGTGTTGGAACAATAGCCTGAACTATAGTTGGAACAATAACCGTGTACTAAGACCATACAGAACTAGAAAAGATCATCTGAGTGAGTTAACCCAGACCCAGAAAGAGAAACATAGTATGTACTCACTTTTAAATGGATATCTGCAAATAGCACACACCCTACAGACAACCACAAACATATCCAGAGTTTTGCTGATTTCCGTAGCAAGGGTTGTAATACAAAACTAAGAACCACTGTGTTACACATTTGGATCCTCAGCTTCTGCAGGTTGGTGAGACTATGAGTTGAGGTCTCAAGCTGACAATTTGTGGAGGAGGAAGAGGAGGAGGAGGAGGAGGAGGAGGAGGAGGAGGAGGAGGAGGAGGAGGAGGAGGAGGAGGAAAGTTTTCATGACAGAATCCCTTGCATGGAAAACGTAAGGCTAAATAAATAGGCTGCACAGTGCAGCAAAGCTGGCCTAAAAAAAAACAAAAACAATAAAACAACAACAAAGAAAAACAAAACAAAACCAACCAGAACAATTAATTCCAGCCCCTTTTAGACCAATCTTGAACATTCAATATTGAACTTCGTTTCTCACTGTTTGAAAAACCCACTCTGAATAACACCCTGCCCCCACCACATCCCCAAACTTCTATGTACCATCTCCCTTGACTATAGAAATAAACGTCAAAAGAGGGTTGATATTCAGAATAAGTATAGTACTTGATGGTCTCATCAGGACTGTGTGGTTCATACTTTTATTTTCTAGGCTTCTTAGAAGCCCACAGTGCGCAAAGTCCTCTTTTCCTTAGGAGAGCTGAAGAGAGGGCAAAGGAATAAAGTCCAGGAAGCTGACCCTCCAATAATCAACATTGTCATGAAGCATTCTGGTGACTCTTTCTGTCACTGCCACTATGACTATATACACCCATGCTGTGTTTTTTTCTGAGGAGGTATATTTTTCTGTGAATGTGAGGGTATATGTTTGTGTTTCTCTACCTGTGTCTGTATATAAGTCTATGGTTGTGTGTATGTTTTTGTCTATGCATGCCCATTGTGTCTACATACATAAGTGTTTCTTTACATGTAAGTGTATATTAGTATGTGCTCCTGTGTATGTCTTTGTATGTTGGTGTGGTTGAAACTGAAGGGTGGTAGTTCTGGAAGAGTCTTGCTATCCTTTTCTTTCCAGCGCAGGAAGAAGCAGCTAGGAACTGTCCTGAGTGGTAGAGAGGAAGACAACATTGTTTTATGCAGCAGGTTTCAGATGGGTTTTGTTTTGAATCTACAAAGTTCATTCAAATACAAACATGGAAAAATTAGTAGCTTGTGATGTCATGTTGATTACCATCTGTATATAGGATGCCTTCTTCAGAGTTTCACATGGCATCAAAAACTCCCCCACCCACCAGTTCTCACCGCAATACTTTGTGAGCCAAAACTTTAGTGCCAGGCCTTGCTGGGATTCTCTGCCATTACAGAATTGTCAGTCATTGGGCCTCAGGCATGTCATTTGTGCTACTAATTCTCTCAGATCAAAATGTGCAGAAATTAGCATTGTTGAGGTTCACAGTGGGGAGGGAGTAGGAAAAGCAGAGGTTTGTTATTGCCCTAGCTACTGGCTTATTGTTGGAGGCTAAATGAAGTGAGAGACATCTTCATTTATGGGAAGCTCCCTCCTGGTGATACTTTCCATTGGAGGCCTCCCTAACTGATATGACACGAACTCCTTTTTGGTAGATGAGGGACCCTTCTTCTTTGTCCCTGGTGGAGGGAGCTGAAAGTTGTTGACTAGGCTCTGTCACTGGGAAGAACTGCAGGAGTTAGGATGGAAAGTATCTGCTGAGTCTTTAGGACAAAGAAGAAGCAACCTAATTCTCAGGTTTGTGGTCTTCCTTTCTCTGTGTCTGTCATGCTGGTAAAGTCAGGCCACAACAACTCTACCCTTTAACATTACTTTCTGAGCACAGGACCATACTTCTTTTTCTGAGATAGGTTTGACATGGAATTATATCTGAGTCCCTATAATGGACTCTTTTTTCCCCCTACCCAAAGAAGCACCCACTTGGCCCTAAGTAATTCTTAAATTAATAAGTGTGTTTAGTATAAGTGATCAGAAACAGGGAACGGAAACCTTGGTAGTTAAATTAATAAAGGAATGGACACATGTAGACAAGCTTATAACACATGAACCACCTCTGTAAGATACATTCAGCCATCACTAAGACATAGAGAATGGGTTTTAGTGGCTGACTAGATTTTAGATTTGAGAAAAGGGAAGGGATTTATTCTCAAGTTTTGATTTGAGTGAGAACAGGTAAATGTGCTATTACAACAGTTAATGATGATTACAATAAATGGAAGAAATTGAGGGAAAGGCAAAAAGTGAGATTTTAGGATTGTTGAGTTGGAAGTCTAAATATTTCATACACTAGAAAGCTGGAGAGTGGAATACCTAAAGATACTAATAATTGGTAATTCGGATAATAATTAGTAGTGCAGTTCTTCCCATTGACAGAGCCTAGCCAACAACATTCAGCTTCATCCACGAGGGACAAAAGGTGAAGGGTCCCCAGTCTACCAAGATGGAGTTAGTTTCACATCAATTAGGGTGGCCTCTACCCTAATATGGAGTTGTGGGGTTCTTGTAGAAGCTGGACTTACACAGTGAATTGTAGGCTTAATTTTGAGTTCAAGGTTCAAATAGATGTTTCTACTAGAGAGTAAAGAATAGTTCAAACTTCCTTCCAGTAGTCACCATCTAAGGGATGAGTAGCTCTCCACGATGGTAGTGTAATAACCATAGCAGACAGGGCATAAGGAATACAAAGCCTCCTCCCCTGAAGGCTTTGAAGAATAGCAGTCATAATAGAAGAGGAAGTACGAACTGAAATGAAAATTCAAGTTTTGTGAACACAAGCTTTTCTATAGAGCAAACATGAAGAACAGAAAGGAAATTATGCTAAGCTATGTGGTGGACATGCTGAGTCTGTGCCTAGTAGTCATGGGAACCTAGCTGTGAACTGCCTACTTCACCACTGTATCCTCAGAACCAGAAAGAGGATCTGATCCACAGAGGTCTGTTATGGGAGTTATCATAGGGCTGATGAGGCAGAGGAATCAGTTAAGAAAATTCCTGCAGACACTCATCGGCCTCTAGGACAGGATAGCGATGTTGTCCTTGGTAAACACTGGAAGGATGGGGGCACCAAGCAAGTCCAGTTTGGGAGGGAAGATGATACATTTCTTTGCCAAAACACTAAGTTTCAAACATGTTTGTGTTAGAGCCTGGGCTCTAACAACCCTGAAATGTCAGTTAAACGGTCTTGCAACAGTGAAAAGCTAAGGACAGAGGTTTATTCAGCGTGGCCATGATGGGAAGAGTAACAAGTACCAAGATGTGAAGAGATATACCCTCCCACCTCCTGTCTATCTTTGGGCTAGTAACATGAAGACTTATTTAAACAGAAGGTAAGAATTGTGCATAACTAAGCAGTTATCACTGAGGTGTGGTTCTCTCTTTTACTGACACATCTCCATCTTGGCTCTAGTATTCCTACACGGTAGTCTGGACAAGTTGTTAGAATTGTGTGAGATCTTCTTGAGAGACAAGTTCCTCCTCTGACTAGCACCCTTGTTTTTCTCCCAGCATGAGACTATTGGGGGATGGGGAATCCCAGCTCCTCTGAGACGATTTTTTTAATAACTCTGATAGGTGTCTCTCTTCAGAATGTCTTTGTTCCTATCAGGAGGCTTGAAAAATGGATGGTGTAGGATTTATTTGAAAATGTTATTTGCAGCTCTGAGAGTATATTAATTATGTCTGTTAAAACTTTAGATTAACTTTAGTAGAAACTGTCAGTAAAGAGCCAATTGCCAAGACATGGTTTATAAAGAGCAACAGAGTTAATGCCTCAAACAGTGGGTTCATCCAAGATTAGGTAGAGGTTAAGCACAGAAGTGACCTGGTTAGGAAAGGAGCTGCAGATAAAGCCAGAGAAGTGATTGACTTCTGTGGAGAGGAAAACTCACTGAGAAATGTTATCAACTAGAACAGGCTTGCCAGCAACAATTGACACTATTTTTTGAATCTTCAGTAGTTACATGACTAATGATGGTCTGCACTATCATTATTCAGATGTGTCCAGACTATGGGTAATGTGAGTGGGTAGATTAAGGACCCAGGTTACAGCCATTTTCCGATTTGTCTCTGATTCTAGCCTTCCCATCAGTCAACTTCAAAGTCTCCTTAAGAAGATAAAAGTCAAGGGCCTCTGAAAGACTCTACCCAGCATTGTATCAAAGAAGATATTGAGACTCATAAACAAACTTTGGACAGAGTGCAGGGAATCTTATGAAAGAAAGGGGAGATAGTAAGAACTGGAGAGGACAGGAGCTCCACAAGGATAGCAACAGAACCAAAACATCTGGGCACATGGGTCTTCTCTGAGACTGATACTCCAACCAAGGACCATTCATGGATTTTACCTAGAATCCCTGCTCAGATGTAGCCCATGGCAGCTCAGTATCCAAGTGGGTACCCTAGTAAGGGGAACAGGGACTGTCTCTGACATGAACTCAGTGACTAGTTCTTTGACTGCCTCCCCCTGATGGGGGAGCAGCCTTGCCAGGCCACAGAGGAGGACAATGTAGCCAGTTCTGATGAGACAGGATAAGCTAGGGTCAGATGGAAGGGGAGGAGGACCTCCCCTATCTGTGGACTTGGAGAGGGGTATAGGAGGAGATGAGAAAGGGAGGGTAGGATTGGGAGGGAAGGAGGGAGGGGGCTACAGCTGGGGTACAAAGTGAATAAACTGTAATTAATATAAAAAATTAAAACTTAATAAAAAAAGAATATAAAAGTCGCTAACAATTGTCTAAACAATTGTCGAGCTATATTTTAGGTAATTGGACTGGAGAATTCGATACTACAATGGAGCAGCTGAGAGTGGCCATTGTCACAGTAAATTCTACCAGAGTGGACGCAGGACTAGCCACAGGATTATCATCATGGATTGCTGCAGCCATGAATCATCTGAAGGAATGGGCGGGCATGGGAGCGTTAGCAGGCCTTCTGGTGTTGGTCTCCTTGGTTTGCCTGTGGTATATATGCAAGATTAGAGTCTCACAACAGCGTAATGCAGCCATGACCATTCAGGCCTTTACAGCCATTGAAGCAGGACAGTCTCCCCAAGCATGGTTGGCTACCATAAAAAGCTAAAATGTTATGCTCAGGATGCGAGGCTAAGCACTGCACTCAGGGTCAGCTGCTTTGGACCCAGAGAAGAGCATGTCTGATTGCATGCGGATTGATGCCCCAGGTCCCGCCTCTGAGAAAAAGGTATCGGACTGGTCTGATGAACTTTGGGTGGATGACACCTAAATGAACATCAGTACAAAGTCCCAACTTATTTCTAATATCAGAGATCAGACCTCTACTCTTGCCTGATGCGTCTAAAACAAAAAGGGGGAACTGTAGAGAGCTGCGGAATGCTGTGCCTTAAAGATGGAGCTGGTTTCTGCCTTCCACCTTTCCATCTTCCCGATGGTGAGTGCTCTCTGTCACGAACAACTCCACATTTAGCTAAGTCTGAGGATCTGGCTTGCTTCCATGTATGTGGACCTATCTGCATTGCCCATGTGGCATGCTGGGGTTGGCTACCCAGAGGCTATTTAAGCTGTGGGCTGGCTTTCCCCAGGGTCAGATGATTGTTCAAGGTTCCTGAATAAACTGCATTGGAAAAAAAAATTAAAACTTAATAAAAAAAGAATATAAAAGTCGCTGCCAGATAAGAACCTCTCACTATTCATGTCTATCTCTGAGAAACTCAAATATAAACAATTTCTGAAATTCTGAACCTCAGAGATGATTGCTGGGACACTTTGCCTCCAAGTTCTCACCTATGATAATGCTTGTGCTCAAGAGAAGAACACTTCGTCTCTTTTCTGCTCAGTTTTGAAGCAGACCTTATGCAAGATCTTCTGTACTTCTAAGGCTATGTCTTTGCTGACTTGTGGCCAGATGCCAAGAAAGACCCTAGCTTATTAGCAAACTTATACCCTTGCCAGAAACTGGGCCTGAGACACATGAAGCAGTCAGTCCTCCTGATTCAGATGAGGTGGGGACTGAGATCACTCAGGGCTGAAGAGGCCTATGTGGCTGTGGCTGAGTCTTCTTGCCCCTTCCTGTTGCTGAGACAAGTAGGTTTGCAGCAAGCAACTTTTGCCTCCTTCCTGGGGGACCAGGCCCAGCTTCCTGTCTACCTGTCCCCACCACAGCCAGGGAGGTTCAGCTACTATCCCAGTTTCTTCTTGAAAGAAGCAGAGCAAGGCTGTTTTTGACGAAGTTTATAGTTGCCGAATACCACATTTTCGTGGGTATTGAGATGGCTTAACTGAAGTTACTCAAGAATGGGAAGGCTCAGCCAGATCTGTGATGCTGTATGTTCTTAGATTCTTAGGCCTGACAAAAAAAAAAAAAAAAAAAAAAAAAAAAAGCAGTCATGAAAATTACTGTGAAACTGAAACAGTTTTAGCAAGCATGGCACAGCCTGCTTGACCTAGGGACTGGTTGGTAAAAGTTAGAAGTTTAGGGCTGTAAAAAATGGTTCCTGTCTTCTTTTTATTACGACTCAGCTAGTAACAACTGTGTAGGCGGCAACAGATCAGAAATAAATGTCTGGCTTGGATTTTGCACAATTGGGTTCCACTCCAAAGCGCACTGCGGGGCCTGCTGACGCAGCTCAAGTTTTATAGTGACAGCAAACAGGTATAGTTTGGGAAATCTCAGCCCCGCCTCCGAGGGTCTGCACCCTGGTTTGCAGGTCGCTCCTGATTAGAAGGACGCCAGCTGTTCTGCTTTCCGATTCAATTCCGAGAACACCACAAAAACTTCATCTAGTTCCTTCTCTTTTCTTCCCTGGGGCATTTTCTTCTTTGATTCCTTCTCCTCCCTCCCCTTTTTCTTTCTCTTGTTTTTACAGTCTTCGGGTAATGACTAATTGGCTGTATTTCCCAACTTTTTTTTTATGTTTCTCTTGCTCTTGTTACAAGCGGTACTAACCCAGTGATATCCACAGGGACCTATAGACAGCCAACATTTCCAAATGATATACAGTGTTCTCCTTTCTTTCAAAGTGTAAAACATTTACAAGGAAATGTACAAACGTATTAGGCACATTTCCCGGAACAGTCATTAGTGAGCCTTTCTGCTCCTGGGTGCCCTGCCCACCCAACCCCCCGCGTCCCCTCCACCTAGAGAACTCCCCTCCCACCCCCGCTCCCCCTTCGTTCCCGCCGCGGTCCCCTCTGGAGGGCGCGTTTCCGCGTGCCAGCGGGGCGGCTCGAGAGACCGCAATTGCTCTGGCCGGGATTGACGAGCCTCGGATGCCCATTTACTGCGCCCGGCAGCCACTCTGGAGCCGCGGCACATCTGGATGGAGTCAGCAGCCGAGCGCCAGGGGCCGGCGTAGAGCGGCGGCGAGCGCGAGGGAGGCCGGCGCCCGGGCCGCCTCCGTGCTGCCCCTGTGCGCCCGGGATGGATTTCCTGATGTAAACAGAGTGGCTCTGCTGGAACACAGCCGCTCCGCTCCCCGTGTCACTGAGCGTGCTTTATCTACTCAGGGTCAGCATTGCGACTTAGGAAAACAGAAGCGTTGCTTTGAATTTAAACAGCTCCAAAGCCACAGCCCATCTCCGCTGGGCGGGGGAGGGGAGGCCTGGCAACCCAGCTCCGGCCTTTGTGTTTACTTGTTCTAGTTTCTGGTAGTTTGGGGAGCTAATTTCATTATCTAAAGCAGAATTAGAAACAAGATGCTTTTTCTGTTCAAGACGCTAAGGGCATTTGTGAACTTCTGTGCAGAAGGTTGGACTTGCCTGCTCACCAGCCGTCCCCAAGCTCTGTGTCTCTTGGGGAGCCTGGCTCTCTAAGGGCGTGGCCGTGGTTTGGGGCCTTCCGGGTTTACCCCAGCTATGGGATTCAGTCCTTGGAGGCTGAGCCCTTTCCTTAAGTAGAAATGAGCCAAGTATAAAACCATGACAAAGGCGTTTTGACATGGCCGGTAGAGAGGGAAAATTCAAAATGATGGCAGAGCCTGGACTGTCATCACCGATAATTAAAATGAAATGTAGGTAGATATGTTTCCACTTCAATAACAAGCCGTTTTAACAGCCACATCTAGAAACTTCTGCCTACGGAATCATCCTGGGATATTGGCAGAACTTTCCTAACAACAGTCAAGCAGGGACGGGTTTTGCACAAGTCTTTAAAGGGAAACCCGGAGGAGGGAGTGATTTTGCACACCCCTGAGCATCAAATTGGGAGGGTAGAGGTGGAGTATAAACTGTGTTGGAAAGCTTGGACCTGGGGAACTAAGTTTTCAGCGTTGTGGCATCCGGTGACTTCTTATGACTGTGCCAGGGTGTTCCAAGCTCTGCTCTGGATTTCAGGGACACCTTGCCTTGGAAAGAACCCTTGTGTGCATTAGGGCCATCTCTGTTAACAAAACTCTCAGTCATGCAGCGCTTACAACGGGCTGTTACTCAACTTGAATGGGTTCTTAGAACTTGTGTATTTTCTTCTCACAAGCTGTATTTTGATGAATTTGCTACAAGTTGGGTGAACAGTGATGGAAAAAATCTGGGTCTGACTAGGCGAATTGGCTATTAGCTTATCTTCTTGATATAGAAACAGCATTAAAAAAATCAGCATCAATTAGGTGGGTTAGAGCAACATCTTTTTCTTCAAAGCAAATATAGCCTGACTTTATAAGCTTTGACATGAGGAGGAGAAAGAATCGTGAGTGACCTAGGACTACTGTTGGTGGCTTAGTTTTCATGAGAACCTGGTGGGAACTCAAGAGTTGTTTCAAAGTAGTTGTCCCAGCATGTCAAGGCTGTCATCTCTGGTAATTATTTGCACCCTGAGACAGAGCCAATAGCAGAGAATCCAGAGAGTTGCAGGGCAAACTGGAGGTCAAGATCCTGTCTCAGGAAACATAAGCAGAAAGCAAACAAGCATATCAATATCTGAACTAAATATGAGTGATTGTGGTCCAGGTACTTAGCCTATAAAATGTTTATATCATGGTGGGGTGGTGGTGGGTGTGTGTGTGTGTGTGTTTAATTTCTTTCATAAGTATTTTGTAATTTTGTAATTTTCAACATAGAGTTCTTGGACATGCTTTGCTAAATATGTGTTTAAGTAGTTTTCTTTCTTTGTGTAATAGACGGTAATTTGATTTTTATTTCGATCAGTGAATGTTCATCTTTGGGAAAATTTAAAGTGACTTTTGTAAGCTAGTTTTGAACCTTATGGTCCTATCAAACTTATCTTATTTTGGAAGTTTTCTGTGTAGATTCTCTGGATAATCTACACAAGGAACTGTGTAATCTGATAAAACAGCCTTTTATTTCTTCCTTTCAATATGTATGCTTTTTAGTACTTTATCTTTCTTCTACAGTGGCTAGAACTTTTAGAATTATGCTGAAAAAGATTGGGTATGACCCCAGTATGTCCCCATCTTGGTGGGAAAAATATAGAATTTTTTGGTACTAAGTATTATATTAGGGGCCAATAAGATGGCACAGTGATTAAGTGCATTTGCTGCCAAGCCTGAATACGTGAATTTAGTTGTGATACATGCACACACAGAGTAAACAAGTAAAATGTAAAAGGAAAATTAAAAAAATATATATGACATTAGATTGTGAGGATTTGGGTGGGGACTGTCAAGTCCCCAAGTAATATTCTTGTCAAGTAATCTTCCATTTCTAATTTTTACTTTCATCTTGAATGGTTTTGATATTTCTTTTTTCAAAGGCTTCATCAGCATCAATTAATGTAACTTTTCTTATTGGCTTGCTGAGCAGATACAATATACCAGTCACATTTCAAAAGCTGTGGTTATCAACTTTTCTTACTCCAGTTGGCCATGGCTTATAAGTCTTTATACATATAAATATTCAATTATATATAAATTATATAATTATATAATTGAATAAATATATTCAATTACATACATTCAATTATTATATATATTCAATTTCATTATTAATAAATTCCTATTGCCATTCTTTTAAAATTTTTGTCAGTTTTAGATTTGTTAGGTTTTGTTAAATTTTGTTTCACTTGTTTTTGTTTCCTGAAAACAGTAAAATATTTTCAACTTCATTGATTTCTGCTATTATATTATTTCTTTCTTGTTTCTTTAAATTTATTTTGCTCTTATTTTTAGTTTCTTGAGGGAGGATTGAATCTTTTTATTTCTAAAAATTTAGTGTAATATATTTTCTTATCACTTCTTTAATTGCAACCTACTTCTCTCAATTAAATGTTCTTCTGGTTGTACTTTCATGTACCCTGTTTTCACCGCAAATTTTCTTTTGGACATCATTTTTAACTTATGAATGATTTAGAAATTTATTTGGAGATATCCTACTGTCTTTGCTATTCATTTGTGGTTTTGTTACATGGTGGCCAAGAAGTGTGTTCTGTGTCATTTTTAATATGTCTAAGTTTGTTGTTATTTGTTTGTTTTACATAAGTAAACATACCAGACATACTTGAAAAGAGTATCTTATCTTAATGTCATGTAGGATGCTCTGTGCATTCAGTCAGTTCCTGCTGGTCGACGTCATTGTTCAGATCCTCTTTTTTCTAGATTTGTCTTGAAGTGCTATCAGTCATTGATATGGGGTTATTGAAACCATCAACTGTAGTTTTGGCTTCATCTATTTCTTTCAATTGCCTCTTGTATTTTGAGATAGCTTTATTTGCTACATAATCAAGATTACTATTTTTTTTCTTGTGGATTGATAATTTTATAATTTTCTTTGTTTTCAATTCTATTTTATCAGTACAAATAGAGATACAGTTTTCTTTAAAATCAATATTTCATTGATACATCTATTTCCAATCTTTTGTGTTTAATCTGCATATGTCAGTGTATAAGAAAAGCAAACAGCATTTGGTTAGTAATGTCTCTTTATGTATTATATTAACGTATTTATGATTATGATTAGAATACTTAGAAAATTCGTATTCAAAGTGGCTGTTGGTGTGCAAGTTGTTAAGTTCCCATTTTTACTGTTTCTCTCTGTGATTCTTTATTCCTTTTCTATACTGGTACTGTTTTAGGATTCTCATTTAATTTAATATTAGTGTTTTAGTGTGTTTCTTTAAATAGCTTTTATAGTGATTGCTTTGTTTTTTGTTATATACATTTCAGTTCACACCACTATCTTACCATTTTCTCTCAAGAGTGAAAAGTTCAATTCCTTTGGCTTCCTTGATCTTCTACCTTTAAATACCATTTTCTTATGAGTCAGAACAAATTATGATTTTTTTTATTCTATCACTCATGGTATATAAAATTTAAAAAGAACAAACACTCTTTTGCATATGTGTGTTCATGTATATTCTTTCTATTATTTCTTTCTTCCTAATGCCTTCTTTTAATATTTTTTCTTTATTTTATTTGGAAATATTGAAAAGTATGTCTTTTGACACATAATTATTCCAGGAATTATTTCCATAATTTTATGCACCAGAGAAGATATAATTTTCCCTTTAATTCTAGGAAGTTTTGCCAGATATGGAATTTATGCTGACCAACTACTTTATTTTTATTTTTGTTGTTGTTACTTTAAAAATATTATTAGTATTTTTTAATTCTTTAAATATAGATTTAACATAGATTGATACAGTTTCACACATAATCAAACATTTCTTATATTTCTTTTTTAATTTATTATTGCAATTTATTCACTTTGTATCCCAGCTGTAGCCCCCTTCCTCAACCCCTCCCAATTCCACCCTCTCTCTCTCTTCTTCTCCCATGCCCTTCCCCCAGTCCACTGATAGGGGTGGTCCTTCTCCCTTTCCCTTAACCCTAGCCTATCATATCTCATCAGGACTGGCTGCATTGTCCTCCTCTGTGGCCTGGTAAGCTGCCCCTCCCTTCAGGGGTAGGTGTTCAAAGAGCCGGCTACTGAATACATGTCAGAGATAGCCACTGTTCCCCTTACTAGGGCATCCACTTGAGATTGAGCTGCTATGGGCTACATAGGTTATCTCTATGCACGGTTCTTGGTTGGAGTATCCATCTCAGAAAAGATCCCTGTGCCCAGATTTCTTGTTTTTGTTGCTCTCCTTGTGGTGCTCCAGTTTCCTCCAATTCTTTCTATCTCCCCATTCTTTCCTACGATTCCCTGCATTCTTCGCAAAGTTTGGCTGTGAGTCTCAGCATCAGCTTTAATACCATTTCTTGTATTTCTCTCTCTTTTTTTTTCATACTCTAAAGGTATGGGTGTCAATTCTTTTGTCTCAGAGATACTTAAAGAATATTCTTTTCAGTTTTTAAGATCCTGGTTTGTGTATGCTACATGGGGGTAAATCTTGTTCTGTCCTAACAAAAGTACTATTTAATACCCATCTTTACCTTTAATCTACCTTCAGCCCTGTGAAATATGTTTTTATGCCTGTCAGTATGTTTTCAGTTCAATACTTTTTATTTGGATTTTAAAATAGCATTATTTACTGAGATTTACTTTTTTCTTTTTTTCAAGAGAATGTTTAATGATTATGTAATGTTTTTGTAGCAACTGCTGCTTCTGGTATTGGGTAACTCTCCTTGTCAGCAACTGTATTGACAAGCATTATTGTCCTGTGTGCCTTCAGGGTTTGGTCTTTTTGATTCTTGGTATGAATGGTGATTTTCACTTATAAACTGGGCATTTTTTCCTATGGTATTAGGAATCTCTGAGCCCTAGTGCTTATATATTTTATTAAGTTGCTAATCCATATAGGGTTACACAATCCTAAGTGTTTCTGTGAACTGAGTTTCTGGTTGCAGTTTAATTATCAGTCTTTGTTGTGCTGTCTTTGTCTTCTTGGTTCTTCTGGTTTCCCAGGATACATAAAGGCTACCGCTGGAATAGACTGAGGAGTGGAAGTGGAAATCAAGTTTCACTTAGCTACTTGTCCTTCTGTGCCTCTAACCTTTGCTTTCGTATGTCTCCTCAGGAAATGTCTGTGTAAGGCTTAGTGGAAAGGATACTCTACCTCTAGATGACTGAATTCTCACCAGGTTTCTATCAGCTTGTGCTTATATATTTGAAAATGAGCCCACCTGGATGTCTTCTGTTCTAACAAATCAGCAGACCTTGTGGTGCTGTTTTTATTCTGTTGGAAAATGAGCCATATCAATGTGCTCTTGGGTCTTGGGCTCACCTGTGTTCCTCTCACCTTTGCATAGTCCTCTTAGGGCAACTTTCTTCTAAAATATAATTATAGATATGTTACATATGTTCTGTATCAACCACTTATAAAATATTCAGGAAGCCTTCTTATTTTAGGAAATAAATGAAAGTTAAAGTCCTGACTATGGAAATTACTATGGAAGTTCCTAAATACAAATAAAAACAAAACTACCATATGACCCCACATAGGACTCTCTAAGTCAGCATGCTTCACAGATACTTGCACATCCATCTGACTGCTTTTCTGTTCACAATAACTAAATTAGGGGACCAACAAATGAATGGATACAAAAAATGTGTTATATATACATGATGAAATTTTAGTTGTCATAAAGAGAAATGAAATTATGTCAAAAAATGAACAGAAATGGTCACCATGTTAATTAAAATAAGGCATCTTATGGCAGAATGACACAGCAGATGTATTGCCAATCCTGACAACCTGGGTTTAACCTTTGGCATACAGCACCACAAATAAATAAATAGATAGATAGATAAATAAATAAATAGATAAGTTAAATGGGAGGAAGAGAATATGATCAAAATATGTTTATGCTATACTCAAAGAATAAAAAATTAAAAATATAGACCCAAAAACAAGTGTGTACATATGTATGTGTATATATAAAAATGTTATATATGTATGTATATTTATATGTATATGTATGTTATTTTTATATATGACAGAGTGTATGCTAGAGGAAGGTTATGTAGGAAGAGGAAAGGATCTGAAAGAGGGAGGGAAAGAAGAGAGGGTAATGGAGAAATAAAGACTAAATCTTTTTCTTGGCTGTGGAATCTAGATTTAATAGATAGGACATGAAGGCAGAGTGTAAATGTTGGGAAGTACTGCTGAAATCCAGTACACTTTTGAGTGCCCAGTGGACAAACCCTAGAGGCTAAGCATTCTGAGTCTGGTATAAGTAGGAAAGAACATTGGTCAGGAGTGAGAGAGCCCTGACAGAGAGGGCACTATCATTTCATAGTGAGAAAGCACAGATGTGGAGGTGCAGGGCACAGACACTTCATAGGGCATGGTAGGAGAATCAGGTTATATGGCAACACTGCTCTCCACTTACTTCCTGGACAAGTCTACCCAGAGGTGGGGCTACAGACAGCAGTGGCTGACTCTGCACTCAGTTGGTGGCTGAGCCTCAGGTCTTCTGTTTGGAACAGTATGGAAAACATCTTTGAGCTGTGGGGGAATTAAACAGAGAATGCAGGGTACCATTTTCTGTTTTATTTGTCATTCTAATTACCCATGGGAATAGGAATTTGGTTTCTGCTATTGATTCAGGAAAGTCTATTTGGACTTTATTCCACTGTTGGCCTGCTCAGTGTCCAGGCATCTTTAATAGTTACAGAAACATATTTCTTGGAAGCTTACTTTGCTTCCTAGTTATAGTTTTATTTTGGTATAATGATATGTAGTCTAGAGGAGCAAGGCTGGTCTGAAAAGAGGGTTATTTTACCTGCATTTTCTTGCCAGTGGTTTTCTTGAAAATATAGGTATTTGGAGTCTTACTAGGGATTTGCCAGTAGTCCAATATAGTACTTCAAAGAGGATTCATCTCAAAGCAAACTACTAAAGTTAATGGTGAAGACCCTCTTTGCCATTCAAGGAAAGAACTGAAGAGAAGTGAATGGTTGTGTCAGTCACTATTCATTATGATAACTACTACAGAGTTTTTAGAAATAATCTTGTATTTCTCAATTTTTATTTTAATAATATTTAGTTACAAAAAATTTTGGGATATAGATGAGATTCATAGTTGTACAACATACAAATTAACATATTTCTTTCTTAATCTTCACTTTATTTATATTTTCTGACTGTTCTCTGAAAGATGGAACCAATCAGAGCTCACAGTTATCAGACTGTGCAGTCCATGGAACCCAACAGAAGTACCATGCACCAAGCATATGCATAAGGTCTCCATTTGTCTTAGAAATCTATTTTCTTTCATTTTTTAAAATTTATTTTTATTTTTATTAATTACAGTTTATTCACTTTGTATCCCTCCTGTAGCTCCCTCCCTCCTCCTCTTCCAATCCCATTCTCTCTTCCTTTTTTCCACCTGTGCCCCTTCCCCAGTCCACTGATAAGGGAGGTCCTCCTCTCCTTCCCTCTGATCCTAGTCTATCAGATTTCATCAGGAGTTGCTGCATTGTCTTCCTCTGTGGCCTGGTAAGGCTGCTTCCCCCTCAAGGGGAGGTGATCAAAGAACAGGCCAATCATTACCTGTCAGAGACAGGCCCTTTCCCCATTACTATGGAGCCCACTTGGACAGTGAACTGCCATGGGCTACCTCTGTGCAGGGATTCTAGGCCATCTCCATGAGTGGTCCTTGGCTAGAGTATCAGTCTCAGAAAAGACCCTTGTGCCCAAACATTTTGGATCTGTTGCTCTCATTATGGAGTTCCTGTCCTCTCCAGGTCTTACTATAACAACAAAGCCAACATTGGATTTCTTCTATGAAATTATTTCTCTTACTATTTAAGTCAATACTAAGGTTTAGTAGATAAAAGTGCTTTTTGTCTAATTATGAGAATCTAGAGTCATAGTCTAGTACTACTGTAAGAAACAAGCACCTGCAATGACAGTACCATGGATGGGAGACAGGGACTTCTGTGGGGCTTGCTGGCCACTGGGCTGCTTTACATTCACTAAGAGATTGTGTCTCTAAGGAATAAGGTGAATGGGCTGGAGAGAGGGCTCAGAGGTTAAGAGCACTGTTTGCTCTTTCAGACATCCTGAGTTTAATTCCCAGCAACCACATGGTGTCTCTCAACCACCTATAATGAGATCAGGTGCCTTCTTCTGGCATGCAGCTGTACATGCAGACATAATACTGCATACATAATAAACAAATAAATCTTAAAAATAGAATAAGGTGGAAAGTTATACAGCAAGGCAACCAACCTCCTCCCTTGTCCTCCACAGACTTGCATACCCACTACATAGATACACATGCATTCACACACAGACATATGTATATAAGCACACTCACAGATATTCAGAATTAGGAAATTATTTATTGAGAACTGAATAGTAACAGCACAAGTGGCTCACAGCATTTGTTTGATGAGCACTGAGGCATTACAAGCCTCTGTTCCAGACAGGGTCAGACAGATGTGGGAGCACCCAAAAAATCCTAGTGAGATACATGCCACAGGTACCCTCAAAGCAAAGACATCAAATGGCTACCTTTTGGGTTCAGCTTTGTTCACAGATAATTTTGTTTTTCTTGTAGACATCAAGGGCTCAGATACCTGTTAAAAACCAATCCAAATTAAAGGAAAACTCTCACTTTTCTATGAATATGTATGGAAGAAACTCACTGTTCCTCCTCCTCTCTTTCTCCTTCTTTATTGTCACCCTTCTTCTTCTGGTTCTGTAGATGGACCTCAGAGCTTCACTCTTCTATCCTTTAGGAGTGATGTTTTTTTACCCCCATAGGAATGGTGATGGAAAGTATTTAGAACATGACAAATGTAGTGTTCATTTATCCCATGTAGTTTACAAAGAAGTGCAGAACTTTAAAATGAAGACAGTCAAATCAGATTGTATGGAAGACTGTGTCATGTGTCTGAAGCAAATTTTCTTCTGCATTATCAGTAGGTTCATTTCCATTCCTTGTCTTCCCCATTAAACCAGGGAAGAGAATATTCAACAGAAGTCACCTATGTACAAATATATTATTCCAAATTCACTTGGAAAGCAAGTTTGCGCTATAGAGGGAGTGGCTTTTCATGATTAGTAAGGCCATGCTATTACTGTTCCAAGCATACTGGGGTTATTATGTGATTTTTGAAGTCAGTGAACTTTTGACATGCTATTGCTTCCTGCAAAAAGATCAGAAAGAAAAAGTTTAATGGAAATTAAATAAAACATAATTTCAAACCGAGCACAGAAAAAATACGGCATGTATTATATTTCTACATATTCTTAGCACATCTTATAAAATCTCCCCAGAGACAAGAAAGAGTCTGTAAGAGATCTGCCAAGCTCAGGGCTTCAGCCTGGAAACATAACCATTAGGCTGAATGAGGCTCTGCATGGCACATGGCAAAATCAGAGAATTTAGAAGTTTCTTTTGCTCCATCTTTTCCTTAACAACTGCTCCACACAGTGCAAGGTTTTGAGGTCAAACCTGGGGGCAAAATTAATTAAAAACTTTCAAGAGTTCCTCATCAGTTTTTGATAAGCTAGATGTGGAGAAAAGGTTAATAAATTTCTGCAAGAAAAATATGGGTGCATTTTAAAAATATGGGTGCACAAGAAAAGTTGAGTTTGTTTTGAACAGTACATAAGAGCAATGTTTTAGCAGACAAAATGAGGGGAGAACTTTAAATCTTGCCTGCCTTATCAACCTGATGCACCAAGCCAAATTCAGGGGAAAGATCTGATTGGACCCCATTTCCCCTCAGGCATCTTAAGGAGGCATCTTGACTGCTGGAGCCACTGCGAATTTTGTCCTACATTGATGTAGTCATCTATTAAGTGAAGGTAGCCACAGTAGCAGTGCAGTCAAGTGCTTTCCCACTTTCTCATGTACTGTAGCTATAACTGACTCACCTCAAAGTGCAGCCAGACCTGCCATGATACATGCCAGGCCTTTGACAGCTTGGGCCCACTGAGGGAAGGCGTTGAATGGAAGCAGCCTGGCCCATAGGAAAGGGTATGTATTAGTTGCAGAAGAATACAAGACTGAAGAATACAAGAATACAAACCCTGGGCTTTCCACAGCAAGCAGCATATGTGGGTAGCTAGTAACTTACGAAAGTTTTTAATACATGTGCATGTATGAACTGCAGGCTCTTCTGCCCCAGGATAGGAATTTAGTATGCGTTTAGTATGTCTTAATAAGCACTACATGATGTGGCAGGGCTAAAGCTCTTGATATACAATACTTCATAAACTATGAAACGGCATTCTAAAGTTTTTGAGGTTCACCTGTGATCCACCTGCAGTCATCTATGAAGAGGTGAGGCCTAGACTGACCTGGTTAAGAACTAGGCAGTGATAGCTTGAGTCTGTGTCCCTAACTGGACAAGAAATGTGAGGGCCACATGTTCTTAGGAGGATCTCCATGAGGATTAGAGGCAGTTGCATCAGTATTTTAGATATGTGCTGTCACTTTTTAATGCCTTTCTTGGAGGTATATTATAAAAACCTTTTTTGAAGGGTTGTACTGTGGGGCAATGCATCTAGCTTTCCCCAATCTCTTATTCTTCATCCTTAATCAGCAGTTCTCAACCTTTGGATTGAGACTCACTCCTTAAGAAGTCGAACAACCATTTTGAAGGGGTTGCATATTAGATATCCTGACTATCAGATATTTACATTATGACTTATAACAGTAGCAAAATTACAGTTATAAAGTAACAACAAAATTGTTATGGTTGGGGTCACCACAACATGAGGAACTGTAGTGAAGAGTCAGCATTAGGAAGGTGGAGAACCCCTTTCCCAAGTGATGATTGTGACATGCATCTTACAGTCTTCCGAGGTTGGCTCCGAACACAGAAAAACCAAGAATTTTCTAAGCAGTCCCAGCCTCTGCAGCTTTGTTCCTATGTCTTAGAGTGTAGTGTTTCCACAGTAGTCAGTTGGAGAGGCCCACTTAGCCTAGAAAGTGTCACTCCTTGGGATATGGCTCAGAAATGTGGAAAACCCAGGAGGAAACAGCTATCACTGAAGGCTCCTCTCCTTTTCAATAGGATATCTTAAGGTGAACCTGACAGATAGTCATCCATATTCTAGTTCCCTCAATCAGATAGGACCAAGGACTTGAAAGAAATGTCCAGGCTGAAGAGTTTTGGTCCCTGAAAAAAGTGGCTTTTCTTTGCGTCTCTGATTCCAGAACCACAGCACTGTTGTAATAGCTGTGTTCTGTTAAGGGAAAAGGGAAGCAGAAAAGAAGGCAGTTCCTGATAGGCCCGAGTCTTGGGCTCTTTGGATCTAAGCATTGCCTCATAGGCACATTTGACCTTTATTTGCGATGCCCCCATGTTTGGCAGCACATAGCTTAGTCAAGCAGCCCAGGCTTGGCACCTGGACTCCTGGAACTAAAATTAAGGCTTCTTTACTCTCAACCACACAATTTGGCAAGGCAGAATAACATACTGGCTTTTGGGGTCTTCTTTCACCCCAGATAATGATTATAATGATACTCAAATGTGTGCAATAAATGAAAAATTTGTGAATTGTCAGGCATTAAGAAGGTGTTCAATAAAAATCCAGGATCTACTTTACTTTGCAATTTTGACAGTATGTTTTTTTCATAAATTTTATTCTTGTTCTCATTACATAGTAGTGCTTTGTTATTTATTCTTCTCTATGGTGAGACGTTGCTTGCCTGACAAACTTTGCTTTATACTCTGTCCATCCCTTTGGCCTTGAGTATGGCCATCCCACTCCCTTCATTATTTTGGTTGTTCTGATCACTATGTGTCTTCATGAGCCTATTTTTGGACATTTATTTTTGGTCCTGAGTGGGTGAAATATTTCTGCTGTGGTAAATAGTATAATTTGTTCTTTAGGAAAACTTGCAGGAAACCCATGAACTTGGTGAAAATCTTGACAGGCAGGCTTTTCTATGAATCTCAAGATTCATAGAAACCTATCCCCAGTTCTTGCTTATTTCCCTTTGTCCTTGATGGTAGAGTCTTGAGTTCTTCACTCCTTATTAACTAGGCCTTATTTTGATTGAAGTCTCCAGTCTTTATTCTGATCTGACCTTATTTGTTTCTATGCTGAGCTCCAGTAGCTTCTCAAGATAGCTGCTCACCTCTATAGCAGACAATGACCTTTGTGCAGGAGGGTTGTTGCTAGGGATAGTTGGGGCACATTTTGAAGTCAGGCTTGACTTCCTGACGGTTCCTCCCTAAAACAATCGCCTCTGAATCCCACTGGGCCTGGTGTCCTGACCACAAGGTTGTGGTGGTCCATACTTACAAGCTGAGTTTATTTTGTCTGTTAAGAAAAAGTAATGGCTTTAAAGTATCTCTTGACTGTTTAACAAGAATTGAAAAGTGTTTTTTCTTGGTGGAACGCTCCCTCACCTGGCATTCTAGACTGCCTTTGCTTCTTCCCCTCAGGACAGCTGTTGTGCACTGGATTGTGCTGGAAAGAGGGAAGCTTTGCAGGGTGCAATTCAGGGCTTTGGTCGGCAGTGGTAGTGAGTGGGCAGGCTTCAGAGAACTGGTTCAGTTCACCTGGGGTGGGAGGGTGGGAGAAGGGAGTTCTTTGTACCCCTGGGGAGGTGGGCAGGGTCTCTGAGGCAAGGTTTGTGTGCCCATGTATAATTGGCCAGAATAAGGATGTTAAAAGACACTTCATAGCTGGGAGATGGTGGTGCATACCTGTAATCCCAGCTTGGCAGAGGCAGAGGCAGGTGGATCTCAGTGAGTTCAAATCCAGCTTGGTCTATAAAGTGAGTCCAGCGCAACCAAGGCAACTCTGCCTTGGAAAAAAATAAAGAAAGGAAAGAAGGAAGGAAGAAAGAAAGAAAGAAGGAAGGAAGGAAGGAAAGAAAGAAAGAAAGAAAGAAAGAAAGAAAGAAAGAAGGAAGGAAGGAAAGGAAGAAAGAAAGAAAGAAGGAAGGAAGGAAAGGAAGAAAGAAAGAAAGGAAGGAAGAAAGAAAGAAAGAAAGAAAAAGAAAGAAAGAAGGAAGGAAAGGAAGAAAGAAAGAAAGAAAGGAAGAAAGAAAGAAAGAAAGAAAGAAAGAAAGAAAGAAAGAAAGAAAGAAAGAAAGATACTTAGGGCCTGTGGGGTGTGCTCAAGGGGAAAAACCTTATAAGGTCAAACAAAGAGTGAAGCCTGATAACTGTCAAGGTAATAAATTTTTACCAGGGTTGATGGTGGGGCAGCTGGACTTTTTGGCACCAGATCAGGGGAGGGGAGGGAACCTACAAGGTATTTGGGGTTGAAACTCTCCTTGACCCTTCCCCCATTAATCCTGGGCCATTTATGGCCTCACACTCACCCTCATTAACATTGGTATTGTGGATATAAACAAATTACATGACTTGAGTCCTTGGATATGCTGGGCTAGGCTCTTCCACCCTGCTACCTTCCTGCCTCGTCCATTATTTAACTCCATTCACTTTTATATTTCTATCCTGCCATTTCTACTCTCTCCAGTAAGAGGAGCCTTGAAAGGAGATCATTTCTTAATCACCCTTGGCTTTAAGGCATTCTGAAGCTCTCCTTTAGGACCAGTATCCCTTGGCCAAAATTCAGCCTAGATGATTTGTTAATACCTTTGGAGAAATTTCTTATCTTCTCTTTCAATCAAGAGGTATCTGTGCTTAGGAGATAAGGCCTTTTTATATCTGCTATCCTTTAACAACCATGAGTTTTGTCCATGTTTTGTAGCTTCCTGTCCTTTCTGCTAGGTTGTTAATCTTGGTATATGGGGTGCAAGAGCAACATTTTAGGATGAAGAAGTTATTTCTTAACTCTCATGGATTCATCCCTGTTAAGTCCAGGCTGGACCCTTGCTTTGTGAGTAACATGCCCATGCTCTCATCCTTAGTCATGTGCCTGTCTTTCTACATGTTTTGTTGGTTGTTCCTGAAACTTCTAATATAACCAACTTAGTGTTTAGAATGATGTCTTAAAAGAGAAAGGAGCAAAATTTCTAACATTAGTGGTATCCATTCATTCATTTATTATATGAAAAAGATATCACAAAATCTAAGAAAAAAATGAGTTTTCCTTATCTTCTTCCTAAAAGATTCACTGGTTGAGGCAAGGAAAAAAAGCAAAAAACTTAAAAATAAGGTCTTTCAAATCCTCAAAAATCTACCAAACTCTCTTGCCTCTTGAAAAATCAAATTTCCTTAGAATTGTTGTTATTGTAGTACTGAGGATTGGCCTCAAGCTAGGCCAGGGCTCTATCACTGAGCTATATATCTTCAACTATCTTCTTTGCCTCTTGAAGTTAAATTTTTGTCTCTGTCTTGAAAGCCTGTTTTTTATTTGTTTGTTTGTTTGTGTGTTTTGTTTTTTGTTTTTCCAAGATGAGTGCCACTATCAGATGTTTCAAAGACCTTAACAGGTAAGTAGACATTTGTGAAAGGATTTAGGAATATCTAATCTGAGGCTCTTTGATATGTACCAGTTATTTCATTATTGACAAGGGCCATAATTGACAAAATCTGGACAGAAAATGTAGGAATTACTATAGATGATTTAAAGGGTACAGAAATTCACAGGAAGCTAGAGAGATTGAAGAATTTTCAGTGTTGGAAGAGATCTGTTACACTATGAAGATGAGTCAGACTTTAATGTAGTTTAGCAAGCAAGCAAGAGTAGGTGCTGGAGACCACAGCCAGGGACTGACATTTATGTGGCTTCATTCAAATGTGCAAATGTACATCAGCAACCACCTCACTAGTTAGAAACAGTACTAATCTGGAAATCCAGCATCAGTACCTGACTCACTGAAGGCTGGAAATAAGCCCACTTAAATACTCCTCTGCATGCCAAAAAAGCTGTAGAGTGAAAAAAGAAAATGGAGTTGAATACTGACTATGTGTGTTGCTCAAAGGAGGAAATCACCTGGTAGACTCTTGTAGATATTGTAATCCACAAGACAGTGAACAAAGAACTGTCCCATCATTTCTGAGAAATTTGAAAAATAAAACGACAGCACGCAGTGAGAAGCCTTAAGCAGAGGTGCCCTAAAGACACAGACATCTGTGACTGCCAGAGGTGGTATTAAGTGGTTGGTCCAAATGCCAGCAAAGGGGCAAAATCCCAACAAAATCTGCTCATTCACAACAGCCTCATTTCTGTGGTTCATTGTTTATTGTCCACCCAAAACTGGAAATGATAATTTTCCGTATAATTGACAAATTTTTATTTTTGAGAAAATAGTTGTTTTTACGTGTAGTCAGGACCCATTACATTATGTTATTATTCTTTTTTATGTGATTCACTTTATGTCCTGATTATAGCCCCCCCCCCATCTCCTCCTGGTCCCACACTCCTGCCCTCTTTCCCCCAGCCCCTTCTCCTAGTCCACAGAAAGGGAAAGTCTTCCTCCCCTACTATCTGACCCTAGCCTATCAAGTCTAATCTGGACTGTCTACATCCTCTCCCTCAGTGGCCTGGCAAGGTCTCCTCCCCCACCCACCCACTCACCCAGGGGAAAGTGATCAAAGATTGAGCAACAGAGTCCCTGAAAGACAGCACCTGCTCTCCTTAAAAGGAAACCCCCATGGAGACTGAGCTATCTGCTACATTGGAACAGGGGGTCTAGGTCCCCTCCACGCATGGTCCTTGGTTGGTGCATCAGTCTCTGCAGGGACCCCTGGGTCCAGATTTGTTGGCTCTGTTGGTCTCCTTCTGGAACTCTTGTCCCCTCTGGATCCTTTTATACTCCCCTTCTTCTAGAAGACTCCCTGCACTCTGCCCAAAGTTTGGCTGTGAGTCTCTGCCATCTGCTTCAATCCCCTGCTAGGTAGAATCTTTCAGAGGACATCTATGGTAGGCTCCTGTCCTGTTCCCTCTATTCAACTGCTTTCTTTCAGTTTTGCCCTTCTGAATGACAATTAAGCATCCTCCTTAGGGACCTGCTTGTTACTTAGTTTCTTTAGGTCTGTGGATTTTAGCATGGTTATCGTGTATTATATGGCTAATATCCACTAATATATAATTGAGTATATACATGCATGTCTTTCTGTTCCTGGGTTACCTCACTCATGATAGTCTTCTCTAGTTCCATTCATTGCCAGCAAATTTTAGTGTTCCATTGTGTAAATGTACCACAATTTCTTTATCTGCTCCTTGGTTGAGGGACATCTGGGTTGTTTCTAGACTCTGGCTATTATGAATAAAGGTGCTATGAGCATAGTTGAGAAAATGTTTTTGTTGTATGGTGGAACATCTTTCAGGGATGTGCCCAGCAGTGGTGTAGCTGGGTCTTGAGGTAGTGCCATTCTCAGTTTTCTGAGAAAGTGCCAGATTGAGTTCCCAAATGATTCTACACGTTTTCACTCCCACCAGCAACGGAGGAGGGTTCCCCTTTCTCTACATCTTTGCCAGCACATGCTGTCACTTGAGTTTTTGATCTTAGCCATTCTAATGGGTGTAAGATAGAATCCCAGAGTTATTTTGATTTGCATTTCCCTGATGACTAAAGACTTTGAGCATTTCTTCAAGTGTTTCTCCACCATTTAAGATTTCCCTGTTGAGAATTCTCTGTTTAGCTATGTACCCCCATTTTTAAATGGATTATTTGGTTTGTTGGTATTTAATTTCTTGACAAAATTTGGGATATTAGCCCTCTGTCTGATTTAGGGTTGGTGAAGATCTTTTCTCAGTTTGTAGGCTGTCATTTTGTTCTATTAACAATGTCCTTTGCTTTGCAAAAGCTTTTCAGTTTTATGAGGTCTCATTTATTGTTGATCTTAGAGCCTGAGCTCTAAGAAGTTGTCTTGGAGTTGTTCAGGAAGTGGTCTCCTTTGCCATTGAGTTCAAGGCTCTTCCTCACTTTTTCTTCTAGTATATTTATTTCTGGTTTTATATTGAGGTCTTTGATCCTCTTGGACTTTAGTATAATGCAGGGTGATAAATATGGACCTATATATTTACATTTTTCAACATGTAAACATTTAGTTATACGAGCACAATTACTTGAAGATGCTATTTTTTTCAGTTGTATAATTTTGGCTTTTTAAAAATTTTATCAAAAATCAAGTGTTTTTTGGTGTGTGGTGTTTTTTGATTTGATTCCATTGATTGGCCAGTATGTTTCTATGCCTGTACCATGCAGTTCCTATTACTTTTGCTCTATAGTACAGCTTGAGATCAGGGACAGAGATCTTTTATTTTACAGGATTGTTTTAGCTATTCTGGGTTGTTTTTTTTTTTTTTCCATCTGAATTTGAAAATTGTTCTTTGAAGGTCTATAAAGATTTGTGTTGGTGTTGTGATGAGAATTTGATTGAATCTGTATCCAATTACTTTGTTGAAGGTTTTTATCAGCTGTAGGAGTTCCCTGGTAGTTTGGGGTCACTTATATACTTTCATATCATCTGTGAATAATAATACTTTTACATATTCCTTTCAAATTCATATTCCCTTGAACTTGTTTATCTTAATTGCCTTATTGCTCTAGCTAGAACTTCAAGTACTATATTGAAGAGAGACAGAGAGAATAGGTGGCCTTATCTTGTCCCTGATTTCAGTGGAACTGATTTAAGTTCCTCTCTGTTTAGTTTGATGTTGGCTGTATGCTAGCTGTATATTGACTTGCTATCTTTAGTTATGTGCCTTGTATCCTTGGTCTCTCCCAGACTTTAAACATGAATGGATGTTGAAATTTGTCAAATGCTTTTTAAGTGTCACATAGTTTTGTTTTTGTTTCTTTATTTTTTTTTCAGTTTCTTTTATGGTGTATTATATGGATGGATTTCTGTATACTGAACAACTCCTGCATGCCTGGAATGATGCCACCTTAGTCATAGTGAATGATATTTTTCTTGTATTCTTAAATTTAGTTTGCGAGTGTTTTATTGAGCATTTTTGAGTGAATGTTCATAAGAGAAACTGGTCTGAAATTCTCTTTTTTGGGGGGTCTTTGTGTGATTTAGGTATTGAGGTGACTGTGGACTCATAGAATGAGTTTGGTAATGTTCTTTCTGTTTCTATTATTGTGAAACAGTTTGAAGAGTATTGGTGTCAGCTCTTCTTTGAAGGTCTGGTAGAATTCTGTGCTGAAACCATCTGACCCTGGGCTTTTTTGTTTGTTTGTTTGTTTGTTTGTGAGACATTTGATGACTGCTTCTATTTCCTTAGGGGATATAGGACTATTTAATTGATTTATCTAATCTTGATTCAACTTTGGTAAGTGGAATCTATCAAGAAAATTGCTCATTTCACTTAGATTTTTAAATTTTGTGGCATATTGGAATTGAAGTAAGTTCTAATTATTCTTTGGATTTATTCAGTGTCAGTTTTTATGTCTCCCCTTTCATTTCTGATTTTGTTGATTTGAACATTGTCTGTCTGTCTTTTAGTTAGTTTGGCTAAGGATTTGTCTATCTTGTTGATTTTCTTTAAGAACCAGCTCTTAGTTTCATTGATTCTTTGAATTGCTCTCTTTGTTTCTAGTTTATTGATTTTAGCCCTGAGTTTGATTATTTCCAGGTGTCTATACTTCCCGTATGTGTCTGTTTCTTTTTTTCTAGGGCTTTCAAGTGTGCTGTTAAGTTGCTTGTATGACATGTCTCCAATTTCTTTTTCAAGGCACTTAGTGCTATGAACTTTCCTCTTAGTAAGTGTGGGTATGTTGTGCCTTCATTTTCATTGAATTCTAGGAAGTCTTTAATTTCTTTCTTTATTTCTTCCATGATCAAGTTGTCATTGAGTAGAGATTTGTTCAGTTTCAATGAGTTCGTAGGCTTTTTTTGGAAAACGTTTTACTAGCCCTTTTCTCTCAGGTAATGTCTATTTTTGTGGCTGAGGTTTGTTTCTTGTATACAGAATGATGGATCCTGTTTACACGTTAATTCTGTTAGTCTGTGTCTTTTTATTGGAGAGTTAAGTCCATTTATGTTGAAAGATGTTAATGACTAGTGACTTCTGTTTTGATGTTTGTTGTGGTGGTGTGTTTATGTGTTTGTCTACTTTTTTTTTTTTGCTATAGACAAGTTTTTTTTAAGTGTAACTAGCTTCCTTGGGTGGGAGCTTTTCTTCTAGTATCTTCTGTAGGGCTGGGTTTGTGCATAGGTAATATTTAAATTTGGTTCTGTTGTGGACTATCTTGTTTTCTCTATTTTTGGTGATTGAAAGTTTTGCTGGGTATAGTAGCCTGGACTAGCATCTGTGATCATTTAGGGTTTGTAAGACATTTTTCCAGGCCCTTCTGGCTTTTATGGTCTCTACTGAGAAGTCAGGTGTGATTTTGATAGGTTTGCCATTAAATGTTACTTGTCCTTTTTTCCTAGCAGCTTTTAAGTATTTTTTTCTTTGTTCTGTGCATTTAGTATTTTGATTTTTATGTTGTGGGAGGATTTTTTTTTTTTTATCTAATCCACTTTTTGTTCTGTAGGCCTCTTGTATGATTATAGGCATCTCTTTCTTTATATTGAGAAATTTTTTTCTATGATTTTGTTGAAATTATTTTCCGGGCCTTGGAGCCGGGAATCTTCTCTTTCTTATCTTCCTATATCCTAGGTTTTGTCTTTTCATGGTTTTCTTGGATGTTTATGTCAAGAGGTTTTTTGTTTTGTTTTGGTTTGTTTGTTTGTTTGTTTGTTTGTTTGTTTTGATTTAACATTTTCGTTTTAGTATGCATTGATTTCTTCCATTTATCTTCTATACCTGAGATTCTTTCCTCCATCTCTTGTATTCTGTGGGTGATGTTTACCTCTGTAGTTACTGTTTTCTTCCCTAAGCTCTCCCCTCCCAGCATTTCTTCAGTTTATGCTTTCTTTACTGTTTCTATTTCCATATTCAAATCTTGAACGATTTTGTTGATTTCCATCACCTGTTTGTATTTTTCTTTCCTTCATTAAATTATTTGTTCAATTCCCTCACCTGTTTGATTGACTTTCCTGTATTTCTTTTTCAGTGATTTATTTATGTTCTAAAGGCCATTATCTCTTTGACTGTACTTTCCTTATTTCTTTATGGATTTTATTTGTTTCCTCTGTTATCATCTTCCTAAGCATACATTTAAGGCAATTTTCTTGGGTTTCTGTTGTATTAGGGTATGCAGGGCTGCTTGCCTTGAGATAATTGGTTCTGGGAATAGCATATTCCTCTGGCTTTTGTTTATTTTGTTTTTATGCTGTCCCTTAGCCATCTGGTTGGCATAGATCCTGTAGCCTACTGGAATTCTTGGGCATTCTGGAAGAGCCCTGGGCAGGAAGTTAGTTGTTCCTGCAGGAGCCCTTCCCACATAGGTGGTAATGATCTTAAACTGGTGAGTAGATCTCAGGGACTTACCTGAGGCTCTCTTCAGGTCCTCTCTCCAGGGGACCAAGTGGATTCTTCAGGAGTTTAGGTATTCTCCTGTTGACAAGGAAAGTCCTGGAGTCAGCTGCCCTGCCACTGCCTTTCTTGTTCTGCGGTTAGTGAGCCCAGCACTGTGTTTGCTAGATGCAGCCTTTTTCAAGAACCTGTGAGCTCAGAGGCCCTGCTGGTCAACGTAGAGAGATAGGCTGAGCCTTGGAGCTGTGTCAGGGTTTGCTTGTGTGAATCCTAAGTGTCAGGAGGCCCAAGGTTGGCACTGCACACATGTAATGGTGAGACCACACCCCACAGTTGGAGCCACATGCTCAGGGACCAGAAAGTATCTTCACGTGATAGTGAGAGTGGGAACCTGGAGTTGCTGGTAGTAGGAATATGACCATGGGAAGTTGAGATTGGGTCCCCAAGTTTAAAGCCATGTGCCCTGGTATCAGAAAGTATCCATTCCACTGAGGTGAGAGTGAACACCCATGTATGGTTGGAGCCACAAGCTGCTGGTGTTAGGAAAGTGTCCACAGAAGGCAGGATTGGGCTTGTGGCCTTGTTGGGCAGGAACCCAGGATTAGCCAGTAACCTGAAATTGGACCCTCAAGTTTACTTGTGGGCTCTCCTCTCACCTGAGAGACAGATGTCATGGTTTAGGGGTCGACAGTATGGCCTCTCACTGCTGAGCTGATATTCAGATACCATGTGTGGTCATTGCCTCCATCTTGGCTCCCCATTACATTATTTTAAATTATAAATTATTGTGAGATGAATAGACATGTATTCCTTCTCAGGTACTGTCAATTCTATCTGGAGTGTTCAAATCTGATAAGTGTTAATTTTGTAATATTGATTTCTAAAATTAAAATGAATTATATAACTTGAAAGATATATTTTATACCTTTGTGGTTTCTGCCATTGAAACATTCCAGAATGTTCATTTTACTTTTAGAAGAGAAGTGCCTAGAATAATTAGAATTATTTCACAGGTTAGTACTGTTGAGTTTCATAGGAAGTATCCAAACTAGAAAAGACAATCAACTCACTCTCTCTTTTTGTTTTAAGACAGGACATCCTGTGTCCTAGTGTTATACCCAGTTCGCGAGCCCCCAAAAGATCTCCAGGAATGGACTCCTTTGCAAAACATATGAGGGTCTCTTTATTGAAAATTACAAGCTGCAGCTCGGGCCTACACAGCACCCACCGCCGAAGCGGCGGGAGCTGAGCACCCCGCACCCAGGTTAGTGGGGTGATTTATAGATTCTGGTCCATCCCAGCATGCCCAAGGCAGGGGTAATTCCTGCCTGGCAAGCATCTATTGGTCAAGGTGCTACATTTTGAATCGATTGGCTATAGGAAGGTTCCCAGAACATTGATGACCAGGTGTCCCTCCCTAGGGGGAGGGCCCAGTTTCCTAGCAACTGTATCTCTAGTGGGTGGGGAAAGAACATGGTGAGGTAGCTCTCCCCTCAGGGAACTTACTGCTATACCGTGCCTACTCTACATAGTGTTAACAATCGCTGCTTATCTCTAGAAGACTTTGAACTTACTATGTAGCAGAGGTTGACTTTGAACTTCTGATCTTCCTACGCTTGCTGCTCAAGTGCTGCCCAAGGCCTGCAGAAACATGTTTGCCTGGGTTAATGCAGTCCTGGGTATTGAACTCAAGTCTCCAAGCATTATAGGAAGGCACATGACTTACTAAACGAAATCTGTTGCCTGACATTTAGCTCCCTTTAGACATAAAATATTCAAAGGTTTCAAAAATTGTGTATTGAATAAGAAGTAGCCAGCTACTGATCTGAGTCTTGTTTTATTTTCTCTGAATCCTAATGATAAGAAAATTCCATGTAGTCTTTATCTCTAATTGCAATTGCTATTTAAAAGTATTTATGTGGTCACAATCTTAGTGTAATTTGAATCCAATACTTTTTGGATAGTGCTTTTAGGGAATTTTTTACTTTTAAAATTGCAAATTTATCAATTGATATACATGTATTCAAATTCTCTTTATTATATTTTTATCATATAAAACAATTTTAAAATTTAGGTACATTTTCATCATGTTTTTCTCTTTTCTCAGTCATTCCAAATACTTCCTTCTGCCTACTCCCCCATCTTCAGTTTCTTTCTCAAAAAACAAAAACCCAATATAACAACAAAATCTTCCAAAACAACAACAAAAAATACAAAAACAAAATAAAAACCCCACCTTAAAAAAACAAAAACAAAAACAAAACACCAAACTGTACCCAAATAAAAGCACACTCAAAAATCCGTGATGTTCATTACATGTTGATCAAGTTCTTCTGAACATAAGGCCTACCCTGGAGTGGTTGTTATACCTCTCTACTGAAGAAAATGGATTTTCCTTCTCCTAGCAGGTATAAATGACATGTCAGTTGTTAACTTTTACCCTAGTGGCGAGGTATTCATTCATTCATTTATTCATTCATTCATTCTTTTTTAATGTTTGTATTATTTTATCTTTATATTCTCAAATGTTACCAGAATTCCTGGTTTTTGACAAACATTTGGTCAGATTAAATTAATGAAAATGTCCCTTTACTTTTCTGAGTTCCATTTCCTTGCAACAATCTGCACCTGGTTCAACATGTGGATTTAAATACAGTCTTGCCTACAGCATGATGTCAGATAGGTTTGGCTCAAATAGGACTCCAAAAGGAAGTCTCATCAGATGATTCAGCCTCAGGATTCCACATTTACTGTCACAGGCAGGCCCTCCAGTTTCTATTGAAGCTGAGGATAGTGGCTATCTTCTTATCACTCAACTGGAAGTCAAAGACCTGAACATTCTTATGGTGTCACAAACTTGGGGATCATTACCACATTCCTCTGGATGTGGAACTGAATCAGAATCTGAGCTGAGGTTTTCTTGTGCTTTGCAGCAATCTTTTTAATCTTAGGGTACCCTAGTAATGAAGGGTCATCTGTCTTGGCCCAAGGCCTATCTGGGGAGACTGTAGGCTGTGAGAGTGATATCCTTGGAGTGACAGTATTGGATCAGTTTTTCCTGAGTGAGGTATGGGTAGCACATGACCTGGTTGGTCACTGGCTTATGTTTCAGTCCAGACTTGTTCAGGAGCCTTTCAGTCTGGGAGTGGTTGAAGTTGGAGATGCCCAAGGCTTACACCAACTCCTTGTCCAGCAGCTCCTCCATGCCTTCCCAGGAATCCAAGAATGTCATTTTATTGGTGAGGATATTGATCATCTTTGGTAAATAACTTCTTTTCTGACTGAAGTCCTTGTGACCAGTGAATAAATAGAAGTCCAAATAGTTCAGCTTCACATCCAATATGAGGGTCTTCTGCAAGTTTCTTTTAGCAGTTTTCTCTCAAAGAAGTTTGACCACAACTTGCTGACAACAAAGAGGTCCTTCTACTTCATAACTTTCTTTTGATTTTTTTCTTGGATGTGTTCTTCAACTTCATTGTCATTGTAATATACATATGTGCAGTCAATATGATAATATCCGGCATCAATGGCCACCTTCACAGCTTCCATGACTTGGCCAGGTAAGACTTCCAGGTGGTCAGGCCCACAATGAGCATCTTGGCTTTAGTACTGAGATCCACAAAGGAGGCCATGGTTGCTGCTGAAATCTTTCTAAGAGAACAAATGTCTCTTAGAAAGTGTCCTGGTTAAGGAGGCTATGTCTTAGATGAAGAGGCTGGCTCTTCTCATTCATTTTTTTTTTAAGATAACAAAATAAAATAAGATAAAACAAGAACTATCACATCAAAGTTGCACAAGTCACATGAACAGAAGGAAAAGAACCCAGGAGAAGACATAAAAATTAGATACCAACTTGTTCATACACTCAGGAATCCCACATAAACACTAAACTGGAGAAACCATAATTTAAGCACAGTAGAGCTGGTGCAGACCTGTGCATGCTGCTTCAGTCTGTATGAGTTTATATGAACTTTGCTCATATTGCTTTAGAGGGCTTGTTTTCTTGGTATCCTTCATCCCCTCTGAATCTTAGACACATTCTGCTCCCTCTTCCACAAGGTTGTCTGAGCTCTGAGTGGAAGAATTTGATGGAGACATGCCATTTAGGGCAGAGTGTTTCAAGGTGTCTCATTCTCTATTTAATTTCTGGCTGTGTGCCTTTAAATATTTGTTTCCATCTGCTGCAGGAGGAAGCTTCTCTGATGATGGCTGAGTAAAATATTGATCTATGACTTGAGCATTTACTGTCTGCTTGATGCATGTGACCATAGTCCCTGCCTGGACAGTCAACTTTGAGGTGTAGCCCAAGCCACCACTGGCAAATGGAGAACTGAAGATAGGTCCTCTGAAAATGTAGAGCTAGCCTGAATTTGACCTAAGTCTGAACTGAAATGGGATGTCTGGATCTCAAGCTTCTTAGAGAGCTCCTTAGATGGTTCCTTAGATAGCTCTTCAAGGGCTTCTTGCCTCCATGTTGCCCTGTCTTCTTCAGTCCCAGGAACGCAAGCTGTCTTGAACTGCCATCTCCCATTATACCTAAGGCCATATAGAAGTGGAGCACTGAAATTACACAACACTCTTCTACTGGGACTGACTCCCCAGCTGCTCTTTTTATTCAGCTCATGATCTGATGCTTCAGGATGGAATGGAATGTATTTGTACCATGTGGGTTCTCTATATGCATCAGTCTTGCTGGGCAGAAGTTACTCAACATCTTTCTCTTTTCAGGAGTTATTGTCTTCTTAGAGGTTTTCTGCTAAACCGTTCAGTCTTTATGACTGAGTTTTTCCTCTTGTTCACATGATGGCTTGTCTGAGTTTTAGGAGGGTGAGGGAAAGTATTAGATAAGCAGATCTGAATATTTAGCATTTTTTAAATGACTCATCTATCTAATTCTGATTCAAGGTCATCTTTCTTAAAACTCACAAAGTACTGCCATTATTCTTCCTCTTTTTGTCTTTCCTGTCTTCTGCACCCCCTCCTGAGCAATGTGCCATCAAGTAACTCTTAGGAAATCTGTTGGAGGACATTGAGTTTGGGGAAGCAGGCCCTTTTCAATTATTACACTTAATTCAGGATATATAACTTTTAGTTGGTCCTTAGCGAAAGATCATCTTTATTGGAAATAAGTTGTTACTACTGTTCTGCCTGGTTCTCGAACCCCAAAAGACCAGGAATAACTAGACTCCGCTGTAAATACATGAGTTTTTTTTTTTATTATTATAAATCATTACAACCTGCAGCTTGGGTCCACACCCACCACCACCCAAGCGGTGAGAGCTGAGAGCCCTGTGCTCAGGTTAGTTGGGTGATTTAAAGATTCTGGTCCCTGGCAGCATGCCCAAGGCAGGGGCGATTCCTGCCTGGCAAGCATCTTTTGGTCAAAATAATACATTTTGAATTGATTGGCTATAGGAAGGTCCCCAGACCATTAATGACCTGGTGTCCCTCCCTAGGGGGATGGGCCAGTTTCCTAGCAACTGTATTGTATGTGGATGGGGAAAGAATGCAGTAAGGCAGTTCTTCCCCTCAGGGCATTCCTAGACTTCTCCACCCACTTAGTTCAGGCCTTAAATAATAGCTGCTAATTTTTAATCTTTTAGTCTCTCACTACTACTATATCTCTAATCCTTTTGAATGTTTAAAGATTTTTTTTTTACATTTTTAAATTTATTACAATTTATTCACTTTGTATCCCTTGTCCTCTGACAATCCTACCTTCCCTCCCTTTTCTCCCTTGCCCCTTCCCAAGTCCACTGATAGGGGAGGTCCTCCTCCCCTTCCATCTGACCCTAGCCTATCAGGTCTCATCAGGACTGACTGCATTGTCTTCCTCTGTGTCCTGGCAAGGCTGCCCCTCCCACTTCAGGGGGAGATAATCAAAGAGCCAGCCACTGAGTTCATATCAGAGACAGGCCCTGTTCCTCTTACTAGGAGACTGACCTGCCATAGGCTACAACTGTGTAGGGGTTCTAGGTTATCTGCATGAATGGTCCTTAGTTAGAGTATCAGAACAGACCCCTGGGCCAAATCTTTCCTTTCTTTCTTTGTTTCTTTCTTTGTTCCCTCCCTCCCTCCCTCCCTCCCTCCCTCCCTCCCTCCCTCCCTCCCTTCCTCCCTCCCTTCTTTCTTTCTTTCTTTCTTTCTTTCTTTCTTTCTTTCTTTCTTTCTTTCTTTCTTTCTTTCTTGTGGAGCTCCAGTCCCCTCCAAGTCTTTCTATCTCCGCCTTCTTTCATAATATTCTCTGCACTCTGCCCAAAATTTGGCTATGTGTCTCAGCATCTGCTTTATTACCATGCTGGCTAGAGTCTTTCAGAGGCCCTCTGGGGTAGGCTCCTGTCTTGGTCCTTGTTTTCACACTCTTCCTATGTCAATCCCATTTGCATTTCTGAAATCAGATTGAGCATCTTACCCAGGGTCCTCGTTTGCTTAGCTTCTTTAGGTGCACAGATTTTAGCATGATTATCCTATATTATATGTCTAATATCCATTTATAAGTGAGTATATACCATATGAGTCTTTCTGCTTCTGGGATACTTCACTCAGGACGATCTTTTCTAGTTCCCGCCATGTGCCTGCAAATTTTGTAATTTTCTTTTTTAATTGCTGAGTAGCATTCCATTGTGTGTATGCACCACAATTTCTGTATCCATTCCTCAGCTGAGGGACATCTGGGTTGTTTCCTGATTCTGGCTATTATGAAACAGATGCAAACATGGTTGAGCAAATGTCTTTGTTTTATACTTGAGCATATTTTGGATATATGCCTAGGAGTATAGCTGGATTTGAGGTCCACTATTCCTAACTGTCTGAGAAAGCACCAGACTGATTTCCAAAGTGGTTGTACAAATTTACATTCCCACCAGCAATGGAGGAGGATTCCCCTTTCTCCACATCCTCTCCAGCATGTGTTGTCACTTGAGTTTTAATATTAGCCATTCTGATGGGTGTAAGGTGAAATCTCAGGGTCATTTTTATTTGCATTTCCCTGATGTCTTAAGGATGTTGAGCATTTCTTTAAGTGTTTCTCTACCATTCGATAGATATTCCTCTACTGAGAATTCTTTTAGCTCTGAACCCCATTTTTTAATTGGCTTACTTGATTCGTTGCTGTTTAACTTCTTGTATTCTTTATAATATTCTGGATATTAGCCCTTTGTCAGATATAGGGTTGGTGAAAATCCTTTCCCAATCTGTAGCCTGTTGTCATTTTGTTCTGACGGCAGTGTCCTTTGCTTTACAGAATATTTTCAGTTTCATGAGGTCCAGTTTATTGATTGTTGATCTTAGAAACTGATGTTTAAGGATATTTATCTGAAGCAAGGGGACGTAAGTAACTTTCAGTCCTTTCCAAATAAACCATTTTGTTTCATTGTAACATGAATTTCTTTCAGTGTTAAGATAGATTTTAATTATTTTAAACTCTTGTGTTTGTCTCATAGAGGACTGATGTTACAGAAGGATGTCAAGCAAATCTCATTTAGAAAGCTCCAATATTCCAGAATACTTCCAGCAGCTTCTAGTTTTGTGCAGCTTTGCTCACCTCTGAGTCTGACCTTCTGCCTGGGGCTCGTGGAGTGGGAGGGGCTCTAGGAGGAAAAGAATGTCAGTGAGGCCCTGGGCCGGAGATGACAGACAAGTGCTCTATTGGGGAGATTCAAATCCATCCAACCAAATATTTTCCCTCTTGAAAAACATGAAAGGTTATAGAATTCCCCAGTGTTGAATGAAAAGATAACTTAAAAACATTTTTAAAATAAATCTTGTTTTCTTCTAAGTAGTAGCTGGAATGAGCCCATGTAAACATTTTATGGTTAGATAGTTCTGATTTGTGAGAAAACTTATTTGTTTTGTTTTGTTTTTTAATTCATTCACTCTTAGACCATGCAATAAGAAAAGGAGATGTGGTCAATTATACAGACCTGAGTTGTTGGTCTTCATATGTGTAGATCAAAACCTTCATATTCCAAGGGCTCAGCTTTTGTTTGTAAAGTAAATTATCAGTAAAATAAGATAGTAGTCAGTTGTGTGTGGCAACATATTCTTGGACTCATACTCAGAAGGCAGAATCAGAGGAATCATAAACTCAATGCAACCTGGATGACATAGGAAGACTGTCTTTAAAAAAAAATAAAAAGAAGTGATTAATTAAATAAAACAGAATGAGCTAATGAAGAGACTATGCTATATTATATAAATGCAGGTGTACTGGGAGCAGTGATAGTGGCATGGAGGAAGGGGTCATGGGTTGTGTGGGGGAAACCTATTTGCTATACTGTGAATGCATTTCTTGTTACTTCGGTTAAATTACCACAGCTCTCATTGTCACAGGCAGAAGGAAAAAAAAAGACAATCTAGGGAGCAGCTTTACCCTGGTGATCCTTTGTCAGACATTGCCACAGGCCTTTTGAGTAAAAAGTGTGTTTACTTTGCCTGTCCAGTGAAGATGCTAGTTAACTGCCATCAGCTCCCAGTAGGATAGCATGGGGTCCAGTCAAATCCTTAGCAAAAGTTTAACCTGTTGGGATCCGACAATGCTCTTTAATGCACTGGCATCCTACAAAGTTTTCATGGAGTGGTGTGGATAATATATGTGGTTGGTGCATGTTTGAAAACAGTCTGGTTTCTCAGAGACATTTTCTCAGCTGCTCACATACAACAGTGGTTTCAAAGTCATTGCAGCTGAAGAACAGTAAAGGTGGGACTGACATTTAACAACTTAGTGGACTCAGAGCTTTTTTGCTAATTTTGGCATTTCTTCAGATCATTTTGCACACCCCTGGGACTTCCTTGGGTCATTGTCAGACAAGTTTTGATTGAAGGCCTAGTATGTCATCAGCCTCTTGGCCACAGTCTAAAGGACCGGTGGTTTATGAGTCTCACCGGAGGCTTAGATATATGGCATAGATTTATCTAAGCTGTTACTAAAGCATACTTGGAGGCTAGAATAAAGAAAGACTGTTAAACCTGTACAGACACTTAAAATTCCATGTAAGGAACAGCAACTTACAAAGAGGAAGTGTCTAAGTCAGTGACCTTGTAAGGCCAAGTCAGATTGATTACCTGGGTAGATCCCTGGAAGTGTGACTGAATTGGGGGTATCACTTCAATTGGCTTTGCCATTTTCTTAGGCACAGCATGAGGGCATAATTGCTGGTTCTTTCCATGGAGCATGCCAACTCGAATGAGCTGGGGTTCCTAATGAGATTAAGGCTACTTTAGAGACATCTCTCACTTGTGTCCTTCTGCAGTCTGTGCCAGGAGCTGGGAGAGAGTATATGATGCAGCAAGCAGGCTCTCTGCCTTGACTGTGCATGTGCTTGGGTCAGTGTTCAGAGGAGTCTGTGAAGCCCCATGGTCCTCATGCCCCATGAGATGCCACCAGCCATGTGCAGCAATTCATTGTCTGGGAAAAGGTTTCATGAATGAGATTGACTTTTGGCAAAGCAGATAGGAGGGGTGGCTGGGAGGAGTTAATGCTTAGAAGAAAAAAAAAGAGTAGTAGAAAGGCAATACTTATCATCTATACTTTGAAATCTTTGACTTCACATTCTTGAAGCCTGAACTTGGCACTCACAAGTAGACCTTTGTAAGGGAATTTTGGTTAAGCCGTCATGGACTGCTTACTTGACTCTCTTTGGATTTGAAAATGGCATTTCTCACCTTCTCCACACCTCTCTCTTCAGTAGCTTGCCAAGTTTAAAAGGGTCGGAAGAAATGCCTTAATTCTGGTTAGAAGTGTTTTAAGCATTAGAGAAAGGTTGGCTTGTTCAGTGGACTTGAGGGCACTGAGTTTTGTTTCCGGAAGCATTTCAGCATGCTCTGTAGGGTGTACAGGCAGTGACTTAAAGTCTTAAGCATCCTGATGTTACTGCATTATTTGGCCTGAGAATACCATCAGTGTATTAAAAAATCAACAATAGGTAACACATTGTGTTAGCTAAGCTACATACAGAAAAATGCAAATAATTCTAGCTTGAGAAAGAAAGTTCTTTTGTTAAAAATAAAACAACTTTTTTTTTTCCTCAGTGTAATTGCAAAAACTTGAGCCCTTTTACATCTTGGGCTTCACATGGGTTGAAACAATTGATATGTGGTGAACCCAGCAGTCCACAAAATTCAATACCCACTTCAAACCAGAAACTTCCCATTTATCAATGAAATCGTGAAAGGCTGCACTGTTGACAATATTTCCACTGTATCTATTATCAGTAAGTTCATTTATTTCAAGTTTGTTTTTAAAGCGTATGTTTCATTATGTGAATGGAACTAAAAAGAATTCTACTCTGTACTGAACATTTTGCAAGTAATAGGAACAAACTGTGTTTCTGTGCTGGCACCTGTAGTGGCTGTCCAGCGTATCTCCTGCTTTGGGGTTGGGAGTGCCAGCTCATGTTCAGTGTTGGAGTGCAAGTGGGAAAACCTTGCATTTCGCAAGGATGACCATTGTTTTGGCTTCAGCACAGTTGCCTTCAGTCACAGTGCTGAATCAGGGCAGCACTGCTAGGTATTCACTGGGCCAGGATAGTGTCAGAGGAATTTTCTTTAGCTGCTGCCATTTCATTTGGGGGGCCAGAACTTGTTCCCAAAGAGCATGGCAATTCTCTGCCCATATTCAGATGATTATTTCTGAATTTGGCAGGAACTACAGTGTTTGCACAGGGCACCTGTCATTGGAATGATAGGGCGCCAAGTTTTTAGAATCTTCCACAGATGCTTTCTTCAGGGTAAACATTCTTGGAGGGGATCTGACTTCACCATTGCCCAGTGACTTTATGGGGCTGGAATGTGAGTTGATTCCTGCACCAGTTTCAACCTTTCTGCCCTGTCTCCCTCTCTAGGGGCTCCATTTATGTCCCCTGTTGTGAATGTATTCCCTCTAACCCATTTTGTTGCTCTTTAGTCTAAGACCTGTTTATTTTTCTTAAGAATTCCTTGTATAATACTTGGAGCTTTTCAGAGAAAAACCTCAATAAGTGCTTTGTAAAAAAAATTTAGTGAAGTAATTAAAGAAATATGGATTAATATCCTGTGTAACGATTCTGCCTTGACTAAGAGAAATACCAAGTGTGGCCTTATTTTACACTTCTGGCATTTGGAGACGCTTTAAAGTGCAGCAGTGCTGTGGAGTGTAGTGAGTGGGGGTGCGGGGCGGACGAGCAGGGCCTCCAAGGCCCTGGTCTGTCAGTTCAGATAAATTGCACAGCCTGGTTGTGGATCCCAAGCTTCAAAGCCCCAGTGTCGGGTTACATTTTATAAGTAGAAACTCAGATTCAAAAGACACATAGAGATAATTTAGGTTTAAGTTGGAGACCCTTAAAAACTTACTTCTGATATTTATGTTCCTGTTCCTTACTTTCAGGGACACTGGTTTCTGCTGGTGGGTTTTTTTTTTGGGGGGGGGGTAGTGCAAGGGAAAGACCATAAACTTAGACTCTCAGCCTTCCACCCGGCACTAGCCTGCCCCTGCTGTCACTGCCTTCTCATGTTCTCAACTCCGCCTGGACAGGCTCTTCTATGGAGACTCAGACTTAGGTTGCAGGACTTTGGGCACAAATGCCATGCTGCTGCGGGGGCTCACTGCACAACCCGAAGGCCTCTGTGCTGTTGTTCCTCGATGGGCTCAAAGGGGCCTTCTGTACCCTGAGCCCGGAGGGAACCCTGGCCATTGACGATACAAACGCCAGGCCAGCCTGTTTCCTTCATTCTCTGGATTCGCATAACGGGGGTTTGGGCCTATTGGCCATCTCCTTTCAAAGAATCCTAAGGCAATTCCCAGAATCCGTCCCAAATGAAAGACACCTCCTTGTCCCCAGTTCGCTGACAGCTGGGTCGTTGGTCCCTCCCCCAGCTTGTGCTCTCTTCAGGGAAATGACTTTTTTTCCTCCACATTCCGCTGCCCCCGCCCGATTTGACGATGTGAAAGTCCACCTCGGTTGCTACAGCAGATTGAGTGGAGGTTGCAAGGAAAGAAAACGCCGAGGGAGTAAATATGTGTCAAGGAACTCATTGTCTGCGCTCCACCTGTTGTTATTCTGGTCCCAATCAACCTGCTCGCCAGGCTGGAGCCAGCGGCCATCTGGAAACACTGCTCTGTTTATAAACTTGGCATGAAGCAGCACTCCCGGGCCCTGACCTCCCACACGAATCTGGAAACAATTAGAGCAAGATGATAGGCAGGCTGGGAGCACTGCTGGGAGGGACGAAGGGGGAAGGCTGGAGCCTGGGGGTAGGAGGAGGGGAGAGCCTGAGGATGGGGGCGGGGAAGGGGGTGGACCAGCGCGGGGCTCAGCCTAAAGTGAGCCCCGTGTTTAGCAAACCTGGCAGGGCCTTGGTGCTCAGGTTAAGGCCAGTGCAGGGGAATAAATGAAGTGTTTTGAGGAAGGATCGGGAAATGGAACCAACTAGGCAGAATTGTAAGCCTTGGGAGAAATAAGGCTTAGGGATTTCAGGGACGCTAAGGGGTGGGTGAGATGCAGCTGGTTAGATAGTAAGCGGATGTCAGCCAGAGCTCGGATACTAGAATTATCCAGGAAACTCTGGGTCCTCAGTGGGAACCTGTGGGAACCCAGTGGGAATCCTAGTGGTCAGCCTACCTGGAGCGTGAGGACTGGGAGGTGGGGGTAGGGAGCTAAGGGGTGGGGTGGGGGCGGCTGTTTGTTTAAGATACTTGGATAGCAGCAGTTGGATAATTAATACCATACCTCTCCAACCCTCAGCCTTATAGAGTGACCATTCAGCTTTCTGGAGATGCCCAAGGAACCAAACAGATTAAAGGCAAGAAAGCCCTAAGTGTTGCTTCACTGTGAGCAGCGGGGGCCTGATGCTTTCTGCATGAATGAAGGCCATTTGCTCCTGGGAACAGTACAGCATGCTTTAGTGATCAGGTTGCTGCTGGGAACTCACTTCAGGAACCTCATTTTCACAACAGGACCTTAAGCATGGATGTTTTTGTTATGGAGCTGAAGTGCCTTGAACACAGAGGGAAGGGACTCTGTGCGCTCTCAGGGCCGCATAAGCAAATCTGTGGGAATGTATGGGCTTGATTCTGGCCTCAGAAGCCCAAGTATCAGGAAGATGCTTGAGTCTCTTCCTCTTTTCTTGAGAAGCTTTCAAGTTCTCTCTGTCTGCCTCTGTCTCCAATTCCAAGTTCACATTTTCATGTTCAGCTGGGTTTCATTGATTCCTGAAATATTAATCTGTAGACGTTGCTGGCATGCCAATAATTGGCATTAACTAACATGCTCCTGGTTAGCCAAATAGTACTTAAAGAAGGAAGTTTAGTTTGTGTGAGACTTGGCTTCTGGATGCTCAGGAATAGGAGCAGCCACAGGAAAAGCAGCATCCTCTGGCCTTGCTTCAGATGCACAGAATTGCAGGTCTCAGCCTGGAAGCCTGGCCCACATACATCTGCATACCTCTCTAAAGAGTAGCCCAGTGAAAGTGGAGACATCAGGCAGTCTACAAACCTTGTCTTTCTGTGGACTCTATTTCATGGCTGGATCCTTTCTCCCACCTCTTCTGGGCATTAACTTCCCATACGTTTTCTTTTTCTGCCTAAACACATGCTTCACAACTTCCTGCCAGAAAGGCTGGTTACTGAACTTCACTTCAGGAATGTCTAGGGCTGCAGAGTGTGCAACATGTGCTGAAATGAGAAAAGGACCAGGAGAGACATGCATGCTCTTGTGTCTGCTCATGTGTCCCAGGAGAGGCCAAAGTCCTGTAAGCCACTTCCAACTCTAAGACTTATTGCAAATGGATTCATTGGGTCTATAATATAAAATCTTATGTATATTTATTTCCCATAAACTTATCTCCTTTGTCTTTGTAAGCTGCCTGGGCAGCTAAGGAGCCACATTCTTCCCCCAGTTAATAAAGCTTAACATTTTCCCTCTGTGCTCATAAATTTAATTAAGTCAAGACTTCCCCATAAGTTAAACATAGTATTTAGATAAAAAAATTTTAAAATTTATTTTGTTCTTTTTCTCAGAAATATCATCTAGGTCTTTCCATTTTTGGAAAAGTAGCAAATAGTAATGAAGCTAGGCAGCAGGTTCTTCCTGGGCTATAGAAGAGTTCTTCCTTCTTCTGTATATTCTCTCTCCTCTATTTCCTCTTCTGAAAAAAAAAAGGCAGGAAAAAGAAGAGAAAGGCACCATAAAATAAACAAGCCCGAAACTGAATTTCTTCAACATGCTAGATGTATTTGTGATTTCCAGGGACTCTGGAAATGAAGAAGGTCCTCATGGAACATTAACGACACTCACAGGTTACTATCTGTTCTAGCTCCAGTGGCTCTATTGGATATAGAAGAGCAAACTTTATAAAAATTATTAAATGTGGTGCTCTGAGAGAAACAAATACAAATGAGCATGCCCA
Organism: Meriones unguiculatus; assembly: GCF_030254825.1. NCBI lineage: Eukaryota > Metazoa > Chordata > Mammalia > Rodentia > Muridae > Meriones > Meriones unguiculatus. The sequence goes on along the minus strand of NC_083357.1, from coordinate 36,774,950 downwards.
GACGCTCCACTCACTATATCTTTGAGGCAGTCTTTGCAGTTTGTTGGTTGTCTAGCTTGTCTTAGACCTCTTTCAAACAGTATCTATCCAAATGATGCTTTGAAAGAATCTTCCTTTTTCTACGAAGAGCATCAAAACCTTTTCTTAAGGGAAAACATTCATCTTCATTTTCAAAGCTTCTCTTTCCTCCTCTTTATGAGTTATTTCCAGTGACTCCCAGGATTCCTTCTCTGGGTAGACCTACATGAAAATGTCTCCCTTCTGTGTTCCTATCCATTTGTTACATTCTGACTTTGCTTTAGTCCAATAATTAAGATCTTTGCCCCTTCATGGCCCCTCTACACAAATTAAAAATTCAAAACCAATACTTAAAAGGAAAACAATACCTAGACACAATCTAGAGAAATACCCTTTCCTATTTGCTTCTTAGAATTTAATTTTTCTACACTGTAGTCTTAGAATAGCATTTTACCTCGATGTTTGACATAAGAAAGACTTTAAAATTTGAATGTCTCTGCAGTTTTCTAATCTGGAATTCTGCTAGTACTAAACTATTTGATGAATGGAAGAATAATGGCTTTTAATTTTTCTCTCTTAAGGAATGAACCTACAGAGAAAAGTAAATTTGAAGCATTCTCTCTTTCTAACAACATTAGAGTGTATGGTATAAATAAATATTCAAACATTTTTTACAGCCAAGCTCCTACCAGAAAGCAATTTATTCTTGTCCTGATCTTGCTTCTTTGGAGATACTGAAGGAAAGAAGGGTCAAGACCATTTCCAACTACATAATGTGTTCTTGTGTTATATGGACTGTACAAGCTTATTGACTTTTTGGATCACTTAATAACGTATTGATTTACTGATTGATTGCTTTAGAGACAGAGCCCCAGTGTGTTGCCCAGGCTGGCCAGTCTTCCTGCTTTGCATTTTGAATGGTATTACTGAGGCGTTTTGCTTCACATAAGATCCCCACCATGCTTCCAGACTCTTAGATATAACCTTTTTCCCAATTTGCTTTCTGAGTAGTTAGGACATAGGCACCTTGCTCTGTGTTTGGAGTAGTAGGGAAACAGGCATTCTGCTCTACACCAGACTTGAGAAGATGATTTTGTTGTTGTTGTTAACTTTTTGAGGCAGGATTTCATGTAGGCCTTGAACTTGATTTGTAGTTCATTATATTCTTTAACTCCTTTAACTCCTCCTGCCTCTACCTCCTGAGTGCTGGGATTATATGAAGGTATATTTTGAAGACAAAGACAGGATCAAACCCTCTGTGGGAGGCCTCCTCTCATCCTTTGTTTCAGACACACTAGGAGGTACTGTAGGCCTGTGTGATTATAGTTGTTCCCAGAAGGATCCAGTGTCCTATAGCTACAAATGAGAGGCCTCCATGAGGCTCTGGCCAGATGGACAGGCACTTCCTCCTATTTCATTAAACACATGTAATGACAATGCCTTGGAAGCCTAACCTGGCTCTTTTACAGCCACTATAAGATACACTTACTGAGCCTTTGCTTTGTGTGGTTTGGGATGCTCTCAAGAGTGAAACAGTTAGTACTACTACTAGGAACAGAAATAGGAGAAGAGTTTGGAGCAGAAACAATGTTTCCAGAGGGATTAACAAGTCCCTGTTCTCCATGATTTTTGAAATTTTTCAGCCACAGAAAGCATTGGTTTGAGGTCCTACGGGAATGGTAAAGACTAGCCTAACAAGTGATTAGTCAGCTCCAGCTTTGGTTTGGCAACTTAAAAGACAGAGAGGGAGATAGAAAGATTTTCCTGACTCTTATTCATATGAAACACAGCTGATTCATAGCATACAATCTTAAAGCATAAAAAGGATACCCTGATGGTGCTGCTACTCCAAAGAACAAGTGGAAATTGAATAAGAAGTATGAAAATACAAAGCTTTCCTTTTTATTGCCAGCGAAGGTACATGTAAGAAAGAAGAGATGTCAAGGTATTCTTTGGGGTACCTTTCAAGGATCTTAGGGCAGCCCTATAATTGGTTGCTTCTGAGATATTCCAATTAGTAAAGGGAGCCTGTGGGTTGGACAGTTTGAGATATCATCATTTTATAGTGTTGGAATGGCTATGGTTCCTGTTAGTATTTAAGAACCTGCTTCTGGGTTGCCTAGCAACCTATGATGTCATCATGTGTTGCTGGCCAGTTGGCCACACCTGGAAGGCGTGTTTACCTTCCTCTTTAAAGGGACCAGCCTGCCACATGGTCTCTCTCTTGGCCTCTTGCCTCTTGCTCCTCTTGCCCCCTCTCGACCTCTCCTCTTTCTCTGTCAGGGCACCCCTCTCTCTTTTCCCCCATCATGTCCTGCTCTCCCTTCTCTCTCTCACTCTTCATCTCCATCTAGTAAATCTCTTTCATATAAAGTCAATTGTGCACCTCATCATTCATTAATTGTCCCCGTCAGTTCCTATGAGCAACCTTTGTCCACAACCAACTCAATATCCACCAAGGTGTGGACACTGAAAAAAAGGATAGGGAGTAAAATCTGAAGAACCTCGTCTTCACTGAATGAGTTTGATTTATTCAAAGCTGATTTCAATCAAGTGACATGGTGCCTGTCTTGTGAGTTGGGTTATGAGGAATGTCGAGCACATGCTGTTTGAGTCAGTGGGCTTTATATTCCTGAAAACAGTACTTTATACAATCAGCTTTATAAAATGAAAGAATTATTTTACTTCTAGTTTTGGAAATTTCAGCCCACAAATTTTGTCTCTGCTACTTTTGGCTCCTGAGCAAGACAGAATTTTATGCAGAGAGTAAATGGCAGAGGAAGCTTCTCATCTCTCAGTGGCCAGAATCAGAGAAGAGGAACGTCCAGAACTCCCATTTTCCCTTCAAGAGTAGTTCTCTTGGCCAAACTTCTTCTCATAGGTTGCACTTCTTCTTCTGTTTTTTTTTTTTGTTATATTATTGTTGTTGTTGTTGTTATATTTTGTATTATTTAAAACAATTTTTAAATTTAAATATATTTTGATTATATTCTTTCCCTCACCCAACCCCTTCTAGATCCTCTCTACATCCGTACCCACCTAACTTTAAGTTCTTTCTCAAAACCGCAAACAAACTGGATATGGTAGCACACACCTTTAATCAAAGCACTTGGGAGGCAGAGACAGTTGGATCGCTCTGAATTTGAGGCCAGTCTGGTACAAAAAGTGAGTCAGGACAGCCAGGGCTGTTATATAGACCAGGTACAACAACAAAACTCCCTGAAAATAAGAAAACAAAATAAAATGACCACCCCAAAAAACCAAAACCACAAAAGTGTAACCAAATAAAAGCATCCAAAAAAGAGAAAGCAAACCCCCAAACAAACCCAAACTAAGAAAAAATAATCCTCCCTTCCAAAAAATAAAAATAAAAAACAACAAAACAAACAAACAAACTGTTAAGTCTATTACATGTTGGCCAACTACTTCTGAACATGAGGCCTGTCCTGCACTGATTGATATGCTCAGTGTCACTCTACTGGAGAAAAATTGTTTTCCCTTTCCCAGTGGGTGTAAGTGACATGTCACTTGTTACCTTTTACTCTAGTGGGTTGGTTCACTCTTACTCATTCATTATTCATTCATTTGTTTTTAAACAAGATATCAAAATAAAATAAGATAAAACAAAAACTTTATCACATTGAAGTCAGACAAGAAAAACCAACAGAAGGAAAAGAACCCAAGAGATGACCTAAGATTCAGATACCAACTCATTTGCACACTCAAGAATATTATTAAAAAAAATAAACTAGAAGCCATAATTTAAGCACAGGGGACCTGGTACAGACCTGTGCAGGCCCTGTGCATGCTGCTTCAGTCTCTGTGAGTTCATAAAAGCTTTGCTCATGTTGATTTAGAGGGCTTTTTTTTCTTTTTTCTTCTTTCTTTCTTTCTTTCTTTCTTTCTTTCTTTCTCTCTCTCTCTCTCTCTCTCTCTCTCTCTCTCTCTCTCTCTTTTTCTTTCTTTCTTTCTTCCTTCCTTCATCCCCTGTGGTTCTTACATGAATTCTGCGTTCCCTTCTGCATGGTTCCCTGAACTCTGGGGGAAGGATTTGATGGAGACATCCTACTTAGGGCTGAGTGTTTCAAGGTCTCTTACTGTCTGTTTAATGCTGTGGTCCTCTGTCTTTGTTCCCATCTCTTGCAGGAGGAAGCTTCTCTGATCATAAGCCACAGTTCTTAAAGACTCTTCCACAGTGGTTCTCAACTTTCCTAATACTTCGACTCCTTCATACAGTTCCTCATGTTGTAGTGACCCCCAACCATAAAATTAGTTTTGTTGCTACTTCATAACTTAATTGTGTTACTGTTATAATTTTTAATGTAAAAATCTGATATGCAGATGGTGTTAGGTAAACCCTGTAAAAGGATCCTTTGATCCCCAAAGGGGTTGAAACCTATAGGCTAAGAACTACACTTTATCTCCTTGTATGTTAGAGGCCAGAAAACAACCCTCAAACATACTGGACTTTAAGAAACTTATTCCAGTTGCAGCACTGTTCCCATGTCTTTGTTCATTCATCTTTAGTACATGTGTTAGGGCAGCAGTAATGCCAGGTGCAGAATGTGGGTTCTAGGGATAGGCACAGTGCTTTCAGTAGGAACACATATTCCAGCACCACCCCAGTTGCATGGCACATAGTTATTGCCAAATAGCCCTATGCCTGCTAAGCAGTGACCATTCATAAATGGTGTTCATGCAGAAATGCTCAGTTAAGTTAAATGCTAAATGTGGACAGTTTGTGCTGATCAGTGTTCTCTTACTGTGGCAACCTGCTCCAGACTGCTTAGGAATAATGGCCCTTACTCGTCATGGATATTTCTATATCCCATAGTGATAATCATATTTGAGATTTCTACTCTACACTGTGATGGTACCTGGTGTCCATCTTTTCTTGATCTTGCACTCTGTTCATTTTTCTTTCTTTGTCTGTACCCTACCAGGTAGCTAATCAAGCAGTGATCCTAGCAACAACTCCAGCTCATGCAGGTTTCTCTTTCAGCCTATGAATTCTATACAGAATGATCTGTGCCACGCATGATCAGTGCACTTGCTACTGTTACTCTAAGAGAGAAGTACAAAAATAGCTCTGATTTTTCCAGAATATCAATGCTATTTGCAATGTCTTTGTACTTTTTTCCTTTAATAATTGAAGTATTTCCTCAGTTCTTGAGACTATTGGTTTGGGACAGAAGAATAAAGGAGAATATGTCAATTCCAAGTACAGTCCTTAGGCAGTCCTCTATGCCTGTTCTGTCTGTATTAAAACCCTGGCACTGCTATGAGAAATGTTCAGGCTACCACACTGGAGAAAGAGGCCACACAGGGCCTAACAGAGCCATCTTCAACAGTTGACTTCCAGCAAAACTTCCTGGTGAAAATGTAGATTTTTGGGGTGTCAATGTGTGTGTGTGGGATCACCTTAATTTAAAAAAATGCAAAACTTTGACACGGTTTGTTAGGCAGCAGTACCTAATGAAAACAGTCAATAATCCACCCGCCCTGTAGAGGAATTTTAATCTAGCAACATGGCTACTCTGGCTGGAATACAGACTTGTCTCTAAACCTAAAAGACCAAGGCAAACAGATTTCCAAGTTCATGGCCAGTTTAGTATAGACCAGGTTTCAAGTAAAGAAAAGCTTAGGTCCAGGCATGGTGGTACATGCCTTTAATTCCAGCACTTGGGAGACAGAGGCATGCAGATGTTTAAGTTCTAGAAGTGCTGTTCAGTTGAGAGGAGGGGAGTAGAATTGAGTTTGTGGCATTCAGAAACAGTTTTATCAGGACAGTTTTACAGAGAGAATTTGAAGAAAGAATAAGCTAGACAATCTTATAACAACATAAGCACAACAATAGCAGAGAAGAGGGAGAAATCTGAAAAATCTTCCATTTTTAATATGCCTTAAATTATTTTTATATCATTACAACTTATATTCATATACTTTAAAACACCTATTTATACCCTCCAATTTCCCTTGCATTTACCAACTTTGAAACATTTTTCTAGACCCTTAAACAATACTTTTTAGATTCTCATAACTTAAACTTTCATATCCTCTGACCTTACATAAACTTTACATCTTTCTATCCAGTTATTTACCATAAGACACAGGCAATTAACATGAAGCCTGTAAGCAAGGCAAACCTCTTTGCCTTTCTAAATAAAAGCTCTAGTACCTGGTAGTTCTAAATAGCTAATGAACTGACCAATGAACTTACAGTAGATCTAATTGTTCACTCTTTAGCTGCAAAGCTACCATTAGCTTAGCTTAGCCATCAATGTGATCAGAGATCCCTGATGAGTCCCCAAGTATGTTGTGACCAAATCTTGGAGAACTTGGGGAGTTCTGCCAAGATTTTGGGACTCTCTGTCATAATAAGCTTACATATGTTAAAATGCCATATTCATCAGATCTCTGACAAGCTTGAGGGCCAGCACTTCTGAGTTACTCTTAGTCTATCATCTGCTCTAAACTGCATCCTATAAAACAGAATGCTATAATAGCTAAATCTGACATATTCCTTAGATGAATGTTTTAGGACCATATGTATTTCAAGTAGATCTACACAGGCAAACTTTGTAGTTATCCTAGGCTTAACCTTGAAAACATAAACAAAATACTAGCTAAAGCTCAATGTTGTAACCAACTGCAGTCATTAGAATAACTTTAAATATCTTTCTGAACTAAAATCAAAGCAAAGCTTTCAATCAGACACAGTTCATAGAGGGGCTAGCAAATCTTGCTATTCCTACCACATTGCATTAAGACTGAACAGCAAAAAGCTGAAAGGGCAAAAGTTGCACTTAGCACTAAACAGGGAACTGAGCACAGCTGGCAGCCCTCAACAAAGACGGCAGTAAAACCATGGGTCTGCCTTCTTTATTTCTGAACCAACATGGTGGCTAACCATGTGTTGCTACAGGATGTGTCTAGCAATCCAACACATAGCCATAAGATGCTGATGATGGTGTTGGTGCCTCCCACGGTATAGCAACCACTGTGGAACATTTACAGTTTCCCGTAACCAAGTTCTAACATTGTAATCAAATAAGTTTTAGAACCAACTGGATAACAAAACAGTATAGAGCAATTTTAAACTGTACTTGGACTATTCGGGCCATACCAAACCTATCAGCCAGAAAGAAACAGCATTAATCCATCCACTCAGGAACTGGCGGTCAGGTATGTATTTCATACAATGCCTTGACTCCAATTTTGTGTAACCCTGGGCTAACATGGAGCTTCAGTCTTCTTCTCCCTTTGAAGAGCATAAGAAAACATTTTGCATTGAAGAGTCACCAGCCTTTTAAATGAAGAACAACATATTTTACAGTTCTTTCTTAAATCATATTTGCAGGTATGAAACCCCAAAACAAATAGAGTTCTTATGCCCTCTGGCTTTCTATACATACACTGACGTTCCATAACATTCTGTATACCTTCAGGTTCCTAGCTCTGTTCTTTTGGTTTAACCAGACATTTTTACTTTAGACATACTATTCTTTTCTTTACTATCCCAGTCTCTTGTTTTCTCTCTTGCTTTTCAGACAACATAAAAACTTTCATCAAAATCCTTTTTATCTAAGCTTTGGGGAGAGTGCAAGAAATCTTATGAAAGAAGGGGGAGATAGTAAGACATGGAGAGGACAGGAGATCCACAAGGAGAGCAACAGAATCAAAAAATCTGGGCACTGTGTATCATCTTGAGATCTCAAAAATAAGCAGAATGACAGAACAGACACAGAACTTGGCCAAGACAAAAGCAGTTACCCAGGTTTCCTATTCTCTGGCTTGGGGACCCTGGGGGTCTTGGGGATCCTGGCAAGCCCCCAATATGTTGTGCCAGATTTGGGAGACCCCAGAAGACCACCAGGAGTTGAAGCGGTTGCAAAACACATGAGGATCTTTTTATTACAAGCTAGCTTGGGCTCATACCCTCCCAGCTGGCCCAAAGCAGGGGGATTCCTGCCTGGCAAGCATCTATTGGTTGAAACACAAAAGGAGATGTTGCATTTTGAATTGATTGTCTATAGGAAAGCCCCCAAACCATTAATGGTCTGGCTTCCCTTCTTTGGCTGTCCTAGGGGAGAAGGGCTGTTTGGCTGGTTTCTTAGCAACTATACCTCTAGTGGGCAGAAAAGAATGCGGTTCTTCCCGGGAGGTAGATGTACATGTCTCTCCCTGGTTGGCCTCTGTTCAGGCTTGTGCTTTCAATAACCAAAACCAAAATAAACAAAACAAAACAAACAACAAACAAACATTTTTTTTTTAAATTTGGGGTATCTCAAGAGGCCTGTTCGGTACCTGGACCCCCCAGTACCTGGACCCCATACAACCCCCATCAGTTGACAAACTGAAGCAAAACAAAAGGAAACAGAATTACAGAAGTTAGATGCTCAGGTTCCTCAGTGAATTTAGAAAGCCAGCAGTGCCTCTGGGTTACAGTGCCACCCCGAGCTGACAGTATATGTTCTAGTTAGGTTTCTATTGCTGTAATAAAACACTGACGAAAAACAACTTGGGGAGAAAGGGCTTTACTTGGCTTACAGTTTACAGTCCTTTAGGGGAAGCCAAGGCCAGAACCTAGGAGGAAGACTGTTTACTGGCTTGCTCCCCATGGCTGCTCAGCTTTCTATCTGCCTTCCTTCCTTCCTTCCTTCCTTCCTTCCTTCCTTCCTTCCTTCCTTCCTTCCTTCCTTCCTTTTTTCTTTCTTGCTGTCTCTTTCTTTCTAAATACTCAAATCATAAATTACAAGTTTAAACAGAATACAATATCATGAATTTACTTTTTTCATGTAATTCCTCTGATAAGTGTGGTCATCTTATCCGAAACAGTGTTATTTTGCTATTTTTCTTCTTTATTGAAAATATATTTTTTTTCTCACATATATATCCTGATTAGGGTTTTCCCTCCTCCTTCTTCTTCCAGTTCCTCCCTACTCCACCTTCCCTCCCATCTGGATCCACCCTCTGTTTCTCATTAGAAAACAAACACGGTTATAAGGATAACAATAAAATATAATAAGATACAACAAAAACTAACACATCAGAATTGGACAAAACAAACAAATGAAAGAGGTCACCTGAAGCTAAAGGAAACAGAGACCCACTTGTTTGCACATTCAGAAATCCCACAGAAACACTAAATTGGAAGCCATAATATATACACAAAGAACTTGTAAGGGGGGGGAGAATAAAATTAAAAAGTAGTAAGATAAAATTAAAAAAAGGAAAAGCTCTGACATGATATTGTGATGTAAAGAACCCTTATGATGCCATCGAGTTATTTCTCTTTTGTCTATCTACTGCCTGTTGTGCATCCTACCCTTAAGAGAGGATTGGAGGTAACTAAATTTTCATTTGCAAATGGTTAGCAATTTGTGATTGTTTTCGGATTAGAGATGGGTGTCTGTGTCCACTTCTTCTTTCAGCTCTAGGGCCCCATCTGGTGCAGACCCATACAGTTCCTGAGCATGGTACCTCAGTCTCTGTGAGTTCATGTGTTCATCCATCATGTTGATTTAGAAGAACTTGTTTTCTTGGTGTCCTCTGTCCCTTATGGCTCCTACATTCTTTCTATCTCCTCTTCTGTGGGATTTTCCAAGCCCCAAGCAGAAGGATTTGGTGGAGACTTCTCCATCAAATGAGCTGAGTGTTCTAAAGTCTTTCACTCTCTACATAATGTCTGGCTGTGGGTCTTCTGCAGGAGGAAGCTTCTCTGATGATGGCTGAGCAAAGCACTGATCACATTTGTCTTTCTGGGTCTAAGTTATCTCACTCAGTGAGAAACTCATTTTCGTTCATTAATTTACTGATATTTTGTTTTTCTTTTTTCTTATTTTTTAAGTTACATACAAAATAATGGATATTATTGTGACATTTTAAATCTATAGATATAATTTGCTTATATTTGCCCCCTTCCTATCATACCACTGCTCCTCCATACTGATTCCCTTATTCTCCCCAAATAATATCCCTCTGCTTTCATGCATGTGTATACATATATATTTACATCTCAATTTTTTTTCATACAAGATGAAACATTTTCTTTCTTATCCTGTCAGTCTCCCTTCACCTCCATAGTTTCCTTTTTACATTCATGCAACACACATGTGCATGTGAAACATGTATACATACTCATCTTAGTCTACATATGAGAGAAAATGTGATGTTGTGGTTGGCTCAATTTGATTAATGCAATAATATCTACTTTAAACCATTTTTCTGAAAAGGACTTAATTGCATTCTTCTTTACAGCTAAATAAAACACTGTTATGCATGTATAACACAAAAGGTTTTTTGTTTGTTTGTTTGTTTGTTTGTTTTTATCCCATCAACTGATGCATGTTTATACTGTAGCTTCGCTTTTGTTAATAGTGCAGCTGCACAGACAGCAGGTGTCTCGTAGAATGCTGACTCAGATGTCTTTCCTTATTTACTACAGAATGTAATAGCTGGATTTTTACCACCATTCTATTTTTTGTCTTTGAGGAAATTCTGGACTTAATACCATAGAGGTCTTACCAGTTTCCTCTCCCAACAACAGTGGATAATGACCTATCTTTTCCAAAATTCTTTTCACCATTTGTTGTCCTTTGTTTTCTTGATGATAGCCATCCTGACAGTGAGAGATGAAGCTTTAATGTGTCTTAGTTTGTGTTTTTCTGCTAATTATTGTGTTGAATATATTTTCAAATACTTATTTTTTTAAGTTGTGAGTTCAATTTGTTTGCTTGTGTATTGGTTAGAGGGTGGGGGTGTTGATCAACTTTTGGAATCTTTCATAGAGTCAGATGTTGCCAGATGTGAGGTTGGTTATGGTTATCTTACATTCTGTCAGTTGGTTCTTCACTCTCCTTTTTCTTTTTCTGTTCTGAATCTTTTAAAATTTATATACTTCTATTTGTCATTTCTTGGAATTATTTCCTGAACTATTGGAGTCTTTTTCAGAAAACTCCTTGCTATGTCTGTGTCTTAAAGTATTAGCTCTGTTTCTGTCTAGCAATTTCAGAGCTTTGTTTTTTACATAAAAGCCTTTTAATCTTATTTGAATTGATTTTTGTGCATGCTGAGAGAAAGAGTATCCTGTTTCATATTTCTACATGTGGACAGCCAGTTTTTCCAACATCACTTTTTGAAGAGATTGTCTTGTCTCCAATGAATGTTTCTTGCATCTTTATGGATGATTAGGTGGCTACAGATGTGTGGTTTTGTGTCTGAGTCGTCTTCTTCCATTCCATCAGTCTCCATGTCATTTTTTTAGTGTGACTTGGTATTATAATTTGAGATATTGTGATATCTTCAGCATATCTCTTTCTGGTAAGTACTGATTTTGTGTTTAGATATGAATTTTAAGATATTTTTCTAATTCTGTGAAGAATGTCAATGGGATTTTGATGGAGATTACATTGAATTTATAAATTGCTTTGGGGACTATAGCCATTTTCACAATTTCAGTTTTTCAAATTCATGGCTTTTTCATCTGCTAGTGTCTCCTTCAATTGCCTTCTTCCATATTTTGAAATTGTTACCACAGAATTCTTTCACATTCTTGGTTAGATTTTTTTTTCCTGGATTTTTTTTCCCTGAAGATATTATGAATGAGATTGTTTTCTAAATTTCTTTCTCTGCAAGTTCAATATATATGTGTATGTATGTATGTATAAAGGGTACTGAATTTTTTTGTTTGTTTTGTTTTGTATTCTGCTTCTTTGCTGAAAGTATTCATCAGCTCCAAGAGTTTTCTAGGGGAATTTCTTAAATGCAGAATCACATCAACAAACCAGGATAGTTTGACTTGTTCCTTAGTTGTGTCTATTTTTTCCTTTTGTAAGTTTTATTGTTCTTGCTGGCAGTGCATTGAACAAGTGTGGGAGACTGATTTTTAGAGGAAATGCTCTCAGTTTTCTTCTAGTCACCATAATGTTGGTTAAAGGCTTACTGAACATAGTCTCTATTATGTTGAGGTATTCTGGTTCTCCTTCTAATTTCATTAAGGTTTTTGATATGAAGAAATGGTGAAGTTCATTAAAAAATTGTCATTTTTTGAGATGATCATAATATTTTCATTTACATTTAATATTAATTTATTGATTTATATATAGTGAACAATTCTTGTACTCCTGATGAAACCAAGTTGGTCATGGTCTTATGTATTTTCGAGTTCTGTTTCAAAGAATTTCATTGACAATTTTCAAATCTTCATTCACTGTAGTCTTGTTGTTGTTGTTTTGTCCTTATCTGGTTTTGATATCAGGAAAACACAGTACTTATAGAACAAATTTGGTAGTGTTTTTTTCCCATTTTTATCTTATTGAACAGATTTTGGAGCGTCAGTGTTAGCTTTTCCTTAAAAGTCTGGTAGAACTCAACATGTGGGTCTATTTGCTGTTGGCTGTTTCTCTGTTGGTTGAGTCTTTTACTGAGTTAATCTTGTGATTTTTTTTCTATAATCAAGTTGATTATGTCCTCTTGATTTAATTTTGATATATCAAGTATGTATATAACATCCATTTTTCCTTTGATTTTTCAGATTTTGAAATCTTTAGTATTATAGATCTTCCCTAATAATCTTTAGTACTTTATAATTCTTTAACGAAATGCTTCCACCTCTGACTTTACTTATTTCAGTTTTACCTTTTCCTTTTGGTTAACACATGTCTTTCTTTCTTTCTTTCTTTCTTTCTTTCTTTCTTTCTTTCTTCTTTCTTTTCTCTCTTTCTCTCTTTCTTTCCCTTCCTTCCTTCCTTCCTTCCTTCCTTCCTTCCTTCCTTCCTTCCTTCCTTCCTTCCTTCCTTCCTTTCCAGCACCCAGGTAATTTATTAAAAATAACAAGCTTTCATAATTTATCACTATAAAAGTACAGTATGTTCATTTGACAAAATAGCAAAATTTGGACAGTTACGCAAAAGGAAGTAGAAATCACTGAAAATTCGATCTGTGAGATTAGAAATATCTAGTCTTGACTCACGTAAGAAGCAATAATAAGTGGAGACAAAAAATATGTTTGCCATTATGCAGTGCATAAGTGACAAAAGGAATTCAATTAGCATTCAAGCTTTTCAGAACACTTTTCATCCTTTAGGTAACATGTTTCTGTTAATTAACAGCTTTAAAAAAATCTGTTATTAAAAAAATCTGTTATTATAGAGGCTGAACTAATTTTTTCTCCAGTATTTTATCACAAAGAATTTCATATACAGAAAAATGTAAGGAACACAATAGTTATATAGATACTATACATAGCAATTATTATTTTGACATTTTGCCACACATATACATATAATATTTGTTTATTTGTTTGTTTGTTTCTTTTTAATTAATTTATTCTTTTTACATCCTGATTGTAGCTTCCTCCCTTGTTTCCTCCCAGTCCCACCCTCCTTATATTTTCCTCCTATCCCTATCCTCTAGTCCTGAGAAAAGAGGAGCCCTCCTGCCTTACCAACTGACCCAGACTATCAAGTCTCTGCAGCACAACCTGCATCCTCTTCCTCTATCATTTGACAAGGCCACCTCTCTGAGGAGAAGTGATTGAAGAGCAGGCAACAGAGTTCATGTGAGTGACAGACCCTACCCTTACTAGGTAACCTACATGGAAACTGAACTGCCTACCAGTACAGCTGAGCAGGGTCCTGGGTCCTTTCCATGTATAGCTTTTGGTTGGTACAACAGTCTCTGTAGCCCCCTTGGGCCCAGATTTGTTGGCTCTGTTCTTCTTCTTGTGGAGTTACTGTCTTCTCTGAGTCCTACTATCCCCACACTGTTCCATAAGACTCCCTGCCCTCTGCCCAAAGTTTGGCTGTGAGTCTCAGCATCTGCTTCAATCACCTACTGGATAGAGTTTTTCAGAGGACATATATGGAAGACTCCAGTCCTGTGCATTCTCTTCAACCACATCTAATGTCTATTTTATTAGCTCTTCTGAATGAGAATTAAACATCCTCCCTAGGGTCCTCCTTGTTACTTAGCTTCTTTAGGTAGATTGTAGTGGATTGTGCTATGGTTATCCTGTATTGTATGGTTAATATCTGATTATAAGTGAATATATACCATGTGTGTCTTTGGGTCTGAGTTATTTCATTCAGATGATCTTTTCCAGACCCATCCACTTGCTTAAAAATTTCATGATTTCCCTGTTTTTAATAGCTGAATAGCATTCCATTGTGTAGATGTACCACATTTTCTTTATCCATTCTTTTGTTGACAGACATCTGGTTTTTCCAGTTTCTGGCTATTATGAATAAAACTAATACAAACATAGTTGAACGAATGCCCTTGTTTCATGGTGGGACAACTTTTGGATATATGCCCAGAAGTGATATATCTGGGTCTTAAGGTAGAATTGTTCCCGGTTGTGTAAAAAAGCACCAGATTCATTTTCAAAGTGGTTGTACAAGTTTGAACTCCCACCAGCAATAGAGGAGTGTTCCCCTTTTCCCACAACCTTGTCAGCATGTGCTGTCACTTGAGTTTTTGGTCTTAGCTGTTCTGACAGGTATAAGACAGAATCTCAGATTCACTTTGATTTGCATTTCTCTAATGACTAAGGACTTTGAGCATTTCTTTTACTGCTTCTTGGCCATTTGATATTACTCTGTTGAGAATTCTTTGTTTAGCTCTGTACCCCACTTTTAATATATTATTTGGTTTGTTGGTGTTTATTTTCTTGCACTCTTTATATATTCTGCATATTAGTCCTCTGTCAGTTGTAGGGTTGGTGAAGGTCTTTTCCCAGTCTGTAGCCTGTCATTTTGTTCTGTCGACAGTGTCTTTTGCATTATAAAAGTTTTTCAGTTTCATGATGTACCATTTATTAACTGTTGATCTTAGATCCTGAGTTGTTGGTATTTTGTTCAGGAAGTTGTGTTCTGTGCCAATAAGTTTAAGGCTCTTCACTATTTCTTTTAGTAGCTTTACTGTATCTGGTTTTATATTGAGGTCATCGATCCACTTGAACTTTAGGTTAGTGCATGGTGATATATATTGTATTATTTGCATTTTTCTACATGTACAGATCCAGTTAGACCAGCACCTTTTGTTGAAGATGTTATATATTTTTTCATTTTATAGTTTCGAATCCTTTGTTAAAAATCAAGTGTTCATGGCTGTGTGGATTGATTTTTGGGTCTTTGATTCAATTCCATTGATCTACCAGTCTGTTTCTAGGCCCAGTACCATGCAGTTTTTATTACTGTTGCTCCCTAGTACAGATTGAGATCAGGTATTGGATACCTCCAGAAGATCTTTTGTTGTAGAGGATTGTTTTAGCTACTATGGGTTTTGTTTTTCCATATGAGGTTGAGGATTGTTTTTTCAAGGTTTGTAAAAAATTGTATTGGTATTTTGATAAGGACTGCATTGAATCTGAAGATTGTTTTGGTAAGAGGACCATTTTTTTTTAACTATGTTAATCCTACTGATCAATGAGCATGGGAGATCTTTCCATCTTCTGATATTTTCTCCAGTTTCTTCAGTGACTTGAAGTTATTTATTTATTTATACAAGTCTTTCACTTGTTTAGTTGGAGTTACACAAAGATACTTTCTGATTTTTGTGGCTATTGTGAAGGGTGTTGTTTCCCTAATTTCTTTCAGCTTGTATGTCTTTTGTATACAGGAGGGTTATTTTGAGTTATTTTGTATCCAGCCACTCTGGTGTTCTGCAGCTGTAGGAGTTCCCTGGTGGAATTTTGGGGGTTACTTATGTAGACTCTTTTATCATCTGTAAATAGTGATACTTTGATGTCTTCCTTTCCAATTTGTATCTCCTTGGTCTTATTTATCTTAGTTGTTTTATTGCTCTAGCTAGGACTTCAAATAATATACTGAAGAGATACAGAGAATGGGGGCAGCCTTGTCTTGTCCCTGATTTCAGGGGAATTGATTTAAGTTTCTTTCCCTTTAATTTGATTTTGGCTGTAGTCTTACTGTATATTGCCTATACTATGTTTAGGAATATGTCTTATATCCCCTGGTCTCTCCACGACTTTAAACATGCAGGGGTGTTGGATTTTGTCAAAATTCTTTTTGGCATCTAAGGAGATGATTATGTGTTGTTGTGTTGTTTTGTTTTTTTTTTTCAGTTTGCTTATATGGTGCATTTCATTCATGTATTTCTGCATGTCTGGGATGAAGACTTCTTGGTCATAGTGAATGATATTTTTCATGTGTTCTTGGATTCGGTTTGGAAGTGTTTTCTTTATTATTTTTGTATCAATGTTCATAAGGAAATTGGTCTGAAATTTTCTTTCTTTGTTGGGTCTTTGTGTGGTTTAGGTATCAAGGTGACTGTGGTTTCATTGAATGAGTTTGGAAATGTTCTTTCTGTTTCTATTTTGTGGAATAGTTTGAAGAGTATTAGTATTACCTCTTCTTTGAAGGTCTGGGAGAATTCTGTGCTGAAACCATCTGGCCCTGGATATTTTAAACTCCATCTCTCTCCCTGACACCATTTCAGTTTTTGAATGAAGGGAGGAAGAGTTGCAGAATACTGTAAAGAAGAAGAGAAGACAAAGAGTTAATACCAACATCAGAGCCAGCTATAGGATGTGTAATCAGCATGGGACAAAAAAAAAAAAAAAAAAACAACAACAAAAAAAAAACAAAAAAAACAAAGAACAACAACAACAACAACAAAAAAGAAAACTCAGGTGTTTGATGTGGGATTGGAGGAACATGGACATTGGGGGATACTAGCTGGTAGAGCTGCTTTCAGCATAATGCACAGAGGTCTGAGTAAATTCAGTATAGAGATTGTGATGACAAGAGCCAGCAATTAAAAAGAGAAAAATCTTAACATAGATGAAAGAAGAAACAGAAGGAGAAACAAGATCAAACAGGAGTGGGAAGAGGGAAGGGGCAGCACAACTTCTCTAGAAGGGAGCAGCAGAGCAGAGGCTCCTCATAGTGCCCCCTGGTACAGGTACCTCTTCCCACACAGCCTGCAGGTAGTTACCATGCTCCTTGTATCTTTCAGAAGAGATACAAGAGGGCAGTCTTCTTTCACGACACAGGTACCATTGGAGACTGTGGATACATTTTGCTCAGTGCTTCTAATTGCCTCCTGATCAATCTATGTGTGATGATATTTCCAATTATAAAATCATCGATAATTGAGTTCAATGATTAGATTTTACCTAATAGCTAGGGGAGTGATAGCTGAGAGAGTTAAGAAAATCTCACATTTTCAATTTATTTTATTTTTTTATTGTCTTTTTATTTATTTTATTTATTTAGTGTCTTTTTCTTCTGCAACACTGTCCTGTATAAAATCTTCAGTGATCTGTTGTGAGGTGTCAGCTCCTGGCAGAGACACATTAGAACTTCTTTACACATTTATATCTTGCAATGTATGATTTCTGCTAATTTCTAAGCTCACCCTGCTTTCACTCTGGATATAGGATTTGCCAAACATTTTTTAAGGAGTGTTTCTACTTTTAGTGACCTCAATATTCTACTTTGTGCAAAATTTCTATCTTTGGGCTTGTGATGTAGCTTGGTCTAGCATGCACAAGACTTTAGGTTCATTCTCCAGAACAGGGAAAGACAAAAAAAAAAAAAAAAAAAAAAGGCTATCTTTCTAGTAGATAGGAACTATTTGCACATAATTAATTGTTTCAAAGTGTTATCTGCTTAGTGTAGCTATTTCTTTCTCCATGCCTCTGTCTCCCCACTTCAGGGGAAATCCTTTATTTCTGGGTCTTAGTTATCTGTCTGAACTATGGGAGTAGAAACGTCTAGAGGCCAGGATCTCTATTATTTTATCTTTTTACCCTCCATAAAATATATCACAGTCTTTTATAAAGATTCAATTACTGGGTGGTGGTGGTGCATGCCTTTAATCCCAGCACTTGGGAGGCAGAGGCAGGCAGACTTCTGTGAGTTTAAGCCCAGCCTTATCTACAGAACTAGTTCCAGAACAGCGAAGGCTACACAAAGAAACCCTGCCTTGTAAAACAAAAGCAAAACAGGATTTAATTACTATCTTAAATATTTTCAATGTTGTCAAAAAGTCAGTTATATCTTTATATAAATATAAACTTTGATATATCTCTTATTTATTATTTCAAATTATTTGTATATTTATAGTATATTTACTAAAATATTTCTATAATTTTATGTTACTTTAATATTAATTAAATAATATTCGGTAATACCTTTATAAAATGTAAAATATTACCAGACAATAAAAATGTCAGAATCATTGTGCTGGATAGTTTTATATCTGCTTGACACAAGCTAAAATCATCTGAGAGGAGGAAATCTCAATTAAGCAAATGTCTAGTGAAGATCAGGCTGCAGGCATTACTGTAGGGGATTTTCTTAATTAGTGATTGATGGGGAAAGGCCCAGCCCTTTGTGGGTGGTGCCATCCTTAGGCTTATGGTCCTGGGTTCTATAACAAAGCAGGCTGGAAAGGCATGGGGATCACAGCTGTAAACAGCATCCATCCATGACCTCTGCATCAGCTTCTGGCTGTAAGTTTCTGCTCTGCTCGAGTTCCTGATTTCCTTCTATCTTCAATGATGAGGAAGTATAAGCCAAAAAACATTTTCTCCTTAAGTTACTTTGGCCATGGTGCCTTGCTTCAGCCATAGAAACCCAAACTAGGACAATTATTTTTTCACAGAATATATGCATTCTGATTATGGTTTCTTTTCCCTGTTCCTTCCAACCTCCCCTCCCATCCAGATATATACTCTTTCTGTCTTTCTTTAGAAAACAAAGAGGAATCTAAAGAATAATAATAAAATACAACCAGATAAAACAAAAACAAACAAATCAGAATAGGACAAAACAAACTGAAGGTAAAAAGTCAAAGAAAAAGTACAAGGAATGCAGGGCCCACTCTCCTGAGTGCTATAGCCAGTGAGGTGTCAGGGATGGCTCTATTACTCTCAGGCTTTTAAGGCCAATTCTCTGAACTACCATAGGAGGAGGGTATCACTCCCACACCCACAACACCTCATGGTAGAGAAGTGCTAAGGCCAGCACTTCAGTGCTTTTACACTTAGGGCAGCTAACCTGCACCCTTGTCCCCTCCACTAGGCTCAGAACTGTTGCCCAGGCTAGGTGCAGGCCCTGCTCTCCTGAGGGTGGAAGCTGGTGAGGGGCACCTTACCCATTCTCATGACTGCTCTCCTGACTGCCGCAGATGGTGAAGGGTGAGGGGTTATCATCCACGCCATCTCATGGCAGATGAGTTGGAGGGGTCATCTTTCCCTCCTTCATACCCTCAGGGCTGATTCACCCACACCGTCATCACCAGGAGCAGCTCTACTGTACTGCTCAGGTGAGATGTTGAGCCCGCTTGTGGCTGCGGCCATTGAGGGGGCCATTTCTTACTCTCATGACCCTGGGGCCAACTTTCCTGACCACTGTAGATGGTGAGGGGTCAGGGGTGAAGGCATCACTCCTACCTCACAGTAGACAAGTGGACTGCCCAGTTCACCTGTTCCCCCACCATCAGGGTCAGCTGTGGTCTGATATCTACTTAAGGTGCAGGGTCTGCTCTCCCATGTGCTATAGCTGGTGATAGGTAGAGCTAGCTGTCTGGAGATCATGACCCTGTGCCAGAAGTGGCTGGAGTGGGGGGGGCATGGCCTTGATTAGGGACATCCCCATGTCTGTAGTGGTTATATGAACCACAGACTTCAACATCAATCCCTGCAACCGGTGTAGCCATGAACTCAGACAAGGCCCTCAGCAACAACTCAGGCTGGGACATCACCATGGCCCCAGGTAGTAGAGCTGGTTACTTAAAACAGGCTAGTCCTCCCCACCTTCAACTCTCCAATTCCATCTCTCCTTAAAATTTTCAAGTTGCTCCATTTCTCTTTCTCTCCCATCTGACTATCATGTACTCTCACATTGTGGTGGCTGCTGCTGTAAGCTGGCCATGTGGCTAGTGGGCTCCTGGGTGACAGTCTCTGTCTGTGCTGCATGGCATGGCGGTAAAGTGGGTGTCTATGACCCACCTCTGCCATTAGCAGGAGGGCAGGTCTGTGGGTGGCATGGAGGCCCACAAGTATCTGTCTGTCTTCCTCCTTCTGCACTGCACTGCCTGAATTTTATTTGACTTTTATGCATCCTAGGCATAAGACAGCCTTAGCCTGCACGTCAGGCATCAAGCTAGAATGAACAAAGGACTACTATCTGCTCTGCCGCTTACTGATCTAAGAATACCCACCACCAAGATGTCTCTCTGCCCATTGCCATGGGAGTACTTTAAATTTTCATGTTATAAGTTTTTTATTTGCTTGGTTAGAATTATTTCAAGATATTTTATAATTTTTGAACAGTGTTATTTCCCTGATTTCTTTTGCAGTCCATTTGTCATTTCTATATAGGAAGGCTATTAAATTTTTGTTGTTTTTGTTAATTTTATATACAGCTTCTTTTCTGAAAATGGCTATCAACTGTAAGTTTTTTGTGTGTGCAAATAGAGAAATGTTGCCATATTCTAGTTTGTAACCCCTTGTTCTCATTCAGTTCTTTTATTGCTCTAGCTCAGACTTCAGGCAGTATACTGAATAGATATGGAGAGAATGGACACCCTTGTCTTGTCCCTGATTTCAATGGAATTGCTTTAAATTACTCTCCATGTAAGTTGATGTTGAGTATGGGATTGTTATAAACAGACTTTCTTATGCTGTGGTATTCCTTTTAATTCCTACCATCTATAGGTCATAAGGGCCTTTTCTACATCAAATGAGATGATTAGGTGGTTTTGGCTTTCAGTCTATTTGTATACAGATTATGCTTATCAATTTATGTGTGCTGAACCATCCAGGCACCGCTGGGATGACGCCTATGTGACTATGGTGAATAATCTTTTTGCTGTGTTCTTGTGTTCAGTTTTCAAGTACTTCATTGAGAATTTTTTATATGAGGAATTTGTGGTAATTCTTTTTCTTTATTGGGCCTTTTCATGGTTTAGGTATCAGAGTAATTGGGTATTAGGGTAACTGTGGTCTCTTAAAAAGAATTGAGCAACATTTCTTCTGTTTTTATTTTGGGGAATAATTTGGAGTATTGACATTAACTTTTCCTTGAAAGATTGGTAGAATTTTGTCCTAAAGCCACCTGGTCCTGGGATTTTTTGTTTGTTTGTTTGTTGACTTTTCATGACTGCGTCCATTTCACTAGGGATTATAACTCTGTTTAAATTGCTCATCTGATATTGATTTAACTTTGGTAGTGGCATATTGCAAAAATTATTCATTTATTTTAGATATTCCAGTTTGGTAACGAGTAGGTATTTAAAGTATGTCCTTATGATTTTCTGAGTTTCCTCAGTGTCTGTTATTATATCCCCCTTTTCACCTCTAATGTTGTTAATTTGTATATTCTCTCTCTACCTTTTATTTAATTTGGGTGTTTGCCAATCTTAGAGATTTTTCTCGAAGAACCAGTTTTGTGTTTTGTTAATTCCCTTATTTATTTATTTATTATTGTTTATTATTATTAGTTACATTTTATTAACTGTATCCCAGCTGTATTCTACTCCCTTATTCCCTCCAATCCCACCATCCCTCCCTCAGCTTCTCCCTGCCCCTTTCCAAGTCCACGGATTGGGGAGGACCTCCTCCCCTTTCGTGTTTTATCAGGTATCTTCAGGGCTGGCTGCAAAGTCCTTCTCTGTGGCCTAGCAGAACTGCTCCTCCCTTGGGGGGTGGGAAGTCAAAGAGCCTGCCATTGAGTTCCTGTCAGAGATAGTCCCTGTTCCCCTTACTATGGGAAACCATTGGTTATTGAGCTACCACGAGCTTCGTCCGAGTAAAGGTTCTAGGTTATATTCATACATGGTCCTTGGTTGGAGAAACAGTTTCAGAAAAAACCCCTGTGACCAGATATATTTTGTCCTTGTGGGGCTCCTATCCTTTCCCCGTCATACTAGCTCCCCTTCTGCTGAAGGTTTGGTTATGAGTCTTAGTATCTGTTTTGAAACGCTGCTTGATAGGGTCTTTCAGATGCCTTCTGCGGTAGACTCCTGTCATATGTCCTATGCACATCTCATTTGTCTTTCTAAGTGAGGATTGATCATCTTACCTCATGTCTGCTTTCTTGTTTATCTCCTTTAGGTGTATAGACTTCATTATGTTTATCATTTCTTGTAGGTCTATATAAGCGAGTATATACCATGTTTGTCTTTCTCCTTCTGGGATACTTCACTCAGAATGATCTTTTCTAGATTCCACCATTTGCTTGCAAATTTCATGATTTCCTCATTTTTAATTGCACAGTAGTATTTCATTGTGTAAAAATACCACACTTTCTCTATCCATTCCTCCATTGATGGACATCTGGGTTGTTTCCATGTTCTGACTATTACGAATAAAGCTGCTACAAACATGGTTGAGCAAATGTCCTTGTTGTGTACTTGAGCAAATTTTGGGTATATGGCTAGGAGTGGTATAGCTAGATCTTGAAGAAGCACTATTCCTAATTGTCTGAGTAAGCGCCAGATTGACTTCCAAAGTGGTTGTACTAGTTTACATTCCCACCAGCAATGGAGGAGGGTTCCCCTTTCTCCACAACCTCTCCAGCATGTGTTGTCACTTGAGTTTTTGATCTTGGCCATTCTGATGGGTGTAAGGTGAAACCTCAGGGTCATTGTGATTTGCATTTCGCTAATGGCTAATGACATTGAGCATTTCTTTAAGTATTTCTCTGCCATTCGATATTCCTCTATTGAGAATTCTCTATTTAGCTCTGTTCCCCATGCTTTTAATTGGATTACTTGGTATCTTACTTTTCAGCTTCTTTAGTTCTTTATATATACTGGATATTAGCCCTCTGTCAGATAAAGGGTTGGTGAAGATTCTTTCCCAATCTGTAGGCAGTTGTTTTGTTTTGATGATGGTGTCCTTTGCTTTACAGAAGCTTTTCAGCTTCATGAGGTCCCATTTATTGATTGTTGCTCTTAGAGCCTGTGCTGTTGGTGTTCTGTTCAGGAAGTTTTCTCCTGTGCCAATGAGTTCTAAGCTGTTCCCCACTTTTTTTTCTAACTGATTTAGAGTATCTGGTTTTATGTTGAGGTCTTTGATCCACTTGGACTTTAGTTTTGTGCAGGGTGATAAATATGGATCTATTTTCATTTTTCTGCATGTAGACATCCAGTTGGACCAGCACCATTTGTTAAAGATGCCGTTTTTTTTGTTTTGTTTTGTTTTTTTTTTTTTCCATTGAATGGATTTGGCCACTTTGTCAAAAATCAAGTATTCATAGGTGTGTGGGTTTATTTCTGGGTCTTCTATTCGGTTCCATTGATCCTCCTTTCTGTTTTTATGCCAATGCCATGCAGTTTTTATTACTATTACTCTGTAGAACAGCTTGAGATCGGGGATGGAGATACCTCCAGATGATCTGTTGTTCTACAGGATCGTTTTGGAGATTCTGGGCTTTTTGTTTCTCCATATGAAGCTGAGAATCTTTTTTCCAAGGTCTGTAAAGAACTGAGATGGTATTTTGATGGGAATTGCATTGAATCTGTAGATTGCTTTTGGCAGGATGGCCATTTTCACAATGTTAATCCTACCAATCCATGAGCATGGGAGATCTTTCCATCTTCTGATATCTTCTTCAATTTCTTTCTTCAGAGACTTGAAGTTTTTCTCAAACAGGTCTTTCACTTGCTTAGTTAGTGTTACTCCGAGGTACTTTATGTGGTTAGTGGATATTGTGAAGGGTGTTGTTTCCCTTATTTCTTTCTCGGCCCTTTTGTCTTTGGTATACAGGAGGGCTTCTGATTTTTTTGAGTTGATTTTGTATCCTGCCACTTTGCTGAAGGTGTTTATCAGCTGGAGGAGTTCTCTGGTCGAATTTTTGGGGTCGCTCATGTATACTATCATATCATCTGCGAAAAGTGACACTTTGACCTCTTCCTTTCCAATTTGTATCCCCTTGATTTCCTTTAATTTTCTTATTGTTCTTGCTAGGATTTCAAGTACTATGTTGAAGAGGTATGGAGAGTGGGCAGTCTTGTCTTGTTCCTGATTTAAGTGGGACTGATTTAAGTTTCTTTCCATTGAGTTTGATGTTGGTTATAGGCTTGCTATTTTTGCCTTTACTATGTTTAGATATGTACCTTGTATCCCTGATTTCTCCAAGACTTTAAACATGAATGGGTATTAGATTCTGTCAAATGCTTTTTCGGCATCTAAGGAGATAATCATATGATTTTTCTCCTTCAGTTTGTTTATGTGGTGGATTTCGTTGATGGATTTCCATTTGTTGAACCACCCTTGTAAGCCTGGGATGAAGCCAACTTGGTCATGGTGGATGGTATCTTTGATGTGTTTTTGGATTCAGTTTGCAAGAATTTTATTGAGTATTTTTACATCAAAGTTCATTAGAGAGATAGGTCTGAAGTTCTCTTTTTTTGTTGGGTCTTTTTGTGGTTTAGGTATCAAGGTGACTGTGGCTTCATATAATGAGTTTGGTAATGTTCCTTCTGTTTCTATTTTGTGGAATAGTTTGGAGAGAATTGGAGTTAGCACTTCTTTGAAGCTCTTGTAGAATTCTGCACTGAATCCATCTGGCCCTGGGCTTTTTTTTGGAGGGGAGACTGTTGATGACTACTTCAATTTCCTTGGGGGATATAGGACTATTCAATCTTTCTACCTGATCTTCACTTAATTTTGGTAAATGGAATCTATCAAGAAAATTGTCCATTTCTTTTAGATTTTCAAATTTTGTGGCATATAGGCTTTTGTAGTACAACCTAATTTGGATTTCCTCAGTGTCTGTAGTTATGTCCCCTTTTTCATTTCTGATTTTGCTGACTTGGATAGTTTCTCTCTGCCTTTTGGTTAGTTTGGCTAATGGTTTTTCTATCTTGTTGATATTTTCAAAGAACCAGCTCTTGGTTTCATTGATTCTTTGAATAGTTTTATTTGTTTCTAGTTGATTGATTTCTGCCCTGAGTTTGATTATTTCCAGCTGTCTGCTCCTCTTGGGTGCATTTGCTTCTTTTTTCTCTAGGGCTTTTAGTTGGGCCATTAAGTTGCTTGTATGAGATGTCACAAATTTTTTCTTGAAGGCACTTAGTGCTATGAATTTTCCTCTGAGCACTGCTTTCATTGTGTCTCATAAATTAGGGTATGTTGTACCTTCATTTTCATTGAATTCTAGGAAGTCTTTAATTTCTTTCTTTATTTCTTCCTAACCCAGCTGTCATTAAGCAGCAAGTTGTTCAGTCTCCATGTGCTTGTGAGCTTTTTTCTAATTCCGTTGTTGTTGAGGTCCAGCTTGATTCCCTGGTGGTCAGAAAGAATACAGGAAATTATTTCAATTTTCTTGTAGCTTTTGAGGCTTGCTTTTTGATCAACTATATGGTCTATTTTGGAGAAGGTTCCATGAGGTGCTGAAAAGAAGGTATACTCTTTTGAGTTTGGGTGGAAAGTTCTGTAGATGTCTATTAGGTCCATTTGGTTTAGGACTCTGTAAGTGACTTTATTTCTTTATTAGGTTTCTGTCTAGATGATCTGTCCCTTGGTGAAAGTGAGGTGTTGAAGTCTTCCACTATCAAGGTGTTTCAATTGATGTGTGATTTAAGTTTTAGTAATGTTTCCTTTATGAATGTAGGCACTGTTGTATTTGGGGCATAGTTGTTCAGAATTGTGATGTCCTCTTGGTGGATTTTCCCTTTGATGAGGATGTAATGTCCCTCCTCATCTTTTTTGATTAATTTTGGTTGAAAGTCTATTTTATTAGGTATTAGGATAGCTACCCCAGCTTGTTTTCTGTGTCTGTTTGCTTGAAAGACATTTTTCTAGCCCTTTTCTCTGAGATAGTGTTTATCTTTGTTGAGAGGTGCATTTCTTTGATGCAGCAGAATGTTGGATCCTTTTTCCGCACCCATTCTTTTAGTCTGTGTATTTTTTTGGAGAGTTGAGTCCATTGATGTTGATAGATAATAGTGACCAATAAATGTTAGTTTCTTTTGTATTGGAGTTGGTGTTCTTACTGTGTTTCATTGCTTCATTTCTTTTCATTTTTGTTGGGATATTATCTGTATGCCATGTTTTCTTGGGTGAAGTTTTCATTGGATTGGAGTTTTCCTTCTAGTATCTTCTGTAGGGCTGGTTTGCTGTGTAAATATTGCATAAATTTAGTTTTGTCATGGAATGTTTTGTTTTCTCCATCTATGTTGATTGAAAGGTTTGCAGACTATAGTAGTCTGGGTTGGCATCTGTGGTCTCTTAGAGTCTGCATGACACCTGTCCAGGTCCTTCTGGCTTTCATAGCTTCTGATGAGAAGTCTGGTGTGATTTTGATAGGTCTACCTTCATATGTTACTTGGCCTTTTTCCCTTGCTGCTTTTAATATCTCTTCTTTGTTCTATAGATTTAGTGTTTTGACTATGATGTGTCGTGATGTGTTTCTTTTCTGGTCTAGTGTATTTGGTGTTCTGTAGGCCTCTTGTATATTTATGGACATTTCTTTCTTTAAGTTGGGAAAATTTCCTTCTATGATTTTCTTGAAAATATTTTCTGGACCTTGGAGCCTGGAGTCTTCTTTTTCATCAATTCTTGTTATTCTTAGATTTCTTCTTTTCATGGCATCTTTGATTTCTTGGATATTTTGTATTGGGGACTTTTATGATTTGACTTTTTTCTTTGAGAGAAGTATCAATTTTTGCGATTGTATCTTTAGCTCCGGAGATTCTCTCTTCCATCTCTTGTATTCTGTTGGTGATGCTTACCTTTGTGGTTCCTGATCTTTTCTCCACGTTCTCCAGCTCAAGGGTTTTCTCAGTGTGTGTTTTCTTTATTGAGTCTAATTCTGTTTTCTTGCCTTGTACCATTTCAGTCATCTGTTTGATTGTGGATTCCTGTCTCTCTATGTTGGTCTCTATTTTTTTTTTTTTTTTTTTGTTCATTTCCTTTCTATATGCCACTAATTTTAACTCTACTTGTGCCTCTATTTGTTTGGCTATGTTTGCCTGTGTTTCTTTAAGAATTTTGTTTATTTCTTCTTTCTTTACCTCCAATTGCCTGGCCAAGTCTTTGAAAGATTTGTTCATTTCATCTTTAACTGACTGAATTTGCACGGTTATTGTTCTGAGAGAGTTGTTTGTTTCCTCTTTATGAGCCTCAAATAGTTGGGTAAGCATAGCTTTAAAGTCATTTTCCTGTGCTCTGATGAATTGGAGTATCCATCAATTTTGGGGGTTGTTAGTGACGTCATGGTGTTCTGATTTATGTTTGAAGTGTTCTTTTGCCTACCCCTAGCCATTGGGTTATCTGAAACCTTCCTTGTTTGTTTTTGGGTTCTGCAGTTCAGACTGGTACTGTCTCTCTGGCATCTGGAGAGTTCTTCAGGAAGCTGAGAGAGTTCCTGTGTCCTCAGCGTGTGCTAATGACTAGCTGTACCTGTTGGAGAAAAGTACGTAGGCGCAAATGGGGCAAATGCAGGTGTGCATGTGTGTGTGTGTGTGTGTGTGTGTGTGTTTGTGTATGTTTCTGTGTGTTTGTGTGTGTGTGTGTGTGTGTAAGTTTGTCTCGGGGGACAGAGTGATGGATAATGTTGAACCCTTGAGTGTATGGGAGGGGCTCTGCAGTCTATATGTCGCAGGCTCTAGTGATGATCGCAGCACAATTTCTGGCATTAACTGCCTTAACTCCTCAATTGGACCCACAGAGCAGGGCCTTCAATGTCCCAAGTGCCCCTCTGTTTCCCCAAGTGGGTATGTGGGTGGGAGGGGTTTGATACCTGGCTTCTGTTTTAGAAGGACCCTGGATTTGGAGCTCTGCAGATTCTCAAGGGTGCACTCACTCTCAGGCAGGTCACTTGGCAGGGATTGGGGTATCCGGGCTCTTTGCTCTCTGGTTTGGCCCTGCTTGTTTGATGTGATCTGCCAGCTCAGTGCTGCTGCCACTGCCAGGTTAGGAGGTACAGCTGCAGCTGGAGATCTCAAGGTGGTCTCATCAGTAGGGACTGGAGTAGGCTTTCTGTTCTCTGGTTTGGCCCTGGTTGGTCTTAAACTGGAGGGCTGATGTGCCCCGCCAGCTCAGTGCTGCTCCACTGCCAGGTTAGGAAGTCCTGCTGTATCTGGAGACTATGTTGCCAGTCCAGATGCTTTCTGGTAAGTCCTAGGAGCTCTCTACTGTGCTCTCCAAGCTTGGGAGGCCCAGCGTCTGGTGTGCCTAGCTTGTATGGCGTTTCTGCCTGGTTTGGGTGAGTACATAGAGTATTCTCTGTCCCTGTGGGGTTGGGCAGGCCTTACTGTCAGTGATTGCGATCCTGCAGAGCCAGTATGGCGGCTAGCAGACCTGGGACCCTGGGAGGATGGTGCCACTGGAGGGGTCTAGGACTCCGAGACCAGTACCCCTGGCAGTTGCCACTAAAGGGCTAGGAGCTCTGCCTCAGCTGCTGCAGATCCCAGGCAGTTAGGTCTGAGCTGAGAAAGATGAGTCCACTCTGCAGAGGAGGAGGGAGGTCTCAGAGAGGGGAGTGCCGGGAAATCAAAGGCTTGTTTCTGTCCTTCTCCAAACAAGACCCCAGGTGACCAGAGACCAAAGTTTTCACCTTCTGCTATGTTCTCTGTTGTTTAGAAAGCCTCACGGTTGTTTTCCTGGGTTCAGAGGTCCTTGCACTCACCAACTCAGATGTTCAGCTCTTCCACAGCTCAGAAGCTGTGTGTGCTAGTCGACATCTTGGCTCCTTATGTATTTATTTATTTATTTATTTATTTATCAGTCCTGAGTTTGGTTATTTCTTGATGTCTACTTCTTTTGGGTACTATTTATTCTTTTTGTTTCAGGTGTGCTATTAGTTAGTAGTATAAAACTTCTCCAACTTTTTCATGTAAGCAGTTGTATATTAGATGAGCCTTCATTGTGTCCCATAAATTTGGGTATGTTATGTGTTCATTTTCAGTCAATTCTAGAAAGCTTTAAATTTCTTTGTTAATTGCTGATTTTGTAAGGCTGGAGCTGAGGCAGTCTGCCACCCTAAATCCACTGCAGCAGATGCCCCAGGGTGAGACAATTCCAAGCCTCCTCTGTCCCAATCCACCCCAAACTGTCTTGATGCCCCACAAGCTGTGGTCTACCGCCCCTCCCCCATTGCGCAGCCAGGAACCCTAACTGCCCGCTGCATCCTCCAAGAGCTATGTTTAGCCGCCAGTTTAATACATAGTAGCAAGTGGTTCCCTGCCAGTTCCCTGCCAGTTCCTCTTCCAGCCTCAGGACAGTCAGCCCCTCCTTCCAGTCCTAGGGCTGTGGAGGCAGGAGACAAAATGGCATCAATGCCCGTGGGAGCTGTCCATGGTGACATTTCCTGTCTCAGCCTAAGGGAACCTTACACCTTTCCTGCCTCAGAATGCTTATGGACACTGCAAGGGGAGCTGGCCACAACAATGACAACTTTTCCTGCTTCACTCTGCTGCCTTCACAGTGAACTCTTTGAACATTTTGGATACTTTGTATAATTTATAACTCTTCAGGGCAGAAAGATGGCCAGACCTCTGTCTGAGGAGGCTTCAGCAGCCCAGTAAGACACATCCCGTATTACACAAATAACAAAATCCCACCAATCCCTGAGCAGGAAAGCCCACCAATCCCTGAGCTTCCCACAGCTCATGATTTGAAATCCCACCAATCCACACTCTAGAAAGCCTTGCTCCAGAAAGCTCCGCCCCCTAAGACTTTCTTTTTAAAGGCGGTGTTTGCCCCAGTTTCCCGCTGCGCCTCCTCCCCCCCCCCCCCCCCCCGCTAGAGTAGAAGCAGCTTCTCATGATTTGTCCCTCCTCTCCTGGATTAGTCCCTTCAATAAATCTCTTTTAAGATATTTTCTACCTGCTGTGACTAACTGGTAGAAGGAAGAAGAAGAAAAGAAAGAAGAAACAAAGAAGGAGAGGAGCTCAGGCTCCTCAGTTCATCCCTTGGGAGCTGCATCGTTTCTGTTGAATAAGTCTCCTCTTAGAGCTGTGAGGTTCCTGGGCTCCCATGTCTCAGGATACCCTTGGGACTCTGTCCCACCTCAGAGCTAGGATACCTTCCCAGTCTTATAGTTTTGGGTTTCCTGGACACCCTTCATCTGAGTACCAGAAGGCTGGACACCTTCTCACAGAATCAGGAATGCAGGCCAACAACCAACAACAAAAATAATAACAGACTTGACCCATTTTCCATGCAGTAGTGAGTTGTTCAGTTTCTGTTACTTTGTAAGCTTGTTGTTGTTTTCATTGTTGTTATCCAGTTTTAATCTGCGGTGGTCAAATAAGGTGCAGTGTGTTATTTTAAGTTTCTTGTATTTATTGAAACTTGATTTATGTCTAAGTGTGTAGTCTATTTTAAAGAAAGTTCCGTTAGAAGAAGGTATATTCTTTTGTGTTTGGATGAAATGTTCTGTAAATATCTATTAGGGACATTTGTTTTAATATGTCAGATCCAGCATTTATCTGCTTAGTTTTTGTATGGATAATCTATCTATTGGCAAGAGTAGGTATTAAAGTCTCCCACTATCAATGTGTGAGGGTCAATATGTTACTGAAGCTGTAGTAGTGTTTCTTTTACGAACTTGGATACTCTCTGTTTAGTGCATAGATGTTAGAATTGCAATATCATCTTGGTGCACCTTTCATTTGGGTATGTAGTGTCTCTCTCTTATGACTTGTTTTAGTTTAAAGTATACTTTGTCAGATATTACAATGACTATTTCAGCTTGCTTCTTAAGTTTGTTTGCTTGGAATAACTTTTTTCATCCTTTTTTCCTGAGTTACTATTAATCCTTAATGTTAATCTGTGTTTCTCAGATGCATTTGCAGGACAGATCTTGTTTTTGAACTCATTATATTAGTCTTCTTTTTGGATTTTTCTTTTGTTGAGTATGGAGTGTTCTTCCATATCTCTTCTTATTAGTTTAGCTTTGAAGTCTGTTTTGTCAGATATTAAAATGGCCATTCCAGCTTGTTTATTAGGTTTATTTGCTTGGAATATCTTTTCCAACCCTTTATCATGAGGTAAAGATGTGTTATGTGAGTTTATCGAATGCAGCTTAAGGACGGATACTGTTTATGCATGTCTTTTTATTGGAGAATTGAGACTGTTGATGTTAAGAGATATCAATGACTAATGATTATTGATTTCTGTTATTTTGTTATTGTTGGTGTGTGTGTTTCCTCTCTTTCGTTATTGCTGACCTGGGATTACTCATTCTCTGTGTTTTCGTGGGTGTCATTACCCTCTTTAGGTTGAATTGTCATTCCAGCACCTTTTGTAGGGCTGGATTTGTGGATAGATGTTGCTTGATTTTTTTTTTTATCATGGAATGTCTTATTTTCTCCATTTATGGTGATTAGAGTATAGTAGTCTGGGCTGGTATCTGTGATCTCTCAGAGTCTGCAGCACATCTGCCAGACCTTCTGGCTTTTAAGTCTCCTTTTAACACTGAGAAGTTAAGTCTGACTCTTCTTGGTCTACCATTATACTTGGTTCGTTTTCCTTGCAATTTTTCATATCCATTCTTTTAAAGCTTTTACAGGCTTTTAAAACTTATTTATTTTTTTGTGTATATTTTGTGTGCGTGTGTGTTGGTATTAGGTGCTAACAGGAATTTCTTTTCTAGTTCAGTCTATTTTATGTTCTTTATGCTCCTTGTACTTTGATAGGCTTTTTCTTCTTTAGGTTAGGAAGTTTTCTTGTGTTATTGAAAACATTTGACTTGGCTTTTGACATGTTTTTTTTTCCACCTTTCTCTGTTCCATTATTCATAGATTTGGTCTTTCATTGTGTCCCAAATTTTGGATATTTTGTGTCTGTATATTTTTAGATTTAATATTTTCTTTAACTGAGGTATCCATTTCTTCCATTTTGTCTGTAATGCGCTTTATTCACTTTTCCACTTTTTGTATTTGTTGTTGGGTTGCCTCTGAGGTTAATGTTCAGGTTCTTAAATTTTTTGTTTCAATTTTCCCCACAGTTTGGGCTTTCTTTGTTGAATATGTTTTCAGTTTTATGCCTTTGTAGTTATACTAATATGTAGAATCTAAGAACAGGAGTATAATGAATTAGGAGTGATAATGTAGAGATGTGTGGTTATTAAGGGTCAGGGATAGAGGGAAAGCACAGGAAGGACACTGAGCTATGGTTAAGAACAAAAATCTTTGGTGTTCTTTTGAGCAGTGCTATAACTAATGGTGAATTAGTGCACCATGAATTTCAGAAAACTGAAAGAAAGAAGTTTGAATGATTTCCTTATTAAGAGATATTTGAGGCAGTTAAGATAGTTGAGATGGTCAACTGGTTTAAACATTATATGATTATACATTATATGTGTGTGTATGTTCTCAAAACACCACAGGGTACTACAAAAATATGTATATTTCTGTTTGGTTGGTTTTCTTGTCAGTTTGGAGACAAATTTAAGTAAAGGCTTTGTTTTCTCCGCTGCTCTGGACTAGGATCATGGCCCCCCCGTTACTCTTTGTTGACCAGGTATGAACTCCTTCCTGTTTCAGGATAGGATATCTTTTTCAGTAGTATGCCTGAAACACACCTATCCAAAGGGTTAGTGACACAGAGCCTTTTATTGTGAGGGGGAAAGGGTGTAAGAGTCAAAACATGTTTCCCACTTGCTATTGGGATGATGAGGAAGAGTATATTGTATTTGGGGACAAATTCAGACTTGTGAGTTATTTTCTTTCTTCCTTTCATGCATTCTTCCTGAGATTGCTAAATGTGTACTTTTTTTGTCTGGCATTTAGGAAGTGTTTCCTGTGCAAACATGACTCACTCTTGCAGCATCTCCTACCAAGACCCCTGGGCTTTTTTCCAGAAAGCACCCATCCGATGTGTGGTACCCAGACTCCCTAGGGTGGGATACTTTTCACGCAAACTATTTCAGCCAAATTTTTATAGAGGTGCTCTGGAAATGAGACAGTTTCATTTCAGGAGTTGGATGGGGAAAGGGGAAAAAGCAAAGATATTTCTAGAACCCTTGTACTCTACCTAGAAACTCAGTGAGATAGTTTTAACAGATGATTCTGCGTCCAAGCACACTATGCAATGCATTTCCATGTTTGTTAATACCTGTTTAGTGAGTTTGTGTAAAATGAGACACTTAACTTCTGGTAGCTGTTTGTGATCGTTTGGTCAAGGCACATCTCGTGGTGGGCTATTTGTCTGTTGAGACAAGGGTTTTGCATTTACATTGTATTCATTTGTTTCTGTAAGGCTTTCACTCTAAATTTTAGAGAAAAATATATTGTATGTAAAATTTATGTGTACTATATTTTTTATTTATCTGTTTGAATAATATTTAGTAATGATAATAGAAGCTACTACAACAAGTGCATTAGGACCAGTGCTGGGCATGAGTTTTTCCTGTTCCTGTTAGCCATGCCTGAAGACTTTCCTTCACCTTATCATGGTGGCTGGTAGAAATGTGAGTTTTTCAAAACTCTTGAGTACAAACCTCCCTATGTCACTTTTTTACAAGCTATCTTCTTATCCCAAGTTCTACTCAGGGATGAATAAAATCGTTTGTGATGTTTACAAGGAAAATTAGCTATAATCCATATGAAACATTGTTTCAACAAAAATCTAAAAAATATCCTTTAATTTCAAAGTCATTAGAGAGTGGATTCTGCTCTGGGATGAGAAGGAGAAGATACCTTCCTAGAGAGTTGCTTTCTGTTGCTTCTCAGAACATTCTCTGGAGAAAGTGTATTTTAGATTGTCATGGATAGCTCAGCAGGGCAAGTTAGACACAATTCTAATGATCAGAATACATAAATTAAAAGGAAGTTCTTGGCTAGAATTAATTTCTCAAATCCTTCTTTTGGTTATTAAAAATACTTTTGCTTTCCTTCAAAGCTCTGCTTTTCATTTGACCCAGAGACCCATAAAATATTCATTTTATGTTTATGATATGGAATTTAGTTGCCACCATGAAAATAATTATGATATCAAGTATTAGGGCTGGGCAGATTTCCAGGCCCAAGGCAATTACTGGCTTCACCACAGCTCTGCCCCTACCCTCATCCTGCTACATCAACTCACCCAACCCTCCAGCCTTTAGTCAGTTTCATTCCTAGAATTTGTTGCTGTATCTTTAAATGTTTAGACACTATCTCTGGGTTATCAGTCAGCCTCTGTGTCAAGATTTCTGGGATTTCTCTCGGAATAAGGCAAAACAAGGCTGTCTGGGATATCTTTCAAGTAGGGAAGTTGTACCAGATGGACTCCTTAAAATCACTCCAGAAATTTTGCAGAGTGGCTGCATATACTGCTAAGAAAAAACATGAAGTTGAACAACATTTTTTGAGGACTAAGAGAAAAAGTTGGATGGAACAGGGAGTGAACCTTATCAAAGTCACTCTAGTACGAGGCTCACAGAGGAGGAAAACAATGGCTGCCGAGGTGTAATATTATTTGACTTTTCAGGAGAAATCTTAACAAATGTAACCCTTTGAATAATATATTTTCACAGTGTAATTAATAAGTTCATATCTTTTCCTGTCTGTACTGTTCTTGAACCTAGTACATTTGCACACATCCTTGATGTAGAATACTGGAAGTCCAGTCAGACTGCTAAATTCTTATTGGTGGTGCTATGTCTTAAGCCTTCTCTGCCTCTTCCTTGTGGGGTCCAGAGTAACCCACGTCTCCCATCATTTGAGGTGAGCAGGTAGAAAGTTGAGGTGAGTCAGTCCACAGAAAGATCTGGTCACATAAAGATGCTGGATATTTTAGTCCCTTCTAGAATATATTTGGGAAACCTGTGACCTCCTCCATGTTTCACAGACCATCCAAGTCACCACTACCAGCCAGATCAGACAAGACAAGCCTAGGGGGAGGGAAACTTTGGAAAAACCCTTCTTTCCTTCTTAAGTACATGGATTATTAGAATGACTATGTCCTCATCACTGTGGCAGAGGTAAGTCTCCTGGGAGGCTTCTAGTGTCTGACAGATAACCCGTATGGTTTTTTTTTGTTTTGTTTTGTTTTTTGTTTTTTTTTTTTGTTTTGTTTTTTTTTCCCCCAGATATCTGATTAGAGAGTCTGGGAAAGGTTAAATGGGGCTTGCTCTCACATACGAATTTTATTTGAGAAAATGACAGGTCTGGAATGAGATAGTAATCTGGGGCATGAGAAAAGTGCATAATTGTAGAACTGGGTCTTCCTTCCTTCCTTTTATTCTCATCTTCTCCTCCTCTTCCTCCTTCTTATCCTCCTCCTCCTCTTCCTTTTTGGTTTAAGTAAAAGTTAGGGGTTTAGGAATCTATTCTGCCCACAGGCTTGCCTTATTCAAGTAAACACAAAAGTCGGTCATTGATGGAGTCTTGGTTACATATAATTGTGGATTAACCAATGCTTGGAGTTCTCGGGATGAGATAGGGGAATCTGAAAAGGTCACTTCAGTGCTGAGAACGTTAAGTCTGTAAACTGAACTTTTGAAACTCACTGTTCTGAGGGGCACCATAAGAAAAGGCAGCAATAGGAACTCAGGAAACCAGATACAAGCATGACTTGAAGGGTCAGGTTTGCTATTTGAGAGAAGTTTGCCCAGAAGAGAGTTTCCTGAGGTACTGAGGATGGGCTGGAGCCCCAGAAAATATTTGTGGGAAGTGTCCATCACAATCTTTGTGTCTTTCTGAATATTTGTGCAGACCTGAGCTTTTATTATTAAAAAATTTACTCGATTTCCAGTTTGTCAAGCATTCTGTTAAAGATAATCTATACTTCCCCATCATGTGCTATATGGAAAATGATAAATTCTCGTTCTGAGAGTTTGAAATTGAGAGTTGCAGGGATTGAGCAGGGTGAGGGTTAAGACCCATATCCATGAGGAAGGGGGATGATTTGCTCCAGGAAGGTTGGCAGTTTAGAGGTAATTCTTAAGTGTAATGACCTCATTTCCACTGGGCCTTATGTCTGATGGTTAAAATCTAGGCAGGTACAACTTCAGTTAGGAAATCTGTACTGTAGCTGTGGCAATGCTTTCCCACAGGCAAGATGGCTGACAATTGTGGAAAAGAGTCTCAAATGGCAAAAATGTAGCTTTCGGCTGTTCCAGATAATTGCTGCTGGAGAGCTGATGCTTTTGCTGGAAGCTTATTTCAAGGGCAGATGCTACTGTGGAGCCAGAGTAATTTAGGCCTTAAGATTGGCTGTGCTCTGAAGCTGGACTACAGATGACTTCAGACTAAGAATTCCTTGGCCAAATTGGATGAAGCTTATCACACTTGAGGATATGCTTCATTCTCTCCTCAAGGAAGGACTTAGCTAATCAGTACTGTGCTAACAAGAGGCAAGTGCATCAAGTTGCACTACATCTTTCGCCCCAAGGAATTTTTTATTCCATGTTATTTGTCTTCCAGGATGGACTGCAAAGAATACTGGTGGGTAAAACTGCTTCAAAGTGAAGGTGCTTGGGTGAGGACACTTTGATACTCTAGTATAGAAGCCCAGGGAAAGTCATCACATTCTAAGCTTAGTGATAGCTTCTCTGCCC
This sequence comes from Meriones unguiculatus, assembly GCF_030254825.1. NCBI lineage: Eukaryota > Metazoa > Chordata > Mammalia > Rodentia > Muridae > Meriones > Meriones unguiculatus. Next base: position 36,738,462 of record NC_083357.1, on the reverse strand, counting down.
TAGCCCATTGCTCCCGAGCTCATGCTCAGCAATTTTTGCCTTCCATTCTCACTATGGAGACTTTCACAGGGTCTCACTCTATGTATGACATTGCTGTTAGTTATTAAAAAAGCATGAGGCTGGTCAGCTGATATTCTCTGCAAGAGGTTTATTAGGAAGGTATGGAGGAAGGGAGAAGCAGGACATGAAGAGATAGAGAGAAAAGGGAAAGGGTGCCCCGAAAGAGAGAGAGAGAAAGTAAGAGAGGAGAGTAAGAGAGTGTAAGAGTAGGAGAGAGAGAGACCACGTGTTGGGGTTGGCCCTTTAAGGGGCAAGGTAACCACGCTTTCCAGGTGTGGCCACTTGGCTGGTGACACATGATGACATCACAAGTTTGCTGGGTAACCCAGGAGCAGGTTGTGTTCCAAAATAATAACAATTAACACTACGGTCACCCCAGCTGTTGTCTGAACCTAGCAACACAGTACTGACACAGTAGTAACCTGTTGAATGGCAGACACACTCCAGTACTTCATAGGTGCTAGTTTATTTGTGCTAGCAGCACAATATGTGGTAACACTACTCTTATCTCCATTCTGCTGTGTTTAATACCAAGTTAGTTTAGCTCACTTGCCCAGTTGACCCTCTCTATGTTACCATGAGGTGAGCTAGTCTGAGCATGTGGTAGCAATCTGTTAAGATTGGTGAGAAACTTACATGTTTTTCTTAAATTTTAGAGGAGACTGAGGACAAATCATAGTGATGAGCAGTGTATAATTCTTTCCCACAGCCAGTGTAAGGATTCTGTATAGGCTAACAACCCTGTTGGTTCAACTCATGATGCTCATAGCCACCAATGTTAGGTTGTAGCTCATTATATTCCTCTCTCTTACCACTTTCCTGCCAGGAAAGAAAACAGTTTGGTCTTGAGTTCAGCCCTAAGGTACCTGAAGTTCAGGCTGGATACCTGGAGTATCATGTAGAGGAAAAAAAAATGGGGGCTTGAGTTTGGACTGAGGGAAATATCTATGTGGCTTATAGGCCTACCCAGGGCCAGGAGAGGCTGCAGCTACTGTCCCTAAGGGCAGGTTTTCAAATGTTTAATTTTATGAACTCTTAAAAAGCATTAAACTCTCCTGCAAGGCAGTCTTTGGGTACTGCTTATCACTGTTACACAGGCATTATTATTAATTTGCAGTGGCTGCCTTGGTATTACTGCATCACTGTTCTCCAAGCTAATGTGGAGCAGAAGCTTAATGGGTGAGAATGGAGAAGGGTCTTGTGCAGTTAATTTAAACATGCAACACTAAGGACTGTAGTTCTGTCCCTGCATTAGCAGTGAATATACTCATATCAGAGTGTGCTTACTGTGGGAACAGGTGATGTCTGTGGATGTATCTACCCATTATCTACTTAACACAAAGTGTTGTGTTCTATAAAAAGTGTGCTGGCCAGAGACAGCCAGTTTTCACACAACAGAAGATCTCACTGCTCCTATTAAAACTTAAAACTTTTAATACATCATTGATTTTCACACTGCTTGATGTGTACTTTCTCAGACTGAATATAAAGGGTCACTACAACCTACCAGTGACTTTAGAAAAATCAGTTCTTGTCTTGGAAATAGATGAGGTGGACAGCTGACCAAGAGAGCAGGAAATACAAGCCCAGCCAGGAGAGCTTCTGTATCAAACAGACTGAGGGGAGCTCATCTCTTTCCAGTGTTACATCTTAAGACTAACTTTCTGCAAAGGCAGTAAGTTCACCACCTTCTGTAACAATGCTGGGACCCTAGAACATAGATTCCTTTGAGTAGAAATCTATGGCACATTCCTCAGCCATCATACATCCAAACTGATTATGGCTCTCCTTCAGGACTACTCCCCATCCAACCCCCATGCCCACCATTCCTATTCTTTCCATATTCCATCTGGGGCTTCAACAATACTCAGTCAAATGCACAGATACGAAATGTGGAATTGGCATTTTTACCATAATTACATCTCAGTCAAACATCATTTTATGCAACTCACAAGTTTAAGAGAGGGTATTGATGAAGGTATTATATAGATCTTTGCTGGGCAGAAGGAGAAAGAAGTGGAAGGCAGGACTGAGAGAGAGAGAAAGAGAGAGAGAGAGAAAATTCTGGGAAGGTGAAGGAGGAAGGGCATTTTGTCCTTTTGACACAGAGGAAGACAGATGTGAATGTGGAATGCGGGGATAACTGGCCAAATGGCTGGATGAGGCAAGATGGACAGGTTAACTTAGATGAGCTAGTTGAGAGTCTGTCCAGCTAAGGCCTAAGCATTGAAATATTAAAAGGTCTTGGTGCCTTAATTTTTATGGTCTTACATTTTTCTTCACCAGGAGAAATAAGATGCCAGTCTTTAAGATTATGTCCCCTGGTGAAGAAAGACCTAAGCCTCAGGGAAGCCTTGGGACCATTATGTCTCCTGGTAAAGAAAGACCCAAGCCTCATGTTTTGTGTCTCTTGGCAAAATTTCTCTTTCTCCTCCCCAGACCCTCCCCACCCCCACCCCCTCACATAGGAAGTCCCGCCTTCCACTTCTCTCTCCCTCTGTCCAGCTAATTGGCCAATCAGATTTTTATTGACAATGCTACATCTACACAGCACACAAGGTATTTATTTACAAAACTCTACACACACAAAGCAATATGCCTCTATCAGAGGAGGCTCTGCCGCCTTCTGTGGCTGCATACCTAAGGCACGTGCTTCTTTTCCCTTTGAAGCCTGAGCTCATCTTCTGGGGCTTTATGGCTGTTGGCAAGAGGTCTTACTGCAATGGCTTACTTATATTATATTTCAGTAGGTATAATAATAATAATAATATCCTTATATTGTCATACTGAGAGTTTAAAGAGCAAATTTATGAAGATATTAGGATGCTATGATCAGTGAACACTCTTTGTCTAAATTTTATCTCTTTTATTGTCTCTCTGACTAGAAGGCCAGTTCTATAAGATAGAGACCTGGTACCTAGCATAAAGCAGATAGCTAGCAGGTACTTCACAAACATTTCAGGATACAACAGATGGCAAACACTGCACAAAAGTTAGAGGAGAGGAAATAAAAAAAGGCTGAGCAGTTCTGAACAGGTTTCAATTAGAGATGCTGTTCTCCCAGCCTTCCTCAAAGCAAGAATGTATCTGTCTGAGGTTTGAAGTTTTCTCAGGGTAAGTCTGGTCTAAACAAGGCTTCTCAGAGCTAGTTGCCTGTGAATCTTCCCTGTGGCCTGGAACATCAGCCGAGGAGCAAGGGACTAGATGAAAACTATGCAGTCATTGACAGTATAGAGAACAATAGGCCTGATAGAAATAAATCTTTGAAGAAGCCTGCCATAAATCTATTCAAATCAGCATCATGAAGGTAAAGGAAATAACTATAGTTCTGGCTTTTGTGTTTCTTAGTATTCACTCAAGAGGAACTTAATCTGATTGAGGTTTATTTTTTCCTATTTCTTTAAAAAAAAGTCATCTATCTCTGATAGTTCTAATGAAATTGTGAGTACCAGGTAACAATGCTGTTTGTATTTTCATGGGTCCAGAGTCAACCTGGAGTTCATGCAGGGATTCACTGGATATCTGGTTGGGAAGTAGGATCTAGTGCATATAGCAAGCAGCTAATAGTCCAGTCCATTCACTCTTCAAACAGGTTTCATTTATGTGAGTGTGGTACTCATTAAGGTAAAAGTTGATTTTCTCTTACAGGAAAACACAATGTAAGTCATGAGTTTCAGAAGACAAGACATACCAGGGGGACTTCCATAGTATTCATGGAGGGACTGTGAGATATTAACCCATGCCTGGGGAAGGACATGGAGATACAAAAGATAAACAACTTGCTACCATCCATGTAGAGCCCATAGCAATTAAGAGCATAAACCTGGAAGTTGGAGAGAAACGAGTGAGTGCAGTTTGGTGAGTTGCAAAAGTAGATGCACTCTGTGAAAACATTTCAAAAAAGGCTTATTACTGTGTTTAGGAATGATTGGCTAGATTTTAAAAGCTGTGATGCAATAGTGTGATTGTTGGGGTCTGGCTAAGATTCTGCTCACCCAGACTAATGTCCCATACTGGCACTCCCAGAAGCACTATCTCTGCAACATTTTCTCATATCCCCATTCGGTAGCTGCCATACTTTCTGGACTTGTTTCTTTTTCTTCCTGTAAACTGAGCTTGGTTTGGACCCCCAAAGAATGCACTTGAAGTTTCCACCCGGAAGACCCCACCCAAGGCTTGGTTTTAAATTCCATTTTATAAGCTGACACTGCCCAAATCTTAATTTCCTTCTTTTGCTTGTGCTAAGTGCACACATCTACTTGCATTTTTCCATGCTCCTGAAGTATTTTATGAAAACACCAAAGTTACCAGGAATATAGCATAAGCTTTATAACTACTCCCTATCTCTGCCCTAAAATTCTCTCAGGAAATGAGACAACTACCCCCTCAGTGAAGCTGAGTGGAAACAATGGTGCTTGCAAGTTTCCTTCCGCCCTCCAAGCCTCACTCTCATATACATAGTCTGTAGTCTGTCAATAAGTCTCATTTCCTCTCTCTCCAAATGCCCACAGCATCCTCCCTGCTCATCCTGTCTCGCTCAGACTGGCAACAGGACCTGGAGTGATTTCCGTGTTTCTAAGCCTTCACAGTAGAGTCCCCAGACAACTAACAGAGTGGCCTTTAAAAGGTATGCTCAGCAGTTGATGGAGAGAGTTCTGTCAGCGAGATTTTTGGCATGCAAACATGAACACCTGAGTTCAGATACCCAGCAACAACCTAAAAACTAGATACTACAGTATGCATCTACAACCTCAGTAATAGGGAGTGAAGGCACAGCAGAGTCAGGGTTTTCTCTGGGGCTCACAGGACAGCTTGCCTAGGCAAACCAATGAGTTGCAAGTGATAATTTCTATCTCAAAAAGTAAAGTGGAGAGTATCTGAGGAAGTGATCTAATATCAACCTTGGTCTCTACAGGCACACACAAACACACACATGTATATGCACCCTTGTGCACATGTGTGCATAAACATAAACATACAGACATATACAAATATACCATGGACACACACACACACATCATCACCATCATCATCATTTGGATTGTATTCCCAGGTCAGGAAACCATGCATTTCTATAATATTGTGTAGTCTCTGCATTTCCTTCCTAGAGTCCACGATTCAGCTTCTTGTGGTAATCTTTCTGTATTTTCTCTGCTCAGAGGGGATATAATATTGACTCAGAATTCCAAAACTTCCATTCTCCCATAAATGCCAAGACTCATATTTTATGCTTGTATTAAAACAGTTTGAGGGGTGAGCCAAAATGGTGACTAGCACACACAGTTTCTGAGCTGTGGAAGAGTTGAACACCTGAGTGGGTGAGTGGAAGGACTTCTGAAGCCAGGGAAATGATAGAGAGGTTTTCAAAATGACAAGGAACATCACACGAGGTGCGAACTTTGGTCTCAGGTCACACATGGACTTGTTTGGGGAAGGAGAGAAACGATCCTTTGATCTCCTGGCACTCCCCTTTCTCAGACCTCCCTCCTCCTCAGCACAGCCAGATCACCAATTCTGGCTCACCAATTCTCAGCTCAGAGGTCAGGGCCTGGGGTCTGCCATGGCTGAGGCAGAGCTTCTAGCCCCTTCGTGGCAACTGCCAGCTGTACCGGTCTTGGAGTCCCAGACCCACGGCACCATCCTCCCAGGATCCCAGGTCTGCTAGCCGCCATACTGACACCGGAGGGTTGCTCAGCCACTGACTATATGGCCTGCCCAATCCCTCAGTGACAGATAATATGCTATATACCCACCAAAGCCCAGCAGACCTGACATACAAACTAGACATACCAGGCGCTGGGCTTCCTAAGCTTGGAGAGCACAGTGGAGGGCACCCAAGACTTCCCAGAAGACATCTGAACCAGCATCCCAGTCTCCAGCTGCAGCTGGACTTCCTAACCTGGTGGCTGCAGCAGCACTGAACTGGCTGAGCACATCAGTTCTCCTGCATAAGACCAAGCAGGGCCAAACCAGAGAGCAGAGAGCCCGGATACCCCAATCCCTGCCGATGTGACCTGCTTGAGAATGAGTGTGCCCTTCCTTGAGTGTCTGCAGAGCCCCAAATCCAGGGTCCTTCTAAAATATAAGGCAGGCTTCAAACCCCTCCCACCCACATAGCCACTGTGGGAAACTTGGGACATTGAAGCCCCTGCTCTGCAGGTCCAACTGAGGAGTTAAGGCAGTTAATGCTGGGAATTGCGCAGCAACCATCACCAGTGCTAAATATACAGTGCATGCACAAATAACCATCTAGAAGGCAGAGCCCCTCCCACATACTCAAGTGTTCAACATTCTCTATCACTCTGTCCCTTGAGACACACTTCTACACATACTTACACACACACACACACACACACACACGTGCATGCATGTGAGCCTGCATTTGCCCTTCTCTGCCTGTGTACTTTCCTCTCACAGGTACAGATAGTGCACCGATGCACACGCTGAGGCCACAGGACCTCTCTCAGCCACCTGAAGAACTCTCCAGATGCCAGAGAGAGAGACAGTACCAGTTTGAACTGCAGAATCCAGAAACAAGCAGGGAAGGATTCAGATAAGCCAATGGCAGGGATAGGCGAAAGAACACATCCAGCATAACTCAGGACATCATGATTTCATCAGCAACCCCCCAAATTGATGGATACACCAATTCTGATAAAGCACAGGAAAATGACTTTAAAGCTATGCTTACCTAATTATTTGAGGCTCATAAAGAGGAAAGAAACAATTCTCTCAGAGCAATAGCCATGCAAATTCAGACAGTTAAAGATGAAATGAACAAATCTCTCAAAGATTTGGCCAGCAATTGGAGGCAAAGAAAGAGGAAATGGAAAAAATTCTTAAAGAAACACAGGCAAACATAGCCAAACAAATAGAGGCACAAGTAGAGATACAATTAATGCCATATAGAGAGGAAATGAACAACAAAATAGAGATCATCATAGAGAGACAGGAATCCATATTCAAACAGATGAAGGAATTGGTTCAAGGCAAAAAAACAGAATTAGACTCAATAAAGAAAACACAAACTGAGAAAACCCTTGAGCTGGAGAACTTAAAGAAAAGATCAGGAACCACAAAGATAAGCATCACCAACAGAATACAAGAAATGGAAGATAGAATCTCTGGTGCTGAAGATATACTTGCAAAAATTGATACTTCTTTCAAAGAAAAAATAAAATCAGAAAAGTCTTAAACACAAAATATCCAAGAAATCAAGGACTCAAGGAAAAGACAAAATCTAAGAATAATAGGAATTGATGAAAAACAACACTCCAGGCTCCAAGGTCCAGAAAATATTTTCAAGAAAATCATAGAAAAAAATTTTCTCAACTTAAAGAAAGAGATGTCCATAAATATACAAGAGGCCTACAGAACACCAAATACACTAGACCAGAAAAGAAACACATCACGACACATCATAGTCAAAACACTAAATCTATAGAACAAAGAAGAGATATTAAAAGCAGCAAGGGAAAAAGGCCAAGTAACATATGAAGGTAGACCTATCAAAATCACACCAGACTTCTCATCAGAAACTATGAAAGCCAGAAGGACCTGGGCAGGTGTCATGCAGACTCTAAGAGACCACAGATGCCAACCCAGACTACTATAGTCTGCAAACCTTTCAATCAACATAGATGGAGAAAACAAAACATTCCATGACAAAACTAAATTTATGCAATATTTACACAGCAAACCAGCCCTACGGAAGATACTAGAAGGAAAACTCCAATCCAATGAAAACAACTACACCCAAGAAAACATAGCACACACATAATATCCCAAAAAAATTTTAAAGAAATCAAGCAATGAAACATAGTAAGACCACTGACTCCAATACAAAAGAAACTAACATTTATTGGTCACTATTATCTATCAACATCAATGGACTCAACTCTCCAATAAAAATACACAGACTAACAGAATGGGTGTGGAAACGGGATCCAACATTCTGCTGCATCAAAGAAATGCACCTCTGCAATAGAGACAAACACTATCTCAGAGAAAAGGGCTAGAAAAATGTCTTTCAAGCGAACAGACACAGAAAACAAGCTGCGGTAGCTATCCTAATACCTAATAAAATAGACTTTCAACCAAAATTAATCAAAAAAGATGAGGAGGGGCACTACATTCTCATCAAAGGAGAAATCCACTAAGAGGACATCAAAATTCTGAACATCTGTGCCCCAAATACAAGAGTGCCTACATTCATAAAGGAAACATTACTAAAACTCAAATCACACATCAATCTCAACACCTTAATAGTGGAAGACTTCAACACTCCACTTTCATGAAGGGACAGATCATCTAGACAGAAGCCTAAAAAAGAAATAAAGGCACTTACAGGGGTCCTAAATCAAATGGACCTAATGGATGTCTACAGAACTTTTCACCCAAACTCAAAAGAGTATACCTTATTTTCAGCACCTCATGGAACCTTCTCCAAAATTTACCTACCATATAGTTGGTCACAAAGCAAGCCTCAACAGATCCAAGAAGATTGAAATAATTCCCTGTATTCTATCTGACCACCATGGACTAAAGCTGGACCTCAACAACAATGGAATTAGAAAAAAGCCTACAAGCACATGGAAATTGAACAACTTGCTATGCAATGATAGCTGGTTTAAGGAAGAAATAAAGAAAGAAATTAAAGACTTCCTAGAATTCAAAGAAAATGAAGGTACAACATACAATAATTTATAGGACACAATGAAAGCAGTGCTCAAAGGAAAATTCATAGCACTAAGTGCCTTCAAGAAGAAATTTGTGACATCTCATACAAGCAACTTAATGGCCCAACTGAAAGTCCTAGAGAAAAAAGAAGCAAATACAGCCAAGAGGAGCAGATGGCTGGAAATCAAACTCAGGGCTGAAATCAATCACCCTGGTGTTTGGTGTTCTGTAGGCCTCTTGTAGATTTATGGACATCTCTTTCTTTAAGTTGAGAAAATTTTCTTCTATGATTTTCTTGAAAATATTTTCCGGACCTTGGAGCCTGGAGTGTTGTTTTTCATCAATTCCTATTATTCTTAGATTTCCTTGAGTCCTTGATTTCTTGGATATTTTGTGTTTGGGACATTTCTGATTTTACTTTTTCTTTGAGGGAAGTATCAATTAGAAACAAAACGATTCAAAGAATCAAGGAAACCAAGAGCTGGTTCTTTGAGAAAAATCAACAAGATAGAAAAACCTTTTGCCAAACTAACTAAAAGGTAGAGAGAAACTATCCAAATCAGCAAAAACAGAAATGAAAAGGGGGATATAACTACAGACACTGAGGAAATCCAAACAATCATTAAGTCGTACTACAAAAGCCTATATGGCACAAAATTCGAAAATCTAAAAGAAATGGACAATTTTCCAGATAAAGTCCATCTACCAAAATTAAGTCAAGATCAGGTAGAAAGATTGAATAGTCCTATATCCCCCAAGGAAACTGAAGTAGTCATCAACAGTCTCCCCTCCAAAAAAAAAGCCCAGGGCCAGATGGATTCAGTGCAGAATTCTACAAGAGCTTCAAAGAAGTGCTAACACCAATTCTCTCCAAACTATTCCACAAAATACAAACAGAAGGAACATTACGAAACTCACTCTATGAAGCCACAGTCACCTTGATACATAAACCACACAAAGACCCAACAAAAAAAGAGAACTTCAGACCTATCTCTCTTATGAACATTGATGCAAAAATACTCAATAAAATCCTTGCAAACTGAATCCAAAACACATCAAAGGTATCATTCACCATGACCAAGTAAGCTTCATCCCATGCATACAAGGGTGGTTCACCATACGGAAATCCATCAATGTAATCCACCTCATAAACAAGCTGAAGGAGAAAAACAACATGATTATCACCTTAGATGCCGAATAAGCATTTGACAAAGTCCAACACCCATTCATGTTTAAAGTCTTGGAGAGATCAAGGATACAAGGCAAATACCTAAACATAATAAAGGTAATATACAGCAAGCCTATAGCCAACATCAATGGAGAGAAACTTAAATCAATCCCACTGAAATCAGGGACAAGACAAGGCTCCCCACTCTCTCCATATCTCTTCAATGTAGTGCTTGAAATCCTAGCTAAAAGCAATAAGACATCTAAAGGAGATCAAGATGATACAAATTGGAAAGGAAGAGGTCAAAGTGTCACTTTTCGCAGATGATGTGATAGTATACATGGGCGACCTCAAAAATTCAACCAGAGAACTCCTTCAGCTGGTAAACACCTTCAGCAAAGTGGCAGGATACAAAATCAACTCAAAAAAATCAGAAGCCCTCCTGTATACCAAAGACAAAAGGGCCAAGAAAGAACTCAGGGAAGCAATACCCTTCACAATAGCCACTAATAACATAAAGTACCTTGGGGTGACTCTAACCAAGCAAGTGAAAGACCTCTTTGAGAAAAACTTTAAGCCTCTGAAGAAAGAAATTGAAGAAAATATCAGAAGATGGAAAGATCTCACATGCTCATGGAGTGGTAGGATTAAAATAGTGAAAATGGCCATCCTGCCAAAAGCAATCTGCAGGTTCAACGCAATTGCCATCAAAATACCAACTCAGTTTTTTACGGACCTTGAAAGAAAGATTTTCATATGGAGAAATAAAAAACCCAGAATCTCCAAAAGGATCCTGTACAATAACAGATCATCTGGAGGTATCTCCATGACAGATCTCAAGCTGTTCTACAGAGCAATAGTAATAAAAACTACATGGTATGGCATAGAAACAGAAAGGAGGATCAATGGAACCGAATAGAAGACCCAGAAATAAACCCCCACACCTCTGAATACTTGATTTTTGACAAAGAAGCCAAAACCATTCAATGGAAAAAAGACAACATCTTCAACAAATGGTGCTGGTCCAACTGGATGTCTACATGCAGAAAAGTGAAAACAGATCTATATTAATCACCCTGCACAAAACTAAAGTCCAAGTGGATCAAAGACCTCAACATAAAACCAGATACTTTAAATCGTTTAGAAGAAAAAGTCGGGAAGACCCTAGAACTCATTGGCACAGGAGACAACTCTCTGAACAGAACACCATCAGCACAGGTCCTAAGAGCAACAATCAATAAATGGGACCTCATGAAACTGAAAAGCTTCTGTAAAGCAAAAGACAAAAGTCGTTAGAACAAAACTGCAACCTACAGCCTGGGAAAGGATCTTCAGCAACCCTGTAACTGACAGAAGGCTGATATCCAGCATATATAAAGAACTAAAGAGTTTAAAAGCAATAAATCAAGTTATTCCATTTAAAAATGGGGTACGCAGCTAAACAGATAATTCTCTGTAGAGGAATATAAAATGACAGAGAAACACTTAATGAGATGCTCAACATCCTTAGCCATCAAGGAAATGCAAATCAAATGACCATGAGATTTTAGCTTACACCCATCAGAATAGCTAAGATGAATAACTCAAGTGACAACACATGCTGGAGTGGTTGTGGAGAAAGGGGAACCCTCCTCTATTGCTGGTGGGAATGTAAACTGGTACAACCACTTTGGAAGTCCATCTGGTGCTTTCTCAGACAATTAGGAATAGTGCTTCTTCAAGATCCAGCTATACCACTCCTAGCCATATACCCAAAATTTGCTCAAGTACACAACAAGGACATTTGCTCAACCATGTTCGTAACAGCTTTATTTGTAATAGCCAGAACATGGAAACAACCAGATGTTCCTCAATGGAAGAATGGATACAGAAATTGTGGTATTTTTATACAATGGAATACTACTCAGCATTCAAAATGATGAAATCATGGAATTTGCAGGCAATTGATGGATCTAGAAAAGATCATTTGAGTGAGGTATCCCAGAAGGAGAAAGACACACATTGTATGTATTCACTCATAGAGTCCTATAAGATATGATAAACATAATGAAGTCTATACACCTAAAGAAGATAAACAAGAAAGAGGACCCGGGGTAAGATGATCAATCCTCATTTAGAAAGACAAATGGGAGGTGCATTGGGAGGTAGGAGAATAGAAGTAACAGGACAGGAGCCTACCGCAGAGGGCCCCTGAAAGACTACCTAGCAGTGTATAACAACTTTGGTTATAAGTCATACTAAGACTTATAACCAAACCTTCGTCAGAGTGCAGGGAATCATATGAAACAAGGGGGAGGTAGGATGACGTGGAAAGAATAGGAGCTCCACAAGGACTAAATATATTTGGGCACAGGGGTCTTTTCTAAGACTGACACTCCATCAAGGACCATGTATGGATATAACCTAGAACCTCTGCTCAGATGAAGCCATTGTGGCTCAGTAACCAATTGTTTTCTCATAGTAAGGGGAACAGGGACTATTTCTGACAGGAACTCAATGGCAAGCTCTTTGACCTACCCACCCCCCAAGGGAGGAGCCGTCCTTCTAGGCCACAGAGGATGACTTTGCAGCCAGTCCTGGAGATATCATAAAATACGGTCAGATGAAAGGGGAGGAGGTCCTCCCCAATCAGTCCCCTTGGAAAGGGGCAGGAAGGAGATGAGGGAGGGAGTGTGGGATTGGGAGGGAATGAGGGGGAGGTATACAGCTGGGGTACAGAGTTAATAAAGTGTAACTAATAATAAAATAAATAAATAAAAGAAAAAATCTAAAAAAAAACCAGTTTGACTAAGAATGACCTTCTAGGGGCTTATGCTCATATCTTTAAATACTTAGTCTCCAGTTGCTGGAATTCTTTTGAATGGATTAAGAGGTGTGGTCTTGTTGGAGGAGGTGTATTATGGTGAGTGGGATGGGGAGGGCTTTGGTGTCTGAAAAGCCCATGCAGTTCCCAGTTAGATCTCTCTGCATCATGCTTATGGCTCAGGATGTAAGCTTTTAGATACTTATCAGGTGCCATATCTGCCTGCTGCCATACTACTTGCCATAATGGTCATGATCTCACCCTCTGAAAATGTGATCCTTCATAAGTTCTCTTGGTCTATTTCTGTCTTTTCACAGAAACAGAAAAGTAACTAAGACAGGGATAAAAGGGATTTATTAGAGAGGCTCTGGTCTAGGTAGTTTGATAATGGCTGGCTGCTGATAGAAAAGACAAAAATTCTGTAGTTAAGTCTGCAATACAGAATGTCTCAGCATAGTCCCAATCTGGTGCTGGAATCCAGAGAATTCCTAAAGACATGCTGGTCTTCAGTCTATGTTGGAACCTCCAGCCCTAATACCAGAGAAGAAATGCCTCAGCAGCAGGATTTATGTAGCAACCAACGAGCATGAGAGGCAGCAGGCAAAAAGCAGAAACAAGCTTCCACCTTCCATATTCCATATTACAGAAAGGGTGGCCCAGATTGAGGCTCAGTCTTTCCACCTTAAATCATCCATCAGGAAAATATCTCACAGGCTTCCCAGATTCTTGAGTTTAGTTGATTCAGCTCTAGTCATTTTGACAATAATGGTTGGCTGACACAATTTCTAGAGCAGTAGTGATCAACCTGTGGATCACAACACCTTTGGGGGTCACATCAAGTATTCTGATTATTGGATATTTATTTACTTTATGACTCACAACAGTAGCAAAATTACAGTTCTGATGCAGCAACAAAATAATTTTATGATTGGAGTTCACCATAACATGAGAAACTATATCAAAGGTTGCAGCATTATGAAAGTTAAGAACTACTGCTCTAGAGCTTTGTTAGGAGCAGATAGTGTACATGAACTGGCACTCGGGACACTTTCCTGAGGTGGAATCTGGGCACCACCTCTGTGCTGGCAGGTTTTATGACAAGTTGACATAGGATAGACTCATTTAAAAAGGGTCTTCAATTGGAAAACATGTGACCACAAGATTGGCCTGTGTACAAGCCTGTGGGTAGTCTGTTGATTGATGATTGATGTGGGAGGGCTCAGTTCATTGTGGGCAGTAGTACCTCTGAGCTAGTGGTCTTAGGTTCTATAAGAAATCAGCTTGAGGAAGCCATGGAGAGCAAGCCAGTAAGCATCACTCCTCCATAACCTCTGTGTCAGTTCCTGCTTTCAAGTTCTAACCTTGAGAACATGCTTTTATTTTCCTTTATTATGATAGACTGTGATCCTGACATGTGAGATGAAGTAAATCCTTTCCTACCAAAGGTGCTTTGGTCATGATATTTCATCATAGGAATGGAAACCCTAAGATAAACCCTATGTAATTGTATGTGTGTATATACCATCTAGGGCCCACAGTGAGATCCTGGTGTTCCAGGAATATATTGCTAGCTTCTGATGTCATTGATAGCACAGGTAAGGAAAGAATGGAAAGATGATCATCACATGGGAGTGTTGGTTTTCTCTGATGAGCATCAGTAAGTCCTATTGACGAAACAAGCTAGAAACCCACCACGGAGGTCCTCTAAAATGCTCTGCCCTGCAGACTATCAAAGCAGATGCTGAGACTTATGGCCAACTGTTGGGCAGAGTGCATGGAATCTTATGTAAGAAGTGGGAAATAGTAAGATCTGGAGAGGACAGGAACCCCACAAGGAGAGCAACAGAACCAGAAAATTTGAACACAGGGGTCTTTCCAGAGACTCATATTCCAACCAAGTACCAGGCATGGAGATAACCTAGAACCCCTGCACAGATGTAGTTCATGGCAGTTTAGTGTCCAAGTGGGTACATAATAATGGGAAGAGGGATTGCCTCTGACATAATCTGATTGGCCTGCTCTTTGATCACCTCCCCCTGAGGGGGGAGCAGCCTTACCAGGCCACAGAAGATGACAGTGCAGCCACTCCTGATGTGATCTGATAGACTAAGATCAGAAGGAAAGAGAGCAGGACCTCCCTTATCAGTGGACTTGGGGAGGGGCATGTGTAAAAAAGGGGGAGGGAAGGTGAGACCAGAAGGGGAGGAGGGAGGGACTAATGGGGGGATACAAAGTAAATAAAGCGTAATTAATAAAATTAAATTAAATTAAAAAAAGAAAAAAAAAACAACCTGACAAAAGCAAATTTATGCTAGTCACAATTCAAGTCTACAATGACAAGAAAATCATGGTGCTAGGAGCTCCAAGTTGATCCCATTGCATCTCTAGTCAGGAAGCAGATGAGATGTGTGCTTATGATCACTTCACTTTCTCCACTTTATGTTATAACTTCAGCCTTGGGAATGGTGCTACATATAGTGGTAGGCTTGAACTATGTTCAGAACTTTTACTGTTTTTTTAATTGCTTTTTTATTTTACTGCTTTTTAAATTTTAAGTTGTTGAGTTTTAAGAATGCTTTAAAACTGTGAGTATACTTAACTAGAAATAAGACTTGAAAACATTTTCCCTCTAAGCTATTATTTACATCTTTACTACTTGATATTGTTTGTAATTGAAGCTGTTTATTTCTAAGGTACAGAAATGGCAGCATGGGTATTACTAACCTGCACTCCTGTGAGAAATAGCCTTGAACAATTACTAGAGTAGTGATGACTGACCATTTTGATATAGTTCTTTTAAAATATTGCTTAGCCTCACTCTTTTACTATCTCTTTATTTGATGTACGACATTTCCTAGAATTAAGACCTTCCATGTTAATTTTCTGACATGCATTTGGCATTTCAAATGATCTAAGAAGTGCCATCCTAATTATTTTGTAAAACTGAACTTTTTAGGTAATTAAAAAATGCCATAGAACTTCCACAGATTTTTTTCTGAAGGACCACTTGTCCTATATTTTAGTAAACGTTTGGGAATTAACAAGTTTGTACATTGTGAATAATATATATATATATATATATATATATATATATATATATATTTGCTTGGAATGAATATTGGTTTATAGCACAGTTCTCTGTAGGTTATAGTGGCTTAGATGACATTGAAAACAAGTGGTTCACACAGGCACACAACTTTGGTATCTACAATAATAATAAAAGGTTCCACTTAGATCCTTCTGTGTGACCAAAATACAAAACACTTTACATGAATTTTCCAACTTATTCCTCATCTTTATCTTATGCAGTAGTACTACTTCCAGGTTACAGTGGAGGGCACAGTGCTCAGTCCAGATACTTTGAACTTGAAACCAATAAACAGAGACTATTTGGATGTTGGGACATGTGATGGAGTCTTTTCAAAATGCCATTTAGACAAGAGGAGTACTTACATGATTGATGGGTTCATGAAATACCTACTGTGTTATTGATATGTTTATCCAGGTAGAGAAGTCCAGATTCACAGAACTAAAATTAATCCTGGAAATCACAAAAAATCACAAGTGTTCATCCACTTGTCAGAGTTTTGGAATCATGTAAAGATCTGATAAACAACAGTATATTCTGACCTTGCTCCAATCCAGTGCTGTAACCAGCATATGCCATGTAGTTGCAAGACTTACCTTGCTGCGAGAGATTCTGACTTAATGTGCTAAGGTGTAGAAACATTTTTCTTCTCTGTCTCTGTCTCTGTCTTCTCCCACCCTTTACCCCCCCCCCATTATCTCTGCATGTGTTGAGATAAGATTTCACTGTGTGGCCCAGGTTGGCTTTCAGCTCATTTTCCTGTATCAATTCCTTCTATGCTGGTGTTAAAGGTGTGTAATATCATGTTTTGCTGTAGTGTAGGAAAAATGTAAAGCTCCCAGATTACTAGTATAGAAGGTTGGGAACATTGATGTTCCCAACACACAGCTTACTTCTTATACTCTTATCTCTCCAGGTCATTTATTACCGATTATGTCAAATAAAGTTTGGATACTAAATTACCCATAAAAGCCTTCGCTGAAATACAAATTTTATTGTAAGGTTGGTGTTAATGGAAGACTTTGGGACCTCAAAGAGATGGAATCTCAGGTTTTAGCCCCCTGGAAAAATGCCCTTGAAGGAGGTTATGAGACCCAAAGCTCATTCTCTCTCCTTTTTTTTCACATTTCAGAACAAGCTGAATGGCTTTGCTCCATCATGCATTCTTGGCATGTGACCAGAGCAGTGAACTGAAACTTCCAAATTGTGAACTGAAACAAATGTTTGTTCTTTATACATGTATTATTACAAGTATTTTACCACATGGGACACTGAGCAGCACAGCTGGTTTTTCCAAAGTCCTTTGAAAGTTGACACACTTTCCCAGAATTATTGTCTAGTTTCTGACTTGAAGGTTTACAGTTGATAATGTATGAGATCACACTCACACTTACCAAGAGCATAGTACACCTGAGATGGGATGTTTATGTACATTTACATATAATTCTACTCATCTGACTACTATGTATTATTATAAATAGTGGGAATCTATTTTAAGTTGAGAGCAAACTGCTTTTCATTGACTATGGTCTCTCTTCAGGGTCTGCTGTATGGGATCTACTCTATGCTTCTTACCCTTCAGTTTAGGTGTTTACTCTTAGATAGCTCCCCATTTGAGCAAATTCATCATTTTAATGCTCACACATTCTTTTAATTCAATTATGGATTCCTTCATGAAAATGCATGTATCTTCCTCTTTTCTATCTCTAACAACATCCTCTGACCCCACTTCATGCTCCTCTTCATTTTCCTTCTAGTAAAGGGCTGAGGTTGTCATGTGTGTGTCCTGTTTCACTGTTCACCTAACTTCTTGGAAATTTGACTTAGGCAAAAGTGGCAGTTTCAGGCGCTGAACTTTGACCTCTGTGGAGTTCAGTGGTTTTTTTCATTCCCTTACTACTTCTACGATTTCTTTCAAAAGTGTTATTAGCCCTGTCCTGATGTTGCCTCATATTGTTAATTTTTCCATATGAACTCTGGCAAACTGCATGGTTTCCCAAATTTAAATTTGTATAGTTGTTTTTTAAACCCACAGTGAAGAGATTTCATTCACTTTCTCCACACACATCTTATTTCTTATACTCTTACCTCTCCAGGTCATTTATTACCTATGATGTCAAATAAAGTGTGGTCTAGCTCCAATGATCACACTCAGAACCTCTGTCTGAAGCATTAGCATTGCCAACTCAGGAACCTGGTGGTGGAGAACTCCAGCCCCTTGCTTTGGTGGCCTTTTGTATTGCTGTTCAGGTGTCACCCATTCCATGTTTCATATGTTTTCTTATGGGGTTATTTTAAAAATATTTCTTATGGGAGGAGGGGCAAGATGGCAGCGCTGGGATGACTCTCATTCTGAGCAGCAGCAGCAGGATCAGCACAGTGACCAGTAATCAGAACTCGCGGCCATAAAACACAGTCATTGTGTTTCCCAGGTGAGAGGATACCCCACGGTGGGGGGTTCAATCAGCTTTTAACTTACCCGGATAAACCGCAGAAGAGATCCCGGTTCCGCCAGATGCTTGGCTGCCGGCCGCCAGATGCTTGGCTGCCGGCCGCCAGCCCCAGCCCCAGCCCAGAGCCACAAGCCAGTGTCTCTGGTCACGGTCCCAGACTGAACCTTGCACACCACACTATCAGAGACTGGAATTTTCAGTCGAGAGATAACCCCAGGGTACAGGAAACGACTGGGACCAGCCTTAGGTCACCCAGACATCCCCTGGAAAAGACTCGGGTTCCACGGGCACCCCAGGAGCCAGCCCGGAGACAGAGCCGGGGACCCAGGTTCCAGCATTGAGCCCTACCTGCCTGCATGCCTGACTCGCCGCCTGAGATAGAACTATGGGCACCAGGGCACCAGCGAATGAGTTTCACTGTCTGGTGCAAACACACAGGGAGGGAAACGGCTGGTCTGACCTCAGAGCACTCAGCCAACACCCCCAAGCTGAAAAGGTCCCCGGAAAATTACCCAGCTTAGGGAGGCACCCAGGCTCCCAAAGGCCACAAAGGCAGACACAGGCAGTTTCTGTGCACCAGACAGCTGGCAGAGACTGAGCCGCCATCACACAGCTGTGCTCCAGGCACAGGTAGTTTCTGTGGCCAGCCAGCTGGCGGACACTGAGCAGTGTGCACCAGGGCAAAAAAAGACACTGGGAGTCCATGTCTCCAGAGAATCCACAGGGAAGGAAGGAAACTGTACTGACCTAAATCACCCAATCCTTCCCTAGAAAAAGTCTAGCAGACTAGTGGGGCCGAGGCACCAGCACTCAGCTGTGCTCCAGACACAGGCACAAACAGTTGCTGCTCGCCTGATGTCCAACTGGGTCACAGCACCTGATCATTAAATTTACAACAAGAAACCAGAAAAAGGGCAGCTGCCCTCAGGACTTCCCTGGGTGAGAGGAGAACCCTCTCGACTAACAAAGACCACAGTTACCACTCAGGTCTATATCCCTGAGGTGAGCAACTCCTGAAAAAACACCAGCCATCCAGGGACTGTACCCAAAAAGCTGAGAAGACATCCTTCAGGAAAAACCAGCTTTCTGAAAAGGGGATTCTCTCCACCACAGGATTCCCAGGAACCACCAGAAAATAACCCCAAATACCTAAGCTAGCACAATGGGTAGAGGCCAGTGTAAAAGCTCAAGCAACAAAAGACAGAGCAATATGGCATCTCCAGAACCCAGTTATACACAGGGTCAAGTAGCCCTGGACACCCCACCATAACTGAAATCCAAGAAGATGACCTAACAAGTATGCTCATGAAGATGATAACAGAGGAAACAAATAAGATTCGTAAAGACATAGAGGAAGATAAACTCAAACAGAATATTGCCATCCTTAAAGAAACAGAGGAAGCTGCAGCCAAACAGTTTATGGCCTTTAGAAAGGAAATGCTCAAAGCACTGAATGAAATGAAAGAAACAGAGTTGAAGGAAGTAAAAGAAAAACAGGAAAGTACAATCAGACAGGTGAAGGAAGTAAACAAAACAACTCAAGACCTGAAGATAGAATTGGAAAAATTAAAGAAAACACAAATGGAAGAAATAATGGAAAGGAAGAATCTAGGGAAGAAAACAGGAACTACAGAGGTAAGCATAACCAACAGACTACAAGAGATGGAAGAAAGAATCTCAGGTGTAGAAGATACAATGGAAGAAATCGATGTATCTGTCAAAGAAAATGTTAAATCCGAAAAATTCCTGACACAGACCGTCCAAGAAATTCAAGACAATATGAAAAGACAAAACCTAAGAATAATAGGTATAGAGGAAAAAGAAGACTCTCTTCTCAAAGGCCCAGAAAATATTTTCAACAAAATCATTGAAGAAAATTTCCCGAAGCTAAAGGAGAAGCCAATTAGAATACATGAGGCCTACAGAACACCCAACAAATTTGACCAGAAAAGAAAATCTTCTCTCCACATAATAATCAAAACAGTAAGTATATAGAACAAAGAAAAAATACTAAAAGCTGCAAGGGAAAAAGGCCAAGTAACATATAATGGCAAACCCATTAGAATCACACCTGACTTTTCAACAGAGACTATGAAAGCCAGAAGGGCCTGGACAGATATCATGCAGACCCTAAGAGAACACAGATGTCAGCCCAGGCTACTATACCTCGCAAAACTCTCAGTCCTCATAGATGGAGAAAACAAGATATTCAATGACAAAAACAAATTTCAACAATACCTACAAACAAATCCAGCATTACAGAAGACTCTAGAAGGGAAAATACAACCCAGGAAAACTAGCTACATTCAAGAAAACACAGGAAATAAATAACCTCACTTCAGTAAAACAAAAAGCAACTAAGCACACAACCTGATGACCACAGCCAACATCAAAATCAAGGGATCTAACAGCCTCTGGTCATTAATCTCTCTCAACATCAATGGACTCAACTCTCCAATAAAAAGACAAAGATTAACAGAGTGGATACGTAAACAAAACCCAGCAATCTGTTGCATACAAGAAACATACCTAAGACACAAAGATAGACATTACCTGAGGGTAAAGGGTTGGAAGAAGACTTTCCAAGCAAACGGACCCAAGAAGCAAGCAGGAGTAGCCATTCTAATATCTGATAAAATAGACTTTCAACCAAAATTAATAAAAAGAGACGGGGAAGGACACTTCATACTCATCAAGGGAAAATTCCACCAGGAAGACATCACAATCCTGAACATCTATGCCCCAAATACAAGGGCACCCACATTTGTGAAAGAAACATTGATAAAATTTAAAGCACATATAGATCCCCACACATTAATAGTGGGAGACTTCAACACCCCACTCTCAATAAAGGACAGGTCAACAAAACAGAAATTAAACAAAGAAACAATGTCTCTGACAGAGGTCATGAATCAAATGGACCTAACAGACATTTACAGAACTTTACACCCAAACACAAAACAATTTACCATCTTCTCAGCACCTCATGGAACCTTCTCCAAAATAGACCATATAGTGGGTCACAAAGCAAGCCTCAACAGATACAAGAAGATTGAAATAATCCCATGTATCTTGTCTGATCACCATGGAATAAAGCTGGACCTCAACAATAACAGAAATAACAAAAAGCCTACACACACATGGAAACTGAACAACTTGTTACTAAATAACAGCTGGGTCAGGGAAGAAATAAAGAAAGAAATTAAAGTCTTTCTAGAAATCAATGAAAATGAAGACACAACCTACCCGAACTTGTGGGACACAATGAAAGCAGGGCTAAGAGGAAAGTTCATAGCACTAAGTGCCTTCAAGAAGAAATTCGAGACAGCTCATTCAAGCACCCTAATGGCTCACTTAAAAACCCTAGAAAAAGAAAAAGTAGACACACCAAGAAGGAGTAGACGGCTGGAAATAATCAAACTCAGGGCTGAAATCAATCAATTGGAAACAAATAAAACAATTCAAAGAATCAATGAAACCAAGAGCTGGTTCTTTGAGAAAATCAACAAGATCGACAAACCCTTAGCCAGGCTAACTAAAAGGCAGAGAGACACCACCCAAATCAACAAAATCAGAAATGAAAAGGGGGATATAACTACAGACACTGAGGAAATCCAAACAATCATTAGGACTTACTTCAAAAGTCTATATGCCACAAAATTTGAAAATCTAAATGAAATGGACAATTTTCTTGATCGATTTGACTTACCAAAGCTGAATCAGGACCAGGTAAATCAAGTAAATAGACCTATATCCCCCAAAGAAATAGAAGGGGTCATCAAAAGTCTCCCATCCAAAAAAAGCACAGGACCAGATGGCTTCAGCGCAGAATTCTACCAGACCTTCAAAGAAGAGCTAACACCAATTCTCTTCAAACTATTCCACAAAATAGAAACAGAAGGAATATTACCAAATTCATTCTATGAAGCCACAGTCACCTTGGTACCTAAACCTCATGAAGACTCAACAAAGAAAGAGAATTTCCGGCCAATCTCCCTTATGAACACTGATGCAAAAATACTTAATAAAATACTTGCAAACAAAATCCAAGAACACATCAAAGATATTATCTACTGTGACAAAGTAGGCTTCATCCCAGGTATGCAGGGGTGGTTCAATATACGGAAATCGATCAATGTGATCCACCATATTAACAAACTGAAAGAAAAAAACCACATGATAATCTCCCTAGATGCTGAAAAAACATTTGACAAAATCCAACATCCATTCATGTTCAAAGTATTGGAGAGATCAGGGATACAAGGCACATATCTAAACATAGTAAAGGCGATATACAGCAAACCTATAGCCAACATCAAACTGAATGGAGAGAACCTTAAAGCAATCCCACTGAAATCAGGGATAAGACAAGGCTGCCCACTCTCTCCATATCTCTTCAACATAGTGCTGGAAGTCCTTGCTAGAGCAATAAGACAGTTGAAGGAGATCAAGGGGATACAAATTGGAAAGGAAGAAGTCAAATTATCACTATTTGCAGATGATATGATAGTATACGTGAGTGATCCCAAAGACTCTACCAGGGAACTCCTACAGCTGATAAACACCTTCAGCAAAGTGGCCAGATACAAAATTAACTCAAAAAAAATCAGTAGCCCTCCTGTATACAAAAGACAAAAGGGCTGAGAAAGAAATTAGGGAAACAACACCCTTCACAATAGCCACAAATGACATAAGGTACCTAGGAGTAACCCTAACCAAGGAAGTCAAAGACTTGTATGAAAAAAATTTGAAATCTCTGAAGAAAGAATTAGAAGAAGATATGAGAAGATGCAAAGATCTCCCATGCTCATGGCTTCGCAAGATTAACATATTAAAAATGGCCATCTTACCAAAAGCCATCTACAGATTCAATGCAATGTCCATCAAATTACCAACACAATTCTTTACAGACCTGGAAAGAAAAATTCTCAACTTCATATGGAATAACAAGAAACCCAGAATTGCTAAAACAATCCTCTACAATAAAAGATCTTCTGGAGGTATCTCCATCCCTGATCTTAAGTTGTACTATAGAGCAACAGTTTTAAAAACTGCATGGTACTGGCATAGAAACAGAATGGTGGATCAATGGAACCAAACAGAGGACCCAGAAAGAAACCCACACACTATGGACACCTGATATTTGACAAAGACACCAAAACCATACAATGGAAAAAAGATAGCATCTTCAACAAATGGTGCTGGTCCAACTGGATGTCGACATGTAGAAAAATGAAAATAGATCCATACTTGGCACCCTGCACAAAACTGAAGTCCAAGTGGATCAAAGACCTCAACATAAAACCAGACACGTTAAGTTGGCTTGAAAAAAAAAGTGGGAAATACCCCAGAACTCATTGGTACAGGAGAAAACTTCCTGAACAGAACACCAACAGCACAGGCTCTAAGAGCAACAATCAATAAATGGGACCTCATGAAACTGAAAAGCTTCTGTAAAGCAAAGGACACCATCATCAAAACAAAGCGACTGCCTACAGATTGGGAAAGAATCTTCACCAACCCTTTATCTGACAGAGGACTCATATCCAGTATATATAAAGAACTAAAGAAGCTGTAAAGCAGCAAACCAAGTAATCCACTTAAAAAATGGGGAACAGAGCTAAACAGAGAATTCTCTGTAGAGGAATACCGAATGGCAGAGAAGCACTTAAAGAAATGCTCAACCTCACTAGCCATTAGGGAATTGCAAATCAAAACAACCCTGAGATTTCACCTTACACCCATGAGAATGGCCAAGATCAAAAACTCAAGTGACAACACATGCTGGAGAGGTTGTGGAGAAAGGGGAACCCTCCTCCACTGCTGGTGGGAATGTAAACTTGTACAACCACTCTGGAAATCAATCTGGCGCTTTCTCAGACAACTAGGAATAGCGCTTCCTCAAGATCCAGCCATACCACTACTGGGCATATATCCAAAAGAGGCTCAAGTACACAAAAAGGACATTTGCTCAACCATGTGTGTAGCAGCTTTATTTGTAATAGCCAGAAGCTGGAAACAACCCAGATGCCCCTCAACTGAAGAATGGATGCAGAAATTGTGGTACATCTACACAATGGAATATTACTCAGCAATGAAAAATAAGGAAATCATGAAATTTGCAGGTAAATGGTGGGATCTGGAAAGGATCATCCTGAGTGAGTTGTCCCAGAAGCAAAAAGACACACATGGTATATACTCACTCATATAGACATACAACATAGGACAAACCCACTAAAACCTGTGCATCTAAAGAAACTAAGCAAGAGAGAGGACCCTAACTAAAATATCCAACCCCATCCGGAAAGGCAAAGAGGATGGACATCAGAAGAAGAACAGGAAACAACCTAGGAACCTACCACAGAGGGCCTCTGAAAGCCTCTGCCCTACAGACTATCAAAGCAGATGCTGAGCCTGATGGGCAACTGTTGGGCAGAGTGAATGGAATTCTATGTAAGAACTGGGAAATAGTAAGAGCTGGAGCGGACAGGGTCTCCACAAGGAGAGCAACAGAACAAGAAAATTTGAACACAGGGAACTTCCCAGAGACTCATAATCCAACCAAGGACTATTCTTGAAGATAACCCAGAACCCCTGCACAGATGTAGCCCAGGGCAGTTCAGAGTCCAATTGGGTTACATAGTAATGTGAAGAGGCACTGCCCCTGACATAATCTGATTGGCCTGCTCTTTGATCACCTCCCCCTGTGGGGGAGCAGCCTTACCAGACCATAGTAGAGGACAATGCAGCCACTTTTGATGTGAATTGATAGACTAAGATCAGAAAGGAGAGGAGAACCTCCCCTATCAGTGGACTTGGGGAGTGGCATGCAAGCAGAGGGAAGAGGGAGGGTGGGATTGGGAGGGAAAAAGGGAGGGGCTTATGGGGGATGCAGAATGAATAAAGTGTAATTGATGAAAAATTTAAAAAAAAAGGGAAAAAAATAATAACTAACAATTTCAAACATCCAGGTATCTGATATCATCATGCAGGTTAAATGGCCAAATGTTTCCAGAACCCATTGGGTACTTTTACATTATATAGACTCATTCTTAACCTCGGCTGCCCAGGGGCCTAATTGTCAGTAAAAGAAATTCATATTTCTGTTTTTTGTCATACTCTCTTCCCTTTATTTATCTATTACTTTGTGGTTAATTAAAATAAATATCCAATGTTCTAAAGGCAAAAAAAAAAAAGATTTATCAGTGATCCGCCTGGACTTGGGAAGAGGCATGCATGCAGAAAGGGGGGGTGGGTGGGACCAGGAGGGGAGGAGGGAGGGGTTTATGGGGGGATACAAAAGGAATAAAGTGTAATTAATAAAAGAAATAAAAAATTAAAAAATATTTCTTATAAGCTTTGATAGAATCCAGATATGCATACTTTATAATTACCAATTTACTCCATGTTAAGTAAGCTATTTTTCCCTCTAAAGCCATGTGTTGATCAATTTCCTTTAACTTCATCTTTCATCTCCATTATGTTTAAGGAGAGAGAGCATTGCTTTAGGATTTCTGTGTGGTTAGGGAGTGGTTAGGTTCAGAAACAGCACTTATTATACTCTCTTCTGTGTTCACATGTCATCTGCATAAAGCAGTATCTGTAAGTTATCTCTTTCTACTTAATAAATCATCCCAAGGTGTAGTATTTTTAAACAATAATATATTATTATGGCATATAATTTATAATATATTACATAGATATGCATTACACATACATAATACATATTATTAAATTAAAGGTAAATACATAAATTAATAAATTAATATATAATATATTGCATATATGTGTGTTATTACAATATATGTAATAGCAGATACATATATATGCATATATCAAATATATACATATTAAATATTACATATAGTTTCTAAGGGACTGGAAGTCAAAAGTGTCTTACCTAGATAGCTGGGACTTAGGGTGTCTTATGAGATTGAAATCAAGATACCAGCTGATCCAGGCCTAGTGGTGCAGACTTGCAATCTAAGCCACTCAGGAGGTTGATACAGTAGGGTTGCAAGTTCAAGGTCTGTTTGATATATAGAGCAAGACTGGTTTAGGAAGCTTAATGAGACCCTTGTCTTTACATAAATAGAGTAAGGGCTACAGAAGTGGCTAATTGGTAGACCCTAACCTAGCATGTTTAAGTGCACAAGAAAAATGTCAGCTTTGTTATAGTGAGTCTTCCAGTCTTATGAGGCAACTCTGGGCCTGTTCCTGCTCCTGAGGAAGTTCTTTCATGTGGCTGGTGGATGCACCTTTCACAGTGTATTTGAATGATCTCTAAACAAAACATTAGCTTCCCCCAAGGAGAGTGTCCCAGAAGACAAAAAGAAATCTACAAAAGCTTCAGTTCCTTTATGTTCTCTCCTCTGCTGTTACTGTTGCTTCATTCAGGTCACTCCAAGTAGACCAGTAGGCTTGGCCATCATGCAAAGGGAAGATAATTCTTCCAGTGGAAAGTGACAAAGGATAATGGAAGTATTGTGAAGTCAGTACACATCAGAATTTTATTTCTCAGGACAATGAAATATCTTTGACTTTGTGTATTTTTAAGACCCGCACTATTTAGGTTCTGATCTTGAAACCAAGATTATTTATTAACAACTAGAGAATTTAATCTGGTGCATAAAGCTCTCCCATGATTTCATATGTGTCCCATATACACATAGTCCTTCACCGTTTGGAGATCTTCCTTCCTTACATGTATGTTTACACTGGAATAGTAATGGGAGGCAAGCTTAGTATGGATTCAGCCCACTAAGGCTTTACACAAAGTATAAACTATGCCAAGAACAATGGTTTAAAAATCACCTTTATTTTCTCATTTCATTTATTTTTAAACAGATTGAGAGGTAGTTATGCTTGTTCTTTGACAGTTTGTTTATGTGTGTAATGTATTCTGGTTGCTCTTACCCCAAACCTTTTTTATATCTCATCTCTTGTCCAGCTCCTTCTTCTCTAATAGTCTCTTTCCACATTCACATATTTTTTGTTTTGGTTTGTGTCCCTCTGAGTTTGATGATGGCTTTGGAGCTTAATGGGCATCCCAATGGGGAAAACTCTGCAGGCATGTATTTCCACCCCAGGTACTCTCCTTTATAAATTCATGTTTTCATGGTTAGGATGCTGCTCATGAGGCTTCACCACTGGGAAATGACTTCCCATCATTGTGGCTCTTTTAGCAGGCACTGCATACACCTCACACACTGAAGTGATGTAGTAGTTCATTTCCATCAGGGTGATGTCCCCACTTGCTTGGCTGCTATACAGAAAACTTTGGCTTCTTACATACCAGTTTCATGTCACTATGTTATTGTAAACTCATATATACTTATTTTTCAGCTTGAATCATGATCCAATTTACTATATTCTGTTGTTCAACTTCCTAACAACCTTTCTAAGGTGTGGACACAGCCAGCATCATCTGGTGTATCTCCTAGTAGAATCTTTGTATCTTCAGAAAGCCCTCATTCTTTTCCTCAGAAAATTCTATGTGTGTCTACTGTTGGTACTTCCATTTCTGGCTTTTCAGCCAGCAGATCAAGGAAAAAAAATCTATGGTGCCAGGTATATAATATACAAATAATTATCTTAACATCATCCATAAATACATAACCCTTACAGTTTTTTTTTCTCTTTGTGCATCTGCAACCTCCCTACTCAAGTAAGAATCCAGCTTTTACTGTAGACCATTTACTGACTTAATTGCTTTATTCCTCTACACTTTTGTAACAGTGTCATAATCAACCCACAGGAATCCACCTTGTTAGCTAGAGTATTAGGACTATTTATTTTGCCTTTCATCCTATAAACTCCATTAATGTTTAAAGTTAATGTCTCATTCCTTCAGCTCCTTCCCTGAAATATTTGATTTCCTGGTAGATATCTGATTTAATGTATCACTTAAAAATACTTTGATGATGAATAAATAAAGAAATAAATGATAAATGATGAAAAATAGGAATAAAAGGCTGAACTTCAGAAGAAAATTAAGAGTTTTGTTCATTTTTTTAAATAATATTGATGGCTCAGTGTTTGAAAAGTTGATGTTTACTTTGCATTCATGAAACCGAGTTTGGGAAAAAAACTTCCATTACTATTTTAGTTTTCATAAGGTAAGAAACAGTTAAGTGTTTCTCCAAGTTGAACCAGAATTAGGAGGAATCTTGGGCTGGCTGGTGTATTGTGTTCCATGAGGCCGTCACTTGTGGGGGTCACAGTACAAAAGAGAAATTGATAGTGATTCTTGTTTTAGAAGAGAAAGAATGCATTTTATTGCTGGGGAGCCCTGTATGATGAATGTGACATAATAGTTCTTTCTGGTCAAGGACATTTATATTTTCTGAGTTGAAAAAATGTTTCAGTAAATCCCTTCAATACATCTCTTTCACCTGCCCACTTTAATAGAGTAAATCAGGCCTCCTAATTTAAATCTAGGAGGTTTTTGGAAGTGTCCTGGAGGAGTCAAGGCTCAGATACTCTTTTATGCACAACTGCTAGTGTATGAGGCAGTAGCATTTTCTAATCATGTACTAACCATGCTTGTTTCCCAGTATCATATTTTAATAAATAATTAATTTACTTTTTCTTCACTTTACATCCTAGTTGCAGCCCCATCCCTCCTCCCCTCCCATTCCTATCCTCCCTTCCTTCCCCATCTCTTTGCCTCTTCCTCAGACAAATGGAGCTCCCTTTCCCATCCACTCTTGCTCATCAAGTTGCAATCAGGACTGAACATGTCCTCTTCCCATGTGGCCTGGCAAGGCAGTCCTGCCAGGAGGACATGATCAAAAAGCTGGCAACTGAGTCTGTGTCCAATCAACATCATATTTTAATAGGATCTGTAGTCATTAATGGTGGAGAAGGGCTCACTATCCACCTTTCCAATGTCAGTGTTCATCCTGAGTGTTTGATTTCTGATTATATGGCAACATATATCTTAGGCTCCAGCAGTTTGAACTAGCATTTACTCAGGTGTCGATGGTGTTCATTGACTTTCCAACACCAGATATTTATTGTTAACTCTTACATTTTGAAGAATGTCATCCAATGCTTAATGTGAAATTTCCCAAGATTCCCTCTACCTAAAAGCCTACCTTTTACACTATGGATCAGAGTTGTATCAAATTGTTATTTGATTCACTTTTTTTTTCCTATAATTTGGCCATTATTCTTCTGGAAATGACTAAATATTGCCTCTGTGATCGTTACTGTGACATGCAGGGATCTGAGTGTTACAGAGCTTAAAGATTTTTGCTTTCTGGCGATGCTAGAAAAGTCCCAAGCTGTAGGTACTGAATGGTGACTGCTTGTTGTGGAGATAATTTCTTTCATGATAGACCTGGAGCTGGCTTGCTGTTGTCTATTGGATGAACGCCTGTCAAGTTAGAAGTCCCATAATGAGTTTTGTGCCATTGTTTGGAAAGGGGTTTGGTTGCCTGGACATTCTAATGTTTGATGCTTCATTGCATTGCTACCACTCCCACCCCTAATTCATTTTGACATGAGATGTGTAATAATCCCTTCTAAGTTTAATGATACATTTAGGGCCCTTTGTTTCTTAACTGACTTATTGCATTGAGAATTTCTAAAGGTCCCTAAGGAGTGAAGGAAAAAATCCTGGCACATTAAATATTAAATACATGTTTGTACATGTTAAATACTTTTATCCCGATAAGCTCCAAGTTAGGGTATAGATCCTCAGTGGAACCAGCATAGACTCCGAGGTGCATCATATTTTTGTAATAGAGAATATTATGCATAGAATATTATGCAAAGAATCTGCTCATAGCCTCCATTTTTCTTTTCTTTTTCCTTTTTTTGTCTTTTTGAAAAAAAATTCAGTTTATTTACTTTATATCCAAAGGGTGGTCTTTCCTTCCTTTCTTCCAGTGTTCTCCCTTCCTCCCTTTCCCATTTCCCTCTCCCTTTTCCCCCAAAAAAGAGGGTCTCAGGTTGGGCCAATTATTGATTGGATTTTCCACAAATCTTTGTACCGTCCTAATCTATGTACTTCTTGTAGGCAGAGTAATTTTTGGATTACAGGTTTGCTCAGTGGGTTGTTGTTCCTCTCCTTCCACTAGTCCTGCTTGGGTGGGAGGTGGTCACTTCAGTCTTCATGTGTTCCTGTGTTAGGAGTCTCAGCTAGAGTCACACCCATATCCTTCTAGGAGGACTACCCTGTCACAGGCCTCCAGCTTGACAAAGAAATGTCCCATCCTCAGTTTCCTTTTATGTTCCCAGTCCTCTTACCTCCTACTCCTATTCTGCCCACATCTGGTCCTTACCCCTGGTTCCCTCCCCATTCCGTCTCCTTCCCAGTTTTCTCTCTTCATCTACTTTTGCTGTGTATTCTATTTCCCCTTCTGAGTGACATTCCGGCACCCTCCCTTGGGACCTCCTTGTTATTTACCTTCGTAGGGTCTGTGGCTTGTAGTATGCTTATCCTGTACTATAAGTCTAATATCTGCTTATAAGTGAGTACAAACCATGTGGGTCTTTCTGGGTCCGGAATAATTCACTAGAGATGATCTTTTCTAGTTCCATCTATTTGTATGCAAATTTTATGATTTATTTGTTTTTAATAGCTGAGTAATGTTTCATTGTATAAATGTACCATGATTTCTCTCTCTCTCTCTCTCTCTATCTTTCTATCTATCATATTGGGTATATGCCCAGGAGTGATATAGCTGTGTCCTGATGTAGAACTAGTCCCAATTTTCTGCAAAAGTACCAGATGGATTTCCAGAGAGATTGTAAAAGTTTGCACTCCCACCAGCAATGGAGGAGTGTTCCCCTTTCTCCACATCCTCACCACCATGTGTTATCACTTGTGTTTTTGTGTTTTTGAAATGTAAAATGGAATCTTAGAGTAATTTTGATTTGCATTTCTTTGATGGCTAAGGATGCTGATCATTTCTTTAAATGTTTCTCACCATTTTCGATTCTTCAGTTGTGAATTATCAAGTAGCTCTGTACCCTAATTTTTAATTAGATTATTTGATTTGTTGATGTTTAATTTTTAAGTTCTTTGTGTATTTTAGATATTAACTCTCTGTCTGATGTAGATCTCTGTCTGGTGAAGATCTTTTTCCCAGTATGTAGGCTGCAGCTTTGTTCTATTGACAGTGTCCTTTCACTTACAGAAGCTTTTCATTTTCATGAGACCCATTTATTGATTGTTGATCCTAGAGCCTATGCTGTTGGTATTTTGTTCAGGAAGTTGTCTTTTATGTTACTGAGCTCCAGATTTTTCTCCATTTTGTCTTCTAATAGGTTTAAAGTCTCTGGTTTTATGTCAAGATCGTTGATCCACTTTGACTTGAGTTTTGTGCAGGGTAATGAATACCATTCTACTTGCATTTTTCTACATGCAGACATCCAGTTAGACCATTTGTTGAAGATGTTTTCTTTTCTTACATTGTGTGGTTTTGGCTTCTTTTCTGAAAATCAAGTGCCTGTAGGAGTGTGGTTTTATTTCTTGGTCTTCAATTCAGTTCTATTGATCACCTGTCTGTTAGCCAATACCATGTAGTTATTGTTACTATTGCTCTGTAGTATAACTTGAGATCAGAGATGTTGATATCACCAAAAGTTCTTTTACTGTACAGAATTGTTTTGGATATCCTGGATCTTTTATTTTTCCATATGAAATTAATGGGTGCTCTTGTAGGTCTGT
The DNA here is from genome assembly GCF_030254825.1 of Meriones unguiculatus. Taxonomy (NCBI): domain Eukaryota; kingdom Metazoa; phylum Chordata; class Mammalia; order Rodentia; family Muridae; genus Meriones; species Meriones unguiculatus. Next base: position 36,706,530 of record NC_083357.1, on the reverse strand, counting down.
AAAGAATTTAGTTGGAATTTTGATGGGAATTGCGTTGAATCTATAGATGGCTTTTGGCAGGATGGCTGTTTTTACTATGTTGATCCTACCAATCTATGAGCATGGGAGACCTTTACATCTTCTAAAATCTTTTATTTCTTTCTTCAAAGACTTAAAGTTCTTGTCATACAGGTCTTTCACTTGCTTGGTTAGAGTTATACCACGATATTTTATATTATTTGTTGCTATTGTGAAGGGTGTTGTTTTCCTAATTTCTTTCTCAGTCCTTTTATTGCTTGCATAAAGGAAAGCTACTGACTTTTTTGAGGTAATTTTGTATCCAGACACTTTGCTGAAGGTGTTTATCAGCCTGAGGAGTTCCCTGGTAGAATCTTGGGGATGACTTATGTTTGCTATCATATCACCTGTGAATAGCTATACTTTGACCTCTTCTTTTCTAATTTCTATGGCCTTGATCTCCTTTACTGGTCTTGTTGCTCTGGCTAGAACATCAAGTACTATAGTGAAGAGATATGGTGAGAGTGTGCAGCCTTGTCTTATTCCTGATTTTAGCAGGAATGCTTTAAGTTTCTCTCTAGTAACTTGATGTTAAGTATTGGCTTGTTGTATATTGCCTTTATTGTGTTTGGGTATGTGCCTTGAATCTCTGGTCTCTAAGGTTTTAAACATGAAGGGGTGTTAGATTTTGTCAAAGGCCTTTTAAACATTTAAGGAGATGATCATGTGACTTTTTCTTTCAGTTTGTTTATATGGTGGATTACATTGATGGATTTTTGTATGTTGAACCATCCCTGCATTCCTGGGTTAAAGCTTACTTTAGCATGGTGGATGATATATATTATTGATATGTTTCTGGATTCAATTTCTAAGTATTTTATTGAGTAATTTTCATCAATGATCATAAAGGATATTGGTCTGAAATTCTTTTTCTTTGTTGGGTCTTTGAGTGGGTTAGGTATCAGGGTAACTGTGGCCTCATAGAATGAGTTTGGAAATGTTCTTTCTGTTTCTATTTTGTGGAATAATTTGAGGAGTATTGGTGTTAGTTCTTTAATTCTCTCAGTTTCTGAGGGCAGTAAGATATTCAAATTTCCTCAAAGTTCCTGACCATCCTCCAACAACCACCAGTCCTTTCCAGTGAAAGCAAGAGGGGCATAGTCCAGCAACTTAATTCAAATCCATGTGAGCTTCATCCAGTCAAGTTGACTCCAAGAGTTCTGGCCAGAGCAGAGAAGGAGTTTTTTTGTTTTGTTTGTTTGTGTCTGTGGCTTCAACTGTGTAAAGGCATGGCTGGCATCTCCTCTTTTTCTCCTTGCTGCACTGTCACTGTTCCTAGTTATCTTGTCCATTATAGGTACTTTGCTCTATACTGGCTAATTTTGAGATACTCAGACTGGAATTTGCCATATTGGTCAAAGGAAGAGGGCAGATAATAGATTCTAAGTATTTCCTAGATCTTCAAATTTAGTTACTTTCACTCTTTGACAACAGCACTCCTAAGAGTCTTTAGTGTTCCAGTCATTGGCAAAACTGTCTCAGGTTGCCATTTCCTTGGAGCTGGCTTCATCTCTGTGACTCTGTGTCTATACTGAGAGTCACTGACATAATCTATGGTAAGGCTGTCAGAAGGCTTCTGTGTGGGAGAGCTCTGGAACCAGGACTCTACAGGAAGTTTTTGAGTTTATGTTCCACTCTACTTAATTCTATTACCATCTATCAAACTATTCATTTATTCAACAAATCTTTATTGAAAGCTTGCAAAATGTTCACAAAATGGAGCTGGTATGTTTTAAAATTAAGTTTTCTGCTATTAAATAAAAACTGATATAAATTTTGGAATGTTTCTTCATGTTCTATAAATGAGTACTAGTACCCAGCAGTTTTTCAGAAACTAAGACAAAACTATGTATAACTAGCTGTGTATGCCTTTTTGATAAAAATTATATGTCACGTCTAAGATATTTTCTAAGAATAAATTTTTCCTTATTTAAATATTTTATTTTATTTTAATATGTGTGGACACATGTATATTTGTGTGTACAGGTGCTCACAGAGGCCAAGAGGCTCTAGGTTCTTCTCAAGCTGAAGTAACAGGCAGTTCTGAGACATCTGATGAGTGCTAGGAATGAACTTGGGTCTTCTGGATAAGCTGTGGGCTCTTAAAACTGGATCCATATCTTTAGCACCTGAAATACATTTTCTGATAAACAAAAATCTATATCTCAAAATCTGTATTAAAACTTATTTCATATAAAATTTAGAATATTTCCATTTTGAGATACTTTTGCCTGCATTGTTATAGAACTAAGAGTGACTTAATAAGCTGGCTTGTTTGGCTAAGGGTATCTCTAGACAAAATGTGCAAGAACACCACTGCTTTCCCACCACAGCAAAATTATTTGGACAACTGAACCTGAAATAAAATGTTTTCAAACAAATTTAAATTTTTGCTTTCTCATTATTAGTTTTTTTTTCAGTTAACATACATAATAATGGGTTTATTATCACATTATCTTTTTATCAACATTTTGTTATTAAATTTATTTAATTTAATAATTTAGTCTGTACACAGTGATAAGTTTTGTTTTTTTTTTAATGCAGTTTATTCAGGAACCTTGAACAATCATCTGACCCTGGGGAAAGCCAGCCCACAGCTTAAATAGCCTCTGGGTAGCCAACCCCAGCATGCCACATGGGCAATGCAGATAGGTCCACATACATGGAAGCAAGCCAGATCCTCAGCCTTAGCCAAATGTGGAGTTGTTTGTGACAGAGAGCACTCACCATCGGGAAGGTGGAAAGGTGGAAGGCGGAAACCAGCTCCATCTTTAAGGTGTGGCATTACGCAGCTCTCTACAGTTCCCCCTTTTTGTTTTAGACGCATCAGGCAAGAGTAGAGGTCTGATCTCTGATATTAGAAATAAATTGGGACTTTGTACCGATGTTCATTTAGGTGTCATCTACCCAAAGAGCATCAGACCCATCAGATACCTTTTTCTCAGAGGCGGGACCTGGGGCATCAATCCGCATGCAATCAGACATGCTCTTCTCTGGGTCCAAAGCAGCTGACCCTGAGTGCAGTGCTTAGCCTCGCATCCTGAGCGTAACATTTTAGCTTTTTATGGTAGCCAACCATGCTTGGGGAGACTGTCCTGCTTCAATGTCTGTAAAGGCCTGAATGGTCATGGCTGCATTACGCTGTTGTGAGACTCTAATCTTGCATATATTCCACAGGCAAACCAAGGAAACCAACACCAGAAGGCCTTCTAATGCTCCCATGCCCGCCCATTCCTTCAGATGATTCATGGCTGCAGCAATCCATGATGATAATCCTGTGGCTAGTCCTGCGTCCACTCTGGTAGGATTTACCGTGACAATGGCCACTCTCAGCTGCTCCATCGTAGTATTGAATTCTCCAGTCCAATTACCTAAAATATAGCTAGACAATTGTTTAGACAGATTTGCAGCACAGGAAAATTCTCATGTTGTATGGTAGTGACACAAAGTCCAGCATACTTTCATTGACAGCCAAGTTGAGTGATATGCCATAGGGTATCAATTTGTTCCTGCATGAGGTCAATCTTCTGATTGAACACCATCAAGCCTCCTTTTAGTTGAGCATTAATTCCTTTTTGTACATCTAAGGCATGAGCTACATTGGCTAAAAGATTATTCAGGGTCTGAGCAGTCTGCACAGTATGACTCATGGCTAATGCAGCAGTGGTAGCTCCAACAGCCACCAATGAGATGGCAGTAACAATGGCGGCTGTAGTTCCAAGATCCCTTTTCTGTCTGAAGAGAGTCATAGCATGAGGGGCATCAACGGGCACAGGCACCCAGCGAGGCATGCGAGTAACCAGGGCATACCTAAATTTACTAGCATTCCAGCATTGGGCAAAAAAGCAAGTATCATTACCACAATTACTTGGCTCTATCTGGCTAATGATGAATTAAAATGGGGGATATAAACAAACAGGTGTGGGCTTATAGGAAAAATTATGAGAAGCCTTAACCCCCTCGTTGGAACATCCTGCATCAGTTCTAGAACTAGCAGTGGTGGTGTCCGAGGTCTGAGTAGGTTTAGGAGACCATTGCCCCCAGGGGCGAGACATGCTCCATGTAAATTGACTAACTCCATGATTTCCTCCACTTTTGAAAGTCATTTAAGGTTCTTAAATTATTTTTTATAAAGACTTTTTAAAGTATATCATATAATTTAACAAATTTATTCTAGTACCCTTCTCTTTCTCACTCTCTTCCCATCCTTTTCTCCCTCCCCTTTTCTCCCCTCCCCCTGCCTTCCTCTTTTCTGCTAGCTTAACTCTTCCATCTATGCATTTATATAGAATGTAGGATCCAGGAATGAGAGAATGTGCTATATTTGTCTTTCTGGTGTAGCTTATTTCACTCACTATATTGATCATTATTTGTGTCTATTTTCCATAAAATGGTATAACTTCCTCATTCTTTGTAGTTGAATAAACTCTGTTATGTGTATGCACCACATTTCCTTTATCAGTACATCTATTGACAGACACCTAGGGTGATTCTTCAACTTGACTATTGTGACTAATGTAGCAATAGATATGGATGGAGAAACTTTTTAAAAGATGTTTACATTTTCTTTTATTAAGAATTTTTTCTTTCTTTAGTTCAAGTAAACTGCAAAGAATTTCTTAATGAGGATTTGGAAGTAGATTGATTCTGTGATTTTGAAACAGAAAACATCAATGTCTATCCAGGAGACTATCTTTTCTGACAGAAGGATTTTTCTCCTTTCTTTTCAAGGCCTGGAATCTCTCTTAACTCAGATATTTATCATCTTTGCCACAGACATTCTTTGCTAGAGCTGATATTCATGCTTACACAAGACCTTACATTTGTAGAGTATTTGAATCTGCTGTTACTGACTTTCCAGATGGTTTCCTTTGCTTCCTTCAAGCAGAAGTAGTGGGTATGCTGGGGACATAATTCTTGCAACTGCTTCCTTCTGTCATCTATGCTCTAAGTTTTTAATGCCTGTTCTATTGGATTAGTCCAGAGGAATTGAAGAGGGGAATTACAAAACACCCTCACCCTAGGTGAGTCTATCTCATTTTAGCAAAAAATAAAAATAAAAGGAGGACGTGACCATACCATGTCGTGTAAGTGGTATGAACAAATGCTAAAGATTCTTGTGTTGTAGACTAACTGGCCTGTTCAACTTTTTCATATTGCAACATAACATTATTTGTCAAGTTTACATTCAAGAAATGCACAAGTTGAGGGGAAGGACAACAATGATTTTGTGTTGGACTACATTTATAGGTATCTGGGTATGTGGGGTGTGTGTTGTGGGTCATTCACACCTGGCAGAGTGTTATGCTAATATACACCAACTCCAATCTAAATTAGTGACTGAGTAAACATGCAGACACACAGCCTGACTAACAAATGACTCATTGTTATGGGATATTTAGGATCTGTGCTCTTCAATGGAGGTACTTAGTCACATGTAGTATGAGCCCTGGAAATATGGTCCATGTGGCTAAAAATAAGAAGTATTGGTTCTACTTAATAGTAGCTAATATAAATGTGAGTAACCACATGCAACAGCAGTCAATAAGCGGAAGAACAGCACTCGTGCAGTCTAGAAGGAATCAGATAGCCTTTGAGTCTGGCACCTTAGACCACTCGGCCACCCTGAAACATTGAGATAGCCTTTGAAATACTGAAAAATTCAAAACTGTAAGTCTACAAATTGGAGATAAGGTTTGGAATGGCCAATGATTTGTTACTGCATAAAATCACTCACCACAGTGTTTCAGGCAAACCATCCTATAATCTTTATACATAAAGGAGGGAAAGTAAAATGATAGGTAATGTATATTAATAAATTATATGGGTTGCATATTAATTGGTTTTCCATTGCTATGATAAAATGCTCAAGGCTGGATACTTTATAAATAAAAGAAGTTTATTTGCCTCACAACTTTGGAAGCTGAAAGTCTAGACAGCATGCTCCAGCTCTTGAGAGAGCCCATGCAGGGCATTGGCAGATAAATGAACATTGGGAAAAAGTAACCACAAAATGGCAGAAAACGCCAGAGAGCAGAAAAAGGACCAGGATCACTTCTTACATCAGCCTACTCTTTCTGGAACTGAGATCGACTAGGCTCATTCCTTATAACAATCCATTCTCCTGGGAACTGAGTCCTTAGAGCATTTAATCAGTCTTTTCAGAGCAACTTCTCAACAACCTATTAAAACATATCAGTACACCTAACCTTGGGCTCACCTATTAAAACATATCAGCAGAGTTGCTCTGAGACCAAGCATCCAGCACTTGTTCATTTGAGATACAACCCACATTCAAACTTAAGAGCTTATTTGTTATATGACATTTCTGAGCTACCTCTTATCACTTGAAAAAAGATTGTGTAATACTCTAACACTGAGGAAAACTAGGCAAATAAGCTACTGTGTCAATAATTCTCCCTGAGCCTTTTAGATTGATTTGTACATGTATATCCATAGCTTTAATTTTTTATTTTTAAATCTTTTAAAATTTATTTATTTATTTATTACAATGTATTTACTTTGCATCCTCTCTGCAGCACCCTCCCTGGTCTCCTTCCAGTCCCAACAACCCTCCCTATTTGCCACCTATGCCACTTCCCTTGTCCCCTGATAGGGGAGGACCTCCTCTCTTTCTAGCTGACCCTAGCCTATCAGGTCTTATCAAGGCTGGCTGCATCATCTTCCTCTGTGGCCTAGAAAGCCTGCAGCCCCTAGGGGAAGTTGACCAAAGAGCCAACCCCTGAGTTCATATCAGACATAACTCCTGTACCCTTACTAGGAAACCCACTTGGAAAGTAAACAGCCTATGGGCTTCCTCTGAACAGGGGGGCTGGGGTCTAAGTGCTTTCCATGCATGGTCCTTGGTTGGAGTATTGGTCTCTGCAGGGCCCTCTGGGCCCAGGTTTTTGGCTCTGTTGTTCTTGTGGAGTTCCTGCCTCCTACAGGCCTTTTTATCTGCCTCTTCTTCCATAAAGATTCCTGAACTCTGCCCAATGTTTGCCTATGAGTCTCAGTATCTCCTTTGATACCCTGATGGGTAGAGTCTTTCAGGGTCATCCTTGGAAGGCTCCTGTCTTCTTCCTTGTCTTCTCTTACTTCTGATATCTATCCTGTTTGCCCTTCTGAGTGAGGTTTCAACCTTTTCCCTAGGGTCCTCTTTGTTGTTTAGCTTCTTTAAACTATAGATTTTAGTGTGTTTATCCTATTTATTATTTTTTATTTTGTATTTTTGTTTGTCCTATTTTAAATGGTTAATATCCACTTAAAAGTGAGCATATACCATATGTTTCTTTCTGTTTATGGGTTACCTCACTCAAGATGATCTTTTCTACTTCCATCAATTTTCCTGCAAATTTTATGATTTCCTTGTTTTTAATGCTGAGTAGTAATCTACTGTGTAATGTTCCAAAATATCTGTATTCATTCCTCCCTTGAGGGACATCTAGGTTCTTTCCAGATTCTGGCTATTACAAATAAAGCTGCAATGAACATAGTTGAGCAAATGTCCTTATTGAATGGTGGGGCATCTTTTGGTTATATGCTGAGGAGTGGTCTTGAGGTATCATTATTCCTAATTTTCTGAGAAAGCACCAGATTGATTTCCAAAGTAGATGTACAAGGTTACATTCCTACCAGCAATGGAGGAGAGTTCCCCTTTCTCCACAATTTCTCCAGCATGTGTCATGCCTTGAATTTCTAATCTTGGCCATTCTGATGGGTGTGAGGTGGAATCTCAGGGTCATTTTCATTTTCCAGATGACTAAGGGTGTTTTATTTATTTATTTTTTTCACCTTTGAAGTTGCTAAATGTTTTTTTGTGTTTTTTTTTTAATTTCCTTTTTTAAATTAATTAGAGTTTATTCACTTTGTATCCCGCCTGTAGCTCCCTCTAACCTCCCCTTCCAAATCTATACTCCTTTCCTCTGTTCCACCCATACCCTATCCCGAGTCCACTGATAGGGGAGGTCTTTCTCTTCTTTCTTCTGATCCCAGTCTATGAGGTCTCATCAGGAGTGGCTGCATTGTTTTCCTCTGTGGCCTGATAAGGCTGCACCTCCCTGAGGGGAGGTAATTAAAAAAAAAACAAAAAACAAAAAACAAAAAAAAAAAAAAACAGGCCAATCAGTTCATGTCAGAGACAGTCCCTGTTCCCATTACTATGGAACCCACTTGGACACTGAGCTACCATGGGCTACATCTGTGCAGGGGTTCTAGGTTATCTTCAGGAAAAGTCCTTGGTTGGGGTATCACTCTCAGGAAAGACCCCTGTGCCCAGATTTTTGGGTTCTGTTTCTTACCTTGTGGAGCTCCTGCCGTTTCCAGGTCTTACTATTTCCCACTTCTTTCCTAAGATACCCTGCACCCCTGCACTCTTCCCAAAGTTTGGTTATAGGTCTCAGCATCTGCTTTGATACCCTGCTGGGTAGAGACTTTCAGAGGCCCTCTGTGATAGGCTCCTGTCCTGTTCCCTGTTTTCTCCCTCTTCTGATGTCCATCCTCTTTGCCTTTTTTAATGAGGATTGAGCATCTCACACAGAGTCCTTCTTGATTAGTTTCTGTAGGTGTGCAGATTTTAGTATGTTTGTCCTATATTATATGTCTAATATCCACTTATGAGTGAATATATACCCTGTGTGTCTTTCTGTTTCTGGGATACCTCACTCAGGATGACTCCTTCCAGATCCCTCCATTTGCCTGCAAATTTCATAATTTCCTTGTTTTTAATTGCTGAGTAATATTACATTGTGTAAATGTACCATAATTTTTGAGGGATATTGAGGGATATCTGGGTTGTTTCCGGATTCTGCCTAATATGAATAAAGCTGCATATTATGAATAAATATTCCTCTATAGAGAATTCTCTGTTTAGCTCCATACCCCATTTTTTAATTGGGTTACTTGATTTGTTGCTGTTTAACTTCTTGAGTTCTTTCTTTATTCTGGATATTAGTCCTCTGTCAGATATAGGGATGGTGAAGACCCATACCCTATCTATAGGCAGCCATTTTGTTCTGATAACAGTGTCCTTTGCTTTACAGAAACTTTTCAGTTTCATGAGGTCCCATTTATTGATTGTTGCTCTTAGAGCTTGTGCTGTTCACGCTCTGTTCTGGAAGTTGTCTTCTGTGCCAATGAGTTCAAGGCTCTTCCCCACTTTTTCTTCTAACAGATTTAGTGTGTCTGTTTTTATATTGAGTTCTTTGATCCAATTGGACTTTAGTTTTCTTGCAGGGTGATAAGGATGGATCTATTTGCATTTTTCTACATGTAGACATCCAGTTAGACCAACACCATTTATTGAAAATGCTATATTTTTTTCCATTGTATGATTTTGGTATCTTTGTGAAAAAATCAGGTATCCATAATTGTGTGGGTTTACTTCTGGGTCTTCTCTTCGATTCCATTGATCCACCACTCTGTTTCTAGGTGAGTACCACGTAGTTTTTACTACTCTTTCTCTATAGTATAGCTTGAGGTCAGGGATGGAGATACCTCCAGAACATCTTTTATTGTAGAGGATTGTTTTAGCAATTCTGGGTTTCTTGTTATTCCATATGAAGTTGAGAATTTTTCTTTCAGGGTCTGTTAAGAATTGTGTTGGTAATTTGATGGGAATTGCATTGAATCTGTAGATTGCTTTTGGTAAGATGGCCATTTTTACTATGTTAATCCTGCCAAGCCATAAGTATGGGAGATCTTTCCATCTTCTTCTAATTCTTTCTTCAGATACTGGAAATTTTTTCATACAAGTCTTTGACTTGCTTGGTTAGAGTCATACCAAGCTACATTATGTCCTTTGTGGCTATTGTGAAGGGTGTCGTTTCCCTAATTTCTTTCTTAGCCCTTTTGTCTTTTGCATACAGGAGGGCTACTAATATTTTTTAGTTAATTTGTATCCAGACACTTTGAAGGTGTTTATCAGCTGAAGGAGTTTCCTGGTAGAATTTTTGGGGTCACTCATGTATTCTATCATATCTGCAAATAGTGATACTTTGACTTCTTCCTTTCCAATTTGTATCCCTTTGATCTCCTTTAATTGTCTTATTGTTCTAGCAAGGACTTCAAGAACTATGTTGAAGAGAAATGGAGCAAGTGAGCATCCTTGCTTTGTCTCTGATTTCAGTGGGATTGCTTTAAGTTTCTCTCCGTTTAGTTTGATGTTGGCTATAGGCTTGCTGTATATTGCCTTTACAATGTTTAGGAATGTGCCTTGTATCCCTGATCTCTCCAAGACTTTAAACATGAATGGGTTTTGGATTTTTATCAAATGCTTTTTCAGCATCTAAGGAGATTATTATGTGTTTTTTTTCTCTCAGTTTGTTCATATGGTGGATCACAATGATGGATTTCTGTTATACTGAGCCACCCCTGTTTACCTGGGATGAAGCCTACTTGGTCATAGTGTATGACATCTTTGATGTGTTCTTGTATTCAGTTTGCAAGTGTTTTGTTGAGTATTTTTGCATCAATGTTCATAAGAGAGACTGGCCTGAAATTCTCTTTCTTTGCTGGGTCTTTGTGAGGTTCAGGTACCAAGGTGGTTGTGGCTTCATAGAATGAGTTTGGTAGTGTTCCTTCTGTTTCTATTTTGTAACATAGCTTGAAGAATATTGCTGTGTTAGCTCTTCTTTGAAGGTCTGGTAGAATTCTGTCCTGAAACCATCTGGCCCTGGGCTTTTTCTTTTCTTGTCTTTTTTTTTTTTTCCAGATGGGAGACTTTTGATAACAGCTTCTATTTCTTTAGGGGATATAGGACTATTTAATTGATTTACCTGGTCTTGGTTCAGTTTTGGTAAGTGGAATCGATCAAGAAAATTGTCCCTTTCATTTAGGTTTTCAAATTTTGTGTCATATAGGCTTTTTAAGTAAGACCTAATGATTATTTGGATTTCTTCAGTTTCTATCATTATGTCCCCCTTCTCATTTCTTATTTTGTTCCTTTCAATAGTGTCTCTCTGTCTTTTAATTAGTTTGGCTAACGGTTTGTCTATCTTGTTCATTTTTCTCAAAGAACCAGCTCTTAGTTTCATTGATTTTTTTAATTGTTTTATTTGTTTCTATTTATTTATTTCAGTCCTGAGTTTGATTATTTTTAGCTGTCTACTCCTCTTTTGTGTGTCTGCTTCTTTTTTTTTTTCCCATGGTTTTTAAGTGAACCATTAAGTTGCTTGAATGAGATGTTTTGAATTTCTTCTTGAAGGCACATAGTGCTATGAACTTTCCTCTTAGCACTGTTTTCATTGTATCCCATAAGTTTGGGTATATTGTGCCTTCATTTTCATTGAATTCTAGGAAGATTTTAATTTGTTTATTTCTTCCTTAACCCAGCTTTCATTGAGAAGCGAGTTGTTCAGTTTCCATGTGTGTGTAGACTTTATGCTATTTCTGTTTTTGTTGAGGTCCTTCTTTAGTCCATGTTGGTAAGATAAGATACAAGGGATTATTTCAATCTTCTTGACCTGTTGAGGCTTGCTTTGTGACCAACTATATGATCCATTTTGGAGAAGGTTACATGAGGTGCTGAGAAGAAGGTAAATTATTTTGTGTTTGGGTGAAAGGTTCTGTAGATATCTGTTGGGTCCATTTGATTCATGACCTTTGTTAGAGTCATTGTTTGTTTGTTAAATTTCTGTTTTGTTGACCTGTCCTTTGTTGAGAGTGGGATGTTAAAGTCTCCCACTCTTAATGTGTGGATATCTATGTGTGGTTTAAGTTTTATTAATGTTTCTTTTACAAATGTGGGTACCCTTCTATTTGGGGCATAGATGTTAAGGACTGTGATGTCATCCTGGTGGAGTTTCCCTTTCTTGAGCATTAAGTGTCCTTCCCCATCTCTTTTATTTAATTTTGATTTAAAGTCTATTTTATTAGATATTAGAATGGCTACTCCTTCTTGCTTCTTGGGTCCATTTGCTTGGAAAGCCGTCTTCCAGCCCTTTACTCTCAGGTCATGTCTATTTTTGTGACAGAGGTGTGCTTCTTGTACGCAACATATTTTTTGGTCTTGTTTACACATCCATTCTATTAGTCTGTGTCTCTTTATTGGAGAATTGAGTCCGTTGATATTGAGAAAGATTAATGACCAGTGGCTGTTAGATCCTTTGATTTTGATGTTGGCTATGGTAGTGAGTTTGTACACTTGGCTATTTTTAGTTTTGCTGTTGTGAAGTTATTTATTTCCTCTGTTCTACTTAGAGTAGTTAGTTTTCTTGGGTTGTATTTTTCCTTTTAATATCTTCTGTAATGCTGTTTTTGTGTGTAGGTATTGTTGAAATTTGTTTTTGTCATTGAATATCTTGTTTTTTTCCATTTATGAGGACTGAGAGTTTTGCTGGGTATAGTAGCCTGGGCTGACATCTATATTCTCTTACGATCTGCATGATATCAATCCAGGCCCTTCTGGCTTTCATAGTCTCTGTTGAGTAGTCATGTGTGAATCTGATGAGTTTGACATTCTATGTTACTTGGCCTTTTTCCCATGCAGCTTTTAGTATTTTTTCTTTGTTCTATAAAATTACTGTTTTGATTATTATGTTGCAGGAGGATTTTTTGTTGTTGTTGTCTAATTTATTAGGTGTTCTGTAGGTCTCTTTTATGCTTATAGGCCTATCCTTTAAATTGGGGATTTTTTTCTTAAATGATGTTGTTGCAAATATTTTCTGGGCCTTGTATGAGGGACTCTTCTTTTTCCTCTATTTCCTTTATTCTTAGGTTTTGTCTTTTCATGTTGTCTCGATTTCTTGGACGATTTGTGTCAGGAATGTTTTAGATTTATTATTTTCTTTGACATTTACATTGATTTCTTCCATTGTAGCTTCCAAACCTGAGATTCTTTCTTCCATCTCTTGTAGTCTGTTGGTTAGGCTTACTTCTGTAGTTCCTGTTTTCTTTCCTATATTTTTCCTCTCTATGTTAATTTCTGGTGCCTGCTGGAATTCTGGGGTGGGGAAAATCCCCTTGGCAGGGTTTTGAAGGAAGTCTGCAGTTCTGTATGGGATGGCAAGTAGAAGATGCAGGCACAGGTGTGTGGCTCTGCCTTGCTAGTGACTGGGCACCTGGGTGCCTGCAGGAACCCAGGAACCTTTCCTGAGAACTTTTCTGGGGGGAGGAGGAGTGTCAGCTGAGTGCCCTGTGGTCAGACATGCTATTCCCTACCCTGTAGAATTCCATCTGACAGAGAAACTCAGTCTCTGGGCCCTAGGGCCCTTAGTTCTGTCTGGGAAGGTGAGTTGGGAGCACGGGCATGACTCTGTGCTGGAGGCTGCACATCCTACTCTGGGCTGGTAGCTGGGAGCCCACTGCAACCCGTTCCTTTCCAGGGATTGTCTGGGTGACCTAAGGTCGGTCCTTATTGCTTCCTGCACCATGGGGTTTTCTCTCAACTGGAAATCTCAGTCTGTGGTGTTGTGGGGCCCACAGTTCAGTCTGGGAAGGTGATCAGAGAATGCTGGCCTATGGCTCTTGGCTGGCCACCCAGTGCCTGGTGGGACTGCGGAACCCTTCTGCAGTTTATTTTGGTGACCTGAAGCAGATGAAATCCCACCCCATGGGGTTTCCTCTCAACTTGGAAACACAATCACTGGTGTTTTAGGACCTAGAGATCCGTCTGCTGGTCACTGTGCAGATCTTGCTGTTCTGCTGATAAGAAGAGTGTCTTACCAGCACCACCATCTTGGATCTGAGCATTTCTTTTAGTGTTTCACTGCCATTTGATATTCCTCTGTTAAGAATTCTCTGTTTAGCTCTGTACCCCAGTTCTTAATTGGAATACTTTATTTGTTGGTGTTTAACTTCTTCAGTTTTTTATATATTCTAGATATTAGCCATCTGTCACATGTAGGATTGATGAAGAGCTTTTCTCAGTCTGTAGGTTGTTGGTTTGCTCTGATGACAGTGTCTTTTGCTTTACAGAAGCTTTTCAGTTTCATGAGGTCTCATTTATTGATTGATCTGAGAGCCTGTACTGTTGGTGTTTTGTTCAGAAATTTGTATCCAATGAGACTGCCAATGAGGTCAAGGCTTTTCCCCACTTTTTCTTCTAACAGATTTACTGTGTCTAGTTTTATGCTGAGGTCTTTGATCCACTTGGACTTTAACTTTGTGCAGGGTGATAAATAAGGGTCTATTTGGATTTTTCTACATGTAGACATCCAGTTAGACCAGCACTGTTTGCTGAAGTTGCTATCTTTCTTCCATTGTATGGTTTTGGCTTCTTTGTCAAAACTTAAGTTTCCATAGGTATGTTGGTTTATTTCAGGGTCTTCAGTTTGATTCCATTGATCCACCAGTCTGTATGCCAGTACCATGCCATTTTTAATACTGTTGCTCTATAGTACAGCTTGAGATCTGAGATGGAGATGCTTCCAGAAGATCTTTTATTGTAATGGATTGTTTTAGCTATTCTGGGTTTTTTGTTGTTGTTGTTTTTCCATATGAAATTGAGAATTGTTCTGTTAAAAATTTATGTTAGTATTTTTATGGAAATTGCATTGAATCTTTAGATTGCTTTTGGTAGCATTTGGATACAGTAGTAGAGGAAGATATGCTAGGTCCAGCAGTGGGCATCTTGGAAGTTGAGACCATTCTCTTCAGGGATTATCTAAATAGATGTATTTCTAAGTGCTTAAAGTGAGCACTTTCTTGGCACATTGGAAACTACTGCACTAAAAGTGGTGGGGATTCAACTCATCTCTACAACAAATGATAAGGGTTTTGAAGGTCTGTCCTGAACCACAGGCCTCCTGCTATCCTTGACATAGTCACAGAATTAAATGATATAAGAATGGTCAAAGGAGAGACTTCTGTGAAAATGTATACTGGAAAATAAAGAGCTGTTGAAATAGCTGTAGAGTCTGATTAAGGCCACTTTCCAAAATTCATGTCCAGTGGGACATTGCAGACAGTCTTTCCATTGAGAATACACAAGACACCTGTGTAGATATAGGTGATAAACTCTAAACAACAATGCGGTAGTTTGAAGAAAGAGTAAGTAACTGGTGAGAAATTGAACATGGTGGAATGCTATGCCTCTATGTAAAATCTGGTGAAGCAGTTAGTGTACAGCAAGCCTCATTAAGACAGTTAATCTTGCCAACAAGAGAAAAAGGCATCTTACTTCAATATCTAGTGGATGTTGGAGAATGGAAGGAATGTAGACATGGAGAATATGCTGCATTTGATTTTAGACCCAGGGCTCTCCCTCCTGTCATGACTTTTGAACAGTGTCCAATGGGTGGAAAATGCTTTCCATACATGAGGTGTAGAATCCTAATGTGAATACTATTGTGGAACTAAACAAACTGGTACCCAGAAGTAGTATCTCTGGATGTTAATCATGCAGAGAAGTGGTTTTCTGTTAGTTTTCTATGCCTCCTTTCTTAACCTTTAGTGCTGTGTGTTGTAACAATAAACAAGCACTCTGATGTGGTTGCATGAAGAGAAAGGGTTTCATTTGCTATTTAACTTTCATTCCCCTGTCCAAGACTATTTGTATGTTAAGCTATTTCTAAACTTTAAATCTGAATACAAATCTTATTTATTTGTTATTTACTTTATTCTTTGGCTTTTATTTATTTATTCATAAGTGTTTTATAAATAGTCACATCTCCTCATCATTCTGGGTCACATTGTTTTCTCTTTACATATATTTAGAAGTATGGAAAATGTCAACTATTCCAAAACAATGAACTGATTGTCAAAATGTCTCTGTGCTCATTTCTCTGTGGTCAGAAGCAGTCTATAAAATTAGTTGTTGTAGATTCAAATGGCTTTCTAAGGAGTTTTGTGCAAAAATAAGATAAAATAAAATTAAAGCTATGTATGACTGTCTCTTGTAATGACTTGGGACCCTATTTTAGTTCTTTGAAGCTGTTGACTTTTCTTCAATCTATTTTGGAACATGTAAACATTTTTAATGTAATAACTTGAATTAAAACTTTAAATGCAAATATTTCTCAGCTTTCTACAGCTTTTACATAAATCTTTATTGTGTAGCTTCCTTGTCTGAATCTTTCTGTGTCTCTGAACTTGAATAATGTTGGTTCCTGAAGAGTATCTCCCAGTAGGGAGTGTCAGCTTAGGCACAGGTTAGTGTCCTTGACCTGTTGAGAGTTGCTAGAAGTTCTATTACTATCAGCACCTTACATAACAGAACTCAACAGGTGACAAAAACTTCTAAAAATAATAACAAGGGATGAGGACATTGGAACATGTGCTATTTCCTAATATCCTGCTTTCTCTTCCTGGGCAACTGCAGGCCCTAGAAGCTACTGGCTAAGCCCAGTGTTTACTCATGCTACAACTCTCAGTAAGTTCTTTATGCAAGCCAGTGAACGTATTTCCTCACTCATCAATTTCCCCCTCCTTTTTGATCAAGGTACACAAAGTAAATCTCTGTCTAACCCAGTGGTTCTCAACTTTTGAGTTGTGTCCCCTTCAGAGGTCAAATGACCCTTACACAGGAGTCACCCAAGACCATCCTGTATATCAGATATTTATATTATGATTTATAACAGTAACAAAATTACAGTTATAAAGTAGTGACAAAAATACCTTTATAATTGGGTACAAAAAAAAACTATGTAGTTCTACAACATGAGAAACTATATTCAAGGGTTGCAGCATTAGGAAGGCTGAGAACCACAGGTTAGTTTAGACACTAAACCAACTTCTATACCTTGTGGCAGAGTAGCAGGCAGATCTCTGCACCCTTTCTTCTCTCTCATCCTATCATACTTCCCTTTTCTTGCAGTGAAAACTCCAAGTCATATGGATGTGGACTCTGACTCCTTTTTCTTTGCCAAGAGTCATATTATTGAGCAAGTGAGGAGAGTTGAGCCAAAACAAACCAAATGACTCCATAGCACATTGTGTGGTGCAGAGCTAGCACTTTGGATATTGTGTAATTAAAGCCATAATGAACATCACACAGAGAATTAGACAGCAGATTGTGACAGAAATAAATCTGCTTAGCTTTGAGAAGTTTTCCTTAAAAAGAAATATTTTGGTGCCAGAATGTGTTCAAGAGAAAAAGAGCCTGTGCCCCTGACACAGGAAGCAGATAACACCTGTCAGTAGAATTCAAACCACCTGCTTGGATGCCTCTGGGAATAAGTCTGCAGCTGGTGGTACAGTCTCCCACTTAAGGGCCATGCCTTCAGGCCATAGAGAAGGTTCAGAGTGGACAAAAGCCTTCACTACCTGGAGGATCTCAGCTATGGAATTCCTGTCAGATTGTGGAATGCTCCCTCAGGGTAAGCATGGCTACACACCCCATCTACACAATGTGGCTCTGCCCAGTACTTTCCTATTTTATGGGCTTACAATCTACATGGTGTCCTTGTTCCTCATATAAAAACAGTAGAACACAAGTCCTAGTACACTGAGTCTATTCCCCAGAAAGCAAACACTTTCCTGCAAACTCCATGCAAAAGAGAAGTGGAAATGCCAAAAAAAAAAAAAAGAGTCTTTCTGCTAGACTGCTCCACGCCGATGGAAGGCAGTGCTGTTATTCTTGGAAAAACCCTACATCAGTACCCTATAGGTGTTTGTCATCAGCATCCCTTTCATGTTATTTTAAACCTTTTCATGAATTCTGGAGTCCAAAAGAATCAAGTAGAATTGGCACAAGGATGGTACCTCATGTACGTTTTAGTCATAAAAAAGCCCCGCAAATAAACTGAAAATCTATTCCCACAGTTGCCTTTCTTTTGGAGAATTTCCAGGACAACTTTTGGAACAACTGACAAGTTGAAACTTACAAGAAGAATGAATATTGAAAATGTGTGGGAATGACCTTGGACTTCACACTATAAGGTCCTTACCCTGGGGATGGTGATAGAAAAGGTTAGGTTAGTTGATTAGAATTTATTTGCTCCTTCTCTTCTCCTCTTTACAAGTGTACTAAAACACATCCCTCTTTCTAATCAATGTATGGAATGCACATTTTATTACAAGAGTAGTTATTGAAAAGGCACATTGAAAATATCTGAATGGAAGTAGGATATTTGCACACACCATGTGCAAAGATTAAAAGGCAATGTCAGAAAGACTTCTCATGCTTCCCTTGTGCATTCTTTGTGTAAATGTGTGCCATATGTCAGGCTGTTTACAGAGAAAAAAAAAGATTTCTTTCTGAACCACACATCTGGTAGGCATGCCAAATCTGTCAGAAGATGGAGATGTGGGTCTTCCATGCGAACAAACTCCTATATTCGCTGATGAACCAGGAGCCATGAATGCCAGTAGCTCAGAGCTAAATATATTTCCAGAGAGGTCAAGAAAGGACCTGTCTTATAGCTCAAATGAGTCTCAGTTAGTTTGTGGAAGTGTTACCTGTGCTAAAGTATGAATGCCATTCCTAGAGTCCTGGAGAAAAATGGAGAGAAAGATAGTCTTAGGTGAGAAAGCCAACAACCCTACCAACATGACAGAAACATGGGATCTCAGAGTAAGACAGTGAACGGTATGCCAGAGAAACATGTGGCACCCAAATGGAAAGGGTCACCTATCACTGTGGAGGTTCTCAGTTCTAGCCTGAAGGCCACAGAAACTACGAGCATATTGCAATGCTATAAGGTTTCTGAGGGTCAGTGACGTATATAGTGGAACAAAAATGCTGGGTAATGGAAGGCACAGGACAAAGGCCCAGACCAGGAAGTGGAACTAGATAGGGGTGTTTGCCCTTCTTGGCACTGACTGACTCATACACAGTTACATGCAACAAAAATACATGCTTCATTCACACTCAAATATGGTTCTAAGATTGATAGATGAACTCCTACCACAGGACATCCATCCTAAATGTTTCTTTTCTCTTCATCACTGAGGTTTTGTGGAAGATGATTCAATGTGGGCCAGAGGAAGGAACTTTTCAATGTGTTGATATCTGTCCCACCTGGATCTCTTCCTCTCTGTCTCTGAAAGAGAAGCACCCACCCTTGCCAAGATAGACCACATCTGTGCTTTGCATATCATCCAACTTTCATCCAGGGCTTCCATATACCAGCTATCTCCTTTCCCTGCACATAATCCAGCACCATCAAGTTACCCTTGCATATAGAACTTTTACTAAACAATTGTAACCTTGATTGCAGCTCTCACAAACTGAAAAAAATTACTATATAATCAAGTTCTTAGCTAAGCACTTTGAATGCTTTTTTCCTTAATACTTCTTGAAATTGATTCTTCCAAGCATGTCCATTTTAAAATAAGGGAACCAGTTTTCAGTTTATGTAACTGGAAGAAAGCAAACAACTGCTCAGTGGTCCTACACAGGCTCTTAGCCACCACAGTTTTCAGTTTTCTCTTAGAATCATCAATAAGTATATCATGTTTCATAGTGAACCCCAGGGAGGCATGCATACCTGGCAGAGATTCCTCTAAATGAGGTTTACCTCTCAGCCAGGCTACCTGGACCTCTCTTATCTCAGTATTGGAGGTCTGAACTTACCCCACAGACCACTGGAATCCCACTAGCGCCCCAAGAAGACAATATATCCTAACTTCCCCTGACTCTTCACTTCAATATACCCTTAAATTGAATTTGCCTCCTACAAAGACAGTCCTACCATCCATCTGGTCTTTCAAGTCTGAAATCTGAGGTACCATACCATAAGAATTATTCACCAAACTACAATATCTAATCCCTTTTCTTGGTCTGGGCTCCATGCCCTCCACTACCCAACACTTTTGTTCCACTAGACAGGTCACTGACCTTAAGAAACTTCAGAGCATCACCATGTGCCTACAATTCCTGTGGGATTCAGAATAGATCTCAGAGCCTCTGCAGTGAGAGGGGGCTCTCCTCATTTGGGGTTCACATTTTTCTCTGGCACACCACTGCTTACTCTCATATTTCTGTCTAAACCCACTTATCTCATCCTAATACTTCTTCACCTTACAGACATCTTGGAGGCTCCAGGCAACATTTCTTTCCTGAGCTTGTAGGCATTTCTTGAACTTATTTTTACTCTTCTAGCTTTCCTTGGAACTTACTGGACATCAAGGGGCTGGCAATGCAGTTTCATAGCAAGACACATGTAGAACATGAACAAGGCCCTGGGGTCCACTCCTGGTACCACAAAACAATGACCTGTCCCTCTATTGTAGGTTGTGTATTCTGTTGAAGGCTAAAAATATAAAGCTACTTTTCCCAGGTAGGATTTTGGGAAAAGTGAAGGAAAAAGAATGAATACCAACGAACCAGTCTCTGGTCTTGATACTCAGTCATCCTCCTATCCAGAAGCACCTGGTTTAGCTGTCTAGTGGTTCAGAGGCTGGAGTGACAGTCAGTAAGGAAGAAAATGGCAACACCTACTGCCTTCATCCTATTACCAGTTTGAAAAAACAAAATAACATCTGAAGCATACTAAATATACGTGCTTCCCCAGATCTCCAGTACAACAATAAACCATTACAATTATATTAATCTGCTTTTTAATCGAACTATTTTCCAATTTTGCTAGCAATCATGAATGCAAGTTCTGTACATCATTTTAAATGTTCAGCTCATTTGTGGAATTATTCTATTTACATATTTGTATATTAGTCTTACATGTTCATAAAATAAAATCTTGGCCATTGTAAAAAAAAATAAAATCATGAAAAATAAAATTTTATTTTCAAAATCTACAATACCATTAATTTTTTTTTTCAGTTTATAGACCTGTGTGTGTGGTTTTTTTTTTTTTTGTTTGTTTGTTTTTTTTTTTGTTTTGTTTTTTGCTTTGTTCTGGAGATGGATTTTGTTTTTACTTGTGGAATAAACACTGTTGGGAGAAATTTGTCATGGGTGTCACTGGAGCACATCAGAGAAGAGCTACATCTGGGACGTTGGCATTGTCACACACACTGAGGCTGCTAGCTCTGGTGTGAGGAAGGAGCATGCTGTGCTTTGTATCATCACAAGCTCTAGGGGAGATAGAAGTGGGAAATTTTGTACCTGGACTGTATCCCCAAAGCTCCTGTGTTGGAAGTTTTATTTTATACCAGCCTGTGATCTAATTGGGAAGTAATGTAATATTTCAGAGGTGGAGCCTAATAAGATGAGCTTAGGTAGCTGGGGCATGCCCTGAAGGTGGATTCTGAAATAGTCTCTCTGCTATGACCTCTCTTTTTCTCACCCACCAGAATGTAACCAACCTTCTTTGCTGTGTGCCCACAGTATATTTGTGCCATAATTCATTCAATGTAGGGGTCCAAATAGCCTCAGGCTAGAACCATGAATCAAAATAGATTGTTTTTCCTCATAAGTTGTCTACCCTGGGTGTTTTGTCACAATGATTCAAAGGTGACCAAATGGCATTTAACTTTGGTTCATTTTGAAAACAAAAAACAAAAAGCAAACAAACAAACAAACAAAAAACAAGTATTAACTTTCTTGTGAGCATTTCCTGTCTCCTTGTCCCTAGATGGGACATCTTGTGCTTGTAGATGGGAATCTACAATTTATCTTTGCCTTGTCACCAACCACTGTGTGACCTCAGCAAGGTTCTCAGGCCTGACTATCAACAGATAGATGAGAAGCAGCAGACAAGGACTCCTTAGGCTTTCTTTCAGTTCTAAATATTGCTCACTTCCCAGGGCCACATGAAAAGCTCCTCCAGCTGACGTCTTATTCTCCACAGTGCTTCTGCTTTGTGGGATTAAGAACAGGACTCCTCAGACTGCAGGGCTGGACATTCCACAGTGCCCAGCTGGACAGTGACAGAACCCAGAGCCATGAGAAATCCAGCTGACATTTCCCAGGGTGATAAGCAGGAGCCTTCTAAGTGCAGGATAGGCAGACACATTTTTACAACACTCTAGAATGTTCCCAATCATACAAAAGATAAGAATATGAAAATCTTGAATTCCTGCTTCACTGTATCAGGATGAATCACTAAACAAAAAGGGGCATTGCAGCAGCTCTGGGAAGACACTGCTCTGTGCTTTACCCATGGCTCCTGAGGTTTTGCTCAGTTCTGCTGTCTGCAGAGATGGTACCAATTGTCTTTTCCAAAGATACTTTGCATGGCAATTAGACCTTAATTAAGCAGTGGCTAGCTTCACAGACTCTGAGTTTCCATTAAAATAGAAGGCCCTAAAGTAAGTATTGTGTATAATGCTTGAGTTTTTAAGATGAAAACTGTTCTTCATTTCTTATAATTTATTATGTCTCACTGATAGCCTGGAGCAAAGTAACTAAACACTAGCATGATCAAATGAGTGGGAAAACGCTAGGTTTCCTTCTTCTCTTTCCTCTTCCCTGCCTCCCTAACTCCCTTTCTTCCTCCTCCCATTTCTTTTTTCCTTTCTTTCTT
This sequence comes from Meriones unguiculatus, assembly GCF_030254825.1. Lineage (NCBI taxonomy): Eukaryota > Metazoa > Chordata > Mammalia > Rodentia > Muridae > Meriones > Meriones unguiculatus. The sequence continues at coordinate 36,684,169 of NC_083357.1, read as the reverse complement.
TCTTTCTTTCTTTCTTTCTTTCTTTCTTTCTTTCTTTCTTTCTTTCTTCTCTCTCTCTCTCTCTCTCTCTCTTTCTTTCTTTCTATATGTCTGTCTTCCTTTCTTTTTTTCCTTTTTGTGATGGTGTCTTATTGTATGACCCAGACTGGCCTTAAACTAGTGAGATCTTTCTGGCTGCAGTCTTCCATCTCATACACAGGAGATTAGATGTATATGCTACCACACCTGCCTCAGCACTGCTTTTCTTTATAATATGTCTATCAAAAGACAACTTGACATTCTTAGTGCTCTACCGTGCAATGTTGTATATCTATGTGTGTGCGTGTTTGCTAATGTTTTACTTTAAGATCTGAAAGGTTAGACATTAAATTAATCTTAAGGAGCATATATGGAAAATAAAGGTATTTCCTGGAACTTGAATTTTGTAGAAAAATATGATTGTAGTAAATTTAAAACTTAAAGTTTAACATTGTGTTCTTAAATCTGGCTGCTGACTCATAATGTGATTCCAGGTCTATGGTCAAAGGACTGCCCACTGTAGACACTGCATAAAGGCTCAGCCCAAAATGAAAAAAAAAAATATATGACTCTTACAGATGTCACATTCTGAACCCCAAAATTCAGGTGTCAACAGAAACCTTAGAAAGCACAGGAATGTAAACATCAATTGATGGCCAGTTCTTAAGCTCAGGGTCTGATGAATATTATCCCAGTCTTTGTAAAGCAAGTTCTTTTTTTATCACTTAAAAAAATGAGAAAACCGAGCTTCAGAGTTGAAAAAACACACTAAGTTGGTCAGTAGGAAACACTGTAGTCAAATGGCAAGCCTAAGATGCTGTTTTTACAGTCTGGGATTTTATTTGTTCTGCTCTCTGCATGTTTCTGGTACCCACTGTGTGGTGTCAGTTCCAGAGAACTCTGACCCCAGAAATGCAGAGGACACAAAGTCTTGAAGGATACATACCTTCAGGTTTATTTTGATGTGAACACAGGAGTTTCTGAGTGCACAGTGACAGAATCTAACTTAAAGTAGAATGCCCAACACAGAAAAACAATTAGCTCCCTATCCTGGAGTCAAAGATGACTATCTACCTGCCAATGTCCCTAAGCAGTAAAAGAGGTCTGCTCTGCCAACAAACTGAATAAATACCTACCACATGTTCACTGTGTTTGAGCCTCTAGTCCATCTCTAAACTCAGTACTGTGATAATACAGATGGACATCATAATAGGAAGGTCTGAACTTGTGTTCTAATCAATCAAGCTTGCTCCAGAGACACTAAAGAGTGGAAATATTGGTGTCTTTTGCAAAAGTTGAAGGGCTTTACTCTAATGTAGAGTTCAGTAGGAAGAGGGGAATGGGTTATTTATTGCTCAATAGATAATTACTATGAGTCCAACTTTATAGGAAAGCATGAGAAATGCTATGCAGGAGATATGCTATTAAATCTACATTTAAATATTTTAAGAATGACTTGGGATATTTATCTTGTCAAGAGCCCAAAAGTGCATTACATATATTTTTTAGAAAACAACAGCCAGGTTTTATGTATTAATAAACCTGAGATTGTTTAGGGGAAGTACTACCGAATTGGCAAGCTACATGAGTGCTGAAGTCCCAGACAAAACCTATTGGTCTTCTGTCTGCACTGAAATATGGGAGAAGTAGGTTCTAATACTAGGAAAGAAATACCTCAGAAACAAATTATATAAATTTACCAGTAAGAGTGAAGGCAAGCAAATTGGCAAAAGTGAAAGGTTTCCTCTCATCCTTCAATGCAGGCTGCCCCCAGAAGGTGTGGCCCAGATATAGGGTGGGTCTTCTGTCCACAAATGATCCAGTGAAGAAAACATTTCACAGGCATCCTCACCTGATTGAGTTTTAGTTGATTTCAGATGTAGTCAAGTTGACTTAAAGATTAGCCATCACACTAGGTAAACAAATTTTTCATCATAACCCATCCTCTGTCATAATTACTTGAAAATTTTATGAAGCAACAGCTATATATTAGTAAGTTATATGTGACATGATTATAAAACACAATTAGATGAGTTTAATATTATAAATTTGAAAGTAATAGCACACTGTCCCATTCTAACGTCATCCAGCATTCTATTCTGGAGACAAGCATCTCACCATGCACATTCATAGTATTTATTGCAGGCCAACTGTGTCTGTGGAGTAGATGCTTAAGATAAAAAATAAAAATTTCCCTGATAAAGATAGAAAGACAGATACTTATGTTTCTAACATATGAAGAATATAAATTTAAAAGTGTGTGTGTGAGAGAAAGAGAGAGATGGAAGGAAAAGGGAAAGCATGGAGGAAGAGAGGAGGGGAGAAGGAACAGGGAAGGCAAGTATTAACAAAGTACAGTGATGTACATGTCTTAAAATGTAAGCTCTTTAACTATCACGCCAGGCTTTCTTCTTCTTCTTTTTTTAAAGTGATTGTGAGCCACCATGTGGGTCACATGAAGTACTAGACAGAGGGCTCAGAAGTTAAGAATTTTGTCATGTGATGTTTTGCTGCAAGCTGGGTACATGATATTTTGCCCAGGTTGGTTTTTGAGAAGGCATGCGATGTTTTGCTGTGATTCCTCATGAGTAAGGGGCATATCTTTGGCCAAATGAGAACATCCATGGGTGGACTTTGAGAAGAAGACATATATAGAGGACAAGATAGAGTAAGATACCACTTTTTGGATTGATATTGCTGTGCTGATCTTCATGTTTTGACATTTGACTTCACAGAGAGAAACATCCCAGAGAGCTTCTTTGGCCAATGTAGCTTGATCTTGTGGCTTTCATTGACTTGATGTTGTTATTCCATGTTGGCCTTTGAACTGGACTGCTGGTATCCTGGTGACTGAGTCTGGTAATCCCCTAATGACCCATCGACCCTGATCAGCAGGAAGTAGTTAAAAGAGAGCTACAGCTATTAATCTCACATCTAAGGGTTGGAAAGGAGGTAAAGGTGCATAAGAACCTTAAATAAAGTAGGTTTGTGAAAAAAATCTAAGCCTATAATCATTGGCACAAGAGAAGACTTCCTGAACAGAACATTGTTAGTACAGTCACTAATATCAGCAGTTAATAAATAAGACCTCATGAAACTGAGACTCGTCTTTTTTTTTTTTTCATTTTTTAATTTAATTTTTTTTCTGGTTCTTTTTTTTTCTTTTTCTTTTTATTTTTTAAAATTTTTCATCAATTACAATTTATTCATTCTGCATCCCCCCATAAGCCCCTCCCTCCTCCCCTCCCGATCCCACCCTCCCGCCTCCCTCTGCATGCATGCCACTACCCAAGTCCACTGATAGGGGAGGTTCTCCTCTCCTTTCTGATCTTAGTCTATCAGTTCACATCAAAAGCGGCTGCATTGTCCTCTACTATGGCCTGGTAAGGCTGCTCCCCCCCAAGGGGGAGGTGGTCAAAGAGCAGGCCAATCAGATTATGTCAGGGGCAGTCCCTCTTCACATTACTATGTAACCCAATTGGACTCTGAACTGCCCTGGGCTACATCTGTGCAGGGGTTCTGGGTTATCTCTATGAATAGTCCTTGGTTGGAGTATGAGTCTCTGGGAAGTTCCCTGTGTTCAAATTTTCTGGTTCTGTTGCTCTCCTTGTGGAGACCCTGTCCTCTCCAGCTCTTACTATTTTCCAGTTCTTACCTAAAATTCCATTCACTCTGCCCAACAGTTGCCCATCAGGCTCAGCATCTGCTTTGATAGTCTGTAGGGCAGAGGCTTTCAGAGGCCCTCTGTGGTAGGTTCCTAGGTTGTTTCCTGTTTTCTTCTTCTTCTGATGTCCATCCTCTTTGCCTTTCCGGATGGGGATTGGACATTTTAGTTAGGGTCCTCTCTCTTGCTTAGTTTCTTTAGATGCACAGGTTTTAGTGGGTTTGTCCTATGTTGTATGTCTATATGAGTGAGTATATACCATGTGTGTCTTTTTGCTTCTGGGACAACTCACTCAGGATGATCCTTTCCAGATCCCACCATTTACCTGCAAATTTCATGATTTCCTTATTTTTCATTGCTGAGTAATATTCCATTGTGTAGATGTACCACAATTTCTGCATCCATTCTTCAGTTGAGGGGCATCTGGGTTGTTTCCAGTTTCTGGCTATTACAAATAAAGCTGCTTCAAACATGGTTGAGCAAATGTCCTTTTTGTGTACTTGAGCCTCTTTTGGATATATGCCCAGTAGTGGTATGGCTGGATCTTGAGGAAGCGCTATTCCTAGTTGTCTGAGAAAGCGCCAGATTGATTTCCAGAGTGGTTGTACAAGTTTACATTCCCACCAGCAGTGGAGGAGGGTTCCCCTTTCTCCACAACCTCTCCAGCATGTGTTGTCACTTGAGTTTTTGATCTTGGCCATTCTCATGGGTGTAAGGTGAAATCTCAGGGTTGTTTTGATTTGCATTTCCCTAATGGCTAGTGAGGTTGAGCATTTCTTTAAGTGCTTCTCTGCCATTCGGTATTCCTCTACAGAGAATTCTCTGTTTAGCTCTGTTCCCCATTTTTTAAGTGGATTACTTGGTTTGCTGCTTTTCAGCTTCTTTAGTTCTTTATATATACTGGATATGAGTCCTCTGTCAGATAAAGGGTTGGTGAAGATTCTTTCCCAATCTGTAGGTGGTCGCTTTGTTTTGATGACGGTGTCCTTTGCTTTGCAGAAGCTTTTCAGTTTCATGAGGTCCCATTTATTGATTGTTGCTCTTAGAGCCTGTGCTGTTGGTGTTCTGTTCAGGAAGTTTTCTCCTGTACCAATGAGTTCTAGGGTACTTCCCACTTTTTTTTTCAAGCCGATTTAATGTGTCTGGTTTTATGTTGAGGTCTTTGATCCACTTGGACTTCAGTTTTGTGCAGGGTGACAAGTATGGATCTATTCTCATTTTTCTACATGTCGACATCCAGTTGGACCAGCACCATTTGTTGAAGATGCTATCTTTTTTCCATTGAATGGTTTTGGCATCTTTGTCAAATATCAGTTGTCCATAAATGTGTGGGTTTATTTCTGGGTCCTCTGTTCGGTTCCATTGATCCACCATTCTCTTTCTATGCCAGTACCATGCAGTTTTTAAAACTGTTGCTCTATAGTACAACTTAAGATCAGGGATGGAGATACCTTCAGAAGATCTTTTATTATAGAGGATTGTTTTAGCAATTCTGGGTTTCTTGTTATTCCATATGAAGTTGAGAATTTTTCTTTCCAGGTCTGTAAAGAATTGTGTTGGTAATTTGATGGACATTGCATTGAATCTGTAGATTGCTTTTGGTAAGATGGCCATTTTTACTATGTTAATCTTGCCAAGCCATGAGCATGGGAGATCTTTCCATCTTCTTATATCTTCTTCTAATTCTTTCTTCAGAGATTTGAAATTTTTTTCATACAAGTCTTTGACTTCCTTGGTTAGGGTTACTCCTAGGTACCTTATGTCTTTTGTGGCTATTGTGAAGGGTGTTGTTTCCCTAATTTCTTTCTCAGCCCTTTTGACTTTTGTATACAGGAGGGCTACTGATTTTTTTGAGTTAATTTTGTATCTGGCCACTTTGCTGAAGGTGTTTATCAGCTGTAGGAGTTCCCTGGTAGAGTCTTTGGGGTCACTCACGTATACTATCATATCATCTGCAAATAGTGATAATTTGACTTCTTCCTTTCCAATTTGTATCCCCTTGATCTCCTTCAACTGTCTTATTGCTCTAGCAAGGACTTCCAGCATTATGTTGAAGAGATATGGAGAGAGTGGGCAGCCTTTTCTTGTCCCTGATTTCAGTGGGATTGCTTTAAGGTTCTCTCCATTCAGTTTGATGTTGGCTATAGGCTTGCTGTATATCGCCTTTACTATGTTTAGATGTGTGCCTTGTATCCCTGATCTCTCCAATACTTTGAACATGAATGGATGTTGAATTTTGTCAAATGCTTTTTCAGCATCTAGGGAGATTATCATGTGGTTTTTTTCTTTCAGTTTGTTAATATGGTGGATCACATTGATGGATTTCTGTATATTGAACCACCCCTGCATACCTGGGATGAAGCCTACTTGGTCATAGTGGATAATATCTTTGATGTGTTCTTGGATACGGTTTGCAAGTATTTTATTAAGTATTTTTGCATCAATGTTCATAAGGGAGATTGGCCGGAAATTCTCTTTCTTTGTTGAGTCTTCATGAGGTTTAGGTACCAAGGTGACTGTGGCTTCATAGAATGAATTTGGTAATATTCCTTCTGTTTCTATTTTGTGGAATAGTTTGAAGAGAATTGGTGTTAGCTCTTCTTTGAAGGTCTGGTAGAATTCTGCGCTGAAGCCATCTTGTCCTGGGCTTTTTTTGGATGGGAGACTTTTGATGACCCCTTCTATTTCTTTGGGGGATATAGGTCTATTTACTTGATTTACCTGGTCCTGATTCAGCTTTGGTAAGTCAAATCAATCAAGAAAATTGTCCATTTCATTTAGATTTTCAAATTTTGTGGCATATAGACTTTTGAAGTAAGTCCTAATGATTGCTTGGATTTCCTCAGTGTCTGTAGTTATATCCCCCTTTTCATTTCTGATTTTGTTGATTTGGGTGGTGTCTCTCTGCCTTTTAGTTAGCCTGGCTAAGGGTTTGTCGATCTTGTTGATTTTCTCAAAGAACCAGCTCTTGGTTTCATTGATTCTTTGAATTGTTTTATTTGTTTCCAATTGATTGATTTCAGCCCTGAGTTTGATTATTTCCAGCCATCTACTCTTTCTTGGTGTGTCTGCTTCTTCTTTTTCTAGGGTTTTTAAGTGAGCCATTAAGGTGCTTGAATGAGCTGTTTCGAATTTCTTCTTGAAGGCACTTAGTGCTATGAACTTTCCTCTTAGCACTGCTTTCATTGTGTCCCACAAGTTTGGGTAGGTTGTGTCTTCATTTTCATTGATTTCTAGAAAGACTTTAATTTCTTTCTTTATTTCTTCCCTGACCCAGCTGTTATTTAGTAACAAGTTGTTCAGTTTCCATGTGTGTGTAGGCTTTTTGCTATTTCTGTTATTGTTGAGGTCCAGCTTTATTCCATGGTGATCAGACAAGATACATGGGATTATTTCAATCTTCTTCTATCTGTTGAGGCTTGCTTTGTGACCCACTATATGGTCTATTTTGGAGAAGGTTCCATGAGGTGCTGAGAAGAAGGTAAATTCTTTTGTGTTTGGGTGTAAAGTTCTGTAAATGTCTGTTAGGTCCATTTGATTCAGCAGTTAATAAATAAGACCTCATGAAACTGAGACTCTTCTATAAGGCATACCATAAGAAGATCTTTACCAACTCCACATCCAATAGAGGACTAATATCCATAATTATAATTATGTCAAGAAACTAAAAATCAAAAAAACAAATAATTCCATTTTTAATGAGTTATAATTCTAAACAGAATTCTCATAAGAAAAAACTCAAATGGTTGAGAAACTTAAAGAACTTTTCAACATTCTTAGCCATCAGGGAAATGACAATAAAACTACTTTTAGACTCTATCTTATATTTGTCAGAATACCTAAAATCAATGATGCAAGTAACAGCTCATGCTGGCAAGGATGAGCTGTGGAAAAGGGGCAACACTCCTCCATTGCTGATAGAAGTTCTGCAAGCCTTGTAGGAAGCATTCTAGTAACTGAGCCACATCTCTAGCCCCCATCAATTATGCTTTGACTCTCTTTAAGAGCATTTCAGAACTCACTGAGTATCTCAGAGGAATAGCAGTTTGGATTGTCTTTATTTCAGTCAGTTTGGATTGTCTTTATTTCACGTACTTGACAGTCAACTATGGCTGGACATTATAAGATCACAAAGCACATTCTCAGAGAAACAATTCAGGGATTAAAAAGTGTTTAAACATGACACAAAAAAGTCAACACAATCAAGTAAAATTTTGGTGTGCTTTATTTTGTAGGTCATGGGAAACAATAGGAGGTGAGTAGCTATGAAAAAAATGTATTTAAAGAGGAAAACCTAGAATTGAATTATCAATTCTACAACACAGTATATTAGACCAGGTATTTTATAGGAAGCATGTTTCATTTACCTTAGAAATATAAAAAGTTGGAAGGTTACTAGCATCTACTGGCATCGTGTGAGAGAGGTTTTGCTACTTCCCAACATAGTGGCAAGGTCAAGATTAGGATAATTCTGGTCTCTCTTATTTTCAGTTACTTTTACAACCCTTGCAACCAGTAATTTCTTGTTCTTATTCTCCTCCTTCCCTCCTTCTTCTCCTGCTCCTCCTCCTCACCCTCTTCTTCCTCTTCTTCTTCCCCTGCTGTTTTTCTGACTTGCTATTTCAGGCAAGATTACATCAGTAAATTGCTTTTCCTACAGAGCCACTAATTTGACAAGAGGAGTCTTATCTTCCTGACCCCATCTAATTCTACTTACTTTCCAAAGACCAACTTATATAAAACATGAACATATGAATTTGGAAAGTAAGTTTCTAATGCCTGAACATTTGGAAAATTTATGTAAACCATAGCAGGTGGGGAGAATCTAAGATGGCAGGGCTGACCACACAGGGTACCTGAATAGCAGCTCAGCAGTGAGAGCAGGGTTACCAACAGACTATACAGTGGACCTCAAAACTCCAACATCTGTATTTCTCAAGTGAGAGAAGAAGCCATGGGGATACTCGAAATTCCATCTTCATGTCACCCTGCTGGACTCCTGCCCAGCACTGCTGCAGCCTTAGGCCACCTGCCCAAATCAACCATCTGTGGATTCCTTCCTGGGACCTGCAGCGACAGCACAGGCATGGCTCTGACCCCATAGCCTTAGGCCCCCTGTCACCCAAGCACACTTTCTGTGGATATTTTCCTGGAACCAACACCCATAATCTCAGACCATAGATGCTCACTCTTACTGCCTGTGCAGTGAATACCTTCCTGAACTGAAGGTGAGGTTCCAAACCTGAGTGACCACTCTCACAATCACGTGGACACTTTCTGTGTACTAGTGGATCCTGGTTTCAAACCCAGGAGACCACATTCAACATCCTGTGGACACCTTCCTGGTCTTAGTGGCTAGTGGTGTTCACTCTCACTGCCCTGTAGAGAGGATGTATTCTGGTACTGTGGAGAAGGCACAGCTAAATTCTGCCTCCTCCTCACCTACCTGACTCACCCAGGTCAGAATCAGCCAGCACAACATAGACAGTGAACACAGCGGAGCTGAGCTTGGTGTGGGACCCAGGCTCCATTCCTCACCATCTAAGGGAAGCCTCTGGGTCACTGGAACAGCTCTAGGCAAGGGGATTTATCCACCAGTGCCCCAGCAGCTTGGCTCACATAGGTCAGAAATAGCTAGCCCAGCACATACAACGAACTCTGTGGAGCTGAGCTAGGCATCTGACCTAAGTTCCATTGTTCTCCTCCCCAAGGGGGCCTAGGGCACTGGAGCAGCTCTGGACTCAGAGTTCTTTTCACCTGTGCCCAAGCTACCTGACATACTTGGGTCACAAACAGTGAGCCAGCAGAGACAGTGAATCCAGGGGAGACTAATGGAGACTCCAGAGACAGATGGATCCAGTTTGCAGAACAGGCTCCAGCAATAATCAGTCAAGGCTAGAGACAACTAGATGGCTAGAAGCTATGTAAGAATACAGACAACAAAAACAAAGACATCACGGCATCATCAGAATATCAAAAAATAAACAGATATTGTATTGCAGCTGAAACACAGTAAAATGATCCTAAATCTACAATTATGGTGTTATTCGAGGCATGTAAAAAAGAAACAAACAAACAAAAAAGCATATAAGAGGGAATGAACAAAAGAATAGAGGCCATAATGGAAAGACAGAAATACACCTTCAAACATATGAAGGAAATGTTGCAAGACATGTAAACAGAATTAGAATCAATAAAGAAAACCCAAACAGAGAAGACCCTGGAGTTGGAGAACTTAAAGAGATAAGGAACCACAAAGGTAAGCATCACCAACAGAATATAAGAGATGGAAGAGAGAATCTCAGGCACTGAAGATACAATTGCAAAAATTGATACATCTCTCAAAGAAAAATAAAATCAGAAAAGTTCCAAACACAAAACATCCAAGAAATCAAGGACACCATGAGAAGACAAAATCTAAGAATAATAGGAATAGATGAAAAAGAAGGTTCCAGGCTCTAAGACTCAGAAAATATTTTTGAGAAAATCATAGAAGAAAATTTCCCCAACCTTAAGAAAGAGATGCCCATAAACATACAGGAGGCCTATAGAACACCAAATAGACTAGACCAGAAAAGAAATCCCTCCTACCATATGATAATCAAAATGCTAAATCTACAGAGCAAAGAAAAAATATTAAAAGCAGCAAAAGAAAAAGGCCAAGTAACATATAAGGCAGACATATCAGAATCACCCCAGGCATCTCCATAGAGACTATGAAAAACAGAAACGCCTGGGCAGATATGCAGACGCTTAGAGTTCATAGATGCCAACACAGACTACTATACCGAACAAATCAACATAAAAGGAGAAAACAAAATAATCCATAACATAACTAAGTTCAAAAAAATATATATATGGAGCAACCAAGCTGTACAAAAGATACTAGAAGGAAAACTCCAAGCAATGAGATCAACTGCAACCAAGAAAACAAAGGATTAAGACACCATCACAACAAAGAAGCAAAAGAAAACAAGCACACAAACACACAATCAAAACCAACTCCACAATAAAAGGAACTAACAATCATTGGTCACTTATATCTATTAACATCAATGGTCTCAACTCTCCAATAAAAAGGCAGACACTAAGAAATTGGTTGCAGAAACAGGATCCAAGATTTCTGCTGCATTCAAGAAACACACTTCTATAAAGAAAAGTTAGACACTACCTAAGAGTAAAGGGCTGGAAAAAGGTTTTCCTAGAAAATGGGCAAAAGAAGCAAGCTGGAATAGCCATCCCAATATCTAATAAAATAGACTTTCAACCAAAATTATTCAGAAGGGATGGACATGGACATCTCATTGTCATCAAGGAAAAATCCACCAGGAGGACATCACAATCCTTAACATCTATGCACCAAACACAAGGGCTCCTGCATTTGTCAAAGAAGCCTTATTAAAGCTTAAATCACACTTTGATCACACCTTAATAGTGGGAGACTTCAACACCCCATTCTCACCACGGGACAGATCTTTGATACAGAAGCTAAAAAGAGAAATAATGACACTTACAGAGGTCTTAAATCAAATGGACCTAATAGAGGTCTACAAATCCTTTCACCCAAACACAAAAGAGTATACCTTCTTCTCAGCACCTCATGGAACCTTCTTCATAGAGTTGGACACAAAGTAAGCATCAACTGATACAAGAAGACTGAAATAATCCCTTGTATCATATTAGACCACCAAGGTCTAAAACTAGCCCTCAACAATGACAGAAATAAGAAAAAGCTTATGCACACATGGAAACTGAACAGCTCTCTACTCAATGACAACTGGGTCAGGGAGGAAAGAAATAAAGATATTAAAAACTTCCTAGAAGTCAATGAAAATGAAGATACAACTTACCCTAACTTATGGGACACAATAAAAGCAGTGCTAAGAGTAAAGTTCATAGGACTAAGTGCTTTCAAAAGAAATTTGAGGCATCTCATACAAGCAACTTAACACCACACCTGAAAGCAGTAGAAAAAAAAAAGAAGAAGAAGAAGCAGACACACCCAAGAGGAGTAGATGGCTGGAAATAATCAAACTCAGGGTTAAAATCAATGAATTACAAACAAAGAAAACAATTCAAAGAATCAATGAAATCAAGAGCTGGTTCTTTGAGAAAATCAACAAGATAGACAAACCCTTAGTGAAACTAAGTAAAAGGCAGAGGGACACTTCCTAAATCAACAAAATCAGAAATGGAAAGGGAGACATAACAACAAACACTAAGGCAATCCAAATAATCATTTGGTCCTACTTCAAAAGCCTATATGCAACAAAATCTGAAAATATGAATGACATTTACATTTTCTTGATAGATTCCACTTACCAAAGCTGAATCAGGTAAATAAATTAAATAGTCTTATATCCCCTAAAGAAAGAGAAGCTTTCATCAAAAGTCTCACATCCAAAAACCCAAAACCGAAACCAAAAAACACAAACAACAACAACAAAACACCAGGGCAAGACAGTTTCAGCACAGAATTCTGCCTGACCTTCAATGAACTAACACCAATACTCTTCAAACTATTCCACAAAATAGAAACAGAAGGAACATTTATGAACCTTATTCTATGAGGCCACAGTCACCTCAAAAACACCTAAACCTCACAAAGACCAAAGAAAGAAAAAGAACTACAGACCAATCTTGCTTATGGACATTGAAGCAAAACCACTCAATAAAATACTCTCAGACCGAATCTAAGAACACATTAATGATATCATCCACCACGACCAAGTAGACTTCATCCCAGTTATGCAAGGGTGGTTCAACATATGAAACTCTATGAATATAATCCACCATATAAACTAAAAAAACAAAAAACAAAAAACAAAAAAACCCAAAAAAAACAAAAACCACATGTTCATCTCCTTAGATGCTGAAAAAGCACTCAACAAAATGCAACACCCGTTCATGTTTAAAGTTTTGGAGAGATCATGGATACAAGGCACATACCCAAATGTGGTAAAAGCAATATGCAGCAAGCCTATAACCAACATGAAACTAAATGGTTAGAAACTTAAATCAATCCCACTGAAATCAGTGACAAGGCAAGGCTGTCCACTCTCTCCTTATCTCTTTAACATACTTCTTGAAGTCCAAGATAGAGCAATAAGACAAGTAAAGGATATCAAAGGGATACAAACCAGAAGGTAGAAGTCAAAGTATCACTATTCACAGATATATGATAATATACCTGAGTGACCCCCCAAATTCTATCAGAGAACATATATCTTCAGCGAAGTGGCTGGATACAAAATTAACTCAAAAAAAATCTGAAGTCTTCCTGTATACAAAAGACAAATGGGCTGAGAAAAAAAGTTAGGGAAAAAATACTCTTCACAATAACCACAAATCACATAAAGTACCTTGGTGTAACTCTAACCAAGCAAGTGAAAGACTTGTACGAAAAGAACTTCAAGTCGCTGAAGAAAGAAATTGAAGAAGATATTCGAAAATGGAAAGATATCTCATGCTCATGGATTAGCAGGATTAACATAGTGAAAATGGCTGTTCTACCAAAAGCAATCTAAAGATTCAATGCAATTTCCATAAAAATACCAACAAAAATTTTTTACACATCTTGAAAGAAAAATTCCCAATTTTAAATGGAAAAACATAAAAAAAAAAAACCAGAATAGCTGAAATAATCATGTACAATGACAGATCTTCTGGAGGTATCTCTACTCCAGATCTCAAGCTGTGCCAGAGAGTAACAGTAATAAGAACGGCATGGTACTCGCATAGAAACAGACTGGTGGATCAATGGAATCGAATTGATGACCCAGAAATAAACCCACATGCCAATGGAAACTTAATTTTTGACAAAGATGCCAAAACCATACAATGGAAGAAAGATAGCATCTTCAGCAAATAGTGCTAGTCTAACTGGATGTCTACACATAGAAAATCCAAATAAAAAAATCCAAATATTAAATCCTTATTTAATACCCTGCACAAAGTTAAAGTTCAAGTGGATCAAAGACCTTAACATAAAACCCGACACAATAAATCTGTTAGAAGAAAAAGTGGGGAGAAGCCTTGACCTCATTGGCACAGGAGACAACTTCTTGAACAGAACACCAACAACACAGGCTCTAAGATCAACAATCAATAAATGGGACCTCATGAAAATGAAAAAGCTTCTGTAAAGCAAAAGACACTGTCAATATAGCAAACCAACAAACTAGACTGGGAAAAGCTCTTCACCAATCCTACATGCAACAGATGGCTAATATCCAGAATATGTAAAGAACCGAAGAAGTTAAACACCATCAAACCAATAATCCAATTTAAAACTGGGGTACACAGCTAAACAGAAAATTCTCAACAGAGGAATATCAAATGGCAGAAGAACATTTAAAGAAAAAGGGTCAGCCACTTTGGACCCAGAGAAGAGCATGTCTGATTGCATGCGGATTGATGCCCCAGGTCCCGCCTCTGAGAAAAAGGTATCTGACAGGTCTGATGCTCTTTGGGTGGATGACACCTAAATGAACATCAGTACAAAGTCCCAATTTATTTCTAATATCAGAGATCAGACCTCTACTCTTGCCTGATGCGTCTAAAACAAAAAGGGGGAACTGTAGAGAGCTGCGTAATGCCACGCCTTAAAGATGGAGCTGGTTTCTGCCTTCCACCTTTCCACCTTCCCGATGGTGAGTGCTCTCTGTCACAAACAACTCCACATTTGGCTAAGGCTGAGGATCTGGCTTGCTTCCATGTATGTGGACCTATCTGCATTGCCCACGTGGCATGCTGGGTTTGGCTACCTAGAGGCTCTTTAAGCTGTGGACTGGCTTTCCCCAGGGTCAGATGATTGTTCAAGGTTCCTGAATAAACTGCATTGAAAAAAAAAAAGAAATTCTCAACACTCTTAGTCATCTGGGAAATTCAAATGAAAATGGCCCTGAGATTCCACCTCAAACCCATCAGAATGGTTAAGAATAAAGACTCAAGGGATGACATGTTCTGGAGAGGTTGAGGAGAAAGGGGATCCCTCCTCCATTGCTTGTGGGAATGTCACCTTGTACAATCACTTTGGAATCAACCTGTCTTTTCTCAGAAAATTAGGAATACTGCTACCTCAAGATCCAGCTATACCACTCCTGAGCATATACCCAAAAAATGCCCCACTATTCAATAAGGTTTTTTGCTCAACTTTGTTTATTGCAGCTTTATTTGTAATAGCCAGAATCTGGAAACAACCTAGATGTCCCTCAATGGAGGAATGGATACAAAATTGTGGTACATCTACACAATAGAATACTACTCAGCTATTAAAAACAAGGAAATCATGAAATTTGCAGACAAATGGTGGGATCTAGAAAAGATCATCCTGAGTGAGGTATCCCAGAAGCAGAAAGACATATATGGTATATACTCAGTTGTAAGTGGATATTAGCCATATAAACACACTAAAATCTATAGTTCTAAATAAGGTAAACAACAAGGAGTACCTCACTCAGAAGGGTAAACAGGATAGACATCAGAAGTAGGAGAAGACAAGGAAATGGCCTGGAGCTTCCACAGGGAGACACTGAAAGACTCTTCCCAGCAGGGTATTAAAGTGGATACTGAGACCCTTAGCCAAACGGGGCAGAGTGCAGGAAACCTTATGGAAGAAGAGGGAGATAGAAAGATCTGGAGAGGACAGAAACACCACAAGGAGACCAACACCAAAACCCTGGACCCAGGGGGCCCTCCAACCAAGGACCATGTATGGAGAGGACCTAGACCCCTGTTCAGAAGAAGCCCATAAGCTGTTCAGTTTCCAAGTGGATTTCCTAGTAAGGGTTATAGGGTCTGTATCTGACATGAACTTAGTAGCTGACTCTTTAATCACCTTCACCTCTTAGGGGGGTGCAGCCTTTCTAGGCAACAGAGGAAGATGATGCAGCCAGCCCTGATGAGACCTGATAGGCTAGGGTCAAATAGAAGAGAAGGAGGCCCTCCCCTATCAAGGAGCTAGAGAAGTGTCATAGGGGGAGAAGAAGAATTGTTGGGACTGTGAGGAGACCACAAAGGGGGTTGCAGCAGGGATACAAAGTGAATAAATTATAATGAATGAATAAATAAATAAATAAATAAATAAACCATAACAGGTGGTTATTGGCCTTTATCAATATGAAGAATGTTGACATGAAGATCAACAGTAACAGAGGTGATGTTAAAAAGACATGAATGTTGAAGACCAAATAGCTGCAGAATTCTAGAATGTTCATTAGGAGGGGAGAAGTATGAAGTATGAGTTCAGGATGTGTTCTGCCTTAGATTTACTACACTTGAAAAAATGGAGGCTAGGATGGAATCTTAGAGTTATTTTAATTTGCATATCTCTGGTGGTTAAGGACATGGAACATTTCTTTAAGTGCTTCTTAGCCATTCAATATTCCTCTGTTGTGAATTCTCGGTTTAGCTATGAACCCCGTATTTAATTGGATTATTTGATTTGTTGATATTTAATTTTTTAAGTTCTTTGTATATTTTAGATATTAGCCCTCTCCCTGATGTAGGGGTGGTGAAGATCTTTTCCCAATGTGTAGGGACGTTTTGTTCTGATGACAGTGTCCTTTGACTTATAGAAGCTTCTCAGTTTCATGAGATCTCATTTATTAATTGATGATCTCAGAGTCTGTGCTGTTGGTGGTTAAGGAAGTTGTCTCCAATGCCAATGAGTTCCAGAATTTCCCACACTTTGTCTTCTTTTTTTAAATTTATTTATTTTTATTAATTACAGTTTATTCACTTTGTATCTCCCCATAAAGCCCTCCCCCCCTCCTGGTCTTAGGTTTAGAATTTCTGTTTTTGTATCAAGGTCTTTGATCCACTTGGACTTGAGTTTTGTGCAGGGTGATGAATACCGGTCTGTTTGCATTACATGCAGACACCCATTTAGACAAGCACCATTTGTTGAAGATGCTTTCTTTTTCCATTGTATGGTTTTGGTTTCTTTGCTTAAAATCAAGTGCTTGTAGGAGTGTGGGTTTATTTCTGGGTCTTCAGTTTGGTTCCATTGATCAACCTATCTGTTTCTATGCCTAAACCATGTTTTTTTTTTATTACTATTACTCTGTACTATAGCCTTAGATCAGGGATATTTATAAAAGTAGAAGTTCTTTTATTGTACAGATTTGTTTTGGCTATTCTGGGTCTTTTATTTTTCCATATGAAGTTAATGGTTGCTCTTTCTATGTCTGTAAAGAACCTATGTTACACAAGTCAGAATGGCTAATATAAAAAACAGAAGTGAGAACACATGGTGAGAATGTGGTGAAAGGGGAACAATCCTCCATTGCTGGTAGCAGTGCAAACTTGTACAACCACTTTGGAAATCAGCCCCGAACTTTCTCAGAAAGTTGAGAAAAGTTCTATCTCAAGACCCAGCGAAATCACTCCTGGGCATATATCCAAAAGATGCTCCACCATACAATACGGATTATGTTTATGTTCGTAGAAGCTTTATTTGTAGCAATTAGAAACTGGGAGCAGGCTAGATGTCCCTCAACCAAAGAATGGATAGAAAAATTGTGGTATGTTTACACAATGACATACTACTTAGCTATTAAAAACAAAGAAATCATGAAATTTGCAGGCAATTGGATGGAACTAGAAAAAAAAAAATCATCCTGAGTGAGGTAACCCAGAAGCAGAAAGACCCACATGGTATACTTACTTATAAGCAGGTATTAGACCTATAGTACAGGACAGCCATACTACAAGCCACAGACCGTAAAAAGGTAAGTAAGTAACAAGAAGGTTCCAGGAAGGGTGCCAGAATGTCTCTTAGAATGGGAAATAGAATAGACAGCAAAAGTGGATAAAGAGAGGGAACTGGACAGCAGATGGAATGGGGAGGGAAACAAAGATGAGGATCAGATGTGGGGAGAATAGGAAGGGGAGGTGAGAGGTTGGGGAACAAGAAGGAAAACTGAGGGTGGACATCTTTTTGTGAAGCTGGAAGCCTGCAGCAGGGTAGGCTCCTGGGAGGATATGGGTAAGACTCTAGCTGAGACTCCTAGCACAGGGACATAAGAAGACTGAAATGACCACTTCCTAGTCAGGCAGGATTAGTGGAAGGATGGGGATAACAATCCCCTGACAAAACCTGTGACCCAAAAATTACTCTGCCTACAAGAAGTACAGGGATAATGAGGGAACAAAGATTGGGGGAAAGTCCATCAGTAATTGGCCCAACTTGAGACCCACCCCACAGTAGAAAGCCAGCCTCTGACACTAATGATACTTTGCTATGCTTTCAGACAGGAGCCTAACTTGACTGTCTTCTGGGGGGCTCCAGCCAGTAGAGGATCTGGACAGATGCTGGGACTTTCAACTAAGCATGGGGAGAACCTTTGGGGGTTCTGTGGAAGTGTTGGGGAAAATATTGAAGGATCTGAAGGGGACAGGAACCTCATAAGAAGACTAACAGAGAAAATTAACCCAGTCTCATGGGAGCCTTCAGAGACTGAGATGTCAGTTATGGAGCATCCATGATCTGGACCTAGGCTTCCTGAACATGTGCAGCTTGGTCTTCATATGGGATGTCTGGTGAGAGGGGCAGGGACTCTTTCTAACATGGACTTTATTGTGTGCTTTTGGATCACTTCCTCCTGGCAGGGCTGCCTTTTCTGGCCCAGGGGAATGAAGATATGCTCAGTCCTGATGTGACTTGATGTATTGGGGAAGGTTGATATGGAGGAAGGAGGCCTCCCCTTTTCTAGGGGAAAAGGGAGAGGTTAGCGGAGAAAGAGGAAAGGGGAGGATAGGAGGAGAGGATGGAGGGAGCACCCTTTGGATGCAAAGTAAATAAACTGAAAAAAGAGAAAAAGAAAGAAAGGAAAAAAGAAAGGAAGGAAGAAAGGAAGGAAAGAAGAAAGGAAGGAAGGAAGGAAGGAAGGAAGGAAGGAAGGAAGGAAGGAAGAAAGGAAGGAAAAGAAATTGAGGGGACCCTGACTCTATCTTCCCAGTTGAGTTCTCACTTCTAACAGCACCACTGGGAGCCATCTTTGTACCCAACTGCAGCAGCTATAAGAGAGTGGGAGTAGAGAGTGGCTAGAACCTAGAGATCAATAGCATAGTTAAAAGACAAACAGATATTTATCTTTTGAAGAGGGTTTGAGAGCATAAGCATCAGGTTCATTTGCATGGAAGAAACCTGGCTTAGTATTATTAGTTTTTGGTGGTAACTAGGACTACTCATTGGCTTTATTTAAATACCTAAGATGATGAAACACTCATTCTATGTTCCTTGGCTCTTGTTTTCATTAGTGACAATGGTGACAGAAATCTGCTCATATCACACTCGCAGGCTCTTACAGATAGCCCCGGAGTCTGTGTGCCATGTCTTATGGCTCTCATGTGTAGGAACAGAACGGATTTCATACAAACTAGCTAAAGAGTCAGAATGTGCCAACAACTGTGAGGATATGCTATGCCACCAAAGCTGGTGTGAGTCCCATAGCCCAGGACAGAAGTAAGATTTGAGTACTAAGACACTTTGCAAAGCCATGTCTGCCTACCATAGGAGAGAGAAGAAAGAACCCTTTTCTAAGTTTTACCAGGCACTGTAAATTAATCCATTGGCAAGAGAATTGAAGAGAAATAACATTAAAAGCAGACCAGGAGATTGAGTTTGAAATGGAAGGCAGAAAAGTTTGTAATCATTGCTCAAACAAGTTTTTCCTTCCTTCCAAGAAATGAGGTATGGGGTGTGGAATCCATTGTAGCTAATCATAAGCAGGTGCATCTTAAACCTGGGTGCCAACCTGTTCCAACATGCTGGACACTCAGATAAAGCTGTGTGCTCCTCTTGGTGCCAGCCACAGTTGCTCTATAGTTTGCATTCCTGGTGAGACCTGTGAAGGGCCAGGGGTCACCCTAAGGAGCCTGCATGCCTCTCTCCCTTCACCTACCATAGCCCCATTTGACAGCCAGAGACAGTGAATTTGGATATGGAAGATAGATACCAAAATTCTATCAATTTTAGGTCTTTGAATTCTTGTGCAAACCAAACATAATTATATCATTTTTGGCAGACATCCTCAGATCACCTACATGGATGTTTTTTGTATGATGACTAGTTTGGATGAATGTATTGCCTCTTGTTATAAGTCCTTACCCTACATTTTATCCTGAGGTATGTGCTAACAACTTATTCCTCATTTGTAGATCTTTGAGATTGCCAAGGCTAGATTCCTGTAACTTATACTTCATTTCTCATGAATGACCAATTTCCTGCCTTTGTGAAACATCTAAACATGAGAAAGAAATATAACTATTTCTTTTTATTATGTAAGTTTGGCCAGAAGTGATCATTGTGAGGCCACCTAGAGCTTCTGATGATACCTTTATAAGGTTCCAAATCTAACACTGTATGTATGATATTTTCATTTTCAAAGGTAGGAGTTTATACAATTGTGTGATTAGGGGTTCCTCAATATCTGCACATGGCCCTGGGCCAACTACAAGTGTATGAAGATAGCTCTGTAATTAAGAGCATAGAGGACCTGAATTTAGTTTCCAGAATCCACATTGGTCAGTTCCTAATCCTCTAAATCTAGCTTGAGGGTAGTCTGATGAGGATAGTAGCTTGAAGGTAGTTCTAGAAATGAGCACCTAAACATTTAAACATGCACAAGTGTGTACCTGAGTGCACATACACACAGAAATTTAAAATAATAAATCTTAAAAAAGGTTCAAGGTTTTTTAGAATTTTGATTTTAATATTTAATTTTCACACAAGTATACTGTGTGTCTTTAACAAACGCCTCCCAATCTCTCTATCCATTTTCTTGATCCTTCCCTTCCTGTTAGTCCCTTTTGTTTCTCTAGACATTATAACTTCATGTTTCATGTTATGACTTTATTTATCTATGTAACATCTACAAATTCTGTTTGAGCGCAAACACAGTATGTACTTTTCTGCGTCTGGCTTAACTCTTTTTTTTTTTTTTTTTTAGTAAAGATTTGTTGTTGTTTTTTTTAATGTTTGTTGGTGTTTTGTCTGTATGTATGCCTGTGCCAGATCCCTGGAACTGGATTACAGACAGTTGGGAGCTGCCATGTGGGTGCTGGGGATTGAACCTGGATCCTCTGGAAGAACAGTCAGTGCTCTTAACCTCTGAGCAATCTCTCCAGGCCCCCCATTAAAAATTACTTGTTCTTTTTTTAAAATTAAGTGTGGTTTTCTTTTTTTTAAGATTTATTTATTTTATTATGTATACAATGTTCTGCCTGCATGTACACCTGAATGCCAGAAGAGGGTACCAGATCTCATTATAGATGGTTGAGAGCCACCAGGTGGTTGCTGGGAATAGAACTCAGTACTTGTAGAAGAGCAAGCAGTGCTCTCAAACTCTCAGCCATCTCTCCAGCCTGTCTTAATTCTTTTAATGTGATCATTTCCTATCAATTATATTTTCCTTCATGTGCTCTCTTTTATGACTGTTGTACACGTGGGCTACTTTCACCACTCAGCTGTTGTGAGCAATGCTGCAGGAAATGTTGTGCTAGTGCATCTGAGACATGTTGACACAGAGTCCTTGGGATGTAACCAGTTATATGATTGATCTATTTTTAATCCTTTTAAGAAACCCACAAATTGGCATTATTGTATGAGTTCCCCTTAGATACATGCTTTTCATCATTTGTTGTTATTTGTTTCTTTAATGATACCTATTTTTACTGAGGTGTTATAAAAAAAAAAGGAGAAGAGTTGGGAGAGTAGGGAAGGTAGGTGGCTCTGGGAGAACTTTGGGGAGGACATAAATATAGTCAAAACGTATACAAAATAATCAAAGAACTAGTGAAAATATTTAAAAAAAAGAAATATTGATGCAATTTGGCATGGATTTCTCTAATGGCTAGTGAAATTGCACATTTTCTTATGTTTACTGTTTTTGATGGCTATTCTTGGTAGTCAACATAAGTACATTTAGAATTAAATAAAACTCAAAAGTGCAAGAGCACAACTGTGGGGAAATTTTGCTTAATTTGAAGTGGTAAAGTCCACTTATAATCTAGGACTTTGTAACAAACACAGTTCACACCTTTAGTCCAGGAATTTTGAGATGAGAAGACCCACCTCCAATATGGAGCATGCCTTCTGCTTAAAGTCTATATAAGGGCATGAGAGAAGGAAGCATTTGTTTTTGACTGTTTGCCCTCACCTCCCTAGCAAGTCTATTCACTGACATTAGATTCTATTTTTTTTAGGATTCCTCTGAAGACTAGCTGACACATTCAGCCCCATTAACTGAACAACTACTAATTTCTTGGACCTTCTGATCATAGGCAGTCATTATAGTATTAGTTGTACCACAGCCTGTAAGTCATTCTAATGACACACACACACACATCTGTATACATATGTGTATATAAATGAGATTCATTCTACATGTCCTGTTACTTGAGAGAACCCTGACATAATTTGGTACCAGAAGAGTGATTCTAGAGCAATAAAAGAGGTATTAAGACAAATATTTTAAGTATCAGGAACAGGCTTTTGAATTTGCCAACAAATAGAGTTATCAGAACCTTTTCTGCTACTCCAGACTCTTCTGGGTGCTCTGTGAATACTGAGAGACTATTTTAGATTTTACTGAAAGCCTATTTTACAAGCTATAAGAGATAAATGTCTTTAATTATCCTGATTCATCAATTGTGGGTGGCAGTGTTTTTGTGATACTGTATGTAAAACTTTTGAAAGTTTGTGAAAATATAAGGAAAATGATGGTGCTAATTGGTTACTGCTAGTATTTCTGGGTAAACTAACAAAAGAAAAGAATGAGCTTCATGATAAAATTAACCAACTTCCAACCTATCAGAGTACAGTGAAGGGCAACAATGAATTTAGTAATAAAAATTGACTGCCTCCAGGTGCACAAAAAAGTCTAAAGAATTCTGAGTTTGTCCGGGAAGAGAATCTTCTCTCCAGCAGCCATACAGCTCAAGTTGCAGAAAATCAAACCAAAACCTCCTTCTTATGAGGTTGGTTGAACTATAGCAAAACTCAAGTTTCAGATGGTGTTGGAGGTTAAAGTAAGAGCATTAATTGCTAAAGAATGGGAATCTGTAACTTGGGGTAGAGATATGTGGAAGAACCCTACTGAAGCTGAGAACTTTGAACCCCCAGATTCTCAAGGGCTATCTCATCTGAGGGAGTAGTTTCTTCATCCTCAGCTGAAATATATTCACAGCCTTATCTGCTGAACTATTTCCCTTTCATCTGTGAGTGAGGAAATTAATCTGTCATTTTTTTATAAACCAGTAGTGACTTTCTCTGAAAAAGATGCTAGGCAAGACAATACTAATGTTCCTGAAGGCCCACTTCTAGGCCTGTAATCAGACTTAAGGCTAAACAAGGTCATACAGAGAAGGTAGAAAGCATAGTCCGTGAGGAGGTGCACGACTCCATGAAAGAACTTAATGAGTTTCCTAACTCATTTTCGCAGAAATCTGGTGAATATTTGTGGGGATGGATTTTAAGGGTATGAGATAATGGTAGATGGAACATAAAACTGAATCAGGCTGAGTTTGTTGATATGGGCTATCAAATTGAAAATTCTAGTTTTAATATGTCAGCTTATCCACTTAAAAAAAGAAAGAGGTGCCAAAAGTTTGTTTGAAAGGTTGGTTGAAGCATTTGCCAAAAGATGGCATACTGAAAAGGAATTGGAGATGCCTAATAACTCTTGGTTTAGTGTTGATGAGGCATTTTTGAAAGATTTATTTATTTATTATGTGTACAATTTCTGA
The DNA here is from genome assembly GCF_030254825.1 of Meriones unguiculatus. Taxonomy (NCBI): domain Eukaryota; kingdom Metazoa; phylum Chordata; class Mammalia; order Rodentia; family Muridae; genus Meriones; species Meriones unguiculatus. The sequence continues at coordinate 36,660,735 of NC_083357.1, read as the reverse complement.
ATGCATATGTGCCTGCATGCCAGAAGAGGACACCATATCTCATTATAGATGGTTAAAAGCCACCATATTGTTGTTGGGAATTGAACTCAGGACCTCTGGAAGAACAGCCAGTGCTCTTAATCTCTGAGCCATCTCTCCAGCCCCTGATGAAGGGATTTTTAAGGCCCAGGATAATTGCAATTACAGATGTGTGTAAAACCTCATTCTCTACAACCAAGAATGCAGGCCCTTTACTAATCCTATAAAACACAAAATGGTGAGAAAGCCACTTGCACATTTGAAAAGCTTTGTTGTAGCACTTGTTCTTGTGCAACACCTTAGGATTTGAAATGCTGCTGCTCAGTTGGATGAATCAAATGCTATGAATTTAATTGGTTCCTAAATAAGCAGGGGCCAGATAGCAGTATTGAATCACCAAAGGCAAATTGATCAATGCGAGTGTATTGGGCAGTATAGACAAAGCAATGTTAATAATGGCCTGACCTGCAACGGACAACTCAGGAAAAATGAATTTCATGATGGTATGACTTGTAGAGAGACCTTTGGTATTGACTAATCAATCATCTTATTTATAGACATAAAGTAGATAAGAAACCTACTGAAGTTGTGTTTGATTTTATAAGCAGAAAAAATTTGAAATATAAGGAAGACTACACTGAATCCTAGAAATAAGGAATATCAGCCCAAGAGCCCCTTGAATGAAGGAAGGCCAGGAGGGGATGGCCTCTCCCTCCTCTTCATCCATTCATACTCTCCCTCCCACATCCCTCCACCTATTTTTCAGAATAGGGAACCCCCTACCCAGACATCCCAGCTCATCTATTCACATGAGGCAACTTAGTCTATGTCAGAGATATTCCCCATTTCCCTAACTAGTAGACCCATATGAAGCCTGAGCTTCCCAACAGCTACAAACATGTTCAGGACTTAGGTCCAGACTATGTATTGTCCTTGATGCTTCAGACTCCATAGGTTCCCCAGGGCCCTGGTTGATTGACTCTGATGGTCTTCTTGTGGAGCTTTTGTCACATCTAGGTCTATTTATCCTTCCCCCCTTTTTTTCCCACTAGGCTCCCTATGCTTTGCCCAATGTTTGGCTGTGAGTCTCAGTATCTGTTTTGAACAGTTGCTGGGTGGAGCCTCTAAGAGGACAACTCTGATAGGCTCCTGTCTTCAAGCATATCAGAATATCATTAATGATGATAGGGGCTGGCTTTCTTCTATGGGGTTGGGCGGGACATTGGTTGGACATTTGCTCAGTCTCTGCTCTATCTGTCCTATTTTTGTCACTGCAGATCTTCTATGTAGGGTGCATTTTGGACTGAGAATTTTGTGGGTGGTTTGGTGATCTCCTTTCTCCACTAGGAGTGTTTCCTAGATACTAGGAGTTGTCTAGATACGGGATATACTCTTCAGTGTCCATTGTCTCTGCTACTAGGAATTTTAGCTAGAGTCCCCCTCTTACCCTCCCAGAGGCCTATTCTGATTTAGTTCTGCAGCTTGTCACAGAGATGCCCCCACCTACTGTTTCTCTTTTTTCTGCAGGCCTTCTGCCCTCCCACCCTTACTTTCCCCAGGTTTGATCTCCACCCTTATTTCTCTCTGCTCTCCCTTTGCTACCTTGTTCCCATTCTTCATCCACTACCTCTGTCTATTTTATTCCCCTGTCTGAGGGAACGAGTGAGATGTAGTGGTCCTCTCTTGGATCCTCCTTGTTATTTATCTACTTGAAGTGTGTACATTGAAGTATGTCTATAGTTCTCAATTCTAAAGGTAAACTATGTTGGACCCTGCTGGTAAGGTTGAAGTTTGGCATTACCAGATAGCCCCTGAGCTTGCTGCAAAAATGACAGACTCCCTTCCTCAGCTGGATTCTCTCCTCTCCCCTGATCTTGGGAAATCCCAGATCTTCTAAGGAGAGTGACATAGCCCTCAGGGAAAATTACAGCCCAGACCTTATCCTGATAAAAAATTATTCAGATTCCTGGAAACGCCCACTCTATGAAAATGAGATGCCTTGGTTTCTTGGCATTCAACCAATGACCTTTAACTGTACCTGGAGTCCTTTTCCTACCCATAGGATAATTGAGTACTGCTTTTCCCCTCTTATGATAGGGCTGTTCTGTAACATGCAGATCAAATATCCCTGAGACCTCTAGCCCAGCAAATCAAATGCATTCATCTTCAAAACCCCTCCCACTGCCCAAGGTTTATAATTTCTTATTTCACATGAAATAAATGGGCTAGCATCATCTATTTCATCATCACTGGCTGAGACTTATCATTTATTCTGTGGAAGAATAGGCTCTCTTTATTTTCTGAAGAATTCATCACTGGACCCCTGGGGCTTGATTTCTGGCCAGACAGCCACCCGCTTCTGGCCACTGTGAGCTTCTACAATTCACCAGTGTGTCAGTTCATATCGCTACCAACTTTCTAGTGCCACTCTGACCACCACAGTGCCCATCTGCAAAATCAAGTGGCCAGGTATTCCCAAAGCAGCCATTTCTTCCTCCCAAACAAAACAGGGCTCCCACTTCTGCCTCTCTCGGTTTCAGAGCTCCAAGCCTCCATGAACCTCTCACAAAGCCTCTCACAAAGCCAGGCACCAACTTGCCCAAGTCAGGCTGAACCCTCATTACCACCTGGTTCTAGTTTTAGAGCCTTGAGCTTTTTGATCTTGCAATTCACCCTTTTCTGCTCAGAGTGCACAATTCCGGTTTGGTGTTTGACTGGACTGAGCTCCCCAGGAGAGTACAAAGCCCATGCTCCTGATGGACACAGAATGACAAAACTAGAGTCTGCTTCTGTCTCCCAGAAAGCTGAGATTAAAAGTGTGTGTCACCATGGCCAGCTTCTGTTTAACATTTTAGACTTGTAGGATATAATCACTAGTACTTTTATTTTCCTTGTCAACAGATTTAACCTGCTTTCTGGATTGGCTTTACTTGTTCTCTCTTTCTTTTCTTTTTATTCTTTCAAAATAATTTATTCATTTTACATCCCCATTGTACTCCCTTTCCTCAATCTTCTCCCAGTCCCACCCTCCCTTTCTTCACCTCCATCTTTCTCTCCTAGTCCTCAAAAAAGGGAGAACCCTCCCCCACCCCCACCATCGGAACTCAGCCTATCAAGTCTCATCAAGATTGCCTTTTCTTTTGCGGCCTGCGAAGGCCGCTCCACCAGGAAGAAGTGATCAAATAGCTGGCAACAAAGTCCATGTCAGAGAAAGACCCTGCTCTTCTTATGAGGAGATCCACATGTAAACTGAACTGCCCATCAAGGTATATCTGAGCAATGGTTCTAGGTTGTAGCCATGCATGCATCAGTCTATGCAGGACCACCTGGGCCCAGATTTCTTGGCTCTGTTGGTCTAAGTGTCGAACTCCTATACCCTCCTAGTCCTTCTATTCCCGACTCTTCCATAAGACTTCCTGTGCTCTGCCCAAAGTTTGGTTGTGAGTCTCAGGATCTCCTTCCATCCCCTACTTGATGGACTCTTTCAGAAGACATCTATGGTTGGGTCCCATTCTGTATCCTCTCTTCATCTGCTTCCAGTGTCTATTCTATTTGCCTTTCTGAATGAGATTTAAGCATCCCCCTAGGGTCCTCCTTGTTATTTAGGTTCTTAAGGTCTATGAATTTTAGTATGGGTTATTCTATATTATATAGCTGACATCCACTTATAGGTAAGTATATACCATGTGTGTCTTTCTGTGTCTGGGTTAACTCACTCAGGATGATCTTTTCTGGTTCCATCTATTTGTCTTCAAATTTCATGATTTCCTTATTTTGAATAGTTGAATAGTGTTCCCTTGTGTAAATGTGCCACAGTTTCTATAGACATCTAGGTTGTTTCCAGATTCTGGCTATTATGAATAAAGCTTCTGTGGACATTGTTGAGCAAATGTCTTTGTTATATGGTAGAACATCTTTTGGGTATACGCCAAGGAATGGTATAGCCCTATTCCCAAATTTCTGAGAAAATTGATTGTTTTCTACAGTGGTTGTACCAAGTTTACACTCCTGCTAGCAATGGAGAATTGATCTTCTTTCTCCACATACTCAGCAGCATGTGCTGTCCCTTGTGTTTTGATCTTAGCCATTTCTATGGGTGTAATATGGAATCTTAGAATCTTTTTGATTTGAATTTCTCTGATGACTAAGTGTTGAACAGTTTTTAAGTGTTTCTCAGCCATTCAATATTCCTCTGTTGAGAATTCTCTATTTAGCTCTGTGCTCCATTTTTAATTGGATTATTTTTGTGTGTGTGTTTTAATTTTCTCAGTTTTTTTAAATTTTTATTTATTACAATTTATTCACTTTGTAGCCCAGCTGTAGCCTCCTCCTTCTTCCCATCCCAATCCTGCCTCCCTTCCTTTTCTCCTCCCATTCCCCTCCCCAACTCTGCTGATAGGGGAGGTCTTCCTCCCCTTACATCTGACTGGCTTTCCATCTGACTGACTTCCCTTTCATCAGGACTGGCTGCATTGTCTTTCTCTGTGGCCTGGTAAGGCTACTTCCCTCTCAGAGGGAAATGATCAAAGAGCCAGCCACTGAGTTCATGCCAGAGACAGTCCCTGTTTCCCTTACTAGGGAACCCATTTGGAGACTGAGCTGCCATGGGCTACAACTGTGCAGAGGTTCTAGGTTTTCTCCATGCATGGTCCTTGGTTGGAGTATCAGTCTCAGAAAAGACCCTTGTGCCCAGTATTTTTGGTTCTGTTGTTCTCCTTGTGGACCTCCTGTCCCCTCCAGGTCTTTAATCTCCCCCTTCTTTCCTAAGATTCCCTGCACTCTGCCCAAAGTCATCTGCTTCAGTCCCCTGCTGGGTACCTAAGTGAGGTATCCCTGAAACAGAAAGACACACATGGTATATATTCACTTATAAGTGGATATTAGACATACAATGCACAGGATAAACATACTAAAATCTGTATACCTAAAGAAGCTAAGCAAGAATGAGGACCTTGGCTAAGATGATCAATCCTCACTCAGAAGGGACAAACAGGATGGATATTGGAGGAAGGAGAAAACAGGAAGCAGGACAGGAGCCTACTACAGAGGGCCTCTGAAAGACTCTATCCAGCAGGGTATGGAAGCAGATGCTGAGACTCATAGCCAAGCTTTGAGTTTTTTGTTTTGTTTTGTTTTGTTTTGTTTTTAATATAAATTTTGGATAGTAGCCCTCTATTGGATGTTATGTTGGTAAAGATCTTCTCCAGTCTGTTTGTTTGTTTGTTTGTTGTTTTTGTTCTCTTGACAGTATCTTTTGCCTTGCAGAAGCTTTTCAGTTTCATGAGGTCCCATTTACTAATTGTTGATCTTACTTGTTTTCTCTTTCATGTGGGTTTTAACACTCCTTCTTTGTATATATGGGCATTCCTGAGATTACAGGCTAAAAATGTATAGACTGCTAGTCAGTGACATAGAGAGCTTACAATCATTACAGAATTTTAGATGGTTCTACATGAACTTCTAAATAAGTATTTTACAGTATTGCAAAAAATGTGAAGAAACAATAAAGAATTTTCTACTTTTTCAATTGTTAGTGCATTAAATGTATGTTTTTAGAATATAAATGATGTCAGCACTTTCTCTTGGGTTTATGAGATTGCCTTGTTTAATCTTCAAGTTCAACAACTCACTCTCTAGCCATAACATTATGTTCATATGAATGAAGAAGAAATTACCTGCTAAATCAAGTTAAAAAAAATTATACCGGAGGTCAAGAGATTCTCATATTAAGACACAGAACTTTTGAAAAAAAAAAAAACTTTTCTTTTCTTTGCCATATAGTTGTAAGGAGTGGCTCTTAAGAGAGATGCAGAAACCTGGAGCTGGGAAACAAAATCAGAAAGTGAACTTTAACTCAGCACCAAGTGGGGGAGAGTATTAGGGATGAAATGCTGTGAAATGGCCACTGTAAGATGGAGTGCTGTGGCAAGTGTAAAGTGGGAAAGCCACTGTGGGGTCAGTTGGGGTCACTGTAAGTTGCTGGCCAGCATAGCCATATTCTGACCTTTAAGAATATTTTGTTTCTTTTTGCTGTTGCTTGTTTGTTTTGGTATTCCTGGGAAGAGAACTGAGGACTTCCTGAATGCTAGTTAAGTGCTCTGTCATGTTAGCCACTGGCTTTTATTCTTGTAATCTTGTTGTGAACTTTAATTTCCAGCAGTTGTATCTACATTTCCATATTTAACTTAATTCTTTAACCAATGATCATTCTAAAGCAAATGATGACATTTTCTTTTGGACATGAGGAGATGGGCCAAGAAGAGGTGGATGATCTGCACCTAATGTGCTTGGGCTATGTATTCACAGCCTGTTACTTTGTGTTGTTACTAATAGTGTCATCATTAATATAAGTGTGTAGCCTTGGAAGCTCAGCATCATTTATGAGATCTGAGATTCCTTTTATCATTTAGTGCTGAGCTCTGACTCTCTGTCCTCTAGACTCTGACCTATAGTTGTCATTGCTTAAGGAAACTAAAGCAAGTTGTTTTGTGGACTGGCTATTTTCAGTTTGAGAACAGGACTAGATTAGACTATCTTGCCACTCAAAAAAATAAAGGATAGCTTGAGAGTGTCCGAGGTTGTATTGAAAGGATTTAGGAGCCAAACTGAAGGTGCTAAATTTAGTATAATTTATGGGTCACTAAAGATAATAATTGTAGTTTGAAAAAATAAATCAGATACTGTTCATAAATTTCTCCTTGACTCCCAGACATGAGATAAGAAGTCCTATCTGAATATGTATATATGTATGTATGTATATTATCAATTAATGCTTTATTTAGAATTTGTGATTGCATACAAAATTCAAGCAGCTCCAGCACTTGCCATGTATGTATACAATTAGGAAAAAGTGTGGTGTGAGTCAGTGAGTAGATGTGTACTCAGTCATAATATACTCATTCCTGTTATTTCCTCCACATCTTTCTCAGCTTTTCCATTTCTTTCTCTTTTTATCCTTTTTAAAATTTGATCTTGAAACTTCTTTAGTGATGCCAGCTGAGTTTTTCTATTTGTATCACTGGAAGTGTCTCTCTTAACTCAGTTTGTCAACTGTCATGGAAATACCAAAGACAAGCAGCTTCAGTTCATATCCCATAACTCAAAGTAAAATCATATCAATCTGGTGGCTCTTTGGGCATCTGTGCAGTACTCCAGAAGCTAGGTTCCTTTGAGTTTACATTTCATTTACATCAAAACACATCATAAAACATAGACCTTTTTTAGAATAGATAGTTGTCTTTTGGTAAAAACATGTGTGATATGTCTGATGCTTCTGGGTTCATGACCTTGGCCAGCATAAAAACAATGTAGTGAGAATTTTAATTTCTTTGTTTTTCCAAAGACAAGTTACTCTGAACATTATGGGAAAGAATGCAAATTACAACAACACTGTAATACTAACCACCACTGAACTCAATAAATGTGTTACAATAGCAATTATTCTCAGCAATGGAAGACCGATTTCCTTAACCAAATGAATTATTTAACAATAGACGTTGACCATTTCATTATCTTTAGCTTGAGTTGTTTCTATGTTATGGTGTCAATTTTCGAGTATTTCTAGGAAAATATACAAAGCAGAATTTCAGTGAGCTGGAGGGTAATACTGAGTAAGATCTTTCTGGAGGTTGAATCTCAGTTGATCTTGAACACAGAGAAAAGAATATCAAATTAACAAAACTGGAAACCTACTCAATACTGACTTAGTTCTTAGGAGCCTAGCTAAGCATCTACATCATAGATCTGCCTTGTTCTCTTACATACAGTGGGTTAGACTCTTGAAATATTTTGAGATGTCACACTCATTATTGAATAAGATAAGAATATCCACAAACTGGTGGTGACTCCCTGGCTAAAGTTTACTCTTACAGTGAAGATCTATTTGTTATATAAGACATACAGTGACTCAGCTGGCTTTCATCATCTGTATTGTGTTCTTTTGACACTTAGTAAGAGAATTCCCAGCCAGAAAGTAATCAGAGGCTTTCCTAACACCAAAACCATAAAACAAAACTGAAACAATAGCAATATCAATGAAGATGTTAACATGGAAGGGAAATATTTCAAAGTCCTTGATAAAGAGCTATAGGCAGTTGTTGACTGCTGGGAAATGAAGAACTAGCCTTTTCAAAGAATGAGTCCCTTTATTGGTTGTCCAATGAAGAGTGACCAGCCTTGGAATCATATGCACATAAATAACAAAAATGGACTTATCAATTCTCTGTGTGTGTATGTGTGCACACTCATGCACAAATATGCAGCAAATATAACAAAAAAGCTAGCATCTTGAGAGTGAGAATGCATGAGAAGGATTTGAGAGTGAGTAACTGGGAGGGCTTGGAAAAAGGAGCAGTGTTTCTATTTCAATTAAAATATTAAAAATAATAAATAAAATAAAACATTTCATTGCTTCACTAGCTGCTATAAATCATGACTCTTCCATGCCATGAGCAGGGTACACAATGATTCCCAGCCAGGCTTCATTACTACAAGGTGGAAGATGGCTTAGTGCAGAACTGTAATCTCATGGTTAGTTTTTTTGAAAACACAATATTTCATTTGGAAATGTGAAAAGATGATGAAGTTATTTATGATCTAAGAGGACATTTGGAGTTGTGTAAAAGAAAGGTTAAGAGAACAAGGTTAAAAGCCTAAAACTCTTGTTGACTTATGTTCTGTGACCAGCTGCAGATGACCGTGCCATGCTGTTCCCTACAGTGTACAATTCAGACTCAAAGGGATACTATGGTATGTGGACTGGCACACACAATTGGCTTCAAATTTGTATTTTTTCTATCTATCAGTTTCTATTTATTATCTCTATATAATACAGATGAACATGTTTGATCAACTTAAATAGGTGATTTTTATTTTTTCCTTTTCCCCAAACAGTCAACACAAAAGTGCAGGGAAGGAAGTACTAACAATTATCTTCATGAGTTTTCTGTCTGAATACTGAGTGTTTACTCATTCCTGCTTTGACTCTTATCATGGCTCCCTCATCACACCTTCAGCACTTCTTGCTAGCTTCCTGAGGCTATTTTTGGCAGGTGAGGTAGATTTCCATCTTCTGTGTGTCCCTGATCTCACTGGCTCTTTCATATTCAGTTTGTCATGGACTAATTGCTAACCAATTTGTAAACAAATTGTTGTTTTAAGTTTATTATCTCACATGGAGTTTTGTTTTATTTTGTTGTAGTTACATAAAGCTAATTAACACAGATTGTAGTTCCTTTCCATCTTCAGGATAATTGTTTAGGGTCGGGAAAATCCATTTTGCCTGAAGTTCATATTAAGTTTAGCAAACAATCAGAACTGGAATATGATTCTTGAAATGCATATGTTATTGGACCAGGGAGTGTGGTTTATTGAAGCTAATAGTCTGAATATCATGATATTTTTAAAGGAAGGTTGGATCATTGAGGATTTATGTTTCATTTTGTGTCTCAACCAACATCCCTTGTATCAGAACTGTGTACCTTCTCTCAGGGGACTTGGTATAATCCTTTAGAGAATGATTAGGAGTCAGATTAGGAGTCAACAGAAGAAAAGTTTCTTTTTTAGAAGTTATCCAGCAGTTGTCACTTGCTTTGACAGCCTATACTACCACTAAGAGCTTGGCCCTCAATGCAGGGCAACATTTAATGCTGTAGAATCTTTAGGATGTAAGACCTAATGGAAGGAAGTCAGATTATTATGCTTACTCTTTTAAAAGGAGGTACTAGCTGTCTGGTCCTTTTGTCTCTTGTTCTTATCTATCACCTGGATGCCATGAGGTGAAGTGAGCATCTCGTTCTACTAAATACTCCCACCACTGTGGGCTGCTAAATCAGAAGCCCAAAAAAATAGACCAAGTGAAGATGAATTGAAACTTTCTAAATGAAACTCAGACAACCCCTTTCCCTTTTATATTTAGTGTCCCAGGAATTTTCTCACAGTTATAGAAAGCTGACTAGTGGAGTTTCAAGATGGCGGTGAACAGAGCTCATCGTTTTGGAGAGGCAGAGGACATAAATCTCTGAAATTGGTGAGTGGAGAGACAATCGAAACTAGAATTTGGACTTTTGGGCTTTCTAAAGGAGAGGGGACACCACAGAAGTGTGGAGTGCTTGTAGATTTAGATTGGGCACAGACTTTTCTGGGAACAAAGTAGGTTGCTTCCCTTGTCCGGGCCTCCCATGCGGGGAAGCCTGCACATAGCACCAGGTAGCTGAGCGCAAAGCTCACAGCCTGGGGATTAGGACAACGGAGACAGTGCCCCAGGCCCCATACTGCAGTGGACAGCTGTAACCGCCCTCTGAACAACACCCCTAGGACACATGTCCGAGGAGCCCATACCCCGGGTCCCACCTAGGGCCTTCTTGCCAAGCTCCAGACCTGTGGAGCATCCCCTCCACCATCCCTCGACCGTGATCCCACCACAAGAAGCACAGCTGAGCTCACGTCCCTCTAGAAATCCCGAGCGGCCAGAGTGCACCCATCTCCAGAAAACCTGCCCTGCTTGAGCATACCCACCACAGGAAATCCCACCATGCAGTAGGGTGCACAACTCCGGAAACCCTACCACACCAGAGGAGTGCACCCACTGCCAGTGCCAGAGTGCAGGCCCAACCACAACAGCCCTTTTGATCCCTTAAGCGCCTGCGATCCCTTAAGCACCTGCAACACCTTCAGTGCCAACCACAGAGGCTCAGTTCCACAATACAATCCTTCCTGGATCCCAAATCCACAAAGCTCAGTGCCTGGAACCCAAGACAGCAGAGGCAGGGCTTCAGGCCCCTTAGCAGCAGTGGAGAGCTTTAACCACCCGCTGAATGCCACCCTTCAGAGCACACATCTGAGAAGCCCACCCCCTGCCGCCTAGTGCCCTTTTGCCAAGCTCTGGACCCTCAGAGCACACCTCACTACCACCACCACAGGGTCCCGCCAGCATGCACTGCTGGAAACTCCCCCCGCCCCCGCCATAGTGCACGCCCAAAGAGTGCCAGCCACAGAGACTCAGATCTGCAGTACAGTCCTTCCCAGATCCCAAGTCTGCAAGTGGAGTGGCAGTACTGACTACACAGGGCTGCCCAGCCAGTGATTGTATGGGCCATCCAACCCCTCAGTGGCAGATAACCAGCTGAATAGACACCAAAGACCAGCAGACCTACAAAAACAATATGTGCCTGCAATCTTCAACAGTGCTTGCGATCCCTTAAGTGCCTGCAACACCTTCAGTGCCTGCAAAGCACCTCTCTCACACACTGAAGGACTCTTCATTCTCCAACACCCTGTCCCTTAGAACATTCCTACAAGCACACGCTCAATCAATGCTACCCTGCATTTGCCCTTGTGTGCCTGGGAACTTTTGTCCTAAGGTATAGCTGAATCACCAATGCACACATTGAAACCATTGGACGTCCCCCATTTTCCTGAAGAATTTTCAAGGCACCAGAGAAAGACCAGTCTGATCTGCAAAATCCAGGGACAAGCAGTGAACACTACGGATAACCGAATGGCCAGGGGTCAGCGAAAGAACACAACCAACGTAAATCAAGATATCATGGCTTCACCGGCAACCCCCAAAATTATTGGATACTCCAACTCATCAGAAACACAAGAAAATGATTTTAAAGCTACGATTATCCAGTTATTTGAGGCACATAAAGAGGAAACCAACAAATCTCTCAGAGAAATAGCCATACAGATTCAAATGGTTAAAGAGTAAACAAATAAATCTCTCAAGGATTTGGCCTCCCAAATGGAAACAAAAATGAACTGAACAAACCTCTTAAAGAAACACAGGCAAATATAGCCAATCAAATGGAGGCAGAAGTAGTGGCATTAAGAGAGGAAGCAAACAAAAAATAGAGACCATCTTGGAGACACAGGAATTCACATTCAAACAGATGAAGGAAATGGTGCAAGGCATGAAAACAGAATTAGAATCAATAAAGAAAACGCGAACTGAGAAAACCCTGGAGATGGAGAACTTAGAGAAAAGAGAAGGAACCACAAAGGTAAGCATCATTAATAGAATACAAGAGATGGAAGAAAGAATCTTAGGTGCTGAAGATACACTTGCAGAAATTGATACTTCTCTCAAAGAAAAAGCAAAATTGGAAAAACGCAAAATATTCAAGAAGTCAAGGACACCATGAAAAGGCAAAAATCTAAGAATAATAGGAATTGACAAAGAAGAAGATTCCAGGCTCCAAAGTCCAGAAAATGTTTTCAAGAAAATCTAGAAGAAAAAGCTGTGGGCTGGCTTTCCCCAGGGTCAGAAGATTGTTCAAGGTTCCTGAATAAACTGCATTGAGAAGAAGAACAACAACAAAAAAATCAGAAAGAAGGAGAGGAGGACCTCACCTATCAGTGGACTTGGGGAGGGGCATGCATGCAGAAAGGGGGAGAGGGTGGGACCGGAAGGGGAGGAGGGGGGGGCTTATGGGGGGATACAAAAGGAATAAAATGTAATTAATAAAAGTTAAATAAAAAATTAAAAAAAAATTTCCCAACCTAAAGAAAGAGATGTCCACAAACATAAAAGAGGCCTACAGAACACCAAATAGACGAGACCAGAAAAGAAACTCCTCATGCCACATCATAGTCAAAACACTTAATCTGCAGAACAAAGAAAAGATACTAAAAGCAGCAAGGGGAAAAGGCCAAGTAACATATAAAGGTAGACCTATCAGAATCACACTGGACTTCTCATCAGAAACTATGAAAGCCAGAAGGGCCTGGGCAGATATCATGCAGGCTCTAAGGGACCACAGATGCCAACCTAGACTACTATACCCAGCAAAGCTTTCAATCAACATAGATGGAGAAAACAAAATATTCCATGACAAAACTAAATTTAAGCAATATTTGAACAGCAAACCATCCCTACAGAAGATACGAGAAGAAAAATTCCAATCCAATGAAAACAACTACAACCAAGAAAACATAGGTTATAGATAATTTCCCAACAAAAATCAAAAGAAAACAAGTAATGAATCACAGTAACACCACCAACTCCACAATAATAGGAAATAACATTCAATGGTCATTATTATCTATCAACATCAATGGACTCAACTCTCCAATAAAAAGACACAGACAAACAAAATGGGTGCGGAAATAGGATCCAACATTCTGCTGCATCCAAGAAACAAACCTATGCAACAAAGATAAACACTACCTCACAGTAAAATGCTGGAAAACAGTTTTTCAAGCAAATGTACCCCCAAAAAAAGCAGGAGTGGCTATCCTAATATCTAAATAGACTTTCAACCAAAACTAATCAAAAAAGACAGAGAAGGGCACTACATTCTCATCAAAGGAAAAATCCACCAAGAAGACACCACAATTCTGAACATCTATGCCCCAAATACAAGAGCACCAACATTCGTAAATGAAACATTATTAAAGCTTAAATCACACATCGACCCCAACACCTTAATAGTGGGAGACTTCAACACCCCACTATCACCAAGTCATCTACACAGAAGCCAAACAGGGAAATAAAGGCACTTACAAACGTCCTAATTCAAATGGACCTAATAGATGTCTACAGGACTTTTCACCCAAACTCAAGAGTATACTTTCTTTTCAGCACCTCATGGAACATTCTCCAAAATAGACCATATAGTTGGTCACAAAGCAAGCCTCAACAGACACAAGCAGATTAAAATACTCCCCTGTATACTATCTGACCACCATGGACTAAAGATGGGCCTCAATAGCAATGGAAACAGCAAAAAACCTACACACACATGGAAACTTAACAACTTACTTCTCAATGACAGCTGGGTTAAGGATGAAATGAAGAAAGAAATTAAAGACTTCCTAGAATTCAATGAAAATGAGGGCACAACATACCCAAATTTATGGGACACAATGAAAACAGTACTTAGAGGAAAACTCATAGCACTAAGTGCCTTTAAGAAGAAATTTGTAACATCTCATACAAACAACTTAATGGCACAACTGAAAGCCCTAGGAATAAAAGAAGCAGAAACACCCACGAGGAGCAAACAGCTGGAAATAATCAAACTCAGGGCTGAAATCAATTAATTAGAAACAAGTAAAACAATTCAAAGAATCAATGAAACCAAGACCTGGTTCTTTGAGAAAATCAACAAGGTAGACAAACCCTTAGCCAAACTAACTAAAAAGCAGAGAGAATCTATCCAAATCAGTAAAATCAGTAATGAAAAGGGTGACATAACTACAGACAATGAGGAAATCCAAACAATCATTAGGTCATACTACAAAAGCCTATATGCCAGAAAATTCAAAAATCTAAAAGAAATGGACAATTTTCTTGATAGATTCCATTACCAAAATTAAGTCAAGACCAGGTAGAAATATTGAACGGCCCTATATCCCCCAAGGAAATTGAAGGAGCCATCAACAGCTTCCCTTCCAAAAAAGCCCAGGACCAAATGGTTTCAGTGCAGAATTCTGCCAGATCTTCAAAGAAGTGCTAACTCCAATTCTCTCCAAATTATCCCACAAAATAAAAACAGAAAGAACACTACCAAACTCATTCTATGAAGCCACAGTCACCTTAATACCTAAACCACGCAAAGACCCAAAAAGAAAAGAGAACTTCAGACCTATCTCTCTTATGACATTAATGCAAAGACACTCAATAAAATCCTTGCAAACTGAATCCAAGAACACATCAAAGATATCATCCACTATGACCAAGTAGGCTTCATCCCAGGCAGGCAAGGGTGGTTCAATATACAGAAATTCATCAATGTAATCCACCATATAAACATACCGAAGGAGAAAAACCACATGGTCATCTCCCTCGATGCCGAAAAAACATTTGACAAAATCCAACACCCATTCATGTTTAAAGTCTTGGAGTGATCAGGGATACAAGGAACATACCTAAGCATAGTAAAGGCAGTATACAACAAGCCTATAGCCAACATTAAACTCAACGGGGAGAGAAACTTAAATCTATCCCATTGAAATCAGGGACAAGGCAAAGCTGCCCATCGTCTCCATGTCTCTTCAACATAGTACTTGAAGTCCTAGCTAGAGCAATTAGACAAGTAAGGGAGATAAAGGCAATACAAATTGGAAAGGAAGAAGTCAAATTATCACTATTTGCAGATGATATAATAGTATACCTTAGTGACCCCAAAAACTCAACCAGAGAACTCCTTCAGCTGATAAGCCCTTTCAGCAAAGTAGCTGGATATAAAATCAACTCAAAAAAATCAGAAGCTCTCCTGTATACCCAAGACAAAAGGGCTGAGAAAGAAATCAGGGAAACAACATCCTTCACAATAGCCACTAATAACATAAAGTACCTTCGGATGACTCTAACCAAGCAGGTGAAAGACCTGTTTGAGAAAAACTTCAGGTCTCTGAAGAAAGAAATTGAAGAAAATATCAGAAGATGGAAAGATCTTCCATGCTCATGGGTTGGTAGGATTAACATAATGAAAATGGCCCTTCTGCCAAAAGCAATCTACAGATTCAATGCAATTCCCATCAAAATACCAACACAATTCTTTACAGACTTTGAAAGAAAAATTCTCAACTTCATATGGAGAAACAAAAAACCCAGAATTTCCAAATCAATCCTGTACAACAACAGATCCTCTGGAGGTATCTCCATCCCTGATCTCAAGTTGTACTACAGAGCAATAAAAATAAAAACTGCTTGGTACTGGCATAGAAGCAGAAAGGTGGATCAATGGAATCGAATAGAAGACCCAGAAATAAATCCACACACCTATGAATAATTGATTTTTGACAAAGAACCCAAAACCATTCAATGGAAAAAAGACAGCATCTTCAACAAATGGTGCTGATCCAACTGGATGTCTACATGCAGAAAAATGAAACTAGATCCATATTTATCACCCTGAACAAAACTAAAGTCCAAGTGGATCAAAGACGTCAATATAAAACCAGATACTCTTAATCGGTTAGAAGAATAAGTGGGGAAGACCCTAGCACTCATTGGCACAGGAGACAACTTCTTGAACAGAGCACCATCAGCACAGGTCCTAAGAGCAACAATCAATAAATGGGACCTCATGAAGCTGAAAAGCTTCTGTAAAGCAAAAGACACTGTCATTAGAACAAAACGACTGCCTACAGATTGGAAAAGGACCTTCACCAACCCAACTTCTGACAGAGGCTGATATCTGGAATATATAAAGAACTAAAGAAGTTAAAAGGCAATAATCCAAGTAACCCAATTAAAAAATGGGGTAGGTATGGAGCTAAACAGAAAATTCTCTGTAGAGGAATATAGAATGGCAGAGAAACATATAAGGAGATGCTCAACATCCCTAGCCATCAGGGAGATGCAAATCAAAATGACCCTGAGATTTTATGTTACACCCATCAGAATGGCTAAGATCAAAAACTCAAGAGATAATGCATGCTGGAGAGGCTGTGGAAAAAGGGGAACCTTCTTCCATTGCTGGTGGGAATATCAACTGGTACAACCACTGTGGAAATCAATCTGGCGCTTTCTCAGACAATTAGAAATAGTGCTATCTCAAGATCCAGCTATACAACTCCTAAGCATATATCCAAAAGATGTTCAAGTACACAATAAGGACATTTGCTCAACCATGTTTGTAGCAGCCTTATTCATAATAGCCAGAACCTTGAAACAACCCAGATGTCTATCAACAGAGGAATGGATACAGAAATTGTGGTACTTTTACACATGGAATACTACTCAGTAATTAAAAACAAGGAAATCATGAATTTTGCAGGCAAATGGTGGGACCTAGAAAAAATCATCCTGAGTGAGGCATCCCAAAAGCAGAAAGACATGGTATATACTCACTTACATAGACCATAAGATAGGATAAACATACTAAAATATGTACACCTAAAGAAGATAAACAAGAAAGAGGTCCAGGGGTAAGATGATCAATCCTCATCTAGAAAGACAAAGGGGATGGACATTGGAAATAGGAGAAAACAAGTAACAGGACAGTAGCCTACCACAGAAGGCACCTGAAAGACTCTACCTAGCAGTGTCTCAAAGCAGATGCTGAGACACATAACTAAGCCTTCGGCAGAGTGTAGTTCATCATATGAAGGAGGGAGGAATTAGTATATCCTAGAGGGGACAGGGAGCCCCACAAGGTCCAAATATATCTGAGCACAGGGGTCTTCTATCAGACTGTTTATCCAACCAAGGACCATGCATGGATATAACTTATAACCTCTGCTCAGACATAGCCCATGGTAGCTCAGTATCCAAGTGGGGGAACAAGAATTGTTTCTGACATGAACTCATGAGCTTCCCCTTCCCCTTGAGGGAGGAGCAGCCTTGCTAGGCCACAGATAAGGACATTGCAACCATCCTGAAGATAATAAGCTAGGGCCAGATGGAAGGAGAGGAGAACACCCCCTCTCAGTGGACTTAGAATGGGGCAGGGAGGAGATGAGGGAGGGAGGGGAGGTTTGGGAGGGAAAGAGAGAGTGGGCTACAGCTGGGATACAAGTGAATGTATAAAATTATTTAAAAAAATAATATAAAAAATAAAAACAAACAAAAAAGAAAGCTGACTAGCTCTGGTGGAATCAGGTAACTGCCTCAATTATTCATTTAGCTTAGATACAGTTTCTGTTCCATGTGTTTGGACTGGATACCAACACATGTAAAGCAGACAAGATATCACGTAAAATTTTCTTTAATGTATGATTCTCTTTTGCCCTGGCAGGTAGGAGCTTCAGCTGCTGGTGCAGGCATTTGTCTATTCAGAAGCCTCATTTGGCTGGATGAAGAGTCCCTGCACTCTGTTATGAAATGGGTGGTCATGTTTTGTTGGGGGAAGTTATGTGAAAAGTTTCTTTTTCATATTCAGATTGGTACTTCTTTTTCATTAGCAAAATGATCCTTTCTGTCTGTCCTTTACTGCAAATGTGTTAAACTGGAAAATGGTGATTCTTTTATGATGTTGCCTTTCTGTCAAGAAGGATTTATTATCCTTTTGCATTGTTAGCTTTGAATCTTTAATTCTCCCGTTGTTTCTGTAAATTCTGATGGATTAGAGCGAAAAATAGTTTTTTTTTTTTCAATGCAGTTTATTCAGGAACCTTGAACAATCCTCGGACCCTGGGGAAAGCCAGCCCACAGCTTAAATAGCCTCTGGGTAGCCAACCCAGGCATGCCACGTGGGCAATGCAGATAGGTCCACATACATGGAAGCAAGCCAATAGTTTTAATATAGAATTTGTGTGTTTTGTTATTCTTCTGTGGTTGCCAAATATTTCTGTAAAATTATAGTGTTAGCTTCTCATTTTCAAGATCTATTTGAAATCAGTCATTTAAATACAGTCTGTAAAATGGCTTCAATTAGACTTTAGGGGAATGTGGGGAGTATCTTTTGAGTATAAATAGAGTACAAATACAGCCCACATCTGTTGCAAGCCCTGTGACATTGATGGGTAGGCACATGTGTCAATAGGTCCCACAGCCTATTATCTGCATATGAATATGGTCATATTCTTCCTTGGGTCAAAGGCAGTTCCAGAAAGATGCTGATGGCTTCACAGCTTTGTTCAAGTACAGATAGAAAACTGATGTTTTTTGCATGCATGTGTTTCTCTGGCACTATCTTCTTGGGACCAGACATATTCATAAGTCTTCTTCCCACACCATATTTTATTAGGAGCCTCAGAAGGACAGCTCTATACTTTAACTTTTCCTCAGAAATGACAAAGGTACATTTTGTTCTCACTAAGAGCCCACATATCCTGATAATTGTTAGAAAATTATAACTAACTTAGTTTACTGTTTGAGAAGTTTGCTATAAAGGAACAGCCACATAGAGCAGATGGTAAGCCAGAAGATTCAGTGAATAATAGTGCCTGACATTGTTGTAAAGCAATCTTCCAGGTGGTGACTTTTACCAATACTAAAACCACTTACATGCTTCTGATGTTGCTGGTATCATCATCCTTAAATCATCATCAATGACTTTCTTTCATTGATTTAAGGCAGAGGCCATATTTTTTTTTTTTCAATGCAGTTTATTCAGGAACATTGAACAATCCTCGGACCCCGGGGAAAGCCAGCCCACAGCTTAAATAGCCTCTGGGTAGCCAACCCAGGCGTGCCACGGGGGCAATGCAGATAGGTCCACATACATGGAAGCAAGCCAGATCCTCAGCCTTAGCCAAATGTGGAGTTGTTCGTGACAGAGAGCACTCACCATCGGGAAGGTGGAAGGCGGAAACCAGCTCCATCTTTAAGGCATAGCATTCCGCAGCTCTCTACAGTTCCCCCTTTTTGTTTTAGACGCATCAGGCAAGAGTAGAGGTCTGATCTCTGATATTAGAAATAAATTGGGACTTTGTACAGATGTTCATTTAGGTGTCATCCACCCAAAGAGCATCAGACCCGTCCAATACCTTTTTCTCAGAGGCGGGACCTGGGGCATCAACCCGCATGCAATCAGACATGCTCTTCTCTGGGTCCAAAGCGGCTGACCCTGAGTGCAGTGCTTAGCCTCGCATCCTGAGCGTATCATTTTAGCTTTTTATGGTATCCAACCATGCTTGGGGAGAATGTCCTGCTTCAATGGCTGTAAAGGCCTGAATGATCATGGCTGCATCACACTGTTGTGAGACTCTAATCTTGCATATATACCACAGGCAAACCAAGGAGACCAACATCAGAAGGCCTGCTAACACTCCCATGCCCGCCCATTCCTTCAGATGATTCATGGCTGCAGCAATCCATGTTGATAATCCTGTGGCTAGTCCTGCGTCCACTCCGGTAACATTTACTGTGACAATGGCCACTCTCAGCTGCTCCATCGTAGTATCGAATTCTCCAGTCCAATTACCTAAAATATAGCTCGACAATTGTTTAGACAGATTTGCAGCGCAGGAAAAATTCTCATGTTGTATGCTAGTGACACAAAGTCCAGCATACTTTCATTGACAGCCAGGTTGAGCGATTTGCCATAGGG
The DNA here is from genome assembly GCF_030254825.1 of Meriones unguiculatus. Classification (NCBI taxonomy): domain Eukaryota; kingdom Metazoa; phylum Chordata; class Mammalia; order Rodentia; family Muridae; genus Meriones; species Meriones unguiculatus. Next base: position 36,640,774 of record NC_083357.1, on the reverse strand, counting down.
TATCAATTTGCTCCTGCAAGAGGTCAATCCTCTGATTGAACACCATCAAGCTTCCTTTTAGTTGAGCATTAATTCTTTTATGTACAACTAAGGCATGAGCTACATTGGCTAAATGATTATTCAGGGTCTGAGCAGTCTGCCCAGTATGACTCATGGCTAATGCCCTGGTGGTTGCTCCAACAGCCGTCAATGAGATGGTAGTAACAATGGTGGCTGTAGTTCCAAGATCCCTTTTCTGTCTGAAGAGAGTCATAGCGTGAGGGGCATCAATGGGCATAGGCACCCAGTGAGGCATGCGAGTAACCAGGCAGAGGCCATATTTTTGCCTACATTGTCCACTCTCAGATGTTGCTGGTGACTGAGATCCATGCTTGCACTGTTGTGAGAAGATTGTTCTCTGGATGGTTCTCAATTCTGCACTGATTGACTTTAAGGACAAAGTGCACTGTGTTGTTTATCAGTGCATGGTACCCAAGATCTCACTTACTGCCAATAAGATCAGATACAAAGTGACAACTGTAATCTGTTTTCCATTAGAGAGAGAATTTTAGTGAACTGCTTTGCTACATTTAAGTTTCCTGAATAGCTTAACTCATGTACTGTTAGATTTTGTCAACTTGACACAAACTATAGACACCAGAGAAGAAGGATCTGCAATTGAGGAAGTGACACTGATCCTTGGGCATGTCTGTGACCATTCTTTCAATTAATGATTGATGCATCAGAGCCTTTCCCACTGTGAGTGCAGATGCTTTTAGAATGTATAAATATGCAAGCTGAGAAAGCCATGAGGAACAAACCAGTAAGCAGCATTTTTCCATAATGTCTTCTTTAGTTCCTTCCTCCCTCAGGTTCCTGCCTTGACTTCCCTCCATGATGGACCTGTAAAATGTAAATTTTTTCCTTCCAAAGTTGCTTTTGGTCATGATATTATACCACAGCAACAAAAACACTAACTAAAATACCCTTGAAGAATGTTTGTTAAACAAGATAATTGCTTTGTGTTCTTATATGCTCCATAAGGTTGCGGATCCATTAGCATTAGGATTTATTGTCTGACTTTTAAGAGATGATGTGGGTAGGTTTGCTCATAGCATGATGTGTCATCTTGCTGTGTGCCCATATGGTATGTGCACATTCAGAACTTTGTCTGAGAGTTAGCCTTGTTTACATTCAGCTATGTCCCTTGAGTGCTGAGAGGCTTGATGAGTTGGCTCAGTGTTACAGCTCTCTACTGACTCACAGTTCAGAATATAAGTCAAGCAAGGCGGCACAAACCTGTAATTCTAGCACTCTTGGGAGGCAAAGGCAGGCAGATCACTGTGAGTTTGAAGCAAGCACAGTCTACAAAGCAAATTGAGAATAGCCAAAGCTACACAGAGAAAGCCCCCCTTGAAAAAAAAGAGTTCAAAATCTAGAAATGAAATTGCTCTCACAGTCTTCACTTTCCACTATCTTAGGCTATGCTGAAAAAGTCTATACTAACATTTGGAAGGTTGGATACCTTACTAACCTTGGCCAGCCTAGAAAAAATTTAAAGTCCCTTTTCCTCTCTGCATGAAGATGGCTATCTGGTGACTGCAGTCACTATGAGAATAACTTCTTTTTGTTGGTCTTCTTCTCACCTGCAGGCCATGGCTATATCCACAGCTCAGCATTTCTACATCCCAGCTAGACTTTGGTGCAGACATACAATTGTTGTGAGTTTTGCACAGAAGGGCTAGGAAATTCTTGTCATTCCTCATAAGTATTGAGCAGTCTGTTTCCCTGGAATCCTACTTATCTTGAACCAGATAAGCTGTCAGCACTCTGAATGGCCTTTCACTGATGTGAGGTGCCTGGTCCCATTTACTTAAAACCTGCCTGATGGTCAGAATCTGTCAGAGTCTGTGGGTTCATGGATTGTCTCCTACCTGCTGGCCAGTCTTCCCTCAGGTCCCTAATTGAAAGAAAGAATTAGAGGCAAACACTAAAAGGTATGTTCACTCACCAGTACTGACAGTGAAGTGAGCATGAGGAACTTGTGTGCTACTGGATACTGTATGGTGGGACAGGCTTTGTCACTGAGCCCTAGGGCTGGCTTTCTCCTGACAGACAGAGACTGAGAGGAATTAGAATTTAGAAGTATAAGCAGAGCAAAGACTTTTCCCCAGAAGTGAGGCAGAAATAGAGACACAGTAATGAGCACATCTGTTTGGAAAGCGTATAAGGTACTTATAAATATTATAGTAGCATCACTATAAAGGTCTGGTAGCCTTTCCATTGCAGAATCTCTGTCAGGACATTAAAATTTAGTTGTAAACATTCCAGGCTGCAACTTGACAGTTCACGGTGTGCATGGGAATAAAGCTTTATTTTTTGTTGCCACAAAAGTCTCCCTTGGGTTCCCATGTACCATATTCCTCTCTTTGCCCCGTAGTCCTGTCCAAACAGGATCTGCAACAATAGAAGAGATGAATCTAAAGTAGGTAGGTTTCTTTGGGGAAGTGAGACAAGAAGCAACCACTGATTTATCAACCTCTGTTCTTTAGCCTAGAAACAACTCTTCCCCAGATGTCAGTGGTTCCTATAAACATAACTGCCCATGACCAAATGTTACTAGACTTATAGTTTGTTTAGAAAAATACAGCAAAGATCATAATAGCAATATTTGGAAGGCAAGTATTTTACATGAACAGCTTCCTGAGGGTCCACCAAATCTCTTTAAGAGGAATCTCACAATGGTTGCTGTCCCCAGATATTATGGTCTAGGTAGTAGATGCTTTATCTTTGATCTGTAATCAAATTGTTAAAAGAAAAATGGTAAACTGCTTTGGCAAAAGGTTACATAAAGATAATGAACATAAAAATAGAGTTTCTGAATTAATCAGGCCCAGAATTAATCAGATAAAAATTGTTAGGCCAACAAAGCAAAATTTTAACAACAGCAATAAAAACAACACAATCCCTTTTTCTCATTGGCTGATGAGAACAACTGGGAATTTTACATTAAGAAATGCTCTGTGTTGGGTGACACCAACCTGAAGGCCCAGTATAAAGACCCAGCCTCTCTATTTCTAGGTTGTTGAGAGGTACTGTAGCTCATGTTGTTGTAGATCAAGGTGATACAGTCTGCTTCAATTAAACACAGCACATCTGGACCTTGCAGGAGACTGTAGGTCAGCTTCCATCATGACTCTGTCCCACCTAGCCCCAGATTTCTCCATTATCAGTACATCAGACCCTTCTATTTTACATCCTAATATAGCTTTAAAAATATCTTTTACTTTATTATTGGACTGATATGTACTGTGTTATCAGACATATCTTAAACTGTTAAGGAAGCAGATTCTTAAGAATCTTAATAATATAGAAACTTAATAATATAGAAAAGAGAAACCAGTAAATATGTAGAGGTTAAAAATTTTGAATTCAAAAAAGAATCAAGATAAATTGAAGTTTACATTAAACCTGGAACATAGTTTTTGGGAATGCGAAGAATCCTTCCATGTGCTCATTTAGCATCATAAGAAATCAAGTGCTAGTAGGAGAGTTGAGAAAGAATCTTTCCCCAGTTCTTAGTCCCACCATTGTATTCAATAAGAAGCTAAGTTTCTCTTTGAATCGTCCTATCCTGCCCATGTGGTCAGAATGTGCCTTCAGCAAGGGATGCTTACCAGGCATCATTAACTGATGAACATGTCATTTTGAAAGAACTGGCATTTAAGTGAAGTACAGTAAACTAACTTAAATCTCTAAGAGAGAAGTTATTGTTAAAACTGAACTCCTGTCACACTGAGTCTCTCATATAAGAAGGAAAGGAGGGAAGTGGATTGGGAGAGGTACACATGGTTGAGCTTGGATTTGCAAGCTTGCTCTTGAGACCTGGGCCTAGCTGAGATTCTGCAATGGCTAAAAACTGCTGTATCTTGCATAACAGCATGATGGAAGTCAGGAGAAGTCTGTCAGTCAAGAGTTAAAACATCAGTTACTTTCTGGGCAGGCAATAATGTAAGCACTTTAAGAAAAATTATTCTCAGAATGGCACTATGCCTTCCTGGATGAAGTGTTCCTTGTGGCATATTTTAGTTTTGGTGAAAAGTGTCATGACCTTTCCATGACCTTTCCCTTGTTTAGTAGCTTCCTTTCTTTTATCTTTTCTCTTTTATCTCTTCTCATTATCATTTTCAAATACATTGAACATTTTTAATCAGTGTAGTAATTGTTCATATTTATAGCATAATAATGTGTATGTCACACATTCTATATATGTGTACAGTTCTACAATCAAATTGAGGTGATTGGTAGAGCCATCATTTCAAGTATTTGTCATTTCTTGTGTTTGTAATACCCAAATTTTCTCTACTAGCTATTTTGAAATATATAAATTATATGTTTTATTATTATAATTAACAATAATTCTTGATTGAGGTTCCCATGTACCATGGTTTCCATAGGGTACTATAGAACAATAGGAGCTACCCTTACTGCTCACTTTATCTTTCTATTTACTATCATCCTTTTCTCCACCTTCTCCCCAGCTTCCAATAATTGTTGTTCTACTCTGTACTTCATGAAATGAACCATTTAAATTTCTATGTATGAGAAAGAATACCCTGCTTTCTCTTAACCTGGTATCTTAATATTGTTATAAATGTTCCCTATTATAATTTCTAAGAACCCAGGACAGCAAAGCATAGCATTATTTAAACAATAGACAAAGATGAGAATGTCTGACCAGGAATACATGGTAGATAAAGCCTTTATAATTTACACAAGGCTTTTTCCTGTATTGTGGGGCTAGCTTCAGAATCACCTCACTATCCAAGCCTGGAACTACACCATCAACCCAAAACATACACAGTATTTTTTGTTTGTTTTACTTTATTAATAAAAATACATCTTTCATTTCTCTACCAGAGAATAGGCCAGAACCCAGATTCTTATGTAAGGCTCCTGCCTATGGACCCCAGAGCCCACCAAGTTTACCCCCAATAGTCCCTCCTATTTTCTTTACCATATTCTGGTTCACACCTTTGTTGGAAGCCAGAGGCCACACCAGCACTCAGAAGCTGAGGTAAGCTCTTCCCACACATGAACCAAAAACCCTCCCCCATCACCACGCCTACCCCCAACAGTCCCTCCTATCTTCATTACCATATCCCAGTCCACATCTCCAGTGGCAACATCTTGTTCCATCAGCAGCCATGCCTGCACCCATAACCCCTGCCTCCAAACCCAACCAGCAGCCATGTTAGCCACCAGAACTAGAGCTCCTACTCAGCCACCGGCCACTGAGGTCAGAAGACCAGAGAGGAAACAGAAACCAAGAAACAAAACACCCATCCAACAAAGGAAAACTCAAAAATTGGTACCTAGACCTATAAACACCCTAAACCCACATGCCAAGATGCCAGTGTAAGAAACCAATAAATAACAGAGAAGATAATATGTCACCACCAGAGCTCTCACTATTCTACCAGAACAAGACCTGAATAGTCCAACACAGCTGAAGGAAAAGAAAACAACCTTAAAACAACTTCACAAAGATGACAGAGATCCTTAAAGAGGCAATGAATAAATTCCTTAAAGAAATTCAGGAAAACACAAACAAACAATGGAAGAAAATAAATAAATCCCTTAAAGAAAGCCAAAAAATCATAAATAAATAGATGAAGGAAAGGAATAAAAGTATCCAAGACCTGAAAATGGAAATAGAAACAATAAAGAAAACACAAGTGGAGGGAATTCTGGAGATAGAAAATTTAGATAAGTGAACTGGAACTACAGCCACAAGCATGACCAACACAACACAAAAGATGGAAAAGAATATCTCAGGCATTGAAGAAACAATAGAAGAAATTGATACATCAGTGAAAGAAAATATTAAATCTAAAAAATTTCTGACACAAAGCATTCAGGAAATCTGGGACACTATAAAAAGACAAACCTGAGGATCCAATAGGGTGGTGATGAACATGTACCATATCTGAGAGAAGAGGATCTGAAACTCTGAAATTGATGAGTGGAGGGGCAGCTGAAGCCAGAAAATCGACTTTGAGGCTTCCTGAATGAGAGGGAACAACACACAAGCTGAGACCATGTAGATTTAGGTCACCCACAGACTTCTCTGCGGATGGAGAGTGGTGAACATTTGATCTCCCTACACTTGCCCTTGTGGGGCCTCCCTTCTCCTCCTCACCGGAGGTGACCCACAGTGCCTGAGACTCTTAGCACAGAACTCAATACCTGGTGACTGGGTCAACAGAGGCAGGGCTCATAGCTCCTCAGCTATGGCTGACAGCTGTACCAGCCTCCCAGGTCCCAGGTCTGTAGTACCAGCTTTCAGGGTCCCAGGTCCACAATAGCAACCTTCTGAGTCCAAGGTCCATGAGCAGCTGTACAGGACCCACAGGACCTCCCAGCCAATTACTGTACCGGCTACCCAATCCCTCAGTGACGGACAGCCAGCTGTACAGCCATGAAAGTCTGCCAGACCCACCAAGCCACCCAGGTACACCAAGCCTGCTGGGCCAGCCAGGTCCGTGGACCACTGTAGTGGCTCTCTAGGACTTTCCAGAAGGCTTCTGTACAGGCCTCCTAGTTCTGTTGCTATGGCTGGACTCCCAAGTTCTACAATTACACCACTACTGAGCTGATGGTGCCCCTACACCAGCATTTGCCCCAGCAGGCCCAAATCTAAGAGTAGAGAACACGGGGAACCTCTGTGGTTTCCACTTTGACCTGCTAGAGAGTGAGTGGGCCTTCAACTGCTTGCAGAGTCCCAGATCCAGGGTACCTCTAAGCTAGCAACCCAGACATTGGATCCCTCACACCCACACACCCACTGTAGGAAAAACAGAGATTCTTAAAACAGCGTTCTCAAATTGAAGCCCCTGTTCTGCAGGTCGACCAGTGGAGTCCAGGCAAACTACTCCTGGAGCCCAGACAGAGCTGAAGGCTACTGAGGTATTCAGGGGATCTGTGCAAGCGAAGTGATCCCACAAACATGGCCAGTGCCCACAACCCCTTCTGTGCCTACACCACGCTCCTGCCCCACACTACAGGCATCTATATTCTCTAGCACCCTGAACTTGAAAGCACACTTCCATTCACATGCATACTCTCTCCTGCATTTGTTGTTCTGTGCCTGCGGATCTTCCTCTCTTAGACACAGCTGAAACACCAGTGAGCACTCTCAAACTACTGGACCTCTCTCATCTTTCTGAAGAATACTCCAGACACCAGAGAAAGATGGTCCCAGTCTGAACTACAGAATCCAGGAACAAACAGTGAAGGTTACAGATATGCAAATGGCTAGAGGACAGCTGAAAAACACATCTAACAAAACCAGGACATCATGGCTTCACCAGCAACCCCCCAAATCAATGGATACTCTAATTCATAGGAAACACAAGAAATTTATTTTAAAGCTATGCTTATCAAGTTATTAGAGGCACATAAAGAACAAAACTCCCAAAGAAATAACCACACAAATGGAGATAAATAGGGAGGAAATGGACAAAGCTCTCAAAGAAATACAGGCAAATATACCCAAATAAATAGAGGCACAAGAAGAAACACAATTAGTGGCTTAAAAAGAGAAAATGAACAAAAAAATAGAGACCATCATAGAGAGACAGGAATCCATATTGAAACAGATGAAGGAAATGGTGCAAGGCATGAAAACAGAATTAGAATCAATAAAGAAAACACAGAGAAAACCCTGCACTGGAGAACTTAGAGAAAAGATCAGGAACCACAAAGGTAAGCATCACCAATAGAATACAAGAGATGGAAGAGAAACTCTGGTGCTGAAGATACACTTGCAGAAAATGATACTTCTCTCAAAGAAAAAGCAAAATTGGAAAAACGCAAAACATTCAAGAAGTCAAGGATGCCATGAAGCCTACCTGGGAGGATACAAAGTGCATAAAGTGTAATTAATAAAATAAAATAAAATGTTTGAGAAAAAAAGAAAGTAAAGTGAAATCTAAGAATAATAGGGATTGATGAAAAAGAAGATTCCAGGATCCAAGGTCCAGAAAATATTTTCAAGAAAATCATAGAAGAAAAATTTCCCAACTTAAAGAAAGAGATATCCACAAACATAAAAGAGGCCTACAGAACACCAAATGGACTAGACCAGAAAAGAAACTCCTCACATCACATCATAGTCAAAACATTAAATCTACAGAATACAGTAAAGAAATTAAAAGCAGCAAGGGGAAAAGGCCAAGTAACATATAAAGGTAGACCTATCAGAATCATGCCAGACTTTTCAACAGAAACTGAAAGCCTGTTTCCTGGACAAATGTCATTCAGACTTTAAGGGATCACATATGCCAACCCAGACAAAACTTTCAATCAACATAGATGGAGAAAACAAAATATTCCATGACAAAACTAAATTTATGCAATATCTACACAGCAAACCAGCCCTACAGAAGATAGTAGAAGGAAATCTCCAATCCAATGAAAACAACTTCACCCAAGAAAACATACAATACAGATAACTTCAAAACAAAAACTAAAAGAAACCAAGCAATGAATCACAGTAACACCACCCACTCAACAATAAAAGGAACTAACATTCATTGGTCACTATTATCTATCAGTATCATTGGACTCAACTCTTCAATAAAAAGACACAGACTAATAGAATGGTTGAGGAAACAGGATCCAACATTCTGCTGCATCCAAGAAACACACCTTTGCAAAAAAGATCAATACTACCTCAGATTATAGGGCCCAAAAAATGTTTTTCAAGCAAATGAACCCAAAAACACAAGCTGAGGTAGCTATCCTAATATCTAATAAAATAGACTGTTGACCAAAATTAATCAAAAAACATGAGGAGGGACACTACATTCTCATCAAAGGAAAAATCCATCAGGAGGACATCACAATTCTGAACATCTATGCCCCAAATACAAGAGCACCTGCATTTGTAAATGAAATATTATTAAACCTGAAATCACACTTCAATCATAACACCTTAATAGGGGGAGACTTCTACATTCCACTCTCACACCAAGGGGCAAATCCTCCAGACAGAAGGTAAACAGGGAAATAATGGCACTTACATAGGTCCTAAATCAAATGGACTTAATAGATGTCTACAGAAATTTTCACCCAAATTCAAAAGTGTATACCTTCTTTTCAGCACAGGCCAAAACCTTCTCCAAAATAGACCATACAGTTGGTCATAAAGTAAACCTCAGCAAATACAAGAAGATTGAAATGATCCCTTTTATCCTATCTGACCACCATGGACTAAAGCAGAACCTTAACAACAACGGAAATATCAAAAAACCTACACACACATGGAAACTGAACAACTCGCTTCTCATTTACAGCAGGGTTAGGGAAGAAATAAAGAAAGAAATTAAAGTCTTCCTAGAATTCAATGCTTAAATGAAGGCACAACTTACCCAAATTTATGGGACACAATGAAAGCAGTTCTAAGAGGAAAGTTCATAGCACTAACTGCCTGCAAGAAGAAATTTGAAACATCTCATATAAGCAACTTAATAGTTCATCTGAAAGCCCTAGGGGGAAAAGAAAGGAGCAGACTGAAATCAATAAATTAGAAACAAATAAAACAATTCAAAGAATCATTGAAACCAAGAGCTGGTTCTTTGAGAAAATCAACAAGATAGACAAACCCTTAGCCAAACTAACTAAAAGTCAAAGAGAAACTACTCAAGTCAGTAAAATCAGAAATGAAAAGGAGGACATAACAACAGACAGTGAGGAAAACCAAATAATCATTAAGACTTACTACAAAAGCCTATGTGCCACAAAATTTGAAAATCTAAGTGAAATGGACATTTTCCTGACAGATTCCATCTACTAATTTTAAATCAAGTGCAGGTAAATATACTGAATAGTCCTATATCCCCCAAAGAATTAGGAGCAGTCATCAAAAGTCTCTGTTCAAAAAAGCCCAGGGCCAGATGGTTTCAGTGCAGAATTCTAACAGACCTTCAGAGAAGAGCTAACCCCAATTCTCTTCACACTGTTCCACAAAATAGAAGCAGAAGGAATGCTACCAAACTCATTCTATGAAGCCACAGTCACATTGATACCTAAACCACACAAAGACCCAACAAAAAAAAAACAAAACTTCAGACCTATCTCTCTTATGAATATTGATGCAAAAAACTAAAAACCAAAAACCAAAAAAACCTTCCATAAAATACTTGCAAACTGAATCCAATAACATATAAAAGATATCATCCACTGACCAGGTAGGCTTTATTCCAGGCATGCAAGGGTGGTTCAATATACAGAAATCCATCAATGTAATCAACCTTAAAAAAAAAAAAAACTGACGGAGAAAAACCACATGATCATCTCCCTAGATGCCAAAAAAAAAAAAAAAATCACTTGACAAAATCCAACACCCATTCATGTTTAAAGTCTTGAAGAGATCAGGGATACAAGGCACATACCTAAACATACTAAAGGCAATACTCAGAAAGCCTGTAGCCAACATCAAACTAAATGGAGAGAAACTTAAATCAATCCCAGTGAAATCAGGGACAAGGCAAGGCTACTCATTCTCTCCATATGTCTTTAACATACTATTTGAAGTTGTAGGAAAAGCAATGAGACAACAACAGGAGATCAAGGGTATACAAATTCGAAAGGAAGAAGTCGAAGTATCACTATTTGCAGATGATATGATAGTATGCATGACCAATCCCAAAAGTTCAACCAGAGAACTCCTTCAGCTGATAAACACCTTAAGCAAAGTGGCAGGACACAAAATCAACTAAAAAAAATTAGAAGCCCTCCTCTATACCAAAGACAAAAGGGCCGAGAAAGAAATCAGGGAAAAAATACCCTTCACAATAGCCACTAATAACATAAAGTACCTTGGGGTGACTTTAACCAAGCAAGTGAAAGACCTGTTTGAAAAAAAACTTTAAGCCTCTGAAGAAAGAACTGAAGAAGATATCAGAAGATGGAAAGATCTCCTATGCTCATGGATTGGTAGGATTAACATTGTGAAAATGGCCTTTCTGCCAAAAGCAACCTACAGATTCATCGCAATTCCCATCAAAATACCAACACAGTTCTTTACAGACCTTGAAAGAAAGATTCTCAACTTCATATGGAGAAACAAAAAAAAACCCAGAATCTCCAAAATGATCCTGTACAACAACAGATCATCTGGAGGTATATCCATCCCCGATCTCAAGCTGTACTGCAGAGCAATAGTAATAAAAACTACGTGGTATTGGCATAGAAACAGAAAGGAGGATCAATGGAACCAAATAGAAGACCCAGAAATAAACCCACACACCTATGAATACTCGATTTCTGACAAAGAAGCCAAAACCATTCAATGGAAAAAAGACAGCATCTTCAACAAATGGTGCTGGTCCAACTGGATGTCTACATGCAGAAAAATGAGAACAGATCCATATTTATCACTCTGCACAAAACTAAAGTCCAAGTGGATCAAAGACCTCAACATAAAACCAGATACTCTAAATTGGTTAGAAGAAAAAGTGGGGAAGACCCTAGAACTCATTGGCACATGAGACAACTTCCTTAACAGAACACCAACAGCAAAAGGCTCTAAGAGCAACAATCAATAAATGGGACCTCATGAAACTGAAAAGCATCTGTAAAGCAAAAGACACAGTTGTCAGAACAAAACGACAATCTACAGATTGGGAAAGGATCTTCACCAACCCTAAATCTGACAGAGGGCTAATATCCAGAAAATGTTAAAAGCAACAAATCAAGTAATCCAATTAAAAATATCTTACAGAGCTAAATACAGATTTATCTGTAGAGGAATATAGAATGGCAAAGAAACACTTAAAGAAATGTTCAACATACTTAGCCATCAGGGAGATGCAAACAAAAACGACCCTGAGATTTCACCTTAGACCCATCAGAATGGCTAAGATCAAAAGCTTAAGTGACAATGCATGCTGGAGAGGATGTAGAGAAAGGGGGACCCTACTCCACTGCTGGTGGAAATGTAAACTTGTACAATCACTTTGGAAATCAATTTGGAGCTTTCCCAGACAATTAGTAATAGTGCTTCCTCGAGATGCAGCTATACCACATTGAGGCATATATCCAAAATATGCTCAAGTACACAAGGACATTTTCTCAGCCATGTTCATAGCAGATTTATTTTTTCAATTTTTAACATCTAAGCCCCCAATAAAAGGGCACCCATGATTGCAAAAGAAACACTATTAATGCTTAAATCATATATCTTCCCTCACACTTTGATAGTGGGAGACTTCAGTACCCATTCTCACCAATAGACAGTTCATCCACACAGAAACTAAACAGAGAAATGCTAAAGCTAGCAAATGGACCTATCAGATATTTACAGAACATTTCACCTAAATAGGAAGAATATACCTTCTTAATAACGCATGGCACATTCTCCAAAACTGACCTCATATTTGGTCACAAAGCAAGTCTCAACAAATATGAGACAATTAAAATAACTCCCTTCATGCAATCAGACTACCATAGATTATACCTGGATTTCAACAACAATATAAAGTAAACAAACTCATGGAAACTGAACAACTCTCTACCGAATGACCACTGAGTCAAGACAAAAGTAAAAAAAGCAATCAAAACTTTCTAGAATTCAGCAAAAATAAATGCATAATATACCCAAACTTATGGGACACAATGAAAGTACTACTAAGAAGAAAATTCACAGAACTAAACATCTGCATAAAGAAACTGGACAAATTTCATACCTGCAACTTAACAGTACCTTTGAAAGCTAGGGACCAAAAAGAAGCAAGCTCACCCAACAGGAGTAGATGGCAGGGAATAGTAAAACTCAGCTGAAATCAATAAAATAGAAACAAAGAAAACATTACAAAGAATCAATGAAACAATGAGCTGGTTCTTTGAGAAAGTCAACAAGATAGACGAACCCTTACCCAAAGTAACTATTAGGCAAATTAACAAAATAATAAATGAAATAGGGAATATAACAACAGACACTGAGGAAATCCAAAGAATCTTTAGGTAATACTTTAAAAACTTGTACTCCACCAAATAAGAATTTCTAAAGAAATAAGCAATTTTCTCAATAGGTACCACTTACCAAAGATAAATCAATATCAAAAAAGTTTAAATAGACCTATAACCAGAGGCTTTTAAAGTCTCTCAACCAAAAAAAAAAAAAAAAAAAGTCAGGTGCAGAAGCTCTTAGTGTAGAATTCTGCAAGACTTTCAAAGAAGAGCTAATACCAAAATTCTTCAAATTATTCCACAAAATAGAAATAGAGGAAACATTGCCAAATTTCTTTTATGAGGCCACAATCACCCTGATACCTAAACCACAGGAAGATTCAACAAAGAGAATTACAAACTGATTAATTTAATCTCAGATTCAAAAATTTTCAATAAATATTTGCAAAATGAATGCAAGAACCCATGAAAAAGATCATGAACTGTGATCAACTACGCTTTATCCCAGAGGTGCAAGGGGAGTTCAACCTAAAAAAAAAATCTATCAATGTAATCTACCACATAAATAAACTGAGTAAAAAAAACCCTATGATCACCTAATTAGATGGTGAACAACACTTTCACAAAATGGAACACTCCTTTATGATAAATTTCTTAGAGAGCTTAAGGATAAAGAAGACATACCTAAATGTAATAAAGGCAATTTACAACAGGCCAATAGCTAATATCGAATTAAGTGTAGAGAAACTCAAAGTAATTCCACTAAAATCAGGGATAAAACAAGGCTGTCTACTATCTCTGTATTTACTGAATACAGTAATTAAAGTTCTAGCTGGAGCAATAAGACAACTGAAGGAGATCAAAGGGATAGAAATTGGAAAAGAAGTGAATGTATAGTTATTTGCAGTTCATATGATATTATACCTAAGTGACCCCAAGAATTCTACTAGGAAACTTCTATAGCTGATAAACACCTTTAGTGAAGTGGATAGATACAACATCAAGTTTAAAAAGCAGTAGTCCTATACACAAATGACAAACATGCAGAGAAATCAGAGAAACAACAACCTTCACAATAGCAACAAATAAAATTAAATATCTTGGCGTAACTTGAAGTAAGTGAAAGACCTGTATGATAAAAACATCAAGTCTTTGAAGAAAAAGTTGGAAAGGATATCAGATGATGGAAAGATTTTCCATGCGAATAGCTTAACAGGATTAACATGGTAAAAAATGACCATTCTACCTAAAGCAATCTATAGATTCAACCCAATTTCCATCAAAATTTCAATGCAATTCTTTATAGACCTTGAAAAGACAATTCTCAACTACATATGGAAAAACAAAAAACTCAGAGTAGCTAAAATAATATTTTATAATTAAAGAACATCCAGATGTATCACCATCTCAATATCAAGCTGTTTTACAGAGCAAATGTAATATTAATAAAAAATGGATTTAGCATAAAAAAAACAGGTTGATCAATGGAAGTTAATTGAAGATCCAGATGTAAATCAACACACCTATGTACAGCTAAATTTTAATATGATACAGAAGCCAGAAATATAAAATGGATAAAAGAAAGCCTCTTCAACAAATATTGCAACTGGCATGTAGAGAATATAAATAGATCCAGATCTATCATCCTGCACAAAACTGAAGTTCACGTGGATCAAAGACCTGAACATAAAACTATACACATTGAACCTGATAGAAAAGAAAATGGGGAAGAATCTTGCACACATTGTCACAGGAGACAACTTCCTGAACCTTCCAATACCTTAGGCACCAAGATGGACAATTAATAAATGAGACCTCATGAAACTGAAATGCTACTGTAAGGCAAAGGCCACTTTCAATAGGACCAAATGGCAGCCTACAGAATGGGAAAATTTTTTCACAAGCTCCACAACAGAGAGCTAATAGAAAAAATATATATAAAGAACTAAAAAAAGCTAGACATCAATAAACCAAATAATCTAATTAAATGGTGTATAGATCTAAACAGAGAATTATAAACCATGGAATCTCAAATGGTTTGGAAATACATAAAAGACATGTTCAACATCCTTAACCATGAGGAAAATGCAAATTAAAAACTACTCTGAGATTCCATCTTATAAGTGTCATTACAGCTAAGGTTAAGAACACAAGTGTCAGCTTGTGATGGGAAAGATGTGGAGCTAGAGGAACACAGTCCTCTGTTGCTGGTGGGAGTGCAGGCTTGTACATCCTAGGAACTAGAAGAAAATCATATTGAATGATCCAGAATGACAAACATGGTATGTATCCACTTATCAGTGAGCATTAGGTGTTAAGTAAAAGATAATCATGCTACAATCCACATATACAAAGGGATTATGGAACAAGGAGGGTTTAAGGGTGGATGCATGGATCTCCCTGGTAAGGGGAAAATCAATTTCCTCAGAAAGTTAGGACTCAATCTACCTCATGACCTAGGTATACCACTTTTGTGCATATACCCAAAGAATTTTCCATCCTACCACAAGGACACTTGCTCAACCATGTTCATTCATGTGCTATTCGTAATAGCCAGAAATTGGAAACAACCTAGATGTTCCTCAACCAAAGAATGTATAAAGAAAATATGATACATTTTTACAGTGGAGTATTACTCACCTGTTAAAAACAATGACATCATGAAATTTCCAGGCAGATGAATGGAACTAGAAGAAAATCATATTGAATGATCCAGAATGACAAACATGATATGTATCCACTTATCAGTGAGCATTAGGTGTTAAGTAAAAGATAATCATGCTACAATCCACATATCCAAAGGGATTATGGAACAAGGAGGGTTTAAGGGTGGATGCATGGATCTCCCTGGTAAGGGGAAATAGAATAGATTTTGCAGGTGTACTGTTGTGGGTGGGGATGGGAACACTATGGTCCAGGCAGGAGTGGAAGTTGGATGGAGAGAGCAGTAGGAGAAATGACTTGAATTGGGGGCCATTTGGGGGCCTATGCAGAAACCTAATACAGTGTAAATTCCTTGGAATCTATGAGACTGACCTAGTGAAGCCTTCTAGTAATGGAGAATCCAGAACTAGAGAGCAGTAGGAGAAATGACTGGAATTGGGGGCCATTTGGGGGCCTATGCAGAAACCTAATACAGTGTAAATTCCTTGGAATCTATGAGACTGACCCTAGTGAAGTCTTCTAGTAATAGGAAATCCAGAACTAGAACTGGCCATCTTTTACAATCAGGCAAGACTCCCAGAAGTGAGATTGGGACATCAATCCAGCCACAAAACCTTCAACCTACAGTATGCCTGCCTGCAAGATGTACTGGGGTAATAGTGGTACAAAACTTGTTGCCAACCAAAGACCAGTCTAACTTGAGGCCCACACCATGAGAAAGAGCCCATGTTTAACACTGAGTGTGTAGTCAGAAACCAGAGACTGGGCAGCCCACAGACCTAGGACAGAACTAAATATGCCTGGAAAATAATTCAATGGAATTATTGCTAATAATATTCTGCTATACTCATAGATCAGTGTCTAGCCCAGTTGTCATCCATCAGAGAGGTATCGTCCAGCAATGTCTCTGATGGGATCAGATGCAAAGATCCACAACCAAAAACTAGGTGAAGCCAGGGGAATCCCACAAAAGAGAGGGAGAAAGGATTCTATGAATCAGAGGGGTAAAGCACACCAAGAGACCACCAACCACAGAATCGACTAACCAAGGCTCATAGAGGTTCACAGAGACTGAAACCATAATCACACATGTACTGATCTGAGCTAGGTCTTCTGTATATATGTTATGATTGTGTAGCTTGGCGTTCTTGTTGAACTCCTAACAGTGGGAGTGGGGGAGGGGGTGTCTCCAACACTTTTGCCTGCACTTAAAACCCTTTTCCTCCTATTGGATCACCTTGTCCAGCCTTGATACAAGGGTTTGTGCCTAGTCTTATTGCATTTTGTTATGCCAGTTTTTTTTTGAAGGGAAATGGAGGAAGAGTAGATCTGGGAAAGAGGGAAGGTTGGTAATGGGAACTGGGGCAAGCGGTGGTAGGGAAGTGTGGCCAGGGTATAATGTATGTAAAGAAAAAAAATAAAGATAAACTTTCAAGGAAACAAAGAATATCAAATTACCCAGTCCCAAAGTCTACACAACTTAGTGGTTATTTTTATAATTAATAATTACTTAAGAAATTTGGTTATAGTCTTGATGTGTTTTTAATTAATACAGACACCTGAAGCCTCTAATTTCAAGCTTGAGTTTTCAAATCTATGACGATTTCTAACAGCCAGGGACTTTATCTTGTATTAAGTACAATGAACACTCCCTCCTCATCAGAGTAGCTATAGATTTTCATCCAAAAGATGAATGCAGTCCCCAAATAATTCTGTTTGGTGCTAGAAATTGCATGCTAAAAAAGTATTCTATCATTGTTTCAGAAACTCTTTCACCAGTGCAACATAAGCAAATGCCTGCCCACTCTTCATAGGCCACCCGTGTAAAAACAAATTATTGTTTCACCAAAGTCAAATTTGGAAACCCAGTAAGTTGATTGAGCTTACTTAACAAGTATGGGTGAGGAGTTGCTTACAAGGGCCTGGGTAAGCCCATAGCAGCATAAACGGAGTTTTACCTTCGGGAACCTTCCACATACATTACCTTACAGCACCTTCAAAGACCATAAGGCCACATGCAATTAGAGCAAAATAATATACAATTGACTTGATAAGGTGGAAGGGAGAAGGTTCAGTGACCCTCTTATCTTAAACATGGGATTATCAACAATCAACAGTCCTGAGTGTGAGGGTTCCTTGTAAGTGGTTACAGCTCTGATGAAAATGGCAGCTGTTGTGCTTGGGGACAGCACTCCACAGCAACCACTGTGTTGCATCCTCATCATATAATTCCTGGACTGATTCTCTTAGCTTTTATTGATATAGCTGATTGAAAAATACTAAGGTTGGGCTCATGAGATGGCTCATTGAATAAAACCCGATAACTTGGAAGAAGAGAACTGACTTCTGAAAGTTTTTCTCTGATTTGCATATGTAACACACATAATCACACTCACCTACATATACACATAGATACACACATACACTCATAGGTACACGCAACTGCATGTACACACATATATATAGCACACATACACACATGTACATACATACATACACACATGCATACACTCACCTGCTGTTACACACATGTACACAGACATGCAAACATATACACATATGTACACATACAAATACACACAACACAACTCATATAAACATCAGACACACATATAAACACACCACCTACAAACACACAGACATTCATGCACACACTTTTACACACACATACACAGATACACACATATAAACACATGTATACACATTCACACAAATACACATATAGGCACACATTCACAAACACAATCACACATATGTACACACTACACATACACACACTTACACAAATACACACATTCATATGACTCATGCAGATAGACACATAGTCAGGCATATGCATACACCATATACAATACACACATATACAATACACATAGAAAACTCACCCACATACATATACACACACCACACACATATACACACATCACATACACAGACACACACATACCATACACACATAGAAAAGACACATGTATGTACACATGCACACAAATAAACAAAAAAAAATAACTTTATGTGCTCAATAATCCAGTCATACTTTGTTTCTTTACTGAACCTTGATGCTAAAGTGCCCTGACACCTCAGGCCATTAGTCTGGAAGATCCACTTAAGACTGTCTCCACAGGATCAAAGATTTTTGTCGGTGAGTTGTTATTCTCCTCCTTCTAATAGTCCTGCCTGGCTAGGTGGTGGTCACTTCAGTCTTCACGTCCCCTCCTGTTAGGAGTCTCAGCTAGAGTTAACCTGTATCCTCCCAGGAACCTAGCCTGTCACAGGCCTCCAGTTTGACTGAGAGATGTCCCCCCTTTCCCTTCTTATTCCCAGCTCTATCACTTCTCACTCCTGTTCTCCACACATCTGATCCTCACCCTTGTTTCCCTTCCCCTCCCTCTCTTCATCCATTTCTGCTGTCTATTCTATTTCCCCTTCCGAGTGACATTCTAGCACCCTCCCATGGGCCCTCCTTGTTACTTAACTTTCTTTGGGTCTGTGGCTTGTAGTGTAGTTATCCTGTAGTATAGGTCTAGTATCCGCTTATAAGTGTGTGTACATACAATGGGCATCTTTCTGGGTCTGGATTACTTCACTCAGGATGATATTTCCTAGTTCTGTCTATTTGCCTACAAATTTCATGATTTCTTTGTTTTTAATAGCTGAATAGTATTCCATTGTGTAAAAGCACCACAATTTCTGTATCCACTTGTCGGTGAGGGACATCTGGGTTGTTTCCAGTTTCTGGCTGTTGTGATTAACTCTCCTCTGAACATAGCTGAGCAAATGTCTTTGTATGGTGGAGCATCTTTTGGATATATGCTCAGGAGTGGAATAGGTGGGTCTTGATGTAGAACTATTCCCAATTTCTGTGAAATCTCCAGATTTATTTCCAGAAAGGCTGTATGTACAAGTTTACATTCCCACCTGCAACAGAGATGTGTTCCCCATTCTCCACATCCTTTCTAGCATGTGTTCTCACTTGACTTATTGATCTTAGCCATTCTGACTGGTGTAAGATGGAATCTTACAATATCTTTGAGTTGCATTTCTCTGATGGCTAAGGACATAGAACAAATTACCCTGCCTACAAGAAGTACAGGGATAACAAGGGAACAGAGATTGAGAGAAAGGCCAACCACTACTTGGCCCAGCCTGAGACCCAGCCCAATACTATTATTGATGCTCTGCTGTGCTTCTAGACAAGATTCTAACTTGAGTGTTGTCTGGAAGGTTCCAGCAGCAGCAGATCCCAACAGATGCTGAGACTTGCAACCCGGCATGGGGAGGATCTCTGGGGGTCCTGCAGAAATGTTGAGGGAAAGATGGAAGGACTTGGAGGGGACAGGAACTTCACAAGAAGACCAACAGAAACAACTAACCCAGTCCCATGGGGGCATGCATGGCCTGGACCTGGGCCTCCTGCACACGTGGTCGATGGGTGGCTTGGTCTTCACATGGGGTGCTTGGTGAGTGGAGGTAGGGTGGGCTGCTTCTAACATGGACTCTATTCTTTTGGATTACTGCCCCCTGGCAGGACTGACTTGCCTAGCCTCAGGAGAAGAAGATACATGACCTGAGGTGACCTAATGTGTTGGGGAAGGTTGATACTGGAGGGAGGTTTCCCTATCTGGGAGAAAAGGGAAAGGGGAGGTGGTTACTGGGAAGAGAGGAAGGAGGGAACACCCTTGGGATGTGAAGGAAGTAAACTGAAATTTAAAAGTAAAGAAATAAAAAAGACTGTCTCAAGATGCTTTTCATTTTTTTTTTATAGTGAACATCCCACACAGGGTAAAAATTTTGGAAGTTATATATTGCCTGTTAGCTAGACTTGTAAGTATTGGAAGGGGCATTTCTTAGGCTTTCACTTGAAAGGATTGGCAGGAGAGATTAAAGGTAGGCAAGAGAAGGCAATAGAGGTGTAAACATGATTGATGAATGACATAAATGTATGCACATACCATAATAAGCATATATATTGTATAAATAATATATGCTAAGAAATTAGAAAATCAAGCAAAAAAAAAAAAAAAAAAACAAACAACCAAAACCCAGCAATAACTAAACTAGTACAGTTCACCAACAGAGAGTAGACTCAACAAGTAGAGTAGCCTTTTGACACACTGCTCTTACATTGTAGGTTCTACCTCACAGTACAGCTTTGCTCTACTTAAATGGGGAATTGATCTTTAATTCTACAGTGGGTTAAGACAATTTCTCTGGCCAGCTACTTGCCAGGTGTCTCATGTTGTTGGGGGTAAGGGCTGTTGGTTATAGCTTAGGGTTCTCTCTTTGCAGAAAGGCATTTTCTTCTTTTTCCATTTTTTATTTTTATTAATTACAGTTTATTCACTTTGTATCCCCCTTGTAGCTCCCTCCCTCCTCCCCTCCCAATCTCACTCTTCTTCCTCCTTCTCCACCCATGAATCTCCCCAAGTCCACAGATAGGGGAGGTCCTCCTTCCTTCTGATCCTAGTCTATCAGGTCTCATCAGGAGTAGTTGCACTGTCTTCCCCTGTGGCCTGGTAAGGCTGCTCCCCCCTCAGGCAGAAGTGATCAAAGAGCTCATGTCAGAAGACAGTCCCTGTTCCCATTAGTATGGAACCCACTTGGACACTGAACTGCCATGGGCTACATCTGTGCAGGGGTTCTAGGTTATCTCCATGAATGGTCCTTGGTTGGAATATCAGTCTCAGAAAAAGATTCGTGGGCCCAGATATTTTGGTTCTGTTGCTTGTGGAGTTTCTGTCCTCTCCAGGTCTTACTATCTCTCCCTTCTTTCATAAGATTCCCTGCAATCCTCCCAAAGTTTGGCTATAAGTCTCAGCATTTGCTCTGATACCCTGCAGGGTATGAGGCCTTTCAGAGGCCCTCTGTGGTAGCTCCTGTCCTGTTTTCTCCCTCTTCTGATGTCCATCCTTTTTGCCTTTCTGAATGGGTATTGAGCAACTTAGCCAGAATCCTCCTTCTTGGTTAGTTTCTTTAGGTGTACAGGTTTTAGTATGATTATTCTATATTATATATATAATATCCACTTATAAGTGAGTAATACCCTGTGTATCTTTCTGCTTCTGGGATACCTCACTCAGGATGTGCTTTTCTAGTTCCTACCATTTGCCTGCAAATTTCATGATTTCCTTGTTTTTTATTGCTGAGTAATATTCTATTGTGTAGATGTACCACAATTTCTGTATCCATTCTTCAACTAAGGGGCATCTGGGTTGTTCCCAGCTTCTGGCTATTACAAATAAAGCTGCTACAAACATGGTTGAGCAAATGTCCTTGTTGTGTTGGTGAGGTGAGGTACAGTGCCAGCTCTCCTGAATGTTATAGCTTTCCTGAATGCTATAGTGAGTGAGGGGCAAGGCAAGCTCACCCTCTCTCATAACCCCATGGCCAGATCTCCAGGCTACTGCAGGTAGCAAGGGGACTTAGGGGGAGGGCATCACCCGCTCATTTATGGCACCTTATGCCAGATAAGTGGCAGGGCCATCTGACCCTGGATTTTGTCTCCAGAAATGGCTCACCCCTGTCCCCACCACCCGGGTCAGCTCTGCTGTCCTGTCCAGAAGAGAGCTACAGGGCCTGCTCTCTTGAGTGCAGCAACTAATGAGGAGCAGGGATAGCCCTCTGGAGCTCAGGACCCTGTTGCCAGCTTTCCTGACTGCCATAGGTGGCTTGGGATAGAGGGGATCATTACCTCTGTGCCCATGCCACCACACAGCAGATGAAGAGTAAGGTAAGCTCTTTCATACTCATGCCCTCCAGGCTCGTCCACCCATGCCATCACCACCAGAATCAGCTCCACTGTGTTGCCTAGGTGAAGCACCAGATGGCTTTCCAAAGTGCTGCTGTTGTGGTGAGAGAGATGAGGGAATTTCTTCACACCAAGGCATTCAGTGAGGGTAGGGGCCAGTTATGTACAACCCCTGGATATATGTGTGATTTCTGGCAACTGCCCCTAACAGACAAAGGACATATCCATGTTCTCTAGTGCTGCTTCATGGCCATGAACTCAGACATGGCCCCTAGTGGCAGTTTGGACTGGGTCCTCACCATGGCCTCATGGTAGGGGGCTCCTCTCAAGTTGCTCCACTTCTCTTTCTCTCCCATCTAACCACCACATACTCAGACATTATGATGGCTCTCATGGACCCCCTGATTGACATCCTCCTTCTTTGCTGCTGTGTGGTATGGTGCCAAGGGGCTGTCTATGGCCCACCTGTGCAGTAAACTGGAGAACAGGTCTTTGGGTAGCATGGTAGCCTGCAGGTCTCTGTCTTCCTCCTCTGTGCTGCACTGCCTGTATTTGATTTGGTATAATTTAATTTTCATAAGTCCTAGGCATAAGATAGTATTGGCCACCAAGCTAGGCATCAAGCTAGGATGAACAAAGGACTGCCATCTCTTCTGCCCCTGACTGATTAAAAAACACCACTGGCAAGGTATCTCCTTGCTCATTGCTGGCAGGCAGAGGGGTGTTAAATGTATTTTAATTGAAATAGACTTACATCATTTTCTTCTCTACTATTACTCCCTCCAGTGCCTCCCAGTAACCCTTCCTCGAACCTTTCCTATTATCTCTTTTCTCAAGTTGATAGCTTCTGTTCTATACAAACACACAAATGCATGCAGCAATGACAAGCATGGTCATGCATGTGAGCATAAATATATATATATATTTATGAAACCACATTTCTGAGTTTATTTTTGTTGTTTGTGTTTATGTGGCTTTGGGGATGGCCACTCTGCAGTCCAATAAGGGGGCTTATCTCTGGGACAATCTAACTCTCCTTCTCCTGGCAGTCAGCAGCTGAACTTGTTTTAAGTATAACCCATCACTTGTGATATTCTCCTTACACTCATTTCAAATTTTGTGTAGAAATTATCACTTCTGGGTATTATGTTTAGCATTCAAGTTTCAAATATCAGAAAAGCTTAAAGGTACTTTGAATATTTTTTTTTGTTTTGTTTTTGTTTTCTTTTTTTTTTTTACTAGTGACTTTTTAAAATTTTTTAATTTTTTTAAATATTAGTTACAGTTTATTAACTCTGTATCCCAGCTGTATCCTGCTCCCTCATTTCCTCCCAATCCCACCCTCCCTCCCTAATCTCCTCCCTGCCCCTTTCCAAGTGCACTGATAGGGGAGGACCTTCTTCCCTTTCATCTGACCCTGGTTTATCAGATATCTTCAGGACTGGCTACAAAGTCCTCCTATGTGGTCTAGCAGGGCTGCTCCTCCCTCGGGGGGTGGGGGTGGGAAGTTAAAGAGCCCGCCATTGAGTTCATGTCAGAAATAGTCCTTGTTCCCCTTACTAGGTACCCACTTGGATACTGAGATACCATGGGCGACATCCAAGCAGAGGTTCTAGGTTATATCCATACGTGGTCCTCGGTTGGAGAAACAGTCTCATAGAAGACCCCTGTGCCCAGATATATTGGGTCCTTGTGGGGCTTCTGTCCTCTCCAGGTCATATTAACTCCAGAAATAAACCCACATACCTATGGATACATGATTTTTGACAAAGAAGCCAAAACCACTCAATGGAAAAAAGACAGCATCTTCAACAAATGGTGCTGGTCAAACTGGATGTCTACATGCAGAAAAATGAAATTAGATCCATATTTATCACCCTGCACAAAACTAAAGTCCAAGTGGATCAAAGACCTCAACATAAAACCAGACATACTAAATTGGTTAGAAAAAAAAGTGGGAGAAGAGCCTAGAACTCATTGGCACAGGAGACAACTTCCTGAACAGAACACCAACAGCACAGGCTCTAAGAAAAACAATCAATAAATGGGACCTCATGAAACTGAAAAGCATCTGTAATGCAAAAGACACTGTCATCAGAACAAAACAGCAGCCTACAGACTGGGAAAGGATCTTCACCAACCCTATATCTGACAAAGGGCTGATATTCAGAATATAAAAAGAACTAAATAAATTAAAAAGCAACAAATCAAGCAATACTTTGAATAGTATAATTGTATACAAATTGAGCTAATGTAATTATTTTCATCTACAGAAGAAAAGGCTGTTTGCTTTTAAATGTATGGATAATAAAATAACTGACATTCCCCCCCCCAAAAAAAACAGACAAAAATGTGTAAAACTGTTGGGTAATTAAAGTGAGTCTATGGGACATTGCTCAGTCATAAAGCACTTACTTAGCATGTACAAGGCCCTGGACATAATTCCTATTTTCACTCATTCTCATCCACAGGCATGCGTGTGTACACACACACACACACACACACACACACACTGACACTCATGCTCAGGTATGCATATATTAACCACTGAAAATATGAAAGCCAGTTGTTTTAAAACTTTTGTGGATTTCTGGAAATGAAAATCAAAACTGTGCCATAGTTTGTCATTGAAGTCTTATTGAGATATG
The DNA here is from genome assembly GCF_030254825.1 of Meriones unguiculatus. Taxonomy (NCBI): domain Eukaryota; kingdom Metazoa; phylum Chordata; class Mammalia; order Rodentia; family Muridae; genus Meriones; species Meriones unguiculatus. Next base: position 36,615,760 of record NC_083357.1, on the reverse strand, counting down.
TTCCTGTACTGGAGCTTTAAGACAGCTTTGAAAATGAATCAAGAGAATAATTGTAGTCTTTCTATACTGGTTCACACAGGAGTTCATAGCCATCTAACAGTTTTAAGACAATAAGCACTGTCACACAAGTGAAAGCCAACCAGCATATCCTTCATATAAAAACCATAACATTTGGAAAAGGTCCAATAACCTGAAGGCTGGGAGGGGAAGCTGGTACAAGTAGCTTACTTCCTTCCACTGATGTTATTTGTGTAGAAACAGAGTGTGACTCTTCTGTTGATGCCCTCTGGATCTGGGAAGGATCCTGGCCCAAGGAACAGGGATGAGATGAATGGCACTGCGCAGGTCTCCTTCCTCCCAGTGGGGTTACCAGAAGCCAGAAGGCAGCCTGAGCGTTAAGACTAAGCTGGAGACACTCAGGTAATCAATGTATGTGAACTACAATGCTCTGAGCACTGTGACCAATGTCATGAGAATAAATTATAATTCCCCATGTTTTGAAAACTGAGAAAAAAGCAATAACAAAATAATTACTTTACAGCATGAAGAATAACCACCATTTTAGTATATCATAAGGCTCTATTCAATGAAAGATATAAAACTAGGAAATGAAAGTTATAAGAAAGATCTCGCTTGGCAGTGATGGAGCAGGTATGTCTTTAACCCCAGCACTCCAGAGGCAGAGGCAGGCAGATCTCTGTGAGATCGAGTCCAGCCCGGTCTACAGAATGAGTCTAGGACAAGCAATGCTACACAGAGAAACCCCGTCTTGAAAAACCATAATAAAGAGAGAGAGAGAGAGAGAGAGAGAAAGGAAGAAGGAAAGAAAGAAAGAAAGAAAGAAAGAAAGAAAGAAAGAAAGAAAGAAAGAAAGAAGGAAAGAAAGGAAGAAAGAAAGAAAGAAAGAAAGGAAGGAAGGAAGGAAGGAAGGAAGGAAGGAAGGAAGGAAGGAAGGAAGGAAGAAAAATAGAAAAATAGAAAAATAGCTCAATACTAGACAAAGATAGATAAGACAAATTTAGGCAAAGTTCTACAGGAACCTCTCAGTATAGACTTGGCATTATGTGGCTGGCCTCCAGGAGGCAGGTTGCCTAGCCTGGGACGTGACGAAGGCTACCTACAGCTTTGTGAAAGCCAGCAAACTTCTTCATCTTTTGCCTTCTTATATTTCTCTGCTTATGGGCATTGAATGTCAACATACTTACACTTTCTTTGTCTTTGAACTTTGTAGAATTATAGTAAACATAAACACTTGCATTACATATATAATATATATGTATGAATATATACATATATAATATGCATTATATCATTCTAAAATAGTTTATATAATTACATATTATATATTATATAACTACATATATAAGTATATTATATATTATATAGATACATATATACTATATATTAGTTAGGGTTTTACTGTGTAGTCTCAGCTAACCTTAAACTTGTGGTCCTCAGCTTTCCAAGTTCTAGGACTAGGGGTGTGCATCATCATTATCATGCCTAGCTACCGCCTTTTTTTAAAGTATGTTTTTAAATTTCAGTTTACTTACTTGACATCCCAAGGGTTCCCCCTCCCTCCTCTCCACTCAATCCTTTCATTCCACTTCTTCCCTTTCCCCCCAGAAAAGCAGAGTCTTCCACCCCTACTCCCCATATCAATCCCTCCCAGCATAGCAAGTCACAACAGTACTGAGCATATTCTCATCCCCTGTGGCCAAGCAAGGCAGCTCCGCCAGGGTGAAAAAAATATTGGTATTAGCTCTTCTCTGAAATTCATTCATTTCATTTATATTTTCCAATTTTGTAGAACATAGGCCTTTGAAGTAAGACCTAATGATTCTTTGTATTTCCTCAGTGACTTTTGTTATGTCCCTCTTTTTTTTTTCATTTCTGATTTTGTTGATTTAGATAATGTCTCTCTACCTTGTAGTTGGTTTTGTTGATTCTTCTTCTCTTTTCCTTTTTTAAATTTAATTTTATTTTTTACAATTTATTCATTATATATCCTGATTGAAGCCCCCTCCCTCAACTCCTTCTAGTCTCACCCACCCTCCTTCTTCCCCCTTATCCCTTTCCCCTAGTCCACTGAAAGGGGGAGTTCTCCTCCTCTCAAATCTGCCCATGGCTTATTAAGTTTCATCAGGACTGTCTGGATCATTTTCCTCTGTGGCCTGGCGAGGCTGCATTGCCAGGGACAAGTGATCAAAGAGCAGGCAACCAAGTTGATGACAGAAGCAGCCTATGCTCACCTTACTCAAGAACCCAAATGGAGACTGAGCTGCTAATAGGCTACATCTGAGCAGAGTCTAGGTCTTCTCTATGCACGGTCCTTGGTTGGTGCATTAGTCTCTGCAGGACCACCTTGGCTTATAATTTTTAGCTTTGTTGGTCTCCTTGTAAGCATCCTGTCTCCTCCATGTCCTTCTATCTCCCCCCGCTGTTGGGTGGAGCTTTCAGAGGACCCTGTGTAGTAGGCTCCCATCCTGTTTCCTCTCTTCCACTGCTTCCTGGGTATCTATCCCGCTTGCCATTCTGAATGAGATTTAAGCAACTTCCCTAGGGTCCTCCTTAGTGTTTAGCTTCTTTAGGTCTGAAGATTTTAATATGGCTATCCTATATAATACGGCTAATATCTGCTTACAAGTAAGTGTATACCATGCATGTCTTTCTGTTTCTGGTTTACCTCACTCTTGATGATCTTTTCTAGTTCCATCCATTTGCCCAAAAATTTCTTGATTTCCTTGTTTTTAGTAGCTGAGTAGTATTCCGTTGTGTAAATGTACCACAATTTCAGTATCTATTCTTCCATTGGGAGACAACTAGGTTGTTTCCAGATTCTGGCTACTACAAATAAAGCTTCTGTAAACATAGTTGAGCAAATATCCTTGTTGAATAGTGCTGCATCTTTTGGGTATATGCCAGGAGTGGTATAGTTGAATCTTGTGGTATCACTATTCCCAATTTTTTGAGAAACAGCTAGATTTCCAAAGTGGTTGTACAAATTTGCACTCCCACCAATAATGGACGAAGGTTCCCCTTTCTCCACATCCTCTCCAGCATGTGTTGTCACTTGAGTTTTTGATCTTAGCCATTCTGATGGGTGTAAGATGGAATCTCAGAGTTTGATTTGTATTTCCCTGATGAGTAAGGATGTTGAGTATTTCTTTAACTGTTTCTCTACAATTCAATATTCCTCTGTTGAGAATTCTCTGTTTAGCTCTGTACCCATTTTTTAACTTTTATTAATTACACTTTATTCACTTTGTATCCCCCCATAAACTGCTCCCTCCTCTCCTCCTAATCCCACCTTCCCTCCCCCTTCTTCAAGCATGCCCTTCCTCAAGTCCACTGATAGGGAAGGTCCCCCTCTCCTTCCTTCTGATCCTAGTCTATCAGATCTCATCAGGAGTGGCTGCATTGTCATCTTCTGTGGCCTGGTAAGGCTGCTCCCCCCTCAGGGGGAGGTGATCAAAGATCAGGCCAATCAGTTCATGTCAGATGCAGTCCCTGTGCAGGGGTTCTAGGTTATCTCCATGCATGGTACTTGGTTGGAGTATGAGTCTCTGGAAAGACCCCTATGTTCAAAATTTCTGGTTCTGTTGCTCCCAATTTTTTATATTAATTAGTTTATTTACTTTGTATGCCAATTGTAGCCAACTCTCTCATTCCCTCCCAATCCTACCCTGTCTCCTTCTTTTCCTCCCATGCTCCTCTCCAAGTCTACTGATAGGGGAGGTCCGCTCCCCTTCCCTCTGACCTTAGCCTATCAGGTCTCATCAGGAATGGCTGCAATGTACCCCAGTTTTTAATTGGATTATTTGATTTGTTGGTGCTGAGTTTTTGTATTTATGGACATTAACCCTCTGTCAGATATAGGGTTGGTGAAGATCTTTTCTCATTCTGTAGGCTGCCAATTTGTTTTGTCAACTTTGATATGTTTACTATCATATTTTGTCAACAAAACAAATTGCTTTACAGAAGCTTTTCAGTTTCAGTACGTCCCATTTATTAATTATTGATCTTAGAGCCAATGAGTTCGAACTCTTTCTCATTTTTCTTCCAACAGATTTAGTGTGTCTGTTTTTATGTTGAGGTCCTTGATCTACTTGGACTTTAATTTTGTGTAGGGTGATAGAGATAGGCCTATTTGAATTTTTATACATGCAGATATCTAGTTAGACCAGCACCATTTGTTGTAGATGCTGTCTTTTTTACATTGTATGGTTTTGGCATCTTTGTCAAAAATCAGGTGTCCATATGTGTGTGGGTTTATTTCTGTGTTATCTATTCAATTCCATTGATCCAACAGTCTGTTTCTATGCCAGGATCATGCAGTTTTTATTATCGTTGCGCTATAGTACAGCTTAAGATCAGGGATAGAGATACCTCCAGAAGATATTTTATTTATTATATTTATTTAGAAAATTGTTTTAGCTATTCTGGGTTGAGATTTTTTCTTCCAAGGTCTGTCAATAATTGTGTTGATATATTGATGGGAACTGAATTGAATCTGTAGATTGCTTTTGTTAAAATGGCCATTTTTACTATGTTAATCTTGCCAATCCATAAGCATAGGAGATATTTCGATCTTCTTATATCTTCTTCAACTTCTTTCTTCTTTTTTCAATACACTTTCACTTGCTTGGTTAGAGTTACACCAAGATACTTTATATTTTTTGTAGCTATTGTAAAGGGTGTTGTTTCCTTAATTTCTTTCTCAGCCCATTTGTCTTTTGTATACAAGAAGCTACTGATTTTGGGGGTTAATTTTGTATCCAGCCACTTTGCTGAAGGTGTTTATCAGGTGGAGGAGTTTTCTGGTAGAATTTTTGGTGTCACTCATGTTTACTATCATATCATCTGCAAATAGTGATATGTTGACTTCTTCTTTTCCGATTTAAATCCAGTTGATCTCCTTTGGTTGCATTATTGCTCTAGTGAGGATTTCCAGTACTATGGTTGAAGAGATATGGAGAGAGTGGGCAGCCTGGCCTTGTCCCTGATTTCAGTGGGGTTGATTTAAATTTCTTTCCATTTAGTTTGATGTTGACTATAAGTTTGTTTTATATTGCCTCTCTATTTTTAGGTGTCTGCCTTGTATACCTGATCTCTCTAAAACTTAAACACGAATGGGTGTTGGATTTTGTCAAATGCTTTTTCAGCATGTAAGGAGATGATCATGTAGAGTTTTTTTCCCTTTAGTTTGTTTATATGGAGGATTACATTAATGGATTTCCATATATTGAACCACTTCTGCATACCTGGGATGAAGCTTACTTGGCCATAGTGGATGATTTTTGATATGTTCTTGGATTCAGTTTGCAAGTATTTTCTTTCTTTTTAATTAAATATTATTTAATCTTTCATACTTTGAATAATTATGCTTTCACAGGATATTGGAGAAAGCCAGAAACTTTTACCCAAATTTTAAGTAAAATAATCTCAGAATTATAAAAATATTAAAATACAATATTAACATCCACAAGAAATAATGACTTTTATATCATTAAAAGTATATCTTCTGCTGCTTTTTTATAACTATTTGAAATTCCTTATCTAAATGTTACACTCAACCAGCAATATGTTCTCCATTTTTATTAATTTCTCATTTTTTAGTGTTTTTTGTTTCTTTTTTCTTTTTATTATTAGTTGCATTTTATTAACTCTGTATCCCAGCTGTATCCCCTCCCTCATTCCCTCCTAATCCCACCTTCCCTCCCTCATCTCCTCCCTGCCCCTTTCCAAGTGCACTGATAGGAGAGGACATCCTTCCCCTTTCATCTGACCCTGGTTTAGCAGGTATCTTCAGGACTGGCTGCAAAGTCCTCCTATGTGACCTAGCAGGGCTGCTCCTCCCTTAGGGGGTGGGGTGGTCAAAGAGCCTGCCTTTGAGTTCATGTAAGAAATAGTCCCTGTTACCCTTCCTGGGGAAAACCACTTGGTTACTGAGCTACCACAGGCTACATCCAAGCAGACGAGTATTTTCTTAAATATTTCTTTTTCTGCATCAATGTTTGTAAAGGGAAATTGGTCTGAAATTCTCTTTGTTCTTTGTGAGGTTTAGGTAGTAAGATGACCTCCTAGAATGGGTTTGGTAGTATTCCTTCTGGTTCTATTTAATAAAATAGTTTGAAGAATGTTAGTGTGAGCTCTTCTTTGAAGATCTGGTAGAATTCTGCACAGAAACCATCATCTGTCTCTGAGCTTCTTTTGGATGGGAGACTTTTGATGACTGCTTCTATTTCCTTAGAGGATATGGAACTATTTAATTTATTTACCTTATCCTGGCTCAGCTTTGGTAAATGGAATTGGTCAAAAAAATTGTCCATTTCTTTTAGATTTTCAAATTTTGTGGCATCTAGGCTTTTAAAGTAAGACCTAATTATTGTTTGGATTTCCTCAGTATCTGTCGTTATGTCTCTCTTTTCATTTCTGATATTGTGGATTTGGATAGTGTTTCTCTGCCTTTTAGTTCGTTTTGCTAAGGGTTTGTTTATCTTGTTGATTTTCTCAAAGAACAAGCTCTCAGTTTTGTTGATGCCTTGAATTGTTATCTTTCATTGGAGTTTATTGATTTCAGCCCTAAATTTCATTATTTCCAACTGTCTACTCCTCTTGTGTGTATTTGCTTCTTCTTTCCCCCTCTCCCAAGGCTTTCAGATGAACTGATAAGTTGCTTGTATGAGATGTTTCAAAAAGGAACGTACTTAGTGCTATGAATTTTCTTCTTAGCACTGCTTTCATTGTATCCCATAGGTTTGGGTATATTGCACCTTCATTTTCATTGAATTCTAGGAAGACTATTTCTTCATTTCTTCCCTTACTCAGCTATCATTTAGTAGAAAGTTGTTTAGTTTCCATGTATGTGTAGGTATATTGCTATTTCTGTTGTTGTTGAGGTCCAGCTTTAGTCCATGGAGGTCTGATAGGTGCAAGGCATTATTTAACTATTCTTATATCTTTTGAGGCTTTTTTCCCAATTATATAGTCTATTTTGGAGAAAGTTCCATGAAGTAGTGAGAAGAAGGTAAATTCTTCTGAATATGGATGAAAAGTTCTGTAGACATTTTGTTAGGGTCCTTGTTTCTTTGTTTAGTTTTTGCTTAGTTCACCTGTCCTTTGATGGGAATGGGAGGGATATGTTAAAGTCTTCCTCTATTAATGTGTTGTGATCTATGTGTGGTTTAATTTTTATTAATGTTTCTTTTACAAATGTGAGTTCTCCAATATTGGGGAATAGATGTTCAAAGTTAAGATGTCTTCTTGGTAGAATTTTCCTTTGATGAATATGAAGTAAACTTCCCCATTCCTTTTGATTAATTTTGGTTGAAAGTCTATTTTATTAGATATTACAATGGCCACTCCTTCTTTCTTCTTGGGTCTGTTTGCTTGGAAAACCATTTTCCCGCCCTTTTCTCTCAGGTAATGTCTATATTTGTGACTTGGTTGTGTTTCTTGTATGCAACAGAATGTTGGGTCTTGTTTATGTGTCCTTCTGTTAGTTTGGGAATTTTTATGGAAAGGTTAGCTGGGTGACTTCAGTTAGTAACCAATTTCTTCCTTCACCATGGACTTTCCTCCCAACTGAAAAACCCAGTCTCAGGTGTTATGGGGCCCACAGTTTAAGCCTGGGATGGTGATCAGAGCATGTACATGTCTGGCTCTGGTCTTGTGGCTGAGGGCCTATAGGGAACCTGGGAACTCCTCCAGGGTTTAGCTGGGTGACCTGATATCAGACCTGATTGCTTCCCACATGGTGGGGGTTTCTCTCACCTTGGGAACACAATCACTGGTGTTTTGGGGCAGACAGTTTGGTCTGTTGGATGCTGTGCAGTCACTGCACATCAGAAACAGTATGCTCTTGGCATCACCATCTTGGATTTCCCTTGTTCTCTTTTTTCTAAGTTACTGATTTCAGACCTGAGTTTGATTATTTTCTGTTGTCTACTCCTCTTGGCTGTCTTTGATTCTTTTTGTTCTAATGCTTTTAGGTGTACTTTAAAAATGCCTAGTATGAGATCTCTCCAATTTCTTTTTTTTTTTTCTCTCAATGCAGTTTATTCAGGAACCTTGAACAATCTTCCGACCCTGGGGAAAGCCAGCCCACAGCTTAAATAGCCTCTGGGTAGCCAACCCCAGTGTGCCACGTGGGCAATGCAGATAGGTCCACATACACGGAAGCAAGCCAGATCCTCAGACTTAGCCAAATATGGAGTTGTTTGTGACAGAGAGCACTCACCATTGGGAAGGCGGAAAGCAGCTCCATCTTTAAGGCGCAGCATTCCGCAGTTCTCTACATTTCCCCCTTTTGTTTTAGACGCATCAGGCAAGAGTAGAGGTCTGATCTCTGATATTAGAAATAAATTGGGACTTTGTACAGATGTTCATTTAGGTGTCATCCACCCAAAGAGCATCAGACCCGTCCGATACCCTTTTCTCAGAGGCGGGACCTGGGGTATCAACCCGCATGCAATCAGACAGGCTCTTCTCTGGGTCCAAAGCAGCTGACCCTGAGTGTAGTGCTTAGCCTCGCATCCTGAGCGTAACATTTTAGCTTTTTATGGTAGCCAACCATGCTTGGGGAGACTGTCCTGTTTCAATGGCTGTAAAGGCCTGAATGGTCATGTCTGCATTACGCTGTTGTGAGACTCTAATCTTGCATATACACCACAGGCAAACCAAGGAGACCAACACCAGAAGGCCTGCTAATGCTCCCATGCCAGCCCATTCCTTCAGATGATTCATGGCTGCAGCAATCCATGATGATAATCCTGTGGCTAGTCCTGTGTCCACTTTGGTAGAATTTGCCTTAACAATGGCCACTCTCAGCTGCTCCATCATAGTATCCAATTTTTCAGTCCAATTACCTAAAATATAGCTAGACAATTGTTTAGACAGATTTGCAGCACTGGAAAAATTCTCATGTTGTATGCTAGTGACACAAAGTCCAGCATACTTCCATTGACAGCCAAGTTGAGCGATTTGCCATAGGGTATCAATTTGCTCCTGCACGAGGTCAATCCTCTGATTGAACACCATCAAGTCTCCTTTTAGTTGAGCATTATTTCCTTTTTGTACATCTAAAGCATGAGCTACATTGGCTAAAAGATTATTTAGGGTCTGAGCAGTCTGCATAGTGTGACTCATGGCTAATGCCACAGTGGTAGCTCCAACAGCCGCCAATGAGATGGCAGTAACAATGGTGGCTATAATTCCAAGATCCCTTTTCTGTCTGAAGAGAGTCATAGTGTGAGGGGCATCAACGGGCACAGGCACCCAGGCATGCGATTAACCAGGGCATACCTAAATTCACTAGCATTCCAGCATCTCCAATTTCTTTATGAAGGCACTTAATGCCTGAACATTCCTGTCCGAACTGCTCTCATTGTGTCCCATAAGTTTGAGTATGTTGTGCCTTCATTTTCATTGAATTCTAGAAAGTGTAATTTTTTTTCTTTATCCCCCCACCTGACCCAGTGTTCATTGAGTAGGGAGTTGTTCAGTTTCCATGAGTTTCTAGACTTTCTGTTGTTTCTGTTGTTGAAATCCAGCTTTAATCCATAGTAGCCTGATTAAATACAAGGTGTCATTTCAATTTTCTTATATTTGTTGAGGCTTGCTTTCTGAGCTATTATGTGGTCAATTTTTAGGAAGGTTCTGTAAGTTGCTGAAAAGAAGGCATATTCTTTTGTGTTTGGATGGAATGTTCTGTAGATATATATTTGGTCCTTTTGAATCATAATATCTGTTAATTTAATTATTTCTCTTTTTAATTTCTGCCTGGATGGCCTTTCCATTGTTGAGAGAAGGGTGTTGAAGTCTCCTACTATTAATGTATGGGGTTTGATATGTAATTTAAGCTTTAGTAATGTTTTCTTTAATAATATAGTTGCTTTTGCATTTGGGACATATATGTTCAGAATTGAAACATCATCCTGGGGAATTTTGCTTTTGATGAGTATGAAGTGTCTTTCCTATCTCTTTTGATTAATTTTGGTTGAAAGCCTATTTTATTAGCTATTAGAATAGATACTCCTGCTTCTTGTATTTCTTTGCTTGAAAAACCTTTCTCCAGTCCTTTCCTCTAAGGTAATGTTTATCTTTATTGCTGAGGTGTGCTTCTTCTATGCACCAGAATGATAGGTCATGTTTTCACAACCATTCTGTTAGCCTGTGTCTTTTTATTGGTGAATTGAGACCAATAATGTTGAGAGATACTAATGAGCAAAGACTGTTAAATCCTCTAATTTTGATGTTGTTTGTAGTGTGTGTTTGTTTCTGCATCCCTCCTTTTGTTTTTGCTGCTGTGAGATTTTTTTTTTAATCTCCTATGTCTTTTGAATGTGGTTACTCTCCTTGGGTTGGAGTTTTTCTTCTAGTATTTTCTGTAGGATGAATAGATAATGTTTAAATTTGGTTTTGTCTTGAAATATCTTGCTTTCTCTGTTTACGATGATTAAGAGTTTTGATGGATGTAGTAGTTTGGGCTGATGTGGTCTCTTCGAGTTTGCAAGACATTTAGGGCTTTCTGGCTTTTAGAGAAATCAGGTATAATTCTGATAGGTCTGCCTTTATATGTGACTTTAACTTTTTCTTTTTGCAGTTTTTAATATTCCTTCTTTGTTCTGTACATTTGGTGATTTGGTTATGTGGCAGGTAGATTTTCTTTTCTGGTCCAGTCTAATTGGTCTTCTGTAGGCTTCTTTTATGTTTATAGGTATCTCTTTCTTCAGGTTGGAGAAATTTTCTTCTATGGTTTTGTTGAAAATATTTTCTGGTCTTTAGACTTAGGACTTTTTTCCTTCTTCTGTTCCTATTATTTGTAATTAAGTCTTCACATAGTATCCCAGACTTCCTGCATGTTTTGAGTAAGGATGTTTTTAGCTTTCACATTTTCTTTAACTGGTACATCAATGTCATAAATGTCCTCTACTGTATCTTCTACATCTGAGAATCTTTCTTCCATTTTTTTTGTATTCTGTTGGTGATGCTTGCATCTGTTCTTCCTGTTCTCTTCCCTAGGTTTTCCATCTCCAGGATTCCTTCAAATTGTGCTTTCTTTGTTGCTTCTATTTCCATTTTCAGGTCTTGGGCAGTTTCATTTCCTTCCCCCGCTTAAAAGTATTTTTCTATATTTCTTTAAAGAATTTACTAATTTCTTCTTTAAAGGCCTCCACCATCATGAAATTAGATTTAAGGTGATTTTCTTGCCCTTCAGCTGTGTTAATGTATCCTGGCCTTGCTGTAGTATGCTTCTTGTGTTCTTGTGTTGTCATATTGCTCAAGCTCTTGTTATTTGTGTTCTTTTACTGGTGATTAGCCATCTGATTGTCTCTGGTATTGGCAGGCCTCAGATAGTGCAGGGTAAATTGTAGGTTAGAAAATGGAGCATTGGGGATAAAATTCAGTTTACCTCTGTTGGGAGTGTTCTTCTGGGGACCAGCTGTCTCTAAAATACTGGGTGGGGGGGGACAAGTCTTACCTGGTGGTCCTTGATGGTCCTAGGCTTCTCAGAATGCATGTATGGCTGTGATCCTTGAAATAGAGCAGGTAGGGTGGAGGACATTGCTCACTGCTGCTTTGCTTGCCCAGGGACCTGATGCAGGTGTGATTTGGCATGTAGAAGTCTCACCTGTCTGCCCTAGCTGGTTGCCACAAGCCTCTGGGAATGGGTACTGTACTCTGGGCTTGGAATCTTCATTATTATTTTGTAATAAGTCCAATATTTGTTCCCCTAACTCAGGCCTTTGTCTCCATAGTTCTGATAATGATACTTTTCTATTTTAGCTAAAGATGAGTATTTCAATGATTTCAAAAGAGTTGATATGAGCCCAGATCCCAGTGAAAGCACAAATTTGAAGTGCTCATAAAAATCTGAAACTTTGAACACAGGGAACTTCCCAGAGACTCATGCTCCAACCAAGGACCTTTCCTGAAGATAACCTAGAACCCCTGCACAGATGTAGCCCATGGCAGTTCAGTGTCCAAGTGGGTTACATAGTAATGGGAAGAGGGACTGCCTCTGACATAATCTGATTGGTCTGCTCTTTGATCACCTCCCCCTGTGGGGGGAGTAGCCTTACCAGGCCACAGTAGAGGACAATGCAGCCACTTTTGATGTGAACTGATAGACTAAGATCAGAAAGGAGAGGAGAACCTCCCCTATCAGTGGACTTGGGGAGTGGCATGCATGCAGAAAGGAGAGGGAGGGTGGGATCGGGAGGGGAGGAGGGAGGGCCTTATGGGGGGATACAAAATGAATAAAGTGTAATTAATAATTAATAAAGTGTTTTAATAAATAAAATCTGAAATTCTTCAACAACTCCAAATCCACGCATGCAGAAGAAACCAATTCATAGTTTTGTGACAATGAAATCACAAGCATGTTTGCCTGTGTTTCCTGCTAAGCCTCTTTCATACTGGTGTAACTATGGAAGAAAAGGGCTACATTAGGCTTAATATATCACAATCAAAACATTGTGTATATAAGAAATATAATCCATGACTATATATCACCAATGAAAAGGTATCTTTGAGTTGTGTAAATACTGTACTCAGAAGGCAAGGAGGTGAGAAAAGGAAAACATGAAAGGAAGGAGACAGGCGTCTTGTTGAATAGCTGCAGAAGTTATGCTGAGAGAAGGAAGGCTGTGCTGGCACCTTTGTGCATTTCGTTAGGAATAGATAAGTGTTCTTCTGGTCAGACAGTGGCATTATTGCATATTTGCTTCTTCCTGTTTGTGTAACTTTCTCTGTTTTTTTTTCCCTATTAAACTAGTCATTTTATTACATCTCAATTAAGAAGAGCCCTTCCTTTAATGCTGGATCCTTCTTCCCTTTTACAAGCTCTTAGAACAATTTTTATTAGCAGGCATGTTGGCACTGGAAAGGACATAACCTGGAGCAAGTATTGTGAGCTCTGAGACTAGGCTGTTCTTCTCAGGCCTGAGTGGTCCATCTTTCTTCATTGTAGGCTTGGGGTCATGCAGGCATATCTAGCATTCCTAGAAAACTGATCCTACTTACTGATCCTGGAACTGACAAAAGTGGATTGACACTTAGAAGGAAGACTATAGTTAATTAAAATAATGACTATATTAATGGTATGGAGATTAGAACCATTGAGAACTATAGAGATAAACAGACTTCTCAAGTAATGGGACTGTGGTAGGGACCGTGTCTACAATCTCCTGGTTGAGGAACATTCTAGAAAGAAACATGACCTAAGTGGAACCCAGGGCAACTAGAAATAGAATTTTATCAAGTGTCCATACTTTTCTTAAGCTTCTGACAAATACACTTCTCCAATTGTACCCAGTTATTCTAGAGACAGATGTGTAACTTTGACATATGTGTTATTGAAGATTAAGCCCTTGGAAAACCCTGTTATAAATACATGACTTAATGTCAACTGGAGCTATACATCTGCCTTTTAGCATTTATTCTCAGAGAATTGATGCATTGAAATAAACACAAAACTAGAAAAGAAACAACCAGAGTGATTCTGAGAAGTGATCAATAGGTACAAATTAATTTGCATTTAGGCTTAATTATTTTATAAAATTATCTTCCTTGTTGAAATGTCTAAATAAATAATGAAGTTCTCTTTTTTGATTAGTGATCTAAATTAAAAATTAATGTAGATATGTAGGCATTGTGGTGGTCTGAATGGGAATGGCCTTCATAGGTTCTTAATATGAATGTTTGGTCATCAGGGAGTAGTACTACTTGGGAGGAATTGAGAAATATGGCCTTGTGGGAGGAAGGTGTGTCACTTGAATGTATGCTTTGAGTTTTCAAAAGCCCAAGCCTGGCTCAATCTCTCTGTCTTCTTGGTGCTTATGGATCCAGATGTAGAACTCTCAGCTCTTTCTCCACCACCACATCTGCCTATACTCTGACCATGACAATAATGGACTAAATCTCTAAAACTATAACCAAGCTGCAGTTAAATGCTTTTTATTATAAGAGTTACCATGATCACGGTCTCTTCGAAACAAAAGAACACAGACTAATACCGACATGGATGCTTTTATATTTCCTCCAATTCATGCTTCCCTAAAATTCAAAGCCCTCAATCAGATTTTACAATTTTTTTCAAAATGTCAGTAAGTGGCCCCAGAGAAAGGGAAAAATTCAAGTAATGTGTGTGTGTGTGTGTGTGTGTGTGTGTGTGTGTGTGTGAACTTATAAATAATGGGGTAACTGACTTAAACAGAAGAGGCAGCACAGTCTTGGACACCCTTTCCTAGCAAGATTATTGCAGCCTGACCTTTAACACTCTCTTCCAATAGGACTACATCAATTACACTTTGTTTTTAGTAAATTATTCCCTTAACATTTGGGTCATTAGAAACTGAAGCATTTGTTTCTGATCTGAAGTTAAGTTTTATTCTGTATTAAATGATTTTTAAAACTTATTATTCTTTTCCTGTTTCCATGGCAATAGAAGTTTTTTGAAACATGGTTATTTTTGGAAGTATTGTCAATTGCATAACCTGAGAACAATTATAGTTACTGTTTCAGGAGATAATCTTGAAGTTTACTGCATTAATCCTTGCCAGCAAACTTTCAAAAATATTAAATCATTTGGATTCTACTTTCTTAAAACATAACTTGAAGCAGTTATTAAAACTATCTATTTTTTGACCTAATTGGACTTTGTTGTGATCATATTATCTGTGGAAAAGGGAAAGTGTGAAAAAACTTCCCAGAGAAAGGGAACCTTGGAAAGACAAGGGTAGTCAGGAAATGTCTGATTGGTTTGTAACAAAGACTCTGACGATTTGAACTATTAGAACACTTTGTTCTATTGCTGTGAAAATACACCATGACCATGGTCACTCTTCTAAAGAAAAGTATTTAATTGGGGCTGGCTTAAATTTTCAGAGATTAAGTCCATTGTCATAATGGTGGGAAATATAACAGCTTGCATACAAACATGGTGCCAGAGAAGAAGCTGAGAGTTCTACATCTGGATCCATAGGCAGCAGAAGAGAATGAGGCACTGGGCTTGACATGGGCCTTTGAAAATTCAGTGCCCACCCCCAATGACACCCTTCCTTCAGCAAGGTCACATCTTCTAATCCCATCTTCTAATCATGTGGCACTGCTCACTAATGACCAAGCATTAAATCAAATAATGAGCCTAAGGGGTACATTCCTACTCAAATACCACACTATCCTACTGCTGAAAGTGAGACCACAAAGAAATGAGGGAGTGGCTCAGAGCTGATAAGATGTTTTAGTTCAGAAAGTAGAAGCATCAAAATGTCACTTTTTACTGTCCTCTATTCCTATTACTACACATCACATGGTATTTATTAATGGAGTGATCAGAAGGCATGTGCTTAAGAAGGTAGTGTTAGGAGGTTCTGGTTAATCCCAAAAGTGGCAAGCAAACAATAACAGGAGTTGAGATAATTATAAAAAGCAGTGAGCAAACCAATTTTAGGTAAAGCTGATTACTCTGGGTCTAAATGACCTTGGTGATGCTCAGAGAGCCAGATTTTATGTGGATGAGCTATTTTTGCTTTCTTGTGCATCTATGGAATGGGGAGATTATTTTTCCCTGTTAATTCAACATTCTTTCTATTCCTCACCATTTCACTAAATTAATATGTGGGTTTTGTGTGTTTATTTGAATCTATATGAACATTATATATTGTTTTAAGCATTATAGAGCAATGATGGTTTTTGTTTGTTTTGGCCTCACCTTTTGACATTATGGCCACTGATATACTAGAATTTTCTTGACATATTTTTCAACTCCACTCTAATTTGGATGTAAAATAACACAATAAAGTTTATAAGCCACATAAAGTGATTCTTGTCATATCATCAGTAATTTTGATGCTGCCCCCTCCAAGTGATTCTGTATGTAGATTGCTGTTTGGGGAGGCCATCTTGGGAAGGTTAGCTCATATTGGTATCAGGAAAACATTTCAAGTGGCCCCATTTTTCTACCCTCATTCTCTATTTTGTTGTTGTTGTTGACTTTTAGTAGCTTAGAGAAATAAATTGGGTTAAAAATAAAGCAAGGAGGTATAAACATTTCTGCTTTGTAGTTCTCTCAAACAATCTAATGAATGGGGAGACAGTCCTTGGAGCTCTGCCTGAGACAGCTGCACTGGCCTTGGGATGAGTCTTTTTTTTTTTTGCATTTTTAAATTTTTTTTTCATCTCTTAACATACATTTACTCATGGAGTATACATTCCTTACACAGCTAAGGTTTCTCTCTTGTATGAACTCTGTGTTGATGAATGAGGACAGATTTGCCACCAAAGGATTTCCCACACTTATTGCACTGATGAGAAACTTTTTCAAGTATGAATTGATTCTCTGGTGTTGAATGAGGCTGGAACTTTGGCTGAATAAAGGACTTCCCACATTCAATGATAGGGTCTTTCTCCAGTGTGAATCCTCGGGTCTTTCAGCCAAAGGATTCCCCACATTCACTGCACTCAACAGGCCTTTCTCCAGTGTGAACTCTCTTGTCATTCTTAAGGTTGGAGCTGTGGGTGAAGGATTTCCCACATTCACTGCACTCAACAGGCCTTTCTCCAGTGTGAACTCTCTTGTCATTCTTAAGGTTGGAACTGTGGGTGAAGGATTTCCCACATTCACTGCACTCACATTCACAATTATTGAATATATATCCCAACTGAAGTTCCTTCCCTAAACTCCTCCCAATCCCACCCTTCTTCCATTCCCCTCCACCCCTTCCCCTACTCCTCTGAAAGGGGGAGTTCTCTTCCTCTGCCATTTGCCCATAGCTTATCAAGTCTTATCAGGGATGCCTGTATGCTCTTCTTCTGTGGCCTGGCAAGACCACATCATGACTAGCAAGTGATCAAAGAGTAGGAAACTGAGTTCATGAGAAAGAGTCATTTTCAATGTTCAAGAGATCTGACTTTACCTTCATGTTGCATGTGATCTTGGCACTTTGTGCCTTAGAAAATTATTAGTTAAACATCCCAGGTTTTTATACAAGATTATATCACTGGTTTAGATGTCTCTGACATATGCACAGAAATTAAAAGGGATTCATATGGCTGTAAGAGAAAAGTCTAACCACAAAAAAAAATGTGATCCCATTTCTCCTATCCCATACCCCCTGTTCCAACTCCAAGGACTCTGTTCATTCCTCCTCAAGACTTTTTTGCATAGTGGAGAAGTTTTGAACCTATCCTACCAGACTGCTGGTATGGAATCTTAGTGAGTTCTCCAAGACCTATGTCCTCTCATAGTGAGCTACTTCCCCAGTGGTTCATGGAACACAACCACATGATTTTTTTATGTAAACATCTGGTAACATTTAAATCCCAACTATGCTGGAGTGGTACTCATCATACTGAGAAGAACGTTAGAGCCAGATAAATAATGTATAGGAATACGTGGTTAATGCCACAGTTATGTGAACTAACAGTGTACCAGTAAGATAGTAAAATGAGTACAAACAATAATCCATTTATCTTAATGTACTGTCTGCGAAGGTAATATTTATGCCTATTTTCATCATTCTTCTATATAATTCTTACTTTTTAATAAAGTCTTATTGCTTAGCTTGACAAAAACTGTATGCTATCATAAAAAGAATTCCAGAAACAGGCCAAGTGTCAGGTTTGATTTGGCAGCTCCCAAGCTCTTTTTACAACACTCTATGCTACTTCCTGTGCTGTCCTCAGTTTCAGCTCTGAGGACAAGATGAGAAACAAACACAACCTGGGAGCTGCTACTCGGCAAAGCTACCTGGTTGAAGCCAGAGCCCTGCATAAGTGATTGTGTCTCCTCTCACTGAAGTCTAATGCAGATTGGTCACATGTGTTCCAGTTGTGGCTTTCCTCTTCTTGCCTGTGCCTGAATGATCTCATGATTCTCCATCCTACTCCTGGGTACTCTCTTCTCCCTCAGGCTGCAGACTTTCACAGAATTTTCAACAGCCTGGCTTTGAACTCAGATGACCCTTTCTACTACCTGTTTCCAGGTGCCCACATATTTCAGCTTTTCTGAAACACTATGACACTTTAAGACCTACTCATATCTAATGGGACTTTGGGGAGAGTATGGGATGTCGTGAAATGTTTAGAATATCCCCCCTGTTCCAGACAATTAGAACTATAACAAGAGTTCCTGGCCAAAATAGAAAACCATATACATTGTGGCTTTACTCCTCCCTACAAATGGTCAGAATAAGATCAAGGCATTCTCACCTATTCTCACCATCAAGTCTTTTCACCTATTCTGAGACAGCTAACCCTTACTTGTATCCAAGAAGCAGAGTGATTATGGAGCATTATCTGCCTTGTAAAGCCTAAGGACTTCTGCTCTGGGTGTCCCTTGCCCCAGACATGTGCTGAGCATGGGTACCTTCCTCAGACCTGTGGTCATACCCTATACCAGACATGAATATCATTAATTATGGACATCCACTTCTTTCCCTTGACAACTAAAATTTTTGAACAGAGGAGATATTTTATTTATTCCTAATGAAATAGAGAAGTCATTCAATATATATCGGTTGGGCAGGCCAGTTACTCAATCACTAATTTTCCTCATGTATCCATATATAAAAAAACAAAATATCAGAAGAATTCTGCCTATTTCATTGATTCCTCAGAGCAGAAATCAGTGAAAAATTTCTCCAACAAGCCAAAGTAAATATTTAGGGTTTTTAAACATACCACTTTCACCACAGCTATTCAGACTCATGGTTCTATGTAAAAGCAACCATGGACACATGGAAGGGAAGATGAATGGCTGTGTTCCCAGAAGAACCAGTTTACAGGAACAGAGGGTGGCTGGGCTAGGAGCTGAGGATAGGTCTCCCCTCTTCTTCCTGGACTGTTAACATAGATCTTGGTGTTTCAAGCACAGCACCAAAGTGATATTTTTATTTGATCCCCCTCCCCAAAGTTCATCCTTTTGAACAGCTGAGAGTAGGCTCAGCGTATTGTTCTTTAATTCATTCACATACTCTTGCATGATATTGGTCTTTAATAAAGCCAAGCTCCTTTCCAAATGCACATTCTAGAAATTCAGTCCACTCTTATGACTGATAGGCTTCTGAGAAGTGCTTTGCTTAGTATTTTACTCTAGGTTGTCTTCTCTTGGCATCTAGATATTTCTGGAATAATGTTCTAATTGTAGCTTGCCCATTTGGTATCATCTTCATTTCAGTTTGGTTTAGTTTCTCCTTGTCTTGGTGATTCTGTTCACAGTGTTTTGGAGACTTTGTTTTTGAGGACCGTAGGCTTAGAATTTTCACTAAACCTACTTTATTTATGGTTCTTAAACACTTCCACTTCCCTTTTACTTACTGACCAGAGATAGGGGAGAAGGAAGGTAAGCAGAAAAGGTTGTAAACATTTTCAAAGTAGTTCTTGGGGATGAGTCTACTCTTTTTCCTCTGGATACCAGGAGTCCAGTCCAAAGCTCAACACCAACTAGCAATATGAATCAGCACAATTCAGGAGATCAGGACATGTCACTGAAAGCCGCAAGACTCAGTTGGATTGCCTGGAGAAGTTCTCTGGAACTTTTCTCTCTGTGAAGTCAAGTGTCAAAGCACTAAGATCAGCACAGCGATGTTGATCTGAAAAGTGATATCTTCTATATATCTCCTCTTCTCAGAGTCCACCCACAATGTTCTCAGCTGGCTAAAGTCCTGCCCCTCACCTGAGAGAGCTCATAGCAAAACACCACTTGCCCTTTCACAAGCCAGCCTCCACCAAAACATCACATGCTCTTTCACAAGACAGCTTCTAGAAAAACATCACATGACTCAACTCAGTCTTTGAAGGAACCAGAAACTCCCACTTCAGAGGATGCTTTTGTGCTTTCTTGGGCATGCCAGCCTGGAGTTGGTTCTAAAGCACCAATGAGAGTTTGTTTGCTTCCCAATCATAGCAGGCTGAAGGCTCAGTTTGAGTCTCAGGAAAGAAGCTAGACACCAACTATGTTGAAGTATTTTTTTTCTCTTTCTTCTGAAAAAGTGTACTGTTTGCAGTTGTTCCTATGTGTATTTTAAAGTTTAAAATAATAGAAGATTTTGGGATAATATTTATTTCACAGCAGTTATGGGTAGTAATAAACACTACTATGCACATTGCATTTATCCTATGCCTATATATCTCATAAACTTCAGTGTGTAATTACACACAGGAAGAGTTTAACAAAATTTAACACTAAAGCACTGTCTACTACTCTAGTTGGAAGTGTGAACCTAGGAAATAGAGGCATGAAATGAGGTGATTAAAGTCTCATGCAATAGCCAACTTTATTAAGAGCCATTATTCTGAGGGCTAAGAAGAATCACCTGAGTATACATTCATAATGACAAGCCACATGTGTCAAAAAAATGATTTTTCCATAGAGGTGTATGAATTAATAGCAACTGAGGTAAATTCACTTCTACCCACTAAACCTCAGAGAAGCATGAAAACACATTCCAAGAACAATTGTGTTTGAAGACACTGAGGTCACAAGACTATTGTTTTCTTGGGGTTTTCTCACAAGCACTCAGAATTCTCACAGGACTCCATTTTTAAAACTATGTTATGTCAAAGCATGATTTTTTTTTGAAGTGCTTTTCACTAGGCAAACACTCTGCTTATAAACCACATCCCAAACTCAGGTCCCCAGAATTGTTTATTGGAAAAACATTTTTTTCCAGCATCTGTTCCTTGTATGCACATCAAAACAATTAGTGTAGAGATGTGTAGGTCTTTTCCTCAGTACTCCCTTCCCTTCTACAGCTATGTGTATGTTTCTATGAAATATTATGGTATTTTATTTCTGTGGATTTTTGACGTTTGATAGCACAGTACCTCCTGCTTCATTTCTTCTGCAAAACTCATCCGTCTCTCTCTTTTCTCTTTCATTCTCTCTCTCTTTCTCTCTATGTGTATGTGTGTGTTTATACAAAACATTTTGAATTAAGTTTCCTAGTTATATAAAGAATTTTTTTAAAAACCTGCATTTATCTTTGTGTAAATATTTGAGTGGAGGCCAAGTGTGTGAGGGTGTTTGAGCAGGCCAGGAGAAGACATCAGATCTCCTCGAGCTGGAGTCTCAAGGGGCTGCCGGCTATCTTGTGGGTTCTGGGAACTGAACTTAGGTCCTCAGAAAAAGTGCCAAGTACTTCTAGTCATGGAACAAACTTGCCAGCTGGAGAATGCCATAGTATTTTAATAAGTATTGCATTCAGTTTTTAAGTCCCTTTGGTTAGTGTGGACATTGCAACAATATCGATTCTTATGATAAGAGAACATAACATGGCTTTAGAGTTTTGTTCCCTGTGTCAATGTCTTTATAGGCTTTAATATATAGAGTCCTTCTACCTCGCTGGCTAAACTACATATTTTATTTTGATGATTATTGTAAAAGAGATTCTTTTCTTGATTTCTGTTTCAGGCAATTGTGATTATTAATTGGATTGAGAATTGACTAGAATATTAATGAAATATATTTCTGGATATGTCTGAAAGAAAATTTTCAGGCAGGATTAATGCATCAACTTCCGTCTCCCAATATCCACCCTGCCCTTACTTCCTTTGATGATGAACAGTGATGTGGAAGTATAAGGCTAATAAATCTTTTCTTTCCCAAGATGCCTATGTCATCATGGTGTTAATCACAGCAAACGCAACTCACTAAGGTAGAAATTGGTACCAGAAGTTGTATATTATTGTGCTAAACCTGACCATTATTATTTTTTTGGAGGATTGTAGAAGGACTTTGGAACTTATAAAAGCCACTGAATGTTGAGAGTTCAGTGACCTGTTTTGTGGAAGCTTAGAAGATAAGAATATTGAGAGCAATACAGGCCGTGGAAGCCTGGCTTGTGAAGTTTCAAAAGTAAGCAAAGGCTTTACCAGGTGATTTTTTGTAACAAATCTGTGTTGTTTGCTCTGGTGGAGCTGTGATTAACTGGAACCACTCAAGTAAAACCTTTTGCTTTTGCTGCAACAATGGATGTTGGTCAGCTGGAGTTGAAGAATGAGCTGTGATTGGAGAGTTTTTCCTTAGGGTCAGCATACAGAAGCTGTGGTCCAGAAATGGCCAAGGTTGTACCTTGTGCTGCCATGGTGGCAGCTGAACTTGGTAGTGTAAGAGTCACCCAAGTGGTGTTGGTTTTTAAGGCATGAAGAGAAACTATGTTTTTCTACTGTGTGGCAGGACTGGAGTCCCTGAAAACAGCCCAGGAGAGGCCATTGATGAATATGCAGTCCAGTTGTAGCAAGACTCTTCAGCATTTTGGAGATGCCAGTACATGGGATGCCCACCAAGAACAGCAGTGACACTGGAGTAGAACCAACCAGAGCCTAGAAGATAAGCTATGTGTACAGCAGGGGGAAGAGCCAGAGAAGGGATGCAAGCCTTTTGGAGGACCCTATAAAATCATGGCTGTATCCCAGACAGTGGATATTCATGAATGTACACAGTTAAAGTTTGTTTTTGCTTTGATATAATTGTGATTGTGTCCTTGCTCTTTCCTCCTGGAATAAAACAGTATTTAACTTATTTTTTATTTTGTAAGAGCCCACAGTTGAAAGATTTTAGGTTTTAAAAGAGGCTGAAGTTTTAAAGTGTTTGAATTTGTAAGACTTGTGAGACTTTCAAAGTTTGAAAATGTTTTATATTGTGATTTCAATATCATTGTGTGATCTTGGGAATGAACAACAAAGGACGGGTTGTGGCTTAACAGTAAGGTGTTTATGTGTCAAATTAACAAGGTATCTGTTGTTCTGGATAGTTTTATGTCAACTTGACCCCAGCTAAAGTCATCTGAGAGGAGGAAACTACAATTAAAGAAATGCCTCCATAAGATTGGGTTGTAGGCAACCCTGTTAGATATTTTCTTAATTTGTGATTGATATGGGAGGGCTTAGCCCACAGTAGATTGTGCCACCCATGGGCTGGGGTCCTGGATTCTATAAGAAAGAAGGCTGAACAAGACATAGGGAAAAAGCCAGTAAGCAGCACCCCACCATGGCCTCTGCATCGGGTCCTGATTCCCGGTTCTTGCCCTGTTTGAGTTCCTGACTTGACTTCCTTTGATGATGAATAGTAATGTAGAAGTGTAAACCAAATAAACCTTTTTTTTCCCAAGTTGACACTCATAACAATAACAACTCTATATTTCAGCTTGAGGTCAGGGATGGAGATACCTCCAGATGTACAAGATTGTTTTGGGAATTCTGGGGTTTTTGTTTTTCTATATGAAGTTGAGAATTTTTCTTTCAAGCTCAGTAAAGAATTATATTGGTATTTTGATGGGAATTGTATTGAATCTGTAGATTGCTTTTAGCCGGATGGCCATTTTTACTATGTTAATCCTACCAATCCGTGGGCATGGATTGGTAGGATTAACATAGATATCTTCTGATATCTTCTTCCATTTCTTTCTTCAGAGACTTGAAGTTTTTTTCAAACAGGTCTTTCACTTGCTTGGTTAGAGTCACACCAACATACTTTATGTTATTAGTGGCTTTGTGAAGGGTGTTGTTTCCTTAATTTCTTTCTCGGCCCTTTTGTCAAGCTGTAGTACAGAGCAATAGGAACAAAAACTGCATGGTATTGGCATGGAAACAGAATGGTGGATCAATAGAATAGAATAGAAGACCCAGAAATAAACCCACATATCTACAGATTCTTGATTTTGACAAAGAAGCCAAACCAAACAATGGAAACAAAACAGTATCTTCAACAAATGGTGCTAATCTAACTGGGTGTCTACATGTAGAAAAATGCAAATAGATCCATATTATCACCCTGCACAAAACTAAAGTCCAAGTGGATCAAAGACCTCAACATAAAACCAGACACACTAAACCTGTTAGTTATAAATAAAAAGTAGGGAAGAGCCAAGAACTCATTGGCACAGGAGACAACATCCTGAACAGAACACCAACAGCACAGGCTCTAAGATCAACAATCAATAAATGGGACCTCATGAAACTGAAAAGCTTGTATAAAGCAAAGAACACTGTCATGAGAACAAAATGAGAGCATATGGACTGGGAAAGGATTTACACCAAGCCTATATCTGACAGAGGTCTAATATCCAGAATATATAAAGAACTCCAGAAGTTAAATAACAACAGATCAGTTAATCCAATTAAAAAATGGGTTACAGAGCTAAACAGAGAATTCTCTGCAGAAGAATATAGAATGGCAGAAAAACACTTAAAGAAATGTTCCTTAGTCATCAGGGAAATGCAAATCAAAACAACCCTGAGATTTCACCTTACACCCATCAAAATGTCCAAGATCAAAAACTCTAGTGACAACACATGCTGGAGAGGATGTGGAGAAAGGGGAACCCTCCTCCACTGCTGGTGGGAATGTAAGCTTGTACAACCACTTTGGAAATCAATCTGGTACTTTCTCAGACAATTAGGAATAACGCTTTCTCAAGTTCTAGCTATACCACTCCTAAGCATATATCAAAAAGAGGCTCAAGTATACAACAAGGGCATTTGCTCAACCATATTCATAGCAGCTTTATTAGTAATAGCCAGAAGCTGGAAACAACCCAGATGTCCCTCAACGGAGGAAAGGATACAGAAATTGTGGTACATTTACACAATGAAATACTATGAAGCAATTAAAAACAAGGAAATCGTGAAATTTGCAGGCAAATGGTGAGATCTGGAAAAGATCATCCTGAGTGAGGTATCCCAGAAGCAGAAAGACACAAGCTGTATATACTCACTTACAAGTGGATATTAAACAGATAATATAGGATAAACATACTAAAATCTGTACACCTAATACAGCTAAGAAAGAAGGCCCCTGGATAAGATGATAAGTCCTCCCTCAGAAAGACAAACAAGATGGTCATTGGAAGAAGGAGAAAACAGGAAACAGGACAGGAGCCTACCACAGAGGGACTCTGAAAGACTCTACCCAGCAGTGTATCAAAGCAGATGCTGAGACTCATAACCAAATTTTGGGCAGAGTGCAGGGAATCTTAGGAATGAAGGGAGAGATAGTAAGACATGGAAAGGACAGGAGCTCCAGAGGAGAGCAACAGAACCAAAAAATCTAGGCCCAGGGGTCTTTTCTGAGATTAAGAATCCAACCAAAGACCATTTATAGATAAAACATTGAGAAGTAGCTCATGGCAGCTCAGTCTCCAAGTTGGTGCCCTAGTAAGGAGAACAGGGTCTGTCTCTGACATGAACTCAGTGACTGGCTCTTTGATCACTTTCCCCTGAAGGGGAACAGCCTTGCCAGGCCACAGAGGAAGACAATTCAGCCCGTCCTAATGAGACATGATAGACTAGAGTCAGATGGAAGGGGAGGAGGACCTTCTCTAGCAGTGGACTTGGGGAGGGACATGAGAGGAGATAAGGGAGGAAGGGTGAGATTGGGAAGGAATGAGGAAGGGGACTAAGCTTGGATAAAAAAGGAATAAACTGTAATTAATACAAAAATAAAAATTTCATTAAAAAATAATAGCAACTCTAAGACAGCTAAGGGAGAAAACTAGTGTGAATAGCACCACCCTATAGGCTGTTAATTCCACATAACATATATATATATTTTTTTTTCCATATAACCCTATATGGAGTTAATGACTGTTAATAAAGAAAGCGCTCTTTCTTCTTACCCTCTCTTGACCACTGCCCAACTATACTATTTTTAGCAGACAAATGAGGAAACCTCTGTAACTACAAGGAAGGATTAATATTTTCTCCCTTCCTTGTCTTCTTCAGATATTTGTCATAGTAAATTACAATGCTACCACCATTTTAGCATTTTTTTGTATTGTCTGCTTTCATTTATCATTTTCAGTGTGTTACTAACCAGTATAGTGTAATTTAGCCATTAGCAACACATACTTATTTAAATGAAAACAAAATCAATATTTCATATGTAGTCTTATTTGCAACGTTTTTCTGAGATACTGAATTTTTATTTATCCTTTATATTAGTGTTTGAAATTTTCATGCATGCTGATGTGTTTTAATAAAATATCACTCCCATTTTCCTCATTTAGTTTTTTCCCTATTCTACCACCTTCATCCACCATTCTTGTGTTCCTTTTTATATCCACTTACTACTTACCACTGCCTATATGTGCTGAGGTATAGGACTGGAGAATGGGTAGCTTCTCAATTCCATATGGAAAAAAAAAAGCTGACTTCAGCAACCCCTCTCCCCACAATAGCCAGTATTTCTTGATAGCTCCTCAAACAGAAGTTGGTTTTAATGAAATCCATACCATCCTTGATGGGTTTTTGGCTGGCTTCTTCTGGTGGAGTCACTTTTGAAGCTGTGAATTTCTGTGTGAATGGTCTTGCCAGTATAGTTTCACTGCAGACATACCTTCCTGTGTCTCACACAATACTTCTGCTCAGTTTTCCAAGACGATCCTTAAACACTAGGGGAGTGATGATGTCACATTTGTATCTGAGCACTTCAAAGACTGTCTTTCTCAGCAAGTTGACCAGTTGTGCATTTTTGTGTTAAGACACATCTAACTGACAGACACTATAGAGCCTCATTTCAGCAAATGGCTATGGTTTGTAAGTGGTCATAATAAAAAGAAAATTAGGTAATTTAAGCTGAAGCCAAATGCAAGAGTTGACTGAATTTTCCTACAAAAATCCATTATTAACACATAGAAGTAGTATATAAAGCAACCATCAGAAAATGTTTTTAAGAAATAACATACTTGGTATAGAGAGATGGCTCAGTGATCAGGAGCAGTGTTTGTTCTTCCAGAGGAGCCAGTCTCAATTCCTAGTACCCACAGAACAGCTTACAACTATCTGAAACTCCAGTTTCCAACAGATTCAATGCACTGTCTGGTCTCCACAGGTGCTAAGCAAGCACATAGTACACAGACATACATGCAGGCAAAATACCCATACATGTAAAAATGAATTTTAATTTTAAAAGAATAATACACCAATAAAATTAAGAATGGTACATGTAAGTAATACTATAATATATAACACAGTTAAATTGTTCCTTTATTCTTGAAAACATTTCTGAGTCATGACCTAAATCCTGGTGTGAGACCCCAGTCTGGGCTCCAGTGGGAAAGTAGGAGAGGTGGACTTTGAGGATCTAGTGTCTGGTGGCTGTAGTTTCTTTATATTTGTGGTAGAGCAATGAAGGATCATGTACCTCACATGAAGAGGAAGCAGAAGAGACTGCTAGACCCTGTCTGAGCAACACTTAGAGTCATACACAGCTGTGAGGGGAAGGCAGGGAAGCTGGCACTCAGATGTTTGGGTGAAAGCCTTGCAGGGAAAGAATGTCTAAGATGTCTCCACAAATAGCTTGGAGTGTGACACTCAGAAGCATCAGGCTAGAGCTATTTATGTAAAAGAATATCTGAAAGCACAGTAGCCTGTGCAAGATTTCAGAGCAGTTGTTTTATCAAGGGATGAACTGCCACACTGCTTGTGAGAAACTGCAGCTATCTAGGTTTAATCTGGGCCACCCGCAAGAACTGTAGATTAGTTTTATGATGCAAGGGCACATTGCAGTTATAGGTTAGGGCTAAATACATGTTCCTGCACTTTATAAAAAAATAAATAATAAGAAAGGTATAGCTCCTGAAGCTGTGGCTAGCACAATTGCATTTGGTAAATGAATAGTAAGGAGAGCTTACCCAGTATTTTATTTCTCTCATTCATCATTTTGTTTCTCTTGGAAACCTGATTTTTGTAGAAATGAGTAATTTATTCTTTCACCTTTGGATATCTCAAATAAAAAAGAAATGACATATTTACTATGTAAACCATTCAGACTTGTGTCTTCCATCATTTCTTTGTACTTGAGAATAGTAACAGCTTTGCTTTGACAAGGACCTGAGATCTTACACAGGATTTTCTTGAAATGCATGAAGAAGCAGAGTTCTTGGGTTTCAACTCCCCGCAAAGAGATGCCATCATCTTCTGAAGCATCAGGTGAGCTTGTGAGATGGTAATGGGATGCCATGAATCAAAATCTTGCAAATCAGGACTAGGTATAATTAGGAAGGTCACTTAGAACAAGCCTGTTCATGCACTCCAAGATGCTGATACCTGAACATAGAAGATGAAAAGTGTTGCTGTAAACTGTAGGGAAATGGTTGCTTTAAAGGAATAGTGCAAAGTCCTAAAGGAACTCAGACTCTAGAGTTCCCTTCTTTGTTCTAGAGATATCTGGGATACTGGTATTATGCCTATAGCCACAGTGTGAGAAGTGCCATATAGGTCTGCAGTAGGGTACTAGGGTCACACCTTTTGTGGCTGGAGTGCTGGGTTCCTGAAGTTAGCTGTGGGATGGAGGGTGTAGTTGCTTCTTGGCTCCTGTACAGCGCCGTATGTCTGGGTCTGTGATTACCTGAGGCAACTCCCAGCAGGCCAGAACTCGCTTGTGTACATAGCTGAGGGTAATGACAACATCCTCACCTTGCAGGTGCCTGCTATGGATGCCGGGTCTTGCAGGAACAGGTGAGCAATGCTTCAGTCAGGTGAGGGTAATTCTTCCTGAGTCCATGTGCTAACAGGCTTCCAGGTACCCCAGAAATATCTTATGTGAACAACAACATTGGCCACTGGATATCTTCATAAGATATAAACTACCAAAGCTTAGTCCATGAGTGCCTGGCATCATGGTACATGCCTGATGTCCTGGCACTGTTAGCCTTGCTTACATAGTGATACCTTGTCTGGAAAAAAAATGTCACTGAGGGAATAACCTATAGTTTATTTGTAATTTTCTAAGAAGGTACAAAATGATGCATTGATGTTCTTTATTAGCAAATCTGCTCAAAAATTTTATGAAAATATTACTCTACAGAGATATCTTTGCATGTGGAAGGCACATTTTGACTAACTTTTCAGTCTATTCTGTGACTTTCTCAGAACACAAATATCTAAATGGCCCTGTATGCATTGCCTAGAGACTTTTAGTCATTTTAATTGGATTCTTTATGGAACCAGATGTCTTTTAGCACAAGTGACTGTCAAGTAGCCTGTGATGGTCTGAGAGTACCAAGGAGCAGGTCACAATGCCTTTGTTTTCCCAAATTTACATTCATTGCAGAAACAAATCCTTGAGCTTCCTGAGAAATTCTTTATCAAGGTGTGTTTGGCTATAATTAATACAGTAGGATTCCTTTCCTCTAATCCCATTTATTTGACACTAGTATTAAAATGAATTCATAGGCAACATAGAAGCTCAGCACAGACAGGACACAAGTCTCCAAACATTTTCTCAGTTATCCCAAATCCCCCGAAAAAGTTGCCTGAAGCTTCCCTTGATCTGCCTTCCCTCAAGTCATTCCCTGGAACCCAAGAACCACACTTCAGCCTGGCTCTTGGTACCACACATAAGGTCTGTTTCATCACTGCAGGCATGTGGACTTGGCCTTTGGTCTTAGTAAGCAGTTACATGACCACCTAAGGCCATGCTTCTTAACATGAACATTCAGGAAGGCAAGAGGCTGGGGATCACACACCCAGCCTTGGGGGGCTATGGCAGATGAAAGTGTCCTCTTGGTTCTGCCTGTTCATGAGAAATTTTACTCTGCTCAGGGCTGTGCCTTTGCATGCAGATGCCAGAACTGACTTGGTTTGCTCTGCTGTTCCATGGTGAAAAGAAAACAAACAAACAAACAAACAAACAAATAAACTCAAGTTTTGAAAAAGATAACCTAAGAAAACTAAGGTGCTTATTAGGGTAGCCTTAAGGGTTTGACTAAACAGAAGGACAGACTGTGAACAGTGAGAGAGGAGATGGCTTTGTGGAGAGGTACTTTATAGATATGAATGAAGATTCATTCCAGAACTCAATCTCCACTGCACAGAGGATGCTATTTCCCACAGCTGTTTTACTGTGCATTTGACAAGCATTGTTTCAGCAGACAACAAGCATGGGTGGAACCTGGGTGTGTACTGGTCTCTGGCTGAAGATTCTAGATTCTTTTTTCCTTAGTCTCAGCCCTTATCTGTAGGCTGAGAAGAAAAGACACTGGCTCTACTTCTTTTTCAGTTCTGCACCCATCAGCTCCCTAGTTTTAAGGCCTGGGATTAGGGAACTCTTTGTTACTAGAATACAGAACCAGCTTTTGATTTATAAGGGCTTTTCCCAATCCTTGACCTGAACTCGAAGAATTCGAGAAATTCGAATTGTGAAAGATTTAGGTTCCATTTCAGGTCTTTGTCAGAAATGGGACATTGTTTCTGTTAGCAAGGGACCACTACCATTCTATTTTTAATTAAGTTTAATTAATTAATTAGTCAATTTTTACTGTGTGTCACTTTAGAGTTGAGGTACTTGGAAAGCTCTCTTAATGTCTTCAGTTTTTCTGAAGCTCAAGTTCTCCTAAGAAGCAAGCACTCACCCTTCATTCTTGGAAGTTTGATTTTACATCTACACGTGGAATATCAACACTAAACTAGGCACCCCTTGCCAGTAGAAATTGTCATTATCATGTGGAGAGCTGTGCTTCTGTTCACTTCTGTTTGGAGTTTGTGTGTGTTCCTCAGTTGAGCATAACATGCAATTGTTCATACCAAATTCTTGATGTCAGGACAAGATGTGACTTCTCATTATTATAACTGTCTCCCAAGCCCTTCTTCCAGGATTTCTTCAGTACTGGTGATTAAACTCAGAATGTTATGAAAGTACTTTGCCACTTAGCAGCATTTTCAGCCCTTCCATCTTTTCTTTTTATAAGCACAACTCTTCAGCCTGTAGTTTTCAGACAAATAGACACACCTTCTATCATTGGTGGACAGAGAAGAAGCCAGAGGTAAATCCAACATGAGACCATGAGACGTGTGTGTGTGTGTGTGTGGTGTATGTTTGTATATGTGTGTACAAATGTGAACTGTGTTAAGTGTAAGAGTGTGAGTGTGTGTAGTGGTAATTTTTATGTGCAAGTGTGCATATTTGTAAGGATGAGTGTGTTTGAGTGTGTGAGTGTGTGTCTATGTGTATGTGTTCATGTACACACAGGAAAAAAACTGAGAAAGCCTTGAGGAACTCCACTTTTAGGAAATTTTGTTGTTATGATTGGTGCAGAGAAACCCCTTGGTCTCCTTTCAAACTACATTTTTTATTTGTTGTAGTTAATAGAAGTAGATGTATTGAGAAGTTTGGTGGTAATAATGATGCAGCCACTTAAAAAATTCTTTGAACTTTTAAAAGCCCTTTGTGTTTCCCTAACTGTTACTCACTGAAGGGCTGGGATAGGAAAAATGCAGGCAGGCTGGTGCCTGCTTTTGAGTGCTCAGGTTTAAGCAATAGTGTACCTACAATTTAGTAAGCCACCTTTTTCCCCTCCTGGTGGTGGTAGCAAGAAGTTGGACAGGTTTCTGAATTCTGAGTACATTTTGTCCTCTGATAAAATGAGTATTTTTTTCTTCATACTTCTGTGTGAAATGGGTTCTTATACCCTGGTGGAAGTTGTTTGATTATGGGAAAACTGTGATCAGGATGCAAGAGGTTTCAGGCATTCTAGGTCATTCCATTCTAACTATCCCAGCTACCACTGGTTCACTAGGGAGCTGTTGAAGGAGGAATATTTACTGTCATATCTATTCTTTTTTTTCCAGATGTCACTGGTCACCTCTGGGCTCAAGTGTCCTAGGATATGTGCTGGATGTTTCTAGAAGAGCTGCATTTGTGTCTGAAGAGTCTTAGAAGCTGGGCCTGGTGGGCAATTGGCCAAGAGATGGTATCTGTATAACATCTGCCGTCATCTTTGCTATGTGGGAACTAATGGCTGTATTTGAATAATTAGATCTTTGCACCATAGCACAACAAAAGCAGGTATTGCTCCATTAAAGCCAACATAATTACTACAGCTCACTTACTTAAAGCTCCTTTCATCCATCCAGGACCTGAAGTATTTGAGAAGGTCTGTACTCCAGTGTCTCTGGCCTTAACTGCTTGGAGTCAGGCCCCTCTTCACAGAAGCAGAGTCACTATTTCTCTGGTGTCTGCAAGCACTTGCTAGAGAGCTACATGTGAGTCAGCACTCAGGACACACAAACCTCTATTTGGTCATATGTGAAATCAGCTACTCCTACCAAACCATGAGCGCAGACTTTGCAACATTTGCTTTTCTTTTGTAGACTCTAGAACTAAGGTTTTCTGACCTCTCTGGACCGAGGACCACTCATTTGCTAATCACCTCATCTGCTCCATCTACCTCCAGGCTGAATATAAAGATAAAATGAAGTCATAGATAAAACTGATCTGCAAAGTATTAAAATACCACACAAATAATAATAAAAAAAACAAACAAACACTGCAGTTACCTGGGGTGAGGCATGGGTATTCTAACCTTGTCAGTTTGGACTCACAGTGATGACCATTACTTTTAGGAAATTAGATCATGTGGTGATCAAGATAACCCCACAAAATAACTCTCCTGTCTTACTAGAAATTCTGGGTTTCAAAATTACATTATTACTGTATTATTATTATTTATTAAAGGACATATTTCCTTTATAACAGTAAACAATGAGTTCTTTTCTCTAATCAATGTAACAATATTGTGGGAGCACCTGTTGCATGGTGTTAATTATACTGAGGTAGTCAGTGCCTATACCTACACTTGCATAGGGGCATTGGGGCAAACAATATTTTTAGTTCTTTAAAATCTGGGAGAATTACACCACATTGGTGGTAAAGACACAGAAGGCCCAGAATTTAAAAAAGGAAGGAGGAATTCCTATATTTCTGCTTAAATTTAATCCTAGGATTGAAGAAGTGCTACAGAGGAAATGAGTACACATTCAAGAATGGATCAAATCAGTCTATGAAAGAAAAAAGAATAGATTAAAAATTATGGTGATAGGCTCCTGTCCTGTTCCCTGTTTTCTTTCTCTTCTGATGTCCATCCTCTTTGCCTTTCTGAATGGGCATTGAGCAACTTAGCCAGAGTCCTCCTTCTTGATTAGCTTCTTTAGGTGTACAAATTTTAATATGATTATCCTATATTATATATCTGATATCCACTTATAAGTGAGTATATACCCTGTGTGTCTTTCTGCTTCTGGGATACCTCACTCAGGATGATCTTTTCCAATTCCCACCATTTGCCTGCAAATTTCATGATTTCCTTGTTTTTTATCGCTGAGTAATATTCCATTGTGTAGATGTACAACAATTTCTATATCCATTCCTCAAATGAGGAACATCTGGGCTGTTTCCAGCTTCTGGCTATTACTAATAAAGCTGCTATGAACATGGTTGAGCAAATGTCCTTGTTGTATACTTGAGCCTCTTTTGGATATATGCCTAGGAGTGGTATAGCTGGATCTTGAGGTAGCACTATTCCTTATTGTTGGAGAAAGTGCCAGATTGATTTCCAAAGTCATTGTACAAGTTTACATTCCCACAGTTGAGTAGGGTTCACCTTTCTCCACAGCCTCTCCAGCATGTATTGTTACTTGAGTTTTTGATCTTAGCCATTCTGATGGGTGTAAGGTGAAATCTCAGGGTTGTTTTGATTTGCATTTCCCTGATGACTAAAGACGTTGAACATTTCTTTAAGTGTTTCTCTGCCATTCGATATTCCTCTATTGAGAATTCTCTGTTTAGCTCTGTACCCCATTTTTTAATTAGATTAACTGATTTGTTGCTATTTAACTTCTTGAGTTCTTTATATATTCTCTATATTAGCCCTCTGTCGGATATAGGGTTAGTGAAGATCCTTTCCTAATCTTTAGGCAGTCATTTTGTTCTGAGGACAGTATCCTTTGCTTTACAGAAGCTTTTCAGTTTCATGAGGTCCCATTTATTGATTGTTGCTCTTAAAGCCTGTGCTGTTGGTGTTCTGTTCAGAAAGTTGTCTTCTGCTGCAGGGTATCAGAGCAGATGCTGAGACAGCCAAACTTTGGGAAAAGTGCAGGGAATCTTATGAAAGAAGGGGGAGATAGTAAGACCTGGAGAGGACAAGAACTCCACAAGGAGAGCAACAGAACCAAAAAATCTTGGCCCAGGGGTCTTTTCTGTGACTAATATTCCAACCAAGGACCATTCATGGGTATAACCTAGAACACCTGCACAGATGTAGCCCATGGCAGTTCAGTGTCCAAGTGGGTTCCATAGTAATGGGAACAGGGAATGCTTCTGACATGAACTGCTCTTTAATCATCTCCCCCTGAGAGGGGAGCAGCCTTACCAGGCCACGGAGGAAGACAATGCAGCCACTCCTGATGAGACTTGATAGACTAATATGCTAAAGAAGGAGAGGATCTCCCCTATCAGTGGACTTGGGCAGGTACATGGGTGGAGATGGGGGAAGGAGGATGGGGTTGTGAGGGAAGGAGGGAGGGAGCTACAGGGGGGATACAACGTGAATAAACTGTACTTAATAAAAATAAAAATAAATTAAAGAAATTATAGAGCGCCATCATTTAGAATGTGCCTGAGTTGCTCAGTCTTTGATTGCTTTCCTAGCTGTCAATTTATTATGCTGGGTCTGAGTCTCCTGAATTCCAGGTGAGAAGCCTTGGTATAGGCCAACAGTGGTTTGAAAACAATTTAATTCATAGCAATATTTCTAAAGCTCTCCTATTTCTCGAGGTTGCAAGCTACTCTGTGTCTTCAGCCAAGTCCTCAGTTCTACCTAGCTTACCTAATAGAATCTTAATGGAGTGACAGATAAATGACAATTATTTCTCTGGAGAGGGCACATAAATCATATCCTGTGTCCTAAAAAGTTTATGCTTTGTAGAGAAAGATACTCACAGGACAGGTCCTGCATGGAATGACAGGAGTGCATACTAACACCACAGGAAAACAGAACAAGAGGCGTTTCTAAGATTAGGTTAGAGGCAAGTCTGGTGTGTGAAAAAATTATTCAAAGGAACAGAAGGGCAAATAATGTCAAAAAGGATGAAGAAACGTTGATATTCTGGATATAAGAGTATGACATGAAGAAAATGGCAAGAGAGACTGAATTTGAGACAGAGTCCAAGAAATCATGAGCAAGTTTTAAAAAGCTGAGACTGATATAAAAGAAAATGCCTTCAGTTAAGGTCAGATCTCTAGAGTGTCATGCTAGCTGTGCATTGCACACTATGAAATATGGATGCTAATTCCTCACAAAGTAAGGACAGCTGAAATTCAGGGGTATCTTGGGACATTTTAGAACCTCTAAGGTCGATGAGTTTGATGAGAATTCTCATTTCATTGATCTATCCATTGAACGGTGATTATTATAAGCTAGACAACATACTGAGGTGATTGTTACTGAGGCCTCAGCAAAACTTGTACAGGTAAGTAGTTTGAAGCTTTCTGATGTGGATGAAATGCTTAGGCATGGGGTTTGGAGTGCTCTGAGTTCTCAGCGGAGATCAAAATGCTATCATAAAGGAGAAGAAATTTGATGCAGAGGTAGAGTTGGAGTTTTGTGGGCAGAAGGAAGCTCATTCTAAGGAGATATAAGATACAGGGACATGTGGTGAGGCCAAATGTTCAAACATAATGGCTGAAGTGGCTTGAGAGAACTGGAAACTCAGGGGCTTCTCAGAATATCACAGGTGCTGGTAACGAGCTACCTTTCAGAAGCAACAGCCTTTTCGTAGATGGCAATACTGCCCATACCTAAAATAGCGTGATCTTCTGAAGAAGGAAAAACTGTCTTAGCTAAAGTCACTTTCAATCATGTAATTTCACACCCTGCTGAACTGAGGACTAACACTCTCTTTATTTGGGAATGTGTGATCAACAAGGAGTTTTGAAACCTCTTAACTGTGCTGTGCTGAGAACTGAGTGAATCAGCTCATTCTCACGCCACCTCCCCCCTCCCAGTCAGTTTCTGTGAAGGCTAATCAGAGGAATCCAGCAGTCTTACATTGTTACTACTTAGATGACTGTTGTAGCATTACATCTGGTACATGTTTACAACAAACTAAACTTGCTGTCATTTGGAGCCTGTTCAGGTGTCTTCATTTCAGAAATATGGGCTCATTTGGATCAAGTTATCTAGACACATAGTGCTCAAAGGCAAATACCAAATTGGTTATTCCTCTGGGAAAAGGAATACATATTCCAGTGTTAGATATAGGAAAGTCCATGGTTGACCTCTTGTTTTCTCAAGAGTATTTTAAATTTTGTTTGGTGTCCAAAGTAGACAGGAAGCTATTTCAACCTATGTTGTTATGGATAAAATAATAATAATTAAAAAAGCAGATTTCTTTTCTTGATTTTCTTGATTTCTATGCCACAGGCCTTCAGGGATGTGTGGGGTTTTGCGCAACAAGTCTGGCCCCTTGATTTATATTTTTGTGTTCAAAGTAGTGTCCCATTGGTCTTCTTGAGACCCAAAACAGCCTGAGCACAAGAAGCCAACTGACATCTGATACAGCTTTTTTTTTTCTTTTATTCCAAAATGCTTTGGGATCCAAGCATGGTCTACTTCAGCAAATACAGACTATCTACTGTGTGTCATATCATGAGAAACAGCAGTGAATAGAGCTGGTGATGTTTGTGTTTTTATAGATTTATTTTCTGAGAGAAGGAAAATATGAGAAGCAAATAGAAAATAAAACAGAGTACCCACAAAATGACACACAGGCTCCTCCAGCCTCCCCTTGTACAAAGGGATCACATGTCCTGTCCCTTTCCTCAATACTACTGAAATATTCAGAACAAGAAGCCATCCTGATGACGTTGTTTAATTTTACATTTACTTCTGAAAGCTTTGCTTGCTTGAGTCCTGTTTTCCACTTTCTCACAAAGCAAATGGGAGATATAGTAGACATTAGCCGTGGAAGGCAAGAGACTGATGTCAAGGGAGAGAAATATCCTCCCCAGTGAAAAGGGGCTTCCTGGAGACTGGCCAGTATATTTACTGTCAACCCTTCTTCAACACAGTTATAGACCTCCAAACTGCTTCACCCCCTCATCAACCCCCAACTTCTGCAGCAGCCTGTGTGTCATCAAAGCTGCCAGAACTGGAGACTCCACCAAGCCACTCCCCCTCTTGCATCTCCTCCCACTGCAAACCATAATCTTGCAGACAGACAATGAGGTATAGGACAGCTATTCAGAAAAATCGCGTGGCTGGGGAGGCTCAGGGCATGTCCTGACTGCACCTGTAGGTTTTTCTTTCCTGAGGCTGCTGCGCACTGGCTGTGCTGCACCTGCTGCGGGCCAGAGCCTGCCTCTCAGCACATTCCTGGGACTTGGTACAGGCCTTGGCCTGCTCCACATCCTGCTGCCCCATTCCAACTCCTGTTTAACAGCCTTGAGAGGCCAGCTTCTGACACCAGCCACCTGATGTTCTCTAATCATGTACCCAAAGGAAAACAAAACAAAACAAAACAAAAACAAAAACAAAAAAAAAACCAGAAATGATAGCAGCTTTTTTGCCTTTCTTGCTGCCACAGGCTGTGCAGGACAGTGCTTACTATGGTTCCATTTGCTTCAGTCAGTTTCCTTTCCTGATTATAATGGTTCATCCAACAAACCAGTATCATGCTTATAGGTTGATACTTGCTTATACTGGACAGATCTGGAAGTGTGATAAGCCAGATAAATAGGAATCTAGAACTTTTAAAGTCTTTTTTGAGGAGATCAATTTTTTCCTTATTAGAACAAGCATGCAAGTTTTTTATAAAAAACAGGGTATTTTCAGCTAGAGTGTTAAGTGTTTTTGTTTGTTTTAATCTTTGCAAGTTCCAACTGATATCTAAAGGTGAGTTTATTCAGAGTTGGGAAAATGCTAAGAAATGAGTAGCTATTCTACCACTCACATTCAGGTACAGGGCAACAGAGGGGACAGAGGGCAACTGGTCCTGGTCCTCTGAGCTTTTCCATCACTGTCTGAATCATTAATGAGTCTTGCTTTTGGCATGCAGTAACTTTGTTCCTGTGATTTGTCAGTCAGTCCTCAGCAATGAGAAAGTTTTGTCATGAATGCTGAGACAAGTGTCACTAACTTTCCTGACCAATACAGTAATGTGCATATTATCAATATTTTTGTGGCAGTAAGCTAGAGTTTTCCTGAACCTTCCCTAGTGGTCATCCATGTTTTCCCCAGAAGTCTGTTGAAGAAGATCACACCTGGGTGGCTGGCTTTTATGTTTAGTCATCCATGTCAATAAAGTTTGGTGTTGTAAAGAGGGGAGATAACAAGCATTTGCCAGGTGAAGGGAAGGAGGAACTGTTTCCTTCTCCCATATCCAAAAGCCCTTTCACCTAACAAGTCCTTGGGTAGGGGACTCCGTGACAATGGCTGGGTCCATCTAATTGGGGCAGAGTGAAATAAGAGCAAGATGGAAGCAAGGTATAAGAAACAGAAATCAATGTGTGTTAGGGGCGGATTTTCCATTAGGATTAAATGACAGCCTGAGGTATACAGCAAGCCACAAATTACTGATTCAGAGAGGGTTATTCTGTTCTGTACCTATGGGCTGCAGGCAAATGCATGCAGGTGTAATGACATGTTTAAGGGATTAGTGCATGTCTTGGGCGCTCCCTGTTGTAGCACTCAAGGTTTCTTTGCAGACTTCTGTACTTACTATGCATGTGGTAATAAGAGGCAATACAGGACTTCTGCCCACCTGATACAAACATTGAGTCTAATTCAATAGTTTTCAACTTTCTTCATGCTGTGACCCCTTATACAATTACTCATGTTGTGGTGACCCCAACCATAAAATTATTTTGTTGCTACTTTAAAACTGTAATTTTGTTACTATTATGAATTCAATAAGTAGGATATCTAACAGGTGACTCCAAAGGAGGTGCAACACACAGACTGAGAACTGCCAGAACATTGTATTTATTGGTGGTTCTTCAAGAACACCCCACTGATGGTTTCATCTTTTCCAGTGGCTATGTATCAGGATGCCTCGTTGTAATCTCAAGAGGAAAGCAGTGCTGTTCCTGCCATCAGAAGTGTGGTTTCCTCAAGGAAAGCTCACTGTTCTCTTTCCTGTGGGCCTAGCAATACCTAGGCAGGGGCAGATTCATATCACCCTCTTTTCTCAGTATTGAATGCTTTCTCATTCTTGCCTTCTCCCTCTCCTGCTCACAGTCATTTATCATGACTATATCCATGAAAGCACAATTTTCTTCTGGTCTATGTGGATTAGCATTGTGGTCCTATAACAGCTCCCCTTCTATAAATATTTGCAACAGCCAACTTATATGACTGCGGAGGGTTTATGTGGCCTAGCACTGGGCTTCTCTTCCCATTCACAACTGTTTTTGTCTGAGAAAGTTTTAATATGTGGCCTAGGTATATAGGCTTGTAAAACATATATAAAATAAAATATTTACTGATAATCAAATTTATTTTATAGTAGTTTGTTTTAAAGCTATTTTAAATAGTTTTAAATATAGTTTTTCCCTTTTTATAATAATGAAAACAAATGCATTTACTACTGAAATGGACATTCTTATTTGTTTTTACATAAGTAATTAAATTGTGGCTGAATATCTTACTGTTTTAAGAGCTGATCTATGTTTTGATTTTTATAATCACCAATGCCAAGAATACCTCTTTTCATACATATATGCATATATACATAGTATAAAAGATGGCTGAAACATATTTAGGACCATTTCAGAAATTGTTGAAAATTCTACAATTCCAACCAACCCCAAATAAACCCCAAATTCATTTGATGCTATGTTTATGAAATTCAAATCAACAATGCAAAGAGAAGTTTAAAAATGGAATGTTCTAACACAATACAGTCCAAAGATATCCTAACTTGATACCTCTACCCTGACCAATGATGTGACTGTATTAAATGTCCTTACCATAATTGAATGACTATGCTTCTGTAAGAGCTGAGACATTGGTATGTATAGCAAAAAACATTGCAACCCTTAAAATTTAATGATCTTCAGACTGTGATTAGGTGGTTTAAGAAATGTTCTGAGACATTGTACAACTGGAGGTCATGCACAGAGTAAACATCCTGGGGAGAAAAAGCGGCAGCAAAGGTGACAGTGGAATTGTGTGACACAAGACTGAGCCCTTTCCAAAAGGCCTGGACACACTGCATTTTTCAGTTAATGAATTTTCACTATTGCTAAGTTTTTAGTACTTCACAATTCAGTTGTGTGACACCATGCACAATATGGCACTAAATTTAAGAAGCTATGGCCTCTTGGATTAGGTCCCACAATTCGCATCCTGAAGAATGACTATCTGTGGAGATAATCAGTGTTCACCAGTTTTCCTGCTGCATTCATGAATGGAAGCAGGGAGCCTATGAAGGAGTCCATCCACATTCAGTGCTGCTTAGAGTAGAAAAGAAACAATGTAGTCAGAGACTAGACATTTATCTGCCACTGCTGTAACCACTTAACCACTTCATATTATCTGGCTTCCACAGAGGGTCAGTTTTCCCATTGTCTTCCATGCGGTGTTGAGAAAGCCAAAAAGATGTTTAAAAGATTATGCAAATAGATCTGTTGTCTTCATGTGGAAGACATGAAAGAAGTTGTGGCAACAGGTGGTACCAAGTACACTGAAGTCTCAGAGGAGAAGGGCTCACTGAATTTAAGTGTGGGTTTGCTGTATCTGTGCATGTATATGTATACATCAGACATATCACAAACACATACACACAACGGAGAGGTGGGAAAAGAAGAGTTGGGGGACCATTGACAGCTTAAACTAAGGCCAGATTTTAAAATGCTCAAAATCTCACACAACCTTTTAAATAAATACCTAGTAATAGGTGAAATGAAGATTTTTTTCCCACAACAACCTGTGTGTGCTTTGGACATTATTTTCATAAAGACAACACAATTGAGAAGGATATTAACTTGACATGGAGTCAGAATCCTGATAGTGGACCATTATGTTCTGAGTTGAGAACTTTCATAGGGAAGATATTTGTGTAACATCTAATAAGGAATGTCTTAATCACCTACTCTGGAAAGCCAAACTCCACCTGTCTTGGCTCTGTCCAAGCATGCCCCATGAGGGTGCTGATTCCTGGAGAAATTCCAGTTCTGTTCAGGAGCTGAAGATTGGCCAGCAGCTGGTTCCCCACTGTTGTTGCAGAGTTCTAGGATATGACCAAGCTAGTTGCTGAAATCATAGCCATTCTTGGTAATGTGACACTGAATAGGAACATATGTTAAAATAATAATCATCTTTACACAGAAATATCTACACATAATAATCACAAAAGCTAGTGTTTACAGACATCTTTTATGTACCAGGACACTTTGTAAAGTGTTTTTAATCTAACTGCTTAAAACTTACCTATCATGACTATATTTTGATGACCATACCAAACACTATAGCTGTATAAAGCAACCCATTAGTGCACAAGGCATGTTAGTGCTATGGTCTCACAGGGATGCTGGACCCATGCATCAAGGCTGGAGGTTAGGATGAAGTTAGTCAGGTGGGGTTGAATAGGGTACTCAGCTCCTAGAATGTTGTTATGAGCTCTTGTTTAGATCTAGCCATGAGTGTGGGGTTTAAAGTATGGTGCAAACTTCAAGCTCCTGCATAGGCAGCAACTTCAGCTGAAGAACTGAAGGTGTCCCCCACCTGCAGTTTAGAACAGTTCTTCCATCTTCGGTTTCTTGTGACCAGATTAATTTGTTTCTCCACCACTCCGCTTTCTTTCCTACAGTTTCTCTTTCCTTCTCTCTCTCTCCTCTCTCTCTCTTCTCCTCTCTCCCTCTTTCCCTCCTTCCCTCTCTCTCCATCATGGGGTCAGTTTTTTTTTTAATTTTTTTTTACAATTTATTTATTTTATATCTTGATTGTAGTCCCCTGTCTCATCTCCTCCCTATCCCACACTCTCCCTCCCTTCACGTTTACCCCCTTCCACTAGTCCACTGAAAAGGGGAGTTCTCCTCCTCTGCCATCTGAGCCCAGCTTATCAAGTCTCATCATGACAAGCTGGGTCCTCTTCCTCTGTGGCCTGGCAAGAGTTCATGACAGAGGCAGCCTCTGCTCCTGTTACTCAGGGACCCACATGGAGACTGAGCTGCCTATTGGCTACATCTGAGCAGGGGGTCTAGGTCCTCTCTATTCATGGTCATTGGTTGGTGCATCAGTCTCTGCAGGGCCCCCTGAGCTCAGATTTTTAGCTTTTTTGGTCTGCTTGTGGAGCTCCTTTATAGGGTCAGCTCTTAAGTTGTCATTCTTCTTGCTCATCCTTCCCAATATGAAGATATTTATTGCCCAGTGTATCATACTCTTACATTCTTCCCAGTAGCAGCAGACCCCTATAGGCTTCACTGTGTACGCCTTTGGTAGACTGAGGCATCCAGGAAGGTATGCAGAGGGGTGAAGGAAAGCCCAAGGAGGAAGGGAAGAGTCTGAGGGTCCCTCTCACACAAACAGTGATGTTCTGAAGTGCTCTTGGTATTGCCTAGATGCCAAGTATCACTGGGGATCCTTGTAACCTCCTTGCCAATGTATGGAGGATCCCTCAGCATGTGTCATTTTAGAATACCTGCACCAGCAGGATCTTAGGCTTAGGTTCTCCTTTCTCATCTCTGTGTCCCTGTTCACTACCTCTTATACCGTGGAGCATCTATGTGTTTCCTATCCCCTCTAGTGCTTCCTCAACCACCTATTCCTCCAATGGTTACCTTCTGGTCTGCTAGGCTGTTTCCTTTAGAGTGTTTCAGGATCAGGTGTTTCTTGTTCTTTCAGGCAGCATTTTGAAAAAAATAAACCTATTTGCTCACTGTTTTCTCTGGCCTTTGATCTAGAACCTGCTTTATGGCTGAACACTTTCTTTTCTGCACTGCTGCCCTCCTCACTCCTTCCACCCTCCCCCCCCCCCACATTCCAACTCCAGGCATGAGGTAGAAAGCAGGGAGATCCAGTTGTAGTCTGTTCTTTCCACCACTTTGAGATGGTCATATCAGTGCTACAATGATTATACTTGACTTGAATTCCTTCCTTCCTTTCTTTTTTTTTCTTTCTTTCTTTTTGTTTTTCCTGAGACAGGGTTTCCCTGTGTAGCATTGTCTGTCATGGACTCAATTCGTAGGTCAGTCAGGCCTTGAATTCACAGTGGTCTGCCTACTACCTACTTCTGCTTCATAGTGTGCTGTGATTACAGGCATGTACCACTGTATCCAGTGAGTTGAATTTCTAAAACCACAAAGTACCCTTGTATCAGTCCCCAGAACCATCTTTCTCATCAAGTAGGCTTTAATCAGGAAAGAAACGGAGCTGGCCAAAGACACACGGCTCTCTGCACACTTATTTTCCCAGCTGCAGAAAATGATTCAGGCAGCATTTTGAAAGTATTTGTAAAACCACCTCTGATTGCAGGTCATGAAAAAGACGGAGAGATAGCTTAACAAAATGCTGAGTACACTTTGTCTGCAGCTAGATCTGGATATACAAAGATAGTTCAGGAAGCCTCAGGAAATTCTTAGCATTTTGTACACTGAGTTAGGGTTGCAAGGCAGAGTCTTGGGTATGGAATTCAGTGGTAGCACCTAGGTGGAAGGAAGATGGCATGCTTAATGATGGGGGTGTGTTGCATGGGAGATATCAGGGATATCTCCATTGTCATGGTCTCAGCCTGGTCAGCTTGTCAAAGACTGTGAGGCTGCTCCACCCCTCATCAACCCCCAACTTCTGCAGCAGCCTGTGTGTCATCAAAGCTGCCAGAACTGGAGACTCCACCAAGCCACTCCCCCTCTTGCATCTCCTCCCACTGCAAACCATAATCTTGCAGACAGACAATGAGGATAGGACAGCTATTCAGAAAAATCGCGTGGCTGGGGAGGCTCAGGGCATGTCCTGACTGCACCTGTAGGTTTTTCTTTCCTGAGGCTGCTGGGCACTGGCTGTGCTGCACCTGCTGCGGGCCAGAGCCTGCCTCTCAGCACAT
Source organism: Meriones unguiculatus (assembly GCF_030254825.1). Lineage (NCBI taxonomy): Eukaryota > Metazoa > Chordata > Mammalia > Rodentia > Muridae > Meriones > Meriones unguiculatus. The sequence goes on along the minus strand of NC_083357.1, from coordinate 36,571,936 downwards.
TCCTGGGACTTGGTGCAGGCCCTGGCCTGCTCCACATCCTGCTGCCCCATTCCACCTCCTGTGCCTTGTTCAGCAGTCAGTTTAACAGGTCAGTTTGTTGCACCAGTCACTTGATGCTCTCTAATCATATACCCATGGAAGGAACAGAAAATCAACAACCTTAGCTCTCCTGCTCCTCTCTCCCATTGATCCTCAGGAGGAAAGTTACCTAAGAAAACCATGTCTTTTGCTCAGCCTTTCCCATAATTGTTTGCCTTGTCCTTTTCTTCTGTATCTTTCTCCCTCCTCCTTTTACAACACAACCATCACTGGGCTTTCCATTCTTTGAAGGCAAGAGGAAATTTTTTCACATGCTTTTTACATTTAGTATTGTCTGCAGTTGCAGTCGCAGAGGTGAGTACATACTATGTGTAAGTTCAGAAATGATTTCAGGGACCTGAAAATAGGGAGACTGCCCATTTCCTGGTGTATAACAGTGTTCCAAGGCTTCTGGGCTATCTTCTACATGTAAATGACTAAAATCCAACATCAAGTAATTAGATGTCCACAGAGTGCAGTGGCTCCCATTTCATTTGATCAAATAATCAAGGCTACAGCAGTGAGACTAGAGTATAGGTTGGGATCCTTGTATTCACTCGCTTGTGTATAAATTTATGTTTACTGTGTGGGTTTTTAGGTTTATATACTTTCATATAAATCATGCATTGTATTTATTCCTCTGTATCATATACTCTGAAGCCAGCATAAAAAGCACATTTAATCGTTATTGTCCTGTTTTGTTTTGTGGTAAGTGAGAATTAAACCTAAGGCCTCCTACATGCTAGAGAAGTGTTCTACCACCGAGCTACATCCTCAGTGACACACTAAAGTTTGAGTTTCTAAGCTGTATTTAAGAGTAGTACTTTTGACTTCTTAGTGGCATATAGTAAAAAACATACCATAGTTTTTGTGTGTGCCAATTAGTTCACCAGCCTCTTGTTTTTGGCATCTAAAGATAGACTCCCTGTTACCCAGTGATTGACCATAAAGGCATATTCCTTCTCCTTCAATAGAGGAGGCCAGCTTCTCTATTCTTTTCACAATCCAGCAACTGGCCACTTTATCTTCTCTTTTTGTGGTCTGTTGTCTGGCCTTGTATTCACCAAGGTGTTGACAGCTTGGTGACCACTGCATAGAGTTTATAACCTCTGGAAGCTTGGTAAGCCACAGGTGCAGCTTCAAGTCCAGGTTCCTGTGGAAATCTCAAGGTGTGCTGAGATAAGGAGAGGTGATGACTCCCAATGTGTGTGTATCTTAATGTGGCAGCAAACTGCTGCCTTGAGGGTAAATTTGAATATTTTTTTAGGAAGATAGAATACTCATTTATCACAGTTAGGAGGCATGAGGCTACAGGAGCAGATACTGCTTCAGAGAATTCTTTAATGTTAGCATTAGATTAAGTCTAAATCTTGGCTATGTTCATTGCCAGTAGTAGACAAATATCAAATTTCTAATTTATCTTAAGCTCAGATACCTCACTCCATGGATGAAAGCAATCAATAATGCTAATACTACCTGTTAGTTGTGTGAAACTGATGAGATAATGTGGAATACTTAACTCCAAAGTGCTTGTTGCATCTTTGTAGAAAGCACACTTGAAGCTGTGGGTGATTCTAATTAATTTCTGGCTTTTTGCATATTTATGAGCAGTCGCTAAAAAACATTTTCCCAATGGTTTAAGTATTTTAATCTGTTCTATATTTCCCTGAAATGGTTCCTCCCCAGAAGGTCTTAACTCCCAATACGACTTCTGTATTCACCATTTTTAGCCTTGTGAATCATTGTTCCAGACTCCATATCACACAGCTCCTAGCTGCAGAGGCCTCAGAATACCTCCGCTTGTGGACAGAAGATAGGAAGCTGCATCTCACTTTAAGGGGAAAGCATATTGTATTTCACTCAGTTTACTCAAATACCTATTAATCTCACAAGCCCCCTCACAGGGATCTGGGGGTCTGCCTGGCTAGGACCACATAACAGGGGCAGTGTGGAATGGAGCAGTTAGGTAGAAAATAAAAGTATGCAAGAATTATTATCTTAAAAAGATAATATTTTCTTGATAAACTATGTAGGAGACAAGAGATACACAAAAAAGGTAAAAATTACCAACTGCTGTTCAACGGTGCTGCCACTTAGCCAAAATATTTCAATATGATGCCTCATGAAATGAGCATACTTTCTGAAATGGTTTGGTAACTGAGTGATAACACAGGCTGGAAAATCTTTCCAGTGACTACCTGCCTAGCTCTAGCTGGAAAAGCATCATGACACAATAAGCCACAAGTGTATTATTTTCAAACTGTAAATAATACACTGGAGGGTTATATATCTGGCTCTTTCATATTCTTTCCTTCTCCTTCTCCTCCTCTTCACACCCCCCACCTGCAGTGCAATTCCTGAATTTCTTTTGGTCACACTTGATGAGAGCTGATTATTTGTTCTTCTTTTTCTTTTTATTAATTACATTTCATTCACTTTGTATCCCCCCATAAACCCCTCACTCTTCCCCTCCTAATCCCACCCGCACACTCCCTTCTTCACACATGCCCCTCCCCAAGTCCACTGATGGGGAGGTCCTCCTTTCCTTCCTTCTGATATTAGTCTATCAGATCTCATCAGGAGTGGCTGCATTGTCATCTTCTGTAGCCTGGTAAGGCTGCTCCCCCTTCAGTGAGAGGTGATCAACGAGCAGGCCAATCAGATTATGTCAGAGGCAGTCCCTCTTCCCATTACTGTGTAATCCACTTGGACACTGAACTGCCATGGGGTACATCTGTGCAGGGGTTCTAGGTTATCTCCATGCCTGGTACTTGGTTGGACTATGAGAACTCCAACTATGGGAAGACACCTGCGTTCAAATTTCTGGTTCTGTTGCTCTCCTTGTGGAGTTCCTGTCCTCTCCAGATCTTACTTTTCCCACTTCTTTCATAAGATTCCATGCTCATTGCCCGACAGTTGGCCATAAGTCTCAGCATCTGCTTTGATAGTCTGCAGGACAGAGCCTTTCAGAGGCCCTCTGTGGCGGGTTTCTAGCTTGTTTCCTGTTTTCTTCTTCTTCTGATGTCCTTCCTTTTTGCCTTTTGGGATGGGTATTGAGCATTTTAGTCAGGGTCCTCTCTCTTAATTAGTTTCTTTAGATGTACAGATTTTAGTAGGTTTATCCTATATTATATGTCTATATGAGTGAGTATATACCATGTGTGTTGAGAGCTGATTATTAGGCTCTAGCAAGTGTTGTGATGATTCCTGGGGTCTCACTAAAACCTCAGCTGTGAAACTTAGTTGCCAGGCTTATGTCATAGTTGATGTTAGTTTCTCTCTCCCTTTTTAAAAAAAAATTAAAATTTTTTTATTCACTGTACATTCTTGTAACCCCATCCCTCTTTCCCTCTCAGTCTTACTCCCTCTTACTCCCTCTTTCCCTCTCCTCTCTTCCTTACCCCCTCCCTTTTCCTCAGGAAAGGGGAGCTTTCTCCCCCATTCAGCCCAACTCAGCAAGTTACATTAAAACTGAGCTTTTCCTCTTCCCCTGTGGTCTAGCAAGGCAGTCCTACTAGGAGAATGTGATCAAAATGCTGGTAAGTGAGTCCTTATCCAATGGAGTCCCCATTTTCCTTACTACAGGACCCACATGAGGCTTAAGCTGCCCATCTGCTACATCTTTGTAGGGGGCCTAGGTCCAGTTTATTCATGGTCCTTCTTTGATGTTTCAGTCTCAGAAGCACCTCTAAGCCCTGGTTGGTTGGCTCTGTTGTTTTTCTTGTGGAGCTCCTCTCAACTTCAGGTCTTTTTCTCTTTGCTCCCACTATTCCACAAGAAGCCCTACACATCACTGTGAGTCTCTGCATCTGTTTTGAGAAGCTGATGGGTAGCACCTCTCAGAGGACAACTGTGTCAAAGCTTCTGTCTGCACACTTAGCAGAGTATTGTTCATAGTGTCAGGGGTTGGCACTCTCTGATAGGGTGGGTTTTTGGTTGGGCCAGGCATTGGCTGGGCATTCCCTCAATCTCTGCTCTATCTGCTCTGTCTTTATCCTTGCACATCTTGTAGGCAGGGTAAATTTTGGATCCAAGTTTTTGTGGGTGGGATAGTGTTCCCCTACCTCTGCTGGGAGACTAGTCTAGATAGAGAATGTCCTCTTCAGTCTCTATGGCCTTTGCTCCCAGGAGTCTCTACTTGAGTCTCCCTCATATTCTTCCAAGAGTATACCCTGATAGGTCTCTAGCTTGTCACAGAGATATCACCACTTTCAGTTTCTTTTATCTCTACAGCCTTCCTGTCCTCTTATCCTTGCTCTCTTCATGATTTTAGTTTCTCTTATAAACATTTGGTTTAAACAGATACTTCTGTATATATTGAAGGTGAGGGGTTATCATCATGAATCCATGACAACCAATGCCTGCTATGAGATCATCATTTACACAAAAGATGAGAAGCCAGACCACATCAACCCTTACTGTATCACACAAAGTGGTAACTTAATTCATGTTGGATGACTTCATGGTGTGAGCAATTACACCCCTCATTTCCTACCTGTACTATCTTGTACCCAGAGATATCTGTGAGGAGGAATGTAGGGCTACCAGTTTTTGGTAGTGGTTTTCAAATCCTGTAGGTACCTAAAAGTACTGTTCTAAACAGAGTCTGTGCTGCTTGCAAGATAGCATGTGTTTATCCTAGAGGGGCCCAGAGTAGCTTTTGCTGGTTTCGGAGAACAGAACAAAAAAGAGATAGCAAAAGCTTTAAGGATCCCACGGAAAGAATGATAACACAACCTTTACAGTTGCAACTGCTTTCCATTATCCAAGCTCAGTCACTCCAGGGCAGGAAGGGGATTAACTGGCTCTGCTTTGGTAGAAAGTCAAACCAAGCTGAGCAGCAAGTAATGATGGCTCAGGATAGGTGAGAAAGGAGAGAGATGGTCTTTCAAAGACCTCTGTGTGCTTAGATATACATGGCATCAAGTGAGAAGATGTTTGCTGAAATCCCTGGAGTTGCCACTGAAACAAAATTAAGAGAATCAATAACTTCAAGATAGTAACAGAAAAAAAAAAAAAGTTTTATTCACATGGTGATGCAAGGAAAGAGGTTTGTGTTCCCATGCATATTGGGAATCTAATGGACAAGGCATATATGCCCTTTGAGTTATATGCCAGCATCAACCAAAGGTGCACTGAATTTATTTAGGGTTTTTATTCACATTTTCAAGATCTAAATAATGTTATGTCATAAGGAGGGTTATTCACATAGAACACAATATAGAATCAATAAGTATGTTGTTTAGGTTTTGGTCTACTTAACACAAAGTAGTATCATCTGGAAAGAGAGAACTGGGCTTAGAAAAATGCTTCTATAAGATGGCCCTACAGGCAAGTTTGTGGGACTTTTTTTTTTTTTTTTTTTTGATTAATGACCATATGGGAGGGCCCAGTCCATGGTGGGCAGATTACCCTTGAGGAGTTATTTCAGGGTGATATAAAAAAGCAGGCTGAACAAGCCAGTAAGCAGCATTCCTCTGTGGCTTCTGCTTCAGTTCCTGCCTCCAGGTTTCTGTCCTGCTTGACTCTTTGCCCCGACTTCCCTCAGTGATGAATGTTTACCTGGAAGTGTAATGTGAAATAAACCCTTTCTTTCCCAAGTTGATTTTTATCATCGTTTTTATCAGCAGTAGAATGCAAACTAGGACATGAGGAGAAAAGCTATAGTGATAAAACAAATGATAGAAATCATCCATAGTTTTAAAGAGGAAGTGGAAAGTTTGCTCTTATCAGTGATGGGACTGGTGTTCTCCTAGACCTGAAGCAGCTTTGTGAGGACCGCAGGATCACACCTGACTGAGGCATGTCAGATAAGCCTCCAGAGTGTTCACTGCTAGTCCTTATAATTGCAAATGCTAGAATAACTTAAAGGTACACAATGATCAGTGTCATGATGCTGCCCATGGCACTGACACATAGAAGGAAAGACAAGCCAGGATGCAGACAAACACTGGCCAATCTGAAAAGCATTCACAAGGCAACATCTGAAGGAGATGCCATTTCAATGCACTCACAAGAAAACCTGCACATGTGAAGAGGCCAGCGTAAATATGGCTCTGAAAACTGAAAAGACTCACCCGAATATTAATCATATATAATTTAGGTTTTTAGCTTTTTAGTTTTTTTTAAGCTTCTGAAAAAAATTTTTTTTTGTTTAGTGAACTACAATTATACCAGAAAATGTGATGCAAACTGACCAAAGGCTCAATGTTGTGTTTTGTGAATATATACAAATGACCAACACTTTATAAAAAGTGCTCAGTGTTCCACACCAGGGAAATACAGGTCCAGACAACAATATGGTGTCACCTCTGCAATTTAAGTGGCTAATGCTCCAAAGACACACAAAAATAATACATGTTGGTGATTTATGGAAAAAAAAATTCTTGTAACATTGGTGGAAATGTATATTAGGGAAGCCATCATGGGGAAAAAATGCAACAATGTGGAAATAGATCTACCAAACAAAATTAAAGTATCACACACAGAGACAGCAGAATCTTGCATTCATTTCACAACATTCACATGATAGAGATAAACCAGCATGACACAGCAACCTGTCTATCATTAGACAAACAGAAAAAAAAAAACATGATCATGATCTACGTCCATATATTTTATATACATTTACAGCTTTTAAAATGGGATTTTATATCATTTGTTACACTGTGGATAAACTGGACATTATGAAGTAGAAAATACTATACACAGAAGATAATGAGAGCTGCAGAATCTCATTTTTAAAAATGTGAATTTAAAGCTAAGAATCTCACAGCTGCAGAAAGTAGGGTGGTGAGTGACTGTGACCACCAGTAAGTGAAAAGGAGGGGATATTAGTCAAGGTATACCTGGTTTCAGTTATTCAATAGAAGATACAGTCGATAAAGCTGAAATTTACCATGAGTGCAGACTACATTCAAGCAAGACAGATATGTGTTGACAGATGTTACTTTAAATAATGATTACTTAGTCATATGCAAACATATATGTGGGGTACACCTTAATTACACATCATTTTGTCTGATATTTCTCAATAAAGCTAGAAATAGAAAGGATACTGTGTTTTATTATTTGTAACTGTAATAGAAAGACTACCCATTTAAAGTCCCTTATATCAGTACAGTTAATTTCATAGAATTGCTTGTTGCATTTATTAGTAACAGCCAATTGTTGTATACAATATAACCTTTGTGTAAACTTAATAATGCATATATAACAAGTAAGGGGCTTTACTTTTTCACATGTTCTTTAGAGATTGTACACATAAGGGGTAGGTACCATATTGTTACCCTTCTCAATTGCTCTTCTATGAGTATCAAGGAACAGAAGGGAGCTCACAGAGGCCTTAGGGGAGAGGGCTCCTTCAGTATCACATGATGTCATCGGCTTGCCTCAGCAGGCAGGAACCATTATTATGCAATATGACATGACCTGTGATAATGTGTTGTATATGGAGCACCCACACAATGTGGAACCATGACATTCTGTTGCATATGGTGGTGGTAAACGAACTACAGCAAAGTTAGAGTGGTGTGACACTAAAAGCTAGAGCGGAGAGGGCCTTAGAATCTGTCTGCAATGCAGAGGTTAAACATGCTCTCAGAGATGAACTGAAATCTGGGCTCATGGAACAGAGGCGACTTCTCTCTGCTCATGAACAGTGGATAATTGTGCTGCAATTTTCTGTTTTTAATTCAATTTGAAATATTTATTGAGGGCCTGCCTATTGCATGCAAAAAGCTAACTGCTATGTGTGTGACAAAAATCTTTGCCCTCTAGTGCTTATGATCTAGTAAAATAAAGCCTCATGTAACAGAAAAAAAGCATATTAAATAGACTCCGTGTGTCCTTCATCTTGCTGTAGTCCTCAGTGCCTGTAGTGTTCTTATTCTTTTGGGACCATCTTCATCATATATTGCTTGGTACCATCTTCATCATATATTGCTATAAAGGAAAGTCTGTAGTTTCAATAACATTTCAGTGTGTACTCAAACTCTTTCTGGTGTGAAGATTGTATCCATAAGTGATGACCACATAATTTGTCCATTGCTTTTGTTTATGACAGGTATGTATCTTAACAGAGTCCATATGGTAAAATAGCTTTAGCAATGTCAACCTCTCTTGCCAAACCCAGCATCTTTGAGGATGTACTGAACTAAAATACATACAAGTAAATTGAATCACACCACAGCATCTTCTGAGCTGAGAAGAACAGATGAACTTAATGTGGCTCCTTTTGTACTTAGTCAACACAATACATTTAGGAGTTCACATGTCATTAAAATCATGTGGATCTTTGAATACTTGGGCTTCAAATTCCAACTGGCTCTGTAAGATAAAGGTGCTGAACTTACTATAGACTTAAAAAAGAGGCAGAACAAAAGTAAACACTGTTTCTCTAATGTCTGGGGAAACAAGAGTCACGGGGGAAGGTGCATATGATGGCTATTCTTGATTACTAACTTGATTATATTTGTGATTAACTAAAACATTCTGCTGGGTGAGAGATTTTTCTTGATTGAGTAACTTGAAGTGGGAAAACTCACCTTAAATCTGGGCCACACATTTTGGTGGCAGCATGTATAAAAGACATGTAAGAAAAAAGCTTTTGCTCTTTGCCTGCTTGCCCTCAGTCTCCCTGGCCAGCAGATTCCTTTACTGGGATTAGAGCCTACTTTTTTGGGATCCCAAGAAATACTGAAGACCAGATGAGATATCTAGGTTTGTGAGCTAAACTTTTGGACTTTTCATTAAGAAACAGTCATTATTAGAATAGTTGGACCACACCACTAGTTCACTAGTTGTAAGCCACTACAATAAATCTCAAACACACACACACACACACACACAAACTTTTTTATTCTATCAGTTCTCTTTCTCTAGAGTGCTTCTCAACCTTCCTAATGCTGTAACCCTTTAATATCCTTCCTAATGCTGTAACCCTTTAATAATACAATTCCTTATGTTGTGATAACCCTCAACCACAAACTTACTTTTGCTGCTATGTCATAACAGGAATTTTTCTACTCTTATGAAATATCTCTGCTTTCTGATGGTCATTCGTGACCCCTATGAGTCATCTGACCCCCAAAGGGTTGAACAAACAAAACAAAAAGCTCTAGAAAATTCTGACTAATACAATAGGCATTGCGAACTTTATGTGATTTTGACTCTGAGATTGCTTTCCAGTAGCCTCCAAACCAGTGGAGTCCAGGAACAGGGAGTATAGTTCTAGTATAAGGAAGGCTTCAGTGGGGGATCAACAACATTGAACTTCGGATGTTCAGGCACTCAGGCTCAACCAAGGACCCAAGGGCATACATAAGATTTATTAATTGGATGTGTGGAGATACAGTGTAATCTCCACAACAAAGTTCTAGGAGATGAGGAGTGATACTATCAGTGTTAAATTGGATATTTTTCTCTAGACATGTAGCTGTACAAGTAGAAGTGGCTATGAAACTCATAGCCTTTCCATTGGCTTTTAAAAGATTTGTTTTTAAGTGTGTGTGTGCGTGGTGTGTGTGTGTATGCTTCTGTATGCATGTGAGTGTGGGTGCCTGGAAAGATCAGAGACATCCAATCTCCCTGGAGCAGGAGTTACCGCCAGTTGTGGGTACTGGGAACAAAACTTCAGTCTTCTACAAGAGAAGCACATCCTTTGAACTGCTAAGTCACTTCTCCAGCTTTTTGTTTTGCTTTTAAAATAGGAAAACAATTAGTCTTTAGAGTTCTAGCAGGCAGGCTTCATTAGTTAGGGAATAACCTGAGGATGTTGGGAAGGTACAAAAGAATAGGCATTCTGTTCTATTTTCCTTAAGCAGTCCCTGAACAGCAGAGGAAGACTGTCCCAGGAATTTCTACCAGATGTCTCTGAGTCATTCCATTCATCTCCATCTATCCATGTTTTCTAGGTATCTACTCTGTGCACTAAATATATATGTTGTGCCAAAACAGTATAAAATCCCTTCCCTACCTCAGGAATTTCTCATTTATGCTTTGAGACAGCATGCATACAAATAAATACTGTGCAAAAAATAGTGTAAAGAGAAAAAGCAAGTTTGATTACAGAGATGAAAGAGTAAGAGGGCAACAGCTGCCTGTAAGGTGTAGTAAGTTCTGTGAGATTGAGTGATTTAGGGCACTGAGACATGTGAAAGGCTGGAGAAGAGATGGTAAGGACACAGCAGGTAAAAGAGCAGGAAGGAAAAAGCATATAGTTGACTGCAAAGGCATGAGAGAACATTGATGCTTCTGAAAAGAGCATACAGACTCTGTTTCTGGAGATTTCACTGGAGGGTGTGGACAAAGGTGGGGCAAGATGCAATTTGTATTTTCAAATACAGTGGATGTTGCAGGGGAAAGGCAGTAAGGACAAAAGAGAAGGGATAAAAAAGCTGTTTAGACAAGACAGATGATGGGCCATATTTAAGGCTAAATGCTGAAGGAGTAGAGTAGGGCAGAGTGCCACAAAAAAAACAAACATGGCTCTCTGGTTATTGAAGTTGCTGGAAATAGGGCATCATTTGATGACACAGGGGAAACAAGGGAGATGCAAGCTTAGGAGAAACAAGGAATTTTCAGAAGACATGAGTAGACACCTGAGTTGGTAGCTGGTAATACAAACTAGAGGTCAAGGAATGGGGATATTCATAAATTGCATTACCAACCAGCTTAATTCCCAATTGCATCCTTATCATTTTCCAGACAAACCTGCTACTTCACCTCTAGCCAAATATATACAAGGTTCTTTTGTAAAACACTTCCTGCCCTCTCCTCCTTTCCTTCATCCCTCAATCCCCCATCCATTCCTCTCTCTGTTTCTTTTGTAAACATGTTACTTCTTTTGCTTGGATTACTTTCCCATTTTTACCTCTGTTTTTTTTCTTTGAAACCTGCTTCTTTGGAAAAGCCTTCGTGTCTTCCTGTGGTTTGGATGGTGTGGATATTCATTTTCCTGCCCATCATTATACACTACACAGCTCTCTATGGACAATGGCACCAGCTTAACTATCCTGGCACTTCACTAATTAGCTAAGTTAGCTTTGATAAAATGCATAAATCCTTTGAGTTGAATTTCTCATTTATAAACAAGATGATTTGAGTATCACTCTTATAACATTTCCTGGCACAGTGGAAGTGCCATGCAAGTCATTTAATATTATTATAATGATATGATACTTATGGCACTGTTGTGTAACAATTTTCATGTTGTTTTTTTCACCTCCAGTGTAACCACTGAGCCTTTCCTCTAAGCTTCTGGCACAATTGGCCTCATTATTCTTTTTTAACATGGAGTAGTGCATTTAGGAATGAAAAAAGTTATCAGTGAGATATAACAGTGCCCTGAGACAAAGTGTTACTTTTTCTGTAGAGGCTCATATTTCTATGCTTATATTCTTCTGGCTATTATATACAGATGAGAAGTCTTACTTTGGCTGTTCCAAATCATGTTTGGTTCAACAAAAGGAAAGTTGTTACCTTTGGATCAGGCAGGCATGGCCCAAAGGCTTCCAGCAGAAGAGTCTCTTCTCTCACAGACTTCTCATAGTCTGCAAAGGACAGCTTCCCATCATGGTCTTGGTCCTGAGAAGGGAGACATCTGGGTCAGTCAGTACATGACCTTCTTGCTGCAAATGCACTCTTTTGTACAGTCAGGTGTTAGCGGGAGAATGAGAGATTAGGTTGAAAAGTTGAAAAATAACTTTTGTAGTGTGTACATGGGTCAGTGGTATTGAGCATGGAATCAAGAGCCTGTGACATGTTAGGGAAGTGCTCTGTCACTGAGTCAGCTACAGCCCAAAGAAAATATGTACTAACAAGTAAAAGTTAACTAAAAAGAATACTTACAATCACCATAACCTAATTCTTATTTCTATACCATGCTTTGTCTATAAGGTTCAATAATAAAGTTCTAAATTACTCATATTTACCATTTTCTTAAGTGTAATTTCAACCAAATCTTTAATTCCTTCATCAGGGTCCTCCTCCGAGGGCTGTTTAAGAAGGCTGTTCTTCAGCATATGGAACATCTCCTCCTTTGAAATGAAGCCATCACCATTCAGATCAAACACTTCAAAGCAATCTAAAGAAAATTATATGCACATTATATGTACATGTATGTGTGACACACACACATATACATATATATGTATAAACGTGAGATCATCACTAAGGTGGCATTTCTTTGACAACGTATTCAGGGCAAAGGAATATCTTATTGTTGCATAATCTGGCTACAATCTTGATGCAAGTTGACTTTTATGGGGATGTTGGTGTATACTAAGGAAATATTCCCATTTCTTCCTCCATGTTTCTTTAAATGATCATGAAAAGACACACCTAGGAGCACTAAGATAAGCATTGTTGACTAGAAACATGGAAAAGCAATTACATGTTTACATTAAATTCATTAAACAAAGCATAATACCATTAAGAATTATTTAAGAACCAGAAATTTAACTTATATTTTTGTTTAATGTTTCTTGTCAAGCAATGTGAACTATTTACTATATGAATGTATTGTTGTGTAGTTAGAATGTAATGTCACAACCTATGGTGCTTCTTTGCATGTCAGTCATGTCTTAGATGTATTGATTTTTATTTTAATTAATATACTCCCATCCTTTATGGGCTTAAATTTGCTCCATAGAAAGTCCAATGAGGATTCAACTACCAACTAACCAACCAACCCACCAACCACCCAACCACCCAACCAACCAACCTACCAAAACCATCTTAGTTGTAGATTGGAAACACTGATTTAAAAACTTTTTCTATGATTATCATAAGTAAAACCTAAAAGGTCATCTTCAGGCTTACATTTCATTTTTTCTTCTAAAGACCCCCGAAGAAACAGTGATAATCCATAAATCCACTCTGATACACTGACACTGCCATCATTGTCTTTATCAAAACCCCGAAATACTAAAAACAAAACAAAACAAAACAAAACAACAAAAGAAACACACACAATGTAACATTTGTGTTAGATTTTAAAAATCCATAATCAAGCCTGACATCACTCTCCTTTCACAGCTGTTTAAGAACCAAAATCCCGTGACCTCATTTGACAAGAAACTAAGATACATAACCTTTTAATTATATATTATCCTTACTATACAGAAAACTCTTTTAATTAAATTTTTAAATTTCTCCTTTTATGTTGTGGAAATAATGTTCTTAATACATAAAATATGGATAAAATAATAATAATAAACATGCATAATTGTTAGATATTTAAACTTAAGAAAAAGCAATAATGTTTTTATTCCTCAGGACATGTGATGGTGAGAGTATGTCTTAACTGTTATTGAGCTATCTTCTAGAATGTAAGGAAATTAAAATAGAAGCAGAACACTGTGGGACTACCCAACACAACTTTGTTCTTTTTCTAAACAACAAAAGGAAGAGGAGGCTGCTTTCCACTCCAGACATTTTAAAAACTAAAATACATTCTAAAACTTGGGAATGTAGAATGGGAGATTCCTCCCAAGAACATCTCCAAACTTACAGCTTTGTTAATTATACTTGGATTTGGCAATTTGAATTTTATCTGTATCTTACCTCTGTCCATAATCATGTCATCTGTCATTCCAAATGTCACATGCAAGATGTTCCGAAATGCATTACGATCTAGTCCAATGGCTACCCCAGGCCTCTCTGCTACATCTCCCACCAAATTATAGAAGAGTGTTATAAGACAGTTCACTTCATACTTATTAACTGTAAAAGATCAAAATGGACACAAAGCTATAGTGCACTTTAAAATGGGTTCTTACTCAGATATTGCATTAATGAATTTATATGTTCAAAATCAAAGGCATCTTCGTTGACACTTTCGAGAATACCATATTCTGAGTCACAGCCTTAGAGTTAAAGGAAGATGGGGCCAAAGCCATCTGAGATAGCCACTAACAGAAGGCAAATGCTTCCTGCTTGTGCCATTGCATTCAGGATGAAAGATGGTATCACTCACATGTCCCAAATAACTGTGCTTTCAAATTATAAATTTCACAGTGCAGGAAGAGAGATAGTCACAGTAGAGTTGTTTCAGGCTGTTGCCAACAGCCAGCATTTGATGGAGGTGTTTATGATAGCTACAAACAAGAGTTTGCCTAGAAATTTAAGCTCCTAAATATCTTTGTAATCATTTTCATTTCATTTTAGGCTTAGTGAACTCATTAAGCAGAGTTTTGAAATCAGAATTACTTTATAATAAATAAATTTTAAGCAAATTCTACTAATGAGCATGTTTTTGTTCCAAGTTGTTTGAACATTAACAAGAAACTATTCAATATTACATCTATAGAAGGATTATTTTATTTATTTAAAACACGCACAAACAAACACACATGCATGAGCATGTGAAAGAGGAAGAGGAAGGACAGACAGATGAGAGAAAAAGAGAGAGAGTATGAGAAAGGGGATGAGAGAGTATGAGAATGAATACTTACTGGTATTAAGAACATAGGTGACAACAACATTGCTCAGCTGGTTAAAAAGAAGCACTTGCAGGAGGGCTACATGAGTCATACTGGGCAGACTGCTCAGACCCTGAATAATCATTTAGCCAATGTAGCTCATGCCTTAGTTGTACATAAAGGAATTAATGCTCAACTAAAAGGAAACTTGATGGTGTTCAATCAGAGGATTGACCTCTTGCAGGAGCAAATTGATACCCTATGGCAAATCGCTCAACCTGGCTGTCAATAAAAGTATGCTGGACTTTGTGTCACTAGCATACAACATGAGAATTTTTCCTGTGCTGCAAATCTGTCTAAACAATTGTCGAGCTATATTTTAGGTAATTGGACTGGAGAATTCGATACTACGATGGAGCAGCTGAGAGTGGCCATTGTCACAGTAAATTCTACCAGAGTGGATGCAGGACTAGCCACAGGATTATCAACATGGATTGCTGCAGCCATGAATCATCTGAAGGAATGGGCAGGCATGGGAGTGTTAGCAGGCCTTCTGGTGTTGGTCTCCTTGGTTTGCCTGTGGTATATATGCAAGATTAGAGTCTCACAACAGTGTGATGCAGCCATGATCATTCAGACCTTTACAGCCATTGAAGCAGGACATTCTCCCCAAGCATGGTTGGATACCATAAAAAGCTAAAATGATACGCTCAGGATGCGAGGCTAAGCACTGCACTCAGGGTCAGCCTCTTTGGACCCAGAGAAGAGCATGTCTGATTGCATGCGGGTTGATGCCCCAGGTCCCGCCTCTGAGAAAAAGGTATCGGACGGGTCTGATGCTCTTTGGGTGGATGACACCTAAATGAACATCTGTACAAAGTCCCAATTTATTTCTAATATCAGAGATCAGACCTCTACTCTTGTCTGATGCGTCTAAAACAAAAAGGGGGAACTGTAGAGAGCTGTGGAATGCTATGCCTTAAAGATGGAGCTGGTTTCTGCCTTCCACCTTCCCGATGGTGAGTGCTCTCTGTCACGAACAATTCCACATTTTGCTAAGGCCGAGGATCTGGCTTGCTTCCATGTATGTGGACCTATCTGCATTGCCCCCGTGGCACGCCTGGGTTGGCTACCCAGAGGCTATTTAAGCTGTGGGCTGGCTTTCCCCGGGGTCCGAGGATTGTTCAATGTTCCTGAATAAACTGCATTGAAAAAAAAAGAAGCACTTGCCTTGCCATGAAGGTCTGGTGACCTGAGTTTGACACCACTTGCATGCACACACACACACACACACACATACACATTTTTTAAATTATTTTTTACTTTTATTAATTGCAGTTTATTCACTTTGTATCCCCTCCCAATTCCACCCTCCCTCTTCCCCACCCATGCCCCTCTCCCAGTCCACTGATGAGGGAGGTCCTCCCCCCTTCCCTCTGATCCTAGTCTATCAGGTCTCATCAGGAGTGGCTGCATTGTCTTCCTCTGTGGCTTGGTAAGGCTGCTTCCCCCTCAAGGGGAGGTGATCAAAGAGCAGGCCAATCAGTTCATGTGAGAGACAGTCCCTGTCCCCATTACTATGGAGGCCACTTGGACACTGAACTGCCATAGGCTACCTCCATGCAGGGGTTCCAGGCCATCTCCATGAGTGATCCTTGGCTGGAGTATCAGTTTCAGAAAAGACTCCTATGTCCAGACTTTTGGATCTGTTGCTGTCCTTGTGGAGCTCCTGTCTTACTATCTCCTACTTCTTTCCTAAGATTCCCTGCACTCGGCCCGAAGTTTGCTATGAATCTCAGTATCTGCCTCAATATGCTGCACCAGCACCAACATCATCATGAGCAAAAGCATATAAAATATTTTAAAATTCAGTTTATAGAACAGAAAGAACATAAGTGAGTTTAAATGTGAAAATATAGTTGAGTGATTTCATATTTAAGAACAGAGTCTGTGTGTAAGAGAAAATAGGGAAATTGTTCCCTATCCTTAACAGAAAACACTGAGGGTGTGGTTCTTGGTTTTAAGAATCACATTTTAAAAGAAAGACTTAAAACTTTGGAAAAGGAAAAAAATGTAAGTAAATAGTAGAAAATAATGTAGTGGCTAAGACTTTTAAATGAGCTTTTAAATGTGGAAAACAGCATGCTGGTCCCTAAAAATAAACACAGTATGAACCTATGATCCAGTGAGTCTACTTCACAACACTAGAGAACTAAAGAAGGAATTCAACCATTTGCCTATACACCAGTGTTAACAGTGGAATCATTAAAAGAAGTCAAAAGGAGAAACGTAAATGTTCTGTGATGGATGAGTGGTTAAACAAAACAGGATATAGCCAAGCACTAGAATCCAGACTTTTAAGGGTTGTTGCAAGAAGCATGGCTATAAAGATGGAATTGTGGCTATAAAGATAAGTGGAAAAACATAAAGAAACTGTAGCCATGCTACCATGCTGATGCCATAGTGTTGGAAAAATAATGGAAAGAGAAATACTTCTGCCTCTCCCTTCACTATCAGACTTGCTTTTCACTTGAAAAAATGAATGTCAGTAACATGAATGCAGGAATCAGAGCTTTCAAAGAAGAGACACAATAAACTTCTGCCCTATACTTAGCACAAAGATAGACCATGCAGAAATGGACCTAGCACAGAGATGGACCTAGCACACAGAGAGATAAACCTAGCACACAGAGATGGACCTAGCACAAAGATGGACCTAGCACACAGAGGAGGACCTATCACAAGGATGGAAGTAGCATACCCAGAGATGGACCTAACACACAAAGAGATCAACCTAGCACACAGAGATGGACATAGTACACAAACTTGGACCTAGCACAATGTGAAATGGACCTAGCATAGAAATGAACATAGCAAGCAGAGATGGACCTATCACACAAAGAGAACCTAGCACACAGAGAGTAAGACCTTCCACACAGAGATGAATCTAGCACACAAAGAAATGGACATAACACATAGAGGTGGACATAGCACACAAAGATGGAACAAGAACAAAGGGATCTGGACAGAATACACATCTATGGACTTAGCACACACAGAGATGGACCTGAAACACAGAGAGATATACCTAGCACACACAGAGATGGTAATAGCACACAGCAAGATGGGTCTAGCACAGAGATGGACCTAGCACACAAAGATGGACCAAAAACACAGAGATGGACCTACCACAGAGATGGGCCTTGCACAGAGAAAGATGTGCCTAGCATATAGTGAGATGGACCTAGCACACACAGGGATGGACCTAGCACAATGATAGACCTAGCACACAAAGGGATGGACCTAGCACAGAGAGATGGACTTAGTACACAGAGATATGGACATAGCACACAAAAGGACATAGCACACAAATATATGGACCTAGCACAGAGATGCTCCTAGAACAGATATGAACCTAGGACACAGAGAGATGGACCAAGCACACAGAGAAATGGACCTAGCACAGAGATGGACCTAGAACAATGATATGGACTTAACATACAGAGAAATAGACCTAATACACAGAGATGGAACTAGCACACAGATGGACCTAGCACAGAGGTGGGCCTAGCTCACAGAGAGATGGACCTAACACACAGAGAGATGGACCTAGTACCAAGAGATATACCTAGCACACACAAAGATGGACCTAGCACACACACAGATGGACCTAGCATATGAAATGGATCTAGCCCAGAGAGATGGGCCTAGCACATAGATGAACCATGCTCACAGATGGATGGACCTTTCACAGATAGATTGACCAAGGAAACAGAGAGCGGTACCTGTCACACAGAGATGGACCTAGCACACAGAGAGATGAACTTAGAACACAGATTGACCTAGCACAGAGATAGATCTACTACACTAGGGAGATGGACCTAGCCCACAGGGATAGATCTAGCACACACATAGATGGACCAAGTACATGGAGCTTTAACTCACACACAGAGATGGTCCTAGCTCACAGTGGGATGGACCTAGCATAGAGAGATGGACCTAGCACACAGAGAGATAGGCCTAGCTCCCAGAGATGAACCTAGTGCATAGAGAGATGGACCTAGCACACAGAGAGATGGACCTAGCACACAGGGGGATAGGTCTAGAACAGGGATTGTCCTAGCACAGTGATGGACCTAGCACAGAGATTGACCTAGCACACAGAGAAATGGACATAGCCCAAAGATGGACCTAGCAAACAGAGAGCAGGCCCAAGCACACAGAGTGATGAACCTAGCACAGGGATGGTCCTAGTCCAGAGATGGACCTAGCACACAGAGGGAAGGACCTAGCATAGAGAGATGGACTAGCACACACAGAGTTAGACCTAGCATACACTGAGTTGGACCTAACACACATAAGAGTTGGACCTAGCACACAGAGATGAACTTAGCAAACTGAGAGATGAAACTAGTACAGACATTGACCTTACACAGAGATGGATTTAGCGTAGAGATGGACCTCGCACCTAGAGAGGGAGTAAACACACAGATATAGACACACCAAGCAGAGATGGACCTAGCATACATAGATTGACCTAGCACAGAGATAGACCTAGCACACATAGAGATGGCCTTAGCACACACAGATGGACCTAGCACATAGATGGACCATGCTCACAGATGGATGGACCTAGCACAGAGAGATCGAGCAAGCACACAGAGAGAGATACCTATTACGCAGTGATGGACCTAGCACAGAGTTTGACCTAGCACACAGATTGACCTTGGAAACCCAGTTTTGGACCTAGCACAGAGATGGACCTAGCACAGAAACGGACATAGAACACAGAGGGATTGACCTAGTACATAGAGATGGACCTAAGACACAGAAAGATAGATGTAGCTCACAGAGAGATGGAAGTAGCACACAGAGAATGACCTACCAGACAGAAATGGACCTAGCACAAAGAGATGGATCAATCTCACAGGGAGGTGGACCTGGATGGACCTAGCACAAACAGAACTGGACCTAGCACATTGAGATAGACCTTGAGCACAGAGAGATGGACCTAGGACAGACATGGACCTAGCACAGAGATGCACTGACCACACAAATAAACTGACCTACCACAGAGATGGACCTAGCACACAGAGAAGAACCTAGCCCACAGGGAAATTGATCTAGTATACAGAGATGAAACTAGCACACAGAGATGGACCGAGGACACAGAGAGTTGGACCCAGCCTGCACAGTGTTGGACCTAACACACACAGAGTTGGACCTAACATATAGTGATGACCTAGCAAGGTGATGGACCTAGCACACAGAGATGGACCTACCACAGAGATCGACCTAGCATGCAGATGTACCTAGAGGACAGAGAGATAGACCTAGCACACAGAGAGATGCACCTAGCACAGAGGTGGACCTAGCACACAGAGTTGTGAACCTAGGGGCAGAGAACTCTTAGTCCCAGGACAAACCCCCTGAGATATCTTTCTGCTTCTTTCTTAGAAATGAATAAAAGTATATCTCTATAAGAAAGAACAGGGATAATAGAATTAGACCTTTGTCCCCTTGCTCTCCAAGAAAAGACCTGTCTCACAGGTATGCTTACTTATGTCCTAATCTCTCTCCAGGCTTTCTACAAACTGGAAGCTGCCCACAGGCTTGTGGAAGTAAAGCAAGATACCCTCCACCTATTTGTCCAAGCAGTTAATAAATGCTTTCTTCCTTTACCAGTTCTTATTGTCCAATGTCTTTTGAAGTACAGTGAAACTGAAGAAGCATGTTTATGAACTAAGAGGGCAGCCACATGAAGAGACATCATAGTTCCACTTACGTAATGTATGTACTCTTGTCAACATCACAGTAGCAGGATCTGGGGCTTACCATGGCTGTGGTGGTAAAGGAAAATTAGTGTTTAGTTGCTACAGGGTTTCTTGGGAAAGATGAAAGTTCTGGAGATTGATGATAATGACAGTGGTATGACAGTGTGATGTACAGAGCCCCTTTTTGTTTTAGTGCAAGATTAATAGATGCAATCCGAAAACACCTTTTACCACAGCATATTTTTGTAGCTATTTTATTTTATTATTTGTAACTAACTTAACTTCTAAGTATGCCTCATTTATAAGTTCAAGTACAGCAGGTATTTGTGCATAGGAAAAAAAAAACATTGCATATATAGTGCAATATCTCTAAAAGTAGGCATCTTGAACTCCACCCCAACCCCATAGATAAGAGAAGACTTCTGAACTTAATGCCACAACCATACATAGAAAACAAGTAAAATGTTAATCTAATGATATAAAAATCACACATACATGAGCAAGCAAAGCTCTAAACTTAAGAACTGCTAGAGGCAGTTGCTGTGTTTTAATCTTAACAGAAATGTCACTTAAGTGACATTAGTTTAATTTATGACTGAGATCAAAAGTCATCTATAAGAAAAAGTTGCTCACTATGTTTTAAAACCTTTTTGCTACTTCATATGTGAGCACTGTGTCTATATCACCGTTGTCCCATCTTCTTCCCTATTAACTCCTCCCCATCTCTTGACCTCCACTCCCTTCCAAATTAATGACTTTTTTATTGTTTACACACACACACACACACACACACACACACAAATAATAATGGACTTAGATGTACTTGTGTCTAAAGCCGACCTCTTGGGATTGGACAGCTTAAGCAGTTGCTGATCCCTGGATAAAACTAATTCTTTCAGCAGCCATTGAATAGTTATTTAAGAGTGGGACCCATTTCCTCTGAAAACACTTGAAAGTCAACTGATGTTCTCATTATGCTGATCTTATTCACAAAATGGTATTGTTGAGATTTTATGTCTTCATTTTTCCTTGTCATATCTAAGGATACTATCTAGTAATAAGTATCCTGGACTCTTACAAAGGTTTCTGCTCCCTCTTCTGTGATTTTCCCTGAGCTTTAGCAGTAAGGGTTATGCTGCATATGTATCAGTCGGGCCTACATTATTCTTTGCATTATGACAAGTTGAGGATCTCTAAAATAGTCTCCATCTGTTGAAAACAGAGACTTAATGCAGAGTCAGAGCTACACTTATCTGTAGCTGGAAGAATAATAATTTAGAATAGAATTATAAATTATACTGGTTTTGGAAAATGGCAATTATAGGTTCTTCTCTAGGGTTCATGATCCCTCCAGACATGGTTAGGTGGCTTGGTTTACAATACTAGGCATGAGTTCTTTCCTATTCAGTGGATCTCAAGTTCAGCTAAACATCTGCTGTTTGCCCCCAGGATAAAAGTGCCCCCATTGCAACAGTGTTGATCTAGTGCCAGAAGAGTCATTGTTCTGGCTCTTAGGCTTTTCTCTGGGTAGGACTACTGATTGGTCCTCTCCCTTGGCAGATTGCACAGGACTTTAAGCTATTATAGGAGCTATCCCTCTGGGAGGAGGCTTCCATGTCAGCTCCAGTTTAATTTCTTTGAGTTCTCTGTGTCCAAAGTGTATGGTATCTTCAGTATCTTTCAAGTT
Source organism: Meriones unguiculatus (assembly GCF_030254825.1). Taxonomy (NCBI): domain Eukaryota; kingdom Metazoa; phylum Chordata; class Mammalia; order Rodentia; family Muridae; genus Meriones; species Meriones unguiculatus. The sequence continues at coordinate 36,549,974 of NC_083357.1, read as the reverse complement.
CTGAAAGACTATTAAAGCCAAAGGCTATATAGCCCATATTGTTTTGGGAATCTCTTGTATTCCCCTAGCCAATGACTTGAAGGAAGATTTCCCAAGCCTGGCACTGAATTTTGTGTTAATGCATTAGTGCATGGCTCTTATATACAGGGAGAACACCCTCACCTCATGTAGCATAACTATATATATACTATGTGTGTACATATATATTACATGGACATTTTCAGTAAGCTTATAAAACAGTGTTTTCCTGTGACTTTTTCATTCTTAGTGTTATTTTTCTTTTCTCTCTCCCTCTCCCCCTGTATTACCTATCTGTCCCCCTGAATTCTCAACACATTACATGAAGTTAAGGGAAATCTCAGATTGGATTTCATCTTTACAGAGTATTTACATGGGTCCAGAAAGTTTCATCTGTAACTGGTGGATTAACTAGCTGACACCTAAGATTTTTTCTTCTCTGATTTAGCACAATGGCATCCATTTCATTTATTGTGGCATCATCTGCCATTGAAAGACATTCCAAATAATCATAATGTCCACAAGCTGTAGCTGTTTAAACAGAATATACAACTCACTTTTAACTAATAACCATAAAAGTTTTTGGTGTTTATGAAAAATTTTTACTTGAAAACAAAGATCAAGAGGTTTTTTCATACATGTTTTCCTTGATAATTTAAAATCTATATTTAGGAGAGTTACAGGGTTTAGCTCAGTGGTAGATTGCTTGTTTAATCCTTAGTGTCACAAACAAACAAAAAAAGGAAAACTGCTCGGGTTTTTTTTTAATTTTTCTCAGTTTTTGTGAGTGAAGAATTGTGAAGTTATGAAACAGAGTTAATCAAATGAGCATTGTGCCTGCCATTCATTTGTGTTTGTGAGTATTCATCAGAAATGTTTGTACTCATTTTAGAAATATCAGGTATTCTCCCAGACATAAAAGAATTTCAGAAAAAAAAAAAAACAATCTCTATCAAATTAATAAACACCTTAAGGGACATCCTGGCGTTTTTCTAGAATTTCTTTTTCAAGCTGTCTAAAGCCAAAACAACATGTCTCTCAGGCACACACAATCTCGCTTCTTTAACATAAAAACAAGTAAGAAGGGTATTTGAATTTAGCGAATGTTGGTGAGGGAGCGCAGGAAGCACACTTTAGGTGCTTGAGATCGGGTTCAGTTCTGAAGATCCTGGGACAGGATGTATCCCAAGGAGCTGGCACCCTAAAAGGGTTTCTCTTCCAGATTTTTCTTGAGGGGCCCTCATTAGTGGAAGTAGGAAGCAGGGGCTGGGTAGAAAGGAAATCTGGCCTGAAATCATGAGTCCTGCAAACGTTCATTTCTTACTTACAATGCTTGCAACTTTTAATTAAGGTGTCCGTCACCTTCTGCAGCTTCTTTCGGTTCATGGCTGGTGTTCATACAATTCAGTTTCAGAATGTCGTCAGGAAGTGCCAGGAAGCTCAGGAGCCCCAGGCTGAGGCAGCCTGGCTCAGCCGGCTTGGCTTAGTCTTTGTGGCTTTAACGGACAGCGTGGCCATGGCAACTCCTCAGAAGGCCACCAATTGGCTCATAGGGGCGGGCGCCGGAGACATGAATGAGGCCCCTACACACAGAGCAGCCATGGCAACGGCTGGGCGGGCCAAGGATTGGCTCCAGCCCTGGAAGCAGACAGAGTAAGGCCTAACAGTCCTGGCTGCCCAGGCCCCTGCACTGTGCTTACATTTAGTCCCAGTTGCAGTGTTCCAGCTTGGCGCTTTGAAGACTGTGTTGTTTACCATATTGGAAATTTTAATTTTCATTTGCCACGCTGTCTTTTTAGCTCACAGCCCTTCAAGACTGCATAAAATCAGAAGTCTATGGATAATCTGCACACTGGGCAGATTATGGGTGATGGTTTTCAAGGAGATATGTGGAAGTGCTGGAGGGAAATAGGTATGTTATCCAAACAATTGTCATGTGTGGCTTCTTGCCCTAGTATGAGGAACTGTTTCCTCAGAACTAATTGAGTTGGTAGCTACCAGGTTGCCAGTTTTAGTTGCTACTAGAAGGGATTCAGAACAATTACAATTTGAACTGTGTTACTGAGAAAATATATTTCTCTCTCCTTCCCTCTCTTTTTCCCTCCCTCTCTTCCCCCCTCCCTCCCTCCCTTACATCTTTTATCTCACCCTTTGGAGGTGAAGGTTGTCAATCAAATTTGCAAAAAGCCACTGTCACATTTTAAGTTCATTTATTAAAGTTACATCCTTTTATATGGATATAGGTTCCTACTGTGGGCTATAACTCAAGCTTGCTTAAAAAAATATCCCACCAAAACTGATCCTTTGCTCAATTGTGAAATAAATAGGCTCTGCTAAAGAGAAGAGGGAAAAAAATTGTTACACATCAGTAGGGCTTCAATACTTTCTGCTTTACTCACTAACATATGGGATGCTCTGTTTAAATTTAGACCCAAATGAATGGGCTATCTCAGAATGAAACTTCAGACCTCAAATTTTGGGGAATTATAGTAGTTTATTGTAAGCATAATGTCCTTTTCAACCTGAAAATAGATAAATACTGCCAAGAAAAAGGAGCAACACAAAATGAAATAGTACCAGTGTTGAAGCACCTGGTTCTTGTTTGTTTATTTTTGATTTTTGTAGAAATGATTGCAATGCTATTTGAAACCAGAACCAAGAACCCTTGGTAACACTAGAGACTGTTCCTCCCTAAAGAAAATTGGGAACTGTTAACCAATATGAGATGACTGTCAGTGTCCTCACATCTAGAAGCTGAGGATCTCTGGGATGGTGGAAGCAAATGAGGACTGGATATGTTGTTCTTACTTCCCATGAAATCATAGAATTTGTTCCTTATGTTACAGTTGAATTAAAGTTGTGAAGCCAGGGAGCAGGTGTGGCTTTCAGTAGTTAATGAGAAAATCATGGGCACATGAGGTGTCTTAGGGAGCAGGCTTCCACTGATAGTGAGGTAGGCTGACGGAACACAATGTGTCTTGGGGAGCAGATTTCCACTGATGGTGAACACACTATTGAGTATGGCAAAACATCTGGGAAAGAGCACACATTGGATGCCTCTGAGAAGCACATGCTGATTTCCCCAGACCCTATTGATCATATTCCCTTAAAGTGGAAAAAAAAAAAAGTAGGGTCAATGTTGAAGCCTCTTGAGATTAAAGCAGGCAAGTGCTTAGAGCAGACAAATATCTCTTAGTAATCAAGCAACATTTGATAGGAACATCCTCTGCTTCCTAAAGTACCATTGATTAAGGAGATCTGTATGAATTTACGCAGCTCATGTCTTTGAGTCAGCAAATATTTATTAGGGTACTTATATTTGAGATATGTTTTGTCAACATATGAGTATATTTCAGACCACCCATTGCATTTTATAAAAAATTCAAATTTAATTTTAACAGTTTAGAAAACCAAGTTGTAGGTCTCTAATCATATTTTAAGGCAAAATACAAATTTCTATGTGAAATTTTTAGTTTCATGAGATGAACACACTCAGGACTGCCTTCACATAGGGAAATATTAGAGAAAGTCAATTAAGTATGACTGCTTAACTTATGTAAAATCAGTTGATAATATAATATTCATTTGTGTTAGACACCAATTTTACTGTGCATGAAATGACTATAGATCTCCCTAAAATTCAAGAAACGTTAAGATGGATATTTTTCTAAGTACAAAAGAATATTTAAGTGGTTATTAATACTATAATGTTTCCTTTAATTTTAGGTTACCTTGACTTGTTATTCTTTGGATTGTTGCCATGATAAATAACTTGGACCTTGACTTGATGAAAGTGTTTTATTTTTTAACATAGACCTTTTGTGATAAAGGCCCTTGGAAGCTCTTTAGAAAATGACATCATGGCATTGATATTCAACTAAGTATTTTATGAACTTACTTTAGTGAAAGGAACAGAGAGCTTGGTTGTCTGCAACCTTTTAATTCAAATTTACCAATTTATTTTACAGAGATAATGATAAAAATTTGAAATTAAGTTTAGCTAGCTGTTTGAGTTCAATCACTAACTCCCACCCCTAAACCTTAGGTAGGAGATTAGTCTGGAAAAGAGCTATAGACCTCTTTTATCTACTTCTTGCTGATAAGAGTCAATGGGTCTTTAGTGGATTACCAGACTCGCTCATCAGGATACAAGAGCAGTTGAGTACAAAGGTCAACACCAAGCAGCAACATGAAGCCACAAGACTCAGCTGGATTGCCTGGAGAAGCTCTTTGGAACATTTCTCTGTGTGAAGTTGAGTGTTAAAGCACAAAGATCAGCGCAGCAATGTTGATCCAAAAAATGATGTCTTATTGTGCGTGAGCCTCTCCATATGTCATCTCCTTGAAGTCCACCCATGGATGTTCTCAGCTGGCCAAATTCACTCCCCTCACACATGAAGGGTCACAGCAAAACATCACAATCCAACCTATGCAAAACATCACTTGCCCAGCTTGCCGCAAAACATCACATGACAAATTTCTGTCCACTTCACTTGTCTAGGTATCTTTGTTTATACTTCTGAAGTTTATCAAAATCCAGTTTGGGTTTGTATTAACAGAAATCAGAGTGAAAATGTGAAAAACAGGGTTGCCTCCTGGTTCTCCAAGGCAGCTGTATGTGCAGCTTCACAGATCCTGTGTGGACCACCTCAGAGGGAGGCAGAGGAGTCCTTTAAGGGAGAAGGGAATTAAAGAAATGCTTTTATCAAACCTAATTTTCCCCATAGTACACACTCAGTAGTCACTGGTATTAATACAGTCAAGACATTTTTTGTCATAATCAATTGACCAATAGATAAAATTGATGCCTAAAGTTTACTAAGGCAGTATTCTTAAAACTCACATGTAGTCTAAAATCTTTTAAATGAAGCTGTGTCCGGAAGTAAGTAGCTATCAGATGACCATAATATCAGCAAAAGCAAAATGAATAAAAACACTATTTCCTCTAAAACTGCTTAAAAATATAATAGGATTTGTGGACCTGAAGCCTATACAGCCTTCACCAAAAGCTTCTGTGACAAGACTTTTGATAACTGTGTTGTTTCCATAGCTACCATAGGGACAGTAGATACTCTTCCTTTCCAGACAGAATCTGGGATGCTATAATCTCCTAATGGGAAATAGGAGAGTAGACACACACCTCCTCCATAGTTTTGTAATATATTTTCCATACTTGCCCAATATTTCACCACTGCCAGGCTTATCAGCTTGAAAATCTAAATGAAATGAACAATTTTCTTGATAGATTACACCTACCACCATTAAGACATGATCAGGTAGAAAGACTGAATAACCCTATATCCCCCAAGGAAATGGAAGCACTCATCAACAGTCTCCCTTCCAAAAAACGTTATGGCCAGATGAATTCAGTGCAAAATTCTACCAGACCTTCAAAGAAGTGCTAACTCCAATTCTATCCAAACTATTCTACAAAATAGAAACAGAAGGAACAATACCAAATTCATTCTATGAAGCCACAGTCACCTTGATACCTAAACCACACAAAGACCCAACAAAAAAAGAGAACTACAGACTTATCTCTCTTATGAACATTGAAGCAAAAATACTCAATAAAATACTTCCAACCCGAATCCAAGAACACAACAAAGATCATCCACCATGACCAAGTTGGCTTCATCCCAGGCATGCAAGGGTAGTTCAACATATGGAAATCCATCAATGTAATCCACCACATAAACAAACTGAAGGAGAAAAACCACACGATCATCTCCTTAGATGCCGAAAAAGCATTTGACAAAGTCCAACATCCATTCATGTTTAAAGTCTTGGAGAGATCAGGGATACAAGGCGCATACCTAAACATAGTAAAGGCAATATACAGCAAGCCTATAGCCAACATCAAACTCAATGGAGAGAAACTTAAATCAATCCCAGTGAAATCAGGGACAAGACAGGGCTGCTCACTCTCTCCATATCTCTTCAAAATAGTACTTGAAGTCCTATCTCAAGCAAAGAGACAACAAAGGTGATCAAGAAGATACAAATCAGGAAGGAAGAAGTCAAAGTTTCACTATTCGAAGATGATATGATAGTATACATAAGCGACCCCAAAATTTCAACCAAAGAACTCCTTCTTTTGACAAAGAAGCCAAAACCATACAATGAAAAAAAGACAGCATCTTCAACAAATGGTACTGGTCCAACTGGACGTCAACAAGCAGAAAAATGAAAATAGATCCATATTTATCACCCTGCACAAAACTAAAGTCCAAGTGGATCAAAGACCTCAACATAAAACCAGATACTCTAAATTGGTTAGAAGAAAAAGTGGGGAAGACCCTAGAAATCATTGGCACAGGAAACAACTTTCTGAACAGAATACCAACAGCACAGGCCCTAAAAGCAACAATCAATAAATGGGACCTCATGAAACTGAAAAGCTTCTGTAAAGCAAGACACTGTTGTCAGAACAAAACGACAGTCTACAGACTGGAAAAGGATCTTCACCAACCCTATATCCGACAGAGGGCTGATATCCAGAATATATAAAGAACTAAAGAAGTTAAAAAGCAATAAATCAAACAATCCAATTAAAAAGGGGTACAGAGCTAAACAGAGAATTCTCTGTAGAGGAATATAGAATGGTGAGAAACACTGAAAGAAATGCTCAACATCCTTAGCCATCATAGAGATGCAAATCAAAAAGACCATGAGATTTCACCTTACAGCCATCAAAATGGTAAAATAAAACCTCAAATGACAACACATGCTGGAGAGGTTGTGGATTAAGGGTAACCCTCCTCCATTGCTGGTGGGAATAAAAACTGGCACAACCACTTTGGAAATCAATCTGGCACTTTCTCAGACAATTAGGAATAGGGCTTCCTCAAGATCCAGCTATACCTCTCCTAGGCATATATCCAAAAGATGCTCAAGTGCACAACAAGGTCATTTACTCAACCATGTTTGTAGCAGCTCTATTTAGAATAGCCAGAACCTGGAAACAACCCAGATATCCATTAGCAGAGGAATGGATACAGAAATTGTGGTATTTTTACATAATGGAATACTACTCAACAATAAAAAATGAGGAAATCATGAAATTTGCAGGCAAATGGTGGTATCTAGAAAAGATTATTCTAAGTGAGGTATCCCAGATGGAGAAAGACACACATGGTATATACTCACTTATATAGACCTATGAGATATGATAAACATAATGAAATCTATACATCTAAGAAGATAAACAAGAAAGAAGACCCTGGGTAAGATGATCAATCCTCACTTAGAAAGACAAATGGGATAGTCATTGGACATAGGAGAAAACAAGGAACAGGACAGGAGTCTACCACAGAGGGCCTCTGAAAGACTCTACCTAGCAGTGTATCAAAGCAGATACTGAGACTCATAACCAAACCTTTGGCAGAGTGCAGGAAATCATATAAAAGAAGAGGAAGTTGGTATGACATGGAGAGGATAGGAGCTCCACAAGGACCAAATTTATCTGGACACAGGGGTCTTATATGAGACTGTTTCTCCAACCAAGGACCATGTATGGATATAACGTAGAGCCTCTGCTTGGATGTAGCCCATGGTAGATCTGTAACCAAGTAGGTTTCCCCAGTAAGGAGAACAAGGTCTATTTCTTACATGAACTCAATGGCAGGCACTTTGTCCTCCCCACCCTCCAAGGGAGGAGCATCCCTGCTAGGCCACAGAGGAGGACTTTGCAGCCAGTCCTGAAGATACCTGATAAACCAGGGTCAGATGAAAGGGGGGGAGGTTCTCCCCAATCAGGGACAGGGAGGAGATGGGGGAGGGAGAGTGGGATTGGGAGGGAATGAGGGGGAGGTATACAGCCGGGATACAGAGCTAATAAAATATAACTCATAATAAAAATTAAAAAATAAAAATAAAATTTAATTATCAACATAAAAAAAACAGGGGAATATGAATTCTGGCCAACAGAATATTGACAAAAATGTTCCCTTCCTCCTTCCTTCCCTCCTTCTTTCCTTTCCTTCCTCCTTCCTTCCATCCCTCCTTTCTGTCCTTTGTTTCTTCCTTCTCTTTTGTTCACTCTTTCCTCCATTTCTTCTTTCCTCTACTTCATATGAAACAAACAAATAAACAAAAAACAGAATAGCTAAAACAAACTTGTACAATGAAAGAACTTCTGTTGTTCTTGTGGAGCTCCCGTCCCCTCCATGACTATCTCCCTCTTCTTCTCTAAGGATTCCAGCACTGTCCCCAAAGTTTGGCTATGAGTCTCATCATCTCATTCGATACTCTGGTCGGTAGACTCTTTCAGTGGTCCTCTGTGGAAGGGTCTTGTTCCTTGTCTTCTACTTCTGATATCTATCCTGTTTGCCCTTCTGATGGAGGATTAAGCATCTTTCCTAAAATCTTCCTTGTTGGTTAGCTTTTTTAGGAATATAAATTTTTTTATGTTTATTTTATATTATATGGCTAATATCCATTTATAAGTGAGTATGCATCATATATTTCATATGCAGAGCCAACGTATCTGGGCTGTGGCGGCAGGGAGGGGTTGTAGAGACCAATACTCTAACCAAGGACCATGCATAGAGAGGACCTAGACCCCTGTTCAAAGTAAGCCAATTGGCTGCCCAGTTTCCATGTGTGTTCCCTAGTAACGGATACAGGGGCTGTCACTGACATGAACTCAATTGCCGGCTCTTTGATCACCTACCCCTAGAGAATGAAGCTTTGCTGGGCCACAGAGGAAGATGATGCAACCAACCTTAATGAGACCTGATAAGTTAGGATCAGATAGAAGGGGAGGAGGTCCTCTCCTATCAGGGGACTAGGGAAAGGGCATAGTAAAAGAAGAGGGAGGGTGAGACAGGAAGGAGATGAGGGAAGGGGCTGTAGTGGAGATGCAAAGTGAATAAATTTTAATAAATAAATATACAAACAAAGAAAGAAAACATATTAAAAAGAACTTCTGAAGGTATTTCCATCCCCGATCTCAAGCTGTACTGAGTAACAGTAATAAAAACTTCATGATACTGCGTAAAAACAGAATTGTGGATCAATGAAATTGAATTGAAAATAGAGAAATAAATCCACATATCTAGGGACACTTGATATTTGACAAAGAAGCCAAAACCATACAATGGAGAAAAGATAGCATTGTCAACAAATGGTGCTGGTCTAACTGGATAGCTACAGGTAGAAAAATGCAAATATATCCATATTTACCATCCTATGGAAAACTCAAGTCCAAGTGGATGAAGGACCTTATCACAAAACCAGAAACACTAAATGTATTAAAAGAGAGAGTGGTGAAGAGCTTTGAACTCCTTGACACAAGAGACAACTTCCTGAATAGAACAACAACAGTTCAGGCTCTAAGACCTACAATTAATAAGTGGGACCTCGTGAAACTGAAAGGCTTCCGTAAGGCAAAGGACACTCTCAACAGAACAAAACAGCAGCCTATGGATTAGAAAAAGATCTTCACCAACCCTACGTCTGATGGAGGGCTAATATCCAAAATATATTTTAAAAAACAACAAACAAAATAATCCAGTTAAGAATGTGATTCAGAGCTGAACAGACAGAGAAATCTCAAATGGCAGAGAACCACTTAAATGCTCAATGTCATTAGTTATTAGAGAAATGCAAATTAGCAAGGGAAACATTCCTCCATTGTTGGTGGGAGTGCAAACTTATACAACCACTTTGGAAATCAATCTGGGACTTTGTCGGAATATTGAGAATAATGCTACCTAAGACCCAGCTATACCACTCCTGGGCATTTACCCAAAAGATGCTCCACCATATGACAAGGACATTTGATCAAGTATGTTCATAGCATCTTTGTTTGTAAAAGTCAGAAACTGGAAACAACCCAGATACTCCTTAATGGAAGAATGGATAAAGAGTGAATAGATATTTATAAAAGTGATACAGTATTGGTCTTGACAGGCTTTTGGACATATAAAATCATAGTGGCTGGACTGCACTCTTTACTCATGTTTACTCATGTGGAATAAATTGGGGAGAAATTGAAAAGATGGGAGTGGAGGGTATTCTTGATCAAAAAATGTTATATATGTATATGAAGTTTTCAAACAATAACATTCAGAAATTATAATCACTAAAGAAATCTTTATTTACTGAGATTAAAGTTGGCTCATTTTTGTACTTTTTTTGTTATGAGTACATGGCTAGATGACAGAAAATTCACTGCCAGGTAACTGATTAATTACAATTCTTTAAGATGTAGAGGACAGAAGGACAGGGCTACAGGCCACCATTACCATCCCCTACCTTACCATTATAAGGCTCATAAAAATAACTTTGAAGTAATCTGGGGCCTTTGTCTTAAATGAAGTTGCTGAGAACTTGTTCCTGTGAGTCTCAGAGGAGAGACCAGTTACACTGTGATGGAAATGGCCAATCCACTTTACTGTGGGGAGTGAGGGTTAATTCAATGTAGACAGTGGTTTGGACATAACAGTACTTCTCCCCATTTCTGCTCTGATTTTCTGAATCACCTTTTGAACAGAATAATTTGGATGCATTTGCTCTTTCTTTTTTAATGAACAGACTGATCTGTAAGCATCCTTGTCCTGTGTGAGCATACTAATTAAATATGTATATTTACCTTTGGTACCACATTTAGAAAGACATCATATACTAATGCTAAGTGTCACCTATTTGATATGACACAATGCCCCATATTCATCGTTCTTCTTTCTTTCATGTATGATAGGTATAACTGTGTCTCCTCTCTACAGATACTGGCACCTGGAGCTGATAAAAGGAGGTAGACTAAAATCTCATGCAACAGCCACCTCTATTTATAATCTGAGACACTTTATACTCTTAGGGTTAAGAAGGAGCACCTGAGTAAAGTTCTCATTAATTCAAGCTGTATACAAGCACAAGCAGAAGCCACAAATAAAGAAAACATGGTTTTTCATAGAGGCATATTGATTAACAACAGCAAGCAACAATCACTAATCTGATGTAAACTCATTCCTGTCCACTACATTTTGAAGGAGCATGAGAACACATTCTGAGAATAATTTCATGGTTTGAAAAAAATTGAGTCTTCTTTTGTTTTATTTGTGTGTTTGTGTTTGTGTTTTGTTTTGTTTTGTTTTATTTTAGTTTTCTCAGAATTCTCAGAGTTCTCCTCACATGACTCCATTACTGGGCCATGTCCTGACATGAGTACAATATCAGAAAGGACTTAGATGCTTGTTTGGTGTCTCACCACATTGGTTCATAGAACATTGCCATTGCTTTATGAATTTCTATATGTTTTTCATAGTCATTTCATGGTGGTGCTTGAAAAAAATCTCAGGGTTAATCCAGGAAAAGAAAATAATGACGATAAGAGTTAATGGATAAGCCCACAAACAAGCCAGCCAGTTTTAAGGCTACACTTCAATTAAGAACTAGATGTGTTTGTATAGATTATGCTTTCTTTCACATGTCAATATTTTGTACTCTATGAATATGGACACTTTTTCACTGCTGGTTATGAACCACAACAGCTGATCCACCATGCCTTTTAGTGAAGCTCAAGGGACATCAGTGAATTAGTGCATCTTTAGCTTTCATTTTATTATGAATTTCAGTGGTAGTTTTCTGGTATACATTTCATGGTAGTAATTCCTGGAAAAGCCATCATCTGTTTGTGAGCAACAGTGGCAAAATTGCTTGCTGTCATTTAAAATATCTTTTGCATGGTCATTGTCATGTGGCTGGGCACACAGTTATCCATCTAGTCTACAGTTTCAGAAGGTCTGGTCACTAGAAATAGCCAAGAGGTCATGAGGGGTTTGTGCCACCCAATTCTGTGACATAAGCTATCCAGGACTTTCCTTTTCTTCCTTCCCAAAATGGGAAGATGAAGGAATTTCTTGACACCTGAGTCCACCTTATAAAGTATATTGGAAGACTCAGATGGAAAATAAGGTTTGTGCTTCTGTGACACAGCAGATTGCCATCTGCTAACCTGGAAAGTACACTTTGAAACCCAGAGAAAGCCCTGTCTGATTGCTTTGGGTCTTTGTTTGTTTGTTTTGTTTTTATAATAGCCAACACTTCCCAAGATAATACAGTTTAATGTAGGAGTTTGTGTCCTTGATAACATACCAATGAAAACTAAGAATACAGAATTCTGCTTTGTGGGATAGAGAATAAACAATGTTAACATCAGTTATGTTAGACAACAAGTGCCATGGGGCATGAAAGTAAGGAAGACAACCTTTGAATCATAAACCTCAGACAGAGTGTTGATTTAAGATCATACAAAAGAAATCTGGGAAGAAAACAGTAGAGGAAGCAGAAGATATGGAACCAATCACTGAGTTAGATTCAGGTATGGCATGTTTGAGAAAGCATGAGGAGGCTTCCATATCTAAAGCAGAATTCTGACAATACCTTGCTTCTACAAAACACATTATTCTGAAACTTAGACTCTCAAAATCGCAGTCTGTTGTTATCATTCAGTTCCATGGGCAGTGTCCTAGATTCCTCTTGTGTATAATATTACCTCTACAGGATAGAGATGATGGGTCCAGTTAGCTCTGTAAAAGGTTTGTACTGTCTTGGGCAGTTTCTTTCACCAGGCTCTCATCTTCCATCTTCAAGGAAGCTCAGTCTTCTTCATAGCAGAAAGAACCTGAATGGATGCTGCAGCCCTTTGAAGCCATGTCATCAGAGACTGATGAATTCTACTTATTCAAGTCACAAGGCTGACCCAAATGCAAAGTATGGTGAGGAGGTACCAAGTTGGGAAAAGTAGCTACTTTGGCAGGGCTTTACTATCTATATGGGCTGCTTTCTGCAAGAATGAAGAAGTTTGTTGAAGCTAGAAGCAACCACAGCTGACCCACAATACCTACATGGTCAGCTGTGGTTGCTACAGGAAATACTGTAAAACCTGTTTAGGGAGGGAAGCAATTAATAGTCCTATCTAGCTACAATACCCATGATCCACTACAATGATTAGTACAAGACATCCATAAAGACTCAGTTAGTGGCACTTATTTGGTGATAATAGCTAACAGCTGTTTAATTGGATTTAAGGCCTACTCAACAGGAGGAATATCATTTCTTGAAAATAGACAACTTTCTGGAGGCTAATAAGGTTACAGAAAACTCCCTGTTCCTCTGCTACCTACAGTCTTTCTGCCTTTCTTTCACAATAATTCCTTCCTCCAGTGGAACAATTCTGTTGTCCATATATCAGAGGGAATAGGGTGGGTACCACACAATCTCTTGTTCTCTGCATTTGGACAATTGTGGTTGTCTGTAGCAGTATCAATCTGTGGTTATGAGGGCAAACATTTAGAAAATAGGAATTATAAAGAAATTAGGAAATCAACACTCTTAATGATAGTTCCAAATGTCATAAAGTATCTTGGTGTAACTCTAACCGAACAACTGAAAGACTTATATGAAAATAAAATTCAAGTTTCTGAAGAAAGGAATTGAAGCAGATATCAGAAGATGGAAAGATCTCCCATGCTCATGAGTAGGTAGATTAAAGAATAAAAACGATCATCTTACTAAAAGCAATCTACAGATTCAATGAAATTTCCATCAAAATGCCAACACATCTCTACAGAACAATTCTTGAAAGAACAATTTTCAACTTCATTTGGTAAAACAAAAATTCCAGAATAGCTAATATAATCATGTACAATAAAATATCTTCTGGAGGTATCTCCATCCCTGATCTCAATCAGTATTCAAGCAACAGCAATAAAAGCTGCATGGTACTGGCATAGAAACAGACTGGTGGATCAATGGAATTGAACTGAAAATAGAGAAATAAACCTACACAGCTCTGGACACTTGATTTCTGATGAAGATGCTAAAACCATACAATAGAGAAAACAAAGCATCTTCAACAAATGGTGCTGGTCTAACTGGATGTCTACATGTAGACAAATGCAAATATATCCTTATTTTTCACCCTATACTAAAGTCCACTTGGATCAAAGACCTCAATATAAAAAACAGACACACTAAATCTTACAAGAAAAAGTAGGGAAGAGCCTTTCAACTCCTTGGCACAGGAGACAATTTCCTGAACAGAACACCAACAATTCAGGTTCTAAGATCAAAAATCAATAAATGGTATCTTATGAAACTGAAAAGCTTCTGTAAAGCAAAAGACACTGAAAAGAGAACAAAGCTACAGCCTACAGACTGGAAAATTATCTTCACCAACCCTATATCTGGCAGAGGGCTAATATCAAGAACATATAAAGAACTCAAGAAATTAAATACCAGCAAACCAAACAATCCAATTAAAATATAAGACATAGAGCTAAACACAGAATTCTCAACCGAGGAATCTCAAATGGTGGAGAAACACAAAGATGCTCAATGTCCTTAGTCCTCGGGGAAATGCAATCAAAACAACTCTAAGATTCCATCTTACACCCCTCAGAATGGTGGGTAAAAACTCAAGTGACAACACATGCTGGTTAGGATGTGGAGAAAGGGGAACACTCCTCATTTGTTGGTGGGAGTGCAAGCTTGTGTGTTGGTATAATGTTCTTGTGGAATGTATACAATTTACCCTTGCTCATCTAAATGCCGATTTCTCTACCCCACTAGCTGGTTTCAATCCTGATATTGCATTGTGATGCTAATTCTAAGCATCACCTGTCTCAAGTTTGTGTAAACATACTACCATTTGTTCTCTGTACTGCCAATAAAAACAGCCAGCCCATGCTGAGCAATGGAGAGACTAGGGTGGGACATCCTGGTCCATAGGGAGGAGAAAGAGGGATGAGTAAGTGTAGGAGCAGAGATCAGAGAAAAGAAACCAAATCTGAGATATGACTAAAAAGCAAGTATAATGTGGGAAATCTGAATGGGAAAAAGCTATACAGGTTTGGAGGTTTAGGATGGGGTAATTATGGCCCATCATTGTGATCTAGGTTACTTAATTAAATCTTAGTCTCTGTGTGGTGATTTGGGTATAAAGCTGGTTTAGGAATAAGCCTCTATTTAAAAATCAGTATTAAATATTAATAATCATCAACACTTGTACAAACACTTAGGAAATCAATCTGGTGCTTTCTCAGAAAATTGAGAGTAGCAGTACTTCAAAAACTAGCTACATCATTTCTGGGCATATAGCCAAAAGATGCTCCAGCATACAATAAAGATATTTCCTCAACTATGTTCATAGCAGCCTTATTTGTAGTAGTCAGAAACTGGAAACAACCTAGATGTCCCTCAACTGAAGAATTAAAAAAAAAAAAAGTGGTACATTTACACAGTGGAATACTACTTAGCTATTAAAAATAGGAAATCATGAAATTTGCAGGCAAATGGATGCAACTAGAAAAGATCATCCTGAGTGAGGTTTCCCAGAACCAGAAACACACCTATGGTATATACTCACTTATGAGATTATATTAGCCATATAATATAGGATAACTACACTAAAATCCACAGACCTAAAGAAGCTAAGTAAGAAGGAGGAACCTAGGGAAAATTCGTAATTCTCATTAAGAAGTGCAAATAGAATAGACACTGGAAGCAGTTGAAGAGAGGGATCAAGATGGGAGCCTACCATAAATGTCCTCTGAAAGACTCTACGCAGCAGGGAATTGAAGCAGATACTGAGACTCACAGCCAAACTTCAGTCAGAGTGCAGGAAATTTTATGGAAAAGGGGGAGATAGAAGGACTTGAAGGGGAAAGGAGCTCCAAAAGGATACCAACAAAGCTAAAAAAAAAAAATGAGCCCAGAGGGCCCTGCAAAGACTAATGTACCAACAAAGGACCATGCAAGGAGAGAACTTAGGCTACCTTCTCAGATGTAGCCAGCCCCTAGGCAGCTCAGTCTCCATGTGGATTACCTAGTAAGGGGAGCAGGGGATGTCTCTGACATGAACTCTGTTGCCAACTCTTTGATCACCTCCCCATTTTGATTTGGCCTTTTCAGGCCACAGAAGAAGATGATGAGACTTGATAGGCTGGGGTTAGATGGTAGGGGAGGAGGGCTTTCCATTTCTGAGGACTAGGGAGGAGGACAGGGGGAATGAGGGAGGTAAGACTGAGGGGAGACAAGTGAGGGGGCTACAATCTGGATATATAATTGAATAAATTATATAAAATTAAAAAATAGGATTTATGCTGGTTTAGTCCTCCAAGGTCTACAACTTTATTAGCCCTACATAGCTGGCTAGGTTTCTAGTACCAGGTCTTATTTTCCTCTTGTTGAATAGACCTCAAGTCCAATTAGGAGTTATTGCTTACCACTCAGATCTGCATAGTACTACTGTATACTTAGGCTTATCATGCAGTGCTGGTTGTTGTTATGGTTAATAGTTATCAAAGTTGGTTAAGACTATTGATTGTTTCTGTTCTTTGGACAATTCCATGGTGGCTTCTGGTACCATGAAAACTAATTTTCAGAGAGGATGCTTTCAGGTCAGATGAAATCTGTATACTCTGAGTTCTGTGTTTAAATTGCATCGTGTCTTTAGCCATAGTCACTTAAATTTCACTTCTGGGTGATCACCATGTCTAACAGCAATAATCTATAATGTTTTGGAAGTTTCTTGAGAAGGGGATCTTCTCATGCCTGTAGTTGGAATTTTGTTTTAGATTCTTTGTAGGTTTTTTGGGGGGGGATGAGGGTGGGTATAGCATTATCAGCCAAGATGGGACATTTTCATTTGAAATATATCTATTTGTTGTATAAATTATATTTAATTTTAGGTAAATAGATAATGATTTCTTTTAACCTTTTCACACATCATTACTTTTATTTTATTCTCTTTCCTTTTTCTTTTGTATTTATATTCCTCTTTTTTCCATTTAAAGCATTTTTCAATTTTTCTATTCCCCTTTCAAATCACTTGTATCTACTGTTCCTCTCTTATTGCTCCTTTTCATACTTTGTTTTAAAGAACAAGCTGATTTAGTGAATGCTGTTTGCTAGGCATTATTATCTGTACTGAATTGTCATTTAACCATGTAGTCTTTAGAGAATGACAACCCTATTGAGTACATACTAGTCAATATTGTCTGTGTTCTACATTTGAGAAATCAAGGCTAAGAGTTTGAGAGGTTATATAACATTCTCAGTGTTACAAACTAGAGGACAGAACTCAATAACCAAGAGACTGCTGTATCCATTCTAAGTGGGCTGATGACGCTCCCTCCTCTATGTAGAGTATACATTTACGTGGAAAGGTGTGTGTGTGTGTGTGTGTGCGCGCGCACGCGCGCGCGCGTGTGTGTGGAGAATATGTTTTAGAAGGCATGCTTTTGCCTACATAACTCTCCAGACAGTTTCCTGGCCTTTTTATTCTTAGGGGCCATTTGTATTTTACTGTGAGAGTTCCATGTATTGCTTGCTATTTCTTATCTGCCTGCAGTCCTTAGAAAGCTGTTTCTCTTGGAAGATGGATGTGGACAGAGCTTTTGAGGTAAAGAAAGTATTCTATTTCCAAATGCCCCATTGCTGAGTGTTTTCAACAGACATATATACACTGTTATTTGAGAACTAGGACATACTCAAATCTTACTTGTAGGCTTTTATTTCTTGGCTTAGGTACAGATTTGACTTCCATTATTATTTGTATTTAAAAGCAGGCTTTCTTCTGCATTGGGATGCTCAAGAGAACATCATAGTTTTGTCATCTGAAAGCAGCCGTGTCTTTATGCATGTGAGGCTACCTAAATACATTTGCTTATTTTGTGTGTTTTTACCATATTTGATGTTATGTACTGGCATCACGTAGTAAGGCAGATCAGATATTTATCTGTGCTTACAGCAGAAGTTCTGCCTTTTTTTATTTAAAGCTTGAGAGTGTGGGTCCTGGGCATTATTCAAAGTTATATCAGATGCTTTGGCTACCACCACAGCTAGATTAAACAGTAGAAATCTGTGTTTTTAAAGTCCAAAATGGAAGTGTTGGCAGGCTAATGCAACCTCAGTCTTTCTTTCTTGGACTTGCATATGGCCATCTTCCGATCGTCTCTGTGTTTCACATGATCCTTCCTGCTATGGGTCTGTGTCTTCAAGTCTTCCATCCATGGTATGTTGACATATCCAGTCATATTGACTTAGAACCAACTTAATGCCCTCACTTACGCTAATTATGTCATTAAAGGTTATCTCTAAATATAGCCACCAGATCTTAAAGTTATGGCTCCCTCTACAAAGTTCTAAGGGACACTGCATGGCATGCTTTTGGCCTCTACATATGGATGTGCAAGTAGGTGAAGCCCCACCCACAAGAAGAACAGCTGCAACACTTCCTTGTCTGCTTTGGACTCAGAAGAGGCAGCCAGACCCCAGCTGTGTGTTTTAGCAGAAGCAGAGGTTTAGCTGCTGTCCAGGCCAAGCTACAGCAAGAGACAGCTTCTAATCTAGAAAGGGTCTCCTAAACTTTGTTGTACAATGTCTTCCTCTAGGCAAATAACTTGCACATTACACATCTGAGACCAGGGCCTGGGAAGTTTCTCCTTGTGCATTACAACAAGTCACATACTCACAAGCATTCAAACTTGTTAACATTATTGATAGGGCTTTCCTGCTTTTCACAGGAAATTGGTCCTTATATTTTAATGAAATAGAAACAAAGAATACTTCAGTAGATTCTTTTGTTAAGCATCCGTGTGCCCTAAGGGATTGTTTTGGTTTTTGGTTTGTTTGTGTTTTGCACATAATAAAACAAAATGAATTTAGATTTAGCAATTGGATTTTCTTTCACCTGGAAAGCTTTTGTGAACCAAAGATCCAAAAATCAACTGCCTTTTCCCTTTCTGTTTTTGTTTCCCACCTCAAGTACACATACGTTTCTTAATGGATTAAAAAGCTAGTGAAATCACTTAGTAAGAAAAAATAGTAATATAAAAGGTCTTTTTCCAAACATGCTTAGCAAATGCGTTCTTATTTTAATCTTTCATTTTGATTTATTGAGTATTCAAAGTGGGTCCCAGAGATCCATCCCAACAACTCCAGCTTGAGGAGATAAATATCCTTTCTGACTTTTAGCTGCATTTGGCAATTTATTCATGGCTAGTTTTTACTGCACCCCTAAGGAAATAGGATCGCTGTGTATTCTAAGGAAAAAAAACACCCCTTTCAAACCGTCCCTCCTTCTGTGGCCTCCAGAGCACGCCACTCGGGCACCTCAGTGCTTGGGAACAGAGGAGCTTTCTGTAGAGCTGGCGAGCTCATCCCCAGCAGCCGACTTGCTGTCTGTGTGGGGAATTCCTGCTCCAGGCCCAAACCCACAGGCCTCCTTGTGAAGGCCACAGCACACACAATCTTTCTTTTGCTTGGATAATAATCTTTGCCTTGAAGACCCACACAGAACAGGGAGAGAGGGGAAGGAGAGGAGGGAGAGGAAGAAAAGGGAAGAGGGAAAATGATTTCACTTACATCCCTGATTGCAAAAAGTTGTTCTTTGTGAAACAGACTTTTTTTTTTTTTTTAAATCTTTCTATTTGACCCCAGGAGCAGATTAAATAAAGTGAAACAAAATTGTGTGCCTGCCAGCCCATGACTTCATGAGTAAGAGCTGGTTATAAACACCATTCTTCTTCCCCAAATAGACAGCTGTGCACCATACTATAGACATATCCTGTCCCTAGAATCTTACTTTAGTGGGCTGGGGGGTTCTTTAGACACACTGACAAAGAAGGCCGGGTATAAGTACTTGGCACTTTATATTTAAGTCAGCCACCAAGGACACAGTGTAGTTTCCAGAGCTGGGAGTTTGTCAAGGGGGAAACTGGAGTCCTAGCTTTGGACAGGGCCACAGGTTTACATCTTCATACTCTCTGAGACTCAAAGGTGAGGTCTTTCTACACTCCAGGTGAATATTCTGGAAATCCTTACAGGTTATCTGTGTAACTGGCCAGGTACCCTGAGGAAAATAAACTGGAGTCTAGAGGCAACTTCTGCTTCATGGTGTGAGGTAACATAGGAAGGATGAGGGAATCAGTTGAACTGTTATGCCCAAGTCGATCAGACCCCCAAAACCACCAAGGAGCAGATTCCAATGCAAATCTAGTAGGGTATTTTTATTACAAGTTTGAGCTCAGGCCCACACTGTCACCAACACAGCAGTTCAGTGTAGAGCCTCAGCTCAGAGGGAGAAGTGTTTTTATTTAGGCTTACAGCAAGGTAAACTGGGAAATTCCTGCTAGACAGTTTTATGATTGATTGACATTTAGCAAATATTGGATGGCCAGAGGAAATTGTTTGCCTGGAGGGCCAAACCAAACTGTAATTGTTTTATTCATCCTATTGTAAAGAAAACCTTGGTAAATTCCAGATATTCACTGATTAGCCAGTGATGGTTAATTCACTGATTAGAGGTGATAGTTAAATATTACTGGGTTTTCTCGAGGCTATTCCTTGGGTAGGGGACTCCATTGTTTTCTTTCTAGAATTGGTGACCTATGGGCTAATTCCTGGGACTGGTGGTTATTTGGGTACAGGTGGGTCATACCTGGTTCTTTCATTCCTGCTTCTCATGGTCATGTGAAGGCCCAATCATGCATCTTCCAGATATGACCCTTCAGTGTCCTCCAGATTTATACTTCCATAACGGGATCTGAGTATTGCTCTCAAGATTTTCTTCATAAAAGCTACCAGGTGATTTAAAATGCGAAGCCCAAAGTTAAAAAATCATAATAAGTAGGGGTCTCATCAGGGTGGATATAAGGATAATAAGCCAAGAAGAACTATTATACTAGGATTTAAATCATTCTTTGGAATCCTCTCTCTTTCCGCATCTCTCTAGGCCTTTTCTTACTCTTGCTAAGGATTTCCCTAATCACTACTGAGTGGTTTACATAAAAGCAACATTCCTCTCTAAAGGATGCTCACAGTCCACCCTGTTGTAAAAACAACAGATCCAAGCCCCTTCTGTTTTGCAACACTACTTCTGCCAGGCAATCAACATTCTTTTTTGAATGGGTGGTTGAGTTCTTGCAGCATTGAATATCTTTATCAGTATCTGCCTTTAAACTGTTATAATTCTGACTTTTGTAGAGCCAATGCTGCAATACCAGTTCCTCCTCCAGCTAAGCTGGTCCCCAAGATAATAGCTAATGTTAGGGAGCTCCCTTTGACTTAGCATTTCAACCTGTTAAGTAGGATGAAGGATTTCTCTTCTTCTGTAACTTCTTCTGGCTGACATTAGGACAAAGTTATTGGGGACCCAGGAAGGCTGAAAGGCTAGTCAAAAGCTAGGCAATGGGGCACTTATCTAACTAGCAATACAGACGAAGAGACAAGGAGTCATCACATCAACTGGACTGGTTTACTTCAGCTTTCAGCAAGTCCAAATCTCAGCTTGCAGTCCATAGCTGATCCCTGAATGGAGTCTGTCAGCCAGGTTAAAATCTGCTGAGAGCCAAATTTAGAATACAGACAGAAGTTAAAATTTGTCTAGTAATTAGAGAAAGTGAGGAATCCCAAGACCAAGGGAAAAACTCATCTGGGGTCCATTTGACTCATGCCAGACCCAGGTCTTATGATTTTTTATTTCCTAAAACTCATATGAATTTTAGTTTACAAAAGGAAATATATTAGTATCACCATAGTATTGAGAAAAAGCAGGTAACAGATGTCTGCAAGACAGTAGGAGTAGGATCATGCCATTAAGACCTAGTAAAACCTAATATATATATAATATATATAAAACCTAATATATATATTACATATATATATTAGACAGAGATGTTTTTAACATATTGAGAAGCACCTTTAAGTTTATCTTCAGAAGACAAAGGAAAATTAATAATAAGCAGCCAGTGCTCCATCAGTTTATCAGAACTCTATTGATCAATGTCAAAACTCTGAACCTTTGAAATCTTATAACAACATAAGCACAACAATAGCAAGAGGGGTGAGAGAAATCTGAAATATCTCTCATTTCTAATATGCCTTAAATTATTTTTTATATTTTAACTTGCATTTGTATACCTTAAAACACCTTCTTGGGCCCATAAACATTTTATAACTTGCATTTATCAACCTTATAAAACCTTCCTAGAGCCTCAATTTTTAGATCATCATAACTTAAACTTTTATATCCTCAGAACGTAGGTAAACTTTACATTTTTTAATCGAGTTTTTCACCATAAGACACAGGCAGTTAACATGAAGCCTGTGAACAAGGCAAACCTGTTTGCCTTTTTAAATAAGAGATCTAGTACCTAGTAGTTCTAACTAGCTAATGAACTGACCAATGAACTAACAGTGGATCTAACAGTCAGCTCTTTAGCTGCAAATCTACCATTAGCTTAGCTTAGCCATCAATGTGATCAGAGACCTGAGAAGGATAAATTATAAGTTAAATGAATGTACCAATCTATGTACCAATTAAAATGTCAGAGATGATTCTTCAGTCCATCACCTAGGCAGTTGTCCCTGGCTTCTGTGGTTTCATGGCATCACTAGCAGAGGCAGTCTGGCCATCAGGCCCAAAAGATGAGAGACTGTTTTTGTGGAAAAGAAGAACATGAAATAATGGAATCACCTTGCCTTCAGCAACGTGAAACAATGACTCTCTAGTTTTCTCCAGTTTTGGCTGGGTCCTAGCAATGGGCCAGTACGGGCAGTCTTACCCAGTGCTTAGCATACCACAATCCAGAGTTGAAGTCATCTGTCATTGTATCCAAATCTTCTTGGAGGACTTAGAGAGTTACTGCCAGCATTTTGGGACTCTTTGTCATAATAAAGCTTATATACATTAGATGCCATATTCGTCAGATCTCTGACAAGCTTGAAGGCCAGCATATCTGAGTTAATCTTTGTCTGTCTTTAGTTATGTACTCTAAACTGCATCCTGTAAAACACAGTGCTATAATCTCTAATTCTGGCATATTTCTTAGATAAGTGGTTTAGGACCATATCTATTTCAACTAGATCTGCATAGGCAAACTTTGTAGTTACTCACTGTAGGCTTAACCTTGAAAACATAAACAAGAGACTAGGTAAAGCTCAATCTTGTAACCATCTGCAGTTATTAGCATAACTTTAAATGTATTTCTGAACTAAAGCCAAAGCAAAACATTTAATCATACAGTTCATAGAGGGGCTGGCAAATCTTGCTGATCCTACCATATTGCATTATTAAGACTGAACAGCAAAAAGCTTACAGGACAGAAGATGCACTTAGCACTGAACATAGCTGGTAGCCCTCAACAAAGATGGTGGTTAAACCAAGGCTTCATCTTCTTTATCCTTGAACACAAGGTTGGCAGCCATGTGTTGTTACAGGCTGTGGTGGGCAATTTAAAACATAGCCATTAGGTGTGATAGTGGTGTTGCCACCTCCCATGATATAGCACTGTGGAACATTTAATTTCTCATAACGAAGTTCTAACATTTTAATCAAATAAGTTTTAGAACCAACTAATAGAATAGTATAGAATAATTTTAAACTGTACTTGAACTATTTTGGCCATATCAAACCTATCGGCCAGAGATAAACAGCATCAACCCAGTTACTCAAGAACTGGTAGCCAGGCAAACATGTCACATATGAATAGACCATCACAAACCAGAGTTGAACCACACAGCATGCCTCAAAAAACACAACCCTGAATTATATATATATATATATTCCATAAAGACATTGTTATAAAATACCTGACAAACTTTAAAATGTTTCATAGCCCTAAACACTTTTAAGTAAAAACCAAATTTTATCAGTATAAACAATTCAGTCTCTAAAAATCAATACTAATTAAAAATGAGACTTAGTCTAAAAGGAGATAGGATGATAAACAGAATTCATTGCGAATAAGAGGTCTTGTAATTTTTTTACCCTACGCCATACCACTTGGTGGTTTCAAAATGGTGGAGTCACATCATGTGACAGACCATATGGTTGCTATTTAAAAACATCTGTGTTTCTATAGCTGTTACAAACACATATGCACACATATATATGTTCTAAACAAGAATTTGAATTTAAACTTTAAACATATCCAATAACTGTTAATCTATAACCAAGACATACAAAGCACATTAACCATTTAAGATCAGTCAGAAATAAACATGTAATGGCTATAACTGTTAATCTATAACCAAGACATACAAAGCACATTAACCATTTAAGATCAGTCAGAAATAAACATGTAATGGCTATACATTTAAAACAGACAGACAAAACTTTTCTTATTCCATACAGTTGTAATTTCAAGTGCTTTGTTATCTGTTGAATCTACGAAGGAGTTTGGCAGTGTTTCCTGGGGTACCACATGATGCAGCTACCCCCTGGTGTGCCTCCTCACCTCTGCCCTCTCATGCTCACCCTAGAAGAGTAGTGGGCACCCCTACAGTGGATGTTTGCCATTGCTGTTTCCCCTCCCAGAAGGCAGGCTTGCACAAGTGGAGCTCTTTTAAGCAGTGAAACTTCCTCCTGCCCTGAGATTTCAACTAGCATGGCACCATGGGTGATGCTGAAACCACCCCTCCCCCAACCATATTCCCCAACTGGGCCTTCCCAGCCATTCAGGTCAAAATGAGCCCATCAGCCTGGGCGAGGTAGCTCTGCCTGCCCTATTTTTGGCTGTTTTCCACCTGTCTCGCCCTACGGCATGCTCCCACCAGAGACCAGAGGTATCACAGCTTGTAGTGCTGGGAGCCTGGGGCAGGCAAATATACGACGATGCACAGCTATTTGGTCACCAACCTACTGGGACCATCACAAGCAAACAAAAACACACCAAAAAAAAAAAAAAAAAAAAAAAACCAAAACGGGCGGAGCCAAGATGGTGACTAGCACACACAGTTTCTGAGCGGTGGGATACCTGATCTTCTGAGTTGGAGAATGGAAGGACCCCCCAACCCAGGAAAACCACAGCGAGGCTTTCTGAACACCAGGGAACATCGCAGGAGGTGAAAACTTTGGCCTCCGGTCACCCGGAGACTTGCTTGGGGAAGGAGAGAAACGATCCTTTGTTCTTGCGGCACTCCCTTCCCCCAGACCTCCTTCCACAGCGGCACAGCGGACTCATCTTTCTCAGCGCAGACCTAACTGCCTGGGGTATACAGCAGCTGAGAGGAGCCCTAAGCACTTTAGCGGCAGACAAAAGCCAGCAGTACGTGCCCCGGAGTCCCAGATTCGCGCAGCGGCTGCAACATCCTCCCAGGGCGCGAATCTGCTAGACACCATACTAGCTCCGCAGGATCGCCATCACTGAAGGTACGGCCCGCCCAATCCCACAGTGACAGAGAATACGCTATATACTCACCAAAACCAGGCAGAAACATCATACAAACTGGACACACCAGGCGCTGGGCCTCCCAAGCTTGGCGAGCACAACGAAGAGATCCCAGGACTTCCCAGAAAGCATTGGGACTAGCAACCCAGTCTCCAGTTACAGCGGGACGTGGCAGCGGAGCAGCACTGAACTGGCGGGGCACCACAGCCCTCCAGTTTAAGAGAACCAGGGCCAAACCAGAGAACAGAGAGCCTGGTTACCCCATTCCTGCTGAAGTGACCACCCTGGAATCTCCAGCTGCAGCAAGACCTCAGAACCTGGCAGTGACAGCAGCACAGAACTGGCGGAACACATCAAAGAAGCAGGGCCAAACCAGAGAGCAGAGAGCCCCGGATAACAAGATCTCTGCCAAGAGACCTGCCTGTAACTGAGTGCACCCTTGAGAATCTGGAGTTCCCCAGATCCTGGGTCCTTCTAAATCAGAAGCCAGGCATCGAACCCCCCTCCCACCCACATACCCACTTTGGGAAACAGAGGGGCACTAGGGACATTGAAGTTCCTGCCCTGTGGGCCTGATTGAGGAGTTAAGAGAGTTAATGCCAGAAATTGTGCTGCGATCATCATTAGCACCTACGCCATATACAGTACAGAGCCCCTCCCACACACTCAAGGGTTCAACATTAGCCATCACTCTGTCCCTCGAGAAACTCATCCACGCACACTTACACACACAGACACACACACACGCGTGCGCACACACGCTTGCATTTGCCCCGTTTGCGCCTGCGTACTTTCCTCCCACAGGTACAGCTAGTCCTCAGCACACGCTGAGAGTGCTCAGCTTCCTGAAGAACTCTCCAGACACCAGAGAGAGACAGCACCAGTCTGATCTGCAGAATCCAAAAACAAACAGGGAAGGTTTCAGATAAGCCAATGGACAGAGGTAGGCGAAAGAACACTTCCAACATAAATCAGGACATCATGATTTCACCAGCAAACCCCAAAATCGATGGATACACCAATTCAGCAGAAGCACAGGAAAATGATTTTAAAGCCATGCTTGCCCAATTATTTGAGGCTCAGAAGGAGGAAATGAACAAGTCTTTCAAAGAGATGGCCAGTCAATTGGAGGCAAAGAAAGAAGAAATAGACAATATCCTTAAAGAAACACAGGCAAACATAGCCAAACAAATAGATACACAAGTAGAGGAAAAATTAGCAGCATATAAGAAGGAAATGAAAAAAGAAATAGAGGCCATCGTAGAGAGACAGGAATCCAAATTCAAACACATGAAAGAAATGGTGCAAGGCATGAAAACAGAATTAGAATCAATAAAGAAAACACAAAATGAGAAAACCCTTGAGCTGGAGAACTTGGAGAAAAGATCAGGAACCACAAAAGTAAGCATCACCAACAGAATACAAGAGATGGAAGAGAGAATCTCTGGAGCTGAAGACACACTTGCAGAAATGGATACTTCTCTCAAAGAAAAAGTAAAATCAGAAAAGTTCCAATCACAAAATATCCAAGAAATCAAGGATGCCATGAAAAGACAAAATCTAAGAATAATAGGAATTCACGAAAAAGAAGACTCCAGACTCCAAGGTCCAGAAAATATTTTCAAGAAAATCATAGAAGAAAATTTTCCCAACTTAAAGAAAGAGATGTCCATAAATATACAAGAGGCCTACAGAACTCCAAATAGACTAGACCAGAAAAGAAACACATCACGTCACATCATAGTCAAAACACTAAATCTACAGAACAAAGAAAAGATATTAAAAGCAGCAAGGGAAAAAGGCCAAGTAACATATGAAGGTAGACCTATCAGAATCACACCGGACTTCTCATCAGAAACTATGAAAGCCAGAAGGGCCTGGGCAAGTATCATGGAGACTCTAAGAGATCACAAATGTCAACCCAGACTACTATACCCTACAAAGCTTTCAATCAACATAGATGGAGAAAACAAAATATTCCATGACAAAACTAAATTTACACAATATCTACACAGCAAACCATCCCTACAGAAGATACTAGAAGGAAAACTCCAATCCAATGAAAACAAATTCACCCAAGAAAACAGGGCATACAGATAATGTCCCAACAAAAATGAAAAGAAAACAAGCAATGAAACAGGGTTAGATCACCGACTCCATTACAAAAGGAACTAACATGCATTGGTCACTATTATCTATCAATATCAATGGACTCAACTCACCAATAAAAAGACACAGGCTAACAGAATGGTTAAGGAAACAGGATCCAACATTCTGTTGCATCCAAGAAACACACCTATGCAACAAAGACAAACACTACCTCAGAGTAAAGGGCTGGAAAACTGTTTTTCAAGCAAATGGTTCCAGAAAACAAGCTGGAGTAGCCATCCTAATATCTAATAAAATAGACTTTCAACCCAAGTTAATCAAAAAAGATAAGGAGGGCCACTATATTCTCATCAAAGGAAAAATCCACCAAGAGGACATCACAATCTTGAATATCTATGCCCCAAATACAAGAGCACCAACATTCGTAAATGAAACATTATTAAAGCTTAAATCATACATTGATCCTAATACCTTAATAGTGGGAGACTTCAACACTCCACTCTCACCAAGGGACAGATCAACTAGACAGACACCAAATAGGGAAATAAAAGCACTCACAGAATCCCTAAATCAAATGGACCTAATAGACGTCTACAGATCATTTCACCCAAACTCAAAAGAGTACACCTTCTTTTCAGCACCACATGGAACCTTTTCCAAAATAGACCATATAGTGGGCCACAAAGCAAGCCTCAACAGATACAAAAGGATTGAAATAATCCCTTGTATATTATCTGACCACCATGGACTAAAGCTCGACCTCAACAACAACAGAAACAACAAAAAGCCGACACACACATGGAAACTGAACAACTTACTACTCAATGACAGCTGGGTTAAGGAAGAAATAAAGAAAGAAATTAAAGACTTCCTAGAATTCAATGAAAAGGAAGGCACAACATACACAAATTTATGGGACACATTGAAAGCAGTGCTCAGAGGAAAATTTATAGCACTAAGTGCCTGCAAGAAGAAATTCGTAACATCACATACAAACAACTTAATGGCCCAACTGAAAACCCTAGAAAAAAAAAGAAGCAGATACACCCAAGAGGAGCAGACAGCTGGAAATAATCAAACTAAGGGCTGAAATCAATCAACTAGAAACAAATAAAACTATCCAAAGAATCAATAAAACAAAAAGCTGGTTGTTTGAGAAAATCAACAAGATAGACAAACCCTTAGCCAAACTAACTAAAAAGCAAAGAGAAACTATCCAGATCAGCAAAATCAGAAATGAAAATGGGGACATAACCACAGACATTGAGGAAATCCAAACAATTATTAGGTCATACTACAAAAGCCTATATGCCACAAAATTTGAGAATCTAAATGAAATGGATAATTTTCTTGAAAGATTCCATCTACCAAAACTAAGTCAAGATCAGGTAGAAAGACTGAATAGCCCTATATCTCCCAAGGAAATCGAAGCAGTCATTAACAGTCTCCCCTCCAAAAAAAGCCCTGGACCAGATGGCTTCAGCGCAGAATTCTACAAGACCTTCAAAGAAGTGCTAACTCCAATTCTCCTCAAGCTATTCCACAAAATAGAAACAGAAGGAACACTACCAAACTCATTCTATGAAGCCACAGTCACCTTAATACCTAAACCACACAAAGACCCAACAAAAAAAGAGAACTTCAGGCCTATCTCTCTTATGAACATTGACGCAAAAATACTCAATAAAATACTTGCAAACCGAATCCAAGAACACATCAAAGATATCATCCACCATGACCAAGTAGGCTTCATCCCAGACATGCAAGGGTGGTTCAACATACAGAAATCCATCAATGTAATCCACTACATAAACAAACTGAAGGAGAAAAACCACATGATCATCTCCTTAGATGCCGAAAAAGCATTTGACAAAGTCCAACACCCATTCATGCTTAAAGTCTTGGAGAGATCAGGGATATAAGGCACATACCTAAACATAGTAAAGGCAATATATAGCAAGCCTATAGCTAACATCAAACTCAATGGAGAGAAACTTAAATCAATCCCACTGAAATCAGGGACAAGACAAGGCTGTCCATTGTCCCCATATCTCTTCAACATAGTAATTGAAGTCCTAGCCAGAGCAATAAGACAACTAAAGGAGATCAAGGGGGTACAAATCGGAAAGGAAGAGGTCAAAGTGTCACTATTTGCAGATGATATGATAGTATACATGAGCGACCCCAAAAATTCAACCAGAGAACTCCTTCAGCTGATAAACACCTTCAGCAAAGTGGCAGGATACAAAATCAACTCAAAAAAAATCAGAAGCCCTCCTATATACCAAAGACAAAAAGGCTGAGAAAGAAAACACCCTTCACAATAGCCACTAATAACATAAAGTACCTTGGTGTGACTCTATTTTATTTCTTTCTTCAGAGACTTGAAGTTTTTCTCAAACAGGTCTTTCACTTGCTTGGTTAAAGTACCTTGGTGTGACTCTAACCAAGCAAGTGAAAGACCTGTTTGAGAAAAACTTCAAGTCTCTGAAGAAAGAAATCGAAGAAGATATCAGAAGATGGAAAGATCTCCAGTGCTCATGGATTGGTAGGATTAACATTGTGAAAATGGCCATACTGCCAAAAGCAATCTACAGATTCAATGCATTTCCCATCAAAATAACAACTCAATTCTTTACAGACCTTGTAAAAAAAGATTCTCAGCTTCATATGGAGAAACAAAAAACCCAGGATCTCCAAAATGATCCTGTACAATAACAGATCATCTAGAGGTATCTCCATTCCTGATCTCAAGCTGTACTACAGGGCAACAGTAATAAAAACTACATGGTATTAGCATAGAAACAGAAAGGAGGATCAATGGAACCGCATAGAAGACCCAGAAATAAATCCACACACCTATGAATACTCGATATTCGACAAAGAAGCCAATTCCATTCAATGGAAAAAAGACAGCATCGTCAACAAATGGTGCTGGACCAACTGGATGTCTACATGCAGAAAAATGAAAATAGATCCATATTTATCACCCTGCACAAAACTAAAGTCAAAGTGGATCAAGGACCTCAACATAAAACCAGATACCCTAAATCAATTGGAAAAAAAAGTGGGGAACAGCCTAGAACTCATTGGCACAGGAGACAACTTCCTGAACAGAACACCAACAGCACAGGCTCTAAGAGCAACAATCAATAAATGGGACCTCATGAAACTGAAAAGTTTCTGTAAAGCAAAGGATACCGTCATCAAAACAAAACGACTGCCTACAGATTGGGAAAGAATCTTCACTAACCCTTTATCTGACAGAGGATTAATATCCAGTATATACAAAGAACTAAAGAAGCTGAAAAGCAGCAATCCAAGTAATCCAATTAAAAAATGGGGAACAGAGCTAAACAGAATTCTCGACAGAGGAATATCGAATGGCAGAAAAACACTTAAAGAAATGCTCATCCTCATTAGCCATCAGGGAAATGCAAATCAAAACGACCCTGAGATATCACCTTACACCCATCAGAATGGCCAAGATGAAAAACTCAAGCGATAACACATGCTGGAGAGGTTGTGGAGAAAGGGGAACCCTCCTCCACTGCTGGTGGGAATGTAAACTGGTACAACCACTCTGGAAAGCTATCTGGCGCTTTCTAAGACAAATAGGAATAGTGCTTCCTCCAGACCCAGCTATACCACTGCTAGGTATATACCCAAAGTTTGTTCAAGTACACAAAAAGGACACTTGCTCAACCATGTTTATAGCAGCTCTATTTGTAATAGCCAGAACCTGGAAACAACCCAGATGTCCATCAACGGTGGAATGGGTACAGAAATTGTGGTATTTCTACACTATGGAATATTACTTAGCAATCAAAAAGGAGGAAATCATGAAATTTGCAGTCAAATGGTGGGATCTAGAAAAGATCATTCTGAGTGAAATATCCCAGAAGGAGAAAGACAAACATGGGATATACTCACTTATATAGACCTATAAGATATGATAAACATAATGAAATCTATACACCTAAAAAAGATAATCAATTGAGCGGACATGGGGTAAGATGATCAATCCTCGTTTAGAAAGACAGATGGGATGTGCATTGAACGTATGACAGGAGTCTACTGAGCGCATCTGAAAGACTCTAACTAGCAGTGTTTTCAAAGCAAAGACTCATGACCAAACCTTTGGCAGAGTACAGGGAATCATAAGAAAGAAGGGGAGTTAGTCTGTTGGGGAAAGGATAGGAGCTCCACAAGGACCAAATATATCTGGGCACAGGGTCTTTTCTGAGACTGACATTCAACCAAGGACCATGTATGGATATAACCTAGAACCTCCACTCAGATGTAGCCTGTGGTAGCTCAGTAACCAATTGGTTTCCCAAAGTGAGGGGAACAGGGACTATTTCTAACAGGAACTCAATGACTGGCTCTTTGGTCTCCCCACCCCCGAAGGGAGGAGCAGTCCTGTTAGGCCACAGAGGAGGGCTTTGCAGCCAGTCCTGAAGATACCTGATAAAACAGGATCAGATGAATGGGGAGGAGGTCCCCCCTATCAGTGGACTTGGGAAGGGTCAGGGTGGAGATGAGGGAGGGAGGGAGGGACTGGGAGGGAATGAGGGATCGGGACACGGCTGGGATTCAGAGTTAATAAAATGTAACTGATAAAAAAAATAAAAAATAAAAACAAAACAAAACAAAAAAACAACCAACCAACCAAACAAACAAAAACAAGAAAAGAATGTACCGGTACAGCACTTGCAAAGAGAAAGGAAGAAGAAGAAGAAAAAGAAGAAGAAGAGGAGGAGGAGGAGGAGGAAGAGAGAAGAAGAAGAAGAAGAAGAAGAAGAAGAAGAAAGAGGAAAGAAGAAGAAGAAGAAGAAGAAAGAGGAAAGAAGAAGAAGAAGAAAGAGGAAAGAAGAAGAAGAAGAAGAAGAAGAAGAAGAAGAAGAAGAAGAAGAAGAAGAAGAAGAGGAAAGAGGAAAGAAGAAGAAGAAGAAGAAGAAGAAGAAGAAGAAGAAGAGGAAAGAGGAAAGAAGAAGAAGAAGAAGAAGAAGAAGAAGAAGAAGAAGAAGAAGAAGAAGAAGAAGAAGAAGAAGAAGAGGAAAGAGGAAAGAAGAAGAAGAAGAAGAAGAGGAAAGAGGAAAGAAGAAGAAGAAAGAAGAAGAAGAAGAAGAAGAAGAAGAAAGAGGAAAGAAGAAGAAGAAGAAGAAGAAGAAGAAGAAGAAGAAGAAGAAGAAGAAGAAGAAGAAGAAGAAAGAGGAAAGAAGAAGAAGAAGAAAGAGGAAAGAAGAAGAAGAAGAAGAAGAAGAAGAAGAAGAAGAAGAAGAAGAAGAAGAAGAAGAAGAAGAAGAAGAAGAAGAAGAAGAAGAAGAAGAAAACTCAGAACAGCAGCTCCATCAGACCAGAGACCAGAGCAGTGGCCAAGCTCTCCCAGACCAGAGACCACAGCATAGCTCAAACAGAATAAAAAACAAAACAAAAACAGGCAGCAACAAACAAGACAGTTAGCCAGAAAGACACACACAGAGCCAGATCCTGAAGTTCACATGGCAGAAAAACATACACGGAGCCAGACAATAGATCCTGCTACTCCTGCAGTGGGAAAGCCGAAAGTAGGACAGTGGCAAAGCCTTTTTGCAGGAGCTATCTGCCTTGTTCTTATACGGAGACCAGAGATAACAGACGCTGGCTGGTTGCTCTGTCACTCTTTGCAGAAATTCAGGGACACTTCCATTCCCTCTGAAGGGGTCTGGAAAGTCTTCCAGGCCCTCTTAGGCCCCTGGTTGTCCAACTTGTCTACCCTAACCGTTCCTGACAACCACACAGTTTAGAGATTTTGCCTCGAGACTGGAATCAGAAACACTGAGACAGCCACAGACAGACAGACACAGACAAGACATTTACCAGCCAGTCCTTGACCCTTCAGTTAGGGAGTCCTTGGGTCGGGGGGAGTCTTGGGGATCCCACATTGGCCCCAAGATGTTATGCCCAAGTCTCGAGGACCCAAAAGACTGCCAAGGAGCCAATTCCAATGCAAACCCACTAAGGTCTTTTTATTACAAGCTCAGGCTCCGGCCCATACCCTTACCAACACAGCAGTTGAGTTTAGAGCCTCAGCTCAGGGTGAGAAGGGTTTTTATTTAGGTTTACAACAAAGTAAATTGGGAAATTCCTGCTAGGCAGTTTTATGATTGATTGACATTTAGCAAATAACAGGTGCCCAGAGGAAATTGTTTGCCCGAAGGGCCAAACCAAACCGTAATTGTTTTATTCATTCTATTGTAAAGAACACCTGGGTAAATTCCAGATATTCACTGATTAGCCAGTGCTAGGGTGATGATAGTTAAATATTATTGAGTTTTCTCCAGGCTATTCCTTGGGTAGGGAACCCATTGTTTTCTTTCTGGAATTGGTGACCTATGGCCTAGTTCCTGGGAATGGTGGCTTTTGGGATAGGGGTGGGTCATACCTGGTTCTTTCAGTGTCCTCTAGGCCATTGGTGCATCCAAGGGATATTTTGAACATTAGAAGTCTCCCAGTCCTGTCCTAGAAAAGTCTGGTACATAAGGGTTCTGGGGAAGGGTCCTGACAATGTGTTCCTTAAAAGCTCCAGAACTGGTTATGACTTCTGAAATTGGAATCCATTTATTTTGACAATGTCCTTTGTGGCTCTGAGGAGCAGCAGATAAGAAAGGGTAATTCTGGAAAAGGAATCCTGTTTAGTTCAGAACATCACTATAGTACCTTTCCTTGGGTGGGATGAACTAATGGTGTATCAGTGTCACCAGTCACTATAAATCAAGTAGCCACAGAGTTGATCATTTTTAAGTGGGTTCTTTGTTTGGCTGAAAAGGGGCCAGGAGCGAAGTACATGAGAAGAGGTCTCTGCAATGCAAACTTACACTTTCTACTATGGAGGTGTTGGTGATATTTATACTTACCCAGTACATAGTCCCTTGAGGGACCATTCCTGCTGGTGCCATGGGTCTTCAATATTTTATATTTAAAACTTGCTCTTGTAACATCTTGGGAATATAAGCTTCTTGGTCTACTGAGTACTTCTCCCAATCTGGTCATGTGCAACTATGCTAGGGTGGAGATTTGTATTAATAAAACGAATTTTCTTCTTTGAATAATTGCAAAAATTCTTCATTGATAACATAGTGAAGAAAATTGTTAGAGTATTATAAAAGAAAGAAATAAAAGAAAGGGGCACATACTAGATACATTGTCTTGAGCTTCATGACTTCATTGACTGACTGTATACACTGAATTTTAATTCATTTATTCTATTTATTTTCTATATAATTTATGTATCTTTTAGGGTATGTGAACTGAACTATTAGAAAGATACTCTAGCTATTTAAAATAGCTTGGTTCAATTAAGTCATTTGTTTACTCTGTCTCTGTTTATGATTGAGAGAATGTTGAGCCTCTACATTTTGGAACCACCATGAGGAAAAACAACGGATAAAAATTGACAAAAACAACAATCTAAAATAATAATAAAGTAAAATAAAAAGGAAACCCAGAAATGAATTTCTGTGCCTGGGCAGGATTACGTGGCCTGGTAGCAGTGAGCAAGTCATGAGACTAATTGTATTATCTCTATTATACATGCTATGGTGTAAATGAGGATGAAACACGAGAATGGCTCTTCTGTACTCTGTAAATAAGATGTTGTTTGGAGAGTACACATCATGTATAAGGAAATCCTTCCAGGAAGAGCCAGGCCCACAGATCAGCTTGAAGCCTCAGGATAAAGGAAACTGTGGCAAGTTCATGGGTACTTGGGTATGAATATTCATGCTCCCAATATGTTAAAGACACTCCTCAAGGTCGTAGAATTTCTTTTTTTTAAGTTGATATTTTAAATTTATTATTGTATTTAAAAAAAATTATTCACTTTATATCTCCATTGTAACCCACTCTGTAGTTTCCTCCTGGTCTCACCCTCACTACCCCCTCCCTCCCTCTGCTAGACCCAAGAAAGGGTGAGCCATCCTTCCCTACCATGTGACTCTAGTCTATCAAGTCTGATCAGGATTGCCTGGATCCATTTTCTCTGTGGGCTGGAAAGACCACCTTGACAGGGGGAGGTAATCATAGAGGAAGTTACAGAGTCCATGTCAGGGATGACCCCTGCTCCCATTATACCCCTTCATGATAAAAGTTTTGGAGAGATCAGGGATACAAGGCCCATAGCTAAATATAGTAAAGGGTATATATCATAAGCCAATTGGCATCATCAAGCTAAATGGAAAGAAACCTTGAATCAATCTTACTAAAATCAGAGACAAGACAACTGTACTCTTTCCATCTCTTCAGTATAGTACTATAAGTTCTAGCAAGAGCAATAAATAATTAAAGATCAAAGGGCTACAAATTGGACAGGAAAAAGTTAAAGTATTGCTATTCACAGATGATAGGTTAGTATGCATAATTGATACCAAAAATTCTACCAGAGAACTACTGCAGCTGTTAAACTTCTTCAGCTAAGTGGCTGGATACAAGATTAATTTTCATAAATCAGTATCCCTCCTCGATACAAATGACAAATAGGCTAAGAAAGAAATCAGGGAAACTGCATCCTTCACAACAGCCACAAATAATATAAAGTATCTTGGTGTAAATCTAACCTAGCCAGTGAAAGACCTGTATGACAAAAACTTCAAGTCTCTGAAGAAAGAAATTGAAGAAGATACCAGAAGATATAAAGATATCCCATACTCATGGATCAGTAGGATTAAGATAGTGAAAATGGACATATTACCTAAGGCAATCTACAGATTCAATACAATCCCTGTCAAAACATCAACACGATTTTTTTACAGATCTTTAGAGATCTGGAAAAAAAAAAAACCTTCATGTGGAAAAAAAAAAACAACAACCCAGAATAGCTAAAACAACCCTATACAATAATAGAACTTCTGGAAACATCAACATATCTGATCTCAAGGTATACTGCAGAGCAATAGTAATAAAAATTGCATAGTACTACTTTAGAAATAGTCAGGTTGATCAATGGAATCAAATTAAAGATCCAGAAGCAAACCCACACTCCTATGCACACCTGATTTTTGACAAAGGAGACAAAACCAGACAATGAAAAAAAGACAGCATCTTCAACAAATGGTGCTGGTCTAACTGGATGTCTACATGTAGAAAAATGCAAATAGATCCATATTTATAACTCTGCACTAAACTCAAGTCCAAGTGGATCAAAGACCTCCAGATAAAACTAGATACTAAATCTGCTAGAGGAAAAAGTGAGTAAGAGGCTTGAATTCATAGGCACATGAGACAACTTCCTGAACAGTACACCAATATCTCAGAATCTAAGATCTACAATTAATAAATGGGACCTTTTGAAATTGAAAACTTCTATAAAACAAAGGACAGTATCAATGGAAAAAAAAAAAGGCAGTCTACAGATTGGGAAAAGATCTTCAGTAATCCTACATCTAACAAAGGGCTAATATCCTGAATATATAAAGAACTCAAGAAATTAAGCACCAACAGATCAAATAATCCAATTAAAAAATGTCACACAGATCTAACAGAATTCTCAACAGAGAAATATTGAATGCTGGAGAAACACGCAAAGAAATGCTCAATGTCCTTAATTACTAGGAAAATGCAAATCAAACTGACTGTGAGATTCCACCTTAAACCTCTCAGAATGACTAAGATCAAAAACTCTAGTGACAACACATGCTGGAAAGGATGTGGAGAAAGGGGAACACTCCTCCATTGCTGGCTGGAGTGCAAAATTGTACAGCCTCTCTGGAAATCAATCTGGGGCTTTCTTAGAAAACTAAGAATAACCATACCTCAAGAACCAGCTATACCACTCCTGAGCACCCAAATGATGCTCCAATATCCGATGAATTTGCCCAATCGTTTTCATAGCAGCTTTATTCATAATAGCCAGAAACCAGCAACAATAGATAAAGAAACTGTGGTACATTTACACAATGGAATACAACTCAGCCATTAAAAACAGAAAAACCATAAAATTTGCAGGCAATTAGATGGTACTAGAAAAAAAAAATCATCCTAAGTGACATAACACAGACCCAGAAAGGGACAAATAGTATGTACTCACTTATAAGTGGATTTTAATCATATACTACAGGAAAGACATACTACAATGCCCATACTCCAATACGATAAGCCCAATGGGTATCTTATGCTTCATTTGTGCCCACTAGTTAGGGAAGTGGTTCATATCTCTGTGGAACTATATTGCCTGCTTTTTTGATCACTTCCCTCTGATTGGACTTCCCTACCAGGCCACAGGGGAGAAAGAGGAACTCATGTTCCCATATGAATACATGATCTGGGGTGTCTGAGTAAGGGGCTCCCCTATTCTGAGGGCTGTGGGAAAGAGAGTGGGACTGTGAAAAGAGAGGGAGGTGCCTATGACAGAGATGTAATTCGAATTAATTAATAAAAATAAAAAAGAATTGGAGAGAGATATGAGGTCTCCATATACAGGAAGCAGTTTCAGAAGACGATGACAAGAATGCTCTTGGCCCTATTTTTTCTAAATCCTCAGAGGACATTTAGGATTGTTTTCTCTCTTCAGGAATTTTAGATAGTGGCAGACTGAAAATTCCAACTTAGTTTTTGTTTGTTTGTTTTTAATTTCTTCCTTCTATTTTGGTGATTAAGGAAGAGTGTGGAAATGCCAGCACTAGTTTTAATCAGAGCACAAGCAGAAACCAGGAGAGCTTATGTTTCTCATTTTTATATTTTTTTAAGTTCACTGAATTCCCAAACTTTTACTGTATGTTTTCTATCAAATCTCCAGTCTGTGAATTTATAGCTCTGCCCTGCTGCTGCTGCTGCTGCTGCTGCTGCTGCTGCTGCTGCTGCTGCTGCTGCTGCTGCTGGCTCCTTTTCCTGTTTTCTTTTCTGCTTACCATTGTGACTCCAAGTACCATGGTTCTTAAACTCA
This sequence comes from Meriones unguiculatus, assembly GCF_030254825.1. Lineage (NCBI taxonomy): Eukaryota > Metazoa > Chordata > Mammalia > Rodentia > Muridae > Meriones > Meriones unguiculatus. The sequence continues at coordinate 36,511,745 of NC_083357.1, read as the reverse complement.
GTTAAACTGAAAGTGAGATTTGTTTTGTTTACAGCCAGGTCTCCATACCTAGATTGGTGGTTTTACAAAGAACACACCCAGTTTCTTTCCAAACACACACTTATTTCTTTACGATTTATTCAATCACACTCACTCAGCTGTATGCTCACCCTGCATAGGATATAAGGACACTGTTCTGGACCATTGCCCTTTTGCACACAGGGTTGACTGTCATTCTCATTATCATCACATTGCAAGGTGTACTGACTGTCTACAAGCAACCTGAGAATTTATTTATGCTGGAAAAGCATAGTGTAAATATTCAACAAATTTTCATTGAGAAAATAAGGGAGAAGGGAAAGGAAAATAAAAGGGAGAAGGGAGGAAGAAAAGAAGAGAAATTCCTTTCCTTTTTTAGTATGTGATTTAGACTTGAGGGCATACAATAGGAAATATTTACAGATTTACTGTGGCTCTCGGAATTCTCAGAGCATGTACCTGGTACCTGGCCTCCCCCACTCTTTTTTTGCCATCGTTCCTGCACTTCAGGGTCCTATCTTTGCTCTAAGCAAGTTGTTTGCTTTCTGGGCTGTGGAGAAGCAGGGCATAGGGGCTGGGAGGGGTCAGAGGATGAGGCACAGTTAAAAAATGTCTCTGAGTCACCCTGTGGCAGATGAAGCTGGAGTGTGCCTGGCATGTCTCCTTGATTCCTGTCCAAGGCAAAGGTGGACAGCTGCCTGACAGACAGGCCTAGTCCCAACAGGTTACAGTGGATAGCATCATTCTGAACACCAGGCAATTCCATTTATGAGTTACTTTTCAGCTAGAATGAGTCATATTCCACTTTCTTCTTAGCCCTTACTGACTTGATGACTTAGAAGGCAAGTGGGTGGGGACAAGTGTTTCTCTGACGACGCAGGGTCTGATAATATATAGCTGTCTACTACCACATGACTTCTGCAGGACCTGGTGTGAGTAGTCACAGATCCCTTATGAACCAGAGACAAAAACCTTACTTGGAGAATGGTGCTTGAATGAGTCCATTATTTTTTTGTTTGTTTGTTTGTTTTTAATGTGAGAAGCCATTTTTCTTTTCCATGTGTGTTTTGCTCCTGACTTTACAAAGTCAAAAGCTTGTATCCTCACTACCTCAGAGAAGACAGAGAAGCCACATTTGAGTACTGCTGTGTCCTCTGGGCTTTTGGTGAACATTTTTTGCTCTTTCATCAGAAAACAAATATATATCTAAGTCATTGACCACAGGCATTTTAAAAAGCACTTTCCATTTTCTCATGGCTTTAGAAACTAGATACTTAGCAGGAATTTAGCTTTGGCTTGCCATTTGCAACAATCTTTTCACTTTTATAGAACACTTGTAGACATTATTTAAAGATAAAATGAACGATTTTACACTTTGCAACTGAAGAGGTATGACTCCAAAAGCCACAGCAAAGACCACTGAGGATGAGTAGGATGTGACATTCCTACAATAGGTGCTGTGAATATGAATGTCTTCACATTACCTTCAACTTGGAGACTAATAATCATTGTCAACTTGATTAGATTTAGAATTATCAAAGAGACACACTTCTGAATATTAGCATTGGTACTAGAAATAAAGAGTCTTTTTGTGACCCTGGGAGGAGGTAGGGGATTATGAAGATCACACAGTGATGGTGAGAGCTATTGCTTCTTACTTATCCTAAGTTAAAGAATCACATGATCATGGGAGTGCAATGTACTTTCAGATCTGAGGCTGAGAAATAGAAGTGACTAATGATGATATGTGAAAGCTGTTGTCTGGATATTGCTCTGGGGCCAGTTCTATAGTGCTTAGAGCTTTGGGAAGGGCAGAGAGCAGAGAAGAAGCATCTCGTCCTCCTTCACTTGCTTTGTTTTACCAATCAGAGGTGTCCTTTTGAGTCATGTCTGCATGAAGGACCAACCCCACCACCTCAACTGCTCCTTCTTGCTACCAGTCATAGTTCAGGGTTTGGGGGATATCTCAGTGTTTAAGCATTTTCTATTTAAAATTAGGGTCTCTTGATTCTCTGTTATGTTGTGCAGGCAATTCAACTGGCCTCCCCTTAGGCACCTTTAGGGTCCTGACAATGTTCTATGTCAGTACCTGTGTCTTGTGACACCATCTGGGCCAGGTACTTAGTGGCTCTCTGCCCTCTTGCACTTGCTTGCTCTTACTCTTTCTCTTTTTCCTCTTTCTCTGTCAGGGTGACCCCTCTTCCACCATTTCTCTCTCTCTCGCTCTCTTTCTCTCCATCTTCATCCAACAATCATCTTTCATATAATATTTGTTGTGTGCATCATTTTAAAAATAATAACATTAAGTGCTGTGACTTGGAAAAGGCTCTCCTGGTAGAGACTGGTCTAGTCACACCAGGATCTTTTATTCTCAAACTATGATGTCCACAACAGATTTGTCTTCTATTCCACTTCCTACAAGCAACCACTCAACCACACATGCCCAAAACCTACACTTTCTCTCAACTGCTCTGCCTTTCTCCTGCCCTGCTGCCATGCATATCTGTCCCTCTGCTTATGGCTGCTCAGACTGGGACCTGCCATGTGCTCCAAGCACTGGAGACAAGATGAACATTGAGTTACTCTCTTCCTCCACCCACCATAGACTGGGATGCTACAGCACCTGCACTAGCAGGACAAAACCTAAAAAGCATACCACATGCTTCTAAACCATTGTGGTTAGGTAAACAATTGCTGGGGACCCTTCACACACAGAGATGGCTTTACATTGGGGAGCCACTGTTTTTAAATCTCCAGCCACATACCTGCTTTTTAAATTGTGCAGAAGAGCTTTTTGAATTGCCCAGCTGTGCCACAAGAGGAGAGTTTCAAAAGGGCTGGGATAGCCATCCTGCCAGCAAGCACCCAGGGTCGCATGGACCAGTCTCACTCTACCCCAGGGAATGAGGACAGCACATGGTGAATGGCCATATTGATTTTAGGATAGAGAAGGTGCACCATGCCCCTGGTGTCTCATAGATGCTTGCCCCTCCCACAAGCTTGAGTTCTAAACACCAACACTCAAAAATCTCTGACCTCTAAGGCCAGACTTCCCAGCTTTAAAAAAAAATCTTTTCTTTCTAATTTCTGTATACTCTGCTCTTAAAATATATATTTTAAATGCTATAAATTCCTATCTAATGATTTATGTAATTTGCTCATGGCGTTTACATTTATAAGACTTCCTTAGTCCTAATTAACTTTATTGATTTTATCTCCTTTTAGAGTAAAAGCAACATTTCATTTTAAATAGGTATGGAGTTTTAAATTCAAAGTTATATACTTACAACATGCTATATATATAATTCAACTTTGGATCAGTATAATTTTTATAAGATGCGAAAATTTCAAGGTTATAAAGGTCTATTCAGATTGAAAAGCTAATTTCAAATGTATGTTTAACTTCCTATGTCTTTATCAATTTCTAAATTAATGAATAAATGCTGTTTTTCCTGCCACAAGCTACTTATGATCCAGATTCACCACTAGGCTTTCTGGCCAATGGATTTAGTGAAATAAATTCTAATATAATTTTAAAGTTGTTCTATACTGTTATACTATATTGTTGGTTTCAAAACTCATAACTTGAGATCACTAGATAGAAGTTTCTGCCTAGATACCTTTAAGCTATATAATATAAATCCAAGGATACTCTAATTTGAAATCTATTAATTTTAGAGACATTCATTTGTTTATGTTAAGACTTGGTTATTATGCTATATCTTCTCTATCAAAAAGGTTAAAATGTGCTTGGTCTTATTTTCTGACTTTGGTAATATTATTACTCTATAATATAGCATTAGGCTTTTATAAACTATGGACTTTTATATACTAAACCATAAAGGAAACTGTTATGCTCTTGCTTTAATGGACTATGTTTATGACTCTTAAGGTCTCAACTTAACAGGGATAAAACCTAAAGTCCTAATATTTAATGGTTAACAAGTGAAAGTTAATATTCAGTCATCTTATAGATGATCAAGTCCTTTAACATGTCCAAACTATGTATTTATAGTACTACAGATGCAGACAAGATCTCATTGCCATCTTAACAAAACGGCTGAGGATGGACTCTAAACCCCCATACAAAGGCTGGTAAAAATGACTTTTAAAGCCTGAGAGTCTTCCCTACAGGCTCAGCTATAGCAAAAACCTATGTTTCAGACCTTGCTACTCTGAGGTTGTTGGTATTCCCCAAGAGAAAACAAGAGGTTTGCAATGCCCAATCTTGCAGGGGTATAGCCAAAGGTCAATTCTACCAGGTAACTGTTTCAAATGCAGCCAGGAAGGACTCTTGTCCCCTAGCTGCCTCAACCAGCCATGATTGCCTGCTGGCAGTCTAACCTCTGGAAGTCAAAATGCTCCCACACAGACTAGCCTTCTGTACAGAAACATGGAGACCTGATCAGCACAAGCACCACAGATACTTCCAGCCTTCGAGCTCCTTGGCCTGGCAGAAGACAAAAGGCTCCTAGATTCAGAGACCTCCACCAGCCTTACCAAGCCCAGAGTAATGCTAAAGGTCAATTTTAACCTCACACTCGGGTTCCACAGCCATATTGCCAACTTCTGTCTTGGGAAGGGTTCAATTCTTGGTCTTCATATGCAGAAGACCAGGCCTTAAGCCTCATTCCTAGGGCTGTTACTGTCATGTCTAGACACAGTCTACTTTGTCTTCAGACTCAAAAGAGAGGTCCCAGCTGTAACCTTTTACCATTTCTTTAGCTAAAGGACAATGAATGTTCATAGCAGTCTCACTGTGTCTCATGGTAAATAACTAGATACAAAGGCCTAAGGACACAGAAGTTTAAGTGATGCAATGTTTAAGAGAATGTTGTTTGAGGGTCTAAGAAAATGTTTTAAGGTTTGTAAACACAAGTTATGAATATTTGAGGGTTTAAGAAAGTGTTTTAAAGCTGGAAAATGCAAGTTATAAATCTTTGAGGGTCTAAGAAGATGTTTTATGGTTAGTAAATGCAAACTTAAAAATTGGTTAAGCCTCCCTTCCATAATATGTACTCATACTAAGTGTGAAGATCAAGTGAGTTTTTGCCCCTTCTACTTCACAGAAGACTCTTCCCTTCCAGAGTGCACCTTAAAGAGTGTTTATGCTGTTAACATAAAGGTGTATGTATACTGCCTTTCTACAATGTATTTCACTACAGATTGCAATGGTGATACTAACATTTCTAAAGTTTTATCTCCTTTTAAAATTAAAAATGGATTCTTCTCTTCTTTGATCCAAGTCTTCCATCTCTGTTCACTCTTCAAAAAAATTTCATATGTACACCTAAAAGTAATGTACACCTAAAAGAAGTATTCTCTGTAACCTACTAAACTTTGTTGTCTGCCTATATATGTTCCAATATCCTGCCAGGCACAGGTGTTTCCTACATCCACTACAGCAACTACCACAGGTGTTCCAGTCTGACCTCACAGACTGCGTTAAGCTGGATCTGAACTTTCCCTCCTAGCCACTGATGTTCTTACAGACACTGGACAGCATCAAAACAGCCTGTTCTTCATTGACTTGGCCATCATTTCAGCCTTTTGACCTCCCTACAACTGCTCTAGTATCAAAAGGAAGTAGCCAGAAGAGAATGTTTGTCTGTTACCCACTTATTAACAACAAGAGGCTAAAATGGTGTGCTTCAGGCCCAGGACCAACAGCTCCAGGTTCTGGGGATGGCTGGCAAACCTCTCCTCCTCATCATGCAATCCAGATATTTTGGTGCTCTTACTTTTTTCTTTCTCTCTTACCCCCTTGCATGGCGACCAAAAACCGCTTTCAATGAACCTACATTTATACACTTTAACTTGCCTTACATGAAAAGTAGTCCAACATCCTCATTCCTACCTTGCCATCCTTCCCTAGCTCCTCATTTTTTTTTAATTAAAAAAAAAGAAGGAATGTTATTTTGCTCAGGCAATTTAACTGGCCTTCCCGAAGGGACCATTAGGTTCCTGACAGAGTCCTATGTCAGTACCTGCATCTTATGACATAATCTGGGCCAGGTACTTAGTACCCTAGTCTGTTCCTCTTCTTTTAGATTCTTGTCTTCAAGCTCACCATGCCTCAACATGCTGTGGACTGGATGAACATTTGATGGTTCTAGGCTCTGTAATATCCTGAAACCTCCATTTTTAATCTGTACTTACTTTCCTTAACAGTTTTTGGAAGTTTGGTAGAAGCCTCCATAAACGTTTAATGCCCACAAAACTAGCACCATCTGGTTAGCAGCAGATTCCTGTTGCTAGCTCAAAATATAGTCTGTCTCTTTCCACTATATTTTCAGTGGCTTCCGTATGGCATAGCACTGAACTTGGGAAGGCACTTCCCAAAGGCAGCTGGCTTTGAGTAGGACTCTTCAGTGTATTTTCTGCCCTGGGTACAGGTTCTTGTCTTTCATATAAATTCAAATTTTATAAGTCACAGCTTTTGGTGGCTTGGATATTTATTCCAAATACCTTTCCCATCGTCACAATGCCAAGTGTGACATATCTCCTTAATTAAGCTGACCTAAGAGTTGCCGATGCCTTATCTAGACCCAGTTTGTGAACTTTAAGCTTGATCACAGATACATTCAGAAGTATATTTCCTTGGTGATTCTAAATTCAATCAAGTTGACAAGAGTAATCAGTCTCAGAGCTGATGATGAGGTGGAGACAACTTGATTCACAGTTGCCACCATAGGATGGCATCATCCTGCCCATTTTTCAGTGGCCTTTGAAATCACATCTCTTTTATCCATGGGTTCTACCTATATTAGGGCCCTTCACATATCTCAAACATAAGAGTCTTGCAAAAAGTAAGAAAAAAGCTTTTCTGGGCCTAGCAAGCAAGTTCAAATACTATAGCTTATATACTTGTTCTCAAGGATGGAAAAAAAAGTCTGAAATTTACTAAAAAGAATTTGACAGAAAAAAGGCAAACAAACAAAAAAGGCAAGTTTCTGTGATTATTTTTAAAATAATATGAAATTTCATTTTGATATAAGGAAGTCTGAGTTACTAGTTCTCAGCCTGACAAAAGTTTAGTATACACTGCTGAATGTCAGGAGTTGCTAAGATAAATGCAGGACATGCAATATGTAAACAATTAATTCCTGAGGATTTCCTGGTGGCTGTGGGGGTGTTTCTTCCATAGATAGCTAATGAAAGAACCTCAACCTGGGAAGATGTTATTAGTTCATCACACCTCTATATATCCACTATCATTAGAAATTGTATCTGGTATAGGAGGTATTCTCACGGCATAAGAGTGATTGCTGAATAAGCATGGACTTGAGTTCAGATTGCAGAACCCATTTAAAAAGCCAGTCATATAACCCTAGAACTGCGAGGGCTGGAGACAGAAGAATTGCTGGGACTTACTGATCTCCAGCATAGCTCTGGGTTCAAACACATAAAGTGGGGAGTGATACACAACTGGCATGAACTTCTGTGGTCTCAAAATCATACAAATGTGCATAAATCCACATACAGACAAACATGTACAGGCAGAGGTAATGGCATTAGTGTTCTTTATGATACATGCCAACATCATTGAGACTGAACATATGCATTGGATATAGGCTAAAGTTGGATTTTTTTTTTTGCCATTACTTCTTCTCCTAGGATTTCCTGATTACGTATTATAATTCCTTCCAAGGAAGAAGGTAGAGTGATAAACATGTGTCTGTGAGTGTGTGTATGTGTGTGTTATATACTTTGGACAACAGTTTTTATTTTTTGCTTTCACAGATAACCTATATCTGTGAATCTTTGTGTTATTTTTTTAGTTGTCACTTTGGGCTGATTGATGTTGCTTCATCCAAGCTGCTATGAGCTCTCAAGATAAAGCTTAAAATAAAGGAAGCTCAGCAAAGCCAAGAATACCCCACGCATAGTTCAAATCACAGGACACACACAAGTACAGGCACAAATGTGGATGTTCACAAGATTCTTTCAGCTTTTTGACTGGCATGTGGCTTGACAGAGGTGTATATTGACACATAAATGCTCAAGTGAGCAGCATCTACTGCCTTACAGCCTGGCTATTTTTATTAAAAGACAAAGGAGATAGAAGGGGAAGTCCCTGAATTTTTTAACATTGTGTGCTATGAAAATTGGTGCTAATTTTTGTAAAGCAAAGGACACTGTTGTCAGAACAAAAAGACTGCCTCCAGATTGGGAAAGGATCTTCACCAACCCCGTATCTGACAGGGGGCTAAAATCCAGAATATATAAAAGAACTCAAGAAGTTAAACAGCAACAAAGCAGTTAATCCAATTAAAATATGGGGTACAGAGATAAACAGAGAATTCTCAAGAGAGGAATATCTGATGGCAGAAAAGCACTTAAAGAAATGCTTAACATCCTTAGTCAGCAGGGAAATGCAAATCAAAACAACCCTGAGATTTCACCTTACACCCATCAGAATGTCCAAGATCAAAAACTCAAGTGACAACACATGCTGGAGAGGATGTGGAGGAAGGGGAACCTCCTCCACTGCTGGTGGGAATGTAAACTTGTATAACCACTTTGGAAATCAATCTGGCGCTTTCTCAGACAATTAGGAATAGCGCTTCCTCAAGATCCAGCTATATAACTCCTAGGCATATATCCAAAAGATGCTCAAGTATAGAATAAGGACATCTGCTCAACCATGTTTGTAGCAGCTTTATTTGTAAGAGCCAGAAGCTGGAAACAGCCCAGATACCCCTCAGTTGAGGAATAGACACAGAAATTGTGGTACATTTACACAATGGAATATTACTCAGCAATAAAAAACAAGGAATTATGAAATTTGCAGGCAAGTGGTGGGAACTGGAAAATATCATCTTAGTGAGGTATCTCAGAAACAGAAAGACACACAGGGTATATACTCAGTTATAAGTGGATATTAGATATATAATATAGGATAAGCATACTAAAATCAGTACACCTAGGGAAACTAATCAAGAAGGAGGACTCTGGTTAAGATGCTAAATCCCCACTCAGAAAGGCAAAGAGGATGGACATCAGAAGAGGGAAAAAACAAGGAACAGGTTAGGATCCTACTACAGAGGGCCTCTGAAAGACTCTACCCTGCAGGGTAACAGAGCAGATGCTGAGACTTATAGCCAAACTTTGGGCGGAGGGCAGGGAATGTTATGAAAGACAGGGGAAATATTAAGACCTGGAGAGGAAAGGAACTCCATAAGAAGAGTAACAGAACCAAAAATTTTGGGCCCAGGGGTCTTTTCTGAGACCGATACTCCAACCAAGTACCATGCATGGAGATAATCTAGAACCCCTGCACAAATGTAGCCCATGGCAGTTCAGGGTCCAAGTGGGTTTCATAGTAATGGGGACAGGGACTGTCTCTGACATTAACTGATTGGCCTGCTCTTTGATCACCCCCTGAAAGAGAGCAGGCTTACTAGGACACAGAGGAAGACAATGCAGATCTGATAGACTAGGATCAGAAGGAAGGAGAGGAGGACCTCCCCTATCAGTGGACTTGGGGAAGGACATGGGTAAAGAAGAGGGAGAGAGGGTGGAATTGGGAGGGGAATAGGGCGGGAGGTACAGGGGGGATACAAAGTTAATAAATAATAATTAATAAAAATAATAAAGGAAAAAATAATGATATAATGAAAAAATGGTGCTATTTGGATAACACCAATCAGCAGGACAGCCCAGTGGTGCAAAGGACACAAGTGAGGGATGCCTTTGTCAACTAGGTGTCATGTTTGAGCCCCAGCATGATAGACAAGTGTCACATAAGATGAGGCTATACAATCTGCCTAATATAACTCACCTTGATCTTGTGATGCAAACAGATGCTGAGGTATTGAACATCTGTGTATGGAATAAAAGGGAGAGAAGTTCAAACATTGGAGCTAATGCTGGGAGAGTCCAGGGTTCCAGGGGAAGAATTCTTACAGTTATTCATTTGAACTTTGTCTGACATAAACCTGTATGTGCCTTGTTGAAGCTCTCCCTCCCCCCCCCCAGGAGTAAGTCTGCCTTTCTAATCCCTGTCAAGTTATGGTAGATATATCAGAAAACTATGAACAGAACTACCAATACTGCCAAAGATGGAATGTGGAAGCTGTCACAATCCAGGAGAACTCTAGGTATAACTTTTTTCCAAAATTGGCTCATGAAACAGAAGGGATATATAAGAAGACTGAAACAATATGAACATAGCAGTTCATCAGCATCTCTTTGTAAGAGGAACAGTGGAAAAGGCAGACAGTACTCTCGTTTGTATTTTATTCTAAATAGAAAGGTGGCATGGACTGAGAGACCATTCTAACAAAGTGATTATTACTTTACTCACAAAACAAAATCTAGCCCAGGTCCTCCCAGTTCCCAGTGTCCTCATCCCAACTCTTTGCTTTACACAACAAACACATAAAATGAGAATCCAGCCTACATACCAGAGTCCAAAAACATCAATGTCCTGGTGTTTTTATCCACTCGGCACATTAAAAAGAAGACAGTATGAGGTACTTTTGCTTTTTGGATACGATGACAGATGGTGTCTATTCTATGATACTGCAAAGAACAGAAAGACCATATATACTTTATAATGTAAAAGGCATTTGAAACATTTAAGTTTTTCTTCTTTTCAAGTATATGTATGTGTGATATACATGATTATAAATGTTTTGATATGTGTGTTCATATATATTTCTGTTCTCAAAGACTGAGGTTGATAACAAAACTCTTCCTTTATTTCTCTTCTACCTAATCCTTTGTGTTGGGGTTTCTCAATCAAATCCATATCCCAGCTCTCAGCTCTGGGGAATCATGTCTCTGTCCTTTCCTTCTACACTGGAATTACAGGGAAGCTGTCATGCTTATCCTGTATTCTTATAGGCTTTGGGCCTCTATCTTTCATGGAAAGCACTTTAGCAGCTAAGCTAACACTCACCAATGGTTTAGCTTAGTAATAATTAATTTTCACTTATATACACACGTATTTTACACAAGAGCTGAAGCTAAGCATTATGTTCCCATTAACATTTATAAAATTGTCTTCTGATTTTCTATACTTTTTTTAAAATTTTTATTAGTTATACTTTATTCACTTTGTATCCCCAGATAAACCTGACCCCCTCTTCCCCTCCTAATCACACCTTCCCTCCCCCTTCTTCATGCATGCCCCTCCCCAAGTCCACTGATAAGGGAGGTCCCCCTCTCCTTCCTTCTGATCTTAGTCTATCAGATCTCATCAGGAGTGGCTGTGTTGTCTTCTTCTGTGGCCTGGTAAGGCTGCTCCCCCACCAGGGGGATGTGATCAAAGAGCAGGCTAATCAGTTTATGTCAGAGGCAGTCCCTCTTCCCATTACTATGGAACCCACTTGGACCCTGTACTGCCATGGGCTACATTTGTGCAGGGGTTCTAGGTTATCTCCATGCATGGTACTTGGTTGGAGTATGAGTCTCTGGAAAGACCCCTGTGTTCAAATTTTTGGCTCTGTTGCTCTCTTTGTGGAGTTCCTGTCCTCTCCAGATCTTACTATTTCCCACTTCTTTCATAAGATTCCATGCTCTCTGCCCAACATTTGGCCATAAGTCTCAGCATCTGCTTCGGTACCCTGCAGGGCAGAGCCTTTCAGAGGCCCTCTGTGGCAGGTTCCTAACTTGTTTCCTGTTTTCTTCTTCTTCTGATGTTCATCCTCTTTGCCTTTTGGGATTGGGATTGAGCATTTTATATGAAGTGTTGCATCATCTGTCCTGTGCTCAGTTGTTTAAGTATTCTGGCACCCTGCTATATTTGTCCAGTGTCTTGTTCCTCAATGATATCATTATCATGTGATTCCCCTAGTCCTCTCTCTAGTTAAGTAAGAGGATGAAACAGCTCCTGTTCTTGATGGAAACTGCCCTATGTGGTGACCTTGACTCATTAATCACCCTTTGGCTTTAGATCCTACTACTCACATATCACATCTTTCCAAAGAGATAAGGGAGCCATATTGTCACATGCTTTGCTAAAATCCAGACCTGATTTCATAGCTAGCAACAAAGACAAAACAAGAAAAACAAAACAAAACAAAACAAAAACAACAATAACAAAATCTCTTGACAATTTGCTTTCTGTAAAGTCATGGTGACTTACTTGCTAAGCACAGAGAGTTGTCTCCTTGTTTTTTTGTTTTGTTTTGTTTGTTTGTTTAAGTTCTTCATAGAGGAATTCAGGCCACTTTTGTACTAGAAATTGTGACATTCTTGTCCAGCTTCTTGTCATTCACATTGCTCTCCTCGCTATCAGTTTTCTCTGTCTTTTCCACGTTCTAGGCTTTAACAGTAGATCCTGAGCTGGAGTCACTTAAACACTGAGCACATTTAAGCATCCACTTCATTTTGTTAAAAAAAATTCAGGCTCTTCTGAGAAAAACATAGAAACAAATTAAATTTGCCATTTTAACCTCCTTGGACTTCAATTTCTTAAAAAATATTTATTATGCCTTTTTATCCCAAATGGTTTGTTTGAGTGGCAAAAAGCAAATTAATCACAGTTCAGTGTTGGTTTCTGTTTACAGTTTATCAGTTTTTCACCACTGGCCTCTGGCAGCAGAACTATCATTTTCAGGTTCTGTGATTCTCTAGGAATGGACTATGATAGTTAATGGATAAGGACAGGGCTTTGAAGTGTGCACCTGGGCAGGATGACTTTGAGAATCTGACCTGTTTCTACCCTTCCAGCCTCTGCTCTAAGATATATGAGTACAGTGCATACTGTAGGTTGCTAGAGAGTCAGAAAGCATCTGCCCTTTATGTCATGAGTCATAGGTTAGAATTTTTACCACATTTGTTTACATTTCCTTAGTGTTATTTGCTTTGTGTTTGCACACTTTTAACCTGATTGCATGTCTTGCTATTCTTCTGCACACACCTGTGGTCAGATTGCACCTTTGTTTTGGAGGCATGCACCTTTCATATCTGAGATTAAATTTAGGGAATCATTAAACATGATAAGGATATATAGGAAAGTGTTTAGCTTCTTTCTTTCTTCCTTCTTTCTTTCTTTCTTTCTTCACTTTACATTCTAATCCTAGCCTCCTCCTGTTTCTCCTCTTGGTCCCACCCTGTTCTCTTCCCCCTATCTCTCCTTCCCTACTCCTCAGAAAAGGGGAGCCCCCAGAATAGAATAATACAAAAGATGATTTACATAAAAATTAGAACTAAGCTAAACGAAGCTGTCTTTCAGTGTACATTGATGTATGAGAATTACTCAGAATAGGAAGGATTGCAACATGCCTGTTCGACATCCATTCAGAGATAGACAGTAAACACTTTAGCCCTGGTGGATGCACTAGGATCAGGGATCAGAATACAAATTAATTAGGAAATCTAATAATAGTTTCTGTATTTTTGTTTATGTGTAATGTACTTTACAGCTGAAAGTTTAGTTTTATCATTACCTTAAACCAACATATATATATATATACATATATATATATATATATATTGAGTTCACCATTTATTCATTAAGTGTGATTAGACTTTATTATTATTTTAAACTGTGAATGACAGAGTGAATGTTCAGTGTCCTTATTCTGACTGGGCATGCCATTCATCATAAATCTTGGGAGTTTTTCTCCTTACTGGTTTTTAGTCTCATGCTTCCTCTCTGCAGATACAATCAGTGTTCAATTTGGTGTTCTCCTTTGAGACTCTGTGGATGTGATGTCAGGGAAACTCTTGATCCCTACTGTGGCCCATCTGCTGTCTGCTTTATGCATTCTTTCACAAACTCCTCACATCTTTCTTCCTCGTTAGTAAGCACTTTTGTGGTAAAAACAAAGCAAAGATAGATTTGGTGCTATTTTATATGACAGAAAACACTCAACATGCCTCATTAAGGCTGCATTTCTTTCCCACTTCTCTCATCATTTGAACTATAGTTATAAAAACTTCCTATAAATCCCAAGGAACATATGTAAAAATGAAATAAATTAGTATGTATATTTTTAGACGAGGGCATTATAGAAATACATTGTCAATTCTACAAACTGAACCTCTTGAACTTTTGCATTATATTCATAACCTCAAAACTTAGTAATAAACCTCTAGTCCCAACAGGAAGGCACAGTTCCACTTTCTTCTGTTCTTTTCCACTAAGGTTAACCAAACCCAGAAGCCACCAGAGGAAAACAGGGGAAGATGTTTAGAAAGAGATGAATAGGTGTGGGTGCCTGAATTTGGGGGAAAAGCTTCCACTGGGGTGTTTATAATTCTCTGAAAACAGCATAAGTAGCTTGTGTCAGGACTATGGCACCCATAGCCTCAGCAGTGGCATCCATGTGAAAGCCTATTCTCTCTTAAATGGAATGTGTCTCTTTAAAAACATTATCAACAGTGGTGTGCCAAGAAGCCAGAGGGTATAGTTCCTTACCATCCTGAGGAGGCTGAGGCAGTATACTCTTTGCCTATGTTGTCTCCTCCTCTTACAAGAAGGCCCCAGGATAAGAATATACCAAGGACCCTAGAAAACTCTAGAGCATATCCACACTGGGCACACTGAACTAAGGAGAATTTGGCTTTAGGAACAGAGTTAAAGTTAGCAGACTATGTGTCCCACAATATGATACTCATCTCCTGCCATCAAGAGATACCTGGAAGACCAATACTGAACTTATTCTCAAATAACATTTCTTTAAGGACAGTTTGGCTCACAGAAATATTCAGCAGAAGGTAAGGATACTTCCTATAGTCGCCCTGTCTCCTGTCTTTCATGCATAACCCCAGTATCCACATCTGAACCAGTGCAGCATATGCAACCAGAATCCTCAGTCCACACTGGCATTCACTATTGATGTTTCACATTTCATGGATTTAGGCAAATGTATAATGAGATGTTTCCTCTTAAACACTTCATGTAGAAGGGTTTCTCAGCCCTAAACTATAGATGTGGTACTATTTTATCCTGTTCTCTCCTGAGCTCATGGTAACTCCTGATATTTTTGCTGTCTCCACAGTGTTGATTTTTTCAGAATATTATATAATTAGGATCATACTCTATGTAGCTTTTTCAAGTTGACATTTTTTTTCTTAATAAAATGCATATAAGGTTCCTTCCTAATTTTTTATGGTTTGACAGCCCACTCACTTAACATAGGATAATAGTGTCCTGTTTAGATACAGAATGGCTTATCATCTACTAACTGAAGATGTTACCAGGTTTGGTAATCATAAATAAATCTGATCTAAACAACTTAGGCATTGGTATATAGCTGAAACCCCAGCACTTGAGAGGCCAAATCAGATAAAGAAGGCCATCCTCAACTACACATTGATTTGGAGGACACCTTGGGTTATATCAGACCCTGCTTCAATCAATCAAACAAACAAATGACAAAAGAGTGAGATGGCTGCATAAACATTAAGGCCAGAGCTTAGAGTCACAGGATGCAGATGAAGATGGTTGCACACATCTATAAACACAGAACACCTCCAGTGAGAAGAGACACAAAGACAGGAGAGTATCAGAAGCTTTTGGGCCAGTTTACCTGCTATGCATAGCGCTAAACAGGAGACCCTATCTATAATAGGTAGAATGGGAGGGTAAATGACTGAGGCTCTTTTCTGACTTCTACATGTGTAGCATGGCACACACACACACACACACACACACACACACACACACACAAACAGAAAGAGAGAGAGATACTGTAAGTATAGTATACAGGGTTAGGTAAACACTGCTTAAACTTTAAGTAAAATCAAGGAGTTATCATTCTTTGTTTTACATTCAGTTTTGTAAGCAAAGTGACATTTTCTATTCCTGCTGTTAGTTCACATTCACAGAGTGTCTATTAGTGAGAATCCTAACCAGAATTTGAGGCTGAGGGTCAGAATTTTGGCCATTTTAGTAGTTAACTGGGTGAAAGATCCAGGGCTAAAATGTTGGTTAATTTTATGTCAACTTGAAGTTGGCCAGAGTCATCTGAGAAAAGGAAACCACAACTGAGAGAATGCATACAAAAGATTGGGCTGGGAAAGCCTTCAGAGAACTTTCTAATTAGTGATTGATGTGGGAGTCCCTAGTACATTGTGGCTGAAGCCATCTTTGGGCTGGTGGTCCTGGATTCTATTAGAAAGCATACTGAGCAAACCATGGGGAGCAAGACAGTAAACAGCACTCCTTCATAGCCTCTGCATCAACTCCTGACTCCAGGTTCTTGCCCTATTTGAATTCCTGCCTTCACTTTCAGTAATGGACTATAAAAGTATAAGCCAAATAACTTCTTTTTTCCCAACTTGCTTTTGATTACAGTGTTACATCATGGCAGTAGTGTCAGAGAATCTTTCTTTTGAAGTGGATAATGATACAGAGACCCACAACTGGTCAACATGCAGGGAATAAGAAATATGGAATCTCCAGCTATAAGAGGGAAATACACACCATGCCCTGTCTTAATTTGGTCTTTATTGATTTGACAAAGACAAAGACACAATGCTACTTGGGATGAAAAGGGTTTATTTAACTTATACCTCCACATCATAGATCATCATCAAGTAAGTCAGGACAAGAACTCAAGGTAGGAGCCGGGTAGGAGCATTTCCACAACTGATGTTTCTTCTTCCATCATGGCCCTGGCTTGTATCTACAAAAAACTGAGCCCTCTCATATCAGTCATTAACCAAGAAAATTATCCTCAAGCTTGCCTACAGACCAATCTGATGGGGACATTTCCTCAAGTGATGTTTTTCTGTCCAGATGACGATGGCTTGTGTCAAATCTACAAAAAATCTACACAGTACTTCCCATTAAGGCTCAGGGATTATCTTCTAAGTGGACGTGAAAAGATTATAAAATCCAGAAATAGTCAATGGACACAGTGAAACATTACCTGATGTGACAAGTCCATTGCATATATGAATTTGCAAAGCTGAGACAGCATACACAGGCTTGCAAAAGATCAAGCCACTCAAATCCCAGTATAGATGATGGGGTAGGAGAGGACTCATAAAGTCCCACTACTAATTGAAACAAATATTGGGAATTGATGGTTGCTTGAGGGACATTACTTTTCTTCGGTAATGTGAGCCCTAAGAATCTACTCACGTTCCATGGTCCTAAACCCATGTGCATACAGGCAGCACTGAATTGAGTCAGGGATTTATTTCATTTTATGTTTTTAGAAGAATACATATGAAGTTGGGAGGAAAATATAGTAGGGCAGATTGGGGAGGAACTTGAAGGGAAGGAATGGCTGGCATGGATTTGATTCAAACACCTTATATGCATGCATGGTTATTAAATAAAATATTTAAATACATGAAATAATATGAAAAAAATGACACCTTAGATGAAATGTGTCAGTTCCTGAAAAGTACAAACAACCATCACAACTCAAGGTGAAGTAAATTCTTTGGGAAATTTCTATTTGTAATTAAGTATCTGTCCTAAGAGAAATCTTTTTGTCAAGGCAATCCAAATTCAGAATTTATCATACACTTTTTTTATTGGCCATGAAGAAATTAAAACTTCTAAATTCTATTTACAAAGCTAATATTATTTTGATATAAAAACTAGACAAATCCAGTACAAAAAAACTAAGGGCAGATAACCTGGAGAAAAATGGTATGCTTGCTCTAAAACAAAAAGATTTGCATCTCAGATGATTTAATTTTGTGTAAGCTGAGAGCTTGATTTACTAACATCAGCTGTGATGACTGGTAATCATCTTCCTGCTCTACCCTATGAGTGTTTTCTTACTTAGCTCCTCTTTGTGATTGTTTGTGTAAACGGTCTCCACTCTATTGAACACACATTTTTGTACCACTACTTATGATAATCTTAGTTACTTAACTTTATTCTCCCAGAACCTGTTTCCTCCTCTGCTCAATGTAAGGCAGTCCCAATCTCATGAGACTGTTACAGGAATTAAATGCACAGATATATGAAAAGTATCCTGTGTGAGTATTTGGAAGTCACCATAGTCAGGACATTTATTAAATGTTCTGATCTTTCCTGTGGTTTACTTTGTTACTTATTGCTGAGTTTGTGAAAATCCATTCCTTCATAGGTTTGGAAGATTTGTTATTTAGTTATATACTGTTTGGTAATACACACATACACACACACAAACACAATATATATATATCGTCAGATGAAAAATGCAGGTTAGAACTAAAGCTTTAAGAACCAACAAGGCATGTAGGTACATTTTGACATTGTTGTGCTGGGCAGAGTCTTCTGTAGGCATTCCTCTTGGAACCTGACTTTATAAAACATTTTACAGTTTAGGAATTAACAACATATGTAGAAGATAAAGAAGGGTAAGGAAGAAGAAGGAAGAATGAAAGGAAACAAAAGTGAAGGAAATCAAAGGCAACTGTGTATATAAAAATCCAGGAGAAAGTCATACAAATGGGAATGAAATCCAGATATCACATAAAGTTGTAGCACTCTAAAATATGAATTAGAGTTTGAAACCCAGCCACAAAAACAAAATGCAAGCAAAAATTATTTGCTGATTACAATGAAATGAACCTGGACTGTTGGATAGCATCATTCTGGCACCTTGAGCTTTTTGGCAAGTAAATGGGTCTGTCTTTGTTTATAATGTTTTAGTATTCCTCGTTTTGGTTTGTTATAAAACCTCTTAAATCATGGTTCCCTAAGGCAAATGTCTGAGGTTTGATAGAGTTGTGTTACTTTAATTGTTTCAGTCTTTGATAGAATTAGATGGATAATTTTTCAATTCTGCTTTATAGAGGCAAGGAATGTAACTGTTGGAGGTTTCTCATTCCCTAGAAAGATGCTTACTGTTCTGGGATGCTGATGCAAAGCAGGAAGAACTCTGGGCTGCCCTGACCTGTAGGTCATGAGGCAGTGTTTCATTTGTCCAAGCTTTAGAACAGAGGTGGTGCATTTCCCTGTCTTCAAACCAAGTAAAGGATGTTTGCTTGCTATCAAATGGTATAGGCCTAATGAATAGTTTGCAAATTATAAAAGAATTGCAATAATTCTTCTGATAAAACAATTAGGTATAGACAGTTTCAAACAGTAAAGAAATGTACTTCATCATTTGTTTTTAATTTGGCTACAGTAGTGATGATATGTTTTTTTTTAAGTTGGCACACAAAATAGCATCATGACATTTATAAACACATATATTGTTGCACTTGTAATTATTCTGTCCTATCTACATATTCCATTAATAGTGTTTCCTACTGAAAAAAGAAAGTGCTTTTGTTTGTTTTCTATTTTGAAAGAAAATTATACCTAAAAATTTTAGCATTATTTTACATAGTACTGTTTAATTTTGAATCTTACATAGCTCAGTCTTGAAATGATCTTGCACGTGAGGGCAGATGACTTTACACTGACCATTCTACCTTTATCTCCAGTGTTGAGTTACAGATGTGTGCTGCCAAGCCCTCCTCTTTTATTTTTATTTTTTAAAATATTTTTATTTTAATTTTTATTAATTACACTTTATTCACTTTGTATCCCCCCATAAGCCCCTCCCTCCTCCCCTCCCAACCCAACATTCCCTCCCCCTTCTCCATGCATGTCCCTCCCCAAGTCCACTGATAGGGGAGGTCTTCCTCTCCTTCCTTCTGACTCTAATCTATCAGATCTCATGAAGAGTGGCTGCATTATTTTCCTCTGTGGCCTGGTAAGGCTGCTCCCCCCTCAGGGGGAGGTGACCAAAAAGCAGGCCAATCAGTTCATGTCAGAGGCAGTCCCTGTTTCCATTATTATGGAACCCATTTGGACACTGAACTGCCATGGGCTACATCTGTGCAGGGGTTCTAGGTTATTTGCATGCATGGTACTTGGTTGGAGTTTCAGTATCAGAAAAGAACGCTGTGCTCAGACTTTTTGGTTCTGTTGTACTCCTTGTAGATCCCCTGTCCTCTCCAGATCTTACTATTTCCCACTTCTTACATAAGAGTCCATGAACTCTGCCCAACAGTTGGCCATAAGTCTCAGCATCTGCTTTAATAGTCTGCAGGACAGAACCTTTCAGAGGCCCTCTGTGGCACGTTCCTAAATTGTTCCCTGTTTTCTCCTTCTTCTGATGTCCATCCTCTTTGCCTTTCGGGATGGGGATTGAGCATTTTAGCCAGAGTCCTCCCTCTTGATTAATTTCTTTAGACGTACAGATTTTAGCAGATTTATCCTATATTATATGTCTATATGAGTGAGAATATACCATGTGTGTCTTTCTGCTTCTGTGATAGCTCACTCAGGATGATTCTTTCCAGGTCCCACCATTTACCTGCAAAGTTCATGATTTGCCTGTTTTTCATTGCTGAGTAATATTCCATTGTGTAGATATACCACAATTTCTGTATCCATTCTTCGGTTGAGGGGCATCTGGGTTGTTTCCAGCTTCTGGCTATTACAAATAAAGCTGCTACAAACATAGTTGAGCAAATGTACTTATTGTGTACTTGAGCCTCTTTTGGATATATGTTTAGAAGTGGTATGGCTGGGTCTTGAGAAAGCACTACTCCTAGTTGTCTGAGAAAGCGCCAGATTGATTTCCAGAGTGGTTGTACAAGTTTACATTCCCACCAGCAGTGGAGAATGGTTCATCTTTCTCCACAACCTCTCCAACATGTACTGTCACTTGAGTTTTTGGTCTTGGCCATTCTGATGGGTGTAAGGTGAAATCTCAGTGTCATTTTGATTTGCATCCCCTGATGGCTAATGAGGTTGAGCATTTCTTTCAGTGTTTCTTTGCCATTCGATATTCCTCTATCGAGAACTCTCTGTTTAGCTCTGTTCCCCATTTTTTTATTGGATTACTTGGTTTGTTGCTTTTCAGCTTCTTTACTTCTTTATATATACTGTATATTAGCCCTCTGTCAGAAAAAGGGTTGGTGAGGATTCTTTCCCAATCTGTAGGCATTCATTTTGTTTTGATGATGGTGTCCTTTGCTTTATAGAAGCTTTTCAGTTTCATGAGGTCTCATTTATTGATTGTTGCTCTTAGACGCTGTGTTATTGGAGTTCTGTTCAGGAAGTTGTCTCCTGTGCCAATGAGTTCAAGGGTATTCTCCACTTTTTCTTCTAACCGATTTGATGTGTCTGGTTTTATGTTGAGTTCTTTGACAAACTGGACTTTGGTTTCGTGGAGGGTAATGAGTATGGATCTATTTGCATTTTTCTACATGTAGATATCCAGTTAGACCAGCACAATATGGTGCAGATGCTATTGTTTTCCTATTGTATGGTTTTGGCATCTTTGTCAAAGATCAGGTGTCCACAAGTGTGTGGGTTTATTTCTGGGTCTTCTGTTCTGTTCCATTGATCTACCAGTCTGTTTCTATGCCAGTACCATGCAGTCTTTATTACTGTTGCTCTATAGTACAGCTTGAAATCATGGATGGAGATACTTCCAGAGATCTTTTATTATAGAGGATTGTTTTAGAAATTCTGGGTTACTTGTTATTTCATATGCAGTTGAGAATTTTTCTTTCAGGGTCTGTAAAGAATTGTTTTAGTAATTTGATGGGAATTGCATTGAATCTGTTGATTGCTTTTGGTAAGATGGCCATTTTTACTATGTTAATCCTGCCAAGCCGTGAGCATGGGAGATCTTTCTATCGTCTGATATCTTCTTCTAATTCTTTCTTCAGAGACAGGAATTTTTTTCATACAAGTCCTTGACTTGCTTGTTTAGGGTTGCACCAAGGTACTTTATGTCCTTTGTGGCTATTGTGAAAGGTGTTGTTTCCCGAATTTCTTTCTCAGCCCTTTTGTCTTTTGTATACATGAGGGCTACTGATTTTTTTTTTTTTAGTTAATTTTGTATCCAGCCACTTTGCTGAAGGTGTTTATCAGTTGTAGGAGTTCCCTGGTAGAGTTTTTGGGGTTACTCACGTATACTATCATATCATCTGCAACTAGTGATAATTTGACTTCTTTTTTTCCTCTAGCAGAAGACTTCCAGAACTATGTTGAAGAGATATGGAGTGAGTGGGCAGCCTTGCCTTGTCCCTGATTTCAATGGGATTGCTTAAGTGAGAAACTTAAGTTTCTCTCTGTTTAGTTTGATGTTGGCTACAGGCCTGCTGTATATTGCCTTTACTATGTTTAGATATGTGCCTTCTATCCCTGATATCTCCAATACTTTAAGCATGAATGGATGTTGGATTTTGTCAAATGTTTTTTCAGCATCTAAGGAGATTATTATGTGCTTTTTTTTTCCTTCAGTTTGTTAAAATGGTGGATCACATTGATTGCTTTCCATATATAGAACCACTCCTGCATACCTGGAATGAAGCTTACTTGGTCATAGTGGATGATATCTTTGATGTGTTCTTGTATTTGGTTTGAAAGCATTTTGTTTAGTACTTTTGCATCAACGTTCATAAGGAAGATTGGCCTGAAATTCTCTTTCTTTATTGGGTCTTTGTGAAGTTTAGGTACCAAGGTGATTGCAGTTTCATAGAATGAATTTAGTAGTGTTCCTTCTGTTTCTATTTTGTGGAATAGTTTAAAGAGAACTGGAGTTAGCTCTTCTTTGAAGGTCTGGTAGAATTCTGCACTGAAACCATCTTGTCCTGGGCTCTTTTTGGATGGGAGACCTTTGATGACCACTTCTATTTCCTCAGGGGATATAGGACTATTTAATTGATTTACCTGGTCTTGATTCAATCAAGTGGAATCAATCAAGAAAATTATCCATTTCATTTAGATTTTCAAATGTTGTGGCATATAGACTTTTGAAGTAAGTCTTAATGATTGTTTGGATTTCTTCAGTGTCTGTTGTTATGTCCCCATTTTAATTTCTGATTTTGTTGATTTGGATGGTGTTTCTCTGCCTTTTAGTTAGCTTGGCTAAGGGTTTTTCTATCTTGTTGGTTTTCTCAAAGAACCAGCTCTTGGTTTCATTGATTCTTTGAATTGTTTTATTTGTTTCTAATTGATTGATTTCAGCCCTGAGTTTGATTATTTCCAGCCATCTACTCCTTTTTGGTGTGTCTGCTTCTTTTTTTTTTTCTAGGGTTTTTAGGTGAGCCATTAAGTTGCTTGAATGCGCTGTCTCAAGTTTCTTCTTGAAGGCACTTAGTGCTATGAACTTTCCTCTTAGCACTGCTTTCATTGTGTTCCACAATTTTGCGTATGTTGTGCCTTCATTTTCATTGAATTCTAGGAAGTCTTTAATTTCTTTATTTCTTCTCTGACTCAGCTGTCATTGAGCAGCAAGCTGTTCATTTTCCATGTGTGTGTAGGCTTTTTGCTATTTCTGTTGTTGTTGAGGTCCAGCTTTATTACATGGTATTCAGATAAGATACAAGGGATTATTTTAATCTTCTTGTACCTGCTGAGGCTCGCTTTATGACCAACTATATGGTTTATTTTGGAGAACATTCCATGAGGTGCTGAGAAGTAGGTAAATTCTTTTGTGTTTGGGTGTAAGGTTCTGTAAATGTCTGTTATGTCCATTTAATTCATGACCTCTGTCAGAGACATTGTTTCTTTGTTTAATTTCTGTTTTGTTGACCTGTCCCTTGTTGAGAATGGGGTGTTAAAGTCTCCCACTATTAATGTGTGGGGATCTATGTGTGGTTTAAGTTTTATTAATGTTTCTTTTACAAATGTAGGTGCCCGCGTATTTGGGTCATAGATGTGCAGGATTGTGATGTCTTCCTGGTGGAATTTTCCCTTGATGAGTATGAAGTGTCCTTCCCCATCTCTTTTAATTAATTTTGGTTGAAAGTCTATTTTATCAGATATTAGAATGGCTACTCTTGCTTGCTTCTCGGATCTGTTTGCTTGGAAAGCCGTCTTCCAGCCCTTTACCCTCAGGTAATGTCTATCTTTGTGACTTAGGTGTGTTTCTCCTATGCAACAGATTGCTGGGTCTTGTTTACCCATCCATTCTGTTAGTCTGTGTCTTTTTATTGGAGAATTGGGTCCATTGATGTTGAGAGAAATTAATGACCAGTGGCTTTTAGATCCTTTGATTTTGATGTTCGCTGTGGTCATAACTTTGTGTGCTTGATTACTTTTTGTTTTGCTGTAGTGAGGTTAATTATTTCCTGTGTTTTCTTGAAAGTAGCTAGTTTTCTTGGGTTGTATTTTTTCTTCTAGTATCTTCTGTAATGCTGGATTTGTGTGTAGGTATTGTTGAAATTTGTTTTTGTCATTGAATATCTTGTTTTCTCCATCTATGAGAACTGAGAGTTTTGCTGGTTATATTAGCCTGGCCTGACATCTGTGTTCTCTTAGGGTCTGCGTGATATCTGTCCAGGCCCTTCTGGCTTTCATAGTCTCTGTTGAGAACTCAGGTGTGATTCTGATGAGTTTGCCATTATATGTTACTTGGCCCTTTTCCCTTGTAGTTTTTAGTATTTTTTACTTTGTTCTGTATACTTACTGTTTTGATTATTATATGGAGGGAGGATTTTCTTTTCTGGTCCAATTTATTGGGTGTTCTGTCGGCCTCTTGCATTCTAATTGGCCTCTCCTTTTAGTTGGGTAAATTTTCCTCAACGATTTTGTTGAAAATATTTTCTGGGTTTTGAAGGAGGGAATCTTCTTTTTCCTCTATTCCTATTATTCTTAGGTTTTGTCTTTTTATGTTGTCTTGGATTTCTTGGATAGTCTATGTCAGGAATTTTTTAGATTTAACATTTTCTTTGACAGAAACATCTATTTCTTCCACTGTATCTTCCACACCTGAGATTCTTTCTTCCATCTCCTGTAGTCTATTGGTTATGCTTACCTCTGCAGTTTCTGTTTTCTTCCCTAAGTTCTTTCTCTCCACATTTTCCTCCATTTGTGTTTTCTTTAATTTTTCCAATTCCATCTTCAGATCTTGAGCCGTTTTGTTGATTTCCTTCACTTGTCTGACTGTATTTTCCTCTTTTTCCTTCAATTCCGTCAGCTGTTTGAACAATCCTCTGGGGTTTTTTTTGTTTTTTTTTTTTTCTTTTAGTGATTTAAGCATTTCCTCTTTAAAGTCTACAAACTGTTTGGCTGCAACTTCCTGTATTTCTTTACGGATTGCCATAATCTGTTTTTCTTTATCTTCTTCTATTTCTTTACAGATGGCCATAATCTGTTTGATTTATCTTCCTCTAGGTCTTTACACATTTTATTTGTTTCCTTTATTATACTCTTCATGAGCATAGATGTTGGGTCATCATATTGAATTTCAATTATTCTGGGGTGTACAGGGCTACTTGCCCCTGGATAACTGGGTTTTGGAGATGCCATATTTCTCTGTCTATTTTTGGTTGAGCTTTTACGCTGGCCTCTACCCATTGGGCTATCTGAGGTGTTGGGTGTTAGTTTCTGGTGGTTCCTGGAATCCTGTGGTGGAGAAAATCCCCTTGGCAGGAAGATGGTTTTTCCTGAAGGAGGCCTCCTCAGTTTTTTGGGTTTGGTCACAGAATGGCCGGTGTTTTTCAGGTGTTTCCACAGCTCACCTCAGGCGTACAGACCTGGGTGGTAACTGTGGACCTTGTTAGTCGAGAGGGCTCTCCTCTTACCCAGAGAAGTAGTGGAGACAGCTGCCCTGCTTTTGGGTTTCTTGCTGTAAATTTAGTGAGCTATAACCTGGATGTGTCGTGGTTTGGTCAGTTCAGTTAGGGATAACTGGTTGCCTCTTGGAGCAGTATCTGGGGTTTGATCTTGGGAATTCCAGGCTTCTGTAGGTCTGAGGTTGGAATTCTGTGCCCGAGTACGCAAGTGGTAATCAGTGGCAGGTGAACACTGCTCTCCTGGGAACATAGGCTAGCTGGTGCACAGCAGGTCCCATGGTTGGCAGGTGCGCCGGTCTGCCGGATCTCTTCCAGGGATATACTGGGTGGCCTAAGTCCATCCCCGTTTGCTTCCTTCCTTATGGGGTTTTCTTCCAAAGAGACTTCCAGTCTCTGTTGCCCTGGGATGCACAGTTCAGTCTGTGATGGAGAGTTGGGTGCACAGCAAGTCTCTATGCTCACAGCTGGAGCCCAGTTCAGTGCTGAAGGCGTGCACCCGCCATTCCGCGAGACCTTTTCCAGAAAAAGACTTGGTGACCGGAGGTCAGTCCCGTTTCCTTCCTTCCCTGTGGGGTTTTCTTCTGATAGGGACTCCCAGTCTCTGTTGCCCTGGGATACACAGTTCTCTCTGTGAGGAAGAGGAGAGTTGGGCATGCAGCAAGTCTCTGTGCTTTCAGCTGGAGCCTACTTCAGTGCAGGCTGTGAGCACCTGCCATTTTGTGAGACCTTTTCCAGGGAAAGACTGGGTGACTCAAGGCCAGTCCCATTTCCTTCCTTCCCTGTGGGTTTTTCTCGAGACTTGGACCCCCAATCTCTGGTGTTTTTTGTGCCCACTGTTCAGCCTGGGAAGGTGATCGAGACACGCAGGCGTGTGGCTCTGGTCTGGTAACCTAGTGCCTGCGCAACCCGGGATCTCTTTGTGTTCTGGCTGGGGGACCTGAGAGTGGACCCGACTGATTCCCACGCCGTGGGGGTTTCCTCTCACCTGGGAAACATGATCGCTGTTGTTTTAGGGCCCAGAGTTCAGTCTCTTGGTCGCTGTATGGAAAATGTTGTCCTGCTCCTCAAATGGAGTGTTCTCCTGGCACTGCCATCTTGTTGAATCTGGGAATGTAAACTTATACAACCATCTTCACTAACCCTTTATCTGACAGAGGACTAATATCCAGTATATACAAAGAACTAAAGAAGCTGAAAAGCAGCAATCCAAGTAATCCAATTAAAAAATGGGGAACAGAGCTAAACAGAATTCTTGACAGAGGAATATCGAATGGCAGAAAAACACTTAAAGAAATGCTCATCCTCATTAGCCATCAGGGAAATGCAAATCAAAACGACCCTGAGATATCACCTTACACCCATCAGAATGGCCAAGATGAAAAACTCAAGCGATAACACATGCTGGAGAGGTTGTGGAGAAAGGGGAACCCTCCTCCACTGCTGGTGGGAATGTAAACTGGTACAACCACTCTGGAAAGCTATCTGGCGCTTTCTAAGACAAATAGGAATAGTGCTTCCTCCAGACCCAGCTATACCACTGCTAGGTATATACCCAAAGTTTGTTCAAGTACACAAAAAGGACACTTGCTCAACCATGTTTATAGCAGCTCTATTTGTAATAGCCAGAACCTGGAAACAACCCAGATGTCCATCAACGGTGGAATGGGTACAGAAATTGTGGTATTTTTATACAATGGAATACTACTCAGCAATCAAAAAGGAGGAAATCATGAAATTTGCAGTCAAATGGTGGGATCTAGAAAAGATCATTCTGAGTGAAATATCCCAGAAGGAGAAAGACAAACATGGGATATACTCACTTATATAGACCTATAAGATATGATAAACATAATGAAATCTATACACCTAAAAAAGATAATCAATTGAGCAGACATGGGATAAGATGATCAATCCTTGTTTAGAAAGACAGATGGGATGTGCATTGAACGTATGACAGGAGTCTACTGAGCGCATCTGAAAGACTCTAACTAGCAGTGTTTTCAAAGCAAAGACTCATGACCAAACCTTTGGCAGAGTACAGGGAATCATAAGAAAGAAGGGGAGTTAGTCTGTTGGGGAAAGGATAGGAGCTCCACAAGGACCAAATATATCTGGGCACAGGGTCTTTTCTGAGACTGACATTCAACCAAGGACCATGTATGGATATAACCTAGAACCTCCACTCAGATGTAGCCTGTGGTAGCTCAGTAACCAATTGGTTTCCCAAAGTGAGGGGAACAGGGACTATTTCTAACAGGAACTCAATGACTGGCTCTTTGGTCTCCCCACCCCCGAAGGGAGGAGCAGTCCTGTTAGGCCACAGAGGAGGGCTTTGCAGCCAGTCCTGAAGATACCTGATAAAACAGGATCAGATGAATGGGGAGGAGGTCCCCCCTATCAGTGGACTTGGGAAGGGTCAGGGTGGAGATGAGGGAGGGAGGGAGGGACTGGGAGGGAATGAGGGATCGGGACACGGCTGGGATACAAAGTTAATAAAATGTAACTGATAAAAAAATAAAAAAAAAAAAAGAATTACACACACACAAAAAAAAAACTTATACGACCACTTTGGAAATCAATCTGGCACTATCTCAGACAATTAGGAATATCACTTCCTCAAGATCCAGCTATATCACTCCTAGGAATATATCCAAAGACATTCAAGTATACAACAAGGACATCTGCTCAACCATGTTTGTAGCAGCTTTATTGGTAACAGCCAGAAACTGGAAGTAGCCCAGATGCCCCTCAGTTGAGGAATGGACACAGAAATTGTGGTATATCTACACAATGGAATATTACTCAGCAATAAAAAAAGGAAATCATAAAATTTGCAGGTAAATCGTGGGAACTGAAAAAGATTGTCTTGAGTGAGGTATCCTAGAAGCAGAAAGACACACAGGGTATACTCACTCATAAATGGATGTTAGACATATAATATAGGATAAACGTACTAAAATCTGTACACCTAAGGAAGCTAATCAAGAAGGAGGATTTTGGCTAAGATGCTAAATCCCCATTGAGAAAGGCAAAGAGGATGGACATCAGAGGAGGGAGAAAACAGAAACAGGACAGGAGCCTACCACAGAAGGCCTCTGAAAAGCTCTACCCTGCAGAATATCGAGACAGATTCTGAGACTTATAGCCAAACTTTGGGCAGAGTGCAGGGAATCTTATGAAAGAAGTAGGAGATAGTAAGACCTGGAGAGGACAGGAGCTCCACAAGGACAGCAGCAGATCCAAAACACTCAGGGGTCTTTTCTGAGACTGATACTTTAGCCAAGGACCAAGGACCACTCATTGAGATGGCCTGGAACCCCTGCAAGGAGGTAGCCTATGGCAGTTCAGTGTCCAAGTGGGTTCTATAGTAATGGGGACAGGGACTATCTCTAACATGAACTGATTGGTTTGTTTATTGATCACCTCCCCCTGAAGGGGGAGCAGCCTTACCAGGCCACAGAAGAAGACAATGCAGCTTCTTCTGATGAGACCTGAAAGACTAGGATCAGAGGGAAGAGGAGGAGTACCTCCCTCATCAATGGACTGGGAGAGGAACATGATTGGGGAAGAGGAAGAGTGGGATTGGGAGGGGAGGAGAGAGGGAGGTACAGGGGGGATACAAAGTGAATAAACTGTAATTAATAAAAATAAAAATAATTAAAAAGAAAAAAAGATTATTACCTTGGACAGATTCTGAGTTTTCTCATTTTAGCCGTGTTTTAAGAAAAAAGCAGAATGTAGCATATACTTCATTTATTCACTACCCTTCCAGAAGAAGCAGGAAGCTTGTGTCTTCACTAGTGCTATTTCTACAGAGAAGTCCTAACCAGTCAGCTGTAACTTGAACAAGCTGAGAAGTCAAAATAATTGTGTCTCTCCCAAGCCTTTCTTAAATGAGTAGACAATTAACACCTACCCCTGGAAATATATGTGTAATATGCTGGTATCTGAGTTCTGTCTGTAAATGACACATCATCACTGACTACTTCACCCAATTCTGTAATGCATATTGCAGTGTGAATATGGAGGATTTGTGTACTCCCTGCAACAAAGATAGATAACAAAGCAAGGTAAATGCCAGGCCTGTCATCATTCTAGTCATCTGGACAAATAAGGACTAAGGATTTCATGGCTGAATCACTAAAAAGTAGTCTGCCATCTTCAAAGCTTGAAATCCAGTGTTTCTTCAAGCATGAAGTGGTGAGAGCATCATGAACCTTTATCCATAATTGAGGAGCTATTGACATTTTGTAGCCTCTGGTGACTTTTCTTGAAGAGTGTGACCCCTGGTAGGTTGACCCTACTCCAGTAGAGGTCCATGTGTATATGGAAGAATAAATCAGACTCTGTGGGTTATTAAAGAAGAAAAAAGAGAGAGAGAGAGAGAGAACACAGAGTTGGTAGGGGGTGAGGAACTGGGAGTATTGTGTTGGGAATTGTATGAAATTCACAAAGAATTAAACTTATTAAAAATAAAAACAAGGCTAGTTTCTAAAATAAAAATGTTAAAAACAAGACATATCTCCACCAATTTTGGTTCTTAGCCACTTCTCTGAGTATCATTTTCAAAAGCCATGTAGTTTCCTGAGGAAAACACAGCAGAGAGAGTAAGTTTTATTGTTCAAAGTCCTGTTGCATTTTCTTCATTCTTTTTACTTGCCTGTAATAAGATACCACTTTTATTTTGTACCCTGAAGCTATCCTGATACCATGGGGAGAGGTCAGCCTCCTGATAAAAGGAGAGCAGAGAAGACAGAGTACTGCTTAGAGGATGTTGTTGAACCAGCCCTGAGCAGTTTTATCTCTGACCATGATCTAAGATAATCTAAGAATTGAATTCATATTAGTTTACACCCATTGTAGTTGGTAGGTGTTCTTTTCCTGGCAGTGAGCAGAAGCTCTGTATGATCATCTCCCCACTGTTTATCCTCTCATATAGCACCCTGTTCTGTATCAGGAGACTGCCCACACTTCTCCTGTACAGACAGTGTGAGCCGGGTGGAGACCCTGCCTGACCACCGAACAGTTTTTTTTTTTCCCCTGTGCTTTGCTCAGGCTTATCACTAGGTCTTCACAATATTTTCCATCTCACCTCTTACCTGGCTATCACCCCCTGGGTTAGCCAGGACCATCTTCTTTTCAATTTAAATGTTGCTGACCAGAAAAGCAATTCATAAGCCACTGGCATTTTTTTTGTACTTCTCGTTACTTTTTCTCAAAATTCTCATCAGAGAGATAAGCAAATAATAATTACTTTAAAGTGTGAGATTTCTCCTGCTTTTTTTTCAAGATAGTATGCCTGAGTATGTTGTTTATGGTAGTGCTTGTGATAGGAACTCAATCTGATAAATAAAATCTAGTATGGGCTATAAATATATGTATATTAAGCTCAGTTGTGTATTACTTAAGCAACAGAAGACTGTTCAATAGAGTTAAAAGCAAGGAGGCCACCATGTTTCATTGAGGATGAGGAATACCTGGTTTATCTACCAAGAATTAATAGCTAACTTTCTAGGTGACTCAGTTGTGGCAATAGGAAAGGCCCTCACTTGGCATAGGTGGAAGACATAATGGACAAAGATAGTTTAGGTCCAGTATCAAAAAAAGCTTTTACTTCCAAGTTCCAACCGCCAAAACCATTTAATAACTGTTTCTGCTGGGCTGGAGAGATTTGCTTCTGGGATGCCCAAATCTGCCCAGCAACACTTTCCCATCACAGCACTTTTTGTTTTAATCTTTGGGGGAAAATGGGATATTATAAAACATAAAGAAGCACTGTTTTCCAAAAGTGAATTCCATATCTTTAACTATTTAAAATAATAGTTAAATAATAAAATAATAAATAATCAAATATGACTATTTAGGGATCAGTGTCACATTTCAGTGACTTTTCCAGCTATTACCCCATTGTATGAGTTCTGGAGCACTCTCTCATCTAGCTGAAGCCTATCACTTATGCAGTTTGGAAAAAGCCAGTGGATAGCAACTTCGGTTCTTCAGCCCACACACAAGTTAGCACACTGACTTACTAAGAGAAGGTGAGGAGAACAGTCCTGTTCTCTGATGTCTTGTGATTGATTATATACGCCTTCTGCCAGCTCATGAAAACCAGCCAGTGGGATGACACCAGTTTGAGGATTTGTTGACTGGTGTGCAGTTCCCTGAGAAACATGCTGTTCATTCTTCATAGAATGGATGAGGCTGTATGCTTACACCATGACATGTGTTTCTGTATGCTTGACACTGCTGCTGAAACCCTGCCCCACAAGGTCGCATCTGGAGGTATCAGAGGTGACAGATGTGTGAGTGTGTGCCAATGGGAAGTAGCATTATAAAGATAAAATTGTATGTTAAAATTCTTTGATTCTGATGATGTATTTTTTATTAGTGTGCAGAAATATCATTTATTCTGATATAGTAAGTTAATTGTTTTCAGACATTTCCTTTGCTCCTAATTGCATGGTAAATTCCATTGCTTCTCTGAAATCTATGGGTTTTGTTTAAAAATAATAATAACCCTTATATTTAGTCTCTGTTGCTTATCTCTTTCTCTTCACATTTCCACTTGTACTTTCTCTCAAAAGGTTAACTTCTTTCTTCTACCTCTTTCTACCTTTTTTCTACCGAGGATCCAGTGAGTCTCTTTCCTCAGTGGCTTTACCACCTGTATTTGTCTGAGTGTGGGAATACCCATCCCCTCTGTGGACTCTCTGGAAATGTGATGTTCACAGGCATTTTTACCCTATGCATCTTCTGATACTCCATATTTCCATTATTGTTTCAGCATCTACTATCCATTAGCCTAGATTAGACCTCAGTCATAACCCTGCCACTATGAATTACCTGCTATGACACAGAATTCCACTGTAAGAAGATTCAGATGGCCAACAGATGATTGGTGCACTAATGCCTGAGGCAGGTGGGAAATCTCTCAGCAGCACCAAAATCACCATGTCAGCAGTACAGTTCCAGCAGGAATGGGTTGAAACACTGTGCTGCAGTGATCCAAGAGCTGAGGTGGATATTACTTTCCAAGAAGACATGGCCTGGCAGCAAGTCAGACAGTGTGGCAGATGAGTCACTGGAAAGTGATCCAACTGTGACAGAGTGGGACAGCAGAGAATAGAAGGAGTAGACAGGAACTGACAGGTGGATTGAGCAGCAGGAGGGGGAAACATTCTCACAGCAGGTGGTGGAGCAGATGGGAGAGCTAGAGATAAGCAGCAGGTGGACAGGTTAGCAGACAGAAGGACAGAAGTGGGAACAAGAGGCTGGTGCACCAGCCTGGGGTACAGAGGCGGGGATATGTGAAGTGAGAGGGCAGCAGATGGGACAATGAGGCAGGAGAAACAGTTAAGACCTCTTTGACCTTTCCTGGCTATACATAACTGTTTGGGAGAATATGGAAGCCACAGGTGCCAAAGTGCAATCTGTTCTTCCCGGTTATTGATTAGAAATAGCTTAGGATGGATGGAATTATATTTACTGTAAAAGGAACAATTATAAATTTCTTTTTCTTTCTGTGATTTTCAAAATGCCAAGGGAGGCAGGAGAGGCTGCTTCACTGGGAAGAATACAGATAGAGAAGCTTCCTAAGGGACAATTGGAAGTGGACATTCTTCCCTAAAGCCCTTACAGTGAGATGAAGAATGCACTTGGCCTCTAAGGAGAGGCTCAGCGGCATTCTCCGATGCTTATGTTCCCTCCTGTGACTTAAAGAAATAAATAAAACCAATAGAGGAGGAGCAACAGACATCCAGAGAACTTATCCTGGGGTCAAGTTAAAGAAGGGAGCCACATATACAAAGCCAACTAGGAAGGGGTGTTCAAGAAGAATGAATGTGTGGCTGAAATCTATGTATTCAGTTTCATCATCCTTCTGCTATAAGCAGCCCACAGAGATTTGGACTTGTGAGCTTTAAGGAGTAAACACTGAGACTTGTCCTGAGTACAAGGTAGAATTATAATTCCAACACCAGTCTCTGCCCCAGAGGAAAAAAAAAAAAAAGGGAACACTCATGGCCAAAGCCAAAGGTGTTTTTAGAAGATGAATTAGATGTACATGAATAGCCGAAGCTGCAGATATGAATGTCAGAAATAGCAGCAACTGACAGGAGGCACTTAAGACATAGGCATCACTGTGCACAGGAAGAGACAGCTCACATCAGCCACAGTGTCTAAGCTCCCTCTGCATTATGGGGATTACCCAAAGAACCTTATTGATAGAAAAAGCATCTGTTGGGAATGATGCTTATTCCTCAAAGTTTACATGTCATAGGTATTCCTTCACATTTGAGTTAAATGAAAATGGTACCGACCCTCCAAAGTATCATCTGAAAAGTACTAGCCTCTTTAACCAGTTTTGTTTTGATTTTTGTTTATATAGCTTTGCTTTTTTTTTTTTTTTTGGAGCTTGTTTTTGTTTTTGTTTGCATTTTTTTGCACTCTATCTCTTTTGTATTTACTTGAACTTCTGTAATGATGAATTAGTTACAAAAGGAAGATAAGTATCACTTTTCTCCCCTCTCCTTTTATATAAGGCCCCAAGTTACTACTCATGGACTATTCGTAGTATAACACTCTACCTATCACCTGCCCTTTGAAGGTCCTTAATGTGTGCCCCTTTTTGTGTTCTAGATCTCCTTCACCTTCACTCTTGTTTGCATTTTCTACCTCCAGGACTTCAAAATCTTTCAATTCTCTTTTGTTCTATGGATTGATTAAATTAAACGGAATGAGGTAATGGTGAGACAAAGCTAATTATACAAATGCAGGTTTATTGAGAGCAGTGAGGGAAGAAAAGGAGAAAGGGGGCGTGCTCTGGGGGTGGGAGAAGGGAGAGAGAGAGAGCAGGAAGGAGAAAGGGGGAAGAAATGGCAGAAAAGGGCTGGGTTATATAGTGAAGGGCCTCTGGGAGAGGAGCCTCACCCCTAGGTAGAGGAGAGGGTATGGCAGCTACACCCTGCAGCAGGTAGCGACTTTAACATATCAGCCTTTTGTTGATAATAAATCGATAATGGGTGAAGAATCTTTTCTGGCTACTTCTGGTTGACATTGGGGCCATTGATTTTGGGGCGTGGGGCAAAAAGCTGGCATGTTGGACAAGTCCCAAGAGCAGAGTGTTCTGTGTTGTCCAGAAACCATCTGTGGCTAGAAAACTGCAAATCTAGCTGATGCAACCTGTGAGAAACACCTGAGTTGGAAAGCCTGAGTTCTGGATGCAGCTCTTGAGGAAGTATATATATGGTTAAGGACTGAAGATAAAGGTAAGGAGTTTAACTTTTAGGCCCATGGTCTTGATAGTTGAGGGCGGAGAGTCCCAAAACCAGGGAAGGAATACCATTTTCAGGAATAGGTAGATAGGTAGGCTGGGAACCAGGCTGTTGATTGACAGTGCTTATCTGGAGCATGATCTGTGAATTCCAGTGGATCTCCTGAAGCTTACAAAAAGAAACAAATTCGCTTGGGAAACAATTTAAAATCTGGTCAATGTTAAAGCTCTGAGCAGTCTTAATATAAAAACAGTAGCAAAGTAGGAGGAAGAGTTTTTATATATCTAAAATTACTTTTTTTTTCTAAAATTACTTTTTATCACCAACTTTAAAACATATTCTCATACCCTCAAACATTTTTTCAGAAGATCAGATCTCAATAAACTGTACATTTTTAAGAGGGCAGCTAAAGCCTTGGTTTCTACTGTTAAGCTGATCTTCAAACCCATCAGAGCCCTGAGAAAGATAAATTACTGCAGGAAGCACAATCCAAGTGGGTTATGTATTGCTTAATATGACAGAGGTTTGCACATTATCCAGATGGTTTTCCCATTAGGCTCCTGTGGTGGCTCTTGTGGGCACGAGTTCTAGGGTAGCATCACAGCATCAGTATTCGGGTGCTGGGTCCAGCAAATCTGAGAGAACTTTTTTGTGCAGGAGGAATTTGGGAGAATGACTGACCTTGTTTGGTCTAGGCAAAACATGGCAGTCAGCTCTGCATGTGTCCTGTTTGTCCACAGTTCAGGCAGGGCCTTATCAGCAGGCCAGTTGGGGCAGTTCTGCCCAGTATCACAGTATCCAGGTAGGATCATTTGTCGTATTGCTCAAATCTTCCTGGAGGCTTCAGGGTCACTGCTAGATGCTGGGGTTTCTGCACATTAAGCTTTTAAATTAATTTTTTAAATGTACTATTCCACAGATTTTCTGACAGGTTTGAAAGGACCATGACCTATTCAGTATAATGAGCCAAACAAACTCTGATTGTATAGTTGCCCATCCTAGGCTTAACCTTGAAAACATAACACAAGAGACCAGGTAAAGCTTAATCAGTTTCTTTTGTTGCATGACTGTAAATATA
Source organism: Meriones unguiculatus (assembly GCF_030254825.1). Taxonomy (NCBI): domain Eukaryota; kingdom Metazoa; phylum Chordata; class Mammalia; order Rodentia; family Muridae; genus Meriones; species Meriones unguiculatus. Next base: position 36,475,940 of record NC_083357.1, on the reverse strand, counting down.
TTTTTGAGCTAGTATCAAAGGAAAACTTTTAGTTGTAGATACAGTTTATAGACTAGTAATCTTGCTGATCCTATCACACTGCATCATTACAGCCTGAACAGCAAAATTTTAAAAGGTGGTGACAGTCATGGCTCTACCCACTTTATCCCAAAACCAACATGGCGATCAGCCACGTGTTTTTAAGCCGGAAATTTAAAACGGAATCACTGGTGCCACACCCGACCCAGCTGCCTTCCACTCTTCCACTGTCTCCATCTGCTGAGACCTTGCATGGGTGTGGAGAAGAGGCCGGATGGGGTAGGGAAAACCTGGAACTGAGTGTGCAGACAGCCTCCAAAAGTGAAAGAGGGAGAAGGTTGAAAGTATGCTTTCCACAAAATCTGGACGGATAGTTTGGAAAATTTCCAAAGACACCCAAGAGGTCTCTGGGGATCAATTTTAGACCCAGAAACACTCATTTTTCCACCCAGCCTTTGCTGGAATCCTAAGATTATTGAAGTGCTGTCCCAAATCAATATCTGGAATTGGCAGCTTTGGTGAGGTTAATCTACGAATAGACATCTCTGAAAAGTGAGATTACCTCAGAACAAAAGCCTGGCTTTGTTCCAGATGGCCATGTCTTCACAGCAGATTTGGGGGTGGTGGAGGTTGTTAACCTTGGAAGAGGCACCTGGTACCTTTTGGCTGCAGCTGGGACACAGGGAACTTACTGAATCCAAAGTTGCCTCAGGCAGAGAGGAAGGTGGCAAGAGAAAAGAGGTTGGTCCCCATGTTGCCCGCTGGGCTGGGTACTCAATTTCTCTTGGGTTTAAAGATAATGGGCAGAGAACCATGTGGTGAAGGGTCCATGAGGTGAAGTCCAGCTTGTGGGGCTCAACTTCCCCTGAGTCATGGGCACCAGCTGATTGATTAAATAAAACAGAAGGAACTAATGGTTATATTATATAAATTGAGGTTTACTGAGAGCATCGAGAGAGGAGGAGGGTAAAGGAGATCGAGCTCTAGGTGTGGTGGAAGAGAGAGAGAGCAGGAATGAGAAAACAGGGGAGGAGGGAGAGGCCTGAAAAGAGTGAATAATAGTGAAAGGCCTCTGGGAAAGAAGCGCAGCCCCTAGTTAGGAGGGCAGAGTATGGCAGCCATGCCCTGTATCAGGTAGGGACTTTGACACTAAGAAGCAGGATGAATGGATGCTCAAAAGAAAATTCAAAGAGAGAGGGCTAGTAAAAGCGAGAGAGCAATGAGAAGAAATATCTAAAATCTGCTATGAGAAAGATTATTGCCAAGTTAGTGCTAGAGTAGAAGGCTTTCAGGTCCTGGAAGTTCTAGTTGGGAGAGTTTTTGATAGGGGTGAAAATGGTCTGAGTCTTCCTTTGTTCAAAATGGAAGAAAACAGCTGAGAGGTTCACATAGATTTTTGGTTGTTTGTTTTTTACCATCACCTCCAAGCCAAATTTCTTTCAAGAAAAAAATCCAATATATGTGTATATATTAAATATATGCATCCTGTACCATTAGACATTGAACCTAAGCAAGCATTTTACCACTAAAGAATAATGCCTCTTTCCCAGAAAACATATTTCTTTTTAAATTTTTTTATTTTAATTTTATTTTTATTAATTATAGTTTATTCACTTTGTAACCCAGCAGTAGCTTCGCTACCATTCCCCATTCCCTCCCAATCCTATCCTCCCTCCCTCTTCTTCTCCTATGGCCCTCCCCCAGTCCAATGATAAGGGAGGTCCTCCTCCCCTTTCATCTGACCTTAGGCTATCAGGTCTCATCAGGACTGGCTTCTTTGTCTTATTCTGTGGATTGGTAGAGCTGCCCTCCTCTCAGGGGGAGGTGGTCAAAGAGCCAGCCCATGAGTTCATGTCAGAGACAGTCCCTGTCCCTATTATTGGGGACCCTCTTGACACTGAGCTGCCATGGGCTACTTCTGTGCCAGGGTTCTAAGTTATCTCCATGCATGGTCCTTGTTTGGGGTTTCAGTGTCAGAAAAGACCCCTGTGCCCAGATATTTTGGTTCTATTGCTGTCCTGTTCCCTCCAGGTCTTTCTATCTCCCACATCTTTCATAAGATTCCCTGCACTCTGCCCAAAGATTGACTGTGAATCTCAGCATATCTTTTGATACCCTGCTGGGTGAAGTCTTTCAGAGGCCCTCTCTGATAGGCTCCTGTCCTGTTCCCTGTTTTCTACCTCTTCTATGTCCATCTCGTTTGCCTTTCTGAATGAAGATTGAGCATCTTACCCAAAGTCCTCCTTCTTGATTAGCTTCCTCAGGTGTACAGATTTTAGTATAATTATCCTATATTATATGTCTATAAACAAGTTAAACAGCAACAAATCAAGAACACAATTAAAAAATGGGGTACAGAGCTAAATAGAGAACTCTCAATAGAGGAACATCGAATGGCAGAGAAACACTTAAAGAAATGCTTAACATCCTTAGTCAGCAGGGAATTGCAAATCAAAATGACCCTGAGATTTCACCTTACACCCATCAGAATGGCTAAGATAAAAAACTCAGGTGACAACATATGCTAGAGAGGATGTGGAGAAAGATGAACCCTCCTCCATTGCTGGTGGGAATGTAAACTTGTATAACCACTTTGGAAATCAATCTGGTGCTTTCTCAGACAATTAGGTATAGTGCTACCTCAAGACCCAGATATACTACTCCTAGGCATATATCCAAAAGACACTCAAGTATATGACAAGGACATTTGCTCAGCCATGTTTGTTGCAGCTTTATTTGTAATAGCCAGAAGCTGGACACAACCCAGTTGAGGAATGGAAAGAGAAATTGTGGTACATTTACACAATGAAATACTACTCAGCAATTAAAAACAAAGAAATCATGAAATTTGCAGGCAATTGATGGCAACTAGAAAAGATCATCCTGAGTGAGGTATCCCAGAAACAAAGACAAATTTCAAATCAAATGAATTTATTCCCTATTGACTAGGTGTCACACTCTCCCGGTGCTCACTTACAGTATCAGAATCAGCTTACTGTATTCCTGTGTATTTATATGAATGGTCCTTAGCAGGGAACAGGCTCAGGAATCGAACACTGTGATATAAGTAACAGAATAACTTGAAAAATCTCGATCCAGTAGCTCACTGACTTGTTCACTGAATGAAAGCCCAGTAGGCCACAACTGCCTATCCATGCAAAAAGCCTGATATCCAGAAAGTGAGAGTGTAAGAGGGTCGCTGCTTTCTCTGTGCATTCTAGGAATAACCACCATGCCATCTGTTCTGCAAGTAGTAATGTTTTATAGGCTAGTCTGAAAAACAGCTCAGAAACACATCACCAGACTTAAAACTAAACAACAAAAACCAAAGTGGGCTGAGGCCTCACTAATTACCAAGGCATGGAGATGACTTCCCCTTTAGAGCAACACTGTCAGTAAAAATTGAAGCTCACCCTTGCATAGTCATCTTTTGCATTTCAACTTCAGGTAGGAGTAGAAAGGTATGCTTCATTCATACCATCAGTCAGTGCAGCTCAATGACAACCACAGCATGAAGACAGGTCCAGGTAAAGGAACACATATTAGAGATATCACATGTTCAATATAGACGACAGAGGGACCAGAGTGGGCACAGGTCGTCCAGCAATTATAATGGAGAGGTTCCCCTATGAAACTTAATTTTAGAAATGTTAAAGGTAAATGAATTTGAGACAGAGACTGGAAAATAAATGAAGAACCTCCAGGAAAGGAGGTTTCCTGGACTGTCTTCTTGGACTGTCCACATTTAGTTTCTAAAGTAGCAATTGCATAAAACCAGTGCTATATTAAAAAAAATTAATTTACCAAGTGTTAAGCATATTTTATATGTGTTGGTATAATGTTCTTGTGGAATGTATACAATTTACCCTTGTTCATTCAAATGCTGATTTCTCTACCCCATTATCTGGTTTCAATCTGGACTTTGCATTGTAATGTTTATTCTAAGCATCTCCTGTCTCAAGTTTGTGTAAACATGTCACCATTTATTCTCTGTAATTGTTAATTAAACAATCAGCCAATGCTGTAAAATGGGGAAAATAGGGTGGGACATCCTGGTCCAAAGTGAGGGAAGGAAGCCAGTGGGGGTCGAAGAGAGAGGAGATGGGCAGAAGAGGACTTCAAACCACGTGGAAAGATTAACCGGACCTAAGATATTACTGAAAGCTCGTATGATGGCTAAAATCTAAATGGGAGGAAACTATGCAGGCTTGGAGCTTTAGGATGGAGTAACTATTGCACAGCATTGTGCTCTAGGTTAATTAAATAAATCCTACTCTCTGTGTGGTGATTTGGGTATGCAGCTGGTTTAGGAATAACTGCTGTTTAACTCCAGATAAATCAATAATAAATATTAGTCACCCACAACATATATATTACTAGCACATATGAAGTACATGTGAAAAAGTAAAGAAACAGATTAAAGATTCTTAGAAAAAAAAGTTGTTATTCAGAGGTTTGGAGTAATGAGAAGTGAAAATATAATGTATCCTAAGGCATTGGAACTTCAAGAAGTGAGCTGCAGTCTTCAATGCTGGGATGACTCTCTACATCCACATCATATATCCTTTAGGGGCCCAGGTGGGACACTGCACATATTAACTAAGGACACTTCATACAGTTCACAGAAAAGATCGCTTTGCCATTTGTGTTTGACCCAGTGGGATCTGTCTGAGGAATGAATTTATTCTCTGGAGTGATGTCCATCCAAAGGGCTCTTTCAGGTTGAGGGTACATATTTCCTGTTTGAATGTGCTCCTGAGGTTGGATATCATTTGGCCTTGTTATCTTTCAAACTCATGACCACTATTTTTTCATAAATACACACACATACACACATGTATATACACATATATATTCCTAAATATATACAAACTACTCAATATGTATAATGTTATTTGAATGTATGCTTTGAGAGCTGATTGTTGAGTATTGGATTAACAAAAGGTGTGCTCTTCCCTGGGAAGATCATTTATCCAGCTCTCATTATTCCTTGATTGCCTGTAGTTCCTGGTATAGAATTTAGGCCTCATGGGATTTTCACCATCCACTTTTGCTTGTTTGTTGTTGTCATTTTCAGATCATGTTTATTGGTGAGACTTTATGAGTTTTCAACATTCCCAGGAGAAAGAATCTCACAGCAAACTGCCTGTTCCTTTGGCTCTTATAATCTTTTCACCCTTTCTTCTGAATGATCACTGAGCTCTGGGTGTGAGAGTTGTCTTGTAGATATATCTTTTGGGACAGGGCTCCACTTCTTTCCATTTTTATTGGTTGTGGTTTTCTGTTATGGTCTCCATCTGTTGCAAAGAGAAGGGTAAGAACTATACTTGTAAGTGTATATAAAGGCAAATATTTGAAATGTAATTAGGGATTAGGCTGGTTTAGTAAAATGATGGTTATAGGTTCTCTTCAAAAAAATGACAACTCCAGTGCCAGGCGTGATTTCTGTCTTGTTGAGTAGTCCTTAAGTCCAAATAAATAGCTATTGGTTACTGCTAAGATAATGTATACCACTACTTGATTCTTTGGGCTGTTATGCCATGTTGATTGTTTTTGTGGTTCTTAGGCATTGTAACTGGGCATCATAACCAACTGGAATGGTTACTTTCTTCTTTTGAATGCTTGCATAGTGTCTTCTGGTACCTCAGACTGTCTTCAAGGAGGAGGCTTTCAGGTCATTCTAACACAGGGTCCAGTTGACTGTGTTTCTGAAGCCCATGGTGACTTCAGCAATAGGGATTACCTTCTACCAACTGATAGCAATAGCCTGTAATTTATTTTATTTTATTTTTATTTTTTTAGAATTTCTCTAAAAACTCGGATCAAAAAAGCAAAACAGTGCTTCTCATACTTGGTGTTGGAATTTTGTGAGATGGTCTTTGTCTCTTGAAGGAAACAGTGTCAACCCAGATGGAAAAATTTTATTTAAACTATATATTTATACACAGACATACATGTATTGTAGATTTTTTAGGTGGATAGTTCATAGTAGGAGTCCTGATGTACGTCTTTTTCAGGCACCCTCACTTTTATTTTACCCTCCCTTCTTTTTCTTTAATATTTATTTCCCCCTCTAATTGGAGCTCTCTGTTTTTTTTACATCTTCCTAATAAGATCGCTTGTACCCTGCTATTTCCTCTTTGTTTGTTTGTTTGTTTGTTTGTTTGTTTTTCTCCCTGCTTGGCAATGGCCCTTTTTCAGTTTCCTGGTTTCTGCAGCTGTTCCGTATATTTACTCATTCCTGAATATCTGGAGCTATCTGGAGCCTCAGATGAAAGAGAGAGCATACGATGTTTGTCTTTCTGGGTGTGGAATAGCTCACTAATTGTGATTTTGTCAGTTCCATCCATCTACCTGGAACTTTCATAATTTCATCTTTCCTTATAGCCAAGTAGCGCCCGTTAGTGCATATGTACCACATTATCATTCTTCAATTTAAGGACATTTATGTTGTTTGCCTTTCTGAGATATTGTGAATTGAGCAGCATAGATATAATCAAGCAAGTATCAATAAGAGATAAATATAAAAGAGTTTAATGTCCCAAGGAATGGTACAATTAATATGGTACAATAAAATTTTTTAGTTTTGTGAAAATTATCCACACTAATTTCCAGAGTAACTGGGCCAGATTGCAATCCCACCACACAGAATGAGGATTCTCTTTTCTCCATATTCACATTGGTTGTCTGCTGTTTTGTTTCATTCATTTATTTATTTATTTATTTATTTATTTATTTATTTATTTATTTCAATTTATTCCTTTTGTATCCCAGCTGTACCTCCCTCATTTGTTGCCTTCTGATCCTGCCCCCCTTCTTCTCCTCCAATCCACTGATAGGGGAGGTCCTCCACCTTTTCCATCTGACCCTAGCATATCAGGTCCCATCAGGACTGACTGCATTGTCTTTCTCTGTGGCCTGGTAAGGCTTCTCCCCCTCTCCCCCAAACACAAGGGGAGGTGATCAAAGAACCAACCACTGAGTTCATGTCAGAGATAGTCCCTGTTCCCCTTACTAGGGTACCCACTTGGACATTGAGCTGCCATGTGCTATATCTGTGCAGGGTTTCTAGCTTATCTCCATGCTTGGTTCTTGGTTGGAGTATCAGTCTCAGAAAAAGACCCCTGGGCCCAGATTTTTTGGTTCTATTTCTCTCCTTGTAGATCTCCTTCCCCTCCAGATCTTTCTCTCTCACCCTTTTTTCATAAGATTCCCTGCACTCTGCCCAAAGTTTGGGTATGAGTCTCAGCATTTGCCTACCCTGCAGTGTAGAGCCTTTCAGTGGTCCTCTGTGGTAGGATCCTGTCCAGTTCCCTGTTTTTTCCCTCTTCCTATGTCCATCCCATTTGCCTTTCTGAATGAGAATTGAGCATCTTACCCAGGGTCCTCATTCTTGTTTAGCTTCTTTAGGTGTACAGATTTTAGTATGATTATCCTATATTATATATCTAATATCCACGTATAAGTGAGTGTATACCATGTGTGTCTTTCTGTTTCTGGGATACCTCACTCAGGATGATCTTTTCCAGTTCTCACCATTTGCCTGCAAATTTCATGATCTCCTCCATTGTTGGTGGAATGTAAACTTGTATAACCACTTTGGAAATCAATCTGGTGCTTTCTTAGAGAATTAGGAATAGTACTACCTGAAGATCCAGGTTTACCACTCCTAGACATATATCCAAAATATGCTCAAGTATATAAGGACATTTGCTCAACCATGTTTGTATCAGTTTTATTCGTAATAGCGAGAATCTGGAAACAGATGTCCCTCAACTGAGGAATAGATACAGAAATTGTAGTACATTTACACAACGGAAAAGTACTCAGCAATTAAAAACAAGGATATCCTTTGTCTTTTGATTGGAGAATTGAGACTATCAATATTTGACGCTATTATTTAAATGTTTTTGTTAATTATAACCATTGTGTTGAATTTTGATAGTGTTGTTTGTGTTTTCAGGGGTACCTTGTGTTTTAGTTATTTTGACTTCATCTATATCAACTTTATATATTTGTTTGTATATATATTTGTTTATGTTTTTACTTGCTCTTGTTGCTTTGTGCTTTCCTCTCTGAAACCTGAAATATTGCTTTCTATATTTTCTTTAGATTGGATTTGTTAGGTGTAATTATTAAAGACTTTTTATATCACAGAAAGTTTCTCCTTTTAGAGATAGATTGCTGAGTATATTACTGTAAATTGATTTTCATGTTCTTTCAGGGTATAGAATTCATTGTTCCAGGCTCTCCTGGCTTTCAAATTTCTCATTGAGAAATCAGCCTTAATTCTGTTGGGTTTTCCTTTACATACAACTTGTGGCTTCAAAATTTTGTTCATGTTTTTTTGTTTGTTTGTTTTTGCCTATTTTGTCTAGATCCTCTAGTTTATCTTCAAGTTCTGATATTCTATTTTCTGCTTGGTTCGTTCTACTTGTATGGCTTCATTTCAGCTTGGTCATCTTCAATGTTCCTATTTCTTTACTGAATTCCATTTTTAAGTCCTGGATTATTGTCATCAGCCATATGTTTTTGGTTTCTTGGTCATCATTCAGATGTTTAGCTTCCTTAAAGCTCTTTATTCTTAGTTTCACTGAAATGTTTCTTTTGTATTATTTAACACTTTGAAATTTTTTATGAGGTTTGTGGTTATTATTTCAAATACTGTCTTCTGGTATTCATCTAGGTAATTCTCACTGGCAGAAATTTCTATAGTAATGTAGGTTTTGGAGGGGAAATACTAACTAGCTTGATCTTTTATATTGTTTGTGCATATTTACTTTTATTTTTTATTTTTATAAAATATAGGCATGTGGGCTCCTTTTGTTAGTTCTGTATCTGATATAAATAGAACACACTGGGACAGAAAAGATGAGGAGGCAGGTTTGGCCCACCGGTTGATAATGGCTTATGTAGAATGAAGTCCAGTGGATAGAATGGATTGGATTGGTATGCAAGATGTATATCTTGGTCCATTCTTAGAGTGTGAGGGTAGATCTAGTGGGGCAGAGAACTTGGAATACAGTGTGAGAGGTTACTGTGGATCAGTGGCAGGAATGATGGATTTTGACAGAAGAGTAAAATTTGTAGACAGGGTTGGGTAGACTAGGTTGGGACCCTGGATGTGGAACCCTAAGACCCAGGCTAGAAGGGGAAAATTCTGAAATGTACATGGAAAGGAAGAGCAACTATACTCATGGTCAGACACTAGGAAAGAATGTGCAGAATCTTGATTGGGAAAGTCCCTAAGCTTCTGACCAATCCTGATTGGCCCCAAACCATTTGGCTAACTACTGACCAATCAAAGTAAAGGTCACCTAATCATTTCTGGAATTCCCCTATCTGGCTGTCTATAAATAGGACCTGTGAACCTGCTTCGGAGTCACCATCATTTTGTGAAGGTGGTGACCCCAGCATGCTGGAATTCTCTGCAGAAGAAATGCTCTTTGTTTTTGCTTACTGTCTGAGTCTGGGGTCTTTCTTCAGTAATTCACTTAACATTAGGAAAACAAACTAACCATAGCACTTTTCCTCACTGCTCCTTTTCCAGCACTTCCCTGAGTTTTCCCCATCTCAGTTTCCAGCTTTGCAGGTGGCTTGCCTGGCTTACCTCCTGAGGGGAGACAAGGAAAAACATGCATTAAATGCTGCTGGGTATGGGTGAAGTACCTGCTCTCCTGGAAAAGCAGCTATAGGTAAACGACAGTAGCTCCACGGACTTAGCTCATGTCTGCATGTACAGAAAGAGCAGGGGCCAAATAAGTGTCTTGTAGAGCATCAGGAATACCTTTCCTATGTGCCTCAGGTGTTTACAGAGCTAAAATATTTTCTTGGCCCTGAAAATTCCTTACTTGGTTAAGTTTGTTGACAAGATAAAAAAAGATTTACCTGGTTTCCAACTGTCCCCCAAGGTTAGACTCTTTCCTGAAATGCAACAATGTTGTGTTGAATACCTCTGAGATGCCTCCTTTCTTTCTTTGCCTCCATGTGCAGACCTACATAAAGTTACTGCCAAATTGATGAATTCTATTCTATTCTAACTTTCTATCATATTTATAAAAGTAAAGACATTTTGGAAATTCCAGAAGCTGTAGAATAATGGCTCACATATTACTCAAGAAAATGGCTTCTCTCTTCTGTTCTGTGTATTCTCCTAGTAGATTCCGCTAGGTATGAGTGAGTCATATAGTAACTGGATTGATTGTCTGCAGAGTGACAGAAAACAATGCTGTTCTAGATCCTTGGGGAATATCAAGTATCTGGCAATATCTTCAATCAAACAAGAATTGGACAATAATGAAACCACCATCATTACACACATTGAGGAAACCTCTGACTATGAGTGGGAGAATCATATAATTGGCATCATGTTGAAGATGTCACCCACGTAAATAAATTATTGTTAACTTCTGTTGCATTCTTTGCAGTGGGATGATTTAGGGGAGACAGGGAAAAACATTCATTAATCTTGCAATCTCTTTGCTTGGGGTTGCGTAGTAGGTGTGCATTCTCCTCTTTACAAACTGTTTCGGTGCTCTGTTACCATACCCAGACACTTAAGACTAGAAACTTAGATTTTTACAAGACTCATCCATTTATTTATTTTGCACTTGGAAGCTCTCTGAAAACATAATTTAAAACTACAACTATTCTTCCTTTCTCTTCATGTCATCTGTTCTCTTCTGGACATGACATATACTCATGAGCTTACAGTTACTGTGATTGCCTGAACAAGATCAATCCAGTCAGCATTCCAGCATGGAGTGTGAAGGGGGTCATGAATCCTATCTTTAACCTAAGGTCTCTTGGGTATAAAGAGTAATTTTTCTTTATTTGTGTGGCCCCTGGTAAGTCAATCATTCTCCAAAGGATAGATCCACACCCAGAAATATGTGGGTAACAAAATATAGAGCTAATAGATTTTTTTTTTTAAGGAGAGTGCATGAAATTAGAGTAGTATGTAGGTGGGATCAATCTGGGAGAAGTGAGAGGGAAGGATAAACAAAATAGATTCTGTGTAATATACAAATAATTAATAAAAATAGTAAAAGAAAAAAATAAAAAAACAAAAAAAAAACAAAAGTGACATCTTAAAAAATAGTAAAAGATATAAAGTGTAAAATAATAATAATAATAATAAATAAAAAAAAGAAGAAATAGTAAAAGATAGTACAAGAAAAAAAACAAGTGATCTGTTCCTTATATATCTAAAATTATGCTTTCAGGAAATGTAGGACTCCAGCAATTACGTTGTAATTCTGCATTCTTCTTCATGTAGTTTGGATTTCAGAGGAAATTCCAAATAATTTTTTAACATGTTGATCAGTTCCTTTCCACTGTTCAGATAATAGCCTTTATGTGAGCTTTCACATGAAGGGGGGCTGTCATTATACAGTTTTATTCTTTGTATCCAATGCTCAGTTATTATATCCTCCCTTGCCTTAAGTTTCCTCTGCATTTTTAATAAGAAATAGTTTTACTTTGGCACATGATAAAGAGATAGGGGAACAGGACAGGAGAGAAGTCCTGAAAGCATAAAAATAACATATTTTCATAGTGATAGAGTAGTCCTGAAAACACACAAATAAGTAATATTATACAGACTTGACACTTTATTTTTAGGAATATATATGTGAATGTACTTACAATTAGTAGCAAAAAAAGGTCATTAATCTGAAGGAAAGTAGGAATGGATCTATGGGAAGAAGGAAAGGGTAGAAAGAAATGTAATTAAAGTATACTCTCAAGACTAAAAGCTCCTCTTTTCTCAGTCTGTGTGTAACAAAAAAGCATATGAGGTGGACAGGTAAGCCCTAAGTACGCTGAGCTGCTCGCCAGACATCAGAGAAAGTTGGGCCAAGTAAATGACATGTTAAGAACTAAGGCTTTGGAGATCAGGGCATTTGGGCCTTGGACTTTTCCCAGATCTTTGGCCCACTTCCACTCTGTGGATTATTTCCCTTTCTTAAATAAAAGTCTTTGTTGCTATCACTGTTCATGTGTCTCAGAGCCAGTTTTGCTTTGGTTCACAAAGGCCTGGAAATCTCAGTGGGTACCCCCTAGACTCGGAACCACACCTATTAACGATCCCACCCACTAGATATTTCTTCCATGGATTACAGAACAATTAACCTTCCAAGCTGCAAGATAAAAACACCTGAACAGACCACTAGGTGTTTTTGTAGATGGTCCTATGCTTTTATATTATGCCCAGCTCTTCAGAATGGAATGTAGCCAAATCTTAACTTGCATATATTAAGTACAGCAATGCGGCAAAAAAGCGGAGGACTAAATTAAGTAGAGGCATCAAGAAAATAATCCAAGCTGTGTCAGAAAATCAAATGAGACTCCACTTTCCGCTTCCTATATAATTGAAATTATCAACCTTTCAAAGGCTCACCTTGCTTTTCACTTTTGTTCTAATGAACATTTGGAGAGCTGTGGGACCATACAGCAATGCTAAGAGCTCCAGAACAAATGAATTAAGACAATACAAGATATGTCTAACAGATACAAGGTTCATAGAGCTCCAACCCATTTAATAACTAGTGTTATCAAACTTATTCCCCTATAATTTCTGTTTTTGAAGAAAAGAAGCTCCACATCCCTTATTCACTATCATTCATTATATGTCCTATTCCGTGTGAGGCTCAATGAATCCCTCTGTTCTTTGAGGAACATTCTTTTGCATGGTTTCTGTGCTGATTTCTGCCCCTCACACGGGTTTTCCCTTCACTTTGCTTTGTAGCTATTACTGTATGCAGTAGCTGTAGAGAGAAGTTGACTCCCTGAATCTACCAAGCATTCCTTGGTGAGTTTTACTGGACTGTCTGAATAAATAACTGTTCAAATAACTTCTGTTGTTAGATCCTATCATGCTGGGTCCCTGTAGAGATAGTACCAGAGATAGGATTGGAGATGGAAGTCCCTCATTTGTATTCTCATCCTAAGAAAGCTGTCGCTCGAGGCCGTCAAGAGAGCTTAATGGAATTCTGTTGTGTAAATGTACCACAATTTTTGTATCCATTCTTCAGTTGAGGGACATCTAGGTTGTTTCCAGATTCTGGCTATTATAAATAAAGATGCTATGAGTACAGTTGTGCAAATATCATTGTTGTATGGTGGAGAATATTTTGAATATATGCCCAGAGGTGGTATAGTTGGGTCATGGGGTAGCACTATTTCGAGTTGTCTAAGAAAGCACCAGATTGATTTTCAAAGTGATTGTACAAATTTGCACTTCCACCAGCCATGGAGGAGTTTTCCCATTTCTCCATAACCTCACTAGAATGTTCTGTCACTTGAGGTTTTGTTCTTAGCCATTCTGACAGGTAGAATCTCAGAGTCCTTTTGATTTTCATTTCCCTAATGACTAAGGACATTTATCATTTCTTTAAATATTTCTCTACCATTCGATATTCCTCTATTGAGAATTCTCTGTTCGATCTGTACCCCATTTTTATTTTTTTATTTATTACAATTTATTCATTTTGTATCCCAGCTGTAGCCCCCTTTCTTGTCCCCTCCCAACCCCATCCTTCCTCCCTCTTCTCTTCCCATGCTCTTTTCCCAGTCCACTGATAGAGAAGGTCTTTCTCCCCTTCCATGTGACCCTAGCCTATCAGGTCTCATCAGGAATATCTGCATTATCTTCCTCTATGGCCTAATAAAGCTGCCCCACCTCAGGTGGAGGAGATCAAAGAGGCAGCCACTGAGTTCACGTCAGAGATAGCCCCTGTTCCTCTTACTAGGGAACCCTCTTTGAGGCTGAGCTGCCATGGGCTACATCTATGCAGGCTGTACCAAATTTTTAAATTGAATTATTTGGTTAGTTGGTTTCTAATTTCTTGAGTTCTTTATATATTTTGGATATTAGCTCTTGGTCAGATGAAGGGTTGGTGAAGATCTTTTCCCAGTCTGTAGGCTGCTGTTTTGTTCTGATGACAGTGTCCTTGGCTTTACAGAAGCTTTTCAGTTTCATGTGGTCTCATTTATTAATTGTTGATCTTAGAGCCTGTGCTGTTGGTATTCTGTTCAAGAAGTTGTCTCCTGTGCCCATGAGTTCAAGACTATTCTCTCCTTTTTCTTCTCATAGATTTACTATGTCTGGTCTTATGTTGAGGTCTTTGATCCACTTAGACTTGAGTGCAGGATGATAAATATGGATTTCTTCACACTTTTTGTACATGTAGACATCTAATTAGACCAGCATCATTTTTTGAAGATGCTATCTTTTTTTCCAGTGTATGGCTTTGGGTACATTTTCACAATGGGATACTACTCAGCTATTAAAAACAAGAAAATCATGAAATTTGCAGGCAAATAGATGAAAAGATCATCTTGAGTAAGGTAACCCATTGAAAGAAATTCATGGTAAATACTTACCTATACGCAGATATTAGCCTTATAATACAGAATAAGCATAATAATATCCACAGACCTAAAGAAGGTAAATAACAAGGAGAACTCTAGGGAGGATGCTTAATTCTCTTTCAGAAGGGCAAATAGAATAGACATCAGAAGATGGTGAAGAGAAGAAACAGGATGGGAGCCTACTAGAGATATTTTCTGAAAAACTGCACACAGCAGGGGATGGAAGAAGACGCTGAAACTCACAGCCAAACTTTGGGCAGAGTGCAGGGAGTCATAGGGAAGAGTGAGGGATAGAAGGACCCAGAGGGGAAAGGAGCTCTATAAGAAGACCAGGAGAGCTAACAAACCTGATCCCAGGGGTGCCTAAAGAGACTGATGCACCAACTTAGAACCATTCATGGAGAGGACCTATAGGCAGCCCAATCTCCATGAGCATTCCCTAGTAAGGGAGCAGGCATTGTCTCTGACATGAACTCTGTTGCCCACCCTTTGATCGCTGGTGGAGGAGCCTTGTCAGGCCACAGAGGAAGAAGATGGTAGTGGGCCTACTGAGACTTGATAGGCTGGGGTTAGATGGTAGGGCAGGAGGGCTTCCCCTTTCTGAGGATTAGAAGAAGATGGTAGGGGAAATAAGGAGGGAGGTTGGGGCTGGGAGGAGGTAAGGGAAGGGGGTACAATCAAGACATAAAGTGGATAAATTAATATTTAAAAACGAGGGCTCAGTGGTCAGAGCAGTTTGCTGCTAAGCTAAGCCTGGTGACCTCAGTTTTAATCTTAGAACACACACAGTAAAAGGAGAGAACTGCATCTTGCAAGTTGTACTCTGACCTCTACAGATATGCCATGACATGTACCTGCTTCAGTCATACAAACACATACACAAACAGACACACACTAAATAAGTATAACATAACTTTAAAATAAGCCAGCAATATTTGCTGAAATAGAGTATTTTTAAAGACAAATTTAATGCAGGAGTTATGATATATGAAGCACAGGACTTTTTTCTAACAATGTGTGTTGTATTTAAAGCTGACCCTCAATGATATGAAAGAAGGGGGAGCTAGTATGACCTGGAGAGGACAGGAGCTCCACAAGGACCAAATATCTGGGCACAGGGGTCTTTTATGAGACTGTATCTCCAACCCAAGACCACATATGGATACAACCTAAAACCCTTGCTTAGATGTAGCCCATGGTAGCTCAGTATCCAAGTGGATATCATAGTAAGGGAAACAGGGACTATTTCTGACATGAACTAAATGGCTGGCTCTTTGAACTCCTCTCTCCTGTCCCCTAGGGAAGAGCAGCCTTGCTAGGCCACAGAAGAGGACATTGCAGCCAGTCCTGAAGAAACCTGATAAGCTAGGTCAGATGGGAGGGGAGGAGGACCTCCCCTATAGGTGGACTTGAAAAGGGGCAAGGAAGAGATGAGGAAGGGAATGAGGGAGGGTGCTATAGCAGGTATACAAAGTTAATAAACTGTAACTAATATTAAAAAATAATAATTTAATTAAAAATAAAATAAAGCTGACCTTAAGTTTACAGTGCTTTTGTTTTATATTAAACATGTTTTGAGAGTAAAATTAAAATAGAACCAGTGACTCAGAAATTAATCTGTAATTTATATATATACATATATGTGTATATATGTGCATGTATCTATCTATCTATCTATCTATCTATCTATCTATCTATCTATTTATAATGTCTGTTCTACTTCTTTTTATCTATTAAGAATGAAAACTTACTCCCAGATTTGATTTTGCTCTGCATGACAGATTACCTCAATTGTGATGTAAAACACTAAGGAAAGCAAAATTCAGGAATTTGGGAGGGAAAGATCAAAGTCAGGATGATGACTTAAATATGTTCAGATTTAAGTTAGCTCTAGATGTATATATTCTAAAAGGTCTTAGAGCCTCAGAATATGACAAAAGAGGCTCATTAAAGTTGTAATCATTTTAAGTCATATTGAAACAGGTAGGTCTCAAATCCAGTGCTGCCCATGTTCTTAGCAAAAAGAGGAAAGTAGACATGATGAAGACGCATGCAAGGTGAACAGCATGTGAAGATGAAGGCAGCAACCACAATAATGCTTTTATAATCCAAGAACTCCAGTGGTACTAGCTAGCTCTCAAATGTGGAGGGGAGGTAGCTAACTTATTCTCAGATGCTCTCACAGGAAACCAACTCTTCTTTTATTGTTGCTGTTGTTTTTTGAGACAAAGTTTCTCTGCATAGCCTTGGATATCCTGGACTCACTTTGTAGACCAGGCTGGCCTGGAACTCACAGAGATCCATCTCCTTCTGCCTCTATAAGTATGGGGATTATAGATGTGTACCACCATACCTGGCTGGCACTAATTCTTATGGTAAAAGGACCTAAAATATCTGTCTCAAACTCTGAAACAATAGACTTCTCTTATTTGACTGACACTGTAAAGCAACACCAGCAAAGGTATAAACACTCACATAGAGGTAACAGGTGGTGTGAGACCTGAGTCTGGGCTAGTGGACTGTACTGGAATTGAAGATTGTGTCCTAGGAATAGAAGTCAAAAGCCTTCTACCAGGTGAGGTTATAATATAAAATGTTTACAGAGCAGAGGAAAACACAAAGGCACAAGTTAGCAGTATTTATGAGGGAAGGGAAGCAACATCTGGGAAGAGGGCAGGGAAGCCATGGAGGTGCCAGAGGTCAGAATAAGAGATCTGTCTTGTCTTCTCATAGGTGACCATGAGCTGGAACAATGACCATAAATGGGAGATTAGTAAATGCCCACAATATACTGTGTTCTGTGCTTTTGGCATGGCACTTATTTTTATTTCATGTAATAGCACAAACTTAAAACTAATAACTTGAAAAATTGGATGTTGATGCTTTACAGTCAAATAATGATTTTAAGCTTAAAATCAATGCATTTAATACAGCTTCTTGTTGAAACAGCATAAGCCTTGCCTTTTTAGATCAGAGCAAATTAAGGTGTGGCAGGTAAAAAGACTCTACACTGGGATAGAAACAGCTAAGGTAACTGATACCACTGATCACATCTAGTGTGTCTTTCCAAAAATGTTGGATGAATAATACATCCCCTTCCCACTCAGTCCCCACTCACCCTCTCTTCCCATCTTTAAGCATATATGAGAGCCCTTTGCATAGGCTATTTGTATCTCTCCTTCATATGTTGCTTTTATCCAGCCCTTTATGAAGCTCCTGAATGTGCTATTTTATAACTCCTTTAGAAAAGTTCATAGTATGTGCTATTTTGTGACTTACTCTTTATGGAAACTCAGCCCACTTTCTATTTCATAGCTTTGTCCTCTTTTCTGTTCTTTATTTCTTTGCAACACTTCTTGGACCTGTCTGCTGTGTGAAGATAAAGTTTTGTTTAGTCCTACTCACTTTTATGAACATCCCTTCCTGATCAATATTTAGGTTATTGACAATATTTTCTACCACAGTCAGTATTATATGAGCAACATTGACAAATTCCATGAGGTATGTACAAGAAACAGTATCTTGCAGATAAGTTGTTTTTACAGATTTGCCTCTAGGCTAAATTTCTAAAACTAGAATTTTGGCTAGTGAATGCATAACTGTAGTTAGGCTTTCCAAAGCCCTCAGTGTGGTGACCAGTTCCTGTTTTCACTAAGATTTAGCTTCTGTGTTTATTCCTGAATCATATACAATTGTTGAAATATAAATATATATGTGTTGGTTAGTTTCCTTAGTAAACATGGAAGCCTTGTTCTAGCATCACATTTCACTTTAAATGAAGTTGGTGTCTTGTTTTTGTTTATTTATTATTGTTGTTATTATTATTGTTATTATTATTTCTTGGCACAAGCAGTGTCATCTGTGAAGAGGGAAACTCAATTGAGAAAATGCCTTTATCAGTTTTGCCTATGGGCAAGTCTATAAGATATTTTCTTGTTTACTGATTGATATGGAAACCAGCCATTTGTGGGTTGCCCCATCCTTGGTCAAGTGGTCCTGAGTTGTATAAGAAAGCAGGCTGAGGAAGCCTGTAAGTAGTGTTTCTCCATAGTCTCTTCTTCAGTTACTGCCTCAAGATTCTGCTCTGATTTTCTTTTACACTGTGAAATATAAGGTGAAATAAATCTTCTATTCTTCAGGGTTTTTTTTTTTTTGTCATGTTGCTTATCATAGTAATAATAAAAAAGCTGAGCAAAGTTGAACCTATGTTTATTCAGCTTCAGATGTCCACTACTCACAGGCCAGAGAAATTCATTGTTTTTGTTTTCTGTTTGTTTGTTTTGTTTTGTTTTGTTTTCTCTATAGGATGAATTCAAGCAAAATTTTTCTTTAGATTTTCCTTTGTTTGTTCACAATGGCCTTTTACCTTGAGACTTTATTGTATATTATTGGATCTATCTATTTCTTTTAATGCCTTGTGGTTTGTTTTATAACTTTTGCTTCTCTGGAATTAATTCTCCCAGTGTTTCTCATTGCACTTTAAATTTTGTCATTTTTTTGCTTAAGTGACTGACTTATTTCACGCTGGTGTGAACCTTGCATTCCACTCACGTTATCTGTTTATTGTCTCTACATCATTCATTGATTTTTTTTTATGCCCTTCAATATAATATAACTTCTTTATTATGGGAGTGTTTCAAAAATACTTGAGTATGTGCCTGCACTTTCAATGCAGTGTTTTGTTTATTTTAGACCCACACTCACCCTTCACGATGGCCTTATGCTGGACTTATTTTCTGTATATTCTACTACTTTCTTTTTCTTTCTTTTTGTGTCAGTTTTTTTTCTTTTTTGTAAACAAATTATATAATTTCAAAAATACTTCACTTTCTTGGTACATTTAGTGAGAATATATTAACTTTCTGGGTTACTTAAAAAAGCAGTTTTGTAGAAATTTACTCCTTTTATAAGAATAATATTTTACAAACATTTTCTGTGGCTTAATATTGATGCTGAAGAAACTGTGGTCTTACATATTTTTTTTCTTTTTTTGGGGGGGGTTCTGTAATGTAATTGTAAAATTTGTTTCTTATATTCATAATGTTTCACATGTCTTGATAGAGCCATCTCATGGATTATGAAGTACTTTAATAGTCACAATAGGGTAAAAATCTCCTTAATGGGCAGATATTTACACCCAGCATACCAGCAGAGGTGAACAAATTCCTAGAAAATACTGCCTGGGAAATATAGGAATTATCTCTTATAATCTAATAAATCAACAAACAGGGATCAAATTACCTAGCAAGGGTGTTTACACATCCGATGGGTTACTTAATTCCTCAATAACCTTCTCAGAGAAGTATTAAAAACCTAGTAGAGTAAGGGAAAGAGCAGGGTGAAAATAAGTATGGACTACAGTATTTTTTTCTTACAGCAATTCCTTCTTTGTAGACTTTGACCATTGGTGTTCCAATGTAAGAGTCTATGAGTCAGACATACGTTTTAGCCAACATATTTGACATCATTCTATCCATCTGAATGTGGAGCCTGTGTAAGAGAGACACTTGCAACTAATTCAGCTTATCACATCCTACTGTTAATGTTGTGCCGTAACTTTTTAAATACTAATTTATTTTATGTTTATTATTCAGACTTATTTATGTGTATGTATGTGTGGCTGCATAGGTCTATGTGCACCACATTTGCGTAGGAGCCCCCAGAGGCCAGAAGAAAGCACTGGATTCCCTGAAACTGGAGTTACAGACAGTTGTGAGCCACCATGTGGATTCAGTTTCTGCTGCAAGAGCATGCACTTAAGCTATCTCCCCAGCCCTGTATTTATAAATGAAAAATTAATAATTACAAGCTAACCAATTACTAAGAATTAATATAATCTCATCAGAATGAGAAAAGAATGGTTGGACTTTTATCTTTAACTATGATCCAGCAACTGAAATAATGTGGTCTACATTTCAATTTGTCAACCATGCAAACTGGGGAAGACAGAGGCATGATATAACTGGTAGTGCGGCAGGCAGGGCATGTGAAAAGACAGAAGTGTTAGTGAGTCTCCATACAAATAAAACAGACATAACAGAGATGAGCAAAAGGTAACAATTGCCTTAGGGATTTCTATAAGCATTTTGATTTCTGTAAGCAGTCTAAACTTGGCAAACAAAATCACTTGCTGCATAGACTGTGCTGTCTGTGAGAAAAGTAAACTACATTTCACAAGATGCCTTTCATTGGCAGACCAACAGTGGTGCTATGGTTCAGTGGTTCAGGACTCTGACATTGATTAGATAAGGGTTCTAATATCTGTTCAGCTTTGTTACATGATCTGAGACAGTCCAGGTTGGCAGTATCATTAAATCTTGGCCTTAATGATAAATTGTTGGATGTGTTAGAGGAACTAAGATAGAAGGTATAAATTGCAACATTTTAAATGTGTTCAACATCTAGGCAAAGAATCTTAATTGATGGGTTTTAGTAATCTGATTCCTCTAGTCAAAGAATCCCCAGTAAATCCCTCATATAAGAAGTTTAAACTTGCAAGTGAAGAGAGTAAAAAAGAAAACCATATTTTGAGGGAAGAAAACAGAATGGTAAAAACCCTATAGCATTGTCTACAATAGATTTAGGTATTTATCAGATTTTCTCTATTAATATGTTCTTGATTTGGTATGAGTTTATGCTGTCTTGGTAAAATGAGTTGATTGTTATCCTAGTAACACCTTATTCTTTAGAAAAACTTGGTAAAACTTAGTATAATTTCTCCCTTAGAAAGAACTGTGAATGAGTGTAGTGGTTAGTAACGTCAACTAAAGCATGAGTAACTTAAATGACTTCTGTACCCTTTGATTTTATACTTGCAAAGAGGACTTTATGTCTACCAAAATTATCCTTTACCCCTGTGGAGTTGTCTTGCTTTACCTGGCATGGTAAATACCTAAAGTGTCTTGTAAATCTGTCACAAATATCCTTATTTTTCTTAATGATATTTTATTCAGTGATGACAGAGGACAGTGATGTCAGAGCTAGAATAAAAATGGAGCAAATGTGTCTCATGTAGTCACAGAGGAGTTGCTCACTCTGCACTAAAGGTGACATTGTGTACAGACGGTCAATGTTCAAAGGGACTGGTTTGGGCTGGTAAGTGAAATCCAAGGACACAGATGGAAATAACCTGAATGAATATCATCAGATGAATTAGGGGGGGATCTGTGAGAATGCAGATTGAGCTAAGAGAAAAGACTTTAAAGATAAAGAAATTAATGAGGAAGAGGTTGACTCAGCCAGTGACATATTGGGTTCTTTTCAGATCTAGGAAATTAGGAAGAACCTTAGCAATCCAGATCACAACAAAATTCTCTGGAAACAGCTATCAGAGACTACTTGCTGTTTTGTATTAGGTAACCACCGAGGTCCCCTGTGGAGCTGGCAGCAATGCAAGTAGATATATCAATATCCTGTGCAAGTGAGGACGACATAGGAAATAAATGTCAGGTTTCTTACCTCTCAGACATAGTACCCTTGGGGTCATTCACTTCTTTCTTCTTTTTCCCCCTCTTCCTTATTTCGGCAATACTAAGGATGAATACAGGATCTTCCACATGCAATGCAAGCACTCTACTGCTGATCTGTGTCCCCTTACCTCTCATTTTTTCTTTCATTTATTCTCTATCCTTCCCCTTTTGAGTTGTCTCTCTGTTTCTCTTGAGAGCTCATCTAAAGTAAAGGCTATGTATTGGAACCCTTGTCTCTGTGTTTGTTTCTGGAAGACCCTGAATGTAGAGAGTACACTGATGTTGTCAACTGCCAGTTGTCAGCAGGCAGTGCCATCTTCCATTCCATGAACAAAGCAGGGCTGTGTTTTAACTTGCCTATTCAGTATTTGATATTTTCTCCTTATTCCATGGCAGCCTAATATAAGTTGATTGTCTTGTTTAAAGCAAAGCCTAACTATATTAAGGGATGATTAGAATAAGTTTATACTTTATTTGAGTTTGATGCTCCATACTTAAACAAAACAGCAGGTGAATTTTTTCCAAATGGATTATATGATTCAATGATTTGTAAACTATATTCTATAAATGCAGCTTTCAAAAGAATTTGCTAAATGTCTATAGGTCTCCCTGAGTGTCTTGGATAAGACACAATCACCACCAGAGTATAATATAGTATCTTTAAAGTTAAAGCTCCTCAAATACCTACACTGACAACTACCCATTTTACTCACTGGCTGAGGCTGAATCTGAGCATGAGTATTCAAAATTCTGGACAAAAGAGGCTGAAAATATAGGGACAGAAATTGTATCCATACATTCAGTTATTCTTTCATTTATAGAATAGCTATTGAATACTAAATATGTTAAGGGCATTTTATTTTCAAATTATGGTGAAGATATTAGCACCACCATTTAATTCATTTTTATCTGTTTTGTTTGCTCATCCAATTGTAAGTAATATTAAAGGACCAATAACTCCTTGATTAGCGTCCAGCTTAAAGAAAAGAAATCGTGATTGTGTGGTTCCATGTGTTGGTGAGAAGGTGTGAAAAAGTAGATTGTTAAGAATCTGAGTAGAAGAGGAAGTTTCTGGTTTCTTTGAAGACTCAGTTGTGTCCTGTGCTGTTTTGCTGGAAGCTGTCTTGTAAGGGGGCACATGATGTTTTGCTGTGAGCTATCTCATTCTACTGGTGTGACTTTGGCCAGTTGAAAACATCTGTGGGCGAACTTTGTGGAGAGGAGATATATAGAAGGCCACGGACAGTGAGGCAATGCTTTTTGGATCAATATTGTTGCATTGGTCTTCATTCTTCAACATTTCACTTCGCAGAGAGAAATGTTCCAAGAGAACTTCTCGAGGCAATCCAACTGAGTCTTGCAGCTTTTACTGATTTGTTCTGATCTGCTGAATTGTGCTGATTTATGTTGCTGTTTCATGTTGGCATTTGGACTGGACTGCTGGCATCTGGACAACAAAGAATGAACTCACCCCAAGGAATAACTTTTAAAACGGTCTATAACCCTTTTTCCTAATAACCTTCTTTCTTCCCTACCTCTGGTCATTGGGTTGGAAGAGAGGTAGAAGCATTTAAGAATACTAAATAAAGCAGGTTTGTTGACAAACTTAAGCCAACACTGAGTAAATCTCTCCCTAGTAGAATCTCTTTCACTATTGAGGTATATAGTATATATAGTATATATATCTAGGTATATATAATCTCCTAGAAACCCTCTTCTATGCAGGTAGGAAGGGGTAAGTGGACTAAGGGTTCTCTAGGGCAAACATCCATTGACTGTTAGATGTGATCTGAGTCAGGTATGTGCAAGTCCAGGAACTTCCAGAGCCTGACATACTCCCACATAAGAACTACAATTGGCTTGTGAGATTCCTTTATGCGAGTGAGACCTGGGCAGCTTTCCTTAGTGAAAGCTATAGATTTTGACTACTACACCACTGCTAGCAGGATATGGACACTCTCAGAACTCTGGGGCCTGTTCACCCATCCTTTTTTACTTCTGAAACTTTCAGCTTTCACCTTGTAGATTTTAAATTTTGTTTTAAAAGATTCATGCAGACTCTCAAAGCAGATGCTGAGACTTATGGCCAACTGTTGGGCAGAGTGCATGGAATCTTACGAAAGAAGTGGGAAATAGTAAGATCTGGAAAGGACAGGAGCTCCACAAGGAGAGCAATAGAACCAAAAAAATTGAACACAAGGGTCTTTTCAGAGACTCATACTCCAACCAAGTAACATGCATGGAGATAACGTAGAACCCCTGCACAGATGTAGCCCATGGCAGATCAGTGTCCAAGTTGGTTCCACAGTAATGGGAACAGGGACTGTCTCTGACATGAACTGATTGGCCTGCTCTTTGATCACCTCCCCCTGAGGGGGGAGCAGCCTTACCAGGCCACAGAGGAAAACAATGCAGCCATTCCTGATGAAATCTGATAGACTAGGATCAGAAGGAAGGAGAGGGGGATCTCCCCTATCAGTGGACTTGGGGAAGGGCATGCGTGAAGAAGGGGGAGGGAAGGTGTGATTAGGAGGAGAGGAGGGAGGACTTTATGGGGGGATACAAAGTGAATAAAGTGTAAGCAATAAAAGTTTTTTTAAAAGATACATTATAAATACATCATTTCTTTCTTCCTTTTCCTTCCTCCAAGTTCATCCTTCTTTTTCCTCTTGTTCCGTCACCAATTCATAGCCTTTTTTAAAAATTATAAGTTATATATATATAAAGGAGGCTATTAATTTGTGTGTATGTATATACATACACACAACTTTCTCAGTCTGTTCAGTTTTGCTTGTATGTATATAATTATGATTGTAGGGCTGACCACAAGGCATTGAATAACCAGTTAGGCAGCTAGCTTATCCCTTGGTACAACTTTCTTTTACTCTCCAATGGGTACCAACCCACCCTAGCACATCAAGGAGCAGCTCTAAGCACATCCTCTCCCACTGAGGCCAAACAAGGCAGCCCAGATAAGGATAAGAACTCCAAAGGCAGTTGACAGAGTTAGAGATAGTCACTACTCCAATTGTTAGGGGACCCACATGATGACCAAAGTGCTTATTTGTGTAAGGGGCCTAGGTACAACCCATGCTTGCTCTTTGGTTGGTGGTTTAGTTTCTGTGAGCCCCTATGGCCCCAGGTTAGTTTACTCTGTAGATCCTTCCATGTTGTCCTTGACCCCTCTGGCTCTCTCAGTCCTTCCTCTCACTCTTCTACAAGACTCCTGAGCTCCACCAGTTATTTGGCTGTGGGTCTCTGCATCTGTTTGCATCAGCTGCTGGGCGAAGCCTCTCAGAAAACAGTTATGCTATGTTCCTGACTGCAGTCATAGCACTGTATCATTAAAAGTGTCAGTGGTTGGCTCTCTCCCATGGATGTGGGTTTCAAGATGGGCCAGTCACTGGTTGGCCTTTCCCTCAATCTTTATCTTTACACTTCTTGTAGGCAGGAAAAATTTTGGGTCCAAGGTTTTGTGGGAGGGTTGTGGAAATCCCACCTGGAGAAAGGAGGTGGTAGAGACTTCAGTCTCCATATCTCTCTGCTGCTAGGAGTCTCAGCCATGATCATCCCCATAGACTCCAGGAAGTCTCCCTTGTTCCAGAAATGCTCCCTACTGATTTCAGTTCTCTCTCCAAGTCTACTCCCCCTACCTAATTCCGACCTTTGTTCTCTTCCCCACCCCTCTCCCACCCAGTTCCTTCTCTCCATCTATATCAGATGTCTATTTTTGTGGTTTGGATTCTCCTTGGGGTGCCTGGACACCACTGGGCACTGAACCAGGAGGAAAGAAGTATGCATTTCTCCTTGTAATGTCCTGGGGCCACCTGAGTCTTGGCTGAGAGGTATGGAGTGCAAACCAGGGTTTATGCTATGGGATTTCTGGTCAGGTTAGGGTGCAGGAGAAGAAAAATGTTACAGCTCTCTAATAAGCATGGAGGAGAGAAAGACCCTCCCTGAGATAGTATCACAGCTCTTTTAGCTGTGCTGCTGGCACCATACTAAGCAATAGTGAGAGCTTGGGACTCCAGAACAAAGCCAGGTGGTGGCAGGAGCCAGACCTGACTCAGGCGAATATGGAAGCTGCTTAAGGAAGAGCCCACAGTCTGCTGCCACACATGAACACTGCAGGGAGATGCATAGAAGGTGGTGTCACAGAAGATCACTGCATTGCTGTTGCTTCTGCAACTGGCTGTGGTGGTGGAGAGGAGAGCCTGACCAACAGGAGATTCCTGGGATGGAGCAATGAATTCCTCAAGGTGGAGAAGGAGTCCTTTTCTCTCAAGTGTTACAGGTCAATAGAAACAGCCAGTCTATGATGACCTTTGGTGAAATAGGTAGTGTGTGTTTATTCCATGTGAACAGGGACTTTATAAACCTTGGGTAGTGGGAAGGGGCTTTGAGGGTGAATGTTTCTCATTGTTTGCATGTGGCATGATGGTGATGTTCTATTTATATCCAGCTGCCTGCTATATGACTGACTACCAGCTATCATCTGGATGGAGGTCAGGTTTACATGCTCCAAGGCAGGTACAGGGAAACAGGGAGGGGGCTGTCACACGTTGGTCTCAGGATGAGATTTTTTTTTCCTTCTTATATTATTTTGATTTTTTATTTCTTTCTCTTTTTGTTATTTTTATTTCAGTTTATTTACTTTACATACCAAGGATACCCACTCCCTCCTCTTCTCCTTGTTTCCCCTTCACCCTTCCCCATTCCCTTATTCCTTGCCCCTTAGAAAAAGGGATCCTCCTCCTTCCTTATCAATTTTAACCAGTACATCAAGTCACATCAGGATATCATCATCCCCTGAGGCCAGGCAAGGCAGCACTGCCAGGGGGAAGTGATCCAAAAGAATAAAGTCCATGTTAGAAACAGCCCCTCCACCATCTCCCCGCCTCCACTCACCAGCAGCCCTATATGGACACCAAGCCTCCAATCCACCACATGTGTGCAGGGGGACTATGTCCGGATCATGCATTCTCCTCAGTTGATGTCTTAGTCTCTGAAAGCCCCCATGGGTCTGGGTTAGTTGTCTCTGTTGGTCTTCTTGGGAGATTCCTGTCTACTCCATCCAGGTCTTTCCATCTTTCCCCCCATTTCCATAAGACCTTTGGACTCTGCCCCATGCTTGGCTACAAGTCAAAGTATCTGTCTAGATCCACTATTGGCTGGAGCCTCCCAAACAACAGTCAAGTTAGGCTCCTGTCTGAAAGCATAGCAGAGCATCATTATTACAGTCAGGGATGGCTCTTTACCGTGGAGTGGGTCTCAGATTTGGCCAAATATATTGGTTGGACTTTCCTCAAATTTCATTCCCTCATTACCACTGTACTTCTTGTAGGCAGGGTAATTTTTTCATCACAGGTTGTGTCACAGGTTGGGTTGTTGTTCACCCCTTTCCACTAGTCCTGCTTGGCTAGGAGGTGGTCATTTCAGACTTCAAGTGCTCCTGACCCCTCCACCCCTATAATCTCAGCTAGAGTCACACCCATGTTCTTCCAGGAGCTTACCCTGCTGCAGGCCTGCAGTTTGACAAAGAGATGCCCCTCCTTAGTTTTCCTTCTAGTTCCCAGCCCTCTCACCTCCCATCCCTGTTCTCTCCATATCTGGTCCCAACCCTTGTGCCTCCCAATTGATCACCTGCCCAGTTCCCTCTGTTCATCCACTTCTGCTGTCTATTCTATTTCTTCTTATAAGTGACATTCCAGCATCCTCCCTCTGGCTTACATTGTTACTTAGCTTCTTTGGGTCTGCAGATTATAGTATAGTTTTCTTTTACTTTAGGTCTAATATCCACTTAAAACTGAATATATACCATGTGCATCTTTCTGGGTATGGGTTATCATACTTAGGTTGTTCTTTTCTAGTTCCATCCACTTGCCTGAAAATTTCATGATTTCTTTGTTTTTAATAAGTGCGTAGTGTCCCATTGTGTAAATATACCACAATTTCTATATTCATTCTTCAGTTAAGGGACATCTAAATTGTTTCCAACTTTGGGCTATTATGAATAAAGCCACTATGAATATAGATGAGCAAATGTTCTTTTTGTTTGTTGGAGCTTCTTTTTGGGTGTATGCTGGATCTTGAGGTAGAACTATTTTTAATTTTCTAGTAAAGTGCCTGACTGATTTCAAGAGAGGCTGTACACGTTTGCACTACTACCAGCAATGGGGGATGGTTCCTCTTTCTTCACATCCTTTTCAGCATGTGTTGTCACTTGAGTTTTTGATCTTGGCCATTCTGATGGATGTAAGATGGGATCTTAGAGTCATTTTGCTTTCAATTTCTCTAATGGCTAAGGACACCGAGCATTTCTTTAAATGCTTCTCAGATATTTGAGATTTCTCTGTTGTGAGTTCTCTGTTTAGCTTTGAATTTCATTTTTAAATTGGATTATTTGATTTGTTGTTGTTTAATTTCTTAAGTTCTTTGTATATTTTAGATATTATTCCTTCGTCTGATGTAGAGTTGATGACGATCTTTTCCCAATCTGTAGGCTGACATTTTGTTCTATTGACAATGACCATTGACTTACAAAAGCTTCATAGTTTCTTGAGATCCCATTAATAATTATTGATCTCCGAGCCTATGCTGTTGGTGTTCTGTTCAGGAAGTTGTCTCCTAAGGCAATAGATTCCAGACTTTTCCCCCACTGTTTTCTAATAGGTTTAGAGTCTCTAATTTTATGTCAAGGTGTTTGACCCATTTGACTTTGAATTTTGTGCAGGGTGATAAATACTGGTCTATTTGCATTTTTCTACATGAAGACATCCAGTTAGACCAGCATCATTTGCTGAAGATGCTTTCTTTTTTCCATTGTGTGGTTTTGGCTTCTTTGTAGAAAATCAAGTGCCTGTAGGAGTGTGGGTTTATTTCTAGGTATTCAATTCTGTTCCATTGATCAACTTGTGTGTTTCTATGCCAATAGTATGCAGTTTTCATTACTATTGCTCTGTAGTATAGCTTCAAATCAGGGATGTTGATACCACCAGAAGTTCTTTTATTGTACAGAATTATTTTGGCTATCCTGGGTCTTCTCTATTTCCATATGAAGTTAATGGTTGCTCTTTCCATTTCTGTAAAGAATTGTGTTGAAATTTTAATGGGACTTGCATTGTATCTGTAGATGGCTTTTGACAGGATGTCCATATTTACTAGTTAATCCTACCTACTCACAAGCATGGGAAATCTTACCATCTTCTAAAATCTTTTTCAGTTTCTTTCTTCAAAGACTTGAAGTTCTTGTCATACAGATCTTTCACTTGCTTGGTTAGAGTTACATCAAGATATTTCATATTATTTGTTGCTATTGTGAAGGGTATTGTTTTTCTAATTTCTCAGACCTTCTGTCCCTTGTATAAAGCAGGGCTACTGACTTTTCTGAGTTAATTTTGTGTCCAGACACTTTTCTGAAGGTGTTTAGCAGCTGCAGGAGTTCTCTGGTAGAATCTTAGGGGTCACTTATGTATACTACCATATTATCTGCAAATAAAGATACTTTGAATTATTTTCTTCTAATTTGTAACCCCTTGATCTCCATTGCTTGTCTTATTGCTCTAGCTAGAACTTCAAGTACTATACTGAAGAGATATGGTGAGAGTGGGCAGTCTTGTCTTGTCCCTGCTTTTAGTGGGAATGATTTCAGTTTCTCTCAAATGGAGAGAAACTTAATGTTGGCTATTGTTTCACTGTATAATGTCTTTACTATGTTTAAGTATTTGCCTTGTATCCCTGATTCCTCTAAGACTTTAAACATGAAGGAGTGTTGGATTTTGTCAAAGGTCTTTTCAGCATCTAAGGAGATTATTATGCATTTTTTCATTTGTTTATATGGTGGATTATGTTAATGGATTTTTTGAGAATTTTCTTTTTTCTTTATTAATATTATTTATTACAATTTATTCACATTGTACCCTGGCTATGGCCCTCTCGCTCATCAGCTCTGGCACCACTCACTCCTTTTTCCTCCCTATGTCCATCTAATCTTCCACTGATTGGGGAGGTCCTCCTCCCCTTGTATCTGACCCTAGGCTCATCAGGACTGTCTGGATCTTCTTTTTCTGTGGCTAGTAAGTCATTAAGTCTATATTCATCTCAAAAGTAAAATTTCCCATTATAATACAATGATAATTAAATCCACACATATATAATATAATCTCCTGTCCTTTAGTTTCCATTCCAATAAACACAAATCTACTTATACAATCATATATTGGCATCTTAAAGTGATATCAAATGTAAGTAGTACAGAACTTGTCAAGCATGCCCAACACCCTTGAGTTAATTTCCAGTATGACAAAACTAACTATCCAACCAAGCAAAAATAAAATGAACCTCAAAATTCTGAATATTGTACAAATGTCATACATTTTAACATGCAAGACATTAGACTAAAACATCAAAATCCATATTATACTTTAATTAAGTATAAGATATTACCAAATGTGAGGATGAAATAACAATAATGTAATAATTAGATCTTTTTGGAGGTTTCTGGAGCTATCGTTTAGAAACGCAATTAATAACAGGTATTCACCTTTAAAATGGACAACTATCATTAAACATGGGAATCTTTCTAACAAATCTCTACTAACAGTTTATGAAACCCAATTTTCTAAATACTTCAGTAGATGATGTGTAAAATATGACCTGATATGGCCATGTGAACTCTGTCTAGTCCTTACTACTCAAATGAATAAATAAATTTCTGCTATCCCTTGTAGAGGAGAAATGACTAGAGGAATAAGCTAATAGTAGCAGGCCATGGAAACTTAGGGGAAAGTGAATCAAGGATGAAGTAAATTTGGGAAAAAGTCACAGAGAAGTTGTATCTCAAGGGTCATGTTTGTGAAAGCCAGAGGAGATATTTGTTCAGTTAGTTCTCTCCTGTTTTTGTTTTGGATTCCAGGGAAGAAATTCAAGTCACCAGATTAAGCACCTTTACTAGTTGAACCATATTCCTGGCTCCAAAGCTCTTATACTTCTCAAGAAATAGTAAACAGTGGTCTTTTACAGGTTCAAGATTTTGTGAATTATTTAACTTAACCATTTGTGAATGTTTTTCATACTTCTGACAAGTACTCTGTCATCAATTGTTGGTTGGCAAATGCTGATCACTGTCCTCAGTGACCCTTCCTCATGTTGCTCTTATATTTGGAGTTTGAGTGTGTGCTTCATTGAAGACCCTGTCTTTTTTTTTCTTTTTATTAGTTACATTTCATTAACTCTGTATCTCAGCTGTATCCACTCCCTAATTCCCTCCCAAACCCTCCCTCTCTCCCTTATCTCCTCCCTGCCCGTTTCCAAGTCCACTGATTAGGGAGGACCTCCTTCTCTTTCATCTGATCCTGTTTTATCAGGTATCCTCAGGACTGGCTGCAAAGCCCTCCTCTGTGGCCTGCTCCTCCCTTGGGGGGTGGGGAGGTCAAAGAGCTGCCATTGAGTTCCTGTCAGAAATAGTCCCTGTTCCCCTTACTATGGGAAACCAATTGGTTACTGAGCTACCACGGCCTTCATCTGAGCAGAGGTTCTAGGTTATATCCATACATGGTCCTTGATGGAGTGTCAGTCTCAGAAAAGACCCCTGTGCCCAGATATATTTGGTCCTTGTGGAGCTTCTATCCTTTCTACATCATACAAACTCCCCCTTCATTCCCATGATTCCCTTCACTCTGCTGGAGGTTTGGTTATAAGTCTTAGTATCTGCTTTGATACACTGTTAGGTAGAGTCTTTCAGGAGCCTTCTACAGTAGGGTCCTGTCCTGTTACTTGTTTTCTCCTATGTCCAATGCACCTCCCATTTGTCTTTCTAAGTGAGGATTGATCATCTTACCTCTTTCTTGCTTATCTTCTTTAGGTGTATAGATTTCATTATGTTTATGGATTTTTATATGTTGAACCATTCCTGTATTCCTGGGATGAAGCCTGCTTGATATTGGTGGATGATATTTTTAATATGGATTCAGCTTCAAAGTTTTTTATTGAATATTTTTGTATCAATGTTCATAAGGGATATTAGTCTGAAATTCTTTTTCTTTGTTGGGTCTTTGTGTGGTTTAGGTGTCAGGTGACTGTGGCCTCATAGAATGAGTTTGGCAGGGTTTCTTCTTTTTCTATTTTGTGGAATAGTTTGAAGCATATTGGTATTAGTTCTTTGAAAGTATCGTAGACTTCTGTGCTAAAACCATCTGTCTCAGGACTCTTTTTGGTTGGGAAGATTTTGATGAGTGCATCTATTCCCTTGGGGGTTATAAAACCCTTGGGGGTTATTTGAATTGTTAACCTGAAATTGATTTAACTTTGTTAAGTGGTACCTATCAAGAAAACCATCCATTTCACTTAGATTTTCCAATTTTGTGGCATAAAGGTTTTTGAAATATGATCTAATGATTCTTTGGCTTTCCTTGGTGTGTGTTGTTATATCCCCCTTTTCAGTTTTGATTTTATTTATTTGGATTCTCTCTCTGTGTATCTCTCTCTATGTCTTTTAGTTAGTCTGGCTAAGGGTGTGTCTATCTTGTTGATTTTCTCAAAATCCCAGCTCTTGGTTTTGCTGTTTCTCTGTATTGTTCTCCTTGTTTCTAGGTTATGATTTTAGCCCTAAGTTTAATTATTTCCTGCCAATCAAATCTTCTTGGGTGTGTTTGCTTCCTTTTTTTCTAGAGCTTTCAGGTGAGCTGTTAAGTTGGTAGTGTGAGCTCTTTCCATTTTCTTTATGATGGCATTTAGTACAATGAACTTTCCTCTTAGCACTGCTTTCATTGTGTCACGTCAGTTTGGATATGTTGTCCCTTTAATTTCATTGAATTCTAAAAAGTCTTTTTCTTTCTTTGTTTTCTCCCTGACCCAGTGGTCATTAAGTAGAGAGTTGTGCAGTTTCCATGAGCTTGTTGGCATTCTGCTGTTTCTGTTGTTGTTGGAGTCTAGCTTTCATCCATGGTGGTCTGATAGAGTACAAGGTGTTATTTCAATTTTTTTGTATTTGTTAGGCTTGCTTTGCTTCTGAGGATGTGGCAAATTTTGGAGAAGTTTCCATGAAGTGCTGAGAAGAAGATATAATCTTTTGTGTTTAGATGCAATGTTCTGTAGATATCTGTTAGGTCTAATTGACTCATAACTTCTGTTAGTTTCATTATTTCTGTTTAGTTTCCATCTCAAATGATTTGTCCATTGGTAAGAGAGGTGTGTTGAAGTCTCCTACTATTAACATGTGTGGTTCAATATATGATTTAATCTTTAGTAATATTTCTTTCACAAATGTGGGTGCCCTTGCATTTGGGGTATATGTGTTCAGAACTGAGATGTCGTGTTGCTTTTTTCTTTCATGAGTATGAAAGAGCTCTTCCCCAACTCTTTTGACTAATTTTGGCTGGAGGTCTGTTTTATTGGATATTAGAATAACTACTCCAGTTTGTATCTTGTGTCTGTTTGCTTGGTAAACTTTTTTTCAGCCTTTTATTTTGAGGTGCTATTATTGCTCAGGTGTGTTACTTATATGCACCATAATGATGGGACCTATTTATGTATCCATATGTCTTTTTATTGGGGAATAGGCCATTGGTGTTGAGAGATATTAACAACCAGTTGTTGTTCACTTCCTGTTATTTTGATGTTGGTGGTGACAGAGCGCGCGCGCGCGCGCGCGCGTGTGTGTGTGTGTGTGTGTGTGTGTGTGTGTGTTTGCATGCTTTCTTTCTTTTGGTTTTATGACTGTGAGCTTATTTGTTTATTGTGCTTTCCTGGGCGTCATGAACTTCCTGGGGTTGGTGTTTTCCTTCTAGTATATTCTGTAGGGATGGGTTTATGGCTATGTACTGTTCTAACTTGGTTTGGTCATGAATATCTTGTTTTCTCTATGGTGATTGAAAGTTTTGCTTGGTACGGTTGTCTGAGTTGACATCTGTGTTCTCTTTGTGCCTGCAGGACATATGATGACGCCCTTCTGGCTTTCATCATCTCTGTTGAGAAGCCAGGTGTAATTCTGATAAGTTTGCCTTTATAGGTGACATAGCTTTTTTCCCTTGTGGCTTTTAATAGTCTTTCTTTGTTCCATACATTTAGTGTTTTGATGATTATATGACAGGAAGATATTCTTTTCTGGTCCAATCTATTTGTAGTTCTATAAGTTTATTATATGCTTATAGGCATTTTTTTTCTTTAGTCTGGGGAAGTTTTATTCTGGGAATTTGT
Source organism: Meriones unguiculatus (assembly GCF_030254825.1). Lineage (NCBI taxonomy): Eukaryota > Metazoa > Chordata > Mammalia > Rodentia > Muridae > Meriones > Meriones unguiculatus. The sequence goes on along the minus strand of NC_083357.1, from coordinate 36,441,885 downwards.
TGAAAATATTTTCTGGACCTGGGAGTTTGGAATCTTCTTCTATTCCTATTATTCTTAGGTTTGGGCTTTTCATATTTTCCCAAATTTATTGGACGTTTTGTGTCAGGAACTTTTTAGATTTAATATTTTCTTTGACTGACACATCGATTTATTCTACACCTGAGATTCTCTCTTCCATCTCTCATATTCTGTTATTGATGCTGTGTCTGTAGTTTCTGTTCTTTTCCATAGGTTTTCCGTCTTCAGGATTGTCTCGGATTGTGTTTTCTTTATTACTTTTATTTTTATTTTTAGGTCCTAGGCAGTTTTATTCATTTTCTACTCTGATTTGTTTGTATTTTCTTGTATTTGAGGGGGAGGGGGATTTATTCTGTTCCTTCAGCTGTTTGATTGTATTTTCCTGTGCTTATTTAAGGGATTTATTCAATTCCTTCACATGTTTGGTTACATTTTCCTGCAGTTCTTTAAGTTATTTATTTTCTTCTTTTAAGGCCTCTAGCATTTTCATAACTTCAGGTTCAAGATCATTTTCTTGTGCTTGTAGTGTGATAGTATCCTCAGGACTTTCGGTGCTAGAATAGCTGAATTTAGGTCGTGTTATAGCCCTGGGTTTTGTTGCTGGTGTCCTTGCACTGACCTCTAGGCACTTGCTTGACTCTGTTATTAGCAGGCCTGTTGCTCTCTGATGGTAATAGGTCTCTGGGGTTGTAGGTAGAGCTTGTGATCCGAGATGGCCTCAGTTGTATGGTTGTATTGCTGCTCCCTGATCCCTGCTGGTCTTTGATGCTTCAGATGAGGGTGGGTCCAGGGGAATGGTGCAGGTAAGGGAACTGCTGCTCCCTGATCTGTGCTGGTCTCAGGGTCTGCAGATCAGCATGGTTCCCAGAAAATTGAACAGGAGAACTGGGCAGTTCTCCTGCCCAGGGTGCACAGAGAAAGTGGAGCACAGAGAGCCCTAGGCAGACCTGACTAAAGTTGCTGGCAGTCTGTGGCAGGCCAGTAGATGGGGCAGAGAGACAGAGCTCCTACCTGCTGCTCCCTGATCAGTGTTGCTCCGGGGCACAGAACTGGGTGGGTCCTGGAAAGTGGTGAAGGCTGGGCAACTGCTGCTCTCTGGTCAGTGTTGGTCTTGGAGACCACAGAACAGGGTGGGTCCTGGAAAATGGAGCAGGCCTGGGAACTGCTGTTTCCTGATCTGTGCTGGTTTCAGGGGCTGCAAATCAGGGTGGATCCTCAGGATAGAATTTTATATCTCAAGTTTGAGATTTCCAGGGTTTCAATATACTTCACCGCACTGTTTTCATGCCAATTCCTCTGGTGGCAGGGTCTGTGCACTCCACATGTTTTATTTCCCCTTCTGAGTGAGATTCAGAATTCTCCTTGAGCCCTACTTGTTACTTAGCTTGTTGGGTCTGTGGATTGTGTCATGGTTATTCTGTAATTTATGTTGATTATCCACATCTAAGTGAATAAGTGCCATGTGTTTCTTTCTAGGTCTGGGTTACCTCACTCGTGTTGATATTCAGAAAATCAACAAGATAGTCAAGCCTTAACTAACTAACTAACTAAAACACAGAGAGACAGTATCCAAATTAACAAAATCAGAAATGAAAAGTGGGATAAAACAACAGACATCGAGGAAATCAAAAGAATCTTTAGCTCTTATTTCAAAAGCCTATACATAACAAAATTGGCACATCTAAGTAGCATGGACCTGATATTCTTGATACACACCATGTACCAAAGTTAAATCAAGATAATGTAAGCAATTTAAATGGATATATAACCCCTAAGGAAATAGAAGCAGTCATCAGAAGTCTCCCAACCTAAAAAAAAAAAAAAAAAAACAGGACCAGATGATTTTAGCTCAGTATTCTACCAGACTGTCAAAGAAGAGATATCAATACTTCTCAAACTCTTCCCCAAAATAGAAATATAGAAAACAAAATCTTGTTATATGAGGTCGCTGTCACCCTGATACCTAAATCACACAAAGACTCAGAAACATAATTCTAGACTGATTTCTCCATGAGCGATGAATAAAAAACTAAAACAAAGCAAATCCAAGATGGCATAAAAAAAATCCATCATGATCAAGTAGGCTTCATCCCAGAGATGCACAGATGGTTCAACATATAAAAATCCATCAATGTAATCAACCCTATAACCAAACTGAAAGAAAATGGGGGCTGGAAAGATGGCTTGGAGGTTAAGAGCACTGCTTGCTCTTCCAGAGGTCCTGAGTTCAATTCTCAGCAACAACATGGTGGCTCACACCCATCTATAATGTGATCTAGTGCCCTTTTCTGGTGTTCAGGTATACATCCAGGCAGAACATTGTATATATAATAAAATAAATAAATCTTAAAAAAAATACATTATTATCTCCTGAGATGCTCAAAAAGCCTTTGACAAAATCCACCAGCTCTTCATGTTAAAAGCCTTGGAGAGATCAGGAATACAAGGCACATACCTGAACACAGTAACGGCAATACACAGCCAACCAATAACTAACATCAAATTAAGTGAAAAGGAACACAAAATCAATTCTACAAAAATAAGGAACAAGACAAGGCTGTCTACATTTTTTGTATCTATTCAATGTAGTACTTGCAGTTCTAGCTAGAGCAATAAGACAACTAAAGGAAATCAAGAGGATTCAAATTGGAAAGGAAGAAGTCCAGTCTTGCTATTTGCAGATGGTATGTAAACATAAGTGATCACACAAATTTTACCAGGAAACTCCTACAGCTGGTAAAGAATTTCAGCATAATGGCTGAATTAACAAAAACAACAAAAATTCAGAGAGAGCCCTCTTATATACAAATGACAAAAGGGTTGAGAAAGACATCAATGAGACAACACCCTTACCAATATCCACAAATTATATAAAATGTCTTGGTGTTACTCTAACCAAACAAGTGAATGACCTGTATGATAAAAATTTCATGTCTTTGAAGAAGGAAAAGGAAGACAATATCAGCAGATGAAAAGACGTCCCATTCCCAACATAATAAAAACGGTCATCTTATCAAGAGCAATCTACAGATTCAATACAATTCCCATCAAAATTCCAACATAATACTCTGTAGATGTTGAAAGACCAATACCCAACTTTCATGGAACAACAATAACAACAACAAACCAGGATAGTTAAAACAATCCTATACAAATGACCATATGGAGGTATCACCATCCCAGATCTCAAGTTTTACTACAGAGTGTTAGTAATAGAAAACCTCATAATATTGGTAAAAAAACAAAGAGGTTGATCAATGGAATTGAATAAAGACCTAGGCATAAATACACACACCTATGAACACCTGATTTTTGATAAGTAAGCCAGAAATATAAAATGGAAAAAAGAAAACATTTCCAATAAATGGTGCTGGTCTTACTGGATGTTGGTATGTAGAAGAATGCAAATTGATATTTATTTATCACCCTGCACAAAACTCTAGTCCAATGACCAAAGACCTCAACATAAAACCACAAATACAAAATCTGATAGATAAGAAAGTGGAAAATAGCTCTGAATGCATTTGCACAGGAGATAACTTTCTGAACAGAACACCAATAGTGCAGACACTAATAATTAATTAATATGTCCTCATGAAATTGAAAAGCTTCTTAAAGCAAAGGACACTGTCAATAGGACAATATATCAGCCTAAAAAAGTTCTGGGACAGCCCACATCTATTTGGCCAGTCCCTGGCCTCTTTATCTTTTCTGAAATCTAAAGTCATATAGTATGTAGATGACATTTTCCTCTGGAGTCTTTCCCTAGAAATTAGCTAAACTGACAGTTCTGCTTTTCTACATTTTTATTTTTTTGTGCAGCCAGGGTTACAAAATCTCACCATTTAAGCTCAAATTATCCATCTGTCATATCAACTACTTGGGACTAACCATCACTCCAAACCACAAGAATAGAAAACACCTGATCTAGTCCCTGTAATCCTCTCTACTAAAGATATTTTATCATTCCTAGAAATAGCTGGCTTCTTAAGCAACTTGATCCCCTTGTCCACTCTCTCTACATGGTGGCCCTTGGCCCCTTGAGCTCTTTCTCAAACCCATTACCAAGCCATTTCAAAAGCAACAATACACCCTCCTTCAAACCTTGGCTCTATACCTTCCAGAGCTAACCTTTACCTTCTCCTTCTATGTAACCTCTTTGGGGTTGTAGCCACCAACCAGGACCTTCCTTCATAACAGTGGATACGTGTCAAAAAAAAAGTTAGAAGTTATCACCCTGAGTTATGTGCTTCCGTGGCTGCTGCACTCCTTATTTGTGAATCCAGAAAACCAACTTTCAGGTCACCCACCACTATCTTATACAAATTATCTCACACCCTAATGTATAAAAGGGTTACAAACTCTACCTCACTTCCAGGTTCTCTGTCTCTATGTGACAATAGAAGATTTCACATTTACATTTCAATAACTCCCACTCCTCCACATCTCAAATCTCCTTTTCCGGCCAAATGCAGACCACTCCCCATCTCATTCTTACATTGACAACTTAGAGGATTTACGGCCCCATCCCTTGAACATACAAGAGAACACATTGTCTCAGGCCATCCATCGACACCTAGTACACAGACTACAGCTCCTTTTTACATAAGGGGGCTCAAAAAGTGAGCTATGGAATATTGTCAGATAATGAGGTGATTGAAGCCCAGGCCCTCCTCACTCACATCACTAAGATCAATACACTGAACTAATAGTTCTTACCTGTACCTTCCAATTGGCACAAGGACAATCCCTAAACATCTATACAGACTCCAAATATGCCTTCCACATCATCTTGTCTCATGCTGCCATCTGGAAAGACTGTAGACTACTTACCAAAAAAAGGAGGATCAATAACCAACTCAGGCTAAATCATGGCCACGCTAAAGGCCTCCCATCTTCCCATGGTTATTGGAATTGTCCAGTGTCGGTGCCACCAGACTATCAATTCCATCTCCCTAAGAGAAATAATTGAACTGGCAAAGTAACTATAAATATGGCATTTGTAAGCCTGAATCTATCTCATCCACCAAAGGACAACTATAACCCACATCTTCACTATCACCGCCCCCCAATACTTGACAAATTCCATCCTATTTATACCAGCACTTTTGTTCTAATAGTCAATTTTCATCTCACTTTTTAAGGCCCACTTGTAGCCCATTCATGAAGGATTTGTCTTTCTTAATGGCTATTACTGCCTCTTTTAAAATCTCTCAATTGTCAGACCCCAACTCCATTTATCACAGCCCTCCTTTTCTTACTCACCAGGCCAAGATGCTCCCTCCTTAGAATGGACTAGTAACTTGACTTTACCCTCATGCTCACAGTCAAATGCATCAGGGACCTCCTGGTCTTGGTGGATATCTTTTCAGTGTTGACAAAGTTATTCCCCACCACCAAAAAGGGCTCAAACAGTCTAGGGCCTCATCCTCCAGGCGATCATTCCCCACTTTGGAATTGTTATCCCCCAGGCAAGTGTTTGACCTTAGCCTAACAGCTTCTTAATGTCACCCAATTTGGCTGCTTTGAGGATTGCTGGCTGTATGTTCTCACCAGGAATAGCTTATTACACCCCCTTACATCCTCTCCTATAACTTTGTAAAATAATCTTACCTCACCATTCACCAACTGCCCCAAGCCCAGCATTGCCACAACCTTCTACATTTTTCCTATCACCTTTTTGGCCTAGCAAGCTCCCTTAAGGTCTCTAGGACACATTTTGTAGGAGTGTTAAAATTCTTAGACTGCAATAAAAGCCTAACCTTCAACACCTCTCCTCAGCCCCAATACTCTAATAACTACAATTCCTTGATACTCAAGTCTGCCAGATTGCCAGATCATCAGGAGTTTGTGTGTAGGTATTTCTCTTCCCAAGGTTGAGTGTGATACATGGAGAAGAGCCCCTACTGATTCTAGTTGTGGACTCAATAACTGCCCAACATAATAAAAGGATAGTTCAAATCCTGTCCCTTCTGACTGTCACAGAAGTAATTGCAAATGCCACTACCAGTACTGTGGAACTGACCACCTCTCTGAACATGTATCGTCATTTTTCTTTCCAGTTCATCCAGGATCTCCAGTGGGTGGCCCAAACCATACTCACCCTTGAGGGCCAAACTGACTCCTTGGCTACAGTGGTGCTCCAAAACCAATGGAGAGTAGATCTCCTTAAAGTTGAAAAAAGAGAGCCTATACCTCTTTGAGAGGGATGCTGCTTCTATGTCAACTAATCAGGTATAGTAAAAAAAAAAAAAAAATCCAAGAACTTCAAACAGACCTGCATAACTGTGAAGAACAACTTGATGCTTCTAGCTTCTGGGCATTTGGAATTTAATACTACAGTTCTAGATGCCCTTCCTTCTTGTTTTCCTGCTTTTACTAATTGCATGCTGCTTTATCAATTTCTTCTCTACAAACAAAAAAAAATCTCTAATCAGATAATTAATCAGTTATTGATACAGGACTACCAATCCCTAGCCACGAAGCTAGAGACTTATGGCTCCCAAATATAGAATATGTCATACAATAAAGATCAACAGTGCCCCAAAGATGCCAATGCCCACACACAGCAGAAAAAAGTCTAAAGAGCATGGCATCCTCACTCCTGTTTTACCAGTTATCCCTTCCTAATTTGCAACCTTTTATAATAAGCAAAAAGGAGGAATGTTGGGCCAAAAGAACTGCCAAAAGTCTTTTGTCCACTTTCTGGAAACATTCCTTGAAGCTCCCCCATCCTCTACCCCCTACCCTGCCTTCAATGACTCAGCAGCAAGTGCCCCACCATCACTAATGGCAAAGGTGATACATTTCTTCCATTTCTGTTTTTTTTTTCCTGTGCACATGATACATACTTCCTATAATACCCACTATCACAGCCTGGCCTGTTTCTGTCTCCATCACCTCTCAGAGGCAACTGTTTTGCCTTGCCTTCCCCAGTAAATCTTTTGTGTGAGGTTAGTTATGTGGTGTAATTTTGTGTTGTTCGTGGTGTTTCTTGGCCCTGTCTCAGTTATGATTTCTGTTGCAGAGAAGAGACACCATATACACAGAAATTCTTATAAAGGGAAACAGTTAATTGAGGCTGGCTTATAGTTCAGAGGTTTAGTCCATTATCATCATGGCAGGAAGCATGGAGGCATGCAGGCTGACATGGTACTGGATAGGCAGCTGAGAGCTCTATATATGGATACATAGGTAGCAGGAAAAAAGAATAACATTGGACGTGAATTGAGTTTGTGAAGCCTCAAACCTGCTCCCAATGACACACTTCTAACAAGACCACACTTACTCTAACATGGTCATAGTGCCACTTTCTATGAGCCTATGGGCTCCATTTTCATTCAAACCACCACATTTCTCTCCCATAAGCTTGTAGCATAATGCAGAAATACATTCAATCCAATTTCTAAACTCCCCATAGCCTATCAGTCTGAACCCTGTTTAAAGGTCTACAGTTCAAATTCTCTTCTGATACTCATGCCATCTCTTAACTATAATCCCCAGTAAAATAAAAATGTAAAAGCAGATCACACACTTCCACCATACAATGGCACAGGACATATATTACCATTCCAAAAGGAAGGATAGGAACTAAAGTGCAGAAATACAGGACTAAATCAAGTCTGAAAACCAGCTGGACAAACTGCAGACTCTGCATCTCCATATCTGATGTCAAAGCTCTGTTCAGATCTCCACTCCTTTCAGCTTTGTTGATTGCATCATACTTCTTTCTTTTAGGCTGGTTCCACTCCCTGTTAGCAGCTTTCCTCAGCAGATCTCCCATGACTGTGGCATCTCCAACATTTTGGTGATTACAAGCGATCCAGGCCTCATCTTCACAGCTTTACCATGGTTTCTCTAGGCCTCCATGGAGGGACACACCTGACACATATCTGGCCTCAGAGCTTTCTTTAGTCTTCAAGGAAGTTTCTATAACACTTTTCTTGTATCCTTGACTCTAAGGTGAAAACTACATGGCTAAGGCTACTAAATTCTGCTGCATGCTGGGTCTAGAACAGGGTCTTCTTCAACTGCATTTTCATTAGCTTTCTGTTTTCTATAGTTTCCTTCGTTACCTAAGCTTGGCTGTTTTAAAATTCACTCTGTAGACCATGCTGACCTTAAACCCAGAGATCTACTGTCTCTGCATTCCAGTACAGGGATTAAATGTTTGTACTACCACTCCTGGCTCTAAATTTTTCTTTAATTCCCTTTTACTTCTTTAAATTTCCTTTACACAAGTTGGAAGTTTAGCTGGGTGGTGTCTTGCTCTGAGGCCATTTAGCATGAGGCTTTCTTTAATCTGCTTACACTTCTTGGTGCTCTTTTTTTCTTCCAACTGTACATTTGTATTTTTCCTTGTTCATCTTGCTCCATTTCATTATACATATGCATAAGACTGGACACTAACAGCAATACAGTCAATGCTAGAAAATGTCTTCTGCCAAAGATGTCAATCCATAATTCTTTGATTTAGCCTGAGGCAGATATGTTGGACAAGGACAGAACACAACCATGTTCTTCACCAAAGTGTCACATGAACAATTTCTAGGCTACGTATTAATATCATCTCCTTTGAAACCTCTTGAGCCAGACTTCCACAGTTCAAATCACTCTCAGCACCACTGACTTACATGCTCCTAATAGTATCCATTATGACCCACTTAAAATGTCTAATCACAATCCTAGTCCAATGTCTGAAAGTGCTCCATATTCCTCCTGGCAAAAACATGGTCAGACCTATTGCAGTAATAATCCACTCCCTGGCACCAACTTGTCTCTTAGTTAGGGTTTCTATTGTTGTCAATAGATACATGACCACATCTCTTATAAAGAAAAAGATTTAATCGGTGCTGGTTCACAGTTCAGAGTTTTAATTCATTATAATCATTACAGGAAGCATGGAGGCATGCAAGCAGAAGTGATGTTGGAGAGGTAGCTAAGAGTTCTACATCTCCTACTCCCAATGTCCATCTTATTTGTCTTTCAAGAAACAGGTCAGGAGCCTACAACAGAGGACTTCTGAAAGACTCTACCTAGCAGTGTATCAAAGCAGATGCTGAGACTCATAACCAAACCTTGGGGAGAGTGCAGGGAATCATATGAAAGAAGAGGGAGTTAGTAAGACCTGGAGACAACGGGAGTGCCACAAGGACCAAATATATCTGGGCACAGGGGTCTTTTCTGAGATTGATTCTCCAACTAAGGATCATGCATGGATATAACCCAGAACCCCTGCTCAGACGTAGCCCATGGCAGCTCAGCATCCAGGTGGGTTTCCCTAGTAAGGGGAACAAGGACTGTCTCTGTCATGAACTCAGTGGCAGGCTCTTTGACCTCCCCCTGCCTCCCTCCCCTCCCCCGAGGTAGGAGTAGCCTTGCTAGGCCACAGAGGAGGACATTGCAGCCAGTTCTGATGAGACCTGATAAACTAGGGTCAGATGGAAGGGGAGGAGGAACTCCCTTATCAGTGGACTTAGAAAGGGGGGAAGGGAAGAGATCAAGGAGAAAGGGGGGGTTGGGAGAGAATGAGGAAGGGGTCTACAGCTGGGATACAAAGTAAATAACCTGTAATTAATTTAAAAAAGAAAAGAGAAGCAATGACTATAAATGAAAAAAAAAAAAAGAGTTCTACATCTTGATCTGCAGGCAGCAAGGAAGAAAGAATAACACTGTCACTGGCTTGAACTTCTGAAACCTCAAAGTCTTCCCCCAGTGAAACACTTCCTCCAACAACACCACACTGTAAAAGTAACTTTTATTCACCTGATTAACCTAGGCTTAGTCCTGGAAGCTTCCAGTCTCCATTCAATCTAATCCAAGCCTAGAAAGTTTTCAGCCTCCAAGTCTTACTGCTGAGTAAGTTCACCCTTTCTTGTTCTTTCTGAGCTTTGGCTGGCTGGTTCAACTCAACTGTTTTGACTCAGACTCCTCTCCAAGCTGAGTGATTCAAACTGGCTTCTCTCAGCTTCTGACTGAATTGCTTATGTTGGACTTATACTAATTTTGGCAGTATGTACTATTCTGCTTCATTCATATTCTCTGGTTTGTTCTGTCTTTGCCTATGTCTAGCTTATTCTCTTCAATCTCTCTCCGTAAAACTGCCTCCTCTCTCCCTCATTTTCTGTGCTCCTCCCTTAAGTAACTTTCTTATTTCTTCTTGAAGGCTGAGCATATCCTATTCTTTCAAATCTTTCTCTGATTCATCACTTTGTTTGCCACTCAATTAGATATCACTTTTGAACATAGTTGCTCACTTCTACAAAGTAACTGTACTTTCATTATGTGGGATTAAAGGTGTATCACACCTGAACCTAAGCTTTTCTTTACCTGAAACTTGCTCTAGGCCAGGCTAGCCTTGAACTCAAAATTCTACTTGCCTCAGTCTCCTGGGATTAAAGGCCTGTACCACCACCAACCCGTGTGTCTGCATTACAGCCGGGTCACGCTTGCCAGAAAACCATTTTCTGAATTAAAATTCCTCCATACCACATCTACTCCAACAAGGCCATACCTCCTAACAGTGCCACTCCTTATGAGCCTATTTGGGCCATTTTCATCAAACCACCACAGTTCCCTATAGCTACGATATTCTTTTACCACAAAACTCTTTCAGTTGGTGAGCTTTTTTGTGCATATATGTGTGAATATGTGTGTGCATATGTATATATTGCTACATAGAGGTGGATAAGTATAAACATGTGTATAAGTGTATGTAGGCACATATATGCATATTTGTGCATGCAAGTATACATGTATCCATATATATGTATGTATATATGTATAAGTGTATATGTATCTGTTAGGTCTCTACCTGCTGCAGAGTGTGGCTGGCACACCCTACCCTCTACTTAGGGGTGGGGCTTCCTCTCTCCCAGAGGCCCTTCCCTATATAATTCTGACATTTTGGTTCCTTCTGTCCTTTTGCCTTTTCTCTTCCCTCTCTTTCTCTCTACCCTTTCTCACCCTCCTCCTTTGCTTTTCTCTTTGTCTGGTTCTGTCTCTCCTCCTCTTTTCCCTTCTCCCTCCCCCTTCCAATCTGCTCCTAATAAACCTGCATTCATGTAATATAGCCTCCTCTCCCTATTAACTCATTCTGATATTTAATCAATCCGTATCTATGTGAAAGGGAGTGTCCTTTTCCCTTTCAGTGAATTGAACTGGGTAAAGGCAGCACATTCCACATCTACATATGTGGGCTTCTCCTTCCCTCCATTCAAGGCCAACCCTAGTCCAGCTCTAAGCAGAAACAGAAAACAAGTCACCTGCTGGTAGTCCACTCAGGTGGAAGGTACTGTTTTTGCTTTGACAGCTTTCACATTCCTGAGCCTGTTTTGCTCAGGTCTGCTAGCAGTTCCTTAATCCCTGTGGGGGCTGGGCAGGACCTGTCCTTTTTTTACCCTCCAGGTTTGGAATCTAGCGTCAGTGTAGTAAGTGGCTTAGCTGAGAAAGCAGAACAGGCATGAGGAGTGGGGGGAAAGCGGATGGGAACAGAGCAACTCTGCCTCACATTCCAGGTATTCAGAAGGTACAAAATGATGGTCATTCAGGTGATTTTCATTAAAACATCCTGAAGTTTTTTTCTATCACTTATCTACTCTGAAAGAAAAAAAAGCATTTAAAAAATTATGGTCATTGAATAAAATGCCCAATTACCTTACACTGAAATTTGCACATGCTTGTTTTCTGTTATTCACTTTCTCCCCTTGAAATCCAAAAGACCTGAGAAGGCCACTGCATAACTTTAGCTTTGCTGAGTTCTTGAGACCTTATCTGCAGTACGTGAGTGTACAAACGCCAGCATTTTATTGTTGTTGTTTATATTACATCTATCTTACAAGTGAGATATGAGAGAAGAAAAGGTGTTCACTGTAGCTTACAGAGTAGTGGAATCTACCACTTACTTTGGATTCTAGTTCCCAAGTTTGTACTAATGAGCTCAGTGTCCTTGAACAAGCTGCTCATGTTTTTAATTGAGAGGATTTGTAATAATGCATTCTGTGTATGTTTTCTGGTCCAACATTCAATATAGGATTGTGGTTAATACATGGTGACTTCTCCTTCTCATACACAAAAAGCACCTGTCTTCAAGAAGGTTTATTCAACATTGTCTAGTTATAACGGCAAAAATTGAATTAATATAGCATTTAACATATTTTAGAAAATGGACCTCAATTACAAAATGAAAGAATGGCAGAGAGAATTGTATGAGAGACAGAGGGTCCATGTAAAAGGATTAGAACATCCTTTTATGGACAAAGTACATAGTGAAAGGCAGGCATGATTTTACAGTTATTAAATGAGAGATGCTAGGAAAATAAACAAAGACAGCCTGCCATGAGAAGAAACACTGTCACTTTCTGCAAACCCACCAGCAGATGTGATGTTAGGTGCACATCTCTGCCAGATTAACCTGATCTTTCCAATAGCTACAGGAGTAACGTCCCACCGTCTGGCATGCCATGTGTGCCCTGTACTTCCTGACCACATCTGTTCCTGGAAGCACTCTCTTCTCCTTAACAGCACAATTTTTCTGTTTATCATTTTAGCTCTTGTGAGAATTTATAACTCAAAGTGATCCCAACACCCTGTATGCCTTTGTTTAACAAATAGGTGGTAGAAGTTAAGGAGGTAGGCACCTGTGGAAGGAGTTATGTCAGTGTGGGCTTCCCAGAGACTGAGGTAGCAATAGACCTCCATCCAAAGCTACAAACTCAGTCCATAATATGCTCCCTTGCCAGCTGTAGGAAGGCCACAAAGTCTGCTTACCAGGACTCAAATCTCCAAAATGGTGAGGTAAGATAAACCGTTCTTCCTCCTAAGTTCCTGGGTTTGTTTGTTGGTTTGTTTGTTTTCAGTTATTTTGTCACAGTGCCAGAAAGCTGGTACACTTTGTAAGTGATCTATTTCTGATTAGGCTGTATAGTGAAGAACAAAAACCTTAGAACCAAGTCTACCCTTCTTTAGAATAAATGTTTAATGAGTTTTTAAATTTCATTCTATTTATATTCTGCATTGTATTTTTTGCTTTTTTTTTTCTTTCTTTTAATTTTGGTGCAGCGACACTTGGAGTAACTATTTTAAACCATCTATTATGCTACCTTACTTTACAAAAGCCCGCCACTGAGACCTCCAGCCAATAGGTCTTTGTAGCTGTTTAATTTTAAACAAAGTGAAGTTAAATTAAATTTTCACTCCTCAGTTGACCTGAGGAAATATTTCATATATTAAATAGCCTCATGTGGGTCATAGTTGGCATAGTACATACACAGCCACAGTATAGCTAGTACATCTTTCAAGACAGGTAAACCAATAATTTCCACGTTCATTTTTTCTAGACATTTTCTGTTCTTTTTATTCTTTTGAAATCAATATGTTACTTATAGCAGTAGTTTTTTTTGTTTTTGTTTTTCCCTTGATCATAGATTGAACCATTCAAATATGAGGAATATACTCCTCCTTTTTTATTTTATTTTTTTTTAGTTCAAAAGGAAACAGTTTTTAATCCAAAGGTGTTTGTGCATTAAGCTCATACTTGGGAACACATGAAAGTTCTCTCCAAAAGAAAGAAAGAAAGAAAGAAAGAAAGAAAGAAAGAAAGAAAGAAAGAAAGAAAGAAAGAAGGAAAGAAAGAAAGAAGTAAACCAAATAAAAGCAGATGTCAAGGACAGTGTGTCTTGATTTTCAAGCAGAAAAAGGAACCTCTAGGCATGTTTATTATCAATTTATGGTATTTGACTTCTGCATTAACAGAAGAGCAGGAAGCTGCTTTGCTTTTTTAAGGGAAAGTGTAATTCACTTCAAGTTCAAAGCTATATCAAACACAAACAGCTGCATCCATATGCTGTTAAAATACTTTCTAAATAGCCATACACAGATTAAATTTATGTTAGAAAAAACCTCAGTGTGATCAAGGACAGTCTAGTCTCTTTTCCTGCAGAGATACTTTTATTGGTGCCTCTAAGGCCAGCCCCAATGGGGCACTGGCACATGCTGGTCAAGATGCCCCTGAGATTTTAATGAAGGTGAATTGTAGGTTTTCCCTGAGCAGTGTGCAGGTGCTGATGGCACAGCATCAGCCTCACAATGAGTCCTCACTGGAGTAAGGAGAAATCACTCTGGGTAAATTTCTAAAATTTAGCATTCACTTTCTTCATATTTCTTCATGTTTGAAAGCATAACTGTTAGAAGAATTAATTGTTTAATTTTCCAAATATTTTCTTGAATAAAGTCACACAGTTAGATTTTTCAGACTTTGAACTAGGTCGACTGCCCGTAAGAAATATCTGCTTTATAAAACTCTGAAAGAGATTTATTCAAATAGACCCTCAATTGTCCTTGGTTTATATAAAAACACTTGCCTGCTACATACCATGTAAACGGTACCATGTCATTTACCTGTAATTCCTCACAACTACTCAGCAATCATTTTTTACTGTCACAAGATTAGCAAAAGCCTTGAGGGTTACCAAGCCTCACAGCTTAAATGTCATATGTGGCTACTTAACAGATGCTCATTTGAAGATTTTTCAGAACAAAGTCTTCACTTCAACATTCAAGTCCAGCACTTTTTATTCAACTTTGTTTTTGTTTTGTTGAGACTTACTCTTACTAAGTAGCCTTGAACTCATTTATAACCTTGTTACAACTGCCACCCATCGTTTGTTTGTTTGTTTATAAATTACCAGTAAGAAACTTTGTATTTCAAGATCTATCTAAGCTCCTCTTGTTTATCATTGGCAAAATAATAATACTCAACCTCCATGCAACATATAAATTGACTCCTCATGAGTTTACAAATTAACGTAGAGAAGTTGATTCATTAGTTCAAGCAACTGGACAGAAACAGAATCATAAAAATCAGGTTTCATACCAAGCCAGCCAACTTTTCTAGCTGGTCTTAGCAAATAAAGTAGAACCATAGCACCTTTCTCTTTTAGGCTTGGGCTTTCTTTCCAACCAGCATTGTTAGTCAACTTGCTGGAACAAAACAGCTATTCATTAGGTTTCTATTACAGGAATTCTATAAGTTATGAATGTATCCAGATCTCAAAGTTAATTTAGAAGGTGGATTTTAGATGCAGGAATCATCTTTTCATAACAATGTTATTATTGATAATTGCTCATTTCCAAATAGCCCATACATGATCCTTCTTCATTTGCTGCAGCAAAGTGAGGTTGTATTTAGTTGTAACCAGAGGTCCCCTGATAGAGTTCTGTGCTCTACAGCTTTCTGAGCCCTGACACTTGCAGTGGGCCTGGCTGTGACTGGGTGGATGCTAAGCAAGATAGGTACCTCTCCAATCATTACTAGGATGAGCCAAATGAGAAACTGAGAACAGCTGGGCACTGTAATGGGTCTATGCTCTGAGGAGAAATGGGGTAAAGTTTTGAGTGGAGTTGATCTGGATGTGACATCTCCTAGGTCAAGTATTTCTTAGATAATTCTTTGGATCTCCGTGATCACATTTTCCTGCCAATGACTCTGTCCAGTGCATCTTTCTGTAAGGCAGGATGCTGCAATGGTTAGGGTGGGTCTCTTCTATCTTGATGATAGTAAATCTTGAGCTTCACTTTACATATTTATAAATGAGATAAGTCCCATTTTTTAACCTGTACAGCTCATTAAGCATCATGAGAAAAGATAAACAAAAAAACAAAAATGAATTTTGTGGGACTATGTTGGAGTTATGTAAAACCAAAACAGGTAAGAGATTGTTACTTTGACTTTAAGAAGTTAACAGTGCTTTTTCCAGTTCTTATGATGTTCCAAATTAGAAAACTTACTGTGGTAATTAGAATCTGGCTGGTCGGTTCCAAAGACATAAGAAGGCAAGTTGGGTCCCGCGGTGCATTTCTTCAAAAAATTAGTGAATGTCATGGTAAGCACATGGCTACTGCTTCTCTGCAGATCACAGGCTAGAGACAAGGCAGAAGCCATGTTGCTGTAGCCCAGCGCCCTAGCTACCCTTTGCCTCGGCACTTAGGGCTTTTTGCTACCCTGCGACACTGGGAGCCTCGGTTCACTGGAAGGTCTCGCAGGGCTCAACATGCCAGCAAGGAACAGTGCAGGGACTTGCAGGAAGCCTGGCCTGCTGTGGGGCCTCTCAGAGCAGGCTTTGTTCCTTCCATCCTGCCTGCAGCATCCTGGAGATCAGGAGTGCTGGGCGGGGCACATGGGGCTCAAAGTATGCAGAGAGAGGAAAACAGGTTTGAGGCTTCAAGTCCAGACAGGACGCTCCTTAGTCATCCTAGCGGGCAGCAGGCAGCACCTTGCCTTTGGTTAGTCAGAGCCACACAGGTAAATAAAGAGTTCAGTGTCTGAGAGATGCTAACTGGGAGAGCAGAGCTGTGTCATTTTGTTTCCAAAACAAAGTCTCCTGCAGGTTGGCCAGTAATGGTTTCCTTATGTGAAGTGAGCACTTAACACACAACCCCTGGGTACATTAGGTATATTGATATGATATGATATTGATATGATAACTGAAGGACTGAAGGACAAGAATCAAAGATGGGTATGTGTAGAAAGAATACCTTTTTTTTTTTAATGGTGTTAGAGTTGGTACTGGAGACAAAACAACATTTAGCAAATGCTAGGCAATTACACAAGAACTTTTTTGCCAGTACGCAACATCCCCAGCTAAATGATTACTTGTGGTTATCCTGCCTTAATTCTGTTGTTGGAATGACAGACTTACAGTGTTCTGCTGAGCTGTTCTGGTGTACATAGACAGCTCTCTACAGTGGATGACTTTGGCTTTTTTGGGTGACAGTTAAGACATGTCTGATATTTTCCATGTAGCTCACAGTGCATACAAGGGAACTGTAAGATGTGTTTGAATGCCAGTGTGGCTGATCTCTGAGAACATCCACCACTGTCATAACTGTGGGGATTGGAATGCAGGCTTTTCAGATAGAGGGCCATCAGACTCCAGTTGTTCTGACAAACAGGGATCTTTAAGAGGGATACAGTCAGTCTTAGCTCATAAATGTCCAGTGTTCAGTGGGAAATGAAAAGCCAGTGTCTGCAAATCTCTGTAGAGATTGGGAACATGTCTCTTAGTCAGTTTGAAGGCATGCAGCCATCTTAAGCCCACGAACAGGAGATGAAGGCTGAATATGATTAGAAATGTGCTTACTTTTTATTGCTTATTTTGTAACTGTTTCTTTCTAGATAAAATCCACTAAAGTCCAGTTCCTCTGAAGAGAAAGAATTATTGAGTTCCTAGAAGAAGAGATAGACAGTATTAACTTCACTGCACTTGCATCATCTGCCAGACATGGTTTTTTGTTTGTTTTTCTCTTGTAGTTTATAGTACATAGTTGAGCATATATCTCTAGGAAGCTCTGGAAGCAGTGTCTTTCTTCCTTCATATGCATTGAGTAAGGCTGATACACAGTTTCCTTGTATTTCTCATACATTTTAAAAGTTATTTTTCTTTTTATTTTCTGAGTATGTAAATAACTCACTCATCTGGATCAACTATTTGTTAAAATAATGCTTGTACTTAGGAATGACTCTGCCATTAGCTTCTCCCTATGTCACCTTTTAATTTTTTATTTCTTTCATATTTTTTTAAATAATTCCTAAGTTTCTATGTTTTTGTATCTCAGGAAATCCCTGTTCAAATATCCTATTTGCTTCATCGAAATTTTAACATGGCTGGTGTACCTAGCTAACTTGAATTCCTGAATGCTATACTCACACTTGGCTTATGTTCCAGGAAAAAGAGTATTGCTCATCTCCACAGGTATAATTCCATTCATGGAAATAAACTGGAGATATCCATAGAAGGACTCTGAAGTGCAACTCAGTACTCAAGATAGGAAGACCCACATGAAATATGCTCTTCTGATCCCACTAAGAGGGGAATGGAACCTAAGACTGGCATCTCCACTACTCTGTCGACAAAAGAAAGAAGTGTGCTCTTGCTACTTAGAAGAAATCAGGTCATTGGACATCCTGCTGATGGCCAGATGCCAGAAGAGCTGTTCTTCCTGCTGAGCTAGAGGCCTTCATCGCAGAGGAACACACAGAGCAGCTGCATAGGTTTCCTTGTTCCCATGAAACAAAGAATCTCTATCCCCTTGTATAGTTGTCACAGGCAGGAGAGCAGCACACGGAGATTCCCTACAACACACACTTGGATCTCAGGCCAGGAAACCTCCTCTAGCCCCCAGGCATGGAAGTTTTTCCACTCTCTACATACAGCAGACAGATGGGTGGCTGCTGAACAAGAACTGCGCCTTCATAAGTGTCTGTCAGAAAGCTATCTGCCATGGTGAACCAGAGGCTTTATTTAGGGAAGTCAGGAGAAACAGCTGGAATTCTCTGACCCAAAGAAGCTAGTCTGGGAAATGTGTTAGCCCTAGGAGTCCTAACATCCCTGTCCCCATACTACTGACTCACACCCCAAGGTTGCTCTTTCTGTGCTTCAGTCCAAACCAGCAGGATCAGTAACTCTGTGTTCATAGACAAACCAAAGAGATCAAGATAATACTGTGAAAATCTGCTCTTCAAGCCATAGCACCCAGAATTTTCTAAAGGCTGCATGCAAAACTAAGCAAGCCGTGATAGATTGTGATTTTAAATAGGACTGGACATTGCAAAATGCAGTGAATTTACTGTCAAACAAAAAAGCAGGAAAATTCTCAAATTGAATAAGAACAGATGATTACATAGATAGGAAATAGGTCCTTAAGGATTTCTGTGAAAAAGAATTTCTTGATATGTGAAGAGGAGGAAGAATATGTACATAAAACAGCAAAAGACATATTTCTCCTGGTGATGGAACTTGTTCTTTTGACAAAAGTTGTCAGTTTTGGTATTCTACCTAATGTCATTCAACTGTAATAGTGCATGGTGCTGACTTTGGATGAAACTGAGTTAGAGGTAGTCCAAAGCTGTATTTATTATTTTATTAGTGTATGCCAACTCAAAGGTATGTCAAGATTTTTATTATTATTATTATTATTATTATTATTGTTGTTTCCTGAAAATTTTTAAAACTTTATTGTTAAAACAATATTGTAAATAAATAAACCACACCTCAAAATTAACCTTGCCCAAAGTTTACACCTTTAATGAACTTGTATAAAGTGAGAATAGCCATTCTTTCACTATCTGTGTTTTTTATGCATTAATCGACCACCAAAATGAAAATCCAGGACAGAATTAGAACTAGAAAAACAACTAGCTTTTTATTTTTATTCACAATTCATGTCTACTACCTGCTTTCAGCCTTTTCTAACCCCCTAACATTTAGCCTTTCCTGTTATTGCTTCTACGTGCTATACTATAGCAATGTGCACATTAATTTACATGTATACATATATTATCGGCTGGATTCTGAAAATGAAAAAATCACCGGTTTGTATTCTGAGATTGTATGAACTTGTTTAATATTATACCTTATAAGGCCATCCATTGCCTGCAAAATTTTAACTTCATTTTGCTTTATAGATGAATAGTATTTAAATATATAAATATATATTACAATATGTAATTAAATATATACATTCATATGTATATGATTACTGGAAAAATACATAAATAAATATGTATATTTTGGGATTTATGAATATTTATATATGCTTATATGCATATGATCATATATTGGAATATATGTAAATTTCATTATTCTTTTATCTATTAATGGACAAGTAGGTCGATTCCAGTTCTTTGTTATAGTAAATGAAACAGCAATAAACACAAGGTACACCAACAGTGCATAAGGGTTTCCCTCTGTCCATGTCCTCTTTGGCATTTGTTGTCAGAGCTCTTGCTAGACATTCAAACTGGGGTGAGGTAGTATCTAAAAGTAGTTTAACATTTAAGGATATTGGATACTTTTAAAAATAGTTATTGGCCAATTGTGGGCTTTGTTTTGTTTTCTGAAAACTGTCTATTTGGTTCATTTACCCAAATGTTGATTGGCAATGAAAGTTTTATTCTTTAGTGTATTTTTTTAAATTTTTAAAATTTTTATTTTTATTAATTACAGTTTATTCACTTTGTATCCCAGCTGCAGTCCTTTCCCTCATTCTCTCCCAATCCTACCCACCCTCCCTCTTCTTCTCCTATGCCCCTCCTCCAGTCCAATGATAGGGAAAGTCCTCCTTCCCTTTCATAGTCTTTGATCACCTCCATCTGAGGGGGGGAACAACCTCACCAGTCCACAGAGGAAGACAAAGAAGCCAGTCTTGATGAGACCTGATAGACTATTCTTTAGTGTTAATTTATGCAATTCTTTGAAAATTCTAAATATTCATCTCTTCTGTGAAGGGTGGCTGGTGAAGATTTCTCCCAGATCTCTGGTGGAGATCTGGCTGTCAGTGGTTCTGTTGATCAGTTTTTTTTTTTTTTTTTTTTTTTTTTATTCTTGAGTGGAGAAGCTGATATATTTGTTGGTATTTATTTAAAAATTTCTAGCTGACTCCCATATCTTTAAAGATACCTCTTATACTTTTCTCTGGAAGTTTCAGTGTTTCCGATTTTAAATTGAGGTCTTTGACTAATTTTTCAACTGATTTTCTACAAATCTAATTTCATTCTTCTACAGGTAGAAATCTGGTTTTTAACAACACTATTTGTTAAATGTTATTTTACCCAATGTGTGTTTTTGTCTCCTCTGTTAAAAATTAAGTGAGTTTAGCTTTGTCATTTTATTTGTAAGTCCTTTTTATTATATTCCACTTTATCCTCTCACTCCTGAACCACCTGGCCCCCAACAAATCAGTTGTAGGCAAACCAGTTCCACTACTGGAAGTCTTATGTGGTGACAAAAGATGGACCGTTTAGAGTCCGTATCCTCTATTATTAGGAGACTTTATTAAGACTGATTAAACACATTTTAAGAACTGCACTAGGTTTCCAAAACATCGCTGGAAACTTCAATTCCAACAATCTCTCCCTGAAGATTTTCCCTCAACCCCATATCCCCTATTTTTCCCCACTTGATTCTCCCACTCCTGAACTATCTGCCCCTAGTCTGCCTGTAAAATCTGCTATATTTTCCTATCCCAGGAAGATCCATGTGTTCCCACCCCAAATCATTTTCTCTCTGGGTCTATGAATTGTACCTTTGTTATATTTATTTAACCCCTAATACCCAGATATAAGTGAATGATTCCATCTTTAAATTTCTGAATCTAAGTTACTTCATTCAGAATGATTTTTTTTTACTAATTCTTTCCCCTTGCCTGAAAATGACATATCATTATATTAAACAGCTGAGTAGTACTCCATTGTGTAAAAGTATCATATTTTCTTTTTCTGTTTTTTAGTTGAGGAATATCTAGTCTGTTTCCAGTTTCTGGATATTATGAATAGAGCAACAGTGAACTTGGTTGAGCAATTGTCCTTGTGGTAGAAGAAGCATCATTTATTATATAATATCTTAAGTATATGTCTAAGAGTAGTATAGCTGATATTGAGGGTACTTGAATCTCATCTTTCTGAGGGAGCAACATATTGATTTCCATTGTGGATGTACAAGTTTGCAGTCCCACCAACAGTGGATAAAAGATCCCCTTATTCTACATCCTTCTCATAATGAGCTGTCACTTGTTTAAATAATTTTAGCCATTCTGACAGCTACGAGATGGAATTTCAAAGTAGTTTTGATTTGCATTTCCCTGAGGGCTAAGGATGTTGAACATTTCTTTAAGCCAGTGGTTCCCAACCTTCCCAGTACTGTGACCTTTTAATATTGTTCCTCATGTTATGGTGACCTCCCACCATAAAATTGCTTTGTTTATACTTCATAACTATAATTTCCTACTCTTATGAATTATAATAAAAATATGTAATGTAGTATATCTGATATGAGACTCAAAAGGGGCCATAATTCATAGGTTGAGAATCACTGCTTTTAGTATTTCTCAAGTATTTGAATTTCCTCTGTTAAGAATTTTTTGTTTGATATCCTTTATGAACATTTGCAAATCAAATCAGGAGCATATAAAAAATATCATCTACCATGACCAAATAGGCTTCATCCCAGCAATGCAGGAATGATTAACATACAAAAATCCATTAACATAATCCATCATATAAACAAACTGAAAGGAAAAAAACGCATGATCATCTCATTAGATGTTGAAAGGGCTTTTGACAAAATCCAACACTCCTTCATGTTTAAAGTCTTGGAAGGATCAGGGATACCAGGCACATACCTAAACAAAATAAAAGCAATATACAACAAGCAAATAGCCAACATCAAATTAAATGCCGAGAAATTTAAAGCATTCCTGCTAAACTAAGGGTCAAGACAAGGATTCCCACTCTCACCATATCTCTTCAATATAGTACTTTAAGTTCTAGTTAGAGCAATAAGACAAGTAAAGGAGATCAAGGGGATAGAAACTGGAAGAGAAGTCAAAGTATTGCTATTTGCAGATGGTAAAATTGTATACATAAGTGACCTCCCAAGATTCTACCAGAGAGCTCTTCTGGCTTATAAACACCTTCATCAAAGTATCTGGATACAAAGTTAACTCAAGAAGGTCAGTAGGTATCCTTTGTACAAGAGACAAAAGGGCTATAAAGAAATTAGGGAAACAAATCCTTCATAATTGCAACAAATAATACAAAATATCTTGGTGTAACTCTAACCAAACAAGTGAAAGACCTGTAAGACAAGAACTTGAAGACTTTGAAGAAAGAAATTGAAAAGATTTTAGAATATGGAAAGATTTTCCATGTTAATGTATCAGTATGATTAACAATTAAAATGGCGAGGCAGGGCAAGATGGCAGCGCTGGGAGGACTCTCATTCTGAACAGCAGCACAGCGGGACAGGCACAGTGACCAGCAAGCAGACCTTGCGGCATAAAACACAAGTGACTGTGTTTCTCAGGTGAGAGGATACCCCACGGAGGGGGATTCAATCGGCTTTAACTCACCCGGCTAAACCGCGGAAGAGACCCTGGTTCCGCCAGGCGCTTGGTCGCCAGCCCAGAGCTACACGCCACCTTGATCTGGTCACTGTCCCAGACTGAACTGTGGGCCCACAACATCACAGACTGAATTTTCCAGTCCAGAGATAACCCTACAGAGAAGGAAACGATTGGGACCGACCTTAGGTCACCCAAACATCCCCTGGAAAAGATTCGGGTTCCACAGGTGCCCCAGGAGCCAGCCCAGAGCCAGAGCCGGGGACCCAGGGGCCAGCACAGAGCCCTGCCTGCCTGTGCACCTGATTCGCCGCCTGAGATAGAACTGTGGGCCCCAGGGCACCAGAGACTCAGTTTCATCTTTGGGTGCAAACCCACAGGGAGGGAAATGGCTGGTCTGATCTCAGAGCACTCAGCTGATACCACCACCCCGAAAAGGTCTCAGGAAAATTACCCAGTTTAGGGAGACGCCCAGGATCCCAAAGGCCAGAAAGGCGGAGCCACGGGCAGGCGTCTGTGCCTGTCGGTTCTACTCGCCACCACCCCAGACAGAACAGCGGTCCCCAAAGCAAAGACTGGGTGTCCCTGGCAGGATGAAACCCCCAGCAGGAGGGATCATCAGGTGTAACACTCAGGACACAAAGCACCAAGACTTTTTGGACTCACGCAGACTCTAGGCACTAGCTTTCTAATGCAGGCATGAGCAATGTGCTCATCCACCATTATTGAGTACCGCAAGTGCACTGGGGCACACAGATGCATCCTCAGACCTACAAAAGCCAGAGCGCCATTACAGCAGCCCTCAGATACTGTGCCAAGGATCAACCAGTTACCCCTAGCTAGACTGACAAAACTGTGGGAATCCCTGGTCCTTCAAGAGGGCTGCACCCACAGCATCTGGACCAGAGCAGTGCCTGCAGCCAACATCCCAGACAGGGACACACAGCTTCTGGTCCAGACTGAGGCACCCAGCCTCCAGACCAGAGTGGCGCCCCCAGGCGCCAACTCAACCTAGGTGCACATTCTCCAGGCCCAGAGCGGAGCACTCACCTCTGGCCCAGAGACTTGCTGGGTGCTCTCACTTTCCCAGACAGAACTGTGTGCCCCAGGATAACAGACTGAGTTTCCCTGTTAGGAGAAAACCCCACAGCTAGGGAATCAGCAGGTTCTTCAAGAGGACTGTACCTGGAAAACTGTAACAACAGCAGCAGCTCACCAAATTTATAACGAGAAACCCAGCAGTGGGGCAGCTGTCTTGAGAATTTCTATGGGTAAGAGGAGAGCCCCCCCTGCCTAACAAAGACCACAGCTACTACTCAGGGCTATACACATGAGGTGAGCAGTGGCAATTCCTGAGAAACACTGGACATACAGTGACCATAACCAAAAAGTAGAGGAGAACTCCTTCAGGAAAACTCATCTTCCGGCCAAGGGGAATCTCCCTACCTCAGGACTCCAGAAAGCACAGAAACTAACAGCCAACACCAAAAACAGGCCAATGGGTAGAGGTCATCATAAAAGCTCAACCAACAAAAGACAGAGCAATATGTCATCTCCAGAACCCAGCCATCCAGGGGCGAACAGCCCTGCACAACGCAGCATAATAGAAAATCAAGAAGATTTTTCATCTATGCTGATGAAGAGGATAATAGAGGAAACAAATAAAACACGTAAAGAATTAGAGAAAGATAAAAACAAACAGATCATGGCTATCCGTAAAGAAATGGAGGAAATGAAAGACAAGCAGATTATGGCCATCAGTGAAGAAATACAGGAAGATGCAGCCAAACAGTTTGCGGCCTTCAGAGAAGAAATAACTAAATCACTGAAAGAAGTAAAAGAAACAGAATTGAAGGAACTAAAAGAAAAAGAGGAAAATACAATCAGACAGGTGAAGGAAGTAAACAAAACAAATCAAGACCTGAAGATAGAACTGGAAAAATTAAAGAAAACACAAATAGAGGAAATAATGGAGAGGAAGAATTTAGGGAAGAAAACAGGGACTACAGAGGTAAGCATAAGCAACAGACTACAAGAGATGGAAGAAAGAATCTCAGGTGTAGAAGATACAATGGAAGAAATCGATGTATCTGTCAAAGAAAATGTTGAATCCAAAAAATTCCTGATAGAGACCATCCAAGAAATCCAAGACAGTATGAAAAGACAAAACCTAAGAATAATTGGTATAGAGGAAAAAGAAGACTCCTTTCTCCAAGGCCCAGGAAATATTTTCAACAAAATCATTGAAGAAAATTTCCCCAAGTTAAAGGAGAAGCCAATAAGAATACATGAGGCCTACAGAACACCCAACAAATTTGACGAGAAAAGAAAATCCTCCGACCACATAATAATCAAAACAGTAAGTATACAGAACAAAGAAAAAACACAAAAAGCTGCAAGGGAAAAAGGCCAAGTAACATATAATGGCAAACCCATTAGAATCACACCTGACTTTTCAACAGAGACTATGAAAGCCAGAAGGGCCTGGATGGATATCCTGAACACCCTAAGAGAACACAGATGTCAGCCCAGGCTACTATACCTTGCAAAACTCTCAGTCCTCATAGACGGAGAAAACAAGATATTCAATGACAAAAAAAAAATTTTTCAACAATATCTACATACAAATCCAGCATTACAGAAGACACTGGAAGGGAAAATACAACCCAAGAAAATTAGCTTCTGTCAAGAAAACACAGGAAATAATTAACCTTACTACAATAAAACAAAAAGCAACCAAGCATACAACCTTATGACCACAGCCAACATCAAAGTCAAAGGATCTAACAGCCACTGGTCATTAATCTCACTCAACATCAATGGACTCAACTCTCCAATAAAAAGACACAGATTAACAGAATGGATACGTAAACAAAACCCAGCAATCTGTTGCATACAAGAAACACACCTAAGACACAAAGATAGACCTTACCTGAGGGGAAAAAGGTTGGAAGACAACTTTCCAAGCAAATGGACCCAAAAAACAAGCAGGAGTAGCCATTCTAAGATCTGATAAAATAGACTTTCAACCAAAATTAATCAAAAGAGATGGGGAAGGACACTTCATACTCATCAAGGGAAAATTCCACCAGGAAGAAATCACAATCCTGAACATCTATGCTCCAAATACAAGAGTACCCACATTTGTAAAAGAAACATTGATAAAATTTAAACCACATATAGATAACCACACATTGATAGTGGAAGACTTCAACACCCCACTCTCAACAAAGGACAGGTCAACAAAACAGAAATTAAACAAAGAAACAGTATCTCTGACAAAGGTCATGAATCAAATGGACCTCACAGACATTTACAGAACCTTACACCCAAACACAAAAGAATTTACCTTCTTCTCAGCACCTCATGGAACTTTCTCCAAAATACACCATATAGTTGGTCACAAAGCAAGCCTCAACAGATACAAGCAGATTGAAATAATCCCTTGTATCTTGTCTGATCACCATGGAATAAAGTTGGACTTCAACAACAACAGAAATAGCAAAAAGCCTACACACACATGGAAACTAAACAACTTGTTACTAAATGACAGCTGGGTCAGGGAAGAAATAAAGAAAGAAATTAAAGTCTTCCTAAAACTCAATGAAAATGAAGACACATACCCAAACTTGTGGGACACAATGAAAGCAGTGCTAAGAGGAAAGTTCATAGCACTAAGTGCCTTCAAGAAGAAACTTGAGACAGCTCATTCAAGCAACTTAATGGCCCACTTAAAAACCCTTGAAAAAGAAGAAGCAGACACACCAAAAAAGAGTAGACAGCTGGAAATAATCAAACTCAGGGCTGAAATCAATCAATTGGAAACAAATAAAACAATTCAAAGAATCAATGAAACCAAGAGCTGGTTCTTTGAGAAAATCAACAAGATTGACAAACCGTTAGCCAAGCTAACTAAAAGGCAGAGAGACACTACACAAATCAACAAAATCAGAAATGAAAAGGGGGACATAACTACAGACACTGAGGAAATCCAAACAATCATTAGGACTTACTTCAAAAGTCTATATGCCACAAAATTTGAAAATCTAAATGAAATGGACAATTTTCTTGATCGATTTGACTAACCAAAGCTGAATCAGGACCAGGTAAATCAATTAAATAGTCCTATATCCCCCAAAGAAATAGAAGCGGTCATCAAAAGTCTCCCATCCAAAAAAAGCCCAGGACCAGATGGCTTCGGCACAGAATTCTACCAGACCTTCAAAGAAGAGCTAACTCCAATTCTCTTCAAACTATTCCACAAAATAGAAACAGAAGGAACATGACCAAACTCATTCTATGAAGCCACAGTCACCTTGGTACCTAAACTTCACAAAGACTCAACAAAGAAAGAGAATTTCAGGCCAATCTCCCTTATGAACATTGATGCAAAAATACTTAACAAAATACTCGCAAACCGAATATAAGAACACATCAAAGATATTATCCACTATGACCAAGTAGGCTTCATCCCAGGTAAGCAGGAGTGGTTCAATATACTGAAATCCATCAATGTGATCCACCATATTAACAAATTGAAAGAAAAAAACCACATGATGATCTCCCTAGATGCTGAAAAAGCATTTGACAAAATGCAACATCCATTCATGTTCAAAGTATTGGAGAGATCAGGGATGCAAGGCACATATCTAAACATAATAAAGGCGATATACAGCAAGCCTATAGCCAACATCAAATTGAACGGAGAGAAACTTAAAGCAATCCCACTGAAATCAGGGACAAGACAAGGCTGTCTACTCTCTCCATATCTCTTCAACATAGTTCTGGAAGTCCTTGCTAGAGCAATAACACAGATGAAGGAGATCAAGGGGATACAAATTGGAAAGGAAGAAGTCAAATTATCACTATTTGCAGATAGTATACCTGAGTGACCCCCAAAACTCTACCAGGGAACTCCTACAGCTGATAAACACCTTCAGCAAAGTGGCTGGATACAAAATTAACTCAAAAAAATCAGTAGCCCTGCTATATACAAAAGACAAAAGGGTTGAGAAAGAAATTAAAGAAACAACACCCTTCACAATAGCCACAAATGACATAAGGTACCTCGGAGTAACCCTAACCAAGGAAGTCAAAGACTTGTATGAAAAAAAATTTCAAATCTCTGAAAAAAGAATTAGAAGAAGATATGAGAAGATGGAAAGATCTCCCATGCTCATGGCTTGGCAAGATTAACATAGTAAAAATGGCCATCTTACCAAAAGCAATCTACAGATTCAATGCAATGCCCATCAAATTACCAACACAATTCTTTACAGACCTGGAAAGAAAAATTCTCAACTTTATATGGAATAACAAGAATCCAAGAATTGCTAAAACAATCCTCTACAATAAAAGATCTTCTGGAGGTATCTCCATCACTGATCTTAAGCTGTACTATAGAGCAACAGTTTTAAAAACTGCATGGTACTGGCATAGAAAAAGAATGGTGGATCAATGGAACCGAACAGAGGACCCAGAAATAAACCCACACACTTATGCACACCTGATCTTTGACAAAGACGCCAAAACCATTCAATGGAAAAAAGATAGCATCTTCAACAAATGGTGCTGGTCCAACTGGATGTCTACATGTAGAAAAATGAAAATAGATCCATACTTATCACCCTGCACAAAACTGAAGTCTAAGTGGATCAAAGACCTCAACATAAAACCAGACACATTAAATCGGCTTGAAAAGAAAGTGGGTAATACCCTAGAACTCATTGGTACAGGAGAAAACTTCCTGAACAGAACACCAACAGCACAGGCTCTAAGAGCAACAATCAATAAATGGGACCTCATGAAACTGAAACGCTCCTGTAAAGCAAAGGACACCATCATCAAAACAAAGCGACCGCCTACAGATTGGAAAAGAATCTTCACCAACGCTTTATCTGACAGAGGACTCATATCCAGTATATATAAAGAACTAAAGAAGTTGAAAAGCAGCAAACCAAGTAATCCACTTAAAAAATGGGGAACAGAGCTAAACAGAGAATTCTCTGTAGAGGAATACCGAATGGCAGAGAAGCACTTAAAGAAATGCTCAACCTCACTAGCCATTAGGGAAATGCAAATCAAAACAACCCTGAGATTTCACCTTACATCCATGAGAATGGCCAAGATCAAAAACTCAAGTGACAACACATGCTGGAGAGGTTGTGGAGAAAGAGGAACCCTTCTCCACTGCTGGTGGGAGTGTAAACTTGTACAACCACTCTGGAAATCAATCTGGTGCTTTCTCAGACAACTAGGAATAGCGCTTCCGCAAGATCCAGCCATACTTCTCCTGGGCATATATCCAAAAGAGGCTCAAGTACACAAAAAGGACATTTGCTCAACCATGTTTGTAGCAGCTTTATTTGTAATAGCCAGAAGCTGGAAACAACCCAGATGCCCCTCAACTGAAGAATGGATGCAGAAATTGTGGTACATCTACACAATGGAATATTACTCAGCAATGAAAAATAAGGAAATCATGAAATTTGAAGGTAAATGGTGAGATCTGGAAAGGATCATCCTGAGTGAGTTGTCCCAGAAGCAAAAAGACACACATGGTATATACTCACTCAAATAGACATACAACATAGGACAAACCCACTAAAACCTGTGCATCTAAAGAAAGTAAGCAAGAGAGAGGACCCTAACTAAAATGTCCAATCCCCATCCGGAAAGGCAAAGAGGATGGACATCAGAAGAAGAAGAAAACAGGAAACAACCTAGGAACCTACCACAGAGGGCCTCTGAAAGCCTCTGCCATGCAGAATATCAAAGCAGATGCTGAGCCTGATGGGCAACTGTTGGGCAGAGTGAATGGAATTTTAGGTAAGAACTGGAAATAGTAAGAGCTGGAGAGGACAGGGTCTCCACAAGAAGAGCAACAGAACAAGAATATTTGAACACAGGGAACTTCCCAGAGACTCATACTCCAACCAAGGACGATTCATAGAGATAACCCAGACCCCCTGCACAGATGTAGCCCAGGGCAGTTCTTAGTCCAATTGGGTTACATAGTAATGTGAAGAGGAACTGCCTCTGACATAATCTGATTGGCCTGCTGTTTGATCACCTCCCCCTGGGGGGGAGCAGCCTTACCAGGCCATAGTAGAGGACAATGCAGCCATTTTTGATGTGAACTGATAGACTAAGATCAGAAAGGAGAGGAGAACCTCCCCTATCAGTGGATTTGGGGAGTGGCATGCAAGCAAAGGGAGGAGGGAGGGTGGCATTGGGAGGGGTGGAGGGAGGGGCTTATGGGGGGATGCAGAATGAATAAAGTATAATTGATGAAAAATTTTTTAAAAAGGGAAAAATATTTTAAGAACCTTAAATGACTTTCAAAATTGGAGGAAAACATGGAGTTAGTCAACTTACATGGAGCACGTCTCGCCCCTGGGGACAATGGTCTCCTGAACCTACTCAGACCTCGGACTCCACCACTGCTATTTCTAGAACTGATGCAGGATGTTCCAACGAGGGGGTTAAGGCTTCTCATAATATTTCCTATAAACCCACACCTGTTTGTTTATATCCCCATTTTTATTCATTATTAGCCAGATAGAACCAAGTAATTGTGGTAATGATACTTCTTTTTTTGCCCAATGCTGGAATGCTAGTAAATTTAGGTATGCCCTGGTTACTCGCATGCCTCGCTGGGTGCCTGTGCCATTGATGCCCCTCACACTATGAATCTCTTCAGACAGAAAAGGGATCTTGGAACTACAGCCACCATTGTTACTGCCATCTCATTGGCGGCTGTTGGAGCTACCACCGTGGCATTAGCCATGAGTCATACTGTGCAGACTGCTCAGACCCTGAATAATCTTTTAGCCAATGTAGCTCATGCCTTAGATGTACAAAAAGGAATTAATGCTCAACTAAAAGGAGGCTTGATGGTGTTCAATCAGAGGATTGACCTCGTGCAGGAGCAAATTGATACCCTATGGCAAATCGCTCAACCTGGCTGTCAATGGAAGTATGCTGGACTTTGTGTCACTAGCATACAATATGAGAATTTTTCCCGTGCTGAAAATCTGTCTAAACAATTGTCTAGCTATATTTTAGGTAATTGGACTGGAGAATTCGATACTACGATGGAGCAGCTGTGAGTGGCCATTGTCACGATAAATTCTACCAGAGTGGACGCAGGACTAACCACAGGATTATCATCATGGATTGTTGCAGCCATGAATCATCTGAAGGAATGGGCGGGCATGGGAGCGTTAGCAGGCCTTCTGGTGTTGGTCTCCTAGGTTTGCCTGTGGTATATATGCAAGATTAGAGTCTCACAACAGTGTAATGCAGCCATGACCATTCAGGCCTTTACAGCCATTGAAGCAGGACAGTCTCCCCAAGCATGGTTGGCTACCATAAAAAGCTAAAATGTTACGCTCAGGATGCGAGGCTAAGCACTGCACTCAGGGTCAGCCGCTTTGGACCCAGAGAAGAGCATGTCTGATTGCATGCTTGTTGATGCCCCAGGTCCCGCCTCTGAGAAAAAGGTATCAGACGGGTCTGATGCTCTTTGGGTGGATGACACCTAAATGAACATCGGTATAAAGTCCCAATATATTTCTAATATCAGCGATCAGACCTCTACTCTTGCCTGATGCGTCTAAAACAAAAAAGGGGAACTGTAGAGAGCTGCAGAATGCTGTGCCTTAAAGATGGAGCTGGTTTCCACCTTCCACCTTCCCGATTGTGAGTGCTCTCTGTCACGAACAATTCCACATTTGGCTAAGGCCGAAAATCTGGCTTGCTTCCATGTATGTGGACCTATCTGCATTGCCCACATTGCACGGTGGGGTTGGCTACCCAGACGCTATTTAAGCTGTGGGCTGGCTTTCCCCAGGGGCAGATGATTGTTCAAGGTTCCTGAATAAACTGCATTGAAAAAAAAAAAAGTCTTGGAGAGATCAGGGATACAAGGCACATTTCTAATCATAGTAAAGGCGATATACAACAAGCCTATAGCCAACATCAAACTGAACGGAGAGAAACTTAAAGCAATCCCACTGAAATCAGGGACAAGACAAGGCTGCCCAC
Organism: Meriones unguiculatus; assembly: GCF_030254825.1. NCBI lineage: Eukaryota > Metazoa > Chordata > Mammalia > Rodentia > Muridae > Meriones > Meriones unguiculatus. Next base: position 36,409,923 of record NC_083357.1, on the reverse strand, counting down.
TCTCCCCATATCTCTTCAACATAGTTCTGGAAGTCCTTGCTAGAGCAATAAGACAGATGAAGGAGATCAAGGGGATACAAATTGGAAAGGAAGAAGTCAAATTATCACTATTTGCAGATGATATGATAGTATACGTGAGTGACCCCAAAAACTCTACCAGGGGACTCCTATAGCTGATAAACACCTTCAGCAAAGTGGCTGGATACAAAATTAACTCAAAAAAAAAATCAGTAGCACTCTTGTATACAAAAGACAAAAGGGCTGAGAAAGAAATTACAGAAACAACACCCTTCACAATAGCCACAAATGACATAAAGTACCTTGGTGTAACCCTAACCAAGCAAGTCAAAGACTTCTTTGAAAAAAATTTTAAGTCTCTGAAAAAAGAATTAGAAGAAGATATGAGAAGATGGAAAGATCTCCCATGCGCATGGCTTGGCAGGATTAACATAGTAAAAATGGCCATCTTACCAAAAGCAATCTACAGATTCAATGCAATTTCCATCAAATTGCCAACACAATTCTTTACAGACCTGGAAAGAAAAATTCTCAACTTGTATGGAATAACAAGAATCCAAGAATTGCTAAAACAATCCTCTACAATAAAAGATCTTCTGGAGGTATCTCCATCCCTGATCTTAAGTTGCACTATAGAGCAACAGTTTTAAAAACTGCATGGTACTGGCATAGAAACAGAATGGTGGATCAATGGAACCAAACAGAGGACCCAGAAATGAACCCACACACTTATGGACACCTGATTTTTGACAAAGATGCCAAAGCCATAAAATGGAAAAAAGATAGCATCTTCAATAAATGGTGCTGGTCCAACTGGATGTCTACATGTAAATAAATGAAAATAGATCCATACTTATCACCCTGCACAAAACTGAAGTCCAAGTGGATCAAAGACCTCAACATAAAACCAGAAACATTAAATCAGCTAGAAAAAAAAAGTGGGAAATACCCTAGAACTCAATGGTACAGGAGAAACCTTCCTGAACAAAACACCAACAGCACAGGCTCTAAGAGCAACAATCAATAAATGGGACCTCATGAAACTGAAAATACTTCTGTAAAGCAAAGGACACCGTCATCAAAACAAAGCAACCGCCTACAGATTGGGAAAGAATCTTCACCAAGCCTTTATCTGACAGAGGACTCATATCCAGTATATATAAAGAACTAAAGAAGTTGAAAAGCAGCAAACCAAGTAATCCACTTAAAAAATGGGGAACAGAGCTAAACAGAGAATTCTCTGTAGAGGAATACCGAATGGCAGAGAAGCACTTAAAGAAATGCTCAACCTCATTAGCCATTAGGGAAATGAAAATCAAAACAACCCTGAGATTTCACCTCATACCCATGAGAATGGCCAAGATCAAAAACTCAAGTGACAACACATGCTGGAGAGGTTGTGGAGAAAGAGGAACCCTTCTCCACTGCTGGTGGGAGTGTAAACTTGTACAACCACTCTGGAAATCAATCTGGCGCTTTCTCAGACAACTAGGAATAGTGCTTCCTCAAGATCCAGTCATACCACTCCTCGGCATATACCCAAAAGAGGCTCAAGTACTCAAAAAGGACATTTGCTCAACCATGTTTGTAGCAGCTTTATTTGTAATAGCCAGAAGCTGGAAACAACCCAGATGCCCCTCAACTGAAGAATGGATGCAGAAACTGTGGTACATCTATACAATGGAATATTACTCAGCAATGAAAATTAAGGAAATCATGAAATTTGCAGGTAAATGGTGGGATCTGGAAAGGATCATCCTGAGTGAGTTGTCCCAGAAGCAAAAAGACACACATGGTATATACTCACTCATATAAACATACAACATAGAATAAACCCACTAAAATCTGTACATCTACATATACTAAGCAAAAGAGAGGATCCTAACTAAAATGTTCAATACCCATCCTGAAAGGCAAAGAGGATGGACATCCAAAGAAGAAGAAAACAGGAAACAACCTAGGAACCTGCTACAGAGGGCCTCTGAAAGCCAGAAGAAGAAAAAAGGAAACAACCTAGGAACCTGCCACAGAGGGCCTCTGAAAGCCTCTGCCATGCAGACTGTCAAAGCAGATACTGAGCCTGATGGCCAACTGACAGGCAGAGTGAATGGAATTTTATGCAAGTAGTGGGAAATAGTAAGAGCTGGAGAGGAAAGGAACTCCACAAGGAGAACAACAGAACAAGAAAATTTGAACACAGGGAACTTCCCAGAGACTCATACTCCAACCAAGGACTATTCATGGAGACAACCTAGAACCCTGATAATGCAGCCACTTCTTATGAGAACTGATAGAGTAAGATCAGAAAGAAGGAGAGGAGGACCTCCCCTATCAGTGGACTTGGGGAGGGGCATGCATGCAGAAAGTGGGGGGAGGGTGGGACCGGGAGGGGAGAAGGGAGGGGCTTATGGGGGGGATACAAAATGAATAAAATGTAATTAATAAAAGTTAAAAAAAACAATTAAAATGGCCATCCTGCCAAAAGCAATCTACACATACAGTGCAATTCCCATCAAAATTCCAACACAGTTTTTTACGGACATAGAAAGAGCAACCATTAACTTCATATATAAAAATAGAAGACCCAGGATAGTACAATTAAAAAAAAACTTTTGGTGGTATCAACATCCATGATTTCAAGCTATCCTACAGAGCAATAGTAATAAAAACTACGTGGTGTCGGCATATAAACACACAAATTGATCAATGGAACAGAATTGAAGAATCAGAAATAAACCCACACTCCTCCAGGCACTTCGATTTTGAAAAAAAAAAAAAAGTCAGATGATTGTTCAAGGTTCCTGAATAAACTGCATTGAAAAAAAAAAAGAAAGAAAGAAAAGAAAGCATCTTCAGCAAATGGTGCTAGTCAAACTGGATGTAGAAAAATGCAAAAAAAAAAAAAAAAACAAACAAAAACAAAAACAAAAAAAAAAAAAAAACAAAACTGGTATTTATCACCCTGCACAAAACTCAAGTCCAAGTGAATCACTGACCTGGACATAAAACCAGAGAATCTAAATTTATTAGAAGACAAAGTGGGAGAAAAGTATGGAACTCATTGGCATAAGAGACAGTTTCCTGAACCGAACACCAACAGCACAGGCTCTGAAATCAACAATAAATGAGATCTCATGAAACTGAGAAGCTTTTGCAAGTCAAAGGACACACTCAATAGAACAAAATGTCAGCCTACAGACTGGGAAAATATCTTCACCAACCCTCCATCACATAGAGGGCTAATATCTAAAATATGCAAAGAACTTAAGAAATTAAACATTAACAAATCAAATATTCCAATGAAAAATTGGGGTACTGAGCCAGAGAACTCACAACAGAGGAATCACAAATGGCTGAAAAGCACTTAAAGAAATTGTCAATGTCCTTAGCCATCAAAGAAATGCAAAACAAATCAATACAACTCTAAGGTTTCATCTTACACTCATCAGAATGGCCAAGATCAAAAACTCAAGTGACAACACATGTTGGAGAAGATGTGGAAAAGGGGGAACCCTCCTACCCTGCTGGTGGGAGTGCAAACTTATAGAGCCTCTCTAGAAATCAATTAGGCACTTTCCTAGAAAATTTGGAATACTTCTATTTCAAGACCAAGCTTACCTCTCATGGGCATATACCCAAAAGAAGCTCCACCATACAACAAAGACATTTGCTCAACTATGTTCCTAGCAAATTTATTCATAATAGCAAAAAGTTGGAAACAACTTAGATGTCTCTAAACTGAAGAATGTATATAGAAACTGTGGTGTGTTTACACAATAGATTACTACTCAGCAATTAAAAACAAAAAAATCATGAAATTTGCAGCAAAATGGATGGATCTAGAAAAGATCATTCTGAATGAGACCCAGAAACACGCCAATAGTATTTATTCACTTACAAGCAGAGACCCAAAGATATTAAGCAACAAGGGAGGGGGTGCGCCAAGGGAGTGTGCCAGAATGTCACTCAGAAGGGGAAATAAAACAGACAACATAAGTGGATGAACAGAAGGAACTGGGCAGGGGTAAAATGGGGGCACGGGGCACAGGATAGGCTCCTGGGAGAACATAGGTATGACTCTAGCTGAGACTCCTAACAGGAGTGGGGAAATGAAGACTGAAGTGACAACCTCTTAGCCAGGCAGAACTAGGCAGAAGGGGAACAACAATCCATTGACAAAACCTTTGATCCAAAAACTACCCAACCTACAAGAAGTGCAGGGACAAAGAGGGAACAAACGTTGAGGTTTATCAGCTATAGGTGTCCTCCAGTGGAATTTTTATTTATGCAGTGGAATTTTCATCTGCAAATAAAGACACTTCTGATTTGTACCCCCTTGATCTCCTTCAGTTTTTTATATAATTTTATTATTTTTATTTTTATTACTAGTTACATTTTATTAACTCTGTATGCTTTCAGTTTTTTTATTGGTCTATCTATGATTTCAAATATTATATTGAATAGATATGGAGGGAGTAGACAACTTTTTCTTGTTGGAGTTTCTCTCCATATAAATTCATGTTAACTATAGGCTTACTGTAAACTGTCTTCATTATATTTAGGTGTGTCCTTTCAGTTCCTAATCTCACCAGAGCATTTTTTTTTCTTTTTTTTAAACGAAGAAGTGTTAGACTTTGTCAAAGGCATTTTCTGTGCCTAATGAGATGATCATGTGGTTTTCAGTTTGCTTATGTAGCAGATTACATTTACTGATTTTCATTTATTAAACCATCTTGCATCTCTGGGATGATGCCTATTTGATTACAGTGGGTCAGTGGGTGGCCTTTATAATGCATTCTCGGACTTGGTTTGTGGGTATATTATTGAGAATTTTTGCATCTATATTCATAAAGGAAATTGGTCTGTAATTTTCTTTCCTTATGGTATCTTTGTTTTGTTTGAATTTGATGGTGACTCTGGGCTCATAAAATGAATTGGGCAATGTTTTCTCTGTATCGATTTTGTGGAATAATTTGAGGAATGTTGGGGTTAACTCTTCTTTGAAAATCTGATAGAATTATGTGATAAAACTCTTCTATTTTACCACAAGTTATAGATATATTTAATTGACTTATTTAATCTTGATTTGACAAGTGGAAAACATCAAGAAAATTATCCAATTCTTGATTTTCCAATTTGGTGCTGTACAGATTTCTAAAGCATGTCCATATGCTTCTTTGGTTCTCCTGGATGTCTATTATTTTATTGCCAGGTCTCACTTTCCATTTCTGGTTTTGTTAATTTGGTTATTATCTCTCTTTTTAAAGCTACTTTGGATAAAGATTTGTTGATCTTATTTTCTCAAAGAACTAACTGTTTCATTGGTTCTTTTTATTCTTGTCTTTGTTTCTATACTATAGATAACGGCTTTTGAGTTTGATTATTTTTTCTGTCTATTTCTCTTGAATGTTTACTTCCTTTTTGTTTTAGAGCTTTCAGGTGTGTGGTTAAGTTGTTAGTATGAGATCTCTCTAATTTTTATTTTTATGTATGCACTTATTGCTATGAACTTTCATCTTAGAATTTCTTTCATTGTGCTCCACAAGATTAGGTATGCTATGTGTTCATTTTAGTTTAGTTCTAAAAAGTCTTTAATTTCTTTCTTTGTTTCTGTTTTGACTCATTTTTCATTCAGTAGGGTCTTATTCATTTCCATGAGTTTGAAAGCTTTTTTTTAAACTTTCTGTTGGTTTTTATATTCAATTTTCATCTTCAGTGGTCTAAAAGAATGTATGCAGTTATTTCAGTTTTCTTGTATCCGTTGAGACTTCTTTGCATTTGAGTATGTAGTCTGTTTTGGAGAAAGTTCCACAAGGCACAGAGCAGAAGTTATAATCTTTGGTGTTTGGGTAAAATGTTCTTATAGATTACTATAAAAAGTACTTATTTACTTTACAGTTCCATTACAGTTTTCCCTACCTCCTGTCCTCCCAGTTTCTCCTTCTCACCTTGCCACTCCCATTACTCTCTCCTCCCTTTCTCTTCAAAAAAGGAGGAGCCTCACATGTATATCAACGTGCCTGTGCACATCAAGTTGCAGTAGGACTAGGCAAATCATTGAATCATATCCTGTTAAGGTTAGACAAGACAGCCCAGCTACGGGGGAAAAAAAACAAAACAAAACAAAGACAGGCAACAGAGTTAAAGACAGAACTTGTTCCTGCTCTTAGGAGTTCCACAATGAAGAACAAGCTTCACTACTGTTACACATGTGCAGAGAGCCTAATTCCAGTTCTCTCTTCCTCCATCCTTCCTCCACTTAATCACTCCTGTTTCCACCCAACCCTCTTTCCTACACACACACATCTTACATCCTTACATCCACCCCAGATGTCTATTCTATTTCCCCTTTTCAATGAGATTCACACTTTCCCCTCATAGGCCCTGCTTGTTACTTAGTTTCGGGGTGGGGGGGCGGTGTGTGTGGATTGTATCATGGTTATCGTGTATTATATGGCTAATGTCCACTTATAAGTGAGTATGTACCATGTTTGTCTTTCTGGGTCTGTGTTACCCTAATCATGATGATCTTTTCTAGTTCCATCCATTTGCCTGCAAATTTCATGTCATCATTTTTAATTGCTGAGTAATAGTCCATTGTATAAATGTACCACGTTTTCTTTACCCATTCTTTGGTTGAGGAACATCACTATGAATAAGTAAGCAAATGTTCTTGTAGTTTGATGGACCATCTTCCAGGTACATGCCCAGGAGTGGTAGAGCTTTGTCTTGAGGTAGAACTATTCTGAGATACTGTCAAATTGATTTCCAATATAGTTGTATATGTTTGCACTCCCACAAGCATTGGGGGAATGTTCCACTTGCTCCACATGCTCCACGTCATGAGCTATCTTTTAAGTGATCTTAACCACTCTGAAGGGTGTAAAATGGAATCTCAGCATTATTTTGATTTGTATTTCCTTGAAACTAAGGATGCCAAACATTTCTTTAAGGTCTTCTTGGCCATTAGAGATTTCTCTGTTGAGAATTCTCTGTTTAGAGCTTTACTCCATTTTTTAATTAGGTTATTTCACTTGTTGATGTCTAGTTTCTTGAGCTCTTTATATATTTTGGATTTCTACTCTCTGTCAGATATCAGGTGAAGATTTTTTTTCCCAGTCATCAGGAGGCTATTTTTTTTTCTATTGACAGTGGTCTTTGTGTTACAGAAGCTTTTCAGTTTCATGAGGCCCCATTTATTAATTGTAGGTCTTAGTGCTTGAGCCGTTGGTGTTTTGTTCAGGAAGTTTTCTACTGTGCCAATGTGTTCAAAGCTATTCCTGACTTTTTGCTCTATCAGATTTAATGTATCTAGTTTTATGTTGAGCTCTTTGATCCACTTGGACTTTAGCTTTTGCAGGATGATAGTTGTGGATCTATTTGCAGTCTTCTACATGCAAACATCCAGTTCAACTAGCAACATTTGTTGAGAAAAGATGCTTTCTTTTTTCCATTGCATGGTTTTGGCTTCTTTGTCAAAAATCAACTGTCTATAGATATGTAGCTTACTTCGATTTTATTTCATTAATCAACCTGTTTGTTTTTATACCCACACCATTTGTTTTTGATGACTATTTCTCTTTACCACAGCTTGAAATCAGGGCTGATCATACCTACAAAAGGTTTGTTTTTGTTTTTGTTTTTTTATAGTATTGTTTTACACATCCTGGGTTTTGTTTGTTTGCTTGTCTGTTTGTTTGTTTGTTTCTTTGTTTGTTTGTTTGTTTTTGAGACAGAGTTTCTCTGTGTAGCCCTGTCTGTCCTGGACTTGCTTTGTAGATCAGTCTGGCCTTATAGAGAACCAGCAGCCTTTGCTTCCCTGAGGGCTGGGATTACAGGTGTGCCCCCACCACACCCTGGGTTATTTATTTTTCCTCATGAAGTTGAGTATTATTCTTTTGAGGTCTGTAAAGAACTGTGTTGGAATTTTGATGAGAGTTTCATTAAACCACTATATTGCTTTTGGTAAGATGATTCTTTTCTCTAGATTAATCCTACTTATCCATCAGTATAGTAGATCTCTCCATCGTCTGATATTTTCAATTTCTTTCTTCGAAGACTTGCAGTTCTTGTCTTACAGGTCATTTACCTGCTTGGTAAGAGTTAAACCAAGATATTTTATAGTATCTGTGGCTATTTGAAGGGTATTGTGTCTCTAAGTTTTTTTTAGCCTGTTTATCCTTTGTATATAAGATGGTTACTGAATTTATTGAGTTAATATTGTGTTCTGCCACTCTGCTGAAGGTGTCTATTAGCTATAAGAGTTCTCTGGTAGAATCTTGGGGGTTATACATGTATACTATTGTATCATCTCCAAATAGTGATGCTTTGATTTCTTCCCTTCCAATTTATGTCCCCTTTATTTGTCGCCTTTATTTGTCTTACTACTCTAGCTAAAATTTCAAGTACTATATTGAATAGATATGGAAATAGTGGACAACTTTGTCCCGAATTTTATTAAAATTGCTTTCAGCTTGTCTCCCTTTAATTTGATGTGGCTATTGGCTATATTGGTATATTACAGTTATTGTGTTTAGGTATGTGTCTTGTTCCCTGATCTTACCAAGACTTTTATCATGAAAGGGTGTTAGATTTTGTCAAAAGTTTTTTCAGTATCTAATAGATTATCATGTAGGCTTTTGTTTGTTTCAGTTTGTTATATGATCAATTACATTGATAGATTTTTGTATGTTGAACCACCCCTGCATCTCTAGGATGAAGCTTACTTGTTTATGGTAGATGATGTTTTTGATGTGTTCCTGGATTTGGTTTGTGAGTATTTTATTGAGTATTTTTGCATCAATGTTCATAAAAGAAAATGGTCTGAAATTATCTGTTTTTTTTTTTTTTTTTTTGGAGTCTTTGTCTGGTTTCAGGGTGACTGTGGCCTTATAAAATGAATCTGACATTGTTTCTTCTGTTTTTATTTTGTGAAATAATTTGAAGAGCATGGCACTAACTCATCTTTGAAAGTCTGGTAAAATTCTGGGTTAAAACCAGCTTGCTCTGGGCTTTTTTGGTTGGGAGACTTTTAATGACTGCTTCTATTTCTTAAAGGTTTTAGGTTACCTAATCTTGGCTTAACTTTGTTAAGTGGCATCTAAAAAGAAAATTGTCCATTTCATTTATATTTTCTATTTTTGTTGAGTGTGGCCTGCTTTGCTACTTAATAAGTTCTTTTTTTTTCCCCAACCATTTATGTCCCTGCATTTCACCACTATCACTAGATAGGATACAATGAAGCACAGAAGTGAAAGTGAAAGGTAGAGATCCTTGAATGTATTTTTGTTGTTCTGTCTTTGACCATACCTTCTAACAAACTGCAATTAAACCCCCTGAATGATCAAATTAAGGACCTTGCCTCTTGGTGCTTAGGCATACCCTCTGAAAACTTCTCAGTTTTAAATGCCACACAACCAGAGAAGCAATCTGCAGTTGGCAAAACCATGTCTTTGAGAGACTACAAGGCAAGTCATAATCAGCTGCTGTTGACAGTCCAGCATAGCCCCAAATCACCATACCTGGTGTTAAAACAAAAACTAGTCCTTAAAATATGTCTGTGTGTTTTACAGAAGCCCAAATTCCAGAACTCTCATTACATGCACATTTTTGAAGTAAGAAGTAATGGTTCTTTGGATTTCTTTGGTTGGTGCCTGTTGTCATCTTTTCGTTTCTGATTTTGGTAATTTGGATATTCTCTTTCTGACTTTTACTTAGTTTTACTAAAGGTATGGCTATCATGTTGACTTTCTCAAAGAACCAACTCTTAGTTTCATTAATTCTTTGCATTGTTTTCTTTGTTTCAAATTTATTGATTTTCAGCCCTGAGTTTGATTATTTCCTGTCATTTATTCCTTCCTTACGTGCTTGCCTCTTTTTGCTCTAGAATGTAAGTGTATTTTTAAGTCACTAATATGGGATCTCACTAATTTCTTTATGTAGACACTTAGTGCTATGAACTTTCCTCTGAGCACTGTTTTTGTTATGTCTTCTAAGTTTGGATGTGTTGTGCATTCATTTTCATTGAATTATAGGAAGTTTTAATTTATTTCTTTATGTCTTCCCTGACATTAAGTAAAGAGTTAATTCAGTTTCCATTAGTTTAAAGAGTTTCTGTTGTTGTTAAAGTCCAGCTTTAATCCATGGTGGCCTGATTAAATACAGATGGTTATGTCAATATTTTGTATCTGTTGAGGCTTGCTTTGTGACCAAGTATATGGTCAATTTTGGAGATGATTATATGATGGGGGATTTTCTTTTCTGGTCCTATCTATTTGGCATTATGTAAGCTGTTTGTATATTTATAAGCATCTCTTTCTTTAGGTTGGGGCAATTTTCTTCAGTGATTTTTTGTTGAAGTCTTTTCTGAACCTTTCAGCTGGGAATCTTCTTTTTCAATTCTTATTATTCTTAGGTTTGGTCTTTTCATAGTATTCCATGTTTCCTGGCTGTATTGTGTTGGGAAATTTTTAGATTTAACATTTTCTTTGACAGATGTATCAATATCTTCTATTGTGTTTTCTACACCTGATAGCCTTTCTTCCATCTCTTGTATTCTGTTGGTGATGCTTGAGTCTGTAGTTTCTGTTTTATTAAGGTTTTCCATTTTCAATGCTCTCCCAGTTTGTGTTTTCTTTATTGCTTCTATTTCTATTTCAGGTCTTAAAGATGTTTACTCATTTCCTTCACCTATTTGATTGTATTCTCCTGTATTTCTTTAAGAGATTTATTAATTTACTCTTTAAAAGTCTCTAATCGTATTCATAAGACTTCACTTAAGGCCATTTTCTTGTGCTTTAGATGTATTAGGATGTCCAAGGCTTGCTGTAGTATAATAGCTGGGCTCTGGTGGTGCCATATTATCCTAGCTGTTGTTTATTGTGTTCTTACACTGGCCTCTGGCCATCAGGGCTTAGTGTTGATTATAGGTTTATATGCTGATTTCTGAGTTTATCTTTATTGGATGGGTGGTTTCTTTCTGCTTCTTTGTTTGTTTGTTTGAATGTTTTTCTTTGGTTTCTGTTTTCAATTGGTCCTCTGACACAGATGGTCTGAGATTCTGGCAACCAGCAAGTCTCACATCCAATAGAGTATGTCAACTGTTTGTTTGTTTGTTTGTTTTTCTTTTGTGGCCTGCATGGCCTATGGGGTTTTAAGTACTAAAGATGCCTCTAGGGACCCTATTAGCAGTGTGACCTTGGTTCTTTGGTACTGGCAGCCATCTGGAAAAGCAGGCAAATCTGTAGGGCAGAAAATGCAGCATAGGGTATTGATGCAGTTTATCAATGTTGGGTATGCTTTCAAGGAATTAACTGGCAGGGGCTTAGGATAGGGACATACTTGGTTTTCTGACAGGTCTCTAGAAAGGCAAACAGAATTGTAGGGTGGGAAATAGAGAGAGCAGGGTAGGTGCAGTTTACTGTCATTGGGTCACATTGCTTTTTTTTATTACAATTTATTCACTTTGTATCCCAGCTGAAGCCCCCTCTCTCATCCCCTCCCAATCCTGCCCTCTATCCCTTTTCTCCTCTCATGCCCCTTCCCTAGGCCACTGATGGGAGAGGTCCTACTCCCCTTCCATCTGACCCTAGCTTATCAGGTCTCATCAGGAATGGCTTATTTGTCTTCCTTTATGGACTGGTAAGGCTGCTCCCACCTCAGGAGGAGGTGATCAAAACAACAGCTACTGAGTTCATGTCAGAGACAGTCCCTGTTTCCCTTACTAGGGTACCCACCTAGACACTGAGCTGCCATGGGCTACATCTGTGCAGGGGTTGTAGGTTATTTCCATGTATGGTCCTTGTTTGGAGTATCAGTCTCAGAAAAGACCCCTATGCCCAGATTTGTTGGTTCTGTTGGTCTCCTTGTGGATCTCCTGAGCCCTTCAGGTCTTTTTTTATCTTTTCCATTCTTTCTTAACATTACATGCACTCTGCCCAAAGTTTGGCTGAGTCTCAGCACCTGCTTTGATACCTTGGTAGGTAGAATCTTTCAGAGGCCCTCTCTGGTAGGCTCCTGTCTTATTTCCTGTTTTCTCCCTCTTCCAGTGTCTATCCCATTTGGTTTTCTGAATGAGGATTGAGCATTTTACTACCCAGGGCCCTCCTTCTTGCTCAGCTTCTTTAGGTGTACAGATTTTAGTATGATTATCCTATATCATATGTCTAATATCCACTTATGTGTAAGTATATACCATGTGTCTTTCTGTTTCTGGGATACCATACTCAGGATTTGCAGGCAAATTTCATGTTTTTCTTGTTTTTACTTGCTGAGTAGTATTTCATTGTATAGAGGCATCACAATTTCTGTATCCATTCTTCAATTGAGGGACATCTGGGTTATTTCCAGCTTCTGGCTATTACAAAAAAAAGCTGCAGTGAACATGGTTGAGCAAATGTCCTTGTCATATACTTGAGCATCTCTTGGATATATGCCTAGGAGTAGTATAGCTGGATCTTGAGGTAGCACTATTCTTAATTGTCTGAGAAGAGCTAGGTTGAAGGTCCAAGTGGATCAAAGACCTCAACATAAAACTGGACACACTAAACCTGTTAGAAGAAAAAGTGAGGAAGAGCCTTGAACTTACTGGCACAAGAGACAACTTCCTGAACAGAACACCATCATCACAGGCTCTTAGAGCAACAATCAATAAATGGGACATCATGAAAGTGAAAATTTTCTGTAAAGCAAAGGACACTGTCAACAGAACAAAATGATAGCATACAGCCTGGGAAAGGATCTTCATCAACCCTGTCTCTGACAGAGGGCTAATATCAAGAATACATAAAAAACTCAATAAGTTAATCAGCAACAAACCAAACAATCCATTACAAAATGGGATACAGAGATAAACAGAATTTTCAATAGAGGAATATCAAATGGCAGAGAAGTACTTAAATGCTCACCGACCTTAGTTATCAGAGAAATGCAAATCAAAACGAGCCTGAGATTTCACCTTACATCCATCAGAATGGCCAAGATCAAAAACTCAAGTGACAGCACATGCTGGAGAGGATGTGGAGAAAGGGAACCTTCTTTCATTGCTAAGAATGTAAACTTGTACACAGATTACATTTTATGAGAAAAAAAAGTCCTCAACTTAATTACTTCTATAAGATTAAGATTAAAAATTTGTCTGGTGAAATCTTTTTTAAAATATGCTTTTACTTACTCAACAGACATGAGTGTTTTTGCTGAATGTATGCCCTGATGTGTGCAGAGAGCCATGAACAATGTTGGGCTTGTAAAAAGTGTAAAAGCATATGACAATGAAAATGGAATTCACAGGTCAGGCCAGCATCAACACTGTAATGTCTTGATCTCATTCTGGGACAAGGACACAGTCAAGCACTCCTTCAAATGGTGATGGCCATAGAGGAAGAGAATCAATCTTACATCACAGAAAGTGTGAGTATGAAAAGCAGGAGCAGTTTAACTGGTTTTCTAGATTCTTCTCTTTGCACTTGGGTGCTAATGACAAGCATGAAGAAGACTTTAAGAGTGTTCTTAAAATTCAACATTGGCTTCTGCTTAAATGTTACCCAATTTTGACTGGGGTTGAAAATGTCTTTTGGTCTACCAGTCTGTTTCTATCAAGATCCAGCTATAACATTCCTAGACATATATCCAAAAGATGCCCCACCATTCAATAAGGACATTTCCTCAGCCATGTTCATAGTAGTTTTATTCATAATAGCCAGAATCTGGTAACCACCTAGATATCCCTCAACAGAGAAATGGGTACAGAAAGTGTGGTTCATTTACACAATGGAATACTACTTAGCTATTAAAAAAAAAAAAGGAAATCATGAAACTTGCAGGCAAATGGTGGGAACTAGAAAAGATCATCCTGAGTCAGGTAACCCAGAAGCAGAAAGACACAAATGATACATACTCACTTGTAGGTGAATATTAGCCATGTAATAAAAGATAAACATACTAAAAACTATAGCCCTAAAGATGCTAAACAACAAGGGGGACCTTAGGGAAGATGCTTAATCCTCATTCAGAAGGGCAAACAGGATAGACATCGGAAGTAGGAGAAGACAAGGACCAGGACAGGAGCCTTCCACAGAGGACCTCTGAAAGAGTCTACCCACCAGGGTATCGAAGGAATGCTAAGACTCCTAGCCAATCTTTGGGCAGAGTTCTGGAATCCTTATGGAAGAAGAGTGAAATAGAAAGTCCTGGAGGGGACAGGAACTCCACAAGGGGAACAACAGAGCCAAAATACATGGGCCCAGGGGTGCCTGCAGACACCGATACTCCAACTAAGGACCATGCATGGAGAAGACCTAGACCCCTGTTCAAAGGAAGCCCATTGGCTGCTCAGTTTCCCAGTGCATTCCCTAGTAAGGGATACAAAGGCTGTCACTGACATGAACTCAATGGCTGGGCTCATGGATCACCTCCCTTTGGGGGGGTTCAGCCTTGCCAGGCCATAGAGGAAGATGATGCAAGCCAGCCTTGATGAGACCTGATAAACTAGGGTCAGATAGAAGGGGATGAGGTACTCTCCTATCAGGGAACTAGGGAAAGGGCATAGATGGAGAAGAGGGAGAGTGGGTGGGACTGGGAGGAGACAAGGGAGGTGGCTGCAGAGGGGATACAAAGTAAATGAAGTATTTAAATATATATAAATAAAATTAAATAAAAAGAAAATGTCTATTGGAAGCCACTGTCCTATCCATCTCAACTCATTTTTAACATTTGTTTGTTTCTGTAAGACAAGTACTAGAGGAATGATGCCCAGTATTTTCTACAGGGATATCAGTATGTATGAGGGCAAGTTTGTCTGCAGGAGGATATATGAATAGGGAGATCTCTCTCTCATTAACACATTTCTACTGTTTATCCTGTGGTTTGGTTGATATTCCTCCTTAAGATTTAGAGCAGCATGTTTCAATTTTTTAACTACACACTCTCCTTCAGTGATACTAACAACTTCAAGTACAAACTTCCAGATATTGTCATTGCCTCCTGAAACCCTGCTGTATTTTTTTTCTGTTTTGGACATTCAGGAGTTTTTGTTTTGGTAGTACAATGAAAATGAAGTACTCTTGTAATTTCCAGAGTTATTGTATTCAATATATTTTGAATACAAAATGGGCCTGGTTTGTATAGGCACATTGGAGTGTATGGTTTATCCTAGTGGAAGGCAATAAAAGTGCAGGTCTCATGGGGATATGAACATACCAGCTGTAGCTCTGCATAGATAGGCAGAGGGTTTATGCTAGAGCCACCTTGATCTGCTTCTTCTCCTGATCCTTCCTCTGGAATCTGGCAAGTTTCAGTCTGTGCTTGGTAGCCTCTGAAATGAAAACAAACTGCTCCATCCTACAGAGTTTGCTTGAAGATCAAATCAGTTACTTTTTCCATGAACCAGGAGCTGTATCTGGCAATCAGAAAGTTTATCTTTTTTTTTTCATTGTGATGTAAATGTCTAGTGAACTTTGGTAATAGAGTATTTACTGAGTAAGTAAAAAAAGTGAGATTAATGGAAGAAAATTGTTACAATGCTACCAACACAAATTACATAGACACAACATACATGTACTACATACACTCACATGCCAAATACCATACACACACAACACATGTAACAAACATGCACCAAACTCATACACATCTATGCATCATAATAAACATACAAATGTAACTCCTGCATCAATGCTATATATAGCATTCACATGCATCATGCATAGAGATATATCAAAAAATATTCTTTATGCACATGTGTGTGCATTACATGATTTATGTTGGTAGCATGTACCACGAACAAAAGGCACACACACATACACCACATTGTATGTGAACCATGCCTTTATGTACATCATGGGCACATGTAGGTAATGTATGTTCCACACATATACCACACATGAGCATATATCATACTTTTGTCATACACATATGTACATGTACAGCATGTACCATACATCTGTATCTTTCCCCATACTATGCACACATACTACATGCATACATATACCATTCAGCACAAGTACCATACTATATCTAGGTGCATTTTGAGATGAAGAACTACTTTGGCCCTGGTCTTGTTCTTCAATCTCCTGTGTGTTTGTCCTTAACTGAGTTCATTATATCACAGAGAGGATTCACAACGCAATAGCTGTTCACTAGACAAAGTCTGGAAAGGAGAGAGCTCAAAGTGTTTAGGCAAGTACAATTTGAAGAGTTCTAATGGTTTTGGATATTGGTTTACCCCAAAATCTGTGGTTTAGTACATCAAGCCCAAACTGTGTGAGGTTTCCTGTTGGGTCAGATATACTGATGTAGCATTTCCTAAAAATAGATCCTGATTAGTATGTGGGGATCAGGGAAGCACACCACTAGACATGGTCAGCTCTGAGAAAGTAGAGCTTCTAATGATGCTAGGGAAGGTTAAGGTGAGTAGCATTGCTGCACTAGTCTGGTAGAGGTCAACAGAGAACTTTTGATACAAGTTTTTAAGTCAAGTTAAATGGAAACCCTTGACCACATGTGAGGCTGTGAATATGAATATAGTATGTCTACAGTTAAGGTCTTTCTGCTTTGGTTGTGCTGAGAGAACTTGCTTATCATAGTTTGGCACCGTTGAAGGGTCAGGTCCCCATAACCCTGTTAGTACATTTTCACATAGACCTAATACCTACCTTGAACCCAGCATTCCTAATCATTTTCAAAGTTATTTGTTAATGCGAATTTGAATATATAATCTGTTAAACATCTTAACAATTTGAGGTAAAAATATTGCCTCTGGGATCAAGAGTGAAGATTTACTCTGTGTGTAGGTAGCTCTCCTAAGTGAAGAGAGAAAGTGAACAAATTGTTTGTGTATAGTGTGGGTGTGCCAGGACCACTGAACTACATAGGTGAAGACTTGGTGCAAAGCCATTTGGGGATGGTGACTATGGCTTCCATTAGTGGTCACAGCAATTTGTGACCAATGTTCTTTAGTTAACAGACTTTGGCCATGAAGGGGTCATGTTCTGAAGCAATGAGTGAGCTAAGACCTGAAAGGTCTTAGATATTGTGCTACCTCATCTAAAGAGAAGCATGCATAGGTAAGGTAAGAAAGCTAGTGTTCCAATGGTTGGAAAAAAAATAAGGCCAACATCACAAAACATATACTCAAAATTTATGGAAGAAAAAAACGGCAAAGAATTCTTGGAGGGCTTAGATGAAGTTATCTCAGAATCTGTCCCCTGGGTAGAATGGAATCACTCAGTTTCAGCAATTGCATTACCTTTCAGAAGGACATAGTCTTTGATTTTCTTCCTCTCATCAGAGTTGTCTTCAATTGCTTACCCACTGAGATGAATAATCCCGTGTCAAATGAAGGAATACATGATGAAGACAACTGTCTTTGGGTATATAATCTGTTAAACATCTTAACAATTTGATGTAAAAATATTGCCTCTGGGATCAAGAGTGAAGATTTACTCTGTGTGTAGAAGAAAATATATTGATAAAATTAATCTCTCAAACATTTATACTAAAACTTTACATTATAAAGAATAAAGTAGGCATGAGTTAGATGAACAGTGACATGAAGAATGAAATTAGGATATGTACAGTGGTATGTTGTTCCAGAAAATAAAGGTGGTGTAGTATAACTTCTTTTGAATCATTCATGGCATAATGAAAATGTCATATGCAGTATAGTCAAGTCCCAAATTTATAATTCTTCATAGAAGTTATCCTAACTAAAAATATGAGAAGATTAATTAATGGAGTTTACTCAAAGTTATAATAGACTTGTCAGGAAATAAAGGTGGTGAATCCAGCAAGGCTATCTTGGATATTTAGTTTTACTAAATACAGAAACAGTCATATTGTTTCAGGTGCAGAAATCTCTGTGTTTTTACATTAACAGCAAAGTAACTTCCTCAGAAAGGATTTCAGGTAGACATGCCTCACGTGGTCCAAATGCTGGTTCAATTGCTGTGGTTCTGCATGGACGCCACGAGGCACTGACCACTCATTTGTCCGTTGAAAATATTGTGCCCCAGGACTCCAGGCTGAGCAAGATAGAGTACTGAGTAGGGTTCATGCTACATGATTTCAGGCTGGTGCTTCAGGAGAAGAAGACCCACTCTGATGCAAAGTCTTACAGCTCTCTGATAAGCATGCAGGAGAGAACAACTCTACAGTGTAGTGTCACAGGTCTTTTAACTGGGCTGCCAGCACTAGACCAAGGTATAACAGGAGTTTGGACCTGACTCAGGCAAGCAGGGCAGCTGTTTCAGGAATAGCCAGAAGCCCCTTGCTACAGATGGGTACTTCCAGAAGCATCCAGGAGGAGGAGGATGGCAGCAGAAACAGACAGCCTTGCCTTGCCCCCTCAGAGACACCTACCTTGATGACCTTGACAACTGATTGCAGTAGTTGAGACAAGAGTCTGACAGGTGAGTCAAGGGGTCTAGCAAAGAACTATTCAAAGAGAAGGGAGCCCTTCTTCCCCAAGTGTTAAAACTGGATAGCAATAGCCAGTCTCAGACAATCTTTGGTGAAATACATAGTGTGTGTGTGTGTGTGTGTGTGTGTGTGTGTGTGTGTTTATTCAATATGAATAGTGACTTTATAAACGTTGGGTAGTGGGAAGGAGCATTGGGGGTGAATATTCTCCATTGTTTGTGGCTGGAATGCCAGTGACGTTCTGTTTACATCTAGGTGCCTGCTACATGACCAAATTCAGGTGACTACTTGGTTAGAGGTCATGATGCAGGCAGGCAAGACAGGAGCTGTCCCCCTCCTGACAATCTCGGAATGAGATTTCCAGGGTTTGAGCGTACTCCACCTTGCCAGTTCCATGCCAATTTCTCTGGTGGCAGACTCTATGAACCCCACAGGTTGTTTCAATGCTAACCCATGTAGTGTATAATTAGAGATTAACTGAAAGAAAAGAGCAACACTGGGAGATCAAGACAATGGTCCTTTTAAATAAGTATGGTTCCTTTAGAGATCTTCAGTAAATATGAATTTTAATTGTTCCAAAGTAAGCAGCAGATACATATGTATAAGCATCCTTTAAGTCTGAATGTTTTTCCCAGGATAAAAAGAAATGTAGTATAGCATCCTGTGCTGGGAAATGCAGCTACAAAAAAAGGGCGTGAAACATGGAGGTAGAACACTGCTGTCAGTACACCTCTCTTGCTCTCACAACCCAAGTATCTGTGGCTCACACAAGTTTGTTTTAAAGGTTAAAAGGTATTTCTTGAATGAAATATTCACCAATATTCATTAATCAATTATCAGATTTCATGATACTGATTCCTGCTCCATACACATCTGTTGCTGTCTATGTGCATGTATGAGCATACATAATATACTCATATATACAGGCAAATACATATGCTGTGTGCACATGTTATTTCTTTGTTGTTTGTCTACAAAAAAAAAAGCCTGATAAGAAACCAAAAAGAAAAAATGAACTCAAGTTTCTCTAAAAGCTTCAGAGGAAAAGCTTTTGTGTATTATTTCATTTCCATTTAAAGCTGCCACAGCTACTGTGTGTGTGTGTGTGTGTGTGTGTGTGTGTGTAAGAGAGAGAGAGAGAGAGGGAAAGAGAGAAAGAGAGAGAGAGAGAGAGAGAGAGAGAGAGAGAGAGAGAGAGAGAGAGAAATGTAGAGGGCATCTCACCTGAGCACCCCTTCTTTTACCAGCTCGGTGACTCCTTACCTGTGGTGCCAGGAGAACAGAGGCAGGTATTGGGATCCTCATATCCTTTGTGGTGTTCTGAATGCCAAAGGCCATGAAGTCCAGGAAATGAGAAGTCTGCCACCCACGTGGAATGGAAAGTTTTAGAAGGTTAAGGATATGGGACAGTTGATGCCTGAGGTCTAGGCTTAAAATGATTTTAAGTTTTACTTGTTTATTCATCCTTTAAAGAGAAAAAAAATCAGATAAAATAACAACAAATCTGTTAGTCTATTTTGACAGGCAAAGCACCAAGGATCTTTCTGTGTTTTTTCTTTAATTTATATATTTACCATAATCTGTTGTGAAGATATTTAAGAAGAAGCCACAGATGAACTAGGAACAGGTAAATGTTGGGTTTATTTGAAAGTTTTTTTTTTATTTTCAAATGAAGGAGATATAGCTTACCTTATTATAAAACTGGAGACTGCATCATTCTAGGATACATGAAAGAAAGTCCTTTTGATTCTAAGACTGAATAAAGAGAAAGAGAAAAGAAAGATGATTCCTTTCAGGAGCACAGTCTGGAAAGGATACCTGGGAACCTTTATGTTTGTTCAAGTGAGCTTCAAAACTGCAAGTTTTAGATTTGTGAGTTTAGATTTAACAGATTTCTTTTGTGAACTTGAGTGCCCATGTGCTCTGTGTGTAAATGTTTAGAATTATTATACCTATTTTTGGTCCTTACTCACTTTACATATCAATCATAGTCTCCTTCCTTCTTTCCTCCTGGTCCCTCTCCTCCTTCTCTCCCTCATCCCTTTATTCCCCCTCCTCTGCCCATCAAAAAGGGGAGACAGCCCTGCAAATCTGCCCTAGCACATCCAGTCTCATCAGGACTGTGTACTTCCCCTTTCACAGTGTCCTGACCAGATAGCCACACCCAGATGAAGTGGTCAAAAGGCATGTAACAGACACCATGTCAGAGACAATCCCTAGCCCCTTTCTAGAGAACACACATGGAGGCTAAGTTGCCCATTGGGTATATACGGGTCTAGGTCTAGTCATTGCATTGTCCTTTGGTACTTCAGTTTCTGCAAGCCTCTCTGGGTCTAGGATAGTTGGAACTGTTAGTCTTGTGGAGCTCCTGTCCCCTCTGGGTTGTTCTATCCTTAATACCACTCTTCTACAAGGCTCCCTTTGCTCTACCCAATATTTGGCTGTGAGTCTCAGTGTCTGTTTAGAACCATTGTTGGGAGGAGCCTCTCAGAGGACAGTCATGCCAAGCTCCCATCTGCAAACACAGTATAGCATCATCAATAGTGTCAGGGGTTGCTCTCTCCCATGGAGTGGGTCTGAGGTAGGGCCAGGCATTGGTTGTACATTCCTTCGAGCTCTGCTCTAACTTAATACCTGCACATCCTGAAGGTACAGTAATTTTTGAGTGGAAGCTTTTGTAGGTGAGTTTGTGTTCCCCTCTCTCCACCAGAAGTCTTGTATGGCTGGAGAGTGGCCTCTGCGGTCTCCACGACCTCCACCACCAGGAGCTTCATCTGGAGTCACCCCCATATATTTCCAGGAGCCCACCCTGTTGCAGGTCTACAACTTCTTTAAGAGATGCTCCTGCCCATGGTTACTCTTCTATCTGCAAGCCCTCTATCCTCTCACCTCCATTCATTCACCCCAATCTGATCCCCACCCTTTTTTCCCTCAGTGTTTCTCTCCTATCCTGATCCCTCTCTTCAACCACTTTCATAGATTATTCAATTCCCTCTTCTGAGTGGAGATTCTAGCATTGTCCCTTGGGCTCTCCTTGTTTCTTAGTTTCTTTGGGTCTGTGAATTGCAGTATGGTTATCCTGTACTATATTCCTGATACCTGCTTATATGTGAGTACATACCCTATATGTCTTTCTTGGTCTGGGTTACCCCACTTAGGATAATCTTTTCTAGTTCCTTCTATCCATTTGCTTGCAAATTTCATGATTTTTTATTTTTAATAGCTGAATAGTATTCTATAGTATAAATATAACAGTTTCTGTATCCATTCTTCAGATGAGGGACATCTGGGTTGTTGCCTGTTTCTGGCTATTATGAATAGAGTGAATATGAACATTCTTGAGCACATATTTTTGTTGTGTGGTGGAGTATCTTTTGGGTATATGCTCAGGAGTGGTATTGCTGGGTTTGAGGTACTTATTCTCAATTCTCTGAGAAAGCTCCAGTTTGATCTCCAAAGTGGTTTTACAAGTTTGCACTCCCATCATCAAAGAAGGAGTACTTCCCTTTCTCCACATTCTAGCCAGCATGTGCTATCACTTGATCTTAGCTGTTTTGGCTGGTGTAAGATGGAATCTCAGTGTCGCTTTCATTTGCAGTTCTCTGATGATTAATGAAGTTGAGCATTTCTTTAAATTCCTCTCTTCCATTTGCAATTCCACTTTTGAGAATTCTCTGCTTAGCTCAGAGAATTCTCATTTTTAAATTAGATTATTTGGTTTGTGGGTGTTTAGTTTCTTGATTTGTTTTGGATGTTAGCCTTTTGTCATATGTTGGGTTGGTGAAGATCTTTTCCCAATCAGTGGGCTGCCATTTTGCTCTGTTGACAGTGTTGTTTGCCTCACAGAAGCTCTTTAGTTTTATGAGGTCCCATTTATTACTTGTTAATTTTGTAGACTGAGCTTTTGGTGTTCTATTTGGGAAGTTGTCTCCTGTCCAAAGAAGTGAAGGTTGTTCCCCTCTCTCTTTTTCTAATAGATTTAGTGTTTCTGGTTTTGTGTTGAGGTATTTGATACACGTGGACTTGAGTTTTGTGCAGGGAGACAAATATGGATCAATTTGCATTTTTCTACATGTGGACATCCAGTTAGACCAGCACCATTTGTTGAAGATGGTTTCATTTTTCCATTATATGGTTTTGGCTTCTTTGTCAAAAATCAAGTGTTAGTAGGTGGTTGGTTTATGTCTGGGTGTTCGAGTCTTTTTCATTGAGAAATGCAAATAAAACTACTCTGATATTTCATCCAATACCAGACATAATTATCAACATAAAATATAAACAAATCACAGCACATGCTGGTAAGGATGAGGGAAAAGAGAAATGTTTATTCACTGATGGGAGTGCCAACTGGTGCAACCACTATGAAGATCAGTACAGAGGTTCTTTTAGAATGGCTGGAAGTAGATCTACCCCAAGAACTATCTACAACATTCCTGGGCATTTAACCAAAGCACTCCATTTCCTCTTATAGAGATACCTGCTCATACTTGTTCATTGTTCCTATATTTATAATAACCAAGAAACAAAACCAACCTAGATGGCCATCAACTAATGAATGGATAATGAAAATATGACAAATTTGTGAAATTAAGTATTACTCATCAGTCAAGAAAAATTATGAAACTTTCAGGTAAATGGATGGAGCTAGAAAATAAATCACATGACTGAGGTAACCCAGACTCAAGAAGACAATATCACGTGTTTCCTCTCACATGTAGATATTAGCTTATAATCTTTATGTATGTATGTTTCATTTGTAATATTCATAAGGGTTAAGAAACTAGTAGGGGACATGGAAGAGGAGAGTAACTTTTAAGTGGTGAGAGATAGGATATAGCATTATAAAAGGTAAAGAAATTTTTGAATAGGAAGAATTAGAGAGAGGTAGAAGTGGATGTGCAGATTAGTAGGAGTAATATGAGAAGGGAAGACTAACACTAAAAGCCTTTTTTAAAAAAAACATATTGAAATCTATTACTGTAGAAGTTTCCTAACATATATATATATACACATAAAAATATTGAAATGGCATTTAGTTATAATGGTGGACAACATACTAACTAGATACTATATGCTATCAATTAGAAGCCCCATTACTTGTAATAGGTTACATTTTTAGAGTTGTTGGCCAGTTGGGTCCTATAGACACCAACACATTATTGGCTGTTGGTACTGTTCTTGGTTATCCTCTAGAACTTAACAATTAGACTCTGTATTTGAAGATACCATATACTTGGGCCATTGATAATGGAGAAATAATGTAAGATAATTCATCTCTACTGCCTATCATTCACAGTGCTACAAGGCATGATATTGAACAAAAATGTAATTATCAATATTACCTACACATGAACCCTGTGCGCTACAATGACATATCTGGCAAAATATGTGCATTGATACAATAATAGCACAAATGTTACAGGAGTAACCCACCACATTCTGAATAGATTTAAGGTGAGCTTCATGGGCTGTAACCAATACCTGACAATTTTAATGAGGCCAAGAGTCTTTGGCTAGAGAAGTTATAGGCCCAATGAGAAATCACACTACCATTGTTATGCTAAATGGACATAGTATGAAAATGACTACTAATTACATATGGTTATGCCCATAGATCAGCATATCTCTCAACTATAAACAGAGAAGGTTCTGCTTAATTGCAGTAGATGTAAATAAATAAGGAGAGACACAAATGTTCAACCTGCAGAGAGTAAGAAACCTTGGAGTGTTCAGCCTTAAATGGGATGCCCATACCCTCCTCTCCCCTCAATGCTCAGGAAATCTTCTAAGGAAAGATGGGACAGAAAGATGGCAAAAGTCAATGATGGTTGATAACTTTAACAAAAACAGTGTTTTCTGGACACAAGAAATGTAGACATGTACTCTTACATCAATCATGCCTACAGTCATAAGACTTGGACAAGTCCAAGCCAAACAAAATCCAAGTAATGCAGGTATGCACATAGTCCCATCTTTAATTAAGGATATGTTATTATTTAACAGCTGCTGGGAAAGGCAGTCAGTTTTCTTTAGTGGTGTGATCTATAATATATTGATCACACTCCAGGGCAGGCCTTAAGTAGAGTTGGCTAGCACACACCGGACATGGTCAATTTAAAGGAAGAAGGGGAGAATTTGGATGGGTAGGGAGGTAGAGATGAATATAAGAAGATATGGGGTGAATATGTGAAACTATTTCTATAACATTTTGAAAAAAAACAAATAAAAATATTAAAAAAAAAAAAAACTACATGAGGTGACAGCATTGTACCCCAGGAGGAAGTACCAATGTAGACAGATACCTGTGTCCATGGTTGGGGAAGCAGATTCTGGCTTGCACATTCCCTTCTGTGGTTCTACTTGGAGAGAGGTGAGACACAAGCTTAGAGAAGTCCTTATTTTCAGGCTTTACCTATGTATCTCTTTCATCACTAAGGATTTTCCCTGAGAAGTCCTTCTTGACAACTTCTCTGCCATTTTTAAAGATCTCCCATACTCACGGATTGGTAGGATTAACATAGTGAAAATGGCCATCCTGCCAAAAGCAATCAATTTGCAGATTCAATGCAATTCCCATCAAAATATCAACATTTCTTTACAGAGCTTGAAGGGACAATTCTCAATTTCATATAGAAAAATTAAAAACTCAAAATTGCTAAAGCAATCCTATACAACAACAGATGATCTTGATGCATCTCCGTCCCTGATCTCAAGCTGTACTATAGAGCAACAGTAATAAAAACTGCATGGCACTGGCATAGAAACAGACTGGTGGATCAATGGAATCGTATAGAAGGGCCAGAAATAAACCTACACACCTACAGATACTTGACTTTTGACAAAGATAGCAAAGCCATACAATGGAAAAAAGATAACATCTTCAACAAATGGTGCTGGTCTAACTGGATGTCTACATGTAGAAAATGCAAATATTTATCAGCCAGCACAAACTAAAGTCCAAGTGGGTCAAAGACCTCAACATAAAACCAGACAAACTAAATCTGTTAGAAGAAAAAGTGGGGAAGACCCTTGAACTCATTGACACAGGAGACAACTTCCTGAACAGAATACCTACAGCACGGGCTCTAAGAGCAACAATCAATAAATGGGACCTCATGAAGCTGAAAAGCTTCTGTAAAGCAAAGCAAACTGTCATCAGAAAAAATGATAGCCTACAGACTGGAAAAGGATCTTCACCAACCCTGTATCTGACAGAGGGCTAATACCCAGAATATATAAACAACTCAAGAAGTTAAAAAGCAACAAATCAAGTAAGTAATCCAATTAAAAATGGGGTACAGAGCTAAACAGAGAATTCTCAATTGAGGAATATAAAATGGCAGAAAAATACTTAAAGAAACGTTCAAAGTCCTTAGTCATCAGGGAAATGCAAATCAAAACTACCCTGAGATATTACCTTACACCCTTCAGAATGGTTAAGATCAAAAACTCAAGTGACAATACATGCTGGAAAGGATGTGGAGAAAGGGGAATCCTCCTCTATTGCTGGTGGGAATGTAAACTTGTACAAGCACTTTGGAAATCAATCTGGCACTTAATTAGGAATAGTGCTACCTCAAGATCAAGCTATACCACTCCTAGGCATATATCCAAAAGATGCTCAAGTATACAACAAAGACATTTGCTCAACCATGTTCATTGCAGTTTTATTTGTAATAGCCAGAGTTTGGAAACAACTCATATGTCCCCCAGCTGAGGAATGGATACAGAAATTGTGGTACATCTACACAATGGGATAATACTCAGCAATGAAAAACAAGGAAATCATGAAATTTGCAGGTAAATGGTGGGAACTAAAAAAGATTTTCCTGAGTGAGGTATCCCAGAAGTAGGAAGAAAGACATGGTATATACTTGCTTATAAGTGGATATTTGACATATAATAGAGGATAATCATACTAAAATCTGTACACCTAAAGAAAGAAGGAGGACCATGGATAAAAGGATCAATCCTCACTCAGAAAGGCAAATGGGACGGACATTGGAAGAAGGAGAAAACAGGGAACCTACCGCAGAGGGCCTCTGAAAGACTCTACCCAGCAAGGTATCCAAGCAGATGCTAAGATTCATAGCCAAACTTTGGAAGAGTACAGGGAATCTTATGAAAGGAGGCGGAGACAGAAAGACCTGGAGGGGACAGGAGCTCCACAAGAGAGCAACAGAACCAAAAAATCTGGGCCTAGGGTTCTTTTCTGAGACTAATACTCCAACCAAGGACCATACTTGGAGGTAACCTAGAACCCCTGCACAGATGTAGCCCATGGCAGCTCAGTGTCCAAGTGGGTTCCCTAGTAAGTGGAACAGGGGCTGTCTCTGACATGAACTCAGTGGCTGGATCTTTGATCACTTCCTGCAGAGGTGTGGGGGGCAGCCTTACCAGTCCACAGAGGAAGACAAATAAGCCAGTCCTGATGAGACCTGATAGGCTAAGGTCAGATACAAGGGGAGGAAGACTCTTCTATCAGTGGACTGGGAAAGGGGCATTGAAGTAGACAGAGGGAGGGTGGGATTTGGTAGGGATGACAGAGTGGGCCACAGCTGGGATAGAAAGTGAATAAATTGTAATTAATAAAAAAGAATGAATGAAAAATTCTAGAAACTCTTATGGATCTTTAAGACTAACTCAACTATCTCCACCTGTCTTGGTCACTCTAAATGTATTTTGTGAATGAAAACACATACAAAATCCAAAATGCAAAAATGTACATGGAAAATTGGGTTCTTAGAACACCAACAACCAAGCATGAAACTGGAAAGAATTGACTGGATAATCAGATATACTTGTCTTTAAATTGCCTTCTGCTAAACTCCCAGGACAAATACCCGTTTTATTGGCCATAAATATAAATCATTATTTAAATGAAGAAACATTTTCATTGATTTTTCTACAATACCAATTTGTGTTTCTTGAAGGATCCTGAGTGGACTTGAACATTTTGCCCTCCAAAAATCCAGCTTCTTGAGATAACTTGAGTGAATCTGAAAGAGATGTGAAAAACAAAAACAAAAAATCCTCCTAGAAGAATGCTGCAGAGCCATGTTTCAAACCTCTGCTTCTTTCATTTATTCTTAGTGTTCTCTTTCCAATTCGCTCTGGGCAAATTACCCTTTCATCAGGCTGTGGGATAAATTCAAAGTGAGTAGCAGAAATGACAACTTATCTTTATTTCAACATGGAAATGTGGTTTCTCCAGATGTTTCTAATGTTCCAAAGACTCAGTCCTGAGCAAGGCGATGGTCTAAGCGATGGTGCTTTACTCTGTGTGTGTGTGTGTGTGTCATACACACCAGTGTGAGACATACCTTAAATATAAATAAATAAAAAAGAGTATCTGAAGTAAAACTTTTCTTTCTAGACATGGTGCCTAGTTAGTCATAGATGCTAGGCAACTGCCTTGTTTTTAGACTAGCTAGCAGTGTGAGAGATTCTACTCAACCCAGAACATGGAGGCATGGGTGAATCATTCCCAAGGCTGATTTCCAAGACCACAATCAATCAACCCGAAAGAGACATCAAGAGCATACCATAGCACAGGAAAACCTCATATGTGTTTTCCTTTCTGGCATGCTGAGGATAGAGCCAGGGCACAAGAGATCACAAAAGACAATGCTTTCACAACTGACATATGGCTCCACTACAACTCTTCATGATTTAACTTTCGTATAGAGAAGGACTAGAAGCTGTCGACAGAATATGAATCTTTCAGAAGACTGTTAATAAGGGTGGGTTATTAACTGTGGCACCAGACATTCATGAATAATAAGTTATATTTATATTTAGAATGTCTTCAATGTTGATATTAGTGAGGTTCAGTGCACACTGACCAAATTTGGTCTCCCATCATCCACCTTACACTGTTTTCCTAACCTTTAGTAATCATCATTTAACATTCAGCTTTTTTTTTTAACTTCCAATTATGAAAAAGAACACGTGTTATGTGTCATTTTATGTCTGGCTTAAGATCATGAGCTCCAGTTATGTCCATTTATCTTCAAATGGCAGGATGTCATTATTTGGGGATGAATAATGTTTCAGTATAATAAATACTACAAGTTTTTTATTTACCAAGAAAATAAAAAAATGCTTATGGACTTGGGTAATATCTAAACAAGTACAGATGTTTCTTCTGTGTCATGCACAAAGCATTTTCATATTTAAATTATTTTTCTATATTTAAAAAAAGAAAGCCAATATGACTTTGGGACATTTTTGCTGTCTAATATTGTTTGGAAGAGTCAGGAGGGCATTTTCATTAAAGCACAATGCAGGTGTAATCACCACTCCAATAACCTACATCTGCACTTGAGTTGGCCAGTAAGTAGGTCAGAGGGCCTTTACATCAATTTCTTCCCTCCTGTCAAGGGCTCAGGTCTAGAGTCATGGCCATGCCAGATGCCTTGATTAGCAAGGCCACATTTAGATACAAATGACCTAAATGCCTTACATAGGCATTGGCACTCTCTGCATTCCCTAGGAGGTCCTGATGCTTCAGGATAGCTCTTAATTGTTCCTCATTTTTAAGGGCATAGCTAGCAAGGGAGAACAAAAAGAAATCATTCAATGTAATTGATGTGTTTCCTATAGCATTTTTTTTCGGTGGGGGTGAAAATACATGTCCTGGGTTCTTAGTACATACTTCAAAAAATTTATATTGTGAAGTCAAATGACTAAAATGGAACACTTTGTTTTATAATCAGCTTTTAGCTTCTTCAGTCAGTTTGGCTTTTAATACTTCATTAGTATTTAAAAAATGTTATCTGTGGTTCCTGAACACCAAATCTTTTCTATGAACAAGAAATAATGCCAACACTTTGCTGTGCTGTGCTAGATTTTTCTTTTTCTTCATTGACTTTCCTGAATAAAGTAGCTGAAGTTTTAGAGAAACAATAAATTATTTCAGGACTGCTATCCACTGATTACATGCTGGCACACACCTGTTTCTAACTGGATCCAAATCAGTTTTTAATGTTGATCAGTGCCTAATCTAACAGCTCAGTGACTTTTATTTTTATTTCTTTAGTTATTATAGAAAAATAAAACAGGGACTTCTATTTATCAGTTGATAGACTTGGTACTCATTGTTGTTTACTCATCAAATCATAGGAAGGAGATGAAATAGAAGTGGGGGCATCTACTCAAACTGTAGGTAAATCTGCTTCTGATATTTAACCCTGCTGTATAATATTTACTGACCCTTATGAACATATCTACCAGTGTTCACAGTAATCAGCCATTTGTTTAAATCTCAAGAAAAGGTCAAATAAATTCTTGTTACTTGTTATTTGTGTGTTTTGTGCCCAGTCCAGATGAGACTATTAGCAAGAATAGCCATGGACATCAGGTGGCAATTGTATTATGAGTTAAGTAAATGAAAAACTGATTCTGATCTCCACTTTGAGTTCTTTTGAAACACCTTTTTTGTTGTTGTTGTTCTTTTGAGTTACTGTATTTACTTCTGTTTTAGGAATTACTGTTACTTAAAAGGTAAGGTTGTTCAGAAAGAATCAGAAGTCAAGCAGTGGAACAAGGTAGGAAAACAAAATGTCCTAGCTTGAAGTTAGAACACTCCTGACTTTAGAAGTTGGGTTTGTAATAGTTATATATATTATGTATGGAATAGTAATTTTTTGCAAGATCTCATATTGGCTGGATGATGAAGAGCTCTCTGTGTACTTCAGTCAACTACAAACATGAGGGCTATCTTTCTGACTTTGCAGGCTCTGTATTTCACCATATGGACATGCCATCTATACATGTCCATCTATGGGCAAACTTCTCTAATCATTCTTGTGTTACATGACATTATATTAATCAAGAAGATTAATCAAGATAAGAGTCACATGAGGGATAATGAACACTTCTTTCTCATAGAGAAAATAAGAATTTCAGTAGCGAAGCACATTGCTTTTAGTAGTGGTGAATATAAATTTAACATCATCTTCTATTTTAAGAAATTGCATGCTCATTTCTAATGTCAGTGGGTATGGCATGCTGGTATGTGTTGGCTACAAGTTGCTGTACTTCACCATCACTGTTGCTGCCTATCTTCCCAGCCTCGACAGAGCTAATGAGACAGAGGGTGTCTTTCTGCTTAGCACCTTGTAATGTCCATACAGCTCAAACAGTAGTCAGTAAGATGACTGCAACTAACTCTTCCTTTTGCTGATAAAGCAAAGCTGTAAAACTGTGGATTAAGACATGACTGCATCAACTGGTGGTTTTAAAAGATAGTATCAAGGCTGAGGAATGTAGCTTTATAGTGAAATGCCTGCTTCATATGTATATGGCTGTGGGCTCTGTTCCTTGTACTGCAAAAGAAAACAAAAAGAAAGAAACCAATCATGACTACTTCAAGCAGGCAACATAATTTTGTGCAGGAGAAATAAATATGTAGGCACACTCTTATTAAAAACTTAAAACTTTTAGGATTAATACACAGAGAGAATGAGAGAGTGAAAGAGCAGGGAGAGAGGAAGAAGGTGTAGGAAGTAGAGGAAAGAGGAAAGAAAAGGGAGGAAGCAAGGAGAGAAAGAGACAGAGACAGAAGAGATAGAGAGGAAAAGGGTTTGAATGAAGGCAGACTGGAGACTGCCTTGGGAAATTAGCCTAAACTGTTTCATCTGTCATAGGCATAAGCAGCTAATAGTTCTCCTTGGCCCAGTTAGCACCAACTGGCAACAGCCTGGTCTGGAATGATAGAGCTTTTCTTAAACTGTAAAAACCCAAGAGTTGCACTTTAGAATAACATTTTCTTCTAATTCTCTTTTATTGCCTTGTTTTGCCACAGGGAATCAATAACAAAAAGACCCCTTCACATCTACTTTAAGAAGCAAAATCCAAGAGGTACTTGTCTGACTATGTTGGTGGAGAAAAATCTGTAGTCAATCAGGGTTCATCCTGCCTGTAAAACACTCCATTATGGCTAACTGCACATTTATCTTTCTTTATGAATTTAAGAAAATGAGGTCATAGGCGTGGTGGTGCACAACTTTGTTCCCAACACTCAAGGAGCAAAGGCAGGCAGATTTCTATGAGCTCAAAGCAAACCTGAGTAGACACAGGAAGTTCCAGGCCAGTGAAAGGGAAAAAATTGACACCCTGTTACAAACAACAACATTATCAACAACAAAGAAAACCAAACCAAAACAACAACAAAACATCCAACTATATATAAAAGTAAATAAGCAAACAACAACCAATAATAATAATAATAATAATAATAATAATAATAATAAAAGAAAGAACTGGCGTCACAGTGCTTAGGACTCTGAACATACAAAGAGGCAAAAAAAAAAAAAGAAGCAAGTTTTTACTTGATATTGAAAAGAAAAAAAGAAAGCCATCACAATTAGGGGGTTCTGGGTGCATTCCTTCATTATACAAATGTTTTCCCTTGGAGAAAGAAGCTGACAAGAGGTGTACTTGCCATACATATGTTCAACAATGACTGTTTTTTTAAAGAGGTTGATAAATAATTTGGAATCTTACAAAAATTTGGGTGGCTCTTTCTTTTTTCTTTGTTTACTAGTTCCTCCACTGCATAGCTGATGCAGTCACTGACTGAAAAGAGTCAGTGGGAAAAGAGCAATATAGAAACAGCCTTCTCACTTTAAAAATCCAATCCACAAGGCAGAGATAGCAATCACAGCTGCCTATTCTATGCCCCATCTCCTCTTCTTGTGACACCACCATTCTCCGAGTACAGTCCTGGTAGCCACTCCGTTAGACTCACCTGGAAGCAGCTTTCCATGAGCCTTCTCATCAGACAGTCTGCAGGGGAAACAGCAGAGGCTCTACACAAAGCTAGTAGATTTGGATGCGTGCCTAAGCTTGTGTGCCAGCAAAGCAACCCTGCTACTGCCAAAGATTTCAGGATGTGCTCTGGCTACCCTGGAATCCCTCTTGCCCTCCCCTTTGGAGAGGAGGCAGAAGAAAGATGCTTCATCTTTCTAGCCTCTAATACTGAGGTAGTTAGGCTACCCTTTTTGCTTCTGTCTTCAAAACAGAAAAGGCACAAGGAGTAGTCTCTCATCTCTTTGGGCTAAGGCAAACTCAGAGCATAATCTAGAAGGCAAGGAATAGGAAGCATCCATCACTAGCTTCAGCTGAGACCAGCTGTGTGTTTTAGGTGATATATAAAAGAATGTCTTTACTCTCTAGAATTTATAACATATTTAGCCCAAGCCCAGCCAGAAGACACAGTTTGATGGGCAAGCAGGTCATAGAGGCATCTCATTACTTATTACCCTAAAGCCAGGCATAAACACTCTTGTCTTCTGTCATGTCCTCTTACCAAATACCCAGGATGGTATTCACTGATGATAAATGAGGCTTAGAAACTGAACCAATGGACATCTGCTGTGAAAGGAAGCTGACAGTAGCTGATTGTCTGCATGCTAGAGAATAACTGATGCTCTTCTGTGTGGCATTGCTCCCAAAGATGACAAGCTGTTTCTTTAGCTTGTTCCTGTTCAGTTCTGGTCATTGAAATCAAACTTTCACTTTGTTTAGGGTTTGTATGCTTAGGGTGTGACATTTTATTTTGTTTGAACAAGAATGGTTTTAAAAACAGAACATTCTATAGAAAAATTCAAGAACACAATGCAATTATTACAAAATATGAATTCTTTTCAACAATAAATTTTATTGTAACATAAGAAATAGGTAACTCCTTCATATGCATACTTATGCAAACAATGTATCTGACAAAAACAGCATGAGAAAGAATATATTTTGGCTCAGAGTTTCAAGGGATTTCAATTCACTACAATGGGAAAGGAATGCCAGTGTGTTTCAGTAAGAGCATGAGCAGGCAGATTGGGCACACAATGGCTATTAGCCAGGAACCAGAGTGGCAAATGGAACTGGAGGCATGAATAACCTTCAATGAGCCTCCTCTAGTGGCCTAGATCTACTAATCAGGCTTCACCTCTGAAAGATGAATCTCCCTAAGCAACACCACCTGCTAGTGGACAAACACACACACACACACACACACACACACACAAACACATGCACAATCATGCTTGCACTCATGCAATCATGGGCACACCCACCCACATATGCACACAGGACACATAACACACACTTAGGTATTATAAAACAATTTTAAAGTAAGAGTATTCTGGTTAGTTTTATGTCAACTTGACTTAAGCCAGAATCATTATAAGAAGGGATCTAAATTGAGACAATACCTCCATGATGTGGGAGAGGCTAGCCCACATAGTGCCACCCCTGGACAGGTGGTCCTGGAATATATAAGAAAGCAGACTAGGCAAGCTAGGAGGAGAAAGTTAGAAAGCAATGCACTTCTGTGGCCTCTTCTTCAGTTCCTGCCTCCAGGTTCTTTCTGCTCTGATTTTTCTCCGTGATAGACTGTTACATTACTTGAAGTACAGGTCCTGAGATAGTGATTATGAGGTACTCTAACCAGTGCGCTGGTTGAGTGGTGGATAGAAGCCTCTCTGCTTGTTGTTCATGTCAGAGTTACATGAGGTCCCTAAGATTTGGTCAGAGAGTTACCTGGAAGGGTAAGATGAAATAAACCCTTTCCTTCTTGAGTTGTTTTAATTATAGTATTTTATCACAAAAATAGAAACCCTGATTAAGATAGAGAATGATGCTTCTTACCAACTCAGATATACTAATTTTTGCTAGGGATTGCCTGGTTGTAATTTTATGTACCAACTAATAAATGAAGAAAATAAGTTTAAATGAATAATAGTATCCTAAAATATGGAGAAAAATGCACAAGATAGCCATTCATTTGGCAAAATAACAGACATTTTAAAAAAGATAATAAAGACCAGTCAGGAAAACCATAACCTTACTCAGGAGAGATGTCTATAGACTACCCCAGAAGAAACCCTGAGCTTCATAGAGGATACTTTTCTGAAGCCATAACTGGAAATCTCTAAATAGTATGAGGAACCTTCACCCCAAGATTTGCTACAGATGCTAACAGTTGGCAGTCTGGTTGCCTCAGTACTCAGCACAATACCTCTAAGTGAAATCTCTTACCAAAGCTTAGGAACCATATGTAACTGTGATGTCAAGGGTGAACAGGGAGGCTCCTGTCTACATCTCAGTCACTGTTAGTGAACCAGAAAGAACTGGTATGACATTCACCCCCACCCCATGCACCTTCCTCTATTAAAGTATCTACAGCTTGGTAGAACTCTAGAACAAGAGAAATTAGAATAAAAATCAAAACCAAAGGCAGTCCTATTAGTCTGTTACAGTGTCCATTGGAATCTACAGGGGCTTCCTTCCAATACCATTCAGGACCAAAACCAGAGATGTTAGAGCCCTCACAAATTATCAGTGTTTGCACACAGGCTACCAACACTCATGCATATGTAAATAATTTC
Organism: Meriones unguiculatus; assembly: GCF_030254825.1. Classification (NCBI taxonomy): domain Eukaryota; kingdom Metazoa; phylum Chordata; class Mammalia; order Rodentia; family Muridae; genus Meriones; species Meriones unguiculatus. The sequence goes on along the minus strand of NC_083357.1, from coordinate 36,375,100 downwards.
ATCATTACTTACAATGCCTGATACAATGTAAGTGTACATAAAAGCTGTTTCATTATATTATTTAAGAAAAAATATTAAAATATTTCAGTATTGATGCAGTTTTTTTTTTTTTTTAAAGATGAGATTTAGCTTCATGGATACAGAATGCTGACCAGGAATTGGTGGTGTTGCTGGTTCTTGGGGAAGTAGAGAAGGTAAGAAAAGAGTTGGCATTGGTGGAAATCTGTGTGTGTGTGTATGTGTGTGTGTTTGTTTGTTTTTGTTTTTTTTTAATCTGTGTGTTCTTGTCTGCCACTCCCACTTAGGCACTCATGGAGAAAAGGTACTTTCTAGACTCCACCTGTGTCCTGTCACTTTTCCCAGAGGCCACCTTGACTGCCTCTACTTGCCCAAGAATCCATGACCTCAGCCTGGGCTTGAAGATAGGTTACTTCCTGGCTGCAGGTAAGACCTGCCCACTTCAGGGCACATCACCTGGGGTAGAAGGGCAAATATTTAGGCCTCTCAGACCCAGGTAGGTGTGAAGTAAGCAACTCATGGAAGAAGCAGGACATATTGAAATTTCTCAAGCACCAGTGCTGGGCACAGAGGACCACAGACTGTACGGTTCAGTGAGCCAGGCATAGAAAGAGGGAACCACCCTTCACATTGGTCTTTCTGCTAATTCTTTGGGGGAAAGTTTTAACACAATACAGTAATGTCCTAAACCTCTTTAAATCTGTATGCCCATAGAGAAAGAAGTTGGAAATTAAGATAAATAAACCTGTATATGTTGTCTTTAGTTAGAGAGTTTATTACTGTTTTATTCAGCTGGAACTTCTCTTCTTATTCCTTAGCATAAACTGAGTATTGGTGTCACTCTAAGTACATCAGCTACAGCTCTGTACCTGGAAGGTACTTGACTCAAGCCCCAAAATAAACCAGGAGACTCAGACACATCCTGTGCACCATCCCAGTTGCTGAAGCAGACAATTGTCAGGCCTTTATTTTTTATTGTCAAAATGATGATTGAAAGGACCTCAAAACCATTCCCATGCTTCCATTAGAACAAGCCAAATGAATACAACTATTACAACCAAAGTAGTTTAATTAAATGAATTGGTTCACAGTGTTCAAAAATCCTTACTTTCTCTGAAAGCACCTCTCCCGATCCTGCTATAAATACCTGTTTTGGTCCCGTTAGAGTCAGAGGACAGGGATATGCTGCCATTTCCGCTGCTAATCTCTCATTGTTCAGGAGTCTGGCCTGGTGCCACAAAGGAAAAGCTACCATGCTTGCAGATCTGTGCATGTGCTTTCCTCACAGAAATGATTGCTTCCTGGAGGGTTAAGGACCTGGGCTCACTGCTCCCTGGCCATTCCCTCCAGTACTCCTACATAGTGCACATTTACTGCTGAGAATAACAGTTCAGACTTTCCCCATACAGCAACTTCAGGCAAAGGGGATGTCACACTTCTGCTTGACTGTGAGAGAAAATCATCCTATTTGAAAATTGACTCTTCCTTAGATGACAGAATACTCAAGTTAACTTAGTTAAAATATATACTCATCTATATAGGAACAACTCCCAAGATGTGGCTGTTATCCAGAAAAGCCTTATATTTTTCAAAATTTTGATTTCCTCATTACACCAAAGTGTTCATATTTTAGCGGGAGAACAAATGGCTGTTTAGCTTGGAAGACTTTTCAGTCTGAAAAGATAAAAGCAGTGTGAGGAGTGTGGGTGTGGGAGGGAGTAGCAATAGCCTTCAGAGGATGAAGTGTTAATGTACAGATGATGGAGACCAGCTGCTTTTCATCTCCACAGAGAACAGGGCAGAGGAAATGGGCTCCCATGTGAGATGTCACTCTGACATCTTGCTGTATAGACAGCAAGTAGAGCACAGGCTGAATCAAGAGGAACCAGCAGGATATCTACAACATGAAGAAGATGTCTGAAGATTGATGATATCCATAGTATAATTCCTGAATGTGATAGCTCCTAAATGTAACATTAAAACACTGCATTTCAAGACATTGCCATTGTGTTCTTTACCAAAGGTCTAACTCAGACCCATAATGTGTAAAACACTATGTTAAGTGCAGGCAACCAAGTTTTCTCCTTTTCATGGTGTGGGAAGCATAGATACTTGGGGACTACAAAGTCTAGGTATGGATTTCTGTTGTGCAGCTTGTCCCCTTTGCTACTTTGGTCCAATTTTCAACCAGATTTTTGTATCTATATTGGTGAAATAGCAATAGCCCTGTGTTGTTACCATGGGAAATCTCATGCACAAGTGTATGTACTATACAGCAGAAGTATGCACCATATACATGCTAATACACACATAGTACACATTAAATCATAGCAGTAAGCATCTTGTAAAAACATTAGTGCAAAGGAACTTCAGATTTTAATTTGTGGTACTGAGACTTTGTTCCTATTTTATGCTTTAGGAAACCAAGGCACAGTGTGATCCCAAACTTGCATTAAGAATATAAAGTGAACGAGGACAGGAATTTTCTTGAAAATTATTGTAACTCCTCAGTAATGAGGAAATGAACTGAATTTGTTTTGACTTTGTAAGCTTTAATTCTGTTGGTTTTCAATGGATTCATTTAATATTTATTAAAATCCATGCTGGTGCTATGCTAAGCACTGGGAGCTTCCACACAGAGAATGGCCCATGTAGTGAAAAAGGAAGATATCTACCAAAGCTTGTGACTCAGTAAGTGCTGCTGAATGAATAGAACAGAACGTTTCAGAAGCTTTGTGGATTGGAGAAGAGGATAAATACAGTCAAAGCCATAGATATAAATTCTGGTGTATTTAAAGATTACCCTAATATGTACTGTACCTCAGATCCATGATATTTTTTAAAAACTGTAATATTTAAATTAAGAATGAAATCATAATAATAATTGTAAATATATATTATTTTCTCACTATGGATTTAAAGTTATGAACAGATGTTTCCCTTTAGAATGGCAGCTGCTTAAATTTTGATACTAAGAAATGTTGCCTGCAGCTCTAACCAGTGAAAGAAGGAAATTGGCGGAAATGTAGCTCCTGAGAGTGAGATAGCCACCAGAGTGTTTACTGAGGTTCAACTCAGTTTGCCTTTGCATGGTGGTCCTCATGTTAGCTGTCCTGAGACTCAGTATTTCTGCAATAGTACACATGATTCAGTTGACTTTTTAAAATAACTTCTATACTGCTCTGGTTAAGTAAGTGATAGGCCATTGCTTCACTCCTGTAAACTGCTTTGCCAGATAATTTTGTCTTTGAGAACTATGACCTGAGATATCCAAACAATTAAAAAGTCCAATATCAACTGACATTTTCATCAAATACACAACAGTTTTACATATGAGCTAAAATGTAAATGTAAAATACTCAGTGGGAAAAGCACAAGTTTAGTATTTATTACTGGTTCTGTGCTAATTACTAATATTACTGTGCATATTACTAATATCTTTTGAGATGAGATAGTAATGCCAACTTTTGCTTGAACCACAAGAGAAAGAATATTTTACAAGTTATGAAATGGTCAGTTAATAGGAGTGAGAACTACTGTCATAACAGGCTGCAAGTTTGGGTTCACATATATATTCTAGTACTTATCAAAGCTTCATAATGGTTAGGAAACTCATATATCAGTCGAGAACATGAATTTGAACATGGAATGTATGATAAGATAGTATTTTATGGAATCAATCCTGGGCTTTAGTGGAAGCTTGTTCAATTTGATCAAGTATCAATAATAGAACACTCATTTTAGGTTTTTTAGTTTAACACTAAAGCCAACATATGTATTACTTACATCACTACCAATGAGCTTTTGTTTACAAAGTTTAACAGTGTGTGTTATATATATATAACTCTATTTCTTTAATACAGACCTTTTATGTTTTCCTCATTTATCTCATTACATAATATTTTAAAGAAATCTCAAACTATTTTAATGGCATATGAAAAAACATAAATTATTTTAAATTGTTTTCACAAAGTCAGTGAAGTTAACATTTGAAAAGTGTTTATGATTATTAACATGACTCTTTGTTGCCTCCCAAAATGTGGTGTTTGTTATAACTTGCTAGCAAACTACCATCATGATCTCATCTTTTCTGAATGTAATAGTACTTTAATAGTAAAAAAAAGGCACTTTATTATATCTAACATAAATTTATACTTTATATGTATAAAAATAGCATTTGTTTTCTCTTATTAATGTAAGAAATAAATTTCAGTATAATATTCAATATTAAAACAAGTGACAGTTTTGAAAACAGTATATGAGTAATCAATTTTAAATCAAAAACGTTTATTGTAAAAAAGAGACCTTGAAAGTTACTTTAAAAAAAGGACATTGATTTCACAAGTATTCTGGTTGCATATAGGCATAGCTCTAAGCCATACCTCACTTCCATACAGAGTTCAGTCATATAAAAATAAACACAAATGTATATAAATTCATCAGCTACACAATTCATTAAAACAGGCACTTGGAGGGACATTGTATTATTGCATCCACCACATGAATTTTCAAAAGTCTAAGTACATTACTGAATGTCTAAGAAGCTCTCTTGCACATTTTCATTACTTTGTCTTATAAATCATTAGGATTCTTTTTTAAAAGAAAGACAAGAGACACGCACCAGGAATGTTTGAAGCTTGTCCTTCCCTCCTCTTCCAAGGCACACATGGCAAAAATGAAACAAGAATATTTAAATACATTCTCTTGTGTTCTGTTCTTTTTCTCATTTTTAAACAATACATTTGAAAGCATTGTAGGTAATCCAGAAAAGGCTTTCATTCACCGATGACAGGCAGGCATCAGGCATGTAAGAAAGTAAACTTGGAGTACTTTGTAAGGCACCTGAGATAGTCTGACAGATCCTCCCTTTTGGAAACACTATTACAACTCTATTACGAAGCAATACTGTTCCTTTTGGTTGAAATGGTTTGGCAGCAATGTAAATCTCTGCATTCTTTCTTATTAGGAAAGATGCAATGGGCTTTTCACTTCATTTGTAAAGAGAAAAGTTCTTGTCTTTTATCATTTCAATATAGCTGTCAGTAAATATCAATTTAAACTTCACATAGAATGGATTAGGTTTAAGCATATAGATCCTGTTCTGTACTTTGGTGTGTGTGAGTGCGTGTGTGAGAGAGAGACCCTTGTGTGTTTCTACACATAATATTTGGTTGGTAAGCACAAAAGAAAATGGCTTTGGACTTTCATTTGGCATTTGGCATTGGAGTGAAGAAATGCATTCTCTTTGAGTAAACATTGGTTGCGCCACTCAGTGTGCCACACAGCAGCCAGACTCCTCATGTTTGTGCAGAAGTGACATTCTGGAGAAGGTTTTGGAGCAGTTTTTGCACTGGTACTTCTTTACATCAGAGTGGGTCTGCAGATGTGCCCTCAGGTTTGACCTGTCTGCAAAAGCTCTGTTGCAATGAGGGCAAGAGAAAGGCTTTTCCCCTGTTGGGGGAAATAAAAGACAGTCAGTGTTTTTATAAGACACAAAATCAAACAATAATAATGAATATCAGCAGTAGTTTATCAGAAGAATAAGAGTTAGCATATCTTGGTTACACCCTACCCCCCATATTAGGCAGCTATATTCCTATCTGGCCTTTTAAAACAAAATTTTAAAATACCAGCCAAATAGCATTAGTTCTGCCAGACATGCAGAAGTAATTCAGAGTTAAAGGGCTTTCTCTTGGTAAAGGTTTCTGCTTCAACAGGTGCAGGAATGATGAGCAGCTTCCCACATTTCCAGTATTTCTCCTCTTTCTGTGTGATGACTAAGGCTGTATAAATGCCACTCCCTGCATTTGATTTTAGGCTAAAAGTTTAACTTTTTTTTTCAGCAGCAAAAAAATAAACAAAACAAAACAAACAAACAAACAAAAACCAGGTGAAATTATCTACTCAACTAGTCAAGAGTTGACAGATTTCACAAGGAACATATAGCCTAAAACTATGGGAACCCCCTCCACCTGTTTATCTAATCACACTAGCAGCCAGGCATTTGTATTTACTGACTACTAAGGGCAATTCTGCAGAACACACATCAAGCACCTAGCTTCTACTTTCTAACTGATCTTTGAGACCAAACCTCCTACATGTACTTTCCAAAGTCTAAATGCTGTTTACAGTCTCTGGAGCAGAGGCTGTTAGCAACAAATGGAGCACTTGCTGTTGTAACAAGCCTTTGAGCAGCCAGGAAGCAGCTCTCAGCAGTTCATCTCATGAAAAGCACTCCCTGCACTACCTTAAGACACCCCAGAGGCAGCTCCACTACACCATTGTTTAAACTGAGAGGCATCATTTTCTACTTTTCTCTTACCAGTGTGTGTTCTAATGTGTCCTTGAAGCAGCCAGGGTCTGGAGAAAGCCTTGCCACAGATCTTGCAGACACAAGGCAACGTGTGGGTCCGAATATGCATCTTCAGAGCACCCAGGCTTACATACTCCTTGTCACAGTATTTGCAGCTGAACGATTTCCTAGACTGGGCATCACAATGCAGCTGCTTATGTTTGGCCAGCCCAGAGAAAGTAGAATAGGTCTTATTGCATAAATTGCACTGAAACTTTTCAGCTTCAATGGCATGGGGGTCTGAAAGCTTAGACTGCAGTCGTTCCTCTTCATCACTAATGGGACTTTCTGAACCACTGTGGTCCTTGGATGAAGTGTCAGATGGAGGCGGGGGGCTTACTCGCCCCAAGGATGAGGAGTATCCAGCAAGAGAAGAAAGGCCGCTCTGCAGAGGGGAGTGGAATGGAGCTGCTGATGTCCATACAGTAATAGGGCTGTATGCTCCTGAGCTGAGGATCTCTGGTTTTGGTATGACAGGCATGGGGTAGCTCTCATACAAATATGGGGAAATGATTACTGGGAGAAAGAAAAGAAAGAAAAGGAAAGAAAATTAAGCCAAAATACTTTAGAAATATATTACACAGTCTGATACAGCATATAACAATATACACAGACTCCATAGTGAAGAAAGCCTTACTCACAAGGACACCCATAAAAAGAAAACTTTCTCTTCACTTGGGCTTACTGTCCTTGTGCAGCCTTACAGTTGCCCTGACTCTTCCTAACCTGCACTCTGGACAAGCCTTACTGTCCGCATTTAGAAGGAAGAACTAGACACTATTTTAAAACTTTTTGTAAAGTTGCTTTCCATTTTATGCATGGGCTATTCTACACGTACCATGATTGTGGGGGTAATGGTGGGCACAAATCCAGACTCTTTCCCAAGCGCCTGGCTCCCGGAGGTAACTACTCAGCCTCGGGGAAGGGTGCGCTCACCTCCGTTCACTCCTTATGAGTACGCACAGGCTCCCAGAGCATACAGCACGACCGGAAGGAGACTTTCCTCGTCAGCAAAGAGCTCAAAAGTTTTGAATTAAAACTTACTCTAGGTGATCAAGGACTGTAAAGACTGTTTTAGGAAAGCATTGAAAGAAAGCAGCCTGGTGTGTGTTCTGAGTAAAGCAATGGACGGGCAGTTCACTCGCGCACAGATTTGCAGAGCTTATTTTTACCTGTGTGTGTGTCCAGTTCGCTGTAGTTCGGCTTCTTGGAGGCATTGAAATGTTTCTTGACCAGGAAGGAGCGTGGCATGGTGGCGGCGAGCGGGCGCGGGCGGATAACGGTCCAGGCGGCGGTCCTACAGCATCGCGGTGGCTCAGGTGTGGCGGGGGACAGGCGGGCGCCTCTGAAGTCACCCGGCTCCCTGCCCGACTGAGTTCCTCTGGGTAGGGAGGGGTTTTCTCCCTAGCTTTTGCTAGAATCATCCAATCACAGCTGAGAGGTTCGGATTTCAGCCCCTCCTTCTGGGACAGCTGTGAACAGAGGAAGAATCTGTTGTCAGACTAAATTATTCTGGTTCAAAAAGGCCTGTTCGAGGCATTTCAGTGGAGGCCCAAAATACATTAAATGTTTTCGAGAAAGGAAATCTCGGTTCTTGAGCACGGCGGGAACGCGTTCCCGAGAGCTGACTGCCTGCGACCTGGCTTCCAGATGCGGGCAGTGTCTGGCGCGGCGTGGGCGGGAAGGAAGGGCGGCCCTCGGGACCGCGTAGCCCCTGATGGCCGGAGAGCCTATATTTGGAAGTAGTTCTGGGAGGGGGTTATTTGCACACGGGCAGATGTAGGCCTTGGCTTTTGGGAAAGGGAGGTGAAGGCTCTCAGAAGCCGCGAAAGCCAAGTCTAAGGCTGTGAGCCCCAGGAATTTAACTTGCTGGTGGCTGCGTTAGCCGCTGGAAAGGAATGCCTTGTAGCTTATTCCAGGAACTGGACTGTAAAGATAAAAGGGAAGGCTGATGTAGACTCGGACAATAGGCAAACTCTGGAAGAAGCATGGAAAGTTCTTATGATGACATGTGACAAGATTTCCTCCGTTTGTAGCACATAGTATTTTAGTGAAAGAAAAAAAGCATTTGTGAATCTTTACAGACAATTAACTCTTAAATAGTATCTGCTTTTATTTAGTGCTGTTTTCTTTAGTAGGGAGGAGTCTTCAACAACCCCCCAAAACTCCTCCCACTTTCCTTGCTTGCATTAAAAGATGAGAAAGAGTTCCTTTGCCGAGTTACTTGACTGACAGTATAGGTAGTTCAGTAGCCAGCCAATCACTTGTATTTGCACGGAGAAATAGGTCTAAAAATGCTCCGAAGTCAGTTATTTTAAAACTGAAGTTTGTGCCATACCCACAGACACCTGTTTATTTCAGTGTTACCCTGCCTTTTCCCAACAAAAGTGGAGAACCACCTCGCTCCCAGACCACCAACTTTTTTCATAACAGGTGCTGGAAGAAAACAGCGGAAAGAGAATACCACCAGCAATGTCGAGACTTGTAAGAGAATAGTGCATTGTCAGGCAGCATAACTTTCTTAATCTGGGTATGAGAAAAACAGGAGCGTGGGGTGGGGGAGGGGTGTTGCAAAAACTTCCTGAGTTAATTTCAATGATTCTTCTTTCTCTTTCCAACAGTCACTGATTTAAAGGTCAAATACAGAAAGGAATTGGTATAAATCCTTAATATTAATTAAGAAAACCGAATATTCACGAGACAGGAAACCACGAAAAGGCTACCATGAGTGCAGATCAGAGCTGGAGCCTGAGCTGTAGGCTTGCTCAGGTGTAGTAAGCACCTGCTTTCCCCCCATTTTGATTATTAATTAATTCAATTTAGATTTCGTTCGTTCCTTCCAGTCCCACCGTCTGTTCCACAGAATAGGGGAGCCGCCCTCACCCAGACACCCCAGCTCATCAATATTCACTTTAGGACTAAGGGCATCTTCTTCCCTTGTTTTAGGCCAGTCCCATCAGAGGGAAGTGATCAAAAAGCAGGCAACATAGTCCATGTCAGAGATATCGCCCACTCCCTAACTACATGAAGCCTAAGATGTCCATTCGGCTACCTATAAGTTCAGGCTCTAGGTCCAGACCATGCATTGTCCGGGGTTGATGGTTCAGACTCCACAGGCCTCTCTGAGTCCTGGTTGATTGGCACTGATGGTCTTCTTGTGGAGTTTTTGTCACCTCTACATCCATTTATCTTTGCCCCCTTTTTTTCCAGTAGACTCCCTATGCTTCACCTAATGAGTCTCAGTATCTGTTTCCACGTATTGCTGGGTGGAGCCTCTAAGAGGACATCTCTGATAAGCTCCTTGTCTGCAAGCATATCAGAGTATCATTAACAGTGATAGGGGTTGGCTTTACTCCATGGGGTGGGTCTTAGGGTTGAGTTCAGCATTGATTGGACATTCTGTCAATCTCTGCTCTATCTGTTCTATCATTGTCCCTGCTGGTCTTGCATGTAGGGTAAGTTTGGGATTGAGGATTTTGTGGGTGGGTTGATGATCTCCTTCGTCTACTAGGAGTGTTGTCTAGATAAGGGGTGTCCTCTGCTATTAAGAGTCTCAGCTAGAGTTCCCCTCATATCCTTCCAGAAGCCTATTCTGATTTAGGTCTTCAGCTTGCCGCAGAGATGCCCCCACCCACCATTTCTCTTTTCTATGCAGGCCTTCTGCCCTCCCAACCCTGTTCTCCCAGGTCTGCTCTCTTCCCCTATTTCTCTTTGCTCTCTCTCTTCTACTTTGTTCCCACTTTTCAACCACTATCTCTGTCTACTCTATTTCCCCTTCTGAGTGAGATTTATGAGTCCTCCCTGGGGTCCTCATTATTTATCTTCTTGGGGTTCTGGGCATTATAGTATGTCTGTTCTGTACTATATGACTAAAATCTGCTTATAAGTGAGTACATACCACTTGTGTATTTCTGGGTCTGTGTTACCTCATTCAGGATATCTTTTTCTAGTTCCATCCATTTTCCTGCAGGTTTCATGGTTTTCTTGTTTTTAATAACTGAGGAGTACTTCATTGTGTAAATGTGCCACAGTTTCTTTATTCATTCTTTGGTTGAGGGACATCTTGTTTCCAGATTATGGCTATTACAAATAAAGCAGCTATGAACATGGTTGAGTAAATGTCCTTGTTGTAGGTGAAGCATCGTTTGGATGTATGCCCAGGAGTGATATAGCTGCGTCTGGAGGTATGGCTATCCCCAGGTCGCCTGCTTCTTTAGGGCAAGAATTCTCTTGACCTTCCCACCTAATTTCTGGTAAAACACACCATTTGTTAATGATTTTATATCATCGAGAGAGCACAAAGCCAAAAGACAACTGGGAATGTCAGAGGAGTTTTAGTATTTATTTACTGATAACTATGACACACAAGATAACCTACTAAAGTGAGTTGTTGAGATTTAAAAACTTAGTAGCACTTCAAAGTGCTTTTAAAAGAACCCCTGAATTTGAACCACAGAAACAGAAATCAGGGACCCCTGAGTCATGGCTAAATTACAGATTACAGTCAAGGTTCATGTCCCCACTTCTACGAGGAGCCTAGTGTTCCAGATTGCAGTAGCCACTGGTTAGCAAGAGCCAGGATTAAGTTAAACTAGTCTGTTTTATGCCTTACCTATGTGAAATATATTCTACTGTCAGCAGGGTAGAGTCCATCCACTAATGACGTAAATGACATTAAACAGGTGCAGAGGAGAATTGGTACTAAACTGATGTGGTGAAAATGCAAGAATGGAAGTCCAGTACACCCCAGGCCAGCTCTGATGACTTTGCTACAACAGAGTACGTTTTCTCCCTGAAGCCCTTGGTCTTCAGTGGATGAAGATTTTGTTTTGCTCAAGTCAGGGATCTTCTCTTAGATAGCAGCACTACATTTTAAATGTTTCTATAGTATTCTTTAAAAAAGGAGAGAAGGAAAAGGGGGGAGAGTGAAAGAGAAGGAGAGAGAGAGGCAAGTTAATGGCAAGTAGCCTTTGCTAATGTAAGAGAAATTAGTCCTAAACTGGAGAGATACTGGTGTTGCTTAATTAAGCAGATTTAAAAAAGTAACTCATAAGGGAAATAATTCTTGTGAAAGAGAACCTGAGCCAAGTCAAGCTAGAAATATCAGGTAAGTTAAATTAAGAATGGCTAAACCTTAGACCTTAAAATGAAATCTAAGGAAAGAGTCATGAACTCCTATGGCCCTGTATAGTGGGCCTCATAACTTCTTTTCAGGTTTAAACCCACTGGAACGTAATTTTGACTTGTTTTCCATAGAACTAATTCCTGAGTCTCATGGGATCCTAGAAAGTTCATTCCATCTCAGTTTTCTCATTATCTCATTTCCTGTTCTTTCTGGAGAAACTGACCAGGTTGATCTGAGTCTTTCCCACAAGGCTCCCTAGATTCCTGAGGTCTTTCTCCCTCCAGGATCTATATTTTTTCCTTCCTTCCTTCCTTCCTTCCTTCCTTCCTTCCTTCCTTCCTCCCTTCTTTCCTTCCTTCCTCCCTTCTTTCCTTCCTTCCTTCCTTCCTCCCTTCTTTCCTTCCTTCCTTCCTTCCTTCCTTCCTTCCTTTCTTCCTTCCTTCCTTCCTTCCTTCCTTCCTTCCTTCCTTCCTTCCTTCCTATGTTAAGGAAATGAAGTCAGTCTACTCCCAATTGGGACATTCCACATACTGTGCCCATCCCTAAAATGAACCATAGTTCTTTAGAGCTACAGCATGTGGCAGGGCCATTAATATCTGTGAATAATATGGAGTTATGAAAAGTCATTGGTTTGCCTGTAGTATCACAAAGTACTACTAGTTTAAAAATTAACTAGATAATAACAGATTTTTATCATATTAACTGAAGCTTTATTGACAACAGTGTGATGTCCTTTGTGGGTTTGAACATGTTTATAGCTCTATGTTAATTTGGACATATATTTTTCACTCCTGATTTATAACTTAACTCAGTCTCTGATAAAGTAAACTTGCCCTTAAAATTACAGAAAGGACATTTCCTTCACCTATCTGGACTTATCTATGTGCAATCATGCTTATTAAACATGTCTAATTAATTAATTAAACATTCTCTACCATAAAAGGAAAAATTAGCAGATTCCTGTATCCATGCAAGATTCTGATTACATACTTTGAATTCCATATTAAAAGATATCTTTGTAATATGGGGGAAATTTACACAAACACACATAAAGACACATACACAGAAACACACGCCTGTCTAGCTTTATTGACACCATGAACATGATATATTTCTATTTCTTTCTCATTTCTCCCCTGTCTCTCTCTTTCTATGTCTCTGTCTTTGTTTCTGCCTGTCTGTCTGTTTCTGTGTCTGTGTGTGTGTGTGTGTGTGCGCGCGCGCGTGTGTATTGTTGAGTGCAGATGCACCTATTGGAATTGGGATAAAAAGCAAACCCAATGAAAATGATATCAGTTATCCTTCCCTGGTTAGAGATTCCATCATCTCCTGTGTATTCACAAAGAACCATTCACTAGGCCCATAGGTACGAACTTTGTCTGTCTCTCTGGGGTGAGTAGAAATGCTATTAGTTGAGTAAATACCTGCATATTTGGTCACTATTATTCAAGCTCTTTTAAATATGGAGTTTTCTTTAACTTGAGAAGAACAGTTCAACAGACTGTCTTTTGATATTGTATTCAGCCTCTTTTTCCTCCTTAGAATCTGATGATCTCTGTTCCTGCTGGGTAGAGACAATGAGCATAGGCCTTCATCTCATGCTCACCTCTTCAGTGCTTGGTTTGCACTTCTGTCGAGTAGTGATGATGTTATCTATTCTATGAACAAGAAAGACTAGAAAAAAATGTTATGCCTGGCTGTTTTACACAAAGGCTAAGAGATTTGTGGTTGCAAAGAGACACCTACTGGTTAGCTTTGGAAGTAATAGAACTTTCCTTTCTTGTTTTTCTTTCTATAACTTCTTGACAACCTCTGCCACCTAGTGGAAGATAAATTGACATGATTTTGTTTAATAACCACTACAACTTCAAATGAACATTACTTGTTTTAAAATTATTAGTATGTTCCTAGCTTTAAAACTCGTCAAGTGACATTGCACCACAAATTACAGTTACATTAAAAGTGAACATAATTTTGGCATGATCACACAAGAAATACTTTTGTTTCTGTTTTTGAGCAAGGTTCTCACTATGTAGCCATGGCTGGCTTTGGACTCAATATGTATAAATTTTCCTCTCATTGCCATACAAGCCCTATAATATGACATATCCTCATATAATCAATAGGTAGATGATAGATAGATAGATAGATAGATAGATAGATAGACAGACAGACAGACAGATAGATAGTTATAAACAATTTAGAAGAAAAGAAAGGGGCTCTTGATTAAAATCAGTCTTTGTCCTTCAGCTTTTAAGAAGGACTTTTCTTCCAGGTTTCTTCCAGCTCTTGAACAGAGTCCAATGACCCAGGACTTTCATTCTGAGTCATCTTGGTGGCAACTTTAACATCTCTTTTTCTGGATTCAAGCCAGACGTCTAGTAACCACTATGGTTGCTGAGTATGCTAGTAAGTCATGATAACCAGCATAAAGACTCCATGGTGCCTTTGAAGGCTGCAGCTACTTTGTTTGCCTCCTGTTTGTTTGCAGATTCACCTTGCTTGGTCTGTGGAGCCTGTGTTTCAAGTGTGCAACAGCTTTCAGCATAATACAAAAGTGACTAAATAAAGCTGGGAATGGGGAAGAAAGCTTTCATTGCAGTGAATGAATGAGTCCAAATGGAGTCCACATGGGATGATGGCATACTAGAGTGCTGATGAAAGCAATGAATTAGGTTGAAAATATTTTAAGGGTGTGTTCTCTATCACTTATTAATCATCATATGCCAGTACTCTATTTATCATCCATGTATCATCTATGCATTATCATCTCTTAGTCATATATCATTTCTGAATCAGCTTTTATTATCTATCAAATCTCTATCATTCTTCCCTAGAAAATGCATAAATTCTCATAACAATTTTGTTGGAGGTTTATCTGATGCGTGTTACTGGCCTTCAAGATCTGTTTACAAATATCCTTGTTTTGTAAACCTGCCTAAGACATACCTGATAGGCTGATTGAACTGCCTATACCTGGGCAGGATAGAATGCGGTTGGCATGACTAAAGTTTTGGATTTTGGGGTTCAAGAAAAAAATCACAGCAATCAGAGGACAGGAAGAGAGTAAGAAGAAGGATGCCTCGATGGGTTAGAGGAGAAACGACTCCAATAATGGTGTAGAAAGGCAAAGATGAAAAAGAAAAGCAAGTACTTATAAGATTATAGATGGAAGATAATCCAGATGAGGATGATTAAGGCTAATGGCATTGGATAGGGGCTGGGAGATGGAAGGTTAGGTTACTGAGCCAGCATAGGTAAAATATGTGCCCAGCCCAAGGTAAATAAGGCAATTACAAAATCTAACAGGTGTCTGTGTACTATTATTTGTGGTAGTGGCTGAAATAATACTGCTGTGATAATCTTAAGGCTGATAATAAACATTACATAACCCCAACACTCAGTTTTGTGTTTTTTTTTATTTACTACAACATAATTTAATGGTTAAAATGATACAAAATTACTCAAAGGGCAGTTGATCCCTCTCTGGGGAGTAAACCTTTTCTGAGAAAATGTTATTTGATTTGAGTTCAGACAGCTAATACCATATCAACTGACTAACTGGAGAAGCATATAAGCATTCTAGAACAAATGAATAATCAATGACAGGGAACACTTTTGGAACCCTAGGAGCTGAGCTCCTTTTGTGTGGAGAAGGAAATCAGTCAAAAGGCTGCCAAGTCATCCTGAGGACAAGCTGAGACTGCAGGCTACTGTTGGCATCTAATAAGATTTTTTATATCAGAAGATCAAGAAGATGACACTAGAGACAAGTTTATATGTGAATATGTTTATTTGCCTTTTGTTAAAAGCATTATACCTGGCACAGTTGCATACAAGTATAGTTCCAGAATTCAGGTTGTCCAAGCACAAGGATGATGAGTTTGAGGGCAGCTTAGAATATATGGTGAAAATCTGTCTCAAAAATAAAAACAAGGAAACAAATCACCACCTACAGCAAAATACCTTACATTTTTGGTACCCATGTGTTTAGAAATATGACAAAAGAAAAGTTTTGTCTTAACCTCTCCCTCAAAGTTTCATTATTTGCCATATTAGTTTCATTTCTCCACATTTATTTTTCTGTATTGTTGGGGAATTCTACATGTAAGTCAGTTTTGTACACTGCAACAAACTATCTTAGACAATCAAGGGGAGGGAAGGAAAATTCATTCCTACCAGCATGCTTTGTCTTTTGCTTATGCTAAGTTTGCTCATATTTTTAGTTTCCAGAGTTAGTAACTGGTTGAGACTTTTTGTTTAGTTTAAAACAAGAATGTACTATTCCATATTCATCTTGCAGTGCTTAGTAGTGTAATTATACATTTTACTGTCTTGTGTGTCTACCATCATTGGTTCATCCTCATTTTCATTGTGAGTTTTTCTGTAACCTGATTGTTGTACTGTTTTTATTTTCCAGGCATTTTTTTTACCTGTTCATTTTTTTAGAATCAGGTTTGAATTACCTTAAATGATTATGTACATTGTGCCTCTGAAAAGCAGGCTGTGTTCCTGCTCCTACTCACTGGAATGTTCTCTGTGTTTAGCAGAGTGTAGATGATTGAGTTGTTCAGCCCTGTGCGAGAATTGCTGTGCTGTCTCCTATTGTTCGATAAAAAGGTATACTGAAATTGTCAATGAAAATTGTGTATTCAGAGCTAGCCTGTGGCAGTCCAGTATCCAAGTGGCCTCCATAGTAATGGGGACAGGGACTGTCTCTGACATGAACTGATTGGCCTGCTCTTTGGTCATCTCTCCCCGAGTGGGGAGCAGCCTTACCAGGCCACAGAAGAAGACAATGCAGCCACTCCAGATGAGACCTGATATACTAGGATCAGAGGAAAGGGGAGGAGGACCTCCCTTATCAGTCGACTGAGAGAGGGACATGAGTGGAAAGAGAGAGGGTGGGATTGGGAGGGGAGGAGGGGGGGTACAGGGGGGATACAAAGTGAATAAACTGTAATTAATAAAAATGAAAAATATCTTAAAAAATAAAATTGTGTATTTGTCTTTCCATATTAACTTTCCACAATTAATGCTATGACTTTTTTTTTAACTGGAAACTGTATTATTAGATGTATACACATTTATGGTGTTTACATGATCATTCTGATTTCAACATTTCGAAGTTCTTTCTCAATTCTTTTCCAAAAGCTTATTTATTATTATAGTATGGGTACATACAATGTCTTTGTACAATATATTCTTGGGCACTTTGTGCCATAGCACATGTGACAGCTAAAGGCCAGCAGTGTGGAATTCCTTTTTGTTTCTTCCTTTTAGGTGGGCTCTGGGGTTTAAACTCTGGCTGTCATGATTTATCATCAAATGCCTTTAACCTGCTGAGCCACCTTGCAAACCCTAGTTTCATTCTTTTAATTGGCATTTGTTTAATCTATAGTTTTGTAACATTTTCCTTTATTATATATGTATCTTTATATGGAAAGTACCAGTAGTCTATTCTTTTATTTCAGGTACAATGTGACAACTGTCTCATACTAAGGATTTTAAGTCTTGTGTATTTATTATATTGGTTCTTATAGCTTAAATTTCAATACACTATATTGTCATTGGTGTTCTACTCCTGCTGTATCTTCAATTGTCAAATTTTTAATTCTATTCTAAAATTTTTAATTTTTAACCCCACAGAACACTCTTATTATTTACTTTAAAAAATCCTAATGATTGTTTGGATTTTCTCAATGTCTGTTGTTATGTCCTACTTTTCATTTCTGATTTTGTTGATTTGGATAGTGTCTCTTTGCCTTTTAGTTAATTTAGTTAATTTGTCTATCTTGTTGATTTTCTCAAAGAACCAGCTCTTGGTTTCATTGATTCTTTGAATTGTTTTATTTGTTTCCAATTGATTGATTTCAGCCCTGAGTTTGATTATTTCCAGCCATCTACTCTTTCTTGGTGTGTCTGCTTCTTCTTTTTCTAGGGTTTTTAAGTGAGCCATTAAGGTGCTTGAATGAGCTGTCTCGAATTTCTTCTTGAAGGCACTTAGTGCTATGAACTTTCCTCTTAGCACTGCTTTCATTGTGTCCCACAGGTTTGGGTATGCTGTGCCTTCATTTTCATTGAATTCTAAGAAGACTAATTTCTTTCTTCATTTTTTCACTGACCAGGTTGTCATTTAGTAGCAAGTTGTTCAGTTTTCATGTGTGTATAGTCTTTTTGCTATTTCTGTTTTTATTGAGGTCCAGCTTTATTCCATGGTGATCAGATAGGATATGTGGGATTATTTCAATCTTCCTATATCTGTTGAGACTAGCTTTGTGACCAACCATATGTTCTCTTTTGGAGAAGGTTCCACGAGGTGCTGAGAAAAAGGTAAACTCTTTTGTGCTAGGGTAAAAAGTTCTGTAGATATATCTTAGGTCCATTTTATTAACGACCTCTGTTAGATTTATTGTTTCTTTGTTTAATTTCTGTGGGTTTTTTTTTTTTTTACCTGTCCTTTGTTGAGAGTGGAGTATTAAATTCTCCCACTATTAATGTGTGGGGATCTATGTGTGGTTTAAGTTTTATTAATGTTTCTTTAACAAATGTGGGTGCCTTTGTATTTGGGGTATAGATGTTCAGGGTTGTGATATCTTCCTGGTGGAATTTTCCCTTGATGAGTATGAAGTGTCCTTCCCCATCTCTTTTGATTAATTTTGATTGAAAGTCTATTTAATTAGCTATTAGAATGGCTACTCCTGCTTGCTTTCTGTGTCCATTTGCTTGGACTCTTCACTTCCAGCCCTTTACTCTCAGGTAATGACTCTCTTTGTGACTTAGGTGTGTTTCTTGTATGCAACAGATTTTTGGGTCTTATTTATGCAGCCATTCTGTTAGCCTGTGTCTTTTTTATTGGAGAATTGAGTCCATTGATGTTGAGAGAGATTAATGATCAGTGGCTGTTAGATCCTTTGATTTTGATGTTGGCCATGGTGGTGTGTTTATGTTGTTGGCAACTTTTTGTTTTGCTGTAGTGAGGTTATTTATTTCCTGTGTTTTCTTGAAAGTAGTTAGATTTGTATTTTTTCCTTCTAGTAGCTTCTGTAACACTGGATTTGTGAGTAGGTATTGTTGAAATTTGTTTTTGTCATTGAATATCTTGTTTTCCCTGTCTATGAGGACTAAGAGTTTTGCCAGTTATAGTAGCCTGGGGTGATATCTGTGTTCTCTTAGGGTCTGCATGACACCTGTCCAGGCCCTTCTGGCTTTCATAGTCTCTGTTGAGAAGTCTGGTATGATTCTGTTGGGTTTGCCATTATATGTTACTTGGGCTTTTTCCCTTGCAGTTTTTAGTATTTTTTTCTTTGTTCTGTATACTTACTGTTTTGATTAATATCTGGAGGGAGGATTTTCTTTTCTTGTCTAATTTATTAGGTGTTCTGTAGGCCTCTTGAATGATTATGAGCCTCTCCTTTAAATTGGGGACATTTTCTTCTATGACTTTGTTGAATGTGTTTTCTGGGCCTTGGAGACAAAAATCTTTCTCCTCTATTCCTATTATTCTTAGGTTTTGTCTCTTCATGTTATCTTGGATTTCTTGGATGGTTTGTGTCAGGAATTTTTTAGATTTAACATTTTCTTTTACTGATACACCACTTTCTCCCATTCCATCTTCCACACCTGAGATTCTTTCTTCCATCTCTTGTAGTCTGTTGGTTATGCTAACCTCTGTAGTTTATGTTTTCCTCCCTAAGTTCTTCCTCTCCATGATTTCCTTCAGTCGTATTTTCATTATTTTTCCAATTCTATCTTCAGATCTTGAACCATTTTGTTGATTTCCTTCAGCTGCTTGACTGTATTTTCCTGTTTTTCCTTCAATTCCTTCACCTGTTTGTTTGAACATTCTTCTGTTTCTTTTATTTCTTTCGGTGACTTAATTACTTCCTCTCTGAAGGCCACAAACTGTTTGGCTGTATCTTCCTGTATTTCTTTATGGATGGCCATGCTCTGTTTGACTTTATGTTCCTCCACTTACTTACAAATGGCCATAATCTGACGTTATTTTCTTCTATTTCTTTACAGATAGCCATATTCTGTTTGAATTTATATTCCTCCATTTACTTACAGATGGCCATACTCTGTTTGACTTTATCTTCTTCTGTTTCTTTACAGATGGTCATAATCTGTTTGACTTTATATTCCTCTAATTCTTTACACGTTTCATTTGTTTCCTACATTAACATCTCCATAAGCATAGATGTAAGGTCATCTTCTTGGATTTCACTTATGATAGGGTTCCAGGGATGCTAACTGGATTCTGGAGATGTCATATTGCTTTGCCTTTTGTTGGTTGTGCTTTTACATTGGCCTCTACCCATCTGGCTGTCTGAGGTGTTGGCTGTTAGTTTCTGGTACCTCCTGGAATCCTGGAGTTGTAAGAATCCCCTTGGCAGGAAGACGGTTGTTCCTGAAGTAGGCCTCCTCTGCTTTTGGGGTATGGTCACCGAATGGCTGGTGCTTCTCAGGAATTACCACAGTTCACCTCAGACATATGGCCCTGTGTGTTAACTGTAGTCATTGGCAGTCAGAGGTGCTCTCCTCTCACCAGGAGAAGTCCTAAAGACAACTGTCCTGCCACTGGGTTACTTTCTCTGAATTTAGTGAACTGCTGCTGCTCTTACACTGTGTTTGCTGGGCACAGCCCTCTTGAAGAGGCAGGGAGCCCCACAGTTTGGTCAGCTTAGCTAGGAAGATGGGTTGCACCTTAGTGCAGTGTTGGGGACTGAACCTGTGGATCCCAGGCTTCTGTAGGTCTGGGGTTGGAGCTCTGTGCCCCAGTACCCAAGCGGTAATCAGTGGGAGGTGAGTGCAGCATTTTTACATGCAGCAGTAGGGTAGAGTCTGTAGCCTTCAGGAGCCCAGAAACTTTTCCTGAGCTGGGTGTCCTGAGATCGGACCTGATGTTTCCCCTACCATGAAGTTTCCTGCTAACTGGGAGGCCTAGTCTGTAATGTTTTGGGGTCCACAGTTCAGTCTGGGATGGTGATTCTGGTGCATAGGCATGTCTCTGGGCTGGTGGCTGAGCACCTGCTGGACCCTGAGACCTTTTCCTGGGATTGTCTGGGTGACCTGAGGTCAGTCCCGACTGCTTCCTTCACTGTGGGGTTTTCTCTGTACTGGAAATTCCAGTCTCTGGTGTTGTGGATCCCATAGTTCAGTCTGGGATAGTACTCAGAGCATGCAGACATGTGGCTCTGGGCTGGTGACTAAGCACCTGCTGAGACCCAGGAACTCTTCAGGGGTTTAATTGGATGACCTGAGAGTGGACCTGATTGCTTCCAACACCGTGGGGTTTCCTTTCACCTGGGAAACAAAATTGCTGGTGTTTTAGGGCCCAGAGATTAGTCGCTGTGCAGTCACTGCTGTCCTGCTTGTCAGACAGTGTCCTCTTGGCACTGTCATCTTGGATCCTCTATTTGTCTTTCAACAGTATACATGTAAAACAATTACAAGAATCACATTGTTGTAAGTGGTTTAAGCAATAATCCAGAGCATGTCAGAATTTTCATGTACAAGAAAATTCTATGGCATTAAAATTCGCTGATATTAGGATCCTCTGACTTTTGAATGTGAAGCATGTTTCTTTTTCTTGCATTCTATTGGGGAGCTCTAATGTAACATGGGCTAGTAATGCTGTTTAAGAAGTGGGAATGTAGGAGTAGCTAGGCTCAGTGTGGAATGTGGAGGATGCTATCAAACAAACATCAGTTAGGACAAATTGTTTCAGAATTTTTGTTTGCTTTGTCTTTATTTGGGGATGATTTTAGAGATAGAAACCAAAGATTAAAAATGTTGATCTTTTTATCTACTGGAATTCATCAAGGAGCAGTCTTCTTTCTAAACTTAATAGAGACTTAAACCATGATGCCATTAAATTATAATGGCATACAACATATCTTTACAAATTTTTAGTTTTGATTTTATTTGATATTTGTGAAAAGCACTAAAATCGGTGAGCTAAGTACTAAGAACAGACAATTCAGGTGTCCCTCAGTGGAGGAATGTATACCGAAACTGTGGTGCATTTACACAATGGAATATTACTCAGCAATTAAAAACAAGGAAATCATAAAATTTGCAGGTAAATGGTGGGAACTAGAAAAGATCATTCTGAGTGAGCTATCCCAGAAACAGAAAGACACACACAGTATATACTTACTTATATGTGGATATTAGAAATATGTTATAGGATAGACATACTAAAATCTGTGCACCTAAATAAGCTAAGCAAGAAGGAGGACCCTGGGTAAGATGATCAATCCTCACTTAGAAAGGGAAATGGGATGGACATAGGAAGAAGGAAAAAACAAGAAACAGGACAGGAGCCTACCACAGAAGGCCTCTGAAAGACTCTACCCAGCAAGGTATCAAAGCAGATGCTGAGACTCATAGCCAAACTTTGGACAGGGTGCAGGGAATCTTATGAAAGAAGGGAAAGATAAAAAGACCTGAAGGGGTCAGGAGATCCACAAGGAGACCAACAGAGCCAAGAAATCTGGGCACAGGGGTCTTTTCTGAGACTGATACTCCAATCAAGAACCCTTCCACAGATGTAGCCCAGACAGCTCAGTGTCCAAGTGGGTACCCTATGTACCGTAATAGGAACAGGGATTGTCTCTGACATGAATTCAATTGCTGGTTCTTTGATCATTTCCTCCTGAAGTGAACAGCCTTACCAGGACACAGAAGAAGACAATGCAGCCAGTCATGATGAGACCTGATAGGCTAGCTAGGGTCAGAGGGAAGGGGAGGAGAACCTCCCCTATCAGTGGACTTAGGGAGGGGCATAGAAGAAGATGAGGGAGGGATGGTGGAATTAGAAAGGGCTAAGGGAGGGCCCTACAGCTGGAATACAAAGTGAATATACTGTAATCAATAAAAAAATAAATTAATTTTAAAAAAGAACTAAGAACAGAACATTCTGTGAAAATCAAAGTGAGGAAAATGTTTTCACAATGAGCATTTGTTTTATTTTATACTTAAAGTATCAATTAGGAATATCAACATTAATAATTTTAAGTTTTTAAAGGCCACATGGAATACATGGGTAGTTTTTAAAATCTGAAAAAGCCTAAATTACATATTTTTAAAACGTTTTGTAGATTCTTTGCAAATTTCACATCATGCATCCTAATCCCACTCATCTCCCCAAATCTCCGTACCTACCCTCAGGCCTTGCCACTTCCCCCCAAAAGAAAACAAATAAACAAACAGATTTGCTGTGTAAAGTGTAGTATATCATGGTGTTCCATGCAGTATACCATTTTGCCCAAATGTTCATTGCAGAGTCATTTTTTTCTGGGCTGAGTCCTCTAGCTTCTGATACTCTATCAATACTGGATCCTCACTGGGACTTCTCTTGGATATCCTGTTGTTACTCTGTGTTGTGGAGATCTTGCCAATTTGATTCTGGAGGACCAACCCCTTCCCACACTCTGGCAATTCATAGATGTGTTAGATGTTTGGAGAGGGTTAACTCAAAGCCATGGATTTGGGCCTGGGTGGTAGTCAGCCTGACAGCTTTCCCATGTTCATACCATCCCATAGCTGGGATGTGCAGTGTGGCTCACCCATGCCCATGCCACCATGGCCAGCTCTACTGTGCAACCCAGGTCAGGGGCAGGGCCAGCTCTGCATAGCCCTTGGGCATATATATGACCCCAGGTGACAGTTCCTACCAGGGACATCCACATGGCCTTTGGGGGTAATATAGGCTGCAGACATCAACACAAACCCCCACTGCTACAGGGCCACAGATCAAGAAATGGTCCTTTTTGGCAGCAAGCACTAGGACCTCACCATGGCCTCAGGTGGCATCATTGGCTACTCATATCAGGCTGTTCTTCACTACCTTCAAGTCTTCAGTTCTCCCTATGTTCATTCTGCACACATCATTTAGCTTATCTTTCTCTTCCATCTCTCCATCACTTACTTGCTCATCTTAGTTTCTACTACATGGTGTCAGGCTGGGGTAATCCCTAAATCAAACGTTTACTTCTTCAAAATTCCTTCTTTCATTACTGACTTCCTTCCTTTCTTTTCTTTCTTTCTTTCTTTTTTTTTTATGTCCAAACAGAAATTATATATATATATATATTTTTTTCAATGCAGTTTATTCAGGAACCTTGAACAATCCTCGGACCCTGGGGAAAGCCAGTCCACAGTTTAAATAGCCTCTGGGTAGCCAACCCAGGCGTGCCACGTGGGCAATGCAGATAGGTCCACATACATGGAAGCAAGCCAGATCCTCAGCCTTAGCCAAATGTGGAATTGTTTGTGACAGAGAGCACTCACCATCGGGAAGGTGGAAGGCGGAAACCAGCTCCATCTTTAAGGCATAGCATTCCGCAGCTCTCTACAGTTCCCCCTTTTTGTTTTAGACGCATCAGGCAAGAGTAGAGGTCTGATCTCTGATATTAGAAATAACTTGGGACTTTGTACCGATGTTCATTTAGGTGTCATCCACCCAAAGAGCATCAGACCCGTCCGATACCTCTGACATAATCTGATTGGCCTGCTCTTTGATCACCTCCCTCTGGGGGGGAGCAGCCTTTCCAGGCCACAGTAGAGGACAATACAGCCACTTTTGATGTGAACTGACAGACTAAGATCAGAAAGGAGAGGAAAACCTCCCCTATTAGTGGACTTGGGGAGTGGCATGCAAGCAGAGGGAGGAGGGAGGGTGGGATTGGGAGGGGAGGGAGGGGCTTATGGGGGGATGCAGAATGAATAAAGTGTAATTGATGAAAAATTTAAGAAAAAAGGGAAAAAATAATTTAAGAACCTTATATGACTTTCAAAATTGGAGGAAAACATGGAGTTAGTCAATTGGCATGGAGCACGTCTCCCCCCTGGGGGCAATGGTCTCCTGAACCTACTCAGACCTCGGACACCACCACTGCTAGTTCTAGAACTGACGCAGGATGTTGCAACGAGGGGTTAAGGCTTCTCATAATATTTCCTATAAGCCCACACCTGTTTGTCTATATCCCCCATTTTTATTCATTATTAGCCAGATAGAGCCAAGTAATTGTGGTAATGATACTTGCTTTTTTGCCCAATGCTGGAATGCTAGTAAATTAGGTATGCCCTGGTTACTTGCATGCCTCGCTGGGTGCCTGTGCCCGTTGATGCCCCTCACGCTATGACTCTCTTCAGACAGAAAAGGGATCTTTCTTTCTTTTTATCTTTCTTTCTTTCATTCTTTCTTTCTTTTTAAAAAATGAAACTTAGAGGATAAATCTGATCCTGCTAAATTATTTATTATGGTTTCCTCTGTAATTAAAATTACTTTTAAATCAGTTCTATCTTGGTGTATAGTTACTCCCCAGTGTCTTTGTGTGTTTAAATGTGACTTATTAAAGTCAAACAGTGTTTGACAGGTGAAAGAAGATAAAGTCTTAAAGTGTTTCACCCTTCAAGTGTTCAGTTTGCTAACAATAGTGCTGGAACTCTATTGTTTTTTCAGATTACAGTTACATTTTATAGACACACACAATGCCCCCAAACCAAGCTTTTATTTCATTTAAGCCACTTTGGGAAAATGAGTAACTAAAAAAACTATAAAGACCAAATTTCTTGAAAATTTGAGGTTACTGCTCACCTAGAAATATGTACATTCCTGAAGTTTACCTTCCAACTTTTTGAGACTAAAATATGAAAGTCAGCAAAATTATTCATGGCTATCTCCAGACTTCAAGTGTTTAATATGAATGTAGGAATTCGACTGAAGCATTGCAACACATAGGCACATTTGCCTCGTTTTTGTAAACACAGGCAAGGCAAATTGTGACATGGTTTCATATTTATGCTTCATAAATTTAGACAAAACACCACATTAAAGAAAGGAGATGTGAGTTGCTCTGCTTCTAAAAGTCAATTTGAGCTTCACAGCAAAACCACTACAACCAATGAAAGTTATAGAAAAAAAAAGTAAAGGCTCTGTCCTCATGGCAAATAATGAATAAAAATTCAATAAAATGTAGAGTTGAAGGTGTAGTTCAGAACACATATCATACATTCACAAGTCCCTGAGATTCAATCCAGCATAGAAAAGAGAGAGAGACGGAGACAGAGAGAGACAGAGAAAGAGAGAGACAGAGAGGCTTATAAAATCTCAGGTAAACTATTAGATTGGTATTTGACACTCCTTCTCTGCCACACACTGGATCCACAAAACCAAAATTTTTTTGTTTCTGTTTTTGTTTTTTTTTTTTAATCAGGTACATTTTATTAACTCTGTATCCCAGCCGTGTCCCAATCCCTCATTCCCTCCCAGTCCCTCCCTCCCTCCCTCATCTCCACCGTGCCCCTTTCCAAGTCCACTGATAGGGGGGACCTCCTCCCCATTCATCCTGTTTTATCAGGTATCTTCAGGACTGGCTGCAAAGCCCTCCTCTGTGGCCTAACAGGACTGCTCCTCCCTTCGGGGGAGACCAAAGAGCCAGTCATTGAGTTCCTGTTAGAAATAGTCCTTGTTCCCCTCACTTTGGGAAATCTATACACCTAAAAAAGATAATCAATTGAGCGGACATGGGGTAAGATGATCAATCCTCGTTTAGAAAGACAGATGGGATGTGCATTGAACGTATGACAGGAGTCTACTGAGCACATCTGAAAGACTCTACCTAGCAGTGTTTTCAAAGCAAAGACTCATGACCAAACCTTTGGCAGAGTACAGAGAATCGTAAGAAAGAAGGGGAGTTATTCTGTTGGGGAAAGGATAGGAGCTCCACAAGGACCAAATATATCTGGGAACAGGGTCTTTTCTGAGACTGACATTCAACCAAGGACCATGTATGGTTATAACCTAGAACCTCCACTCAGATGTAGCCTGTGGTAGCTCAAAACCAAAGTTTTATCTTGCACAATGCAACAAAGAACCTAGGGATTTTTCCCAAGAACAAGAGAGATATCTTTCTTACCTCACCAATCCATACTCAAAGAACAGACACCTTTCCTGGGGATCTAATCAGAGGACAGCAGGCTGAGTCCTTAGCTAGCTCTATGTCAGTAGAGGCATAGAGATGCCTCTATCATTTGATGCCATTTCATCAAAGGCAGAGAAAGGATAGAAGGTAACAAAGTTCTCCCCAGAAGAAACAATCAAGTTTGGCAACACCCCAGGGAGGTGGGAAGGAAGGAAGCCTCATGGTGATGTCACTCCGAAGCTGTCAGGCCCCTGAAATCAATAGGCCAAACATTCTTAATGAATAGCTCCTGAGGGAGAGCCTGGGAAAGGTGCGGGTTACCGTGGATTTGCCTAGTCTAGCTGCCTTGAAAGGTATGTGCCATAAGTTTTCAGGTTAAAGGGCAAAACAATGACCAGGGCAGGAACTTTCTACCGGGGCCTCTGAAAGACTCTACCTACCAGGGTTTCAAAGCAGATGCTGATACTCATAGTCAAACTTTGGGCAGAGTGAAAGTAATCTTAAGGAAGAAGAGGGAGATAGAAAGACCTGAAGATGACAGAAGCTCCAGAAGGAGACCAACAGAGCCAAAAATTTTTGGTTCGGGGGTCCTGCAGAGACTGATGAATCAACTGAAGGTCATGCATGGAAAGGACCTAGACCCTTGGTCAGATGTAGCCCATGGGCAGCTCAGTTTTCATGTGGGTTCCCTAGTAAGGGGCAGGCCTCAGTTGATTCTGTTCATGATTCTTGTTTGGTGTTCTGTAAGGCCCCAGTCCTGCCTAGCTCTGTTGGTCTCTTTGTGGAGCTCCTGTCCCCTCTGGGTCTTTCTGTTCTTTCCACAGTCTTCCACAAGACTCCCTGCACTCCTACCAATGTTTGGCTGTGAGTCTCAGCATTGATTTCTATCCCCTGTTGGGTTGAGCCTCTCAGAGGACAGCTATAATAATCTGTCTACAAGCATAGCAGAGTACCATTAATAGTGTCAGGCTCTCTCCCATGAGGTATGTCTTAGGTTGGGCCTGGCATTGGTTGGACATTCCCTCAATCTCCTCTCTATCTTAATCACTGTACATCTTATAGGAAGGGTAAAGTTTTTGTAGGTGAGTTGTTGTTCCTCTCCCTCTACTAGGAGTCCAGTCCAGTTAGATGGTGGCCTCTTCAGTCTTCATTAGCCCTCCTGCTAATGTTCTCAGCTAGAGTCACCTCTATATACTTTCAGAAACCTAACCTGTCATAAGTCTCCAGATTGTCTCCATGACATCCCTGCCCATGATTTCTTTTATCTTGGCAAGCCCTTTCTCTTCCTGCCTCCTCTCTCTGGTCTGATCAATACTGTCATTTCTCTCCACACTCATTCTTCAACCCTGTTCTCTTTCTTCAACCACTTTTACTATCTATTCTAGTTCCACTTCGGGGTGATTTAAGTGTCCTCCTATAGGTCTTCCTTGTTATTTATTTTCTTTGGGTCTATGGTTATCCTGTTTTATGACTAAAATATGCTTCTAAGTGAGTACATACCATGTGTGTCTCTCTGGGTATGGATTTCCTCACTCAGGATGATCTTTTCTAGTTCCATCCATTTGCCTGCAAATTTCATGATTTCTTTCCACTTCCTCTCTTACTGTGTTCTCTCTCTTCAATACCTTCTGCTCTCTATTCTGTTTCCCTTTCTGAGTGAAATTTAAGCATCCTTTCTTGGGTCCTCCTTGTTGCTTATCTTCTCTGTGTCTGTGAATTATAGTATGGCTAAAATCTGCCTATAGTTAAGTACATACAATACATTTCTTTTTAGGTTTGAGTTAACTCACTCAGGATTATCTTTTCTAGTTTATCTATTTGCTTGCAAATTTTACTATGTCTTTGTTTTTAATAGCTGGGTAGTATTCTATTGTGTAAATGTATCACAGTTTGTTTATCCATTCTTCAGTTGAGGTACATCTGTGCTGTTTCCAGTTTCCGACTACTATGAATAAAGCTGAAATGAATATAGTTGAGAAAATGTCCTCGTTGTATGGTGTAACATTTTTTAGGTATATGCCCCAGAGTGGAATGGCTGGGCCTGGGGTAGAACTATTCCTTATTTTCTCAAGAAGCAACAGATTGATTTCCAAAGTTGGTTGTATAAGTTTGCCCTCCCATGCAGCAATAGAGGACAGTGGCAATTTCCTTGGGGGGGGGGGCTAAGAAAAGAGGGGAAGAGGGAAGAAGAGTGAATAGGACTGGGAGGAGAGGAGGGAGGGAGCAACCTTTGGATATATAGTAAATAAACTTAAAATAAAAATTAAAATATACACAGTCTAACAGAATGGGAGCAAAAACAGGATCCTTCATTGTGCTACATACAAGAAACATATCAGCAACAAAGATAGATATTACCTCAGAATAAATGTCTGGAAAACGTATTTTCAAGCAGGCTAAACCAAGAAGCAAGCTGGAGTAGCCATCCTATTATCTAAAAAAATAAACTTTCAACTAAAATTATTCAAAAGAGATGTGAAAGAACACATCATTTTCATCAAAGAAAAAATTCACCAAGATGACATTTCAATTCTGGACATCTATGCTCTAAATGCAAGGGTACCCTCATTTGTAAAAGAAATATTACTAAAGCTTACATCCCACATATAAATCCACAGATTAATAGTAAGAGATTTTAACACCCCACTCCCACCAATGGACAGACAATCAAGACAAAAACTACAGAGTGAAATAATGAAAATTAACAGATGTGATGTCATTAATCAAATGGACCTAACAGATACCTATAGAACATTTTGCCTAAATACAAAAGAATATACATTATTCTCAGCCCCTCAATGAACCTTTTCCAAAACTGACTTTATACTTGATCACAACGCAAGCCTCGACAGACACAAGAAAACTGAAATAAACTCTTGTATTTTATCTGACCACCATGGATTAAAGCTGGATTTCAACAACAACAAAAAAAGAGAAAACCTAAAAATTTATAAAAACTGAACAACTCAACTCTCTAGTCAATGACGACTGGGTCAGGGCAGAAAGTAAAGCCTTTCTAGAATTCAATGAAATAAAGGCATGGCTTTCTAAAACCTATGGAACACAATGAAAGCAGTGCTAATAAAAAGTTTACAGCACTAAGCAACTTCAGAAAGAAATTGGAGAGTTCTCAAAATATCAATATAAAAGCACACTTAAAAGTTCTAGAACAAAGAGAAGCAAGCACACCAAGAGGAGTAGATGGGAGGAAATAACACAAAATAGAAACAGAAGGAACAGTTCCAAATTAATTCCATAAGGCCAGTTACCCTGATTCCTAAACCACACAAAGTCCCAACAAAGAAAGATAATTTTAGGCCAGTTTCAATTATGAACAGTGATGCAAAAATACTCTCAAACTGAAACCATCAAACCACATCAAAAATAATCATCCACCATGATCAAGTAGGCTTCATACCTGGGATGCACGGATGATACAATACACAAAACTCCAGCAATGTAATCCACCATATATACACACTAAAAGGGGCGGGGGAGGAAGTCACAAAATCATCTCATTAGATGCAGAAAAAAAAAACTATGACAAAATCGAATACTACTTCATGATAAAGTCTTGGAGAGCTCAGGTATCCAAGGCCCATACTTAAACATAATAAAAACAATGTACAGGAATCTGATAACCAACATCAAATTAAATGAAGAGAAACTCAAAGGAATTCAACTAAGATCAGAGATAAGGCAAGGTTGCCCATTCTCTCCATATCTTTTCAAAGTAGTACTTGAGGTTCTAGCTAGAACCATTAAGGCAACTAAAGGAAATCAAGGGGATACAAATTGGAAAGGAAGAAGTCAAAGTATTACTATCTCTATTCTCAGATGATGTATATAAGTGACCCCAAAATTCTACCATAGAACTTCTAAAGCTGATAAACTTCAGCAAAATGGCTGGATAAATTAACTCAAGAAAATAAGTAGCTCCTGCTTCCTACATACAAACAATAAACAGGCTGAAAAAGAAATTAGGGAAAAAACACCCTTCACAATAGCCACTAATAATAGAAAACATCTTGGTGAAACTAAACAAGCAAGTGAATTACCTACATGACAAATACTACAAGTCTCTGAAGAAAGAAACTGAAGAATATAACAGAAGATGGAAAGATCTCTGATGTTCATGGATCAGTAGAATTAACATAGTAAAGAAGGTCATATAACCAAAAGCAATATACAGATTCAATTCAATTCCCATCAAAATATAAACAAAATTAATTACAGATCTTGAAAGAGCAATCCTTAACTTTGTATGGAAAACAAAATACTCAGGATAAGGAAAAAAAAACTCTCTACAATAAAATGATTTCTGAAGGTATCACCATCCCTGAATAATAGAATAAAATCAGACAATAGTAATAAAAACCACATAATATTAGCATAGAGACAGACAGGTTGACTAATGGAATTAAATAGAAGACCCAGAAAAAAGCCCATATACCAAAAATCAGTTTATTTATTTATTTATTTTTTAAAAAGTCAATTAGAAAGATTAGAAAGCATCTTCAACAAATGGTGGTGGTTTAACTGGCTGTCTACATGGAGAACATGTCAATTGATCCATAGTTATCACCCTGAAGAAAACTCAAGTCCAAGTGGATCAAAGACCTCAACATAAAACCAAACTACTAAATCTTATAGAAGAGAAAGTGGGAAATAGCCTTGAATGCATTGGCACAGGAGACAACTTCCTGAACAGAACACCAACAGCACAGGCTCTAAGAGCAACAATCAATAAATGAGACCTCATGAAACTGAAAAGCTTCTGTAAAGCAAAGAACAAAACGACAGCTTACAGACTGGGAAAGGATCTTCACAAACCCTATATCTGACAGAGGACTAATATCCAGAATATATAAAGAGCTCAAGGAGTTAAAAAGCAACAAGTCAAGTAATCCAATCAAAAATGATCTAGAAAAGATCATCCTGAGTGAGGTATCCCAGAAGCAGAAAGACACACATGGTATATACTCACTTATAAGTTAGTACTAGACCTATAAGATAGAATAAACATACTAAAATCTGTACACCTAAAGAAGATAAACAAGAAAGAAGACCCGGGGTAAGATCCTCACTTAGAAAGACAAATGGGATGGACATTGAAAGTAGGAGAAAATGAGGTAGCCATTCCATTGTACCTGAGGTGGTCATGTGCTTGAAAGTCATGATGACTTGATCGTCTTGTTGTTTTCAGCAGACACCTCCTGTTTGGCTTGGTTAAGCCTCCTGTTTGGCTTGGTTAAGTTTTTTGTTTTGCTTAGATAAGTTTCTTTTAAATGTTGTCCTGGAATAACCTTATCTTTGATGTTAAGGTTGCTATGGTTACTTGGAAAGTCCCTTTTGTTTTTTCTATATAAGTGCCTTACTCTGTAATAAAGATAGCACCTTGGTCAGAGCACTGTCTTGGCGTCCCTCCTTTGTGTTCTCTGTCTCTTGTAATTTCCAGCAGGTGGTTACTATAGGTAGTTGTGAGCGACTACAAGAAAACAAGTAACAGGACAGGAGCCTACCAGATAGGGCTTCTGAAAGACTATCTAGCAGTGTATCAAAACAGATGCTAAGACTCATAACCAAACCTTTGGCAGAGTGCAGGAAATCATATGAAAGAAGGGGGAGTTAGTATGTCCTGAAGAGGACAGGAGCTCCACAAGGACCAAATATATCTGGGCACAGGGGTCTTTTATGAGACTGTTTCTCCATCCAAGGACAATGTATGGATATAACCTAGAACCCCTGCTCTGATATAGCCCATGGTAGTTCATTATCCAAGTTGGTAGGGGGAACAGGGACTATTTCTGACATGAACTCAATGGCAGGCTCTTTGAACTCCCCTCCCCCTCCACTGAGGGAGGAGCAGCCTTGCTAGGCCACAGAGGAGGACATTGCAGCCAGTCCTGAAGAAACTTGATAAAGGTCAGATGGAAAGGCAGGAGGACCTCCCCTATCAGTGTACTTGGAAAGGAGCAGGGAGGAGATGAGGGAGGGAGGGTGGGATTGGGAGGGAATGAGGGAGAGGGCTACAGCTGGGATACAAAGTTAATAAACTGTAACTAATATTAAAAAAGAAAAGAAAATAAATGGAGTACAGAGCTAAACAGAGCATTCTCAACAAAGGACTCTGGAATGGCAAATAAGCACTTAACTAAATGCTTAGTTCTTAGCCATTAGAGAAATGCAAACCAAAGACTCTGAGATTCAGTCTTATACATGTCAGAATGCCTAATACCAAAAGCTCAAGTAAATGCACATTTTGGCAAGGATGTGGAGCATAGGGAACACTCCTCCATTGCTGATGGGAATGCAAACTTGTACAACCACTTTGGAAAACAATCTGGCACTTTGTCAGAAAATTTGGAATACCTCTACCTTAAGACCCAGCTATACCACTCCTGGGCATGTATGCAAATGTTGCTCCACCATACAACAAGGACCCTTGCTCAACTACGTTCATAGCAGCTTTATTTGTAATAGCCAGTGATTGCAAACATCCCAAATGTTCCTCACCAGAAGAATGGATAAAGGAACTGTGATATATTTAATGAATAGAATACTACTCAGCTATTGAAAACAAGGAAATCATGAGACTTGAAGGAAAAAGAATGGAACTATGAAAGATCATCCTGAATGAGTTAATCCATACCCAGAAAGGCACACATAATATGTCCTAAGTGGATATTAGCCATATAGTACAAGATAACTATAATACATTTCAAAGACCCAAAGAAGCTAAAGACCAAGAAGTACACAAGATGTTTAAATCTCACTCAGAAGGAGAAATAGAATAGACAGCCAGAATGATAAAAGACAGAGAACAGGATAAGAGAGGAAATGAGGGTGGGAATCAGATGTTGGGAGAGTAGTGGTAGGAAGACAGAGTGCTTACAGAGAGTAGTAAAACCATGGGTAGGGGCATCTCTGAGACAAGCTTGAGACCCACCATAGGGTAGGCTCCTGGAAGGATATTGGGGTGAATCTAACTAAGAACCCCAGTAGCAGGGGTAATGGAGACAGAAGGGATAACCACTCTCTAACCAGACAGGACTCTACTGGAGTGAGCACCAACCCACTGACCAAAACTTCCAATCTAAATTTACCCTACCTACATGATTAACAAGGACAATAGAAGAGAGATTGAGGGAATGTTCAACCAATGCCTGCACCAACCTGAAATACACCCCTTGGGAGAGAGCCAACCCTTGACACCGTTAAAAATACTACATGGCTGTACTCTGAGAGGCTCCACCCAGCAATGTACCAAAACAGAAACTGAGACTCACAGCCAAACATAGGGCAGAGGGCATGGGGCTTTGTGGAAAAGTGGGGGGAAGGACAGAAGGACCTGGAGGGGACAGGAGCTCCAAAAGAAGACCAACATTGCCAGCTAACCTGGGCCCAGGAGAGGGTTGTAGATACTAAAGCACAAAGCAAGGGCCATTCATGGACTGAACCTAGGCCCCCTACACATATCTACCCATAGGCAACTTGGTCTTTATGTGGCTCCCCAAGAAAGGAGAGCAGGAGCTGTCCCTGACTTGGACTTTGATGCATGCATTTAGATCTTTTCCCCCTGATGGGGCTGTCTTGCCAGACCACTATGAAAGAGAAAGTGCTCAGTCCTAATGGGACTGGATTGCTGAGGTGGGTTGGTGTGGGAGGTCTTCTTTTCCGCAGAGAAATGGAGCGAATATGGGAGAAAGGAGTAGAAAAGTGGGACCAAGAGAAGAGGAGGGAGAGAGCTCTGATTGGGATGTAAAGTAAACAACTAACTAAATAAATAAAAGCCCCTAAAACTAATTTAACACTTGGCATAGAGAATCTAAGGTTTGACACTAAATTCACCAATTAGAACAAAAGTTCTGGACATCAGCAGCTGGACTAGAAAGTTAGACAGAGCCAGACAGGAGGCCTGGCTCTTTAGAGAGAGTGAACCCGATCCTCAAGGAAGCCCAGGTAATTGCAATTGTGAATAATTAGATAATATAAAGGCATGAATGATAATAAGAAGGTGATTTAGGTACAGAATTTTGGACTCACCAATGTAGATAGGTAATGGAATTCATTTTCCAAGCTTGTCAAATACAAATGGAGTGGACACTGTAACTCTAATTCTTACCTGATAGTTTTTATAATTGTTTCATTGCATATAGTTTATTGATGTTAGAGGAAAAAAAGCCATGTCTTAGAATAAAAGGGGAAGATGTAGAGGTGACTTTCATATACATTGTATTCAGATGTGCCTCTATATATTCAATGGTTAATTGCTGAATCAGCAGTGAGCTAAATGCTAACAGATTCTGGTGTTTTAATTACTATAGAAGAACTTCCTGTTTCAATATTGTGTAAAAATTTTTCACTCTCAACTCTGATTGGTCAATAAAGAGTTGAACAAGTGTATGGCAGAAAGGAGATTTAATGTGGGAAGTGTGATCACAGGGAACTTTCCCAAGTGGAACACAGAGAGACAAAGAAGGTTTCTGGGAATAGGGAGGTTTCCAGGAGAATGTTGCAGGCCCTTGAGGAGGACACCATGAGGAGGGTCTCTAAGAGGACAAAAAAATGTAATGGGAGCAGGAGGGAGAGACCAGGTGGCAGATAAGGGGGGAGAGATTAAATGGCAGGTAATGAGTAAGCTAAGAGAGCATAGCTGAGTTAGAATGGATATGAATTAGCCAAACTGTAGTGCTTAAGGCTTTTTAATAAGTGTAACAGGTGTCTGTCTCAGTATTTGGAAGCTAGGGTGGATTTTAGAAAAAGTCCCAATTATTTTAACACAAACCATTATAATGCTTGAGTATATTATTAAAGGCAGTGTGATAAGTGTAAAAGCATGTACGTTGACAAATAATATTAGTTCTTCTCCAATATACTCTAACAGAGTATCAGATGTTATATTTCAAGTATCCGTAACTAGTATGGAATTTGTTATGTAGACATAATGGCCTAGGATGCACTGCCTCCTAACTCTGTCTGTCCTGTGCTAGGATTAAAGGCATGTATCACCACGTTTCATAATACGGATTATTTTTAATTTCTAAATATGAATTGAGGAAATATTTTCAGACCTTTGTTCCTCAATCATCATCATTGTTTCTATTTTCCACATATTATATAACCATCGGGCTATATCTAGATATCTTCAGACTAAAACTTAGAGGTTATGATGAAAGTGTTATAAAGATTGTTTTTATTGTCTTAAGATAAATTGCATAATGAGATATTAATGAATGAGAGAAACTATGACAAAGTATCTAAGGTTGACAAATCTCCCATTAGACTCATTCCTTCATTGTGGTTTGAGTTCATCCCTTTTGTTAAAAACATTGACATCATTCCATACTACCTCTTTAAATACTTTTGACAAGTGTATGCACTCTCTCTCTCTCTCTCTCTCTCTCTCTCTCTCTCTCTCTCTCTCTCTCTCTTTCTCACACACACACATACACACACAGAAAAACATAAACCTTGGCATTGTGGCACATGCCTTTAATCCCAGCACTTGGGAGGCATAGAAAGGCATATCTCATAAACTGCATTGAAAAAAAAAAGAAAGGCATATCTCTGAGCTCAAGGCCAGCCTGGTCTATATAGCCAGTCCAGGACAGACACGATACACAGAGAAACCCTGCCTCAAAACCCTAAAAAGACAGCTGTACACACTGACATCTTTTTGGGGTTTTTGTTTATTTTTATTCAATCTTTATTTATTTATTTATTTTTTATTTTTTATTACCATTTATTCACTTGGTATCCTGACTGTATCCTACTCCGTTGTCTCCTCCAAGTCCCACCTTCCATCCCTCTTCTCCCCCTATGCCCCTCCCCTAGTGCACTGATGGGAGATATCCTGTTAGCTTCTATCTGACCCTAGCCTATTAGGTCTAGTGAAGATTGGCTGCATCATCTTCTGTGGCCTGGCAAAGTTGCATCCCCAAGGGGTAGGTGATCAAAGAGATGGCCACTGAGTTCATGTCATAGACAGCCCATGCTTTCCTTACTAGAGAACACAGTTGGAGACTGAACTACCTATGGGCTACATTTGAGTAGGGGGCCTAGGCCTTTCCATGCATGACACTTGGTTGGAGTATTAGTCTCTATAGGCCCTGCTGGACCTAGATTACTTGGCTTTTATGGTCTCCTTGTAGAGTTCTTTCTATCTCCCCCTTCTTCCATAAGATTCCCTTCACTCTACCCAAAGTTTGACTATGAGTCTCAGTATCTGCTTCAATACCCTTGCTGGGTAGAGTTCTTCAGAGGCCCTTTGTGGTAGGCTCCTGTCCTGATACCTGTATTCTTCTACTTTGGCAACTTCCCTAGGGTTCTCCTTGTTGTTTAGCTTCTTTATGACTATAGTTTTCAATATGTTTATCCTATATTATAATGTGTAATGTTCACTTATAAGTGAGTATATGCCACGTGTGTCTTTCTGCTTCTGGGATAGCTCACTCAGGATGATCTTTTCTAGTTTCATCTATTTGCCTACAGATTTAATGATTTTCTTGTTTTTAATTGCTGTCTAGAATTCCATTGTGTAAATTTTTCCACAATTTCTGTATCCATACATAATTTGAGGGACATTTAGGTTGTTTCCAGATTCTGGCTTTTAGGAATAAAGCTATAATATAGGTGAGCAAATGTCCTTGTTGTACACTTGAGCATATTTTGACTATATGCTCATGAATGGTATAGATGGATCTTGACATAGCACTACTAGTAATTTTCTGAGAAAGAGCCAGATTGATTTCCAAAGAAGTTGTACAAGTTTACATTCCCACCAGCAATGGAGAAGGGTTCCCCTTTCTTCACAACCTCTCCTGCATATGTTGTCATTTCAGTTTTTGATCCTCACCATTCTGATGGGTAAGATCTCAGAGTTGTTTTGATTTGCATTTCCCTGATGAGTAATGATATTGAACATATCTTTAAGTGTTTTTCTGCCATTTGATGTTCCTCTATTGAGAATTCTGTTTAGCTCTGTGCCCATTTTTTTTTAATTGGATGCCGAGAGCCAAGGCTCTTTACTGAAGACAAAGTCAAATAGTGAGCCAAAGCTATTTAGTGGAGACAAAGCTATTTATTGAAGCCAAAGCCAAGTAGTAAGCAAAGGTCATTTAGTGGAGACCTAAAGGTATTTAGTGAAAGAGTTACCTAAGACCCTAAACCATGGGTGATAGATTTGTGAGGATATCCATCTGTCAGTTTTAGAGCATCCATGAGATATCTTAAGAAAACATCCTTAAGGTATCTTGCAGGTGCAATATTTAACCCATGAAAGCACTCTTCTTATCTCCTGCAGCAGTAATTAACCTTCCCCCTTTCCTGCCTTCTCCCTATATAAGTTGGGTAAAAATTTCTAATAAATGAGGCTTTGATCAGACAAACAGAGTTAGCCTTCATTTCTCGTGTTTCTCGTCCCCCCCCCCATTCCTTCCATCCTCCTACTTTAGGAACCATTGAAGTCCCTAGGGTTGGGGCAATTGGATTCCTTAGTTTGTTGGTGTTTACCTTCTTGAGTTCTTTATGTATTTAGGGTATTAGGCCTTTGTTAGCTATAGGGTTGCTGAATATCTTCTCCCAGCCTCTAGGCTGTCATTTTGTTTTGTTTACAGTGTCATTTGCTTTATAGAAGGCTTTCAGTTTCATGAAGTACCATTTATTGATTATTGATCTTAGAGCCTATGCTGTTGATGTTCTGTTCAGGAAGTTGTCTCCTATGCCAATGAGTTCAAGGCTCTTCTCCACTTTTTTTTTCTAACAGGTTTAGTGTGTCAGGTTTTATGTCAAGATCTTTGATCCACTTGGACTTTAGTTTTGTGTAGGATGATAAATATAGGTCTATTTGGATTTTTCTACATGTAGACATCTAGTTAGACCAGCACCATTTGTTGACAATGATCTTCCTTCCACTGTATGGCTTTTTTTTTTTTTTTTTTTTTTTGGTCAAAATTCAAGTATACATAGGTGTGTGGGTTTATTTCTGGGTTTTCAATTCCATTCCATTGATGCACTATTCTGCTGTTTCTATGCCAGTAGCATGAAGTTTTTATTACTGTTCCTCAATAGTGCAGCTTGAGATCAGGGATGGAGATACCTCCAGAAGATCTTTTATTTTACAGGGTTGTTTTAGCAATTCTGGACTTTTTGTTTTCCATATGAAGTTCATAGTTTTGCTTTCAAGTACTGTAAAGAATTGTGTTGGTATTTTGTACTGAATCTGTAGACTGCTCTTGGTAGGATGGCCATTTTCACTATATTAATCCATGAGCATGGGAGAACTTTCCATCTTCTGATATCTTCTTCAATTTATTTCTTTAGAGACTTGAAGTTTTTTTCACAAACAAGTCTTTCACTTGCTTGGTTAGAGTTACACCAGGGTACTTTAAGTTACTAGTGGCTATTGTGAAGGGTGTTGTTTACTAATTTATTTCTCAGCCGATTTGTCTTTTGTAC
This sequence comes from Meriones unguiculatus, assembly GCF_030254825.1. NCBI lineage: Eukaryota > Metazoa > Chordata > Mammalia > Rodentia > Muridae > Meriones > Meriones unguiculatus. Next base: position 36,336,213 of record NC_083357.1, on the reverse strand, counting down.
AAAGGAGGGTTTCAGATTTTGTTGTTGTTGTTGTTAATTTTGTATCCAGCCAATTTGCTGAAGATCTTTGTAAGCTAAAGGAGTTCTCTGATAGAATTTTTTTGGGTCACTCAGGTATACTATCATATCATCTGAGAATATTGATATTTTAATTCTTCCTTTCTGATTTGTATCCCCTTGATAAACCCCTAAAGGAGTTTAGTTGTCTTATTGCTCTACCTATGACTTCAAGTACTATGTTGAAGAGATATGGAGAGAGGGGTAGCCTTGCCTTGTCCCTGATTTCAGTGGAATTGATTTAAGTTTCTTGCCATTTAGTTTGATGTTGGGTATAGGTTTGATATATATTGCCTTTCTATGTTTATGTATGTGTTTTGTATTCCTCATCTCTCCAAGACTTTAAACATGAATGGTTGTTGGATTTTTGCAATTGCTTTTTCATCATCTAAGAGATGAACAAGTTGATTTTTTCCCTTCAGTTTGTTTATATGCCAGATAACATTAATGGATTTCTATATATTGAACCACCACTGCTTGACTGAGAAGAAGCCTACTTGGTCATGGTGTATGATATCTTTGATATGATCTTGGATTTGTTTTGCGATTTTTTTTTTTTTTTTGTATTTTCATGTCAATGTTCATCAGAGAGATATGTCTGAAGTTGTCCTTTTTTGGTTGTGTCTTTGTGTGGTTTAGGTATCAAGATGAATGTGAACTTGTAGAATGAAGTTGGTAATGTTACTTTTGTTTCTATTTTGTGGAATACTTTGAATATTGAAGTTAGCTCTTCTTTGATACCTAACATTTCTTTAAGGTATTTTCAGTCATCTATGAACATGTCAGTATTGGAGACTTGTAGATACAATCATTTGTGGAAGCATATGGAATAATTTGATACTGTTAGTTCTGGTTGTGCTGTGTTTTTTGTTTTGTTTTGTTTTGTTTTATGGTGTATAACTGCATCGGTGAACTTGTGAAATGTCATGCATGTGGCCAATCACTCCTGTGTGAAAGTACAGTTTCATAAAGCCCGTTTCATTAGGGTATCATTAGACTTAGAATTAGGATTAAGGTTAGGGTTAGGCTTAGGGTTAAGGTTCATGTTCAAATTTGATTGTGTAAGCATTTGCAAGGAATTCAACATAACATGGTTTTGCAGAAACTATAATTCCATTATAACAAAATCAAACGCACTTGCTAAACACTTGCTTAAAGGGTTTTCATACATCTACAAACTTGATTTATTAGAGGAATTGTTGAACCATTACTATTTGGAAGCATAGGCTAGAATATCTCTCCCTAAACTTCCTGAAGCCACTCTAACCACATGGCATCTTTATAAAAAATAGTGTACTCTTTTATAACTAAACCTAATAAACTAAACTAAATGTTTGCACTTTCCAAACATTTGTTTAATAAATTTCATACACTTTTAGAAACAATCATATGTGCAAGCACACGGAATAATGTGGTACTGTTACTTCTGCCTGTGCTTTTACTAGCAGTGAATCACGTGGAATCTTTGCAGAAAGCAAAGAATGTCTTTGTAACAAAAATTCAATATGCACACAAAACATTTGTTTATGATGTATAAATACATCACTGAACCTGTTAGAGGTCGTGCATATGGCCAATCACTCCTGTGTGAAAGTACAGTGAATACAGCTCTTTTCACTTAGGATAGAGTTAGAATTAGGATATAGGTTAGGGTTAAGGTTCACATTCAAATTTGGTTGCCCAAGAGTTTGCAAGCAATTCAACATAGCACAAACAACATTGCACAAACAATAAGTTCCATTATAATGAAATCAAATACACTTAATAAATACTTGCTTCAGGAGATTTTGTACATCTATGAAGTTGCGTTATTAGAAAAATTGCTGAAACATTCTTATTTGGGAACAAGTCCCCCTTGCGTAGCCTAGGAAACAGGTCTTCAGAGTGAACTGAAACACTATTTGGAAACATAGTCTAGAATACAGTATTTTTACCTCTCCCTAAATTTGTTCAAGCCGCTAAACACATGGTCTTTGCAGAGAAATTGAATTCTTTTATAACTAAACCTGATTGCACTTTCCAAACATTTGTTTAATAAATATTCTTACCTCACTACCCTTGTTAGAATTAGAAGAGTTGGGGCCCTGTTACATATTTATTGGAAGGACTTTCAGGCTGTGATCCAGTTAATCCGATAGTGGCTGGCTATGAATGAAAAGTCCAAGAATCCAGAAGTTGTTCAGTCCACGATTTTGGATGTTTCTGCTGGTCTTTAGTAGACCATGGAATCATTAAGAAGTAGGCTCTAAAGTCAGTGAAGGAATGAATTTGTTAGGAAGGCAAGGGTAAGCAGGCAAAGAGCAAAAGCTTTCTTCTTTCGTGTGCTTATATAGGCTTCCAGCAGAAGGTGTGGCCCAGATTAAAGGTATATCTTCCTGCTTCAAGATATAGATCAAATGTGTGTGTTTTCCCACTTCAATGGTGTGAATTCAAACCAAGCAAAATCTCACAGATATGCTCTCTATTTCTGGATTGTAGTTCATTCCAGATAGAGTCAACAGCCAAGAAAAGCCATCACAGTGGGTAACTGATACTTTCACAGCCCAGTTGTGCTGGCACAAGGATCTAAGATGTCAGACACTCACAGACATTAAAAAAAAAAAAAAAATAGATGACCCAAGACCAGTGGCTCTGATTTTGTTTTTACATACATAAAAATTAAAGACGTGGGTTCTCACAGAGATATGTAAAGCAGAAGTACACTCCATTAAGAATTGTTACAGAAAAGCAAGAAGTTGACCTGTCTTTTTTTTTTTTTTTTTACAGAAAAAGAAATCAAAGAATAATAGAGAAATGAGAGTGCAGGAGGGAGAGGGAGTCGGGGAGAGAGAAAGAAAGAGATATTTCCAAAAAAGGAAAAAGTGACTCAAATTCATTGTCAAGAGCTGTTATAGGGCATGGTAAGATCAGAACCAAAGCTTACAGAACCTCTGCAGGGATTGGCAAAATTTTTAGGTGATTATGTGTTGAGTCAATGGAGGGATCATGTGTTTTGTTAAACATTTTCCTAGTGCAACCAGAGAGATGAGTGTGTACTCCTCCCTGATCCTGCAGTTACAGGTATTTGAAGCCCTCTTTCCCCATCTCCAACTTGTATTTTATTGGCTGCTGATGTTTACTTGATGTTAGTCACTGCATGGTGCTGCTACCTCCAACTTTGTAGCCATCTCAAGTGCTATAGTTGTATTAAGTTCTCTTTGTTCTCACATTTCCATGAATGGCTTGAAGCTCTATCATGGTGGAGAGTGGAGAGTGAACTCTAATCCAGTGACCAAAAAGTAGCTGCAGTCTTTCTCAGTTACTTCCTATTAAGCTCCTTGATCTCATAGGTAAGTGGAAGCCTCTTTTTAGAAGCTATATTGCTTTACAATTTAGTCTGAAATTAGCTGCACCAAAATGAAGGATGTATACAGAGTCAATAGTTTCTTATAAGTGCTCTTCAAGGATGTTGCAAGGCCAGCTTGCTGTTTTTGCTGGCTCAGAGCCTTGTCCTACGTACCTGCTTATGACTTACACCCAGAGCAAGTCATCTTATGTATTTCCTCAATGCTGCAGGCTATTTTTGTTTTAACCTTTGCATGTGTTCTCATGGCAATACCTAAGAGCAAATTGCAATTTTTCGCCATGGTCCCTTTCCCATTAATACCTTGAGAGAGCAGCTTCTGCATCAGTTCTGCTTGTACTTAGGATGGCTTCCCCACCTCAGTGAGCCCAATCCAACAAGTCCTCACAGACATACCCAAAAATTTGTTTCTATAGTGATTTCAAATCCCATCAAGCTGACAAGAAGGGTTGATCATCACAACAACATGCTTTAGTTGTCTGCAAGTCACTTCTGTAGCTTCTGCAGTGAGCAGAGTGGAGCTATATCTCTGTTCTTGGTCCAGTGCCAATTATGTGAGGACTTTTCCCTTCCTTTTCTGCCACCTCCCAGGTCTCATGAATTGAAGAAATCTGAGTGTGATTGTAAGATAAAAATACAGGGCACCCAATTAAAATTTAATTTCAGATAAAAACAAATTCCAACTGCAAAACAAATTGCTTGGGACACACACTAAAATATTATCTGAAATCCAAATGAATGTGGGCATCTGTGTTTTGGATTTATGAAATGAAGTAAACCTAGATGAAATTCGTTGTTGTTGTTATTGTTCTCTCCATATTCTTTCAATCTTTTAGAACACATCACTAAAGCACATTCCTTAGGATTGACCACGAACTATCTGTCCTTACTGAAGTTGTCTGTTGTACTTCTGTCACTACTGCCAAATCACAGCTTATACATTGTAATACCTACCTCATTTTCTTCATCTCCCAAAGTCTTTCCATGGTCACAATCCCAGTGTACATAAACATGACCCTTTAATATCTTTGCTTCTGATTTCCTCCCCTTTCTCACTTCAGAACTTGTTTCTTCATTCCAGTTGAACAACAGAGAAAGTGGAGGGTTTTCTTACGGTAGCTAGAAAGTTATCCCCAAGTAAAGGATAGGGCAATGGGCCTGGTTTTGTGGACCGTCAATAAATGATGCTTAGAAGGTGTGTTTTCTCCTCACCATTGTAAGTGCAGATGTCCCAAGGCAGAATTTCCAGATTTAAAAAATCAGAAGTTTCTTAGAATCCAGAACACACACACACACTTATACATACACACACTACAAATCTTACAGTTGGGGTGTCATTGATTTTACTCAGTAATATCTTACCTACCCCATAGTAGCTCACTTAACATGATCAGTCACAGGCAAGCACAATCAATTCTTGTTTAGCACATTAATAGAAGGCTACAAAATGCATCTGTAAATCAATTCCAGTCCTGAAAGAATTTCTAATCACAAGACAGGATTCTGAGTAAGGACACAAAACAAAACCACACATTAAATAAATAATTTCAGGAGTTGGAGAAATAGATCAATGGTTATGAGCCCTTGCTGCTATTGTAGACAGCCTGTGGTCTGTTCCCAGCACCCATGTCAGGCAACTTCTAACCATGGAGACACACACACACACACACACACACACACACATATTTTAAAAAGTAAATATGCAATTATCATTACAACTTGAAAAGCACATTTTTGAGATGTGCAGCTGAGGGGCATCATGATGATGTGGCCTTGATATGCAGAATATTTTCTCAAGTATTTCACAGTTTTCCTTTTAAGTAGAACGTTTTGAAACGTTTTCTGTACAATATAGCATGTTAATCCCGAGTCTTCTCCCCTATCAAAAGGTCTTGCCTTTTTTGATTTCTTTTGTTTTCAATTCATTAAGCATTCCGTGTAAGGGAGATAAAAAATAAAACGAAATTTAAAATTATTCTTCCCTCCAATATTTTTTTATATAAACTCTCCTGGGTGCCCCCCTTTGTGAGAGGAGCCCAGCGATCAATTTACAGTGAGAACACCGTTCTAGAGGTAGAAAGATGGCTCAGTGGTTAATAGTATTGGCTGCTCTTGTGGAGGACCTGGCTTCACTTCCCAGCACTCACGTGGCAGCTCACACCCCTCTGTAACCCTCTTTTCAGGGAATCTGATATCCTGTTTTGACCTGTGAGGGACACCAAGAACACAGAAATGACCATTGAAATTTAATTTTCTTTTCTAAAGAAAAACAGCTCTACATTTAAATAAAGTTAAAGTTTAATAAATACAGTTTAAATAAAATTAAAATTTAACTTTTAAATTTTTTCTGTAGCAAAAATTTGAATGAAGTTAAGAAGGAAGGAAAAGAAGGAAACTTCGTTCTCCTAAACACCCAGATTGGACGCCCTGACTATCAGAGACGCTTGTTTAATTTCGCCAAATGTTTTCTAAATTGCCACAGATGGTGAGCACAAATTGACAAGGACTGCAGCATGAACCCAGTGACTGGTGGTGTAGGGGCGGAGTTGGGAACTGCGCGCTAAACCGGCTACTACAACAGTCCCCATTCAGACTCCGTACACTCCCGGTCCGGAAGTCAAACGCTGCCGGAAGTGACGTTATACGCTTTGGCGCTCGCGGGAAAAACTCGTATCCCGGGCTAGGTGGCGGCAAACCGCGTAGACATTCGCGAGCTGCAATGAGCCTCTGGGTGGACAAATACCGGCCGAGCTCCCTTGTCCGACTGGACTATCACAAGGAGCAGGCGGCACAGCTGCGCAACCTGGTGAGCAGACCAGAGGGAGCTCGCCACGTTCAGTAGCTTCCTACAAACCCCGCGGGAGGGGAGTCATGGGGAGGAAGAGAGTGAGAAGGCGGGCACCCCAGTGCGAGGGTGGGAGTCAGAGTGACAAGTCCTCCAAAATGCACAGTGTCTGCTGCGGGGGTTCCCGTGAGCTTTGTGTGGGGATCTGGAGAAGGGCAGTGCAGTGGAAAATAAGGAGCAAGCCCTGGATGTAGGGGTGGGGTGGCGGCGTGTGTGTCACTGCAAGGGGCAGATAGGGTTGCCTGCCACAGAGAGCTAGATGGGAAGCTTATGGAGGTGAGTGTGCTCTGTCCCAGTTACTAACCTCATCAGAATCACAGAGAGAAGTCCTTTCCCAAAAGGAGCAATTTTTTTTAACAAATACCGATATCCTCCACGTATATGAGAAGAGTCTAGAGTGAAGTGGAAGATATGTTTTTGTTGGTAATGCATGCAGTAATTTAAAATAGAATATTATACTCTTTATGGATACCGGTTTTCCTCAAAGTAGCTTTAGCGTTAAGTTTCCCAGAGGCAGGATGAATACATTTTATTGGATTTCTGTGGCTGCTTGTACAGAATTGGGATTATATTTTTAGAGCAGGGCTTTAAAATACTATTCCTTCCTGTTAATAAATTTGCCTTTAAGTCGGGTGTGGAGGCACACTCCTGTAATTTTCAGCACTCAAGGAGGCAGAAGTAGGTGAGTTCCAGGCCGAGTTGGTCTGCAAAGTGAGTCCAGGACAGCCAAGGTTACAGAGAGAAACCCTGGTCTCTCTCAAAACAAAAAAAAAAACAAAATTTGCTTTTAAACAGTCTGCATCTTATTAGATTAAGCCCCCATACCTTTAGTGCTCCTTAGTTTGATAAAACTCATTACTGCTGCTTTTTTTTTTTTATAGCTTTGCATCCCTGATCTTAAGTGAAGTTCTCCTGTATGTCCCAAGTGAACTTTCAAAGAAATCAGTGCACCTACTTCTTAGTAAGAAGACCATTTTGGGGAGCCTGGGCATCTATCAAAGTTACAGAGACCTATTCCGAATTCCATCAGCCTTTATTTCCAAAAGTGCTCTTTACGTAGCTTACTTAGGAAGTTCCAATAGTATAATGCCCTGTATACTCTGTGTTGTGCGTGTAAGTTAGGTTAAATTAGTGCTCAGAGTTTGATACATTTACTATTGGAGTTGGATTGTAAACAAAATAACTTGGTACTTTAAAAGTAGTTTGTTTAACCTGGGTCATCCCACTTTGACTAGGGTAAAATGTGGTGTTCTTTTTTCCTTAGGTGCAGTGTGGAGACTTTCCTCACCTCTTAGTCTATGGACCATCAGGTGCTGGAAAGAAGACAAGAATTATGTGTATCCTACGTGAACTGTATGGTGTTGGGGTGGAAAAATTGAGAATTGAACATCAAAGTATCACAGTAAGCATTTCTCTGTGTCTGTTTCTCTGTCTCTCTCTGTTTTTCCTGAGACAGGGTCATTTTGTAGACAAGGCTAACCTCAAACTAGCAGAGAACCACCTGACTCTGCTTCCTAGAGTGTTAGGGTTAAAGGTGTGAGCCACTGAGCCTGGCCACAGTAAGCATCTCATGTCCAGGCTTGACAGACATTTCTGGTGGGGATTTTCTATCCTGGTCATGTATATATCTCTCCCCACCATGGATGCCTAGTGTGTGACTTAAATTGTGTGTGCGTACCTGTGTGCATGTATGCATGTGTGTGATAAATACAATAACCACTGTCAGTTCTCCCTTTCCATTTCTTTGCCATTTCCTAAGCCAAGCTGGCTGACCTGGGAGCTTCTGGAGATTTTCCTGTCTCTGCCTCCTATCTCCTTGCTAGGGTGCCCTGGAGTTTGCATTAGTGCTTCTAGTGTGGAGTCTGGGGATCTGAACTGTGGTCATCATGCTTACACATGCATGTGCAGCAGCTACATTCTATTCAGTGGTTTTCCCTGTTCCTGACATACCCTTCTCTTAGGTGCTCCTCAGCCCAGTGAATTAGGAGTTCTTTACAAATTGTGGTTTATAGCGTGCCTTGATGATGCTTGTTCATCTCTTACTGTGGCAAGACTGTATTTGTTTTGAAGTTATGAAGAGATTATTTTCAAGTCCTTCCTGGCCTATTTTCAAGTCTTTCATGGCCTCTAATAGAATGTCTTATGATATTGCGTATTGAGAAAGGAAAAATACTTAATGTTGATGGTAATGCTCTTAATAGAATCTTCAGGAGGGTAATGCTGAGTTAACTCAAAAGAAACATAAGACAAAAGAGCTAAACAAATAGAAGTGTCTTCACATTTGGGAGACTTAATATGAGTTTTGTTTTTTTTTTTCCTCCAAGTTACAGTATAAATTTCAGTCAAAATCCAAATGTTTCAAACTATGATGCCATCCTAAATTCCCTATAGAGAATACATTTCTGAAATGAGACAGTTATAAAGAGGATAAGTGAAGTGAGTGTATTTCTTCCTTTGTCTTATCTGTGGAACCAGATTGTTTAACATAAACTAGCTTAAGGGAAGGTTGATCTGTTTGAAGGGAGAAGAGACAGACAAACAACGACTGACTGACTGAGACTATTGATTGACTATTAATGTTGAAAAGTAGAAAGTTTTGTGGTAAAATCCACTTTACCAACTTGAGTACTGGGTTTGAACTAATTTCAGAACATAAACTCTGTGACTCTACTGTTAGGCCATGATGAGGCAGAATAGTTAATGGGGTACAAGTGTATAAAAGAAGAGCTTCCTCTGACAGTGAAGGTGGGGCCAGAGTCAGAGGCAGGAAGGAACTAGGCACAGATATCCCTAAGGCCCCACTCTAGTCCCACAGTTTACCTCTTCTAGGTAGGCGCTCCCTCCAGAACATCCCAAAATAACAGCACCCGCTGGGGACTGAGGTTCCACACTTGAGTCTGTAGGGACATAGCATATTCAATTGATATTGGCTTCTTTTACAAGATGGCAAATCAGGGTTTAACTCTAAAACAATTATATAATGATTCTACCTCTGAAACAAAAAGCCTACAGACATGCAGAGTGCATTTCAAATTAGTGAAAAGGATTGGTTACCTTTTGGAGGAAAGTAAAGATGAATCTTGTGCCATACAGTTATGAAGTTTGGTTCTGTGTGATTTAAAAGCTTACACTTTATGATGAAATACTTAGAGTGGCATGTCTTAGACTTTGTGAGCTACCTCATGGACAGGGAGGCCCACGAAGAACATGGAAAGTACAGAAATGATGTGGATACTTGGTGCATGTGACTTTAGGTCTGTAAGACGAGGGATAAGCTGAACTTGCAGAGAATGATTGTCATAGAGTATTTGAGGGGCACGCCAGACCAACAGCAGGAGGGCAGCTTGGTCAGAAACAAGATGTAATCACAGTAAACTGTGAGTGGCCAGTGACATGTAATTGGAGTTCTGGGGTGGCCCGGCAGTATGAGTCTGTTTTGCAAGATCAGAATCCAGTCAGTGAAACTGAATAACCAGACATGTTAGTTCCTCTTTCAGCTGATTGGTCTATAGACCAGTGACACAGACACAGTATCAATAATATGAAAATCCATAAGGGTAATTAGCTGTAGAACATGCATATTCCAAATTGATATACAGTCATGACCTCACCAGTTGTCTGAGAGGGACTGCAAAGACATATTATTAAGTGAAAAAAAGCAAAGCAGATGTATATAAAAAAATTCCCTCTTTATATTTTTATTTTCCATGAAACACTGACCCTCTGAACATATATATATATGTATAGTTCTTTTAACATGGAAGACTGCAGATAGTTGACTGTGGTGATTTGGTGATACATGAGAAAATGGAAGACAGCCGATTAGTAAATGTTGAGCAGATTCTTGTTTCATTCACAGACTCCATCTAAAAAGAAAATTGAAATCAGCACGATTGCCAGTAATTACCATCTTGAACTTAATCCCAGGTAAGCTGCTACTAAATATTTTTATAAAAGTAGTTAGAAATTAACAATGTTAACCAAAACAAACAAACAAAAAAAAAAAACAAACTTACAGTCATTGTCCTCCAGCTTAGAGATTTTTTTTTTTTTTTAAATACTGTTGTACATGTGTAAGCACAGGATACATAGCAGATTAAAGTAAAGCTTTATGCTTGACACACAGGCTGGTGCTGACCTGCTATGCTCTTAGTTCATTGAAGTATGATCTATCTACAGAGCTCGCTTTTTCCATAGTTACATGCATGAATTCTTCTGAGCTATTGTGATTTATTCAGTGCTGATGAGCATCAGCAAAGCTGTCTAAGAGTTGATCCTGTTTGGAATGAGTATTTCAGACACTGACTGTAGGTCGCCAGATTTCTCTTTGACATATCTCTGTTTCATTGTTTCAGTTAGGGTATTATGATAGCCACCAGGCATTGTCTGGATGCCTGCTGAGATACAAAATCCAGGTCCTGCTTGGGGTGGTGGGTGGGGGAAGTGTGGAGTAATGGGCATGGGCACCATACTGGGACTCATGTTGCAGACCAGAGTCTGGAAAAGTGTGAGGGTTTTGTGTGGCCTGAGGCATTCTTAGAGGAGTACAGATCAGAGTACACTACAGATCATGTCACTGAGGTAAGTGTCTGTGTAAGTGGAGGGAGTGGAAGGAAGACTTTGAAGATCTTGTGATTGTGGGTTTGGTGGCAGTCTCTGTGTTTTCTACATAAACCTCAGAGTAACTCTGAGAAGGTTCATCAAGGGAAAGATCAGGAACAGCTCAAATTATAAAACTAAATATGTTTGCTCCATAGGCTGCTTGGGAAACATTATAGCTTCTTGGTTGGGAAAATGATCACTAGAGTTCAGATATTGTGATCCAGCCATAGCAAGTAGAGTAAAACTTAAGGGCAGTGTGATAACTGAATAATTGACAAATAAATGTAATTAGTATCAAGATATTTGTTACACATGGATTTGCTGCTTAAGAAATAATGAAATGTTTTTAGTGCTAATAAATTTTAAATTTTTTAATGAGTCTAAAACATCTCCATTTTAAAGATTTCTAATTATAATTAGATATTACTAGATTCAACAAAACATTTCACCACAAGCTCTTTAATTGTAGCCCCGTATGGGGATACTCTGGAGACTGATGGAAGACGATAGCAAATTCATAACCATCATGCCTTCAAAACCAAAACAAAAGAAAGCAAACCTCACAGTTTTCACTTAGTAACAGATTAAGAATGAGGGAATAATACTTGAGTATTTACTTCCATGTAACCATCATTCTGCTGTTGTATAGTGATGCAGGGAACAGTGACCGGGTTGTAATTCAGGAGATGCTGAAGACAGTGGCACAGTCACAACAGCTTGAAACCAGCTCACAAAGAGACTTCAAAGGTATGTGCTGAGGAGGCTTTTTGTGAGGCTGCTGAGCTTCAGTGCTCTTTTTTTAGGAGTCAAATTCATCAGTTCTGGGTGTCCTTGCATAATCCCAGCACCAGGGAGGCAGAAGCAGGAAGATCTCTGAGTTCAAAGCCAGCCTGGTTTACAGTGTGAGCCAGCTTTAGGATGGCCAGGGCTGCATAGAGAGACCTGTCTCAAAAATAGGACAAAAAGATAAATGAATGTGAGTCCTGGTCTTTGCTCCTGGTGTTCAGTCTTGTGCCTGTGGTGCCTGTTTAACATTATAAAGCAAGATAATGGGAGCATCTCATTTAAAATAAGAAACAACATGATTTCAAAATAAATGGTTTATGACCAAAGTTTCTGGTATCAACTATGAAGAAAGAAAATTAAAAAAACTAGCTGTAATCACATATCCTAGACAGTCACTATTGATGGTTATGTGCCTGCCAGTATTTTTTATATGGATGAAATTCTTACACATAAGATTTTCTGATGACAAAAATGCCATCATTTGATGCCTTTCATAAAATCTGTCAAATTCTTCATCTGAGGGACAGTATAAATTTGTATTTCTCTAAAACATTTATCTAATATGCATCCTTGTCATTTTAGTGAAAATAGCATTTTTCTATTTCTTCTGTATGTATATTTATTATTTGAGTTATTTGTAGTTATTCTTTTTTTTTAAACTTTTATTAATTACATTTTATTCATTTTGTATCCCCCCATACGCCCCTCCCTCCTCCCCTCCCGGTCCCACCCTCCCCCCACTTTCTGCATGCATGCCCCTCCCCAAGTCCACTCCTCTCCTTCGTTCTGATCTTAGTCTATCAGTTCTCACCAGAAGTGGCTGCATTGTCAGGGTTCTAGGTTATCTCCATGAATAGTCCTTGGTTGGAGTATGAGTCTCTGGGAAGTTCCTTGTGTTCAAATTTTCTTGTTCTGTTGCTCTCCTTGTGGAGTTCCTGTCCTCTCCAGCTCTTACTGTTTCCCACTTCTTACATAAAATTCCATTCACTCTGCCCAACAGTTGCCCATCGGGCTCAGCATCTGCTTTGATGGTCTGCATGGCAGAGGCTTTCAGAGGCCCTCTGTGGCAGGTTCCTAGGTTGTTTCCTGTTTTCTTCTTCTGGCTTTCAGAGGCCCTCTGTAGCAGGTTCTTAGGTTGTTTCCTGTTTTCTTCTTCTTTGGATGTCCATCCTCTTTGCCTTTAAGGATGGGTATTGAACATTTTACTTGGGGTCCTCTCTTTTGCTTAGTATGTTTAGATGTACAGATTTTAGTGGATTTATTCTATGTTGTATGTTTATATGAGTGAGTATATACGGTGTGTGTCTTTTTGCTTCTTGGACAACTCACTCAGGATGATCCTTTCCAGGTCCCACCATTTACCTGCATATTTCATGATTTCCTTGTTTTTCATTGCTGAGTAATACTCCATTGTATAGATGTACCACAGTTTCTGCATCCATTCTTCAGTTGAGGGGCATCTGGGCTGTTTCCAGCTTCTGGCTATTACAAATAACGCTGCTATAAACATGGTTGAGCAAATGTCCGTTTTGAGTACTTGAGCCTCTTTTGGGTATATGCCGAGGAGTGGTATGGCTGGATCTTGAGGAAGCACTATTCCTAGTTGTCTGAGAAAGCGCCAGCTTGATTTCCAGAATGGTTGTACAAGTTTACACTCCCACCAGCAGTGGAGAAGGGTTTCCCTTTCTCCACAACCTCTCCAGCATGTGAATTTTTGATCATGGCCATTCTGATGGGTGTAAGGTGAAATCTCAGGATCGTTTTGATTTGCATTTCCCTAATGGCTAATGAGGTTGAGCATTTCTTTAAGTGCTTCTCTACCATTTGATATTCCTCTACAGAGAATTCTCTGTTTAGCTCTGTTCCCCATTTTTTAAGTGGATTACTTGGTTTGCTGCTTTTCAGCTTCTTTAGTCCTTTATATATACTGGATATGAGTCCTTTGTCAGATAAAGGGTTGGTGAAAATTCTTTCCCAATCTGTAGGCAGTCGCTTTGTTTTGATGACTGTGTCCTTTGCTTTACAGAAGCTTTTCAGTTTCATGAGGTCCCATTTATTGATTGTTGCTCTTAGAGCCTGTGCTGTTGGTGTTCTGTTCAGGAAGTTTTCTCCTGTACCAATGAGTTCTAGGGTATTCCCCACTTTTTTTTCTAGCCGATTTAATGTGTCTGGTTTTATGTTAAGGTCTTTGATCCACTTGGACTTCAGTTTTGTGCAGGGTGATAAGTATGGATCTATTTTCATTTTTCTACATGTAGACATCCAGTTGGACCAGCACCATTTGTTGAAGATGCTATCTTTTTTCCATTGTATGGTTTTGGCATCTTTGACAAAAATCAGGTGTCCATAAGTGTGTGGGTTTATTTCTGGGTCTTCTGTTCGGTTTCATTGATCCACCATTCTGTTTCTATGCCAGTACCATGCAGTTTTTATAACTGTTGCTCTATAGTACAGCTTGAGATCAGGGATGGAGATACCTCCAGAAGATCTTTTATTGTAGAGTATTGTTTTAGCAATTCTTGGTTTCTTGTTATTCCATACGAAGTTGAGAATTTTTCTTTCCAGGTCTATAAAGAATTGTGTTAGCAATTTGATGGGAATTGCATTAAATCTGTAGATTGCTTTTGGTAAGATGGCCATTTTTACTATGTTAATCCTGCCAAGCCATGAGCATGGGAGATCTTTCCATCTTCTCATATCTTCTTCTAATTCTTTCTTCAGAGACTTGAAATTTTTTTCATACAAGTCTTTGACTTGCTTGGTTAGGATTACACCAAGGTACTTTATGTCATTTGTGGCTATTGTGAAGGGTGTTGTTTCTCTAATTTCTTTCTCAGCCCTTTTGTCTTTTGTATACAGGAGGGCTACTGATTGTTTTGAGTTAACTTTGTATCCAGCCACTTTGCTGAAGGTGTTTATCAGCTGTAGTAGTTCCCTGGTAGAGTTTTTGGGGTCACTCACGTATACTATCATATCATCTGCAAATAGTGATAATTTGACTTCTTCCTTTCCAATTTGTATCCCCTTGATCTTCTTCATCTGTCTTATTGCTCTAGCAAGGACTTCCAGAACTAAGTTGAAGAGTTATGGGAACAGTGGGCAGCTTTGTCTTGTCCCTGATTTCAGTGGGATTGCTTTAAGTTTCTCTCCGCTCAGTTTGATGTTGGCTATAGGCTTGCTGTATATCGCCTTTACTATGTTTAGATATGTACCTTGTATCCCTGATCTCTCCAAGACTTTAAACATGAATGGCTGTTGGATTTTGTCAAATGCTTTTTCAGCATCTAGGGAGATTATCATGTGGTTTTTTTCTTTCAGTTTGTTAATATGGTGGATCACATTGATGGATTTTCGTATATTGAACCACCCCTGCATACCTGGGATGAAGCCTACTTGGTCATAGTGGAAAATATCTTTGATGTGTTCTTGTATTCGGTTTGCGAGTATTTTGTTAAGTATTTTTGCATCAATGTTCATAAGGGAGATTGGCCTGAAATTCTCTTTCTTTGTTGAGTTTTTGTGAGGTTTAGGTACCAAGGTGACTGTGGCTTCATAGAATGAGTTTGGTAATGTTCCTTCTGTTTCTATTTTGTGGAATAGTTTGAAGAGAATTGGAGTTATCTCTTCTTTGAAGGTCTGGTAGAATTCTGCGCTGAAGCCATCTGGTCCTGGGCTTTTTTTGGATGGGAGACTTTTGATGACCGCTTCTATTTCTTTGGGGGATATAGGACTATTTAATCGATTTACCTGGTCCTGATTCAGCTTTGGTAAGTCAAATCGATCAAGAAAATTGTCCATTTCATTTAGATTTTCAAATTTTGTGGTATATAGACTTTTGAAGTAAGACCATGAAAGCCAGAAGGGCCTGGACGGATATCATGCAGACCCTAAGAGAACACAGATGTCAGGCCAGGCTACTATACCCTGCAAAGCTCTCAGTCCTCATAGACGGAGAAAACAAGATATTCAATGACAAAAACCAATTTCAACAATACCTACATACAAATCCAGCATTACAGAAGACACTGGAAGGGAAAATACAACCCAAGAAAATTAGCTTCTGTCAAGAAAACACAGGAAATAATTAACCTTACTACAGTAAAACAAAAAGCAACCATGCACAGAACCTTATGACCACAGCCAACATCAAAATCAATGGATCTAACAGCCACTGGTCATTAATCTGTCTCAACATCAATGGACTCAACTCTCCAGTAAAAAGACACAGATTAACTGAATGGATACGTAAACAAAACCCAGCAATCTGTTGCATAAAAGAAACACACCTAAGACACAAAGATAGACATTACCTGAGGGTAAAAGGTTGGAAGACGACTTTCCAAGCAAATGGACCCAAGAAACAAGCAGGAGTAGCCATTCTAATATCTGATAAAATAGACTTTCAACCAAAATTAATCAAAAGAGATGGGGAAGGACACTTTATACTCATCAAGGGAAAATTCCACCAGGAAGACATCACAATCCTGAACATCTATGCCCCAAATACAAGAGCACCCACATTTGTAAAAGAAACATTGATAAAATTTAAACCACATATAGATCCCTACACATTGATAGTGGGAGACTTCAACACCCCACTCTCAACAAAGGACAGGTCAACAAAACAAATTAAACAAAGAAACAGTATCTCTGACAGAGGTCATGAATCAAATGGACCTCACAGACATTTACAGAACCTTACACCCAAACACAAAAGAATTTACCACCTTCTCAGCACCTCATGGAACTTTCTCCACAATAGACCATATAGTTGGTCACAAAGCAAGCCTCAACAGATACAAGAAGATTGAAATAATCCCTTGTATCTTGTCTGATCACCATGGAATAAAGTTGGACTTCAACAACAACAGAAATAGCAAAAAGCCTACACACACATCGAAACTGAACAACTAGTTACTTAATGACAGCTGGGTCAAGGAAGAAATAAAGAAAGAAATTAAAGTCTTCCTAGAACTCAATGAAAATGAAGACACAACATACCCAAACTTGTGGGACACAATGAAAGCAGTGCTAAGAGGAAAGTTCATAGCACTAAGTGCCTTCAAGAAGAAATTCGAGACAGTGCATTCAAGCAACTTAATGGCCCACTTAAAAACCCTAGAAAAAGAAGAAGCAGACACACCAAAAAGGAGTAGACGGCTGGAAATAATCAAACTCAGGGCTGAAATCAATCAATTATAAATAAATAAAACAATTCAAAGAATCAATGAAACCAAGAGCTGGTTCTTTGAGAAAATCAACAAGATTAACAAACCCTTAGCCAAGCTATCTAAAAGGCAGAGAGACACCACCCAAATCAACAAAATCAGAAATGAAAAGGGGGACATAACTACAGACACTGAGGAAATCCAAACAATCATTAGGACTTTGCAGTTATTCTTATCCCATTTCTTTTGTATGTGTGTGTTTGTGGTGTATGGGGCATGATGAGATATACGGTGCAATGTGAAAGTGCATATGGAGGATGAATATTTTCACTCCCGTCTTCCTAGCTTCATTCTTTATCTCACCTCCGAGGTGGAGTCTCTCAAGGGCATTGAGCTCCTTGGTTATGCTTGTCTGGTTCCTCAGCTCTTAATGTGAGTACTGGCCCTGAACTTAGGTACTCATGCTTCCAAAGTTAGGTTAACATGTTTTTCCAATAAATTTATCATTATATGAAAATAATGGTTTTCTGGTTTTCTTAAAACTTTGAACTCAGTTGTTTTTTGTGTTGACAGTTTTTATAAAATGTGAATTAAAAAAATTAGGCTTTCTTATAGTCTTTGAAAATAGGAGGCCAGAGAGGGATTTTCTAGGTTTGGATCTTAGGTGGTCCTCATGTTTTTATATTCAGAAAGCAACAAAGCATATGACACTGTGCTGAGGTTTGTACCCTTTTATTTTTCCTGCCACTCTTCATCTTTGTCCTCGTCTCTTCGCTGCTCTGCTCAGTCTGCTTCCACTGCTGGACTTTGTGGGGTATCATCTCAGCATTTTTTGAACCAGCCACTTGCCCACACTTTACTGTGTCAGGGTTCTGTGTTCTTGTCTACAGGTTGGGGGCTGTGCGACCTCTTCCTGCTTATAACTTCTTTCATATTGGTAGTAATTTTCAGTGTGTCCCATGGACAATTTGGAACAAGTATTGTGGATTCCTCTTTTCTCTCCCATTTGAACATGATGTTGCTTCTTTGTCACTGTTCTTTCCTATCAGCTTAAATGTGGTTGTAGTTTGACTTAGATGTTTAGGTTGCTGTGCCTATGAGCATATTTAAGTGGAACCCTGCTCCTACTGCTGTCCTTTGGAAATAGTTTGTTAATATAATACAAGTTTTGAAAGTTACATTCATCCCCTGCCTCTGCACCATTCTGAACTGCTTAAGACTGACAGGTCTTAGGGTGCATCCAGATGCAGTCTTTATGTGCGTTCTTCCAGATGCTCCTGTCGGTTGTACCCACTGGCTAGGACTCTTCCAATAGAGATTTCCAAAGTCTTAATGATCAATGAATTCCTTAGATTTTATGATGTATCACAGCATATCCTTGTCTTATAGCTTTGTTACCAGTGGTAAAGGCTAGAGTGAGAAGTCCTGATTTAATTTAATTTTGACTAATGGTTCTTAGTCTTGTTTTATTATAAATTTTCAGAATTAAACATATTCTTCTATAAATCTGATTTGTCCTTTTCAAAGGTAAAAGACTATTGTGCATCCATTTAGGATTCATGTGGATTAATGAGGACACAGCAAAGACAGGAGCTAAGGCTTTGCCTCTCAAACCTTAACTGCAAGCTGGTTTTGTTTCTTTTGACCCAGTGGTATTATTGACAGAGGTGGACAAACTGACAAAGGATGCTCAGCATGCCTTGCGCAGAACCATGGAGAAGTACATGTCCACCTGCAGGCTGATCTTATGCTGTAATTCCACATCTAAGGTGATACCCCCGATCCGCAGTAGGTGCCTGGCAGTTCGTGTACCTGCTCCCAGCATTGAAGACGTAAGTCAGGTTAAGCTTTCCAGAAGTATGTGAGCTCCAGTTTTGTTTCTAAACCATGGTGAAGCATGTCAGTCATTGGAGGGTAGCTGCAGGCCAGCATCAGTGGGTGCCAAATGATGGCACTATGTTTCGTATCAGCTACAAATACAGAAGATGCTCTCTTTCATTTGTCTTTTACTTATAACAAATGAGTGTTTGCCAAGCTATGTGAAGTCTCCTCAAGTAGTTAGTCTCTTCTACCTCAAACTGATTTACTTAGTTGTAGAGGGAGATGGGAACATTGAGGAAGTAGATGATTTGAGAATTTGTAGTCCCCCTGGGGAGTCAGTGCACTGTTTCCCCTTTCATCTTGACAGTTGTCAATCAGATGTCCAAGTTTCTCACAGTAGACAGTTTTCCCACAGTAGACAGTAGATAGTGGAAGATGGTATGCAGCAGGGCCATGTGCTGTCACTTGCCTGCTCATGGTAGATACTGAAAGATCAGACACAGCAGGACCATGTGGCACCCTGTAGGAGCAGAGGAACACTGATAGGGTTGCACAGTGATGTTAACAGAAGTTGGACATTGCCTCACTGTGCTTTTTTCTCTTTGTTAATATGTCTTACAGATTTGTACTGTGTTATCCACTGTCTGCAAGAAGGAAGGTCTGGCTCTTCCATCAAAATTGGCTCATAGGCTGGCCGAGAAGTCCTGCAGAAACCTCAGAAAAGCCTTACTTATGTGTGAAGCCTGCAGAGTGCAGCAGTGAGTGGGGCTGTGCCATGGGAAGCACTCTGGGGCATGAGGGTGTGGTGTTGACTTAATTCTCTGTTTCTTAGATATCCTTTTACAGAAGACCAAGAGATCCCTGAGACAGATTGGGAGGTGTATCTGAGAGAGACTGCAAATGCTATTGTCAGCCAGCAGACGCCACAGAGGTAACAGTATGAGAGAGGCACAGATTCTATGGTATTTACAAGCATAAGTCAGTCTTGAGCCTCATTTGAAAGCGAAAAAGTAGCATTTAAGATCTGAAATTTAGTGGCCACAGTAGTTAGTGTCTAGTTTTAGCCTTTCCTTAATTTGTCAACATGTAAAATTGAACCCGATTTATAAAATATATTTTGGGCTATTTCCTTTTTTTTTTTTTCCTTTTTCCAGAATGTTTAGTAGCTTAGTATAGTGCACAGCATAAAGTACCTATTGTATTCCAGGCTGAAAGAACAATTGTAGTTGCTGTAACTGCTTTAAAATTGATGCAGAATGTGTTAGAAAGAAAGCTTCCAGCCCTTGTCCTGCCGTAGCCAAACCTCCTTGCAGGCAGCTTTTCCTTAGATTTCTAGCCTCCTCTTTATTTTGTCATGGCAACACTTTTTGTTGTCCTGCCAAGGGTGCTTGTGCTTTGTTACAGAGGTGTGTGATGTGGTCCGGAACTAGAAAACACCACCATGTTCAAGCATAGGATCTATAAAAAGAAATACAAAGTACTTGGCTTCATTTTTGTCACAGACTCTAAATTGTTTTCATCCATGTCTGTGGCCTTTTAACTCAGTAGTGTACAGTACTGAAAATGCCTCAACTGCTGGTTTGCTTTATGGCAGCTTAACTGAATAAGATAGTCTCTTTACCTAAATAACTTTGTCAGTTTTGAGGTTTCCCCTGCTGTTGCAGTGTGTCATTTCTTCGGGCTCATGGTAGCACACAGCCTCATCCATGGGCTTTAGGGGTAGTTGACCATTTTAGTGTGCAGAATAAACTTCAGTGCAGGAATAAGGGCATGTCCCTGGTTGGGATGAAAATAATGGTGAGAGGAGTGAGTGTCCGTGTTTCTCTTTTTGGTTGGTATCTGATAAGTTAGGGTTTTATAGGGTTCTTAACAATGTGAGTTACTGGAGGTAGTTACTGAGACATCCTGGCTATGGCTGTGTTATTGCAGCAAAAAAAGGAGTTTGAATGTCTTGTTTTTAAGAAAACTTGTAAATTTTTAAATCACTATCTTGATTTACCTGGCATGGAACATCCACAGTAGCTCACTCAGAACCTTGGTAGTTGTTTTTTATTTTGATTCAGGTAATGTATTATAGAAAGACAAAGACAGTTATTTTCTGAGTTTGGAGGATATCATTATTTATTGTTGTTCTGATATGCAATGTTTGCATTTCCTTCATACCCTCTTGAAAGTGTCATAAGGGAGGCCTGCATTAAGAGCTCAGAAGTTTAGCACCTGTAAGGTTTAGCACCAGGTTTAGCACTTACCTGGGAGCTCTGGCCTGTCCCTTCTGTGAAGGTCGGCTTTGTTTCCCCACTATATTGTTTATAGACTAGGTGATCGTACTTTATGTTCATATCATCTTATTACTTGTGTGATTGACTGGTGACTGCAGTCTTTTCACAGCCACTCTGTAGATACTTTAGCATAAAATTCTGTCTAAAGAAGATGCATAAAAATAGTACCTGATATGTCAGTAAAGGGAGTGTCTCCAGTTCCTGATGCAAATGAGCACAAGCTTTACATTTCTAGGTCTTTTTCCTTTCCTTTTAAAATCCTCCCCACCTCCTGTGTATGTGTGTAGGTCAGAGGATGACTGTAGGGAGTCCATTCTCTCCCTTCGCCATGGGTTTTAGGAGATCAATCTCAGGTCATTGGGTTTGTATAGGAAGCAGGTTATCCACCAAACCTGTCAGGCCAGGGAATTTTGATTTTACTCTAGTAGTGTTGTGAGTGATACAATAAATAGCCCTTATTATAAATACCTACTGTTAAAAAAAGGCATTAAAAAAAAAACCTTTTTAAAAAGTGAACTAGTCCATGGCCGTAGTGGTATATCCTAGGAAGCTAAGGAAGGAAGATTGTTTCTGTTTCAAAGCCAGCATCAGCTATATAGTGAGGTTCAGGCTACTTGAGCTACAGAATGAGACTGTCTGAGAAGAAAAATGAAAATGGCTTGGGCCATCTCATGTTCATATAGCAGCTTCTGTGCATCAAGGTAATAAGAGAAGTGAAGTAAGAAAATGGACCTGTACTGGATGGTATATTAAAATTGTTCCTTACTTTTTTTATCACAAAAAAATAGCAGTTCTTTTGTTTTATATAGGCTCCTTGAAGTTCGTGGGAGGCTCTATGAGCTTCTAACTCACTGTATTCCTCCTGAGATAATAATGAAGGTAAGTGAGTTCATTTTACATCTTGACTTTTTATAACAACTGGACACTGGCTGTGTGATCACAGAGCTTTTGTAATGCTATGATATATCATTATCTCTAACATTTCATTAATTCTGACATAGTGATTTATTCTCTGCTTTGTAACCAGCACTATTAGGGGACCACTGAAGAAAGGAGGGAAGACTTCCCTTAATGTTTTGAATAGATTTCTCTTCTTTTCACCTAGAACAAGTGCTGTGTGTGGATTTAGTTGCTAGTATGTAGTCTGTTCATTCACTAAGTTTTCATTCAACAGTATAGGATAGATGATGCCCCATTTTATGACTATATCAGTTTCTTGAAGATGACCTTTATTGCTGAAAGTTTGAATTGCCTATAGATAATTGTAATGAATGTGGGAATAATTACCTTTGTGCTTAGATCCTTGCACCCTTATGCAACTACATGTAGTTGTTTCAAACTATGATTGTTTTCTTCCTGATAAATCCATCTTAAGTTGAACATGTCCTGTGTCAGAATGCCATAGCCAGATATTGTGGCCAGCCCTGTAGCTCCAGCCACTTGGATGAGGTATAAGCATCTCTTGAGCACATCAGCTTGGACAACAGTGAGACCTGGTTTCAAAGAGTAGAAGAACATTTAGTACCACTTACCCATTGAACAGCACAGATTATTGACTGTTGCCATCAAGGTGGTTGACTGGCATGGTACCCCACTTGGTGCCATGGCCTCAAAACCTATTGCACTACATATTCCTAGAGTAGAAAAAGATAAAAATTCATGATACAATTAACTTAATTATTCCCTTTAATTTTTAGATTATAATATACCATTTTCCCCTTAATTTCTTTATTCTAAGCCCTTCCCATTTCCCTTATTGCTCTTGTTTCAAATTCATGGCCTTTCTTTTTTTAACTGTTGTTATATACATATATGTATTTGTATGTGTGCATTTCTAATGTACGTATATATTCCTAAATGCATAGATACAACCTGATCAGTTTGCATAATGTCAGTTGTATTAAGATACAGTTTCTGCTGCTTGTGTTGCCTTTTGCATCATCAGAAAAGCAAAAAAAAACTCATGCAGGGGCCTTCTTTGGAAAATGGAAAGCCTTGAATGAATACCAGGTCTTATTGTACATGATGTTTTTTTAAGTTTTTTGGCTTTGATGAAGAATACACAAAAGAAGTAACATCTCTCTTATACATGTATGCATACATTTGTATTTATATATTCACCTGCATATACATGTAAAAACTATATTAAAAGCTTTACCTTTTTTTGAGCTAGAGGCATAAGCATGTTTTGTTATTTTTCCTCATGACTGTCACGCTTACTTCCTGTAGGGCTATTTTTTCCTCACGACTGTTACTCTTACTTCCTGTAGGGCCTACTCTCAGAACTCTTACATAATTGTGATGGACAGCTGAAAGGGGAAGTGGCGCAGATGGCAGCCTATTATGAACATCGACTTCAGCTGGGCAGCAAAGCCATTTATCATTTGGAAGCATTTGTGGCCAAGTTTATGGCACTTTATAAGAAGTTCATGGAGGATGGACTGGATGGTATGATGTTTTGACTCAGCCAACAGCTCTTCCAAGCACTTCAGAGACTGAGTTTATATAAATTTATGCTGGGGCTATGGTGACAATAAACTAACTTCACTTACCAATGGATTGTTGTGCTGTTTTTGTTGTTGTTGTTGTTTGTTTTGTTTTGTTTTGTTTTTAATTCTGTCCAAAGTACAAATCTCATTTGTTTATTTTTGTATATATGAGTTTTTTGCCTGTATGAGTATGTATTTCTGTGTAATGTGGTGAATGCCTGGTTTCTGAATGCCAAAAAAGGTTGTTGAATCCTCTGGAACTGGAATTACAGGTGGTATGAGGTACCATGTGGGGCCTGGGAACCAAACCTGCTCCTTTGCAAGAAAGCTTTTAACCTCTTAGCCATCTCCATAGTCCATGAACTATAAAAGACATCCATGATCTATTAGTCTTTTAAGATGATCCTGTCACAAAGTAAGTGAGTGTAAGTCTAGAAGGTGGACACTGAAATTTCCATAATTCTCTGATACTTTACAATGAATTACATAAAGAGTGTTGTACAGAGTTCACACAACATCTCTTTAGAGCATATTTCCCTGGCTACATGAAGCTCAGAGAGGTTAAGAGCTGCCAGTCTCTCTCCTGAAAGCCTTTCTTATGTTAATATGTGAATTTCCAGCATCCAACCAGACACTGCAGAAAATACTAATTTCTCCAAACTATCTTCTATTCCCAGCCTTTCCAAGAGTTTTGGTCATGAGTATAATGTAGCAGTTTGGAACAAAGGTTCATCCTACTCTTAAGTCCTGCGCTGGAGCATGGAGATACTCCATAGCTACCATGACCTTGCCCTTGTTTCCATAGCAGACAGTTAGGAAGGTGGCCCAGACACTGCAAAATTCCAGCAAGCAGAATGTCAGGAGCTTGGCTTTTTTTAATCTGTTAGGAAGGTCTCAGTGGACGCTACCCAGGGACAGGGCTACTGGGTATCCGAGGAATGGTATGAAAGCAATAGTTTGGCCCTAGATGGATGTGATCATTGCCAACACAGGAACATCGGTCTCCGCAAGAGGAATAAGAATTTATTCTGGAGCCAAATATGAGAGACCATGGCCTGGAAACATAGATTTGGGTTACTCCAGATTCCACATTCCTATGTGGAAGCAGTTCCATGAGCAATTATAGTATCAGAACAGTCATAAATGCTATTCAGTTAGATATTAGAGAAGTGGGTTATGGCAAAACAAAACTCAGCTATGGGCCTCAGATGCTATCAAGAAAACTTTACATTGGGCCTTATAGAAGCTTGTGTTCTGATTAACACATTCCTAAAGGTATTTATCAGTCATAGACCATTAGGTCCAACAAAGAAGCTGGCCAGGAATGGCTAGAAAGGGTTAAAAACAGCCCAAGATAAATTATTACTAGACTCTGGACATACCAACATCTCCACATCACTACAGTTCTAATCATTCAAATCAGAATTCGTAGACATAGCTTCTTTGTAGGAATTCTCATTATATCATTAGGCGGTAGTCTGATTTAGAGTGTGCAACTTTGTCAAAACAGGAAAGATAATCCCACCAAACTCCACAGATAACAAGTTGAATCAAAGAGCAGCTGAAGATGACAGGCGAATAGTAGCAACCACTTCAGTGTTGCTGCTGGTTTTAGAAGCTATAATTGTGTATTAACTATATTGTAAACTAAGTTATAGTAATATTCACACACACCCCCAAATGAATAAAGGAAAGAGCCATAGTGAATACAAGTCCAAATGTTACTGAGTCATACAGATGGCTGCTGAGTGGCCAATGAAGAATAAATAGAGGGAGCAACAGAAGAAAATAATAAAAATACAGCTTAGAGTTCTCGTATTACCCTTGACTATGTGTGTGTGTTAGTACTTCGCAAAGTGATCCAAAACCACAGTTGTGATGACAGAGAAGCCCAGAGCTATGAGAGAGAAAGCCAACACCAGAGGATCTTCAAAGCCGAGACAGGTCACTTGTTTGGGAAGATGGGTTTATCTCATGGCTGAAGTACTCTTGAATTGAGTACTGGATACACACTTTTGTATTTCATAAATCGCCAGGCTTAATTTTCAAGAAATAGCTATCGTTTAAAAATGGTTGAAATGTATGTCATTATAAATAAAAAGATCAGGAGAGGGGCAAGATGGCGGCGCCGGGAGGACTCTCATTCTGAGCAGCAGCACAGCAGGATCAGCACAGTGAACAGCAATCAGAACTCTCGGCCATAAAACACAGTCATTGTGTTTCCCAGGTGAGAGGATACCCCACGGTGGGGGATTCAATCAGCTTTTAACTCACCCGGCTAAACCGCGGAAGAGATCCCGGTTCCGCCAGACGCTTGGCTGCCGGCCGCCAGCCCCAGCCCCAGCCCAGAGCCACAAGCCAGTGTCTCTGGTCACGGTCCCAGACTGAACCTTGGGCACCACACCATCAGAGACTGGAATTTTCAGTCGAGAGATAACCCCAGGGTACAGGAAACGATTGGGACCGGCCTTAGGTCACCCAGACATCCCCTGGAAAAGACTCGGGCGGGTTCCACGGGCACCCCAGGAGCCAGCCCGGAGCCAGAGCCGGGGACCCAGGTTCCGGCACAGAGCCCTGCCTGCCTGCCTGCGCGCCTGATTCGCCGCCAGAGATAGAAACGGCGGGTCTGATCTCAGAGCACTCAGCTCACCCCCAACCTGAAAAGGTCCCCGGAAAATTACCCAGCTTAGGGAGCCACTCAGACTCCCAAAAGCCACAAAGGCAGACACAGGCAGTTTCTGCACACCAGACAGCTGGCAGAGACTGAGCCGCCATCACATAGCTGTGCTCCAGGCACAGGCAAATTTCTGTGGCCAGCCAGCTGGCGGACACTGAGCAGTGTGCACCAGGGCAAAAAAAGACACTAGGAGTCCGTGTCTCCAGAGAATCCACGGGGAAGGAAGGAAACTGTACTGATCTAAATCACCCAATCCTTCCCTAGAAAAAGTCTAGCAGTCTAGTGGGGCCGAGGCGCCAGCACTCAGCTGTGCTCCAGACACAAGCACAAACAGTTGAGGCGCGCCTGATGTCCAACTGGGTCACAGCAGCTGATCATTAAATTTGCAACAAGAAACCCAGAAACAGGGCAGCTGCCCTCAGGACTTCCCTGGGTGAGAGGAGAACCCTCTCGACTAACAAAGACCACAGTTACCACTCAGGTCTATATCCCTGAGGTGAGCAACTCCTGAAAAAACACCAGCCATCCAGGGACTATACCCAAAAAGCTGAGAAGACATCCTTCAGGAAAATCCAGCTTTCTGCAAAGGGGATTCTCTCCACCACAGGATCCCCAGGAACCACCAGAAAATAACCCCAAACTCCTAAGATAACACAATGGGTAGAGGCCAGCGTAAAAGCTCAAGCAACAAAAGACAGAGCAATATGGCATCTCCAGAACCCAGTTACCCAGGGGCAAGTAGCCCTGGACACCCCACCATAACTGAAATCCAAGAAGATGACCTAACAAGCATGCTCATGAAGATGATAACAGAGGAAACAAATAAGATTCGTAAAGACATAGAGGAAGATAAACTCAAACAGAATATTGCCATCCGTAAAGAAATAGAGGAAGCTGCAGCCAAACAGTTTATGGCCTTTAGAAAGGAAATGCTTAAAACACTGAATGAAATGAAAGAAACAGAGTTGAAGGAACTAAAAGAAAAACAGGAAAGTACAATCAGACAGGTAAAGGAAGTAAACAAAACAACTCAAGACCTGAAGATAGAATTGGAAAAATTAAAGAAAACACAAATGGAAGAAATAATGGAAAGGAAGAATCTAGGGAAGAAAACAGGAACTACAGAGGTAAGCATAACCAACAGACTACAAGAGATGGAAGAAAGAATCTCAGGTGTAGAAGATACAATGGAAGAAATCGATGTATCTGTCAAAGAAAATGTTAAATCTGAAAAATTCCTGACACAGACCGTCCAAGAAATGCAAGACAATATGAAAAGACAAAACCTAAGAATAATAGGTATAGAGGAAAAAGAAGACTCCCTTCTCCAAGGCCCAGAAAATATTTTCAACAAAATCATTGAAGAAAATTTCCCCAAGCTAAAGGAGAGGCCAATTAGAATACATGAGGCCTACAGAACACCCAGCAAATTTGACCAGAAAAGAAAATCCTCCCGCCACATAATAATCAAAACAGTAAGTATACAGAACAAAGGAAAAATACTAAAAGCTGCAAGGGAAAAAGGCCAAGTAACATATAATGGCAAACCCATTAGAATCACACCTGACTTTTCAACAGAGACTATGAAAGCCAGAAGGGCCTGGACAGATATCATGCAGACCCTAAGAGAACACAGATGTCAGCCCAGGCTACTATACCCAGCAAAACTCTCAGTCCTCATAGATGGAGAAAACAAGATATTCAATGACAAAAACAAATTTCAACAATACCTACAAACAAATCCAGCATTACAGAAGACACTGGAAGGGAAAATACAACCCAAGAAAGCTAGCTACATTCAAGAAAACACAGGAAATAAATAACCTCACTTCAGTAAAACAAAAAGCAACCAAGCACACAACCTGATGACCACAGCCAACATCAAAATCAAGAGATCTAACAGCCACTGGTCATTAATCTCTCTCAACATCAATGGACTCAACTCTCCAATAAAAAGACACAGATTAACAGAATGGATACGTAAACAAAACCCAGCAATCTGTTGCATACAAGAAACACACCTAAGACACAAAGATAGACATTACCTGAGGGTAAAGGGTTGGAAGACGACTTTCCAAGCAAACGGACCCAAGAAGCAAGCAGGAGTAGCCATTCTAATATCTGATAAAATAGACTTTCAACCAAAATTAATCAAAAGAGATGGGGAAGGACACTTCATACTCATCAAGGGAAAATTCCACCAGGAAGACATCACAATCCTGAATATCTATGCCCCAAATACAAGGGCACCCACATTTGTGAAAGAAACATTGATAAAATTTAAAGCACATATAGATCCACACACATTAATAGTGGGAGACTTCAACACCCCACTCTCAACAAAGGACAGGTCAACCAAACAGAAATTAAACAAAGAAACAATGTCTCTGACAGAGGTCATGAATCAAATGGACCTAACAGACATTTACAGAACTTTACACCCAAACACAAAAGAATTTACCTTCTTCTCAGCACCTCATGGAACCTTCTCCAAAATAGACCACATAGTGGGTCACAAAGCGAGCCTCAACAGATACAAGAAGATTGAAATAATCCCATGTATCTTGTCTGATCACCATGGAATAAAGCTTGACCTCAACAATAACAGAAATAACAAAAAGCCTACACACACATGGAAACTGAACAACTTGTTACTAAATGACAGCTGGGTCAGGGAAGAAATAAAGAAAGAAATTAAAGTCTTTCTAGAAATCAATGAAAATGAAGACACAACATACCCGAACTTGTGGGACACAATGAAAGCAGTGCTAAGAGGAAAGTTCATAGCACTAAGTGCCTTCAAGAAGAAATTCGAGACAGCTCATTCAAGCACCCTAATGGCTCACTTAAAAACCCTAGAAAAAGAAGAAGCAGACACACCAAGAAGGAGTAGACGGCTGGAAATAATCAAACTCAGGGCTGAAATCAATCAATTGGAAACAAATAAAACAATTCAAAGAATCAATGAAACCAAGAGCTGGTTCTTTGAGAAAATCAACAAGATCGACAAACCCTTAGCCAGGCTAACTAAAAGGCAGAGAGACACCACCCAAATCAACAAAATCAGAAATGAAAAGGGGGATATAACTACAGACACTGAGGAAATCCAAACAATCATTAGGACTTACTTCAAAAGTCTATATGCCACAAAATTTGAAAATCTAAATGAAATGGACAATTTTCTTGATCGATTTGACTTACCAAAGCTGAACCAGGACCAGGTAAATCAACTAAATAGACCTATATCCCCCAAAGAAATAGAAGCGGTCATCAAAAGTCTCCCATCCAAAAAAAGCCCAGGACCAGATGGCTTCAGCGCAGAATTCTACCAGACCTTCAAAGAAGAGCTAACACCAATTCTCTTCAAACTATTCCACAAAATAGAAACAGAAGGAATATTACCAAATTCATTCTATGAAGCCACAGTCACCTTGGTACCTAAACCTCACAAAGACTCAACAAAGAAAGAGAATTTCCGGCCAATCTCCCTTATGAACATTGATGCAAAAATACTTAATAAAATACTTGCAAACCGAATCCAAGAACACATCAAAGATATTATCCACTATGACCAAGTAGGCTTCATCCCAGGTATGCAGGGGTGGTTCAATATACGGAAATCCATCAATGTGATCCACCATATTAACAAACTGAAAGAAAAAAACCACATGATAATCTCCCTAGATGCTGAAAAAGCCTTTGACAAAATCCAACATCCATTCATGTTCAAAGTATTGGAGAGATCAGGGATACAAGGCACATATCTAAACATAGTAAAGGCGATATACAGCAAGCCTATAGCCAACATCAAACTGAATGGAGAGAAACTTAAAGCAATCCCACTGAAATCAGGGACAAGACAAGGCTGCCCACTCTCTCCATATCTCTTCAACATAGTGTTGGAAGTCCTTGCTAGAGCAATAAGACAGTTGAAGGAGATCAAGGGGATACAAATTGGAAAGGAAGAAGTCAAATTATCACTATTTGCAGATGATATGATAGTATACGTGAGTGACCCCAAAAACTCTACCAGGGAACTACTACAGCTGATAAACACCTTCAGCAAAGTGGCAGGATACAAAATTAACTCAAAACAATCAGTAGCCCTCCTGTATACAAAAGACAAAAGGGCTGAGAAAGAAATTAGAGAAACAACACCCTTCACAATAGCCACAAATGACATAAGGTACCTCGGAGTAACCCTAACCAAGGAAGTCAAAGACTTGTATGAAAAACATTTCAAATCTCTGAAGAAAGAATTAGAAGAAGATATGAGAAGATGGAAAGATCTCCCATGCTCATGGCTTGGTAGGATTAACATAGTAAAAATGGCCATCTTACCAAAAGCAATCTACAGATTCAATGCAATGCCCATCAAATTACCAACACAATTCTTTACAGACCTGGAAAGGAAAATTCTCAACTTCATATGGAATAACAAGAAACCCAGAATTGCTAAAACAATCCTCTACAATAAAAGATCTTCTGGAGGTATCTCCATCCCTGATCTTAAGTTGTACTATAGAGCAACAGTTTTAAAAACTGCATGGTACTGGCATAGAAACAGAATGGTGGATCAATGGAACCGAACAGAGGACCCAGAAATAAACCCACACACTTATGGACACCTGATCTTTGACAAAGACGCCAAAACCATACAATGGAAAAAAGATAGCATCTTCAACAAATGGTGCTGGTCTAACTGGATGTCTACATGTAGAAAAATGAAAATAGATCCATACTTGTCACCCTGCACAAAACTGAAGTCCAAGTGGATCAAAGACCTCAACATAAAACCAGACACATTAAATCGGCTTGAAAAAAAAGTGGGAAATACCCTAGAACTCATTGGTACAGGGGGAAACTTCCTGAACAGAACACCAACAGCACAGGCTCTAAGAGCAACAACCAATAAATGGGACCTCATGAAACTGAAAAGCTTCTGTAAAGCAAAGGACACCGTCATCAAAACAAAGCGACCACCTACAGATTGGGAAAGAATCTTCACCAACCCTTTATCTGACAGAGGACTCATATCCAGTATATATAAAGAACTAAAGAAGCTGAAAAGCAGCAAACCAAGTAATCCACTTAAAAAATGGGGAACAGAGCTAAACAGAGAATTCTCTGTAGAGGAATACCGAATGGCAGAGAAGCACTTAAAGAAATGCTCAACCTCATTAGCCATTAGGGAAATGCAAATCAAAACAACCCTGAGATTTCACCTTACACCCATGAGAATGGCCAAGATCAAAAACTCAAGTGACAACACATGCTGGAGAGGTTGTGGAGAAAGGGGAACCCTTCTCCACTGCTGGTGGGAATGTAAACTTGTACAACCACTCTGGAAATCAATCTGGCGCTTTCTCAGACAACTAGGAATAGCGCTTCCTCAAGATCCAGCCATAGCACTACTGGGCATATATCCAAAAGAGGCTCAAGTACACAAAAAGGACATTTGCTCAACCATGTTTGTAGCAGCTTTATTTGTAATAGCCAGAAGCTGGAAACAACCCAGATGCCCCTCAATTGAAGAATGGATGCAGAAATTGTGGTACATCTACACAATGGAATATTACTCAGCAATGAAAAATAAGGAAATCATGAAATTTGCAGGTAAATGGTGGGATCTGGAAAGGATCATCCTGAGTGAGTTGTCTCAGAAGCAAAAAGACACACATGGTATATACTCACTCATATAGACATACAACATAGGACAAACCCACTAAAACCTGTGCATCTAAAGAAACTAAGCAAGAGAGAGGACCCTAACTAAAATGTCCAATCCCCATCTGGAAAGGCAAAGAGGATGGACATCAGAAGAAGAAGAAAACAGGAAACAACCTAGGAACCTACCACAGAGGGCCTCTGAAAGCCTCTGCCCTTCAGACTATCAAAGCAGATGCTGAGCCTGATGGGCAACTGTTGGGCAGAGTGAACGGAATTTTAGGTAAGAACTGGGAAATAGTAAGAGCTGGAGAGGACAGGGTCTCCACAAGGAGAGCAACAGAACAAGAAAATTTGAACATAGGGAACTTCCCAGAGACTCATACTCCAACCAAGGACTATTCATGGAGATAACCTAGAACCCCTGCACAGATGTAGCCCAGGGCAGTTCAGAGTCCAATTGGGTTACATAGTAATGTGAAGAGGGACTGCCTCTGACATACTCTGATTGGCCTGCTCTTTGATCACCTCCCTCTGGGGGGGGAGCAGCCTTACCAGGCCACAGTAGAGGACAATACAGCCACTTTTGATGTGAACTGACATACTAAGATCAGAAAGGAGAGGAGAACCTCCCCTATTAGTGGACTTGGGGAGTGGCAGGCAAGCAGAGGGAGGAGGGAGGGTGGGATTGGGATGGGAGGAGGGAGGGGCTTATGGGGGGATGCAGAATGAATAAAGTGTAATTGATGAAAAATTTAAAAAAAAAAAAAGAAAAAAAAGAAAAGCATTTCCCAAATTTATTCCATAAACGTTTCCTTGTTTCAAAAAAAAAAATAAATAAATAAAAATAAATAAATAAATAAATAAAAAGATCAAACCAAAAGCATGAGGAATACATATAGATATAGAAAAACACATGTTCACACAAAGAGTACCATAAAAAGCATGAAATCAGAATCTACAATGAACACAAAGGAACTAAAAAGCCCTGACAACCTACAAAGATGCACTTGAGTTTTTGTGTTGCCCATCTATTGCTGGGCATGGGGCCTACCCTTAAGTGGTTTGTTGCTCCCAATGATACTACCTTGGAGAAAACTAAGTTTTGTTGTTGTTATTATTTATTTATTTATTCATTCCTTTTTCAGCATGGTTGTAGCTTTCTCCCTCCTCTCCTGGTGCCACCCTTTCTGGTTTTCCCTCTCCCCCTTGCCTGCTCCTCAGAGGAAGGGGAGACACCCATACCCACCCACCCCTGTATATCAAGTTGTATCAGGACTGAGTTTATCCTCTTCCTATGTGGCCAGGTGAGGTAACCCTTCAGGGGAAAGTGATCAAAAGGCAGGCAATGGTTATCAGTTGGCCTTAAGCTTCTATCTGAGGGAATCTAGGTATGTGTCAACTTCTCAGTTCACATCTGGTCCAGACCCAGGTAGGCCCTTTGAATGCTTCCACAGTCTCTACATTCATATGTGCATTGGTCCTTCTGTTTTGAAGGCTTTCTTTACCTGGTGTGCTTCATCCCCTTTGGTTCTTAGACTCTGCCCCTGAGCCCTTAGGGGAGGGATTTACTGGAGATATCTCATTTAAGGTGGAGTGGTCCAAGGACTCTGTGCATATTGACTGGGCATGGGTCTCTGTATTTGTTCCCATTTGCTGAAGGAGGAAGTTTCTTAGCAAGGCACTGATCTGTAAGCATAGCATGAGTATAGAATGAGCTATTATAGTACTGTGTTCCTTTAGCAGAACAGTAGTTGGATTTTCTTATGTTCCTGGATGATCTAGTATGAGGTTCTTGGCTACCCAAGCAGTAATGGGTATTGTCGGGAGCCGTGACTCAGCGGCCTGCTTTGATATTTAAATCTCGGATATTTAAATCGGCGGAAAGATGGCTTTTTGGAGGCCTTTACTAATGGCAGAGGAGAACTTGCAAGTCCATCTCCTTTTGTTTGTGACAACAGGTGGGATAGCTTGTGAGGGTTACACCTCTTCCTCAGGCTCCTTGTGCAAATTAACCTATTGTTCTGAGATGTTTTACTGGCTAAAAGTAACTCCTCAAAAAATAAAGTGGTCAGAAGGCTGGAGGCAGAGGAGGCAGGCAGAGAATTGAGACTTGCTGCTGGCACTGCTTGCTTCTGCCTTTTGCTGTGGCTGTCGAGTCTGGACCTTTAAAAAGTTTCCTGTGTGCTGTGTGTTTATTTTATTAATTTTAATCCTCACTCCCAACTCAAGAACCGTTCGACTCTGCCCAGCTGGCCCTGGCAGGGTGTAAGTTACTTCTCATGGGCCCTAAATCTAATCAGATATTAGTTGGTCACTTCCATAATTTTTGTGACACTACTGCACCAGCAAATCTTGTAGGCAGGTCACCATTGTATAGCCAAGGGTTTATGGCTGTGTTGGTGTTTACTTTTCTAGTATCATGCAGAGTATCTTCCAGTGTCGTGAACAGTAGTCCATAGCAGTGAAGATTCTAGGTAGGTACCAGCTCAATTTCTTCATGTTCAGTGAGTTGCATAGGTGTTGTCTTCAGCAATAGAGTCTTACTATCAGGTTGTGGAGAGCAACTAATAGTCTTGCCAGTAGCCTGATTCTTGTTTGGAGGTTACCAAAGGGATCCTGGCCAACACCTTGATTAGATTTAACCCATTTTTAGTACTGGAAACTTCCTTTGATGATAAAAGATGTCCAGTTGGGGCCCCATGTCAATAATTATTTGTGACTTCCTTTAGTTGATCTTAATATTTGTATATATTTTTGGAAGCTTCTATATTAGGATTACATACAGCTCCACAAATAATACCTGGTATTAGATGTCCCCCTTCCAGTCCTTTCCCAACATCTGTGCCCCCTGTTTGATTTTTCCATTACAGTCTCTGCCCTTCCCATCATCTATAAGTACCTATTCTATTTCCCAAGGGAGATATATCTCTTTCCCTATTCCTTTCCTGTATATCTAATCCTCATTGTAACACAGATTATAGTTTGGTTATCAATGATTTAATGATGAGAAACCAAAGGATTAAAAATCAGTGTTTATTATTTTAAACTTTTAAGCACAAGTCTGAACTAAGGCTAGCAAACGGAGATATGTCTAGCCACCTTCGGGGAAGAACTAGCCTTAATGCCTTGAAGGGAAGAGCTAGCCTTACTGCATTCTTTTCCTGCCCACTAGAGATACAGTTGCTAGGAAACCGGCCCACATAACCAGGCCATAACTGTTTGTAATCTTGGCGCCTAAAGTGGACCAATCATTTCAAAAGTCAATTTCACCTACCCAATCATGTAATGCCAAAGCATGTAAGTCCCTGCTTGTGGTTTTGCCCCATAAAAACCTTGCTCTCCTCCACTGTGGGGCCGTATTCCTCTCTTGTTTCCACAGGAAGTTTGCATCCTGTGTTTGAATGCATATACAATAAAAAAAAATCCTCATGTATTTACATCCTGGTATTTTGGGGTTCATGAACCGGGTGTAACTTTTTGGGGGCTTGTCCTGGGACCCCAAGAATCCAGGAACATGACCCAGAGGTTTTTATGCTGGCAGTAAGAGTCTAAATGTCTCTGTTCAATGTCTATGTGTACATGCACTTTCTGTCCTCTATCCTCAAAATTTCTCGGGGCTCTGGGTGTCTGTATCTGGGTAGCATGACGTTATCAAAGAAGACATACAGGTGATCACAGCTGCCGAAGTTCAGGGTGATGTAGCTGGTTTCATCAGTGATCAGTTTTAGCCTCTTCTGGGTGGATGTCATGCCTGCCTCAGAGGAATCAGTTTTGATCCAGTAAGGACAGTTTTGTCTGTTTGAATGTATGTATGGCCATTGCATGTCTGTTTTTGACTGTTCTTAAATGGTTAATATGCTCTGTATGTCTTGGTTGTAGATTTATTGGACATGTTTGAAGGTTAAATTCAAACTCTTGTTTAGAATATATATGTGTGTGCTATGTGTTTATAAGACCTATAAACGCATGTGTTTAAAAAGCAACTATGTGGCTGGCCATGCCATTTGATGTGACCCCACCATCTTGAGATTACCATCTGGTATGGGTCAGAGAAAGAAAAAAAAAGATTACAGAACCTTTTAGTCAAAATGAATTTTGTTTCCTTTTAGACTGAGGAGACAAGGCTCATTTTAAATTGATACTGATTTTAGAGACTGGATTGTTTACACTGGTAAAATTTGGTTTTTTACTTTCAAAATTATGGTTATGCTTTGTGATTTCACTCCTAAAAAGGGTACTTTATTTTGATATTGCAAAAACAGGTTTTGGAGAAAGTTTAAATGTTTATGGCGATGAAACATTTTAAAGTTTATCAGACATTTTAAACAATGACCTTGGGCAGTCTAACAAAGAATTTGGAACAGTTTCTCAATCCTTTTGGGGAGGACAAAAAATCTTTGGTATTTACTTTATTAATTTTAACATGTGAAAACAAGATAATGTGTTTTAGCCAATTGAGAAAATTGCAGTTTTTACAGTGTAGCTCTTGGAGAACTGCTTGTTTTTCAAGCTGCTTTGTTTATCAAAAAACATGTTTTTACCCAGGCCTTCACCTTGAGACAGAAAAGAGGAAGTTTCGCCAACTTCCTTAAAACTTGTTTCAAGTTTCTTGAAGCTTGTTTGTCTGACCTTGGACCAAGCCTGCTACAGGGAAGTAATTTTAGAAAAGTTTGGCAGTTCCAGAACTTTTTTTTTGTATTGATATGACTTGTTTTTGCTTTGACTATAAAAATAAATCATGGAATAAGCCCATGCTGGGCTCCAGCAGTATCATGTCAGGACAGAAAAAATTTTGATGGGAGTTTTTATGTTGTCTTAAAAGCAAGAGAGAAAGCAAGAGACTGGGATATTAAAGAAAATAGCTTGTCTAAAGTAAGAATGTCTGGTTAAACCAGAAGAACAGAGCTAGGAAACCTAACCTGAAGGTATATAGAATGTTATGGAAGCTCAGTGTATATTTGGAAAGCCAGAGGGCATATGAACTGTATTTGCATTGGTTCTTCATACCTGCAAATATGATTTGAGAAAGAACTGTGAAATACGTTGTTGTTCATTTAAAAGGCTGGCGATTCTTCAATGCAAAATACTTTCTTATGCTCTTTAAAGGGAGGAGAATTCTGGCTAATAGGTTTGGTGTGGACAGAATAGTTTGTACAGCTTAAAATTGTTCTGTTATGTAGTTGGTCCCAAAACTTATTTGATTACTATATTAGAACTTTTGATTATGGGAAATTATGAATGTTCTATAGAGCTTGCTGTAGGTAGCAATGCCATCAGTGACACCTAATGGTTATGTTTTATATTGTCAGCCACAGCCTGTGGCAACACGTGGCTAGCTGCCATGTTGGTACAGAGATAAAGAGGGTGAAGCCATGGTTTTGCTGCTATCTTTGTTTA
The DNA here is from genome assembly GCF_030254825.1 of Meriones unguiculatus. NCBI lineage: Eukaryota > Metazoa > Chordata > Mammalia > Rodentia > Muridae > Meriones > Meriones unguiculatus. The sequence continues at coordinate 36,299,079 of NC_083357.1, read as the reverse complement.
GGGCTGCCAGCTGTGTTCAGTTCTCTGATTAATGCTAAGTGCAACTTTTGTCCTTTAAGATTTTTGCTGTTCAGTTTTAATGCAACGTGGTAGTATCACCAAGATTTGCTAGCCACTCTACAAACTGTATCCAACTGAAAGTTTTGCTTTCATTCTGGTTTGGAAAGATATTTAAAGTTATGCTAACGACTGCAGTTGGTTACACTGTTGAGCTTTACCTATTCTTTTATTGGTTTTTAAGGTTAAGGCTAGGATGGGTAACAATGAAGTTTGCCTATGTAAATCTACTTGAAATATAGTCCTGAAACACGCATCTAAGGAATATGCCAGAATTAGAGATTATAGCCTTCTGTTTTATGGAATGCAGTTTAGAGCAGATGATGAAGATAGACAAAGAGTGACTCAGATATGCTGGCCCTCAAGCTTGTTGGAGATCAGATGAATATGGCATTTTAACATATGTAGGCTAATTATGACAGAGAGTCCCAAATCCTGGCTGTAGCTCCCCCAAGGTCTCCAAGAAGATATGGGCACAATGACAGATGACTGTGACTCTGGACTGTGGTATGCTAACCACTGACTGAGACTGCCCCAACTGGCCCACTGCTAGGGCCCAGCCTAAATTATGGACAAAGCTGTGGACACCTGCAGAGTCATTGTTTCACATTGCTGGAGACAAAGTGAGGTCAATCTCTTGTGTTCTTTTTCCACAGAAGCAGTTTCTCATCTTCTGTTTCTGATGGCTGGACTGCCTCTGCTCATGGTGCCATGAGACCACAGGAGCCAGGGACGCTGCCTAGATGATGAAGTGACTAGTCAATACTGTCATTTTGATTGGTACATTTATTTGGCTTATATTTATCCTTCTCAGATCTCTGATCAGATTGATGGCTAGGCTAGGCTAGTAGTAAATTTGCAGCTAAAGAACAGACAATTAGATCCACTGTTAGCTCATTGTTCAGTTCATTAGCTAGTTGGATCTACTAGGTACTAGATCTTTTATTTAGAAAGGCATACAGTTTGCCTTGCTCACAAGCTTCATGTTAGTTGCCTGTGTCTTATGGTGAATAGCTGGACAGAAATATCTGGAGCTTATGCAGGGTCTTAGTTTAGATTGTGAGAATCTTGAGAGTGTTGTTTCATGGTCTGGGAAAATGTTTCAGGGTTGATAAATGCAAGAAAGATTGGGGGGTCTAAGTATATGTTTTAACGAATGTGAATGTGAGCTGTAATGACATATGAAAATGATTTAAGGCATATTTCAGATTCTTCCCCCTTTCTGCTATTGTGTTTATGTTGTTATAAAATTTCAGAAGTTCAGAGTTTTGACATTGATCAATAGAGTTCTGATAAGTTGATGGAGCACTGACTGCTTATTATCTAGTCACAAGTTTGAGATTTTAATTTCCCTTGGTTGTCTTCTGGAAGTAGACTTAAAGATGCTTTTCATCATGCTAAAAACATCTATTTAATGTGTATATCTGATCAAAAAGCCATAGCCTTTACTATGGTATTCTTAATATCAGCCATTTCTGAGGTAAACTTTAAGTTTGATGACTATTTAGGAATATCTTAAGTCTATTCCTTCTAGTTGCTTTGTTAAGGAAAGCCCAAGTAACCAGGGTTTAGTAGTAAAGCCATTAATGTATTTCTGCTTAACCTTCCAGTGTGACATAGAGATGGGGGCTGAAAGTAGATGCTGAGTGTAAAAAAAGTGGCCAGTTCCATTGGTAGCTGATTACCAAGAGCTGTGTCCACAAGAAAAGTGTTAGAGTTTCAGACCATGGACACACTTAAGTTGTTTATAAAGGTTACAAAACAAACAGCTAAGAAGAACTGATACTCATTCTGTTGAATGCAGTTTTACCTGTTACTCTCAGAATGTAGTTTGCTTTTCTGAGTTTTTTTCATGTGTATAATCCTTATGAGATAGTAAATGCTTTGTTTTCCTATATTCAATTGATGAGTTTTTCCCTTGGTCTTGGGATTCCTCACTTTCCCTAATCATTAGACAAATTTTAACATATCTATCTATTCTGAATTTGTTTCATCAGATTTTCACCTGGTTGACTATCCTGAGATCATCTATGGACTGTAAGTTGAAATCTGTACTTGCTGGAGGCTGACATGATTGCTCCCTGTCTCTTCAGATGGACCAACTAAGCAGATGCTTTTGAGGGCTGCCCCACTGCCCAGATTTTGACTGGCATTTCAGCCTTTCTAGCCCCTGATGCCAACGGTTCTACTGTCAGCATTGAAGCAGCTTCAGAAGAAGAGATCTTTGGTCCAAAATTCCACCTAACAGGCTGAAATGCTAAGTCAAGAGGGGGTCCCTGACATTAGTCATTAATATCTTGGGGGTCTTCTTAGCTGGAATAGGAACTAGTATTGCAGCAACTGGACTCAACGTCCAGAGAAAACCTGGAGAGAAAAGATTCCAGAAGATGGTTTAAATCCTGTTATAATAGTTCTCCTTGGCTTACTACCCTTATATCCACCCTGAAGAGACCCCTACTCAATTTGAGTTTTACCTTTGGGCCTTGCATATTAAATCACTTGATGGTTTTCATGAAGGAATGCTTGAGAGCAATATAGCTAAAGGTACTCAGATCCCATTATGGAAAGGTAAATGCGGAGGACTGAATTCAGGGGTCATATCTGCAAGACCCATGATTGGGTCTTCAAATGATCATGGGAACGGGGGAATGAGAGACCAAGGAATTAAAAATCAGTGGCTATTATTTTAAAGGTTTTAAGCACAAGCCTGAACTAAGGGTAGAAAATGGAGATATGACCAGCCACGTTTAGGGAAGAACTAGCCTTAATGTCTTGAGGGGAAGAACTAGTCTTACTGCATTCTTTTCCTGCCCATTAGAGATACAGTTGCTAGGAAACCAGCCCCTATGACTAGGCCAGAACTGTTTATAGTCTTGGCTCCTAAAATGGACCAATCATTTAAAAAATCAATTTCCCTTACCTAATCATGTAATGCCAAACCATGTAAGTCCCTGCTTGTGGTTTTGTCCCATGAAAACTTTGCTCCCCTAGGCTGTGGGGCCACATTCCTCTCCTGTTTCCACACGAAGTTTGTGTCCCCATGCTTGAATGTGTATATAATTTTAAAAACCTCGTGTATTTACAGCAGAGTCTATTCCTGGCCTTTTGGGGTTCATGAACTGGGCATTGTTATGGCAAACATCCACATACAAATGAGTACGCACAATATTTGTCTTTCTGGGTTCAAGGTTCCTCACTCAGGATGATTTTTCCCCCTAGATCCATTCATTTACCTGTAGATTTCATCTTAACAGCAGAGTAATGTTTCATGTGTAAATTTACAACATTTCATTCATCCAGTCATCTAGGTTGCTTTTAATTTTTCACTGTTGTGATTGTGCAGCATGAATATGTTTAATGAGTTTTATAAATAAATACAAAAAGAACAAATGAATCTGTAACTAAACCTCCCCAAATGTTTTATATTTCATTATTTTCTTTCCTTATGATTTGTTTAATATATAGATGAATCTCTTGTAGAATGTATTTATTTTCCTTTTCTTTCCTTATTTGGTGCTGATTGTTCTAAATTTTGTATTAAAAATCAAATCAGTTCAATTCTATTGATTTGTATGGTGAATGGAATTGTATTTTCATTACTTAGTTTGGAGAAATTGATGTTTTCATTGTATTGTTGCAAAATAGGGTGTGTTTTCCATACATTCATTTGTTTACTTTTTAAATTATATTTATTCACTTTAAATCCTGATTGTAATCCTCTCCTTTGACTCCTCCCAGTACCAGCCTCCCTCTCTCTCTCTCCTATCCCCCTTCACTAGACCACAGAAAGGGAGACACTCCTCTCCCACCATCTTACCAGAGCCTATCAAATCTCATCATGACTGTATGGATACTCTTCCTCTGTAGCCTGGCAGGGCCACCCCACCAAGGGGAAGTGATCAAAGAGAGAACAACTGAGTCCATGTCAGAGATAACCCCTGATTCCCTTACTAGGGAAGCCCACATGGAGACTAAGTTGCCTATGGGCTACATCTGAACCTAAGGTTTAGGCTCTCTCATGCATAGTTCTTGGTTGGTGCATCAGACTCTTCAGGAACCCCTGGGCCCAGATTTGTTGGCTTTGTTGATCTCCTTATGGAACTACTGTCCCATCTGGTTCCTTCTATCTCCCCACTCATTCATAAGACTCCCTGTGCTCTGCTTAAAATTTGACTGTGAGTCTCAACATCTGCTTCCATCCCCTGCTGGGTTGAGTCTTTCAGAGAACATTTATGGTAGGCTCTCATCCTTTTCCCTCTCTTCAACCACTTCCAGTGTCTATTTTATTTGTCCTTCTGAATGAGAATTAAGCATACTCTCTAGGGTCCTTGTTATTTAGTTCTTTAGGTCTGTGGATTTTAGTATGGTTATCCTGTATTATATGGCTAGTATCCACTTATAAATGAATAACTACCATTCGTGTCTTTCTGGTTCTAGGTTACCCATTCAGATGAACTTCGCCAGTTCCATCCATTTGCCTGAAATGCTGGCAAGAATGTGGAGAAAGTGGAACACTCCTCCTTTGCTGGTGGGAATGAAAACTTGTACAATCATTTTGGAAATCAATTTGGTGCTTTCTCAGAAAATTGGGAATAGTGCTAAGGACCAAGCTATATTACTCCTTAGCATATACCGGAAAGATGATCCACCCATAGAACAGGGACATTTGCCCAGCTATGTTCATAGCAGCTTTATTTGTAATAGCCATAATCTGAAAAAAACATAGATGTCACTTACCCAAAGAATGGATAAAGAAATCATGGTACATTTACACAATGAAGTACTACTCAGCTTAAAAAAAAAGAAAAAGAAAAAAGAAAAAAGGGAACTCATGAAATTTGCAGGCAAATAGATGGAACACTGGTAGCTGGGCTGGTGGGGGGGGACATTGCAGAGACTGATGCATCAACCAAAGACTATGCATGCAGAGGATGTAAACCACCTGCCCAGATGTAGCCCATAGACAGCTTAGTGTCTATGTGACCCCCCTATTAAGGGGAGATTAAACAGCCTCTGACATGAACTCAATTGTTCCTTTATCACTTCTCCTTGGTGGGTGACCTAGCCAGCCCATTGAGGAAGAGGATTCAGGCAGTGCTAATGGGACCTTATAGGCTAGAGTCCAACAGTAGGGGAGGAGAACTTCCCCTATCAGTGGACTAGGAAAGAAGGAGGGTGGGACTGGGAGGAGATGAAGGAGGATGCTACAACTGGAATGCAAAGCAAATAAATTGCAAATAACAAAAAATAATAATTAAAAAAACTGTCACTGTCATATTCCAAGATTCACAATGCAGTAGTTCCCCTGTTTTAAAAATTATTATTTTTTATTTATTTGATATAAAACAGGCAGATTGATTAATGGGATAGATCAAAGGGTCAGACACAAGTTCACACACCTATGAAGATGTGATGTTTGGTTTAAAAAGTCATGCCTACACGCTGAAAAAATAAAACATCTTCAACAAATGGTACTAATCAAACTGGATGTTTTCACATAAAAGAATAAAAATAGATTGCTACCATTTTCACCATGCCCAAATTCAACTCCAAAACAATCAAGGACCTTAAAATAGGACCAGTTATTTTAAATGTGAAAGAAGAGAATGTAAGAGATAGGCTTGAATATATTAGCATAGGAAAGGGTTTCCTGGGCATGTTCATATAGCATAGGCATGAAGACCAACAATTAACAGATCTGATTGCATGATGCTAAAAAGATTTGGAAAGGCACACATCATCATTCAAGCTTGGCTGCAGCCTATAGAAGGGGGAGAAATCATTACAAATAATGTGTAATATAGGGATAATATCTAGCCTATATAATAAGATAAAAGGGGGAACATCAAGAAAATAAGTAATCTACAACTACCAATTTACTCACCAGCATAATCATCAGCAACATTCTAAATATTTGATCCACAGATAAGTGTATCCCTCACTTTTCATCAAAGAACCTTCTGTTTGTAGCAGATGGAAATTAGTAAGGAAAACCAGAATATCAAAATGCAGAGTTATGCAGCCTAGTTCTGGTAGACAGATCTATAAAGCACTTTTTCATTAAGGCTCAGGGAACATCACAAAATATGGGGCAGAAAGACCATTAAGAGCCAGAAGATCAGGGAGTTGGCTGTAAGGCTGCGTCTCCTGGTAATTTCAGAAGCCACACCCACAAAATCTCAGCAATATGGCTGCCTAAAATCATGAGCTGAACAAGGACATCACCAACAGAGAGGCCAAAGTGTATGGGAATAGCCCAAGAAACTCTAACTCTACACAGAAAACTACATGCAACTAGTGTAGTTCTTATGCTGGGAGCTGGAGAAATAGTCTTCCCCCACAAAAACACAATCATTTTAATTATCTAATAGCAAATGTTTAGCCCTGTAAACATACATATGAGTAACATTATATGGACTGAGTAGTGTATATTCATGAATATATCTATGCACATATATATATAAATATAAATATATATGAATGCATACATGTTACAGCAATTAATAAACCAACAGACAATTGTTTTAAAAAAGCAAGGAGAGATATATGGGAAGATTTGGAGGGAGGAACGGGAAGGGAGAAATGATATAATTTAATCTCAGAAAAGAGAGAAAAGGAAAGCAAGTAACCCAATTAAAAATAGGGCATAGAATGAAACAGTGAGTTCTCAATTGAAACACAAATAGCTGAGATACACTTATAAAAATGTTGAACATTCTTAGCAATCAGGGAGATTCGAATTAAAACTGCTTTAAGGTCAGAATAGCCAAGATCAGTAAAAGAAATGATAACACATACTGGCAAGGGCGTAAGGAAAAAGGAACATTTATTGTTTATGAGGGTACAAACTTTTAGAGCAACTATGGAAATTTGTGTGGCGATTCCCCCAAAAGCTGGAAATCCATATACCTTAAGATTCAGCTATTCCACTCTTGGGCTTATATGCAAAGGATTCTGAATCTTCATACAGATATTTGTTCATTCACATTCATTGCTACTCTATTTACAATATTAAGAAATTGGAAATACCATCAGATAAATGGCTAATGAAAGTGGTGATTTACACCATGAAATATTATTTCACCTGGGGAGGGGCAAGTGGGGGAAGAGTGGGAGATGGTGGGACTAGAAGGAGAGGAGGGAGTGGGATACGATCAGTATGTAAAGTGAATAAATAAAAACAGAGAGATAAAAGAAAAGTTAAGTCTTTAAATTGCAGGTAAATTAATGGGGTTAGAAACAATCATTCTGAGTAAGACAGTCCAGACCCCAAATGATAAATACTACATATTTTCTCTTATATGTGAATGGTTGCTTTTAAACATTCTATATGTGTATTTCAATTAGAATAACCACAAAGTTTAAATATCTTTGGGGTTAGGAAAGGACCTTCCAAAGAGGGAGAAATAAACCATTGGTAAAGGGAAACTTGAACTGGAGAATAAAATGAGGGAGGAATGGGAAATAAGAATAAAGAAGGTAGTATAGAGACAGCACACTTTCACTGTAGGTCTTTTGAAAAGTTATATATACAACATACTACTGTACAAATGATTTGAAATATATTAATTTTTTAAATAAGTCACCCAATAATAGAGGAGATAATGCCCCAGTTAGGACTCTTATGACATCCAATAAAACCTCTAGTGCCAAACTGGGCATTGTATTGTAGGCCTTTAATCCCAGAAATTGGCAGGTAGAGGCATAGTTATCTCTGGGGAGTTTGAGGTTAGCCTGGTGTACATGATGAATTCTAGGACAGGCAGAGATACATAAAAGAGAGAAGCTATTTCATATAAAACAAACAAACAAAAAACAAAAAAAAAAAAAACAAAAAAAACCCTAAAACTTTTGAAGTCTGTCACCAATCCATTCATTTACTGAAAATGTTCTCTAGGTCTGGGTCCAGAGAAGGTGATGTTATCTCAAACATCATCCATCATCTTCCCCATCATTCTCTTTGCCATCTCTATTATTCATTGCATCCTCAGTTAGTGGAATGGAGTGCTAGTTCTCAGGGTAAAAATATACAAAGTTAAAAGGCTATAGTGCCCAAACACCTATTTGCTCACAAAATGTCTATATACTACAAGAGATACATAGTAAAAGAACCTATTTCACTTAAAACAAAATAAAACTCCTCTGATGCCAGGAATAGGTTACCTCTTATTAAGTTGTTGCCTAAAAGGGTATCATAGATCTCTCTCTCCAACTATCACAGGTTATTACTAAGTCTGTTAGTTACTTTCACAACCTTATGGTAAGACCTTATTGCTGAAGATGTATCATGCTTATGTCATCAAACATGTAGAAATTGAGCTTGTGTCCAACTGGAAGTGTTACCCCTACTGACTGGAATGTACAATGATGGAATGTACTTTGAATACTACCTGAAGAAAAAGCCAGCTACAAATCATGATCACAACAACCGTTACCTGCCTGTATGATACACTGGTGCAATGGTGACATGAATGCTATGGGAGTAACTAACCAGTTTTTGACTGGATTTAAGGCTACTCCTTGAGATGGAATCTATACTGGACACCGACACATGGCTGAGAATATGAGAGTAGATATGTCTTGGACTTAGGGAAAAACCTTCTACTATTATTGTGCTAATAGAGCCTGTTATAAGATTATTGGTCACACTGTAAACCCAGAGATTGTGTGCTAGAAAAACCTGTTTCTAGTTCTGCTGTGGTACAACCCTAGCACACACCTTTAATCCATGAACTTTCAGTTTATTATAAACAGGTGGTAGTTGTGTGATTCATCCCAAACATATACTTTTAATCCAAAAGCTTTCTATACACAGGATTTAATAAAGTTAACCCTAGGTCAAAAGGCAGAGTAAGCACCCAGTTGACAGGAAGTGAACAACAACAACAAAACATAGTGAGAGGAAGTACAGAGGATGGATAAAGAGATACACACAAAATGGAAAGGGGAACATTCTTTTTCAAAGATCTTTAAAGACAGTGTGGAGAAGAAGGGGCTGAGTAGAAAGGTCTGCTAGGTGCTTTCTCTGCTTCTTTCAGTTAGTAGGCTTTCACCTCAGCATCTGTCCCCTGACTCTTTAATGGTAAAGTGGAATGTTTAAATTGGTTTTTAAACAAGAATCTAGAAATAAATTACTCCTAATGACATATTGCTATATCCCTATGTCAGAACATTGTTCAACCAACATCAGAATAGCTTCAACTTGCATTATCAGGTAATAAACATAAAGAACTACAACTGGACAATATACAGAATGTTAAAGAATTTGGAGCACTCACCTCTAAGTGGGATGTCTTCATCATTGGCCTATTTATCACAGACATATATGTGAAGGAGGATCTATTTAGGACTTGCTTACCTTCTCTTGGCAGAATTCAGCAGTCGACTTGTCCTGCATTTAACCTTGCCCATTTTTGTCAGAGTTCTGTCTGTTATGAAATGAAGGTATTTTCTGTTTGCCCAACTGGCTCATTTGCCATATTTGAAGCAATGGACAAGTGTACTCTAATCTGATGTGACCAGGAAGGAATTAGCTGTTCTAATGGTTGACAAATTCGACTTCAAACTCAAACTATTTAGAAGAGATAATTAGGGACACTTTATTCTAATCAAGATAACAGTTGACCTAGAAATGACAGCCTACAGATTGGGAAAGGATCTTCACCAACCCTGTATCTGACAGAGGGCTAATAATCCAGAATATATAAAGAACTAAAGAAGTTAAAAAGCAACAAATCAAGTAACCCAATTAAAAAATGAGGTACAGAGCTAAACAGAGAATTCTCAACAGAGAAACATCAAATGGTAGAGAAATACTTAATAAACTGCTCAACATCCTTAGTCATCAAACAAATGCAAATCAAAACAACCCTGAGATTTCACCTTACACCCATCAGAATGGCTAAGATCAAAAACTCAAGTGACAACATCTGCTGAAGAGGATGTGGAGAAAGGGGAACCCTCCTCCATGCTGGTGGGAATGTAAACTTGTATAATGACTTTGGAAATCAATTTGGCGCTTTCTCTGACAACTGGGAATAGTGCTACCTCAAGATCCAGTAATACCACTCCTAGGAATTAATCCAAAAGAGTTCTTCCCTTCCCCTCTTTCTTCTTTTCCCTATCCCTTTCCCATCAGAAATGGGAAACTCCTGTTTTCCCATATCAACCCTCCCCAGCACATCAAATCAAATCAGTATTGAGCATATCCTCATCCCCTGAGGTCATGCAAGGCAGCCCTGCCAGGGGAAAGTGATCCAAAAGCAGGCAATAGAGTCCATGTTAAAAACAGCCCCATCATCCCAGTTGCAGGTGCCCCATATTGGCAACATATGTGCATGCAGCCTAGGTCCAGACCATGATTGTTCCTTAGTTGATGTCTCAGTGTCTGTAAATTCCCTTGAGATTGGGTTAGGTCTCTTTGTTGGTCTTCTTGTCCCTTACAGGTCTTTTTATCTTTCTCACAACACTTCCACAAGACCTCTGGAGCCCTGCCCCATGCTTCACTGCAAGTCCCAGCATCTGTCTCAATCAGATGCTGACTGGAGCCTCCCAAATCACAGTGTAGTTACACCCCTGTCTGCAACCATAGCAGACTATCATTAATAGTGTCAAGGGCTGACTCTCTAGAGGTGGGTCACAGGTTGGGCCAATTATTGCTTGGACATGCCATCAATCTTTGTTCCCTCTTTATCCCTGCACTTCTTATACGTAGGGTAATTTTTGGATCAAAGGGTTTGTTAGTGGGTTGTTGTTCCCCTCCTTCTGCTAGTCCTGCTTGGCTAAGAAGTGGTTACTTCAGTCTTCATCTGCCACCGTCCCTGTTAGGAGTCTCAGCTAGGGTCACACCCATATCCACCCAGGAACCTACCCAGTTGCAGGCCTCCAGCTCGACAAAGATATGTCCTTCCTTCAGTTTCCCTTCTTGTTCCCAGCCCTCTCACTTCCCACTCCTGTTATTCCCATTTGTTTCCCATTTCTGTTTCCCTTCCCATTCCATGTCCTGACCAGTTCCCTGTCTTCATCCATGTCTGCTGTGTATTCTATTTCCCCTTCTGAGTGACATTCTGGCTCCCTCCTTGGACCCTCCTTGTTACTTAGCTGCTTTGGGTCTGCAAATTGTAGTATGTTTATCCTGTACAATAGGTCTAATAACTGCTTATACGTGAGTACATACCATGTGTATGTTTCTGGGTCTGGGTTACCTCACTCAGGATTATATTCTACAGTTCCATTCATTTGCCTTCATATTTCATGATTTCTTTGTTTCTAATAGCTGAGTAGTATTCCATTCTGCAAATCTACCAAAATTTCTGTATCTGTTCTTCAACTGAAGGACATCCAGGTTGTTTTCAGTTTTTGGCTTATATGAATAAAGCCACTATAAACATGGTTGGGCAAATGTCATTGTTGTATGGGGAGGCATCTTTTGGGTATATGCCCAGGAGTGGTATAGCTGGGTCTGGAGATAGAACTATTTGTAATTTTCTGAGGAAGCACCAGATTTATTTCCAAAGAGGTTATACAAGTTTACACTCCCACCAGCAATGGAGGAGTGTTCCCCTTTCTCCACATCCACTGCAGCATGTTTTTACTTGAGCTTTTGATCTTAGCCATTCTGACTGGTGTAAGATGTAATCTTAGAGTCATTTTGATTTCATTTCACTCATGCCTAAGGAAACGAGTGTTTCTTTAAGTGCTTCTCAGCTCTTTGAGATTTCTCTGCTATGAATTAATCAGTTTTGTTCTGTACCCCATCTTTGACTGGATTATTTGAGTTGTTATTGTTTATTTTCTTTTTTGAGAGTTTTATTAATTTATTTTTTATTAATTACAATGTATTCACTTTGTATCCCAGCTGCAGCCCCCTCCTTGGTGCTTTTCCAATCCCACCTTCCCTCTCTCTTTTTCTCCCATGCCACTCCCCCAGTCCACTGATAGGGGAGGCCCTCCTCCCTTTCCTTCTGACCTAGTCTATCATTGATGTCTCCTAGTATCTCATGAAGACTGGCCATATTATCTTCCTCTGTGGGCTGGTAAGGCTACTCCCCCTCAGGGGGAGATGATCAAAGAGCTAGTCACTGAGTTCATGTCAGAGACAGTCCCTGATCCTATTTCTGGGATCTGTAAATATTTGTGTTGTAATTTTGGTAGGAATTGCATTGAAAGTGTAGATGCCTTTGTCAGGATAGCCATTTTTACTATGCTAATCCTACTGATCTATGAACATTGGAGATATTTCCATCTTCTAAAATCTTCAATTTCTTTCTTCAAAGACTTGAAGTTCTTGTCATACACGTCTTCCACTTCCTCAGTTAAGGTTACACCAAGTTATTTTGTATTATTTTATATTTATATTTATAGTTATTTTATATTATTTGTTGCTATTGTGAAGGGTGTTGTTTCCCTAATATCTTTCTCAAACCTTTTGTCGCTTGTATAAAGAATGGCTACTGACTTTTTTGGGTCAATTTTGTAACCAGAGACTTTGCTAAAGTTATTTATCAGCTTTAAGATTTCTTTGGTAGTATCTTGAGGGTCACTAATGTATACTATCATATCATCTGTGAATAGGGATATGATAGTTCTTCTTCTCTTCCAAGTTGTATCCCCTTAATCTCCTTTACTTGTCTCTTGCTCTAGCTAGAACTTCAAGTACTGTATTGAAGTATAGGATAAACAGGGGCAGCCTTGTCTTGTCTTGTCCTTTGCCTTGTCTTTCCAGCAGGAACTCTTCAAGTTGCTCTTCATTTAACTTGATGTTGGTTATTGGCTTGCTCTTTATTGCCCTTTCTGTGTTTAGGTATGTGCTTTTTATCTCTGATCTCTCTAAGACTTTAAACATGAAGTGCTGTTGGATTTTGTCAAAGACCTTTTCAGCATCTAATGAGAAAATCATGTGGTTTTTCTGTTTCAGTTTGTTTATATGGTGGATTACGTTGATGGATTTTCTTATGTTGAACCATCCCTGCATTCCTGGCATGAGGCCTACTTGATCATGTTGGATACTATTTTTGATTTGTTCCTGGATTCGGTTTGAAAGTATATTATTGAGTATTTTTGCATCGATGTTCATAAGGGATATTGGTCTGAAATCCTTTTCCTTTGTTGGGTCTTTGTGTGATTTAGGTATAATGATGACTGTGGCCTCATAGAATGAGTATGACAATGTTTCAATGTTTCTACATTTTATAGAATAGTTCTTTAAAAGTCTGGTAGAATTCTATGCTAAAACCATGTAGCCCAGGGCTTTTTATGGTTGGGAGGCTTTTGATGTATCCTTATATTTACTTAGGACTTATAGTGTTATTTAATTGTTAACCTGATCTTGGTTTACCTCTGGAAGTGGTATCTATTAAGAAAATCATCCATTTTGTTTAGATTTTCCAATTTTAAGAAGTATAGGGTTTTGAAGAAAGATCTAATGATTCTTTGGCTTTTCTCAGTGTCTGTTGTTATATCTATTTTTTCATTTCTGATTTTATTAATTAGGATAAACTCCCTGTGTCATTTAATTGGTTCCGCTAAGAGTTTGTCTATCTTGTTGATTTTCTCCAAAAACCAACTCTCGGTTTTGATCATTCTCTGTATTGTTCTCTTAGTTTCAAAGTTATTGATTTCAGCCCTAAGTTTGATTATTTCTTGCCATCAAATTCTCTTGGGTGTGTTTGCTTCCTTCTTCTCTAGAGCTTTCAGATGTGTTGCTAAGTGGCCAGTATGAGCTTTCTCTATTTTCTTTATGAAGGCACTGTGGAGTTAGCACTGCTTTCATTGTGTCCCATAAATTTGGGTTTTTGCACCTTCATTTTCATTGCAGTCTAGAAAGTCTTTAATTTCTTTCTTTATTTCTTTCCTGACCCAGTGGTCACTAAGAAGAGAGTTGTTCATTTTCCATGAGTTTGTAGGCATTTTATGTTTTTTTTTCCTGTTGTTGTTGAAGTCTAGCTTTAATCTGTCATGGTCTGATAGAAAACAAAGTGTTATTTCAATTTTATTGCATTTGTTAAAGCTTGATTTGTGTCCAAGCAAGACTATTCACTTTGCTTTTGAATTTTTTATAGTACCTGATCCAAGGGTATCTACAGTTTTCTTGAGCAGAACTGACTTAAGTAGTTTTTGGTGAAGTACTAATTGGGTTAAGTTGCAGAAGTGTTGAAAGAGCTCACTGTGGGTTAGCAAATGTTACATGAATTTGATGAAAAACTAAGAAGACTAAAATAAAGCCAGTTAGTTAATATAGTCTAAACAAAACACCACTTAATATAGTTAACTTGTTTTAATTTAAATTCTAAAAGAAAACACAAAGCAACAAAACTTCTGGAACACATTGAAAGATGTCCTAAGGGAAATTCATATGTCTCAGTGCTTACAGTAAAAATCAGAAAGAGCATAAATAATTGATGCAACTCAAAAAGTTGTAAACATAAGAAAACAAATTCAAACTCAATAGACCACCAGGAAATAACAAACCCAAAGAAAATATTATTGAAATAGAAATAAAGAAAACTATACTAAAAAAAATCAACAAATCTAAGAAGTAGTTTTTTTGAGAAGATAACCCATATTCATAGGTGCTTGTCCCAACTAATGAAAAGAAAGAAAAGGTAACATAAGCTAAAAATCAGAAATGAGCATGGAAATTTTATAACAAACACAAACAATTCAGAATATTGTAAAGGAATATTTTTAAATCCTATACTCCATTAACTTTGAAAATCTAAAATAAATGTATAAAAATATAGACAGAGAGAAACCAGAAAAAAAATTTATCAAGAAGAATTCAACAACATAAATGGACCCATAATAAATGAGGAGATTGAGATATTATAAAAAGCCTTCAAATTTATTAAAAAGTTCAAGAACAGATGTATTCAGTAGAATTGTAGCATGCTTCAAAAATATAGCCAGTCTTTCTTAAATTACTTTTAAAAAGATGAAAAAGGATACTCCTGAATCCTTTTGTGAGGGTAGTATAGTGTTGCATTCACACAAAAACCAGTTAAAGATACAAGAACAGAAAGAAAACTGTGGTCCAAAGTCCCTGATGAATATACTTTAAAAATGCTGAATAAGTACTAAAATTATTATTTATTATCATCAAATTTGGTTTATCCAGGAATTTCTGGGATGGTTCATCAAACCTGTCAGTAAATGTAATGAACACATAAACAGACCCAAAGGCAAAAATGACATGATCATCTCAATAGATTCAGAAAAAACCTGTGACAAAATTCAACATGCTTTCATGATAAAATAACTAGGAAGGATGTGTGGTTTTTTTTATAAATTATTATTCTTATAGATTCTTATTCTTCATCTATATAATCCATATGTAAATACATATGTCTTATGCAGATCTATTAGAATTATAACAGACTTTTCAAAAGAGACTTTACCAGCCAGAAGGGCCTGGCAGAAATCTTGCAGACTCTAAGAGAATGCAGATGCCAGCCCTGACTACTATACCCAGCAATACTTTCAGTCACCATAGATGGAGAAGACAAGATATTCTATGACAAAACCAAATTTAAACAATATCTTTCTATTATATCAGCCTTATGGAAGATACTAGAAGGAAAATTAAAACACTATGATGGTAACTACACACAAGAAAACACAGAAAATAAAAAAAAATTCACATCAGCAAAAGCAAAAGAAGGGAAAACACACTACCACCAGCAATATCACAATTACAGGCATCATGAATCATTGGTAATTAATATGGACTCATTCCCTCAATAAAAAGACACAGGCTAACAGGCTGGATGAGTTAACAATATCCATCATTCTGCTGCATACAAGAAACACACTTCAGCAACAAAGGAATAAAGGGTAGCAAAGGGTTTTTCCAAGCAAATAGGTCTAAGAAACAAGGAGGAATAGCCATTCTAATATATAATAAAATAGACTTTCAAGCAAAAGTAATCAAAAGATATGGGAAAGAGCACTTCATACTCATCAAAGGAAAAGTCCACCAAGATGACATCTCAATTTTGAACATCTATGCTCCAAATGCAAGGGCAACCACATTCATAACCCTAAAGCTTGAATCACATATTGCGCCCCACACATTGGGAGATTTGAACATCCCACTCTCACCAATGCACAGATCATTCAGAGAACTAAACAGAGAAATAATGAAGCAAACTAACTTTATGAATCAAAATGGACCTAACTGATATCTACAGAATATTCTATCAAAACAAAAAGAAATACTCCTTCTCAGCACCACACAGAATCTTCTCCAAAATTGACCATATTGTTTGTTGCAAAGCAAGCCTAAATAGATAAAAGAAGATGGAGATAAAACCTTATAGCATATCAGACTACCATGGAGTAGAGCTGGAACTCAACAGCAAGAGAAAGCCTGCAAACTCATGGAAACTGAACAACTCCCTACTCAAGGACTGCTGGGTCAGGGACATTGAAAGCAGTGCTAAGAAGAAAGTTTATAGAACTAAGTGCTTTCAAAAAGAAATTGGAAAGATCTCATACTAGCAACTGAACAGCATGTCTGAAAGCTCTAGAATACAAAGAAGCAAACACACCAAAGAGAAGTAGATGAAAGAAAAGAATCAAACTTAGGGCTGAAATCAGTAACTTAGAAAAAAGAGAATAAGTCAAAGAATGAATGAAACTAAATCTTGTGTTTTCCAGAGAATCAACACTGTAGACAAACCCTTAAACCAACTAGAAGTCAGAGAGACAATATCTTAATTAACAAAATCAGAAATGGGGATAATAACTGAGGAAATCCAAAGAATCATTAGGTCTTACTTCAAAAACCCATACTCCACCAAACTAGAAAATCTAAATGAAATGGATGATTTTTTTTTCTTAATAGATTCCACTTACCAAAGTGAAACAAAAAACAGTTTAACAATGTATTTCCAAAGGAAATAGAAACACTCATTAAAAGTCTCCCAATCTAAAAAAGAAAAGAAAAACAAGAAAAAAGTCCAGGACCAGATAGATGGCTTTAGTGCAGAATTCCACTGGACTGTTAACAAAGCAAATACCAATACTCCTCAAACAATTTTAAAAAATATAAGAACATTGCCAAACTCATTTTGTGAAGCTACAATCACCTTGAGACCTAAACCACACAAAGATAGGACCAAGAAAGAAAATTTGAGGTCAGTATCCCTCACGAACATTGATGCAAAAATCTTCAATAAAATATACACCAACCACCTTTTGATATTCCTCTGTTGAGAATTCTCTATTTAGCATTGTACCACATTTTTCAATTGGTTCCTTAGGTTTGTTGGTGTCTAATTTCTGAGTTCTTTATATATTCTGGATTTTAGCCCTCTAGCAGATGTTGGTGCCGTTTTCAGAGGTGACTAGGTTATAAGAAGGATTCATGCCAGTTATTATTTCCCACAAAAAACGAGACTGGTTATTCCAGAGCACAAAATTTCACAGGTGTTGGTCCACTTCCAGTTGTTGCAAGTGATAGATAATTACCATGTATGTGTATGAGTGTGTGTGTGTGTGTGTGTGTGTGTGTGTGTGTGTGTGTGTAGAATTTCAGGGGTAACATTGTTAAATATTTTTGAAATTTTGGTAACTATAGAGTTTTGGTTTTGAGTGTGAATTTGGGAATAAGATCTACTGTGCTCAAATTCTCCCATGGGAAATCTAATCTCTCTCTTATACCCACAAAAATTTACTTTATTTCAATTATGTGTATGTTTATAGGTGGGTGCACATGTGAATGTCTGTGTCTGTGAATATCAAAAGAGCATGAAGTATCTCACATATCCTTATGTGGATGCTGGGAACAGAACTCAGATCATTTGCTTTATAAACAGCTAAGCTCTAATCTCTACAGCCTGCATGGAAAATGTTTTATTTTATTATTGGGGAATTTCTGAGCTTCAGTTACTTTATTTGTAGAGTTGATAATCATACGAACCCCTTGAAGTGTTAAGAATCTCTGATCTGGTTTATTAAAGGAAACACATAAATCATTTAATGTCATGCTTTTCACATCCTATGAATGAATTACTTTAATTTGCTGTCATTTTCTTGACACTAGGGCAGGAGAAAAAGAATGATCCCTTTCTTCTAGCCCATGCTCAAGGATGTTCTGATGGCATTTATCTTTCCTCAATGATAATCAAAGGTAGAACTGTAGCGTCTTCTCAAAACATAAATCACAATATAGGGACCCGTCAAGGACAACCTGTTAGCCACAAACATCCTTTCTCAATCAGTGCTTGTGTCACTGTCTACATTCATCCATTAGCAAGTCAGTGGTGCTAGACTCACTGAGACACAGGGACAGATTCTGTGGCCTTGATTACATCATGTATCTTATATATGTTCTCTTTGATTTTATAAGTGTGAATGTGACTGATTAATTTGATTTAGCCTTTTTGAACAAGAGAAGAGAGTTAAATCCTCATCTTCACAGTTCTAAGGTCTGTTGAAAAACCCAAGTTTTTCAACAATTCAGGTTGTTCTAGAAACCAATTAGGCAATAGGGCCTAATTGACTGTGATAACAGAGTGTTCTTCTCTTCTTCCTTTGATTTTTTTTTGTATTTCCAACATAGGTTTTATTATTAATACTTTTCTAAATATTTCCGTATATCTAATTACCTATTTTTCATGAGGTTATAAGAATAATTTATATATATTTGACATCAGTATTTATTTTCTTATTATTAAATAATTTTTTATATTAATCACAGGTTATTTACTTTGTATCCCAGCCATAACCCTCTCTCTTATTCCCTCCCAATCCTACCCTCCCTCCCTCATTTCCTCCCTGTCCATTTCCAAGTCCATTGCTAGAGGGATCCTCTTCCCCTTCTATCTGACCCTAGCTTATCAGGTATCTTCAGGACTGGCTGCCATGTTCTCCTCTGTGGCCTAGCAAGGCTGTTTCTACCTTGGGGGAGTAGTTAAAGGAGCCATTCACTGAGTTCATGTAAAAAATAGTTCCTGTTCCCCTTACTAGGGAAACCCACTTGGATACTGAGCTACCATGGGCTACATCTGACTTTCTTTGATTTCCTACTCTTGCTTTTCAGCTAGTCTATATTGAGGATAAAAACATACCCAAAATGACACATGGAATACATTCATTCCATTGTAGCTCATGGGGCATTTGGAATTCTCAAACTGTCATCTTTGTTAATCTAACAATGTTGTTAGAGTCTTTTAATCTCCACTCTTTGTTTCTTTGCTGATTTTTGATTTGGTTTTTGTTTGTTTGCTTTTTCTTTGCAACACTAGTGATTAAACTTAGGCTATGTCCCTTGATAGGCAAAAATCTACCAATGAGCTGGAGACATTAGGTCAGACTCTTCACCCAGCAATCTCCCAGCACTTCCTGTCTGTGCAAAATGTGATTCTATGCTTGGACTGTTTGTCATGATTGACTTGTCTTGTTTGAAAGCATGAAAAAGAAAAGAACTTTCACATGGAACCATTTGAAGATCTCTTAAAATATTTTATGCAAGTATAAGAACACTTAGTCTTTCAGAGAAAAATTAACTCAATTTTGCTACATGCTTATTAATGGTTTGGGTTGGGTGACAATTTATGAAGAGAAATCCGTCATTTATTTTATCAAGCTTGTGTTGGGTCCATTTCCAACAGGGCTAAGAGGCATTTCCTTCCTCCCTATTCTCCTTTTTGTTTTTTTAATACTAGAGACTTGATATTTTGAGAGGCTATGGGGAAAGAAGAAAAACACCTGATAATGTCATTTTTCCAGTGAATACTGAGGATCACATCCAAGAAACATTGATATCCCAGTTTTGAACTTTCCATAACTTATTGCCAGAAGTAGGCAAGAAGAAGATGAATGCCCAATGGGTTATCTTTGTTCCATGTTTTATTACTTGATGGGAGTTTTGTTTCTGTTTAATTCAAACTATTTTAACTGTGCATTCAGAGTAATCTAAGAGTTGAAGAAATAAGCCTGCTACCTTCCTTTGTGCTAAGTTATTATATGATTATAAATTTTATATTTAAACAGAGAAGTATATGGTACTAATATTTACTGGAGATTTTTCTTTTTTGCTTTACCCCAAATTAAAAAAAAAGTATTATTTAAAACATTTTAACTTAACTATATTTGATTATATTCTTTCCTTCCCTCAAGTCCTTCCAGATTCTTTCCTCCTTCCTACCTATCCAACTTTAATTTTTTTCTAAAAAAAAACTCTAAAAATTCAATACAACACCAAAATGCCTCAAATACAGAAAACAAAATATAAATCATCCAAAAAGAAATTAACAAAGAAAAAAACAGACCAAAACATACAAAGAACAAACAACAAAATGAAAAACCAAACTGTAAACATGTAAAAGAACACACACACACACACACACAAACAAACATATTGGAATAGACATTGAAAGTGGATGAAATATGGGAACTAGGTGTGAGAGAGTGTGGGGAGGAGAACAAGACTGAAGATCAGATGTCAGGAGAGTGTGGGTGAGAGGGAATAGGGGTGGGAGTAAGCAGATAAACTAAGGAGGCTATCTCTGGGACAAGTTGGAATCCTGTGACCCAGAGGATTGTTCTTCATGAAAAGAGCAACAAAGTCAACAAACCCAGGACTATAGGGGCTCACAGAGACTGAAGTACAAACCAAAGTACAGGGGTGGACTAAACCTAGACACCCATCACATATGTAACTGATGGACAATTTAATCTTCATGTGCATACCCTAGCAGGGAGATTGGGAACTGTTTCTGACATGAACTTGGTTACTTGCTTTTAAATCACTTGCCCCTAGCTCTGCTCCCTTGTCTACCTCCATAGAAAAGGATGCACTTAGTCCTGATATGACTGGATGTACTGGGTAGGTTGGTAAAGAGGGTGCTCCCCTTTGTTGAGGGGAAGGGAAAAGCAGAAAGGAGAAAGGAGATGAGGTGGTGGGACAGGGAGGAGAGGAGGTAATGGAGAGTTCAGGATGTAAAATGAATAAATAAATAATCAAATAAGGGAAATATGATGTTTCCTGGATTAGTTCACTCCAGTTTATCTTAACTTCTTGAGTAGTGGATTAATGAGACAGGTTATGATGTTGTACTACGATGGGGAGAATGAAGGGAACAAGGAAATTGGGTAAAAAGTAGATTAAGACTATCAGACTAAAAAGCTGTTTTAGTTATGGTATCAATTGCTGTAAAGAGACACCATGAGTATAAATTTTAGTATGTTTATCCTATATTATATGGCTAATATCTATTTTTGAGTGAATACATACAATGTGTGTCTTTATGCTTCTTGGATACCTCACTCAAGATGATCTTTTCTAGTTCCCACATTTGCCTGAAAACTTCAAAAGACCTGGAGGGCATAGGAGCCCCAAAAGGAGACCAACAGAGTGATAAAAACTGAGCCCTGGGGGCACTGAAGAGAATGATACTCCAACCAAGGAAAATGAATGCAGAGGACCTAAAACTCCAGCTCAGATGTAGCCCATAGTCTCAGTCTCCAACTGGGATCCTTAGTAAGGGGAAGAGGGACTTTCTCTGGCATGAACTCAGTGGCAGGCTCTCTGATCACCTCCCCTGGGCAGGGTGCAGCCTTGCCGAGCCACAGAGGAAGACAATGCAGACAATTCTGATGAAACCTAATAGGCTGAAGAGGAGGAGGACCTCCTCTATCAGTGGACTAAGGGAGGGGCAAAGAGGGAGAAGAGAGAGGAAGGAAGAGATGAGGGAGGAGGCCACAGCTGGGATACAAAGTGAATAAATTGTAATAAATGATAAAAATAAAAGAAAAAAGAAACACCATGAGCAAGGGTAACTCTCATAAAGGACAACATTTAGATAAGGGTAGCTTATAGTTTCAGAGATTTAGTCCATTATCATCAGGGCAAGAAGCATGGTGGTGTGCAGGCAGACACGGTGATAAGAGAAGGAGCTGACAGTAGTACATTTTATCTGCAGGTAGCAGAAAAGCCTGTGTGCCACAGTAGGTATAGATTGAACATATATAACCTCAAAACCCACCTTCATAGTGACACACTTCCTCCAACAAGACCACACCTACTTCAACAAGGTCATATCTTCTAATAGTGTCACTCTCTAGAGGTCAAGCATTCAAATTCATGAGTCTCAGAGGGCCATTTCTAGTTAAACCACCACAAAGGTAAAATGGATGTTTCTACTCTGAGTTTGAAATGTCTTCCAAGGTTTGCTGAAGTATCCCTTTAACTCTGCTATTACAAGAAGAATTTAATAAAAGTAGATTTGGTGATTGTGTTTACAAAGTATATAGGAATATACACGCTCACCAGATTACCGATATCACATCCCAAATGTTGAAATTTAAGACTTAATAAGTCAGGTCAGTCAGAACATAACCCATTTTAGATAAAAAATACACTAGATTTTAGTGATCTCAAAACTCCATCAAAACTATTCTAGTCAATGTGGGGCATACCAAGAACATCTGAATAGCCAATTTCCTAGAATCATGATTATGTTGTATACCTAGCCCCACATCCTTTCTCTAGTCACTGCGATAATAATCAGGACCAAGTATTATTGAGTAATTACATTTTTTGAGCAACTAGATATTTGTAACTTAGAAATATCCTACATACTCTTGTTTTCTTTCTTTCTTTCTTTCTTTCTTTCTTTCTTTCTTTCTTTCTTCCTTCCTTCCTTCCTTCCTTCCTTTCTCTCTCTCTCTCTCTCTCTCTCTCTCTCTCTCTCTCTTTCTTTCTTTCTTTCTTTCTCTTTCCTTCTTTCATAAAATGGAAAGGTGATTGGCCTACTACTCATAGTCTAAGTTTGGAAATGTGAACCTTTGGACATATGCTTTCCTCTTTCATATCTCAGCTAAGCAATTCTGGGGATGTGTTTCATAAATGTTCTCAAAGTTCTTTTACAACTGAGCACAAGATTTGATGAGTGAGAGCACACTATTAGAATTCTGTTTGCTTTATGTACCCTGTCTTGATCCAACACCCTTATTTCTTTCATGTTTTTCTTGGATTGATTCCTTAAATATGCTCTGTCATTTGCCCTGGGAAATAATGGGGGAACTGGTTAAAAATGACATATTTATAGTGACTTTTGGTCTGTCTTGTGTCTCAAGTGATTATACAAATTTTTAAATCTTTTTCTTCCCAGAAATGTTGTAAAATAAAACACTTCACCCTTTTTATAAGTGAAGAAACTGAGGTTTAAATAATTTAACCAACTGTTTGTTAGCTCTGACATAGTTGAAAAGTGAGTCTAGGACTCAGATTTTCAGTTTTGTAGATACAGAGATCGTCACCATCAGAATACAAGAGATGGAAGAGAGATTCCCAGGCATTGAAGACATGATAGAAAATAGATACATTACTCAAAGAAAATACTAAAGCTAAAAAATTCCTGATACAATACATCTGGAAAATCTGGGACACTGAAATATCCAAAACTAAAAATAATAGGAATAGAAGAAGAAGAAAAATACCAGCTCAAAATACTAGAAACTATTTTTTAAAAGATCATAGAAGAAAATTTTCCTAACCTAAAAAGATACCTATAAAAGTGCAAAAAGCATATAGAACATCAATCAATTGAACTAGTAAAGATATTTCTCTCACCACACAATAATCAAAACACTAAACACACAGAAGAAAGAAATAATGTTAAAAGCTACAAGGGAAAATGCACAAGTAATATATGAAGATAGACATATTAAAATTTAACAGTACTTCAAAATGGACACTCTAAAAGTCAGAAGGGCTTGCTCATATTCCTGCAGATTCTAAAATACCAGAGATTCCAGCCCAAACTAGTATATAGAGGCAAACTTTAAGTCATTATAGAGGGAGGAAACAAGATATTCCATCAAAAGTCAAATTTAAGCAATATGTATCTATATATCCAGTCCTACAGAGGATATCAGAAAAGAAAAAAAAAACCCTCCAACACAAGGAGGTTAACTGCATCCATAAAAACACAGAAAATAATTAATCTCACATAACAAAAGGGAAATACACCCCCACCACCACCACCATCACTACCACCACCAAATAACAGGAACAATCATTCATATTTCTCAGTGTCAACGGATACAATACTGCAATAAAAATACTACTGGGTCAAGGCAGAAATAAAGAAATTAAAGATTTCCAACAATTCAATGAAAATGAGTGTACATCATACTCAAAGTTATGAAAAACAATGAAAGTGGTGCTAAGAGAAAAGTTCATAGCACTAAGCATCTACACAATAAAAAATTGGAGAAAGCCAGGCCTGGTGATGCATATCTTTAATCTCAGAATTCAGAGAAGCATGGGAAGGTGGATCACTGTGAGTTTGAGGCCAATCTGTTCTACAAAGTGAGTCCAGGACAGCCACAGCCACACAGATAAACCCTATCTCAAAAAAGAGAGAGAGAGATCTTATAATAACAACTCAACAACACACCTTTTTAGTTTAATAAAAAGAATCAAGCATATGAAAGAGGAATAGATGACTGAAAATACTCAAACTGACATCGATAAGTAAAAATAAAGAAACAATATAAGTAATCAATTTAAAAAAGAGTTGTCTCTTTGAGAAAAACAAGATAGACAAATCAATATATTAAAAGTGAACATTTTTTTTCAATAAATAACATGAAACTTATAAACATTAAATCAAGATGATATAAATAATCTCAATAGGCCCATAACTCCCAGTAAAATAGAGGCTGTCATTAAAAGTCTTCTAACCAAAAGAGCGTAGATCAGACAGTTTTAGTACAGAATTCTAACATACTATAAAGAGCTAATGCCAGTACTCCTTAAATTATTCAGTAAACTAGAATCAGAAAGAACATTACCAAGTTCATTTTATGAGGTCACAGTAACTCTGATACCCATATCAAGCAAAGACTCAACAAAGAAAGAGAATTACAGACCAACTTCCCTCGTAAATATTGAGGCACAAATACTCAATAAAATACCTGTAAACTGAATCCAAAAACACATTAAAAATGTCATCAACCATGGTCAAGTAGGCTTCATTTCAGAAAGCATGGATACTACAACTTATGAAAATCTGTCAATGTTGAGTAGAGGTGAAATAGGCAAGGCACCTAAGCCCATTGTCCTCCATCCTATCCCAGGAAGGTCTGTGTGGTGCTGGATCAGCTTTAATCTTAGAGATCTTTCTTCCTGATCCCCATCTACCTAGTCCACCTGGGTCCCAGACACTGAGCCAAGCAGAGGTAGTCTGGGTTTAGGACCCAAGCCCCATTGTCTTTCATCCTGAGGAAGCCTGTGTGTCACCTGACCAGCTATCAACTTGGAGAACTTTCTATCTGCACCACATCTGCCTGGCCCATGGAGAATATACACAATGAAACCAGTGGAGAGACCACCAGACCAGTGAATACCAGTGTAAACCAGATGGCTAGAGGCTAGCATAAGAATACAAGTAACAAAATTTAGGGCCGTATGGCACCAACAGAAACCAGCAATGCCACCACAGCAAGCCCTGGAGATACTATCACACCTGAAGCACAAGAAAAAGATTTTAAAGCTGAGAATATGAAAATGATAGAAATCTTAAAAAAGGAAAATAAAACTCTCAAATTAGCACAGGAAAATACAATGAAATAGGTGAAAATTGAACAAATGCCTTAAAGAGATTATAAAAAAACAAAACAAGAAACAAACAGGAAAAGAAAATGAATAAAACTGTTCGAGACCTAAAAATGAATCTAGCAGCAACAAAGAAAACACTATCTGAAGTAATTCTGGACATGGAAAACCTAGAGAAAATAAAAGGAGCTACACACATAAGCATCACCAACAGAACACAAGAGATAGAAGAAAGAATCTCAGGTGTAGAAGATACAGTTGAAGAGACTGATGTATCAGTCAAAGAAAATGTAAAAACTAAAAAAGGTCCTGACCTAGAACATACAAGAAATATAGGACAGTGTGTTGAAATAGAAGGACAAGACTCCCATCTCCAAGGGAAAAAAAAAAAAAAAAAACCTCCCTACTCAACAACCACTGGGTTAGGGAAGAAATGAAGAAAGGAATTAGACTTTCTAGTATTTAATGAAAATGAAGGCACAACATACCCAAACTTATGGGACACAGTGTTCAGAGGAAAGTTTGTAGTACTAAGGACCTTCATAAAACAAAACAAAACAAAACAAAACAAAACAAACAAACAAAAAAACAAGGATCAACGGAACCGAATAAGACCCAGAAATAAACCCACACACCTATGAATACTTGATTTTTGACAAAGAAGCCAAAACCATTCAATGGAGAAAAGACAGCATCTTCAACAAATGGTGCTGGTCCAACTGGATGTCTACTTGCAGAAAAATGAAAATAGATCCATGTTTATCACCCTGCACAAAACTGTCCAAGTGGATCAAAGACCTCAACATAAAACCAGATACTCTAAATCGGTTAGAAAAAAAAAGTGGGGAAGACCCTAGAACTCATTGGCACAGAAAAAAACTTCCTGAACAGAACACCAACAGCACAGGGTCTAAGAGCAACAATCAATAAATGGGACCTCAGGCAACTGAAAAGCTTCTGTAAAGCAAAAGTCACTGTTGTCAGAACAAAACGACAGCCTACAGACTGGGAAAGGATCTTCACCAACCCTATATCTGACAGAGGGCTGATATCCAGAATATATAAAGAACTAAAGAAGTTAAAAAGCAATAAATCAAGTAATCCAAATAAAAAAATGGTGTATGGGGCTAAACAGAGAATTCTCTGTAGAGGAATATAGAATGGCAGAGAAACACTTAAAGAGATGCTCAACATTCTTAGCCATCAGGGAGATGCAAATCAAAACTACCTTACACCCATCAAAATGGCTAAAATCAAAAACTCAAATGACAATATATGCTGGAGAGGTTGTGGAGAAAGGGGAACTCTCCTACATTGCTGGTGGGAATGTAAACTTTGGAAATCAATCTGGCGCTTTCTTAGACAATTAGGAATAGTGCTTCCTCAAGACCCAGCTATATCACTCCTAGGCATATATACAAAATTTGCTCAAGTACACAACAAGGTCATTTGCTCAACCATGTTTGTAGCAGCTTTATTTGTAATAGCCAGAACCTGGAAACAACCCAGATGTCCGTCAACAGAAGAATGGATATAGATATTGTGGTATTTTTACACAATGGAATATTACTCAGCAATCAAAAACGAGGAAATCATGAAATTTGCAGGTAAATGGTGGGATCTAGAGATCATTGTGAGTGAGTTATCTCAGAAGGAGAAAGACAGACATGGTATATCCTCACTTCTATAGACCTATAAGATATGATAAACATAATGAAATCTATACACCTAAAGAAGATAAACAAGAAAGATGACCCAGGGTAAGATGACCAATCCTCACTTAGAAAGACAAATGTGATGTGCATTGGACATAGGAGAAAAGTAACAGGACAGGAGCCTACTGCAGAGGGCCTCTGAAAGACTCTATGTAGCACTGTATTAAAGCAGATGCTAATACTAATAACCAAACGTTTGGCAGACTGCAGGGAATCATATGAAAGAAGGGGAAGGTAGTATGACGTGGAAAAGATAGGAGCTCCACAAGGACCAAATATATCTTGGCACAGGGGTCTTTTATGAGACTGATACTCCACCAAAGACCATGTATAGATATAACCTAGAACCTCTGCTTGGATGTAGCCCGTGGTGGCTCAGTAACCGATTGGTTTCCCATAATAAGGGGAACAGGGACCATTTCTGACAGTAACTCAATGGCAGGCTCTTTGACCTCCCTACCCCCCAAGTGAGGAGCAGTCCTGCTAGGCTACAGAGGAGAACTTTGCAGCCAGTCCTGAAGATGCCTGATAAAACAGGGTCAGATGAAAGGGGAGGAGGTCCTCGCCAATTAGTGGACTTGGAAAGGGGTAGGGAGGAGATGTGGGAGGGAGGATTGGATAGGGAGGGATTAAGGGAGAGGGATAGAGTGGGGATACAGAGTTAATAATTTGTAACTAATAATAAAAATTAAAAAATAATTAAAAAACAAAACAAAACAAAACAAAAACCTGGATCGATCACATACTAGGAAGTTAGCACACGCCTGAAAGCACTAGAAAAGAAGAAATCAAACTCACCAAAGAGGAGTGGACAACAGGAAATAATCAAGCTTTGGGGTAAAATCTATAAATTGCAAAAAAAAAAAAAAAAGAGAGAGAGAAAAAAATCCAACAGCTGGTTCTTTGATAAAATCAACAAGATAGACAAACCCTCAGGCAAACTAAAAGGCATAGGGAGAGAATCCAAATTAACAAAATCAGGAACAAAAAGCAGACATAACAAAAGACACTGAGGAAAACCAAAAAAATAATTAGGTCTTACTTTAAAAGCCTGTACTCCATAAAATTTGAATATCTAAAGGAAATGGACAATTTTCTGGATAGATTTCACTTACTAAACTTAAATCAAGATCGGGTAAACAGTTTAACCAGTCCTATAACCCCTAAGGAAATAGAAGCAGTGAACAGAAGTCTCCCAACCAAAAAAGTCCAGGTCCAGACTGTTTTAGTGCAGAATTTTACCAGTCATTCAAAGAAGAGCTAATACCTATACTCCTCAAACTACTCCACAAAATAGAAACTGAACTTTGACAAACTCATTCTATGAATCCCAATTCACCCTGATACCTAAACCACACAAAGACTCAACAAAGAGAATTTCAAACTAGTTTCACTCATGAACTTCAATGCAAAAATATTCATAAATCAAGTCCAAAAACACATCAAATCCATCATCCATCATGATCAAGTATGCTTCATTCCAGGGATGCAGGGTTGTTTCAACACACGAAAATCTATCAATGTAATCCACCATATAAACAAAGAAAAAAAAAATCACACGATGATCTCATTAGATGCAGAAAAAGCCTTTAACAAAATCCAAAACCTTTTCATGATCTCTCTTCTTGGAGAGATCAAATATACAAGGCTCATACCTAAACATAATAAAGGTTATAAACAGTAAGCCAATTGCCAATATCAAATTAAATTGAGGGAAACTCAAAGCAACTCCACTAAAATCAGGATCAAGACAAAGCTGATCACTCTCCATAGCTCTTCAATATAGTACTTGAATTTCTAGCTAGAGCAATAAGACAAGTAAAGGCAATCAAGGGGATACAATTTGGAATGGAAGAAGTCAAAATATTGCTATTTGCTCCTTAGTTGATGTCTCAGTCTCTGTAAGCCCCCATGGGATTGGGTTAGTTGTCTCTGTCGGTCTTTTTGTGAGGTTCATGTCCCCTCCATGCCCTTCCATTCTTCCTCCAAGATAGACCAAGACCTTCAGGATTCCCAGAGCTCCTCCCCTATGCTTGGCTACAAGTCCCAGCATCTGTCTCAACCATGGCTGGCTGGAGAATGTCAGATGGCAGGCAAGCCTGGTTCCTGTCTGCAAGCATAGCAGATCATCATTAATAGTGCCAGGGGCTGGTTTCTACCATGGAATGGGTCTTAGGTTGGGCCAATTATTGATTGGATCAAAGGGTTTGTCAGTGGGCTGTTCTCCTCCTTCCACTAGTCCTATCTGGCTAGGAAGACACTTCAGTCTTCATGCTCCATCTCCCCTCTGTTAGAAGTCTCAGCTAGGGTCACACCCATATCTTCCCAGGAGCCTACCTTGTCACAAGCTTCCAGGAACAGAGATGTTCCTCCTCAGTTCCCCTTCTTGGTCCCAGCCTTCTCACCTCCCACCCCCATACTCCCCACATCTGATCTCCACTCTTGTTTCCCCAACCCCCTTTCCATCTCTTGTGTAGTTAATTCTCTTCATCCACTTCTGCTGTATATTCTGTAAAGAATTGTAAGGAATTTTTATGGGAATTCACTGAATCTATAGATGGCTTTTCACAAAAATGGCCATTTTTTACTATGTAGTTTTGTCTTTTTATATTGTCTCAGATTTCTTGGATATTTTATGTCAGGAACTTTTTAGAGTTAACATTTTCTTTGACTGATGTATCAGTTTCTTCTGTCTTATCTTCTACATCTCTCTTCCATCTCTTGTATCCTGTTATTGATGCTTGTGTCTGTAGTTCCTGTTCTGTTCCCTAGGTTTTCCAACTCTGGGATTGTATTTTCTTTATTTCTGTTCTTAGGTCCTGAACAGTTTTATTCATTTCCTTCTCCTGTTTGTTTTGTATTTTCTTGTATTTCTTTAAGGGATTTACTCAATTCCTTAACCTGTTTGATTGTATTTTCCTGTACTTCTTTAAGAGATTTATTCAATTCCTTCACCTGTTTGGGTGTATTTTCCTGTAGTTTTTTAAGGGATTTATTTTCTTCTTTTAAGGCCTCTTTAACTTTCATAACCTCAAATTTAAAGTTGGTTTATTGTGCTTCTGGTATGATAGTATCCCCAGGTCTTCCTGTGGTAGGACAGCCAGGTTTTGGTGGAGTCATATGGCACTAGGTATTGTTGCTGGTGTTGTTTGGCTGACTTCTAGCCATTTGGTTGACTTTGACACTAGCAATCCTGGTGGACTTTGATGGTAATAAATCTCTGCGGTTGTGGTTGCAAATGGATGAAGTCTGCTCTCTGATCTGTGCTGGTCTCAGGGGCCTAAGATTGGGGTGGTTCCTGGGAAATGGTGCAGGCTTGGGAAAGGCTGCTCACTGATCTGTGCTGGGCTTGAGGGCCTCAGATTGGGGTGGGTCCCAGGAAATGTTGCAGACCAGGAAATTGGTGTATTGTGTGCATGTAGGAAGTGAGTCACAGAGGGCCTGGGCTGAACTGGTCACTGTTTCAGGTAGGCTGTATCCACTTTCTTCTTCTCCTTGGTAGAACACATTTGTGAATTCTTCAGTTTTAGTTTAACACTGAGAGAATTTTACTCAACTTCATCAAAGATTTCTTGGCTATGCACAAATAATCATAATTATTTTATAGATGTTCAGAACATCTGTGTATCATCTTCAGTTCAAGCTCCAAGCACAACTGTGTAAACATCACAGTTAGCAGTTCTCCATAATTTTGGCTTAGTTGAATGGAATTCTCAAATATCTGTTAACAAAAAACTGGAAAACTTTGTCAAACTGTGAATGATGAGTCCTAATGTTAGGAAGACCTCCCTTAAAGCATGTTTTAGACCAAAATACAAAAGAGACCTGCAGAAAGTTTTAAGCAGTATTTTAAACTAAACTAAAGACCTAAGTACCTTGAGTCTTTGTCCATTGAGGCTTTTTATTGAGATAGGAATATAAAATAAAATAAAATAATATAATATAAAAACTATATCTTATATGATTAGACCAAATAAAGAAACACTTAAGTGCATGCTATTACTGTTGGTTTAACTTGAAGTCAGTTAAAGGCTGTTCAGGCCTTTACTCTGGAGAGATGTTGAGTATATGAGTTAGCTAAGCAATCTTATTGATATTGTGAGTTTACTTTTATCTTTTGTTTAAAAAAGTTTTAGAATAGAAAGGATCAGTTAATTGCTTTGACTGCCATGAGTTTACCCTTTAGCTTTGCAGCAACTGTAGAGGCCCAAACTAGTCTTTTGGTTTATTCTTAACTAAGCATTGACAAACCATTTGAACATACTGAGTGTGCTTGGCTGCTTCATTGAAGCTCTGCCTCTTCTCCTGATTTCTAACCTCCTTGCCTGTCCTAGCAAACTCACATTCTTCCTGGGACAATGTAGCCCCAAAAAGAATAAAACAGCCTCTCCAGACAATTGTAAACTCTGTCTGACCAAAGCATGAAATTATCTGGGAAGTGCAACCCACAGCAATGCACTCTATTCCCATCACAAAGAAACAAACAAATAACAAAAAGCACTGGAAACAGGAATTGCTTTATGATTGGCAGTAAAGATCTGGAGACTTGTCAAGTACAGTGGGTTTTAATGGGGATAATTTCACATATTTATTTATATTTTTATAAATATTTTCAAAATTAAAACATCAAAGAAGCCAAATTCCCCAAAACTTTTCTAAATCCTACTAATATAATTATATAATGATACAAAAACACACATATTACACATAACACGCATATGACATTAAAACACTGGTTTTATAGTTACCTGTCGAGTTAAGAATAGAATCACACTACAAAATTTTCTCTTTAGTCTCACAGATAGAGATCAGCACACAAAATTATAAGAAACTGAAAAAATGGTATGTATAAATAATTCAGTATTTACAATTTTATGAACTGATGGAAACAAATTTCACATTTGAGAGTGCTGACAAAGGATGTTTGTGTGCCAAGTTCAGCATCAAGCACTCTCTGTCTATAGAGAAGAATTGTGAGCAAGTGACTTTGATTACAGTAGCAGGAGTCTGGCTGTACTCCACATACAAGACTTACTGAAGAGCTTTTAGGTAGCTCTCAAGTGAAGCATAGAGAGTAACTAGCTCTGTGATCTCCAAGGTTGAAATGAACCCACATTTACAAAGCTGTAAGAGAAAGACTAGAAGGACTTCATTGACCATGTCTGAAATATCCCATTTTTAGTAAGACAAACTCTGAACTTTCTCTTAAACATAAACTCTTGTACCAACCTAACAGTTGAAGTCTTTTATATGTTGTAATAAGGACAGATTCTGTAACATGGAAATATTACAGTTTCATTCTGAATGGTTGAAGTGTGGCCTGAACCTATTGAGCAGGTAGAGCTTAAGCCTCTGTATGGAGCTACCTCTCACACTACTTCAACTCTGTGATACAACATGAAATAACATATAAACTCTTGTCTGAGTAAGAAAGATGATTTGAAGAGGCTATGTGATTTGATGAACAAAATCTAGCTTTAACTCTAGTTGTTGGTAAGTAAATTTAAACTGCACGGACAATAGGCCTTTCTCACTGTGTAATTTTATGAATTTATCTTCAAAATACTAAAAAAAATGAAAACAAACAAACAAACAGACTTTAGTCAAATCAGCCCATTTGTTGAGCTAGAAGATAGCCTCTTCAGCCACAAAACTTCTGAAATTACTTTGGGATGCAAAGTAGGCTCCTTTTTTTTACGCTAGTGAAAAGTCTCCTTCGAAAAGTAGAAAATAACACAACTATGATAGTGGTAATATTAATATTTTTTTCTCAGATTCTTACTGTATTCTTCATACTGCCATATTCCATTGATATTTAAAAGCTGATATTGTTTAAACAATTTAGAAAACTGAGATTCCAAATATTAAATAACTTGCCCAATAATACATAGCCAACATGTGAGAAGTACAGACTAGTACAAGTTTCTCTGATGATGAAGTTGAGATGCCTTCACATATTTATGTCTCAGGAGAATGTAAATAAGCAGCACAGGCCTAAGATGTGCAGAAGTTACTTTGGGCATTTCTACTCCAGACAGACTCTGTGTACAAGCTAAATTCCTGTCATTTAAAATCAGGTGTCATTATTATTAATAGTTGATTTCAAACTTGTTGACAAGGAAGCATTGTAAGAACAAAACTGCTATTGATATTAGAGTGGTTACAGTTTCAACCCTTTCTTCCTTCTTTCTTCCTATGTTTCGAATGATCTTTCTGCCACATTGTGAAACATTTCTTTTCAACTATATTAAAAATTTCTTCTTGATCAAAAGAAAGCAGAGCTTCAAATAAGATATATGAAAATAGTTGTGAGAGTATACCAGTTGTTTGCAACACAAAAACATAGAGTTTGAACAATGTCAATGTTTGCTAATTGCATTTTAAAATTATTCTGATTGTACTTTTAGCCTCTTTTTGTTTCTTTAAACTAAAGCATATGGTTCTGTGCATTGATAACATACTGATTAGTCTCCTTTGCTTTTATTTTTTTCAAAGAAAATGTTACCCTTATTCTAAAGTAACCATATTTTCAAGCATAAGAATTTTAAACAAACATTTTTTTTTTTATTTTGAGATAAAATAGAACAAGAAATCTTGGGGCTATTGGCTCCAGAATTTTGAAAATCTTATAAAAATACATTATGCAAAATGAATAGTCAGTGTACATTATTTGTTAGCACATAGCTCTCTTTTTATTTAGCTTCTAAATTATCTGATGAGTTAGGACTTCATATCATCCAATCAACTTGGAATTCCACCTTGTGAAATAAATATTAGGTTTTGAGAAGAAAGAGAAAACAATGTTATACTACTCTTGGGTTTTTTTACTGTCCTCACAGTTTATTACACATTTTACAGTGATTATAGGTACCGAATTAGAATGCTGTTAGATTAATGACTTATATAAACTCAATTCCTTTGGCTATGTTTTATTATGTGGCAGTTTGTGATAATTTAATGAATTTAATAAATGTCAAGTTGAGAGAGTAATGCAAGATGGCGGTGCTGGGAGAACACTGTGCCTGAGGAGCAGGACAGCAATGTCAGTACAGCCACCAAGAGACTGAACTCTGGGCCCTAAAACAACAGTGATCGTGTTTCCCAGATGAGAGGAAATAGTGGGAATCAGTTGTGTCCACTCTCAGGTCACCCAGTCAGAACGTGGAAGAGATCTTGCAGGCACTCTGTCTCCAGACCAGAGCCACACTCCTGAGTGTCTTGATCACCTTCCCAGGCTGAACTGTGGGTACCAAAACACCAGAGACTGGGAGTCCCAGTCATGAGAAAACGCAAAGGGAAGGAAGTGAATGGGACTGACCTTAGGTCACCCACTTTATCCCTGGAAAAGTTCCTGCAGACCGGCGGGCACATAGCAACCAGCCCTGAGACCTGCTGCATGTCAGACTCCCCTCAAAGACAGAACTGTGCACCCCAGGACACCAGACAGTGGGTTTCCCTGTCTGGAGAAAACCCCATAGGGAGAGAAACAGCAGGTCCCAATTAGAGCACTCAGCTGACCCACTCCCACACACACCCACACTGGGGAAAGTTCTTGGAAAAAGGTCTCAGGTTCCAGCCCAATCACCAGCCTGAAGCCACCACCTGCCAGTGCCTGCATGCTGTACACGCCACTGCAATCACCCACATAATAGGTCTTCCTGTTGCGACAAAACGCCACTATGGGAGAAACACATAGCCCTACCTCAGGACACCTAGGTCTGGAAAATTTTCTGGTTATCCACAGGCTCCAAACTCTAGCCTCCTGCTGCATGCATGGGAGTGATACTCACCTGTCACTAATTACCACTTGGGTACTGGGGCACAGATCTCCAACCTCAGACCGACAGAAGCTTGGGATCCCCGAGATCAACCCTTAGATACTGCTCCAAGGGGCAACTAGTTATCCCTAAGTAAACTGACCAAACATGGGGCACCTAGGTTACAGCAGCAGCTCAATAAATTTACAGCAAGAAACCCAGAAGCAGGACAGCTGTCTCCAGGACTTCTATGGGGAGAGATGAGAGCCCTCTTGACTAACAAAGACCACAGTTACCACTCAGGTCTATATCCCTGAGGTGAGGTGTGGCAATTGCTGAAAAACACCAACAATTCAGTGACCATACCAAAAAGCTGAGTAGGCCTTCTTCAGGAAAAATCATCTTCCTGCCAAGGGGATTCTCCCCACCAAAGGATTACAGGAACCACCAGAAACTAACACCCAACACCTAAGATAGCCCAGTGGAAAAAGGGCAGCATAAAAGCTCAACCAACAAAAGACAGAGCAATATGACATCTCCCGAATTCAGTTATCCGGGGGAAAGAAGCCCTGGATACCCCAGCATAAATGAAATTCAAGAAGATGACCTTACATCTATGATTATGAAGAGGATAATAGAGGAAACAAATGAAAAGTGTAAAGAACTAGAAGAAGATGAAGTCAAACAGATTATGGCCATCTCTTCAAACTATTCCACAAAATAGAACAGAAGGAAAACTACCAAAATCCTTCCATGAAGTCACAGTCACCTTGGTACTTAAACCTCACAAAGACGCAACAAAGAAAAAGAATTCCAGGCTAATCTCCTTTGTGAACAATGATGCAAAAATACTCAACAAAATACTTGCAAACCGAATACAAGAACACATCAAAGATATCATCCACTATGACTCAGGTATGCAGGTGTGGTTCAATATACCGAAATCCATTAATGTGATCCACCATATAGACAAACTGAAAGAAAAAAAAATCAAATGATAATCTCCTTAGATGCTGAAAAAGCATTTGACAAAATCCAACACCCATTCATGTTTAAAGTCTTAGAGAGATCGGGGATATAAGGCATATACATAAACATAATAAAGGCAATATACAGCAAGCCTATAGACAATATCAAATGAAATAGAAACTCAATCCCAATGAAATCAGGTACAAGGCAAGGCTGCCCACTCTTTCCATATCTCTTCAACATAGTTTTTGAAGTCCTTTCTAGAATAATAAGACAATTAAAGAAGATCAAGGGGATACAAATTGGAAAGGAAGAAGTCAAAGTATCACTATTTGCAGATGTTATGATAGTAGACCTGAATGACCCCAAAAATTCTACCAGGGAACTCCTACAGCTGATAAACACTTTCAGCAAAGTTGCTGGATCCAAAAATAACTAAAAAAAAAAAAAAATCAGTAGCCCTCCTGTATACAAAAGACAGAAGGGCTGAGAAAAAAATTAGGGAAACAACACACTTCACAATAGCCACTAATAATATAAAGTACCTTGGTATGACCCTACCCAAGCAAGTCAAAGACTTGTATTAAAAAAAATTCAAGTCTCTGAAGAAAGAAACAGAAGAAAATATCAGAAGATGGAAAGATCTCCCATGCTTATGGCTTGGCAGGATTAACATAGTAAAAATGGCCATCTTACCAAAAGCAATCTACAGATTCAATGATAATTCCCATCAAATTACCAACAGAATTCCTTTCAGACCTTGAAAGAAAAATTCTCAATTTCATATGGAATAACAAGAAACCCGGAATTGCTAAAACAATCATCTACAATGAAAGATCTTCTGGAGGTATTTCCATCCCTTATCTCAAGCTCTACTATAGAGCAACAGTAAAAAACAAACAAACAAACAAACAAACAAACAAACAAAAACTGCATGGTACTGGCGTGGAAACAGAATGGTGGATCAATGGAATCTGATAAAAGACCTAGAAATATACCCACACACTTATGGACACCTGATCTTTGACAAAGGTGCCAAAACCATACAATGGAAAAAAGATAACATCTTCAACAAATGGTGCTGGTTTAACTGGATGTCTATATGTAGAAAAATCCAAATAGAGCCATAATTAACACCCTGCACAAAACTAAAATCCAAGTGGATCAAAGACCTCAATACAAAAATGGACACACTAAATCAGTTAGAAGAAAAAGTGGGGAAGAGCATTGAACTCATTGGCACAGGAGACAACTTCCTGAACAGAACACCAACAGCAAAGGCTCTAACATCAACCATCAATAAATGAGACCTCATGAAACTAAAAAGCTTCTGTAAAGCAAAGGACACTGTCATCAGAACAAAATGACAGCCTACAGACTGGGAAAGGATCTTCACCAACCCTATATCTGACAGAAGTCTAATATCCAGGAGAGAAAGAATTTAAGAAGTTAAACAGCAACAAATCAAGTAATCCAATTAAAAAACGGGGTGTAGAGCTATATAGAGAGTTGTCAATAGAGGAACATCCATGGCAGAGAAACAGTTAAAGAAATGATCAACATCCTTAGTCATCAGGATCAAAATGATCCTAACATTTCACCTTACAACAATCAGAATGCTAAGATCAAAAGCTCAAGTGACAACACACACTGGAGAGGATGTGGAGAAAGAGGAACCCTACTCCATTGCTGATGGCAATGTAAACTTGTACAACCACTCTGGAAATAAATCTGGCACTTTCTCAGACAATTAGGAGTAGTGCTATCTGAAGATCCAGCTATACCACTCCCAGAGTTTGTCTGAGTCTCAGCATCTGCTTCAATCCCCTGTTGTGTAGAGTCTTTCAGAGGCCCTCTGTGGTAGGCTCCTGTCCTGTTCCCTGTTTTCTCCCTCTCCTGAAGTCTGTCCCATTTGTCTTTCTGAGTGAGGATTGATCATCTTACCCAGAGTCTCCCTTCTTGCTTAGGTTCCTTAGGGATGCAGATTTTAGTATGTTTACCTTATATTATGTACCTTATACCCACTTGTAAGTGACTACATTCCATATGTGTCTTTCTGCTTCTGGGATACCTCACTCAGGATGATTTTTTCTAGTTCACACCATTTGCCTGCAAATTTCATGATTTCCTTGTTTTTAATTGCTGAATAGTATTCCATTGTGTAAATGTACCACAATTTCTGTATCTATTAGTCTGTTAAGGGACATCTAGGTTGTTTCCAGCTTCTGGCTATTATGAATAGAGCTGCTACAAACATTTTTGAACAAATGTCCTTGTTGTATAGGTGAGCATTTTTTGTATATATACCTAGGAGTGGTATATCTGGATCTTGAGAAAGTGGCATCCTTGTCTTGTCCCTGACTTCAGTGGGATTGATTTAAGTTTCTCTGTGTTTAGTTTGATGTTGGCTATAGACTTGCTGTATATTGCCTTTACTGTGTTTAGATATGTGCCTTATATCCCTGATCTCTCCAAAACTTTAAACATGAATGGGTACTGGATTTTGTCAAATTTTTTTTGACATCTGAAAATATGATCACTTGGTTTTTCATTTTTGTTTGTTTACTTATGTGTTGGATTACATTGATGGATTTCTGTATATTGAATCACGCTTACATGCCTAGGATGAAGCCTACTTGGTCATGGTGAATGATGTTTTTGGATTTGGTTTGTGTGTATTTTGTTGAGTATTTTTGCATCAATGTTCCTGAGATAGGTCTGAAATTCTCCTTTTTTGTTGGGTCTTTGTGGTTTAGATATCAAAGTTACTATGGCCTCATAGAATGAGTTTGGTCATGTTCCTTCTTTTTCTATTGTGTGGAATAATTTGAAGAATATTGGCATCAGCTCTTCTTTGAAGGTCTGGTTGAATTCTGTGCTGAAAGCATCTGGCTCTGGGCTTTTTTGGTAGGGTGACTATTGATGACAGCTTCTTTTTTTCTCAAGGAATATAGGACTGTTTAATCTATTTACATGTTCTTGACTTAACTTTGGTAAATGAAATCTATCAAGAAAATCGACCATTTCACTTTGATTTCTAAATTTTGTGGCATATAGGCTTTTGAAGTAAGACCTGATGATTCTTTGGATTTCTTCAGTGTCTGTTGTTATGTCCTCCTTTTTGTTTCTGATTTTGCTGATTTGGATAATTTCTCTCTTTCTTTTAGTTTGCTTGGCTAAAGGTTTGTCTATCTTGTTGATTTTCTCAAAGAACCAGCTCTTGGTTTCACTGATTCTTTGAACTGTTTTGTTTGTTTCTAATTGATTGATTTCAGCCCTGAGTTTGATTATTTCCAAGCATCTACTCCTATTGGGTATGTCTACTTCTTTTTTTCCTAAAGCTTTCTGGTATGTCGAGAAGTTGCTTGTATGAGATGCCTCAAACTTCTTTCTGCAGGCACTTAGTGCTATGAACTTTCCTCTTAGCATTCCTTTCATTATATCCCACAAGTTTGGGTAATTTGTGCCTTCATTTTCATTGAATTTCAGGAAGTTTCTAATCTTTCTTTCTTTCTCTCTCTCTCTCTCTCTCTCTCTTTCTTTCTATCTTTCTTTCTTCTTTTTTCTTTTTGTTTCTTCCTTGTATCCAACTATATGGTCAATTTTGGATATGGTTCCAAGGCACTGAGAAAAAGGTATACTCTTTTCAGTTTGGATGAAAGTTTCTGTAGACATTAGGCCCATTTGATTTAGGATCTCTGTCAGGGTAATTATTTCTCCATTTAGCTTCTGTCTTGATGATCTGTCCCTTCGTAAGAGTGGAGTGTTGAGGTCTCCCACTAATAAGGTATTGGGATTGATGTGTGATTTGAGCTGTAATAATGTTTCATTTCTGAATGCATGTGCTCTTGCATTTGGGACATAGATATTCAGGATTGTGATGTCCTGGTTGACTTTTCCTGTGATGACAATGAAGAGTCCCTCCTCATCTTTTTTGATTAATTTTGGTTGAAAGTCTATTTTATTAGATATTATGATAGTTACTCCAGCTTTTTTTCTGGGTTTATTTGCTTGAAAAACCATTTTCCAACCCTTTACTTTGAGGTAGTGTCTGTCATTGTTGCAATGGTGTGCTTCTTGAATTCAGCATAATGTTGGATCATGTTTTGGCAACCATTCTGTTATTCTGTGTTTTATGAGAGTCGAGTCCATTGATATTGATAGATAATAGTGACCAATGAATGCTAGTTCCTTTTAATGTGGAGTTTGTGGTAATAGTGTGCTTGTGTGCTTGTTTTCTTTTAATTTTTGTTGTGCAGTTATCTCTGTCCTGTGTTTTCTTGGCTGTAGTTGATTTAATTAGATTGGAGTTTTTCTTCTAGTATCTTCCGTGGGACTGGGTTGTTGTGTTTAAGTTTAGTTTTATCATGGAATATTGTATTTTCTCCATCTGTGTTTATTGAAAGCTTTTCTGGGTATAGTAGTTTGGTTTGACATCAGTGTTCTCTTAGATTCTGCATGACATCTATCCAGGACCTTCTGGCTTTCATGGTTTCTGTTGAGAAGTCTGGTGTGATTCTGACAGGTAGAACTTCATGTTAGTGGGCCTTTTCCCCTTGCTGTTTTTAATATTTTTTCTTTGTTCTGTAGATTTAGTGTTTGACTATTATATGTCATGAGGATTTTCTTTTTTTGTCTAGTCTATTTGATGTTTTGTAAGCCTCTTGTATATTTAAGGACATCCCTTTGTTTAAGTTGGGAAAATTTTCTTCTATGATTTTTCTTGAAAATGTTTTCTGGACCTTGGAATATGGAATCTTCTTTTTTGTCTATCCATATTATTCTTAGTTTTCTTCTTTTCATGGTGTCCTTGATTTCTTGGATGTTTTGTGTTTGGGTCTTTTCCAATTTTATTTTTTCTTTGAGAGATGTATCAATTTCTGCAATTGTATCTTCAGTACCTGAGCTTCTCTCTTGCAATCTCTTCCTGAGATTCTCTTGTATTCTGTTGGTGTGCTTACCTTTGTGGTTTGATATTTTTTCTAACTTCTCCAGTTCCAGGGTTTTCTTTTTTAAAAAAAGATTTTTCTATTTATAATTTATACAATATCATGCCTGCATGCCAAAAGAAGATGCCAGACCTCATTATAGATGGTTGTGATCACCATGTGGTTGCTGGGAATTGAACTCAGGACCTTTGGAAGAACAGCCAGTGCTCTTAACCTCTGAGCCATCTCTCCAGCCCCTCTTTATGTTTTCTTTATCTATTCTAATTCTGTTTTCATGTCTTGCACTATTTTCTTCATTTGTTTGAATGTGGATTTCTGTCTTTCGATGATGGCATCTACTTTTTATTTGTTTCTTCTTTACGTGCCTTTATTTGTGTGGCTATATTTGCTTGTATTTCTTTCAGAGCTTTGTTCCTTTCTTCTTTATGTGCCTCTAATAACTTAATAAGCATAGCTTTAAAATAATTTTATTGTGTTTCTGATAAATTAAAATATCCATTGATTTAGGTGGGTTGCTGGTGAAGCCATGATGTCCTGATTTTTGTTGGATGTGTTCTTATGCCTGCTATCTGAAGGTCAGTAGCCTTAGCTGTTTGTTCCTGGAGTCTGTACTGCAGACTGGGTCCATCTGTCTCTCTTTTTTTTTTTCAATGCAGTTTATTCAGAAACCTTGAACAATCATCTGACCCTGGGGAAAGCCAGCCCACAGCTTAAATAGCCTCTGGGTAGCCAACCCCAGCATGCCATGTGGGCAATGCAGATAGGTCCACATACATGGAAGCAAGCCAGATCCTCAGCCTTAGCCAAATGTGGAATTGTTCGTGACAGAGAGCACTCACCATCAGGAAGATGGAAGGCGGACACCAGCTCCATCTTTAAGGCACAACATTCCGCAGCTCTCTACAGTTCTGTCTCTTGAGTCTGGAGTATTCTTCTGGAAGATGAGAGAGGTCTTCTGGTTTGAGAGTGGCTGTTGGTCTTTCAGCTGCAGCTAAGGGAAGTATGTTTCAGGGGAAAGTGCGCATGTATAGCACAGGCATGTGCGTGGAGGTGTGCCTACCTGGAAGGATAGCGTGTAAGGGAGAAGCACAAGAGCTGGTTGTAGTACAGGTGACATTTGCTGTTCACAGGCACAGTGCACATGCGCAGGTGCCCTAAATGGGCCTGTTTCAGTATTGTGCTTCAAGTTTGTAGATCTGCCTGAGCTGCATCTTGCTTCCAGGGATTGTTTGGCTAGACTCCACTAGGAAACCCACAGAACAGGGGCTTCAATGTTGAGAACACTGTCCTATGTTGCCCACAGTGGGTTGTGAGTGTGAGAGATCTGATGTCTGGCTGCTAGTGTAAAGGGACACTGATCTGGGGTTCTGTTGGCACTCTCTTACAGAAGCACTCATTTGCAGGTGTGTGTGGAAAGTGCAGAATGCCCAAGCACACTCAGTGGTAGGTGTGTGTGGGAAGTGCAGAGGGCCCATGCACACTTACTCACAGGCAAATGTGGTAATCTCAGAGAGCCCACAGTTTTCTACTCTCAAATTTGGGTCCCCTTTTGACCTTTAGAGTAAGGAAGCAACCAGTACCTGTGGTTATGCACTCCCCACTGCTGCTGCGGCACTGCAGCAAGTGGAGCAAGGGGAAGTGCAGGTGCAGGTGTCCTATAGATTGACACTCTTAGACCCTGGACACATCCACGCAGGGCCTGGATCCAATCTCTCCCCACAACCTTCATCTCCACTGGACCACATAGATATTACCATGCTAAATTTCCTTTATCCTACCCCTAACTCCAGTTGATACTTCCAGTAAATATACAGGTCACTCCAAACAGGGAAGCATGTAGACTAACTGCAGAGTAGACAATTGAGAGTAGATAATCCCAAATCAACAAAGGAAAAAGAGAAGTATACACAGGCATAGTATACACATATAATTACACACAGACATGCACACACATACCAGCAACAGCACTACCACCACCACCAACAGCAACAACAAATCAAGAATCAAGAATCGCTCAGTATTTATATCCATCAACATCAATTACCTCAATACCCCAATAAAAAAACACAAAATAAGAGAATGGATGCAAAAAACATCTTTCTGCTGCATCCAAGAAATGCACCTCAACATCAAGCACATATCTTATTTTAAGCTAAAAGAATAGAAAAGGGTTTTCAAGGCCAATGGACCTAAAGAACAAGTTTTTGTAGCCATTGTAATATCTGACAAAATAGACTTTAAACCAAAACTTAACTGATGAGAAAAAGAAGGATACTTACTTAGTCATCAAAAGAAAATCCTATCAGGAGGACATTGAAATTTCTAACATCTATGCCCCAAGCATAAGGACACCTATATTTCAAAACGAAACAAAATGAAAGAAGCTACCAACCAAAAACAACTAACCAACAAACTAATCAAATAAACAAAACAGAAACTCTTCTACTGTTTAAATCACATATTGAAACACACACAGATAGTGGAGACTGGAGTACTCCAGTTTCT
This sequence comes from Meriones unguiculatus, assembly GCF_030254825.1. Classification (NCBI taxonomy): domain Eukaryota; kingdom Metazoa; phylum Chordata; class Mammalia; order Rodentia; family Muridae; genus Meriones; species Meriones unguiculatus. The sequence goes on along the minus strand of NC_083357.1, from coordinate 36,255,560 downwards.
CTAATAGACAGCTCATCCAGTCAAAAACTAAGGAAAGAAATGCTAGAGCATCTCACTTATCTATGGACACTTGATTTATGACAAAATGACAAAACCATGCAATGGGAAACAGATAATATCTTCAAGAAATGGTGCTGATCTAAATGAATGTCTACACACAGAAAAAATGTAAATACATTTATCTATTTTTATCTATTTATCACTTTGCTCAAAAAGCAAATCTAAGTCAATCAAATAACTCAATATAAAGCCAGACACATTAAATCTGTTAGAAGAAAAAGTGGGGAAGAGCCTTGAAGTCACTGACATAGAATACAACTTTCTGAACATAATACCAACATATCACACCTTGATATCAACAATTAATAAATGAGACCCCATGAAACAGAAAAGCTTTTGTAAAGTAAAGGACACTATCAACAGAACAAAATGACAGCCTACACACTGGAAAAATGATCTTCACCAACCCTACATCCTTCAGAGGGCTAATATAAAAAACACATGAAAAACTAAAGAAATTAAACACCAACAAACTAAATAATCCAATTAAAATTCCCGCACAGAGATAAACAGAGAATTCTCAATGGAGGAATATTGAATGGCAGAGAAATACTTAAAGAAATTCTCAATGTCTTTTATCATCAGGGAAATGCAAATCAAAACAACTCTGAGATTCCATTTCACACCCATCAGAATGGCTAAGATCAAAAACTCAAGTGACCACATGCTGGTGAGGATGTGGAGAAAGGGGAACACTCCTCCATTGCTTGTGGGAGGGAAAATTCATACTGTCACTTTGGAAATCAGTCTTGTGCTTTCTTAGAAAAATGGGATTAGTGCTACCTCAAGACCCACCTATACCACACCTAGGCATATACCCAAAATATGCTTCACCGTACAACAAAGATATTTGCTCAACTATGTTTATAACAGCTTTATTTGTAATAGCTGAATCTGGAAATGAAGTAGATGTTTCTCAACTGAAGAATGGATAAAGAATTTGTAGTAATTTTACAAAATGGAATACTACTCAGCAATTTAAAACTAGAAAATCATGAAATTTGCAGGCAAATGGATGGAACTAGAAAAGATCATCCTGAGTGAGGTAATCCAGAACAAGAAAGATATACATGGAACATACTCACTTATAAGTGGATATTAACCATATAATACAGAAAAACAGTACTACAGTCCACAGACCCAAAGAAGCTAAATAACAAGAAGGACCTTAGGGAAGATGCTTAATTCTTATTCAGAATTCAAATACAATAGACACCAGAAGTGGTTAAAGAGAGGGCCTCTGAAAGACTCTACCCAGCAGGGCATTAAAACAGATGCTGAGACTCAGCCAAACTTTGAGCAAAGTGCAGGCAATCTTATTAAAGAAGGAAGAGATGAAAGATCTGGAAGGGTCAGGGTCATATAGAAAGGGAATAGGAACTTCCCTATCTGTGGCCAGGGCGAGAGGCATGGGAGGAGAAGGGGGAGGGAGAGGGGATTAGGAGGAGATGATGGAGGGGGCTACAGTTGGGATACAAAATGAATAAATAATGAATAATAATAAATAATAATAACAAACCCTTATGTTATAATAACAAACCCTTAATAACCCTTAGTAACCTTTAATAACAAACCCTTATGTTATTGTGGAGCCCCTATTCCCTCTGAGTCCTTCTATCTCCAAACTCTTCCAAAGACTCCCTGCCCTCTGCCCAAAATTTGGCTGAGTCTCTGCACCTGCATAGATCCCCTGCTGGGTGGAGTCTTTCAGAGGACATCTGTGGTAGGCTCCTGTCCTGTTCCCTTTTTTCCACTGCTTCCTGTATCTTTCCTTTTTGCCTTTCTGAAATAGATTTACACATCCTTTGTAGGGTCCTTCTTATTGTTTAGCTTCTTTAGATCTGTAGATTTTAGTATGGCCAATACTTGCTTATAAGTGATTATATACCATTTGTGTCTTTCTAATTTTGGGTTCCCTAACTCAGGATGATCTTATCTAGTTCCATCCATTTGTCTGCAAATTTCATGATTTATTTTGTTTTAATAGCTAAGCAGTATTCCATTGTGTAAACCTTTCACAATTTCTATATCCATACTTCTATTGAGGGACATCTAGGTTGTTTCCAGATTCTGGCTATTACTAATAAAGCTGCTATGAGCATACTTGAGCAAATGTCCCTATTGTATGGTGGAGCATATGTTGGGTATATGTAGAGGAGAGGTATAACTGGGTGTTGAGGTAGAGCTATTCTCAATTTTCTGAGAAAGCACCAGATTTATATCTACTCCCACCAGCAATGGAGCAGTGTTCCTTTTTCTCCACAACTTTGCCAGCATGCGCTGTCATTGGCGCTTTTCATTTTGGCCATTCTACTTGTATAAGATGGAATATCTGAGTCTTTTTGATTTCCATTTGCCTATGACAGGACATTAAACATTTTTTAAACACAATCATTTAAAACATTTTTTATTTTTATTAATTACAGTTTATTCACCTTGTATACCCCCTGTAGCTCTCTCCCTCTTTCCTTCCCAATCCCACACTCCCTCCCCTTTCTCCACCAATGCCCCTCCCCCAGTCCACTGATAGGGGAGGTCTTCCTCTCTTTTCTTCTGAACCTAGTCTATCAAGTCTAATCAGGAGTGGCTGCATTGTCTTCCTCGGTGGCCTGGTAAGGCTGCTCTCCCCTCATGGAGAGGTGATAAAAGAGCAGGCCAATCAGTTCATGTCAGAGACAGACCCTGTTCCCATTACTATGAAACCCACTTGAACACTGAGCTGCTATGGGCTACATCTATGCAGTGGTTCAAGGTTATCTCCATGAATGGTTCTTGGTTGGAGTATCAGTCTCAGAAAAGGCTCCTGTGCACAGAATTTTTGGTTCTGTTGCTCTCCTTGTGAATCTCCTGTCCTCTCCAAGTCTTACCATCTCTCCCGTATTTTATAAGATTCCTTGCACTCTGCCAAAAGTTAGGATATAAGTCTCAGTATCTGCTTGAATACCTTGCAGGGTAGAGCCTTTCAGAGGCCCTCTATGGTAGGATCCTGTCCTGTTCCTTATTTTCTCCCTCTTCCAATGTACATCCTCTTTGCCTTTCTGAATGGGGATTGAACATCTTAGCCAGATCTCCTCCTTCTTGATTAGCTTTGTTATGTGTACAGATTTTAGGATGTTCATTCTATATTATGTGACTAATATCCACTTAAAGTGAATATATTGTGTGTCTTTCTGCTTCTGGGATACCTCACTCAGGATGATCTTTTCCAGTTCCCACCATTTGCCTGCAAATTTTGTGATTTCCTTGTTTTTTTGTTTTCATAGCTGAGTAATATTCCATTCTGTAGATGTACCACAATTTCTGTATCTATTCCTCAACTGAGGGGCATCTGGGATGTTTCCAGCTTCTGGCTCTTACAAATAAAGTTGCTATAAACACGGTTGAGCAAATGTCCTTGTTGTATACTTGAGCCTCTTTTGGATATATGCCCAGTAGTGGTATGGCTGGATCTTGAGGAAGCGCTATTCCTAGTTGTCTGAGAAAGCGCCAGATTGATTTCCAGAGTGGTTGTACAAGTTTACATTCCCACCAGCAGTGGAGGAGGGTTCTGCTTTCTCCACATCCTCTCCAGCATGTGTTGTCACTTGAGTTATTCATCTTAGCCATTCTGATGGGTGTAAGGTGGAATCTCAGGGTCGTTTTGATTTGCATTTCCTTGATAACTAAGGACATTGAACATTTCTTTAAGTGTTTCTCTGCCATTTGATATTCTTCTATTGAGAATTCTCTGTTTAGCTCAGTACCCCATTTTTTTTAATTTTGCTAATCTTTTTTTTTAACTTTTATTAATTACGCTTTATTCACTTTGTATCCCTCCATAAGCTCCTCCCTCCTCCCTTCCTGATCCCACTCTCCCTCCCCTTTCTTCACACATGCCCCTCCCCAAGTCCACTGATGGGGATATCCTCCTCTCCTTCCTCTGATCATAGTCTATCAGATCTCATCAGGAGTGGTTGCATTGTAATCTTCTGTGGCCTGGTGAGGCTGCTCCCTTCTCAAGGGGAGGTGATCAAAGAGCGGGCCAATCAGATTATGTTGATTTGTTGCTGTTTAACCTCTTGAGTTCTTTATAGATACAGGATATTAGCTCTCGGTCAGATAGAGGGTTGGTGAAGATCCTTTCCCAATACGGAGATAGTCTTTTAGTTTTGAAAACAGTGTCCTTAGCTTTACAGAAGCTTTGCAGTTTCATGAGGTCCCATTTGTTGATTGTTGATCTTAGAGCCTGTGCTGTTGGTGTTCTGTTCAGGAAGTTGTCTCCTGTACCAATGAGTTATAAGGTCTTCCCACTTTTTCTTCTAACCGATTTAGAGTGTCTGGTTTTATGTTGAGGTCTTTGATCCACTTGGACTTTAGTTTTGTGCAGGGTGATAAGTATGGATCTATTAGCATTTTTCTACATGTAGATATCCAGTTAGACCAGCACCATTTGTTGAAGATGCTATCTTTTTTCCATTGTATGGCTTTGGCATCTTTGTCAAACACCAGGTGACCATAAGTGTGTGGGTTTATTTCTGGGTGTTCTGTTTGGTTCCATTGATACACCATTCTGTCTCTATACCAGTACCATGCAGTTTTTATTACTGTTGTTCTAGAGTACAGCTTGTTTTCAGGGATGGAGATACTTCCAGAAGATCTTTTATTGTAGAGGATTGTTTTAGCAATTCTGGAGCTCTTGTTATGCCATATGAAGTTGAGAATTTTTCTTTCTATGTCTGTAAAAAATTGTGTTGGTAATTTGATCGGAATTGGCATTAAATCTGTAGATTGCTTTTGGTAAGATGGCCATTTTTACTATGTTATTCCTGCCAAGCCATGAGCATGGGAGATCTTTCCATCTTCTGATACCTTCTTCTAATTCTTTCTTCAGAGACTTGAAATTTTTTTTCATACAGTTTTTTGACTTGCTTGTTTAAGGTCACACCAAGGTACTTTATGTCCTTTGTGGCTATTGTGAAGGGGGTTGTTTCCCTAATTTTTTTCTCAGTCCTTTTATCTTTGTATACAGGAGGATTACTGATTTTTTGGAGTTAATTTTGTAACCAGCCACTTTGCTGTAGGTGTTTATCAGCTGTAGGAGTTCCCTGGTTGAATTTTTGGAGTCACTCAGGTATACTATCATATCATCTGCAAATAGTGATACTTTGACTTCTTCCTTACTGAATTGAATCCCCTTGATCTCCTTTAGTTGTCTTATTGCTCTAGGTAGGACTTCAAGTACTATGTTAAAGAGGTATGGAGAGAGTGTGCAGCCTTGCCTTGTCCCTGATTTCAGTGGGATTGATTTAAGTTTCTCTCCTTTTAATTTGATGTTGGCTATAGGCTTGCTATATATTGACTTTACTATGTTTAGGTATGTGCCTGTATCCCTAATCTCTCCAAGACTTTAAACATGAATGGGTGTTGGATTTTGTCAAATGTTTTTCAGCATCTATGGAGATGATCATGTGGTTTTTCTCCTTCACTTTGTTAATATGGTGCATCGCATTGCCTACTTGATCATAGTGGATGATATCTTTGATGTGTTGTTGTATTCCACTTGCAAGTATTTTGTTGAGTATTTTTATGTCACTATTCATAAGATTGTTCTGAAATTCTCTCTTTTTGTTGGGTCTTTGTGAGGTTTAGGTACCAAGGTGTCTGACTGTAGCTTCATAGAACGAGTTTGGTAGTGTTCCTTCTGTTTCTATTTTGTGGAGTAGTTTGAAGAGGACTGAAGTTAGCTTTTCTTTGAAGGTCTGGTAGAATTCTTTGCTGAAACCATCTGACCCTTGGCTTTTTTTAGATGGCAGACTTTTGATGACCTCTTCTATTTCCTTAGGTCATATAAGACTATTTAATTGATTTATCTGTTCTTGATTAAGCTTTGGTAAGTGGAATCAATCAAGAAAATTGTCCATTTCATTTAGATTTTCAAAATTTGTGGCATATACACTTTTGAAGTAAGACCTAATGGTTGTTTGGATTTCCTCAGTGTCTGTCATTATGTCTCCCTTTTCATTTCTGATTTTGTTGATTTGGATGGTGTCTCTCTGCCTTTTAGTTATTTTGGCTAAGGATTTGTTTATCTTGTTGGTTTTCTAAAGAACCAGCTCTTGGTTTCAATGATACTTTGAATTGTTTTATTTGTTTCTAATTTATTGATTTCAACCCAGAGTTTGATTATTTCTATCAGTCTACTCCTCCTTGGTGACCCTCCTCTTTTTTTTCTAGGGTTTTTAAGTGAGCTATTAAGTTGCTTGACTGAGATATTTTTAATTTCTTCTTGGAGGCAATTAGTGCTATAACTTCCCTCTTAGCACTGCGTTTGTTGTGTCCAATAAGTTTGCATATGCTGTGCCTTTATTTCCATTGAATTCTAGGAAGTCTTTAGTTTCTTTGTTTCTTTATTCCCTGACACAGCTTTCATTGAGTAACAAGTAGTTCAGTGTCCATATGTGTGTAGGCTTTTTGTTATTTCTATTTTTGTTGAGATCCAGCTTTAGTCTGTGGTAATCAGATAAAATACAAGGAATTATTTCAATCTTCTTGTATCTGTTAAGGCTTCCTTTGTGACCAACCATAAGGTCTATTTTGGAGAAGGTTCCATGAGGTGCTGTGAAGAAGGTAAATTCTTTTGTGTTTGGGTGTAAGGTTCTATAGATGTCTGTTAGGTCCATTGGTTTCATGACTTCTGTTAGAGTTATTGTTTCTTTGTTTTGTTGACCTGTCCTTTGTTGAGAGTGGGGTGTTGAAGTCTTCCACTATTAATGTGTGGGGATCTATGTGTGGTTTAAGTTTTATTAATGTTTCTTTTACAAATATGGTTGCTCTTGTATTTGGTGCATAGATGTTCAGGATTGTGATGTCTTCCTAGTGGAATTTTCCCTTGATGACTATGAAGTGTCCTTCCCCATCCTTTTGATTAATTTTGTTTCAAAGTCTATTTTATCAGATATTAGAATAGCTACATATGCTTGCTTCTTGGGTCTATTTGATTGGAAAACTGTCTTCCAGCCCTTTACCCTCAGGTAATGTCTCCCTTTGTGCCTTAGTTGTGTTTCTTGTATGCAACAGCTTGTTGGGTATTATTTATGTATGCATTCTGTTAGTCTGTGTCTTTTTATTGGAGAGTTGAGTCCATTGATGTTGTGAGAGATTAATGACCAGTGGATGTTAGTTCCTTTGATTTTGATGTTGGCTGTGGTAGTGTGTTTGTGTGCTTGGCTACTTTCTGTTTTTCTGTAGTGACTTTATTTATTTCCTGTGTTTTCTTGAAAGTAGCTAGTTTTGTATTTTTCCTCCTACTATCTTCTGCAGTGCTGGATTTGTGTATTGGTATTGTTGAAATTTGTTTTTATCATTCAATATCTTGTTTTCTCTGTCTATGAGGACTAAGAGTTTCGCTTGGTATAGTAGCCTGGGCTGACATCTGTGTTCTCTTAGGGTCTGCATGATATCTGTCCAGGCCCTTCTGGCTTTCATAGTCTCTGTTGAGAAGTCAGGTGTGATTCTGATGGGTTTGCCATTATAGGTTACTTGGCCTTTTTCCCATGTAGCTTTTAATATTTTTTCTTTGTTCTGTATACTTACTGTTTTGATTATTATGTGGAGGGAGGATTTTCTTTTCTGGTCTAATTTCTTTTCTGTAGTACTCTTGTATTCTTATAGGCCTCTCCTTTAAGTTGGGGTAATTTCCTTCAGTGATTTTGTTGAAAATATTTTCTGGGTCTTGGAGGAGGGAATCTTCTTTTTCCTCTCTTCCTATTATTTTTAAGTTTTGTGTTTTCATGTTGTCTTGGATTTCTTGGATGGTCAGTGTCAGGAATTTTTTAGATTTAACATTTTCTTTGATGGATACATCGATTTCTTCCATTGTATCTTCCAAACCTGAGATTCTTTCTTCCATCTCTTGTAGTCTATTGGTTATGCTTACCTCTGTATTTCCTATTTTCTTTCCTAAGTTCCTCCTCTCCATGATTTCCTCCACTTGTGTTTTCTTTAATGTTTCCAATTCTATCTTCAAATCTTGATCTGTTTTGTTCATTTCCTTTACCTGTCTGTCTGTATTTTCCTGTTTTTCCTTCAATTCCCTCAGCTGTTTGTTTGAACATTCATCTGTTTCTTTTATTTCTTTCAGTGATTTAATCATTTCCTCTGTGAAATCCACAAGCTGTTTGACTGCAACTTCCTGTATTTCTTTACTGGTGGCCTTAATCTGTTAGACTTTTTCTTCCTCTTATTCTTTACAAATTTACTTTATTTCCTCATTAATCTCTTCATAAGCATAGATGTAAGGTAATCTTCTTGAATTTCACTTATGTTAGGATGTTCAGGGTTACTTGTCCCTGGATAACTGGGTTCTGGGGAATGCATCTTGCTTTGCCTTTTGTTGGTTGTGCTTTTACACTGGCCTCTACCCATTTGTCTGTCTCAGGTGTTATCTGTTAATTTCTGGTGACTGCTGGGGTCCAGGGGTTGGGGGAATCCCCTTGGCAGGGTTTTGAAGGAGATCTCCTCAGTTTTTTTAGGTATGGTCATCTGAATGGTGGAGGATCTCAGGAATTGTCACATTCACCTCAGGGATATGGACCTGTGGTAACTGTGGTGTTCAGGAAGACTGTCTTCTCATCAGGAAAATTCTGATGGCTGTCCTCCTGCTGGGTTTCTTGCTCTGAATTTAGTGAGCTGCTGCTGTTGCTCTTAAGCTGTATTTGCTGGGCACAGCCCTCGTGAAGAACCACAGAGTCCAGTAGTTTCATCAGTTTAGCTAGGGATAACTGTTTGCACCTTGGAGCAGTATCTGTGGGCTGATCCAAAGTCTCACAGGCTTTTGTAGGTCTGAGGTTGGAGCTGTGTGCCTCAGTGCCCTAGTTGTAGTCAATGGCAGGTGAGTAGCACTCATGTGCACATTAGAAGGCCAGAGCCTAGAGCCTGTGGGAACCCAGAAACTTTTATGAAGCTGGGCTCCCTGTGGGTTGTACCTGATGCCTTCCCAGAGTCTGTGGTGTTTTGGGGTCTGTAGTTCTATCCGGGATGGTGAGTAGAACATGCCGGCACAGGCACGTGGCTCTGCCTTGCTGGTGACTGGGCATTTGGGTGCCTGTAGGAATCAGGGAACTTTTCTGAGAACTCTTTTTTTATGGGGGAGGTGTCAGCTGAGTGCTCTGAGGTCAGACCTGCTGTTCCTCTCACTGTGGGTTTCCATCCAACAGAGAAATTCAGTCTCTGGTGCCCTGGGACCCACAATTCTGTCTCGGATGGTGAGTCAGACTCTCAGGCTAAGCACCCCACTCTGGGCTGGTGGCTGGGAGTCCGCTGGACCCAAGTCCTTTTCCAGGGATTGTCTTGGTGTCCTGATTGCTTCCTGCACCATGGGGTTTTTCTCTTGACTGGAAATCCCAGTCTCTGGTATTGTGAGGCCCACAGTTTAGTATGGGACAGTGATCGGAACACGCTGGTTGCATGTGGCTCTGGGTTGGAGACCAAGCACCTGGAGGGACCTGTGAAATCTTCTGTAAAGCCAATTGAATCCCACACTGTGTGGTTTCCTTTCATCTGGGAAACTCAGTCGCTGGTGTTTTAGTGCCCAGAGCTCCATCTTCTGTTCACTGTGCAGACCCTGCTGTGCTGCTGCTTAGAAAGAGTGTCCTCCCAGCACCACCATCTTGGATCTCTCCCCCCCCACTCCAAACATTTTTTTAAAGTACTTCTCAGCCATTTGAGAGTCCTCTGTTGAGAATTTTCTGTTTAGCTCTGTATCACATTTTTTATTTGTATTATTTGGCTTAGCAGTGTTTAATATCTTGAGTCTTTATATTTTATGGATATTAGTCCTTTGACAGATATAGGGTTAGTAAAGATCTTTCATAGCCTGTAGACTATTTCATTATAATGACAGTGTCTTTTGTCTTACAAAAGCTTTTCAGTTTCAAGAGGTCCCATTTATTAATTGTAGATCTTAGACCCTAAACTGTTTGTGTTTTCTTTTGGAAGTTGTCTTCTGTTCAAGGCTCTTCCTTACTTTCTCTTCTAATTGATGTGCTATATCTGGTTTTATGTTGAGGTCATTGATCCATTTGGTTTTGGCAGAGTGATAAGTATGGATCTATTTGCATTTTTCTCTATGTAAATATCCAGTTAGACCAGCACCATTTATTGAAGATTTTTTTTTCATTGTATGGTTTTGGCTCCTTTGTCAAAAATCAAGTGTCCTTAGGTATGTGGGCTTATTTATGGTTTTGATTCAATTCCATTGATCAACCAGTCTACTTTTATGGCAGCACCATGCAATTTTATTACTGTTACTCTCTAGTGCAGCTTGACATCAGTGCTGGAGATACTCTTGAAGATCTGATATTGTACAGGATTGTTTTGGCTATTCTTGGATTTTTGGCTTTCCATATGAAGTTTAGAATTGTTTTCCTCTTTCGTGTGTGCTTGTGGGGTGTGGTTTTATGTGTATGCATTTATGTTTTCTATAGGAAATAGTGTTACTCTGACCTCAACTCATGAACTCATTCTGTGGAAGGAGAGATAGTAGAAGTGTCTTTCTTATCTGTTGGCCAGTGTGGCAATATCTGAGGTGGGACAGAGTATTTTATGTACAAGAAGAGGAGTGACTGGAACCCAGAAATTCAGTGGATACTCAGTTGTGGCCAAACAGTTGGATTCAAGATAAAGGTAAGAACTTTGGTTTTTCACTTGGGTAATTTGGAATATGTAGTGTTGTTACACAATTGGATAGAAACAATGACAGACTTTTATATTAAGAGGATGCTGGCCACTGGAAATGTTTAAGAAATAAAAAAAGTAAGGCAATGGTACTAAGAAGATAACACATTTTTAATGGAGCAAAGGATCCAACAGTTTTAGCTGGGAGAGAGCTGAGGAGATAAAGCTAATTCAATGGACTAATTTGCAATTTAAGGTAGATTTATGAAAATGGGTGATTAGATATGGGTGATAAACTTGATGCTGGTTCTGAACACAGTAATAAAGGGCTGAGATGAGAATCACAATACAGGTTACAGCACTCTGAAGACTCACAGTTCAGTTTGGTTCATGTCCAGTTTGAGATGCCTGTAAGATGGGCATGTAGCATTTGAAATGAAAGATCTGGAACATGTGAGATTGAAACTTCAGCTTTAGTTAGACACCTCACTTCAACACACACAGGAGACATACTACAATTTACACTGATTTAGTAATTTAGAAGTCACTTAGTGATGAAGTTTAGGTGACTAGAGCAAAGGCTTTGTTGGTAATTCTACCCATCACTCACATAAAAGCCAGGAACAGAGGGCTCTGTAACCACAGTGTTTGAGAGGCAGAGTTAAGAAACCACAGAAGTAGTCTGTCTAGCTAGATTAGCTGGGTAGCTCCAAGCTAAGTAGAAAACATTGTCTCAGTAAATAAAGTGATTCAGGAAGATACTTGCATGAACTAGAATACAGCATATTCAGTACATAATACAGAAAACAGAACACACACACACACACACACACACACACACACACACACACCAGATTTATGGTTCCAGCAGAGGGCACTTACATTTGGAAAACTTAAAGTTAAGATACTGGTTTGACATCCTGTTTCAGAAACTAATCTGCTCCAACACTCTTAAGTATAAAACTCTGACTAAACTCTAACTAAACTCTAGCTAAACTCTGTGTGTGGACCACATAAAAAGAAGACATATCAAAGGCTCTAATTCAGAACTTCTTGGTTCTTTAGAAACTCAGATTTCTAACTTTCAATTCTGTTTCATTTTAACAATTACCTTTTTTTATATATCCTCAAAACACTATTGACACTGCTATAAATATCTGTGAATATAACATTTGAAAGAATAAGTAGAAATTTACAATAACTCTATCAAGATCTTTAAAGTTTAGCAAATGTCTTTCCTTGCATTTTTCCAGAGCTCTCCAAGCCCAGTCATGTAAGCAAACCCTCTGATTATTTGCTGGAAAATTATCTCAGACTGATATTCAACTGTCTATGTGTGCATTTAATTAAAATTTGGCATCTCTATATTCACTACTTTCACCCACTCATCAACTGCAAATTGCATGATTACTTTTTGAGCTGTGTTTTTTTCTACCTTAAAAATTAAATTTTAAAATACTATCTGGCAATAGAGAACTTATAGAGTAGTGACTCAACCTAACTCCCATCTTTCTGACTAGTAATATTTTCATTAGAAAGAATTCCCAACACTAGTAAACCAGAGTTGATACACATCAACTAAAGCCTGTCCTTTACTTAGTTTTCCTTTATTTTTATGTAAAGTCATTTTTCTACAGTGTGTCATATCACTGTTAGTTTTCATGTCTCTTTTAGACTCTCATGCCTTGGTTTTGAAGACCCTGACACTTGAACACTTCTGGCCACAGTTTTCTGTGGAATGTCATACACTTTAGACTCACCTAATGTTTTTTTTTATCTTGGATAGAATTGTTAGGTATTGAAGGCAGAAGGAGACTGTAGAGACAAAGTGTCCTTGAGACACAATAGAAAGGGCAAATGCTGTCATCATAAGTAATTACTGTTGAAATGAAGCTTGATCATGTGACTTACGATTGATTGTTGAGATTTTCCTCTCCAAGATTTATCTTTTTCCTCCTTAATGAATAAATAACTTATTTTGATAAACGTTTTCAGAACAAAAACAGAACATCATTATCTCAGTCCTAACCATTCTCTTTATCTGTAAAAATCTTTTAACTCTTTTATTGAAAATAGATTTTCTCTCACATAATGTTTCTTGATTAGTTTTTACTAAATCTGCTCCTCCCAGTCCCTCCCATTTTTTTCTTCTGCCCAGATCCACTCCCATTCTATCATCAGAAAAAAATGGGATTCTAAGGAATAATAAACAAAAAATACACAACAGAATTGGACGAAATGAACAAACAGAAGAAAAAGTGCCCGAGTCTTTTCTGTCAATAGCAGGCCACACGTAAAGAGCTATCGCCCACATCCTGTAGGGGGCAGTATGAGCCTGTAGACTGATGCTCTGTGAACCAAGCATGATTCCAAAAATAAAATAATATATACGAAGCACTTAGTACTTGGTCCTCATATAATAGATACTCAAAAAATTATCTCTTCCGAAGAAGTTGCAATATAGTAATAACTCATGTAGAAGCAGAGATTATATAAATATGAAATTATTTTCATTTTTTATCATAAATCAGTTCAAAATAATTTTTAAATGTTTATGATGCTAAGACTAAGTAACTTTATTAAATTTTTTTTATTTTGATACATATATTACTAAGACTATTTTTTTATTTTTAGAAAACAAAAAGCTGTTGTGTGACCACAGAACCCAACACCTCACTCTCTGTTTACCACACAAGTTCATTCATGCCAAAATTTCTAAGTTTGTTTCTAAATATTATTTCTAAATATTGGAGTTGTCTTTCTTTCTCTCAAATTCATGTGACAATTTAGTTTTTTGGTTTTGTTTTGTTCTTTTGAAAAAAGAAACATATTTAGTTTTAAATTGATTAAAGAAAGGGAGGGTTTAGAAATCAGTATCAAAATTGGAACTTTTCTGTGATCAATGTTGGTGGAAATGTAAACAAGTTCAGATACTATGGAAAATTAGTATGACATTTCTTTGATATACTCTGGCTATTATTCTGCTTTCTACTCCCAAAAAGTAAAATTGACCATAGCATTGAGAGACTTGCACATCCATAGCATTAGTCTTCAGATAGTAAAATTATACAATCAGCCATCATCACAGATCTGTTAAAGAATATATTACACACACGCACACACACACACACACACTAGAGTATTATCCATATACAAAGTTTATAATTATGTCATCTGCAGGGAAATGGAACTGGTGGTCATTATGATAAGGCAAACTCACAAAGGCAATCATGAAATTTTTACTCTTCTGTGCAAACTTAGTGTGGAGAATATGAGGAAAAAAGAAAGACTCATAAGGAAATAGAAGTAGAAGTGAATTGGAAATAAAAACTAACAAAAAAAGCAACTACTATAAAATTATATTTTATCTATATATGAAAAGGTCATCTTGAAATCCATCTGTTTGCACAATTAGTGTTAATAAGAAATCTGCACTGTGGAACTTTAGACTGATTATCCATTTAGCAAGTCCATAGATCATTTAAGTGGAGCTACATAAATTAACTGAAGCAGAATTTTGACAGAAAGGAAAAGTAGATGCAATAAAGATTATGTTTAAAAGCATATGTAATCCACCTCCCAAAATTGTTTGATATTTGAGGCTTCCTGCTCCAAAAGGCTGAACTTCTGGGGCTGGAGCAAGAGGACAAGGCAAGCTCGCACCTACGAATGACCCTCCCCCACTAAGCTGGTGCTAGCCCATTGCTCTCAAAAGATGAGACTTGCATTCTGTTTTGTGAGGAATCCACACTCATGATCTCAGTGGGTTCATTTCAGGTGCTTTGAGCAGCAAGTCATTAAAAAAAGGAGAAAATACCTGGCAAAGCACAGATTAAGCATCCACTCCCTACTAGAACCATGCTATCTATGGTTCTGAATCCATCTGCTTGTAATGTATTAGTTCTGAGGACCAGTTTTACATTGCTTAATGAACTTCATTTCCCATAGCCACATTTACTTTCTTATTTGGAAAGAACAATATGTCTTCCTTTCATGTTGAGGGAAAAGGCATGTACCTCTACAAAATGATTAGTGTCCTCAGTGGAGTAGATTGAGGACAAAGAAGGAGGAAAAAAAAAAGCAGGTACATGGAGGCAAACATGATCATTTGACATTTGTTGTGAAGCTGAAAGGTAGATGACAAAGATGAGCCTAACCTGTTAGCGTTGTGTCTGGGAGACTGTTAGTCCTAGGTGAAAAAAAAATTCCACATTTTATAATATTTCAGATTCTACACAACTGAATGTGTTTTTTGATGCAAAACTTATGTCAGCATATTAAAATTACTTTGAGCTGAAATTTCTCAATAAAGCAATTTGTTGTTCCTCAATTTGAATTCACTGAAAAGTTTTCTTTTTAACTCCTTGAAGCATCCAATATTTGATTTGAATAAAATAGGTGAGACTATATAATAATTTGATAAATGATATTTTTACAAAATTCATATTATGAAACATGAACCATGCCACTTTATTATTCAAGTAATAAAAAGAAGATAATATTTATTGTGCTATTAAATAAAAACACTAGTTTGTTTTTTATATCAAAAGGTTTAGATTTTAAAGAAGAAAGGAAAAAATAATGTAGGTTCCAAATTTTCTATTCCTTTAGCCATTAGTATTAGTGTTTTCAGTGTACCTCATATACAGAAATGAATGGAGAGAAAGAAAAAGAGATAGAAAGCTTAGTTAAAAAGTTTGAGAAAGCCAAGAGAAAAATCAATGCTCACAGCTAAAATAGCAAAGTAAACTCTGATTTTCAAGATAAGATTTTATTTCTCCCTTAACATTCTCAGTTAAGAGAAAGAATACTTAGAATGTTGAAATTTTTTATAAATTTACTTTTCCCCATTACACAAAATCATGGTTTAGATGACATTCAGCACAGACAAGAATGGCTAATTATGTCAATTTATAGCTTTTAAATGCCAAATAAAACTTTGTTTCAGACTGAATCTTGTTCAGGTCTCAGCTGGATTTCCAGAAAACAAAGACAAAAACAAAACAATAAAAGACAAAAACTTTCATTTTAAAATGACATTGGAGCTTTGAACCAGAGAAGAGGAAAACAGAAAAGCAACATGGGATGATGTCACATAGATAATGTAACCACTTAGGTGGTAATTTCTAATTGCAACCATCTGTGTCAGTAAGAAATACTATAGAATCATTATTTCAAAAGATCTGTTTTAATGAAAATGTCTTTACCCAAGAAGCATAGCTTTCCTTAAAACTTCACCTGGATTAGTATTTTTATAGAGATGTACTATTTCATTTAGTTATCAAACCATTCCAAGTTTAAGGCCTTAGGACTATATGTACTGTATTTCTCAAAGTCTGTAGTAGATCCTGACAGCTCAGCTTTATCCAGGCTGGGCTCAGATGAAGCCTCTGATCTGTGCCAGCAGTCAGTTGGCTGGTCTTAGGGAAAGTCTTGGTAAGAAGATCTAGCCTTGGCAAGGCTATCAATAGGCTGCCTAGGTTTGTCTTTTGCTAGTGTGAGGAATTTGAGGACGACTGTCAGTCTTCAAAGGCTTTTGGAGGTTGGGCTTCTCTCAACTTCCTTTAGTCAAAACAAGATTTTTAAGACAGCCAATTAGAGGTGTGTGTATGAAAGGGGTAGTTTTTATCTCTTAACAGGAAGAGAAGATAAAAGAACAAGTAAAAGGATGTAAGGAAATGGAATAGTGGAGAATTCAGATCATGCTAAACTCTAAATATACAAAAAAAAAAATTCTCCACAGATCCAACTCCTTACTGTCATGCCATGTCTTTATATGTACTGTGTCTCATTTTCTAGACAATTTTCTCAGCAAGAAACATATCTATTTTTCTCCACAATGGCTTTTTCTAGATATATGTTTTCACAAAGAGCTTCAAATATTTGTATGTACGTCTCTAAAACATTTTCTTGATTTTTAGCACATCATGAGCTCTCTATGCTCCACTGCTGTCATTCCCAAGCTGCACCATCTTTTCAATGCTACACATGCTCATTTGACATTCCTAAGCAGGTTTACATTAATTTTAGTTCTCCACTGAATTGAAAGCATAAGCCTCAACTTTGACATTAAAAATATTAACATTTGTCGTAGTACCACAATGCTCCAGGACATGAATGAATGTCATTTCTCAGCTTTTTTTTTTTTTTAAGAACAAAGTAGAGGAATTTGGCACAACAATTGAAAATGCCACTCAGAGCAGCTCAGGAGAAAGAAAGCTAGTGCCAGCCACATTGCCTGCTCAGTGGCAGCAAATCTTTCACTCATGTCTTTCAGTGGAAAAGCAGTGCTGGCTGAGCCTTATACTCAAATACTTAAATGTGTTCTGTGCATTGCAAGCAACTTGTCAGCTACAAAGCTGCAGATGTTTTTCATTTTTTAAAAATATTTCTCAAAAATTTCACCTTCAGTCTGTCCTTTTGCCCCCATAAAGATCTGTTTTTCATTTACATTAATGTGGTCTCTGAAAATAAGCTTTGACTTTGATTGACATGTGGAGGGATACATTTGTTTATAAAATGTCTATTCTAAATTGATCCCCTTTTGTAGACAAAGCAAAGAGCAGCAAATAACATCTCATTCTGAAGCGATTTTCCACCCCATGTAGCCTTGCTCATTTCTATTATGTTTCATCACCTTCATTACCATTATATTTATATCTGCAGTTGGCAGATAGACTTGCTTGATGTCTATAAAGGTGAAATGAGCAATTTGGGTTAATGATTTTTTTGCAGCTGCTCTAAGCAGTTGGTACTAACGCTGTCATTCTTTATGCCTTCCAAAAAAACATCTAAGCAAAGCATCAGATGCAGACCAGATTGGCTTTGCCTGTTGAATGGAAGCAGCAGAAGCATAGGTGGGATGGATGGTATGTGAAATAACACTCTATGTGTATTTCGTTCCCAAGCTAGAATAAGAAAGACTCTGGTCATGGGATGCAGGAAGCTGGAAGCAGTATCTCATCTCAGCAGCATGTAAACTTGGTGATTTTTAGTGATTCTTGTAGCTTTTCTAAGTCTGACTTGTGCTTCAGTACTGGAGATTCTAAATATTCTACAAAGCAGTCCAGAATAAAGGAAGTATGTAAACGCAGTAATGCATTGTTATACAGAGCTTGCTATTAGAACAGTTTTATGTGTGCTTACCTTATATTACATGCTCATAGAATGGAAAGTCTCCATAGATAGCAAGGGAATTAGGCCTCTCCATTTGTTCCAGCACTTTTGCTATTTAATGTTCCTTTGTTGATGTAATATCACATTGCTGGTGTATGCCCTATTTGGTTCCCCACTCTCCCTGTTTTCCAGACCCAGCACAACTTAATCACTATGTTAACTTGTGTGGGTAATCCTCATCTTCCAGCAATTTTGACAAGAAAGTAATTTAAATTTGGCAGCCTACAAACTCAGAGGGAGCAGGCTACAAAATTTCAGAGGAGAGCTTTGTCCAGAGTACTTCAGAGTTCAGACCACCCCTCTCAACTAAGACAGATCATTCTCCTCTCATACTGTTCCCATTCCCTTTATGTCATTGTCTGCTTTGAACCTGCTTGATTTTTATCACCATAACTGAATCTGTGCTCCCCATCAATGCAACACATGGCTACCCATCTCTAACTGACATCAAGGAGCCAAGCAGAGATTGAGCCCATACTTATTGCTGTCTAGATAAATGAGCCTGACTGTGGAGATAGCCAGTCTTCTTTGTTAATTGGAGCTAAAGGGTTAGTTAGCATAAATGAATTCATGAATTGTACCTCAATGACTAGAAATTTGCCTACTGGCTGGCAACTTCCAATGTCATAATCTATGGAAGAGGCAGATGGTAAAAAGTCTTTGCAACCCCAGAGCAAGCTTTATGGGTGGTTGAGGTGGGTGGATATTTTTGAAGAAGTAACCATGATGTGCTATTTCTGTAGTGTTGTGAGGGCTGATTGCCCAAGTGTATATTTTGTTGGGAGAAGTGATGTGGATTACTGCTTTTTATCCTTACTTCCAAAGTTGCTGAGAACATTTCAATTTCACAGCTTTCTAACTGATCTAAAAACTAATAATCAATATTGCTTGGGTCCCAGTAGTGCTGATGAGAAGGACTCAGTTCATAGGACTTCATTTAACACTATTGCATAACCCTATGCTCTTTACAAAACTATGTCAGAGATTAATAAGTTATATATAGAAGCACTATTCATAAGGAAGAGGCAGGAGTCAAACCCAGGGGTTTTGATCAATTTTTTTCTCAATGACCACATAATAGTAAGAGCACACAGAGAGTTTCACAGCTTTTAAAATGCAGGTGAATTATCTATTTCCTAATGGGAACTATATTGAGCCCATGTGACTTCACAGCACTAGCTATGCGTTATTGGAACGGCGATAGACATCTTCACAGAGGAATCACAATGTTCTGAAACATTAGAATGTTGGGATGTTAAAAAGCTTGTGGGCATGTAAATGTTTCCTTTAATTTTTTTAAGTTGGATGTGTTCATTTTTTTCTTTTTTTTGAGGTTTGTTTTTCTTTATTAATTACACTTTATTCACTTTGTATCCCCCCTGTGGTTCTCTCCCTCCTCCCATCCCAATCCCTCCCTTCCTCCACCCTCTACATGCATGCCCCTCCCCAAGTCCACTGATAGGAAAGGACTTCTTTTCCTTCCTTCTGATCCTAGTCAATTAGGTCTCATCAGGAGTGGCTGCATTGTCTTCTTCTGTGGCCTGGTAATGCTGCTTCACCCTCAGGGGGAAGTAATTAAAGAGCAGGCCAATCAGTTCATGTCAGAGACAGTCCCTGTTCCTATTACAATGGAAAGAGGCTAGACATCAGAAGAATGAGAAAAGAGAGAACAAGTCAGGAGCCTGACACAGAGGACCTCTGAAAAGCTCTGCCCTGCAGACTATCAATGCAGATGCTGAGACTTTTGGCCAACCTTTGGGCAGAGTGCAGGGAATCTTATGAAAGAAGTGGGAAACAGTAAGATCTGGAGATGACAGGAACTCCACAAGGAGAGCAATAGAACCAAAAAATCTGAGCACAGGGGTCTTTCCTGAGACTGATACTCCAACCAAAGACTATGCATGGAGATAACATAAGACCCCTGCACAGATGTAGTCCATGGCAGTTCAGTATCCAAGTGTTCATTTTTTTTTTAAATTGTCATCATTATGATATTCTTACCATGGAGCATCATGTTCTTTGATCTTATTCCCTCTTTACCATATATTTTTTTTCTACTTTTCTGCCACACCAATCTCTTAGCACACAGTCTTGTGACTCTTTTTACTTCTTTGCTTTAATTTTATGTTGTTCTTCCGAGATAATGCACTGTTTTTCAGAATCTGGGGTATTATGTTGCTCTTTAGCTCCATTCTTCTTTCTGCATATATCATAACTTTACTTTTGTGGAGACTGAAGCACCAACCAAGGTCTATGCATAAACAAAGTCTTTGATGAAGACTTAATTTTTTTATGTACTATATTATCTTTTCCATTCATCTGTTTATAGGAATATAGCTTGAGTTCATGTATCTTGACTACAATGAACAGTGCTGCAATAAACATGAATATGTAGGTATCTCTGTGCCATACTGACTTAGAATTTCTCAGGTATGTACCTAGGATGGCATTGCTGTCCTTTGGAAGTTTTATATTTTATTTGTTAAACTGACATTCATAGTGCTCTGATGGTTTTCATTCTCAGTAGCAGGGTATAAAATTTCCCCTTTTCTCCATCCTCATCATCATTTGTTAGATTTCTTGATAACTGCCACTTTGCCTGTGTAAGATGTATTTTAATTAAGATTTTATTTGTGCAGATACTTTGGACATGAAATTTTTTCCTCTAGGAATTCTAACATCTGTAAGGACACAAAGAGTCTGAGGAGCGTGTCAAGGATACTGTTACAGATCAAAACGACAGCATACTGACTGGAGAAAGATCTTCACCAACCCTACATCTGAAAGAGGGCTAATATCCAGAACATATAAAGACCCTAAGAAGTTAAACAGCTACAAACCAAGTAATCCAATTAAAAAATGGGGTACAGAGCTAAATAGAGAATTCTCAACAGAGGAATATCTAAAGGCAGAGAAACACTTGAAACGTTCAACATCCTTAGTCACTCAGGAAAAGCAAATCAAAATGACCCTGAAATTTCACCTCACATTTATCAGAATGGCAAAGATCAAAATCTCAAGGGATGATGCATGCTGGAGAGGTTGTGGAGAAAGGGGAACCCTCTTCCATTGCTGGTGGGATTATAACTTTGTACAAGCACTTTGGAAATTGATCTGGTGCTTTCTGAGAAAATTAGGAATAGAGATATCTCAACATCCAGCTATGCCACTCCTAGGCATATACCCAAAGATGGCCCATCATTCAATAACAATATTTGCTCAACTATGTTCAAAGCCACTTTATTTGTAATATCCAGAATCTGGAAACAACTTAGATGTCCCTCAACAGAAGAATGGATACAGAAAGTGTTTTACATTTACACAATTGAATACTACTCAATTAAAAACAAAGAAATCATGAAATTTACAGGCAAATGTGAGAACTAGAAAAGATCATCATGAGAGGAGAAACTTAGAAGCAGAAAGACACATATGGTATATATTCACTTATAAGTAAATCTTAGCCATATAATATAGGATAAACATACTAAAAAATATAGTCCTAAAGCTAAACAAATAGGAGGACCCTAGGGAAGAGGCTGAAACCTCACTATGAAGGGCAAACAGGATAGACTTCAGAAGTAGAAAACCTTCTACAGAGGACCTTTGAAAGACTCTACTCATCAGGGTATCGAAAGAGATACTGAGACTCATAGCCAAACTTTTGGAAGAGTTCAGGAATGGATGAAACTAGAAAAGATCATCTTGTGTGAGATAGTCTATACACATGTCATGTACTCACTTATAAGCAGATTTTAGCTATATACTTCAGGATAGACATACTACAATTCACATACCCATAACTATAAGTAACAAGAATGACCTAAGGGAGGATGTTTAAATCTCACTCAGAAGGGTAAATAGAATAAACAGCAGAATGGCTGAAGAGGGGAAAAAAACAGGTGCCTAGAACAGCTGTCTTCTTAGAGGCTCCACCCAGCAGTGGTTCAAAACAGTTACTGAGACTCACAGCCAAACTTTGGGTGAAAAGTGGGAACTTTTGGGTCTTTTGGAAAAGTGGGAAAAATACTAGAAGGACCTGGAGGTGCCGGGAGCTCCACAAGAAGAGCAACACAGCCAACTAATCAGGGCCCAGATGGGCGTGTGGAGACTGAAACACCAACAAAGGTCTATGCATAGATTGGGCCTAGGTCCCCTATATGGATGTAGCAGACGAGCAGCTCAGGTTTCATGTGGGTTCCCTTGTAAGAGGAGTGTGTGCTCTCTCTGACAAGGACTCTGTTGCCTGTGTTCTTATCACCTGCTACTGGCTGTGATGCCTTTCCATGCCACAGGGGAAGAGGATGGACTCAGTCCTGATGGGACTTAATGAGCTGGTGTGGGTGGGTGGGGGACTCCCTTTATCTGCGGAACAGAAGAGGGGTATTGGGGAAGAAGGAGAGGAGAATAGGACTGGAAAGAGAGGAGGAAGGCTATGATTAGAATGTAAAGTTTATTAATTAACTACTTAATTAATTAAAATGTAATGGTAATCTTTAAATCCAAAACATCTTTAAAATTTGTATAAATTAGTTAATAGAGGTTAAGCAGTTTGCTAGAAATTAGCATGCTTGAGATGAGGGTCATTGAGGGCCATTCTCTCCTATACAATTCCTTGCCCCAATTCCCATGTCCCTTGTAACAGGAGACATTTTGTAGACAATATTCTTTTTGGCTGGAATAGGTTTAGAATGCTCTTTCTTAGACAGTCACACATTTCAGGATGCATCTAGGATAACATATTCATAGACTTTCATTGGGTACTACATAGCTTCTTCCAGTTCATACACTTTAGGTTTTTACCTTGGCCCCTACACAGATGTAGCCAATGGGAAGCTGTGGCTTCATGTGGTCCCCTAGTAAAGGGAGTAGGGGCTGTCTGATCACTCCCCCTTGGTGGAGTTGCCTTTCAGGGTCACTGAGTAAGAGGACTTGCTCAGTCCTGATGCAATTTGATAAGCTGAGGTAGGTTGGGGGCTCCCCTTTTCTGAGGAATAGGGGAGAGGAAAGGAAGAGGGAGGAAGTATGGAACTGGGAGGAGAGAAGGGAGGAGGAATGTGATAAGGGTGTAAAGTGAATTAATTAATTAATTAATTTAAATGAAAATGTATATCCAACATTCAATTTGCTGAAACTCTATTATCTATATATTAAATTTCCATTTAAATCTACCACAAATTGGCAGGGTGCACTGACATATGTCTGTAACTCCAGCATTCAGGGATGCAGAGGCAGGTGGATCTATCTAATTTTGAGGCCAGTTTGTATAAAGAGAGTCCAGGGTAGCCTGGGTTACACAGAGAAATTCTGTCTCAAAAGAAAAAAAATAGTCACATTAAAAGCCACTACATAGTTTCTTAAGAATTTATACTATATTGCCTATGAGTCTCTTTTATTTTATGATTTAAGAAATACCCCTCAATATAATCTTTCAACTAACTCATTATCCATCAGGAATCCAGGCAGAGAAGCCAACCCACAAAGAGATAAAAACATGGTTCAGACTGAGTTATAGAATGGGATAGACTTCCATGAATCTAATGTCAAGTGGTTGATTGTCAGCATATTTAAAACACAATACAATTTGAGTAAAGGTTTTCCAGGCAGGAATAATTCCAACTGTAGAACCACAGTAAAGCCTACAGGGTGACTACATACAAATTTCTTTTCAAAGCACAAGAATAGATTCTATAACTAAAATACCTAGAACCTAGTGCTGTCTCTGAGCAAGATAACATAGATATCATGAAGCTGTAAAGTACATATGACATCTCTCCCAGTGATGAGCTAGGGAGGGAATAGTCTGGGATAATCATTCTGGAAGATTTGGATGAGGTCTCCCTCTACAGCAAAAGGTAGAGATTTACCTCTACAGATAACAAAAATGTTACCTGGTCAGTAACAAAACTTACTCCCAGAATCAGGGCTAGAAAATGGATATGTTATTTCCTTTATTGAGAAGAGGACCCCTTGTGTTTAACATTCCTGGTATACAATCCTATGGAGCAAGGACCTTTGTGCCCCAACATCCAGCTATAATCATCCTATGACTTAATTTTGTTTATCATACAGTTTTTTCATTCTCAAGTATCACTATCTTCTATTATTTTGAAAGTTGTTTTTATATTTAAAGTATCTTCAAACACATTCAGTATTGTCAAATATTTACCAGGTTGTTTATTGAAGCAATATTAAAGTTATTACCTATAAATAAAGAAGAGCTACAGAGTAAACTAACTGTATCCATGGAGGCTCACAGACACTGAACCATCAACCAGAGAATGTATGGGCTGTACCTAGACCCCCTACGCTAGTTGGGTTGCTTTGTCAGGAATCAATGGGAAAGGATGTGTTTAGTGCTATTGTGACTTGAGGGATCAGAGTGGGTTGGTACCCTTTGGTGGCCTCTTCTTCTCTGAGAAGCTGACAAGAGGAATTAGGGGAGAGGTGCATGAGGGTGGGACTGGGGAGAGGAAAGAAGGGTTGAGATCAGGCTGTAAAGTAATTAAATAAAAATAAATAAATTAGTAAAACAAAAGAGAACCCCACTTTCAAACTACAAGAAAATTCAGAGAAGTGAACAATGAAAGAAACCACTCAATCTGCACCTCTTTCCCCTGTAGTCTAAACCACAGGTTGCTGTGGATCCACACTAGGTCTTATCTCTTTTATATAGTCAGTTTCCTCAATAAAGGGAACAGCAAAGATGTTCAGGACAAGATTGGCTAGACTTCTCTCACCTACTCCTTTCTCTGGCTGTGTTTGTCCATCTTGCCTTTCATGACTCCTCTGCTCACACTCCCTCAAAATCCCATGCAGTTGACATAACCAGTCAGCCTTGACATTCCCCAACACTTGTTAGGATCTGCTGTGGGTACTGTGTGCTGTTTTTTTTTTCAGGTGGTTCCACTAAACTATAGTGGAGAAGAAAGAGCCCAAGTTACGACCTTTACATGACTGAATGTTTTGCCTTATTTTGTTGATTTGTACTGTTTAATCATTAGAGATTATACTGATTTAGAACTTGAAGATCTTTTTATAAACGCTGGGATTAGGCAGAGCGTTTTCTCTGTTTAACTTATCTCATTCTAAGTCTGAGCAAAACATCTACTTTGTAAGTAAAGGTTTAATTTAAAACCTTCAAATGTGAAACAAAATACTTTTTAAAACATTTTCTTGTTCTGTGCACTAAGCAACTCTAGCCTTTACACCCTTTTTTTCTTGAACAGGAGATTAACTTCTAGTTGATTCCAGTCTCTAGTGAGACTTGATGGACAAAATGAGGGAGGTAATATCTTGGATTTTCCAGAAACATCAGCTGCCCTTCAGAAGGCGGTCTGAGTATCTCTGACAAAGGCTGTGGTTCTAACCTCTGTGATGAGCCACCTTGAATTATTTTCTTATGATTCAACCTGCCCATAATTGGTATAAAAATTTATTCATTGGGTAACTGCTTTATTAAGTTAGCTGTTTGTTTTTATTTTTGTTTGTTTTCTTGCTTTTTTTTTCTTAACTTACAATCTCTTTTCAGCTAATCAGACAGGTATATAGAAATCTTCAATAAATCCTTCCAATAGTGCTCTCACTCATGGAAATTTATCTTATAGCTTTGATGATTATGGTTTAGAAATTAATAGAGAGATAGAGTAACATTTTAGTAAAAAAGAAATCTGTGGTATTTGATATAGATTTACCTTGTCAGTAAGTCAGATAGATTTCATACACTCTTATCTAAATATGCTGACAAGGACTCTTCACCTCTGAACTATAATAAGCAGCATATTCATTATAATCATGAGAAAACTAACATGAAAATCTAAAACCAGAAAAATTCTATAAGATATTTGACAAGGTTTCTTCAAATTTATCACTGTCATCAGAAACAATGTCTGATGACTTGTCCCAGTCTAGAAGACATGACTAGTAAGTGTATTATATTTCAGATAAGAATTAAAACATGAAAATAAAAAGAACAGTAGATTAAAATAAGAAAATTCAATTAGGACGAGAACCTTAGTTAATAAAGCTATATTTAGGAACTGAGACATGGTTTAGAGGTTAAGAACACTGGCAGTTCTTGAAGAAAAATCCACATTCAGTTGAAAACTCATAAATATATGAAATCCACTTCCAAGGGGGTCTGATGTTCCTTTCTGACCTTGACAAGCACTGCTTAGACATGTTACAATGACATACAGGCAGACAAAACACCCATATGCATAGTTAATCTTTAAAAGTAAGTATATAACTACAGTTTCCTTAATAAAGAGAGATGTACTGTAAAAGAACAGGTCATAAAAGTATAGGGCCCTGGATATGGGTTACACTGGCACTCTCTGGTAAGCCTTGAAACCTTTCTGTGTATCTAAAACTCGTCTGAACCAAAAGATTTGTTTTTTAAAAAAATGCAGCCAGTTCTGGTGATACCTGATAAGTTAGGGTCAGATGGAAGGGGAGGAGGACCTCCCCTATCAGTAGACTTAGAGAGGGGCAAGAAGGAGATGAGGGAAGGTGAGATTGGAACAGAATTAAGGAGGAAACTATAGCTGGGATACAAAGTAAATAAACTATAATAAATATAAAAAATAAAGATAAAATTTTTAAAATGTCTTCAACATACTCCAACATATCCTCAAATTAAAGATCTCACTTCCAAATAAGCATTAGGTCAAAGAAGAAAATAAAATATGGACTTACAATGTTTTAGAAATGATCATCCAAAGATCCAAATACAAGATGAACTGGGATTCAGATAAAACAGTTTTCAAGGAAAAAAATGTATTGTTTTCCTGAGTGTTTTAAATTTTATTCTAATTAAATAAACTAAAAGTTCCAATCAAGAATCTGAAAAGGAGGAGCCAATGACATATCTCAGCAGATAAAGACATTTACCATCCAATCTTAGAATATGAGTTCAGCCCTGAGATTTACATAGTAGAAAAAGAGAACATATTCCAAGTTGTCTTCTTACTTCACACATTCACCACATGTATACAAACAGAGAGAGAGAGAGAGAGAGAGAGAGAGAGAGAGAGAGAAATGAACTCACTATTGTGGCTACAAGTACAAGACCTGTATAATATCAAGCCAACCAAAATCTCAACATGTATTGGAGAAGGAGCTATTGGTAACTGTCTGATGTTAGGAAAGGAAGAGGTAGGGTTTTTTTTTTTTTTACAAGGATAAAGCATCTGAGAAACTACCTATACTCAGTAAATGATCCTAAACTCAGAAACATACAGTCAGCAGTAAAGAATCTTAATGAATCTTTTAATGAAAATAAACAAATTAAGAAATTGTAGAATGGCTAGGGGATGAATAGAAACAGGGCATGACAGGGAATTTGAGCAAAATGAATTAAATGTATTTATGAAACTGACAATCCAAAATTTTTAATGAAAAATACAAATTGAAAAAAAAGTGAATTAAGAGACATCCTTCAAAAGAATTTAAGAATTGAAATGATAAAGATGTTTTGAAGAAGCAAATATTTGATGATTTTAATCAGTAATCTAGAACTAAGAATGTAGCTCAGAGTGATTACCTATCAGCATGTGACAGGACAGGGCTCAGTTGACAGGAGTAAGGAATAAATGAATACTTCTTTTGAAATTAAATATATCTTTAAGTAAATTTATTTTTAGATTATAAAGGGCATTCACTTTAAATTTTAGCCTGCCTTTTGTAAGTGGCTTTTAAAATTAAATCATTTCAATTTCTTTCTGCCTTTCTCTGTCTCCCAAGTATTGAGATCAAAGCCATGTGCATTCCAAGTGCTGGGATTAAAGGTATGAACCACCACCACCCTGTTCATTGTAACCCTAGAGTTTAGAAAGCAGCTAATTTATCTTCTTTAGGTGTACAGATTTTAGTTATGTTTACCTATCTTATAGGTCTAGTAGTCACTTATAAGTGGGTATATGCAGTGTGTGTCTTTCTGCTCCTGGGATACTTCACTCAGGATGATCTTTTCTAGTTACCACCATTTGCCTGAAATTTCATGATTTCCTTGTTTTTAATTACTGAGTAGTATTCCATTGTGTAAAAGTACCACAATTTCTGTATCCATTCCTTCGTTGATGGACATCTGAGTTGTTTCCAGGTTCTGGCTATTACAAATATAGCTGCTACAAACATGGTTGAGAAAATGTCCTTATTGTGTACGTGAGCATTTTTTGGATATATGTCTAGCAGTGGTATAGCTGGATCTTGAGGAAGCGCTATTCCTACTGGTCTGAGAAAGTGCCAGATTGATTTCCAAAGTGGTTGTACAAGTTTACTTTCCCACCAGCAATGGAGGAGGGTTCCCCTTTCTCCCCAACCCCTCCAGCATGTGTTGTCACTCCTGGGGTAAGATGATCAATCCTCACTTAAAAAGACCAATGGGATGGACATTGGAAGTAGAAGAGAACAAGTAACAGGATAGGAGCCTACCACAGAGGGCCTCTAAAAAACTCTACCTAGCAGTGTATCAAAGCAGATGCTGAGACTCATAACCAAACCTTCAGCAGAGTGCAGGGAATTGTATGAGAGAAGGGGTATTTAGTATGACCTGGAGAGGACAGTAGCTCCATAAGGACCAAGTATATCAGGGTACAGGAATCTTTTATGAGACTGTTTCTCCAGCCAAGGACCATGTATGGATATAACCTAGAACTGCTGTTTGGATGTAGCCCATGGTCACTCAGTATCCAGGTGATACTGATAGGGACAGGGACTATTTCTGACATAAACTCAATACCTGGTGTTTGACCTCCGTCCCCCAATCCCCCAAGGGAGGTTCAGCCTTGTTAGGCCACAGAGAAGGACATTACAACCAGTCCTGAAGATCACTGATAAGCTAGGGTCAGATGGAAGAGGAGGAGGACCTCCCCCATTAGTGGACTTGGAAAGGGCAGAGAAGAGATGAGGGAGGGAGGGTGGGATTAAGAGTGAATGAGGGAGGGTGCTATGGCTGGGATACAAAGTAATAACCTGTGATTAATATAAAAAATAAAAATTATATAATAAAAGAAAACAGCTAATTTATAGGAATCTGTCTGTCTCTGCTATGATTGAAAGCATGGGCTACCACCACTCTGCTCATTTTTTAAAACCCCCTGTGTTTTTAATACCAAACAACAAAAATGTCCTTTTTATTTAAGAAGAAAACTCTCATCTTTTTATGTTAGTTTGAACTAAATTACTAAGCTATCTGATAAACTATCATCTTTCTTTATTCAGGAGAACTGTCTTGTTGAATCTAATCTTTATCAATTTAGATGGTATCCATAGCTTTTCTTCTCCTGTGGAAACAAAAGTAAAACCTCATCCCCAATATAACACATATCCTGGTTTCTATTCTGAGGTCAAAACATCTTTAACTATATATGTTTAATTCAGCAGGGTTTTTTTTCCTATTATACAATATCTTTTTGTTGTTCCTTTTTCATTAACATTTAAGAAATTTAAAGTTAACAAAGCACTGTGTAATCTATCTCTGGGGAAGTCTTTATTGCCCCTTTCTGTTTATTAAGCACATCTTTTAAAGTGCAATTAGATCTTTCTATAACTACTTTCCTATAGGATTGTGCTGTATAACTGTAATAATTTTTATGTTGCAATATGCAAAAAAACCAAAAACAAAAACATTTCATTTTACTAGAGACATATGCTGGACTATTGTCAGTATTAATTTTTGCAGGTATCCCCAAAATACCCATAACTTTTAATAAATGTGAAATTACAGAATTAGCCTTTTCAGAATTTAAAACAGTTGCCTGCAGAAATGCTGAATATGTATCTATGGTATCATGCACACACTTTAATTTTCCAAACTGCAAAATGAAACATATCCATTTGCCAAATTTCATTTCTTTGGCTACCTTTTGGGATACTTTCTGAGGGTAATGGAATTTGGTTATACAAAGAACAAGTTGGAAATTGCCTTATAATTTCCTTAGCTTGTTGCCAAGTGATAGAAAATTTTTTCTTCAAACTTTTGTGTTAACATGGTATTTTTTATGAAATTCTGAGGCTTCTAGCACATTTCCTATTAACAACTGATCAATTTCATCATTACCTTTTGCTAGGGGCCCTGGTAGATCTGTATGACATCTGATGTGTGTTATATACAATGGATGATTTCTATTTCTAATTATTTGTAGATGAAGAAATAAAGAAGTTAATTTTGAATTATCCAGAATAAGCTCAGAAGTTTCAATATGTAAAACAACTCTTTCTGCATATTATGAGTTGGTAACTACATAAAGAGATGTGGGAAAATCACATACTACCAAAAGATTGGCATACAACTCTGATTTTTGAACTGAATCATAGGGGCTCTGAGTCACTTTACTTATATTTCCTGACCCTATCTGCCTTTCCAAATTTATTTGCATCAGTATAGAATGTAGCTGCTCCAGAAATTGGTGTCCCTTTTATTAAAGGAGGGGGAATCAAATTAGCTCTTTTCATAAATTGATGTCTCTTGCTTTTGAAGTATTTGTTGTTAATCTCTCCCCTAAAATTACTGCACACTCTTTGCCAATGTTCATTTTCTGCCCATAATGAGGCAATTTCAGCTTTAATAAAAGGTACCACGGAAGGATCCAAGATGGTGGCACCAGGGCACACTGTGTCTGAGGAGCAGGACAGCAATATTGGTAGAGCGACCAAGAGACTGAACTCTGGGCCCTAAAACAACAGTGATCTTGTTTCCCAGGTGAGAGGAAACTCCACAGTATGCGAATCAGTCAAGTCCACTCTCAGGTCACCCAGTCAGAACCCTGAAGTGATCCCGGGTCCTACAGGCACTCGGTCACCAGACCAGAGTCACAGGCCTGCATGTCCCGATCACATTCCCAGGCTGAATGTTGGGCACCAAAACGCCAGAGACTGGGAGTCCCAGTTGCAAGAAAAACTCACAGGGAAAGAAGAAAATGGGACTGACCTCAGGTCACTCAGTCTATCCCTGGAAAAGGTACACAGACCTGTGAGCACACAGCAACCAGCTGCTGAGACCTGCTGTGTGCCTGACTCTCAGTCACAGAAAGAACTGTGTGTCCCAGGGCATCAGAGACTGAGTTTCCCTGTTGAGAGAAAATACCACAGGGAGGGAAAAAGCTTAGAGCACTCAGCCAAACCCTCCCCCACCAGCACACACTGGAAAGTTCTCAGGAAAAGGTCTCAGGTTCCTGCCTAGTCACCAGTTTGGAGCCACCACCCACCAGCACCTGCTTGCTCTATGTACCACCCCAAATACCACAGACTAGGCCTCCTTGTTGGGAGAAAGCCCCACAGTGGGGAAACATCTGGCTCTCCCTCAGGACACCTAGCTCTGGAAAAGTTTCTGGCTATCCACAGGCTCTTGACTCTAGCCTCCAGCTGCACGCATGAGAGCAGAGCTCACCTGCCACTGACTACTGCTTGGGTACTGGGGCACAGAGCCCCAACTTCAGACATACAGAAGCCTGGGATCCCCAAGATCAATGCCCAGATACTGTTCCAAGGGGCAAGTAGTTACCCTAATTAATCTGACCAAACCATGGGGCACGCAGGTTATATCAGCAAATCAATAAATTTACAGCAACAAAACCTGAAGCAGGGCAGCTGTCTCTAGTACTTTTCCGGGTAAGAAGAGAACCCTCTTGACTAACAAGGACCACAGTTGCCACTCAGGTCTGTACACCTGAGGTGAGCTGTGGCAGTTCCTGAAAGACACCAGCAATTCAGTGACCATATCCAAAAAGCTGAGGAGGCCTCCTTCAGGAAAAAATCATCTCCTGCCAAAGGGATTCTCTCCACCACAGGATTCCAGGAACCACCAGAAACTAACACCCAACACCTAAGATAGCCCAGTACATAGAGACCAGCATAAAAGGTCAACCAACAAAAGACAGAGCAACATGGTATCACCAGAAACCATTTATCCAGGGGCAAGCAGCCATGTATAACCCAGCATAAGTGATATTCAAGAAAATGACCTTATATCTATGCTTATGAAGAGGATAATAGAGGAAAGAAATAAAATGTGTAAAGAAACAGAGGAAGATAAAGTCAAACAGATAATGGCCATCCATAAAGAAATACAGGAAGTTGAGGTCAAACAGTTTGTGGCCTTTAGAGAGGAAATACTTAAATCACTGAAAGAAATAAAAGAAACAGGAATATTCAAACAGCAGAGGGAATTGAAGGAAAAACAGGAAAATACAGTAAGACAGCTGAAGGAAATCAACAAAACAGATCAAGATCTGAAGAAAGAATTGGAAAAATTAAAAAAAAAAATCAGAAATGGAGGAAATTGTGAAGAGGAAAAACTTAGGGACAAAAACAGGAACTACAGAGGTTAGCATAACCAACAGACTACAAGAGCTGGAAGAAACAATCTCAGGTTTGGAAGATACAATGGAAGACATCGATGTATCTGTCAAAGAAAATGTTAAATCTAAAAAATTCCTGACACAGACCATCCAAGAAATCCAAGCCAACATGAAAACACAAAACCTAGGAAGAGCAGAAAAAGAAGATTGTCTCCTCTAAGGCCCAGAAAATATTTTCAACAAAATCAGTGAAGGAAATTTCCTCAACTTAAAGGAGAGGCCTATAAGAATACAAGAGTCCTACAAAACACCCAAGAAATTAGACCAGAAAAGAAAATACTTCTACCACTTAATAATCAAAACAGTAAATATACAGAACAAAGAAAATATACTATAAGCTGCAAGGGAAAAAAGGCCAACTAACATATAATGGCAAACCCACCGGAATCACACCTAACTTCTCAACAGAGAATATGAAAGCTGAAGGGCCTGGACAGATATCATGCAGACCCTAAGAAATCACAGATGTCAGCCGAGGATACAATACCGAGCAAAACTCTCAGTCCGCAGAGAAAGAGAAAACAAGATATTCAATGACAAAAACAAATTTCAAAATACCTACACACAAATCCAGTATTACAGATGATATTAGAAGAAAAATTACAACCCAATAAAACTAACTAAAGAAAACACAGGAAATAAATAACCTGGCTACAGCAAAACAAAAAGTAACCAAGCACACAAACTTACTACTATAGCCAACATCAAAATCAAAGGATCTAACAGCCACTGGTCATTAATCTCTCTCAACACCAATGGGAGCAATTCTCTAATAAAAAGACAGACTAACAGAATGTATTTGTAAACAAAACCCAATAATATGTTGCATACAAGAAACACACCTAAGTCACAAAGATAGATATTACCTGAGGTTAAAGGGCTGGAAGACGGCTTTCCAAGCAAACAGACACAAGAAGCAAGCAGGAGTAATTGTTCTAATATCTGATAAAAGAGACTTTCAACCAAAATTTATAAAAAGAGATGGGGAAGGACAGTTCATACTCATCAAGGGAAAATTCCACAAGGAAGACATCGCAATCTTGAACATCTATGCCCCAAATACAAAGGCACCCACATCTGTTAAAGAAACATTAATAAAACTTAAACCACACATAGATACCCACACATTAATAGTGGGAGACTTCACCACCCCACTCTCAACAAAGAACATGTCAACAAAACAGAAATTAAACAAAGAAACAATGTCTCTAACAGAGGTCATGAATCAAATTGACCTAACAGACATCTACAGAACCTTACACCCAAATAAAAAAGAATTTATCTTGTTCTCAACACCTCCTAAAAGCTTCTCCAAAATAGACCTCATGGTTGGTCACAAAGCAAGCCTCAACAGATACAAAATCATTGAAATAATCTCTTGTATCCTATTTGACCACAATGGACTAAAACTGGAAGTCAACAACAACAGAAATATCAAAAAGCCTACACATACATGGAAACTGAATAACTTCTACAAAATGACAGCTGGGTGAGGGAATAAATAAGAAAGAAATTAACAACATACCCATTCTTATGGGACACAACGAAAGCAGTGCTAAAAGGAAAGTTCATACCACTAAGCA
This sequence comes from Meriones unguiculatus, assembly GCF_030254825.1. Lineage (NCBI taxonomy): Eukaryota > Metazoa > Chordata > Mammalia > Rodentia > Muridae > Meriones > Meriones unguiculatus. The sequence goes on along the minus strand of NC_083357.1, from coordinate 36,221,728 downwards.
TCTTCAAGAAAATTTGAGACATCTCACTCAAGCAACTTAATTGCTCACTTAAAAAGCCCTAGAAAAAAAAGAAGCAGACACACCAAAAAGGAGTAGATGGCTGGAAATAATCAAACTCAGGGCTGAAATTGATAAATTAAAAACAAATAAAACAATTCAAAGAATCAATGAAACCAAGAGCTCGTTCTTTGAGAAAATCAACAAGATATACAAACCCTTAGCCAAAATAACTAAAAGGCAGAAAGACACTAAACAAATTAACAAAATCAGAAAGGAAAAGGGAGATATAACAACAGACTCTGAGGAAATCCAAACAACCCTTAGGACTTACTTGAAAAGTCTATATGCCACAAAATTAAAATCTAAATGAAAAGGACAATTTTCTGGATATATTTCACTTACCAAAGCTGAATCAAGACTAGGTAAATTAATTAAATAGTCCTATATCCCCTAAGGAATTAAAAGTTGTTATCAAAAGTCTGCCATCCAAAAAAGAAAAAGAAAAAAGCCAAAAAGCCTAGGACCAGATGTTTTCAGCACAGAATTCTACCAGACCTTCAAAGAAGAGCTAACCCCAGTTCTCTTCAAACTATTCCACAAAATAGAAGAAACAAAAGGAACACTATCCAATTTATTCTATGAAGCCACAGTCACCTTGGTACTTAAACCTCACAAAGACCCAACAAAAAAAGAGAACTTCAGGCCAATCTCCCTTATGAACATTGATGCAAAAATACTCAACAAAATACTCGCAAACTGAATACAAGAACACATCAAAGATATTATCCACCATGACCAAGTAGGCTTCATCCCAGGTATGCAGGGGTAGTTCAATATATGGAAATCCATCAATGTGATCCACCATATTAACAAACTGAAGGAAAAAAAGCCACATGATAATCCCCTTAGATGCTGAAAAAGCATTTGACAAAATCCAACATCCATTCATGTTTAAAGTATAGGAGAGATACGGGATACAAGGCACATACCTAAGCATAGTATAGTAAAGGCAATATATAGCAGGCATATAGCCAACATCAAACTGAATGGAGAGAAATTTAAAGCAATCCCAATGAAATAAGGGACAATGCAAGGCTGCCCACTCTCTCCATATCTCTTCAACATAGTTCTTGAAGTCCTTGCTAGAGCAAAAAGACAATTGAAGGAGATCAAGGGGATACAAATCAGAAAGTAAGTCAAATTATCACTATTTGCAGATGATATGATAGTATACCTGAGTAACCCCAAAAATTCTACCGGAGAACTCCAACACTTGATAACACCTTCAACAAAGTGGCTACATACAAAATTAACTCAAAAAATTCAAATTTTGTCTTTTGTGTACAAAAGACAAAAGGGATGAGAAAGAAATTAGGGAAACAACACACAAAGACATAAGCTACCTGGGTGTGACCTTAAACAAGCAAGTCAAAGACTTATATGAAAAAAACTTCAAGTCTCTGAAGAAAGAATTAGAAGAAGACATCAGAAGATGAACAGATCTCCCATGCTCATGGCTTAGAAGGATTAACATCGTAAAAATGCCATCTTACCAAAAGCAATCTACAGATTCAATGCAATTCCCTTCAAATTACCAGCACAATTCTTTACAGACCTTGAAAGAAAAATTCTCAACTTCATATGGCATAACAAGAACCCCAGAATTGCTAAAACAATCCCCTACAATGAAAGATCTTCTGGAAGTATCTCCATCCCTGATCTCAAGCTGTACTATAGAGCAACAGTAATGAAAACTGCATGGTACCAGCCTGGAAGCAGAATGGTGGATCAATGGAACCAAATAGAAGATCCAGAAATAAACCCACACACTTATGGAACCTGATCTTTGACAAAGATGCCAAAACCATACAATGGAAAAAAGATAGCATCTTCAACAAATGGTGCTTGTCCAACTGGATATCTACATGTAGAAAAATGCTAATAGATCCATACTTATTACCCTGCACAAAACTAAAGTCCAAGTGGATCAAAGACCTCAACATAAACTTGGACACATTAAATCAATTAGAAGAAAAAGTGGGGAAGACCCTAGAACTTATTGGTACAGGAGACAACTTCCTGAACAGAACACCAACAGCACAGGCTCTAAGAGCAACAATCAACAAATGGGACATCTTAAAACTGAAAAGCTTCTGTAAAGCAAAGGACACTATCATAAAAACAAAACAAATACCTACAGATTGGGACAGAATCTTCACCAACCCTTTATCTGATGGAGGGCTAATATCCAGTATACATAAAGAACTAATGAAGTTGAAAAGCAACAAATCAAGTAATCCAATTAAAAAATGGAGAACAGAGTTAAACAGAGAATTCTCCATAGAGGAATATGAAATGGCAGAGAAATACTTAAAGAAATGCTCAACATCATTAGCCATCAGGGAAATGCAAATCAAAACTACCCTGAGATTTCACCTTACACCCATCAGAATGACCAATATCAAAACCTCAAGTGACAACACATGCTGGAGAGGTTGTGGAGAAAGGGAAACCCTCCTCCACTCTGGTAGGAATGTAAACTTGTGCAACCACTGTAGAAAGCAATCTGGCGTTTTCTCAGACAACAAGGAATAGTGCTTCCTCAAGATTCAGCTATACCACTTCTAGGCATCTATCCAAAAGAGGCTTAAGTACACAATAAGGACATTTACTCAACCATGTTTTTAGCAGCTTTATTTGTAATAGCCAGAAGCTGGAAAAAACCCAGATGCCCCTCAACTGAAGAATGGATACAGAAATTGTGGTACATCTACACAATGGAATATTCTCAGCAATGAAAAACAAGGAAATCATGAAAGTTGCAGGTAAATGGTGGGAAATGAAAGGATCATCCTGAGTGAGCTATCCCAGAAGCAGAAAGACACACTTGGTATATACTCACTCATATAGACAAATAATACAGGATAAACCTACTAAAATCTGTACACTGAAAGAAACTAATCTAGAGGGAGGACACTGACTAAAATGCTCAATCCTCATCCAGAAAGGCAAAGAGGATGGACATCAGAAGAAAAAACAGGAAACGAGTTAGGAACCTCCCACAGAGGGCCTCTGAAAGGCTCTGCCCTGCAGACTATCAAAGCAGATGTTGAGACTTATGACCAAACTTTGGGCAGAATGCAGGGAATCTTATGAAAGAAGTGGGAAATAGTAAGATCTGGCAAGGACAGGAGGTCCACAAGGAGAGAACCAGAACAAAAAAATTTGAGCACAGGGGTCTTTCCTGAGACTCATACTCCAACCAAGTACCATGCATGGAGATAACCTAGAACCCCTGCACAGATGTAGTCCATGGCAGTTTAGTGTCCAAGTGGGTTCCATAGTAATGGGAACAGGGACTGCTTCTAAGAGGAACTGATTGGCCTGCTCTTTGATCACCTCCCCCTGAGGGGGGAGCAGCCTTACCAAGCCACAGAGGAAGACGATGCAGCCACTCCTGATGAGACCTAACAGACTAGAACCAGAAGGAAGAAAAAGAAACCCTCCCCTACCAGTGGATTTGAGGAGGGGCATGCGTGGAGAAGGGGGAGGAAGGGAAGGATTGAAAGGTGAGGAGGGAGGGAACTAGAGGGGGGATACAAAGTAAATAAAGTATAATTAAAAATAAATAAATAAATAAAATACTTTACACATAGTAAAAAAAAATGAAAGAAAAAGCACATGGAAATCTTCTACTTTAGGAGTTTCCTACAAAAAAAATTCTTAAGAAATGCAGGAAGGTACAGTCAAACAGTTTGAGGTCCTTAGAGAGGAAATAAATAAATCACTGAAAGAAATACAGGGAAGTTCAACCAAACAGGTGAAGAAATTGAATAAACCACTTAATGAAATGTGGGAAAATACAAACTAACAGATGAAGGAAATCAATAAATTGGTTCAAGATCTGAAGATGGTGTTGATGATTATTAACATTTATTATTGATTTAACTTTTAGTTAAACAGCAGTTATTCATAAACCAGGTGTATACCCAATTCACAACACAGAAATTAGGATTTATTTAATTAACCTAGAGCACAATGATGGGCAATAATTATTCCATCCTAAACCTCCAAACCTGAATAGCTTCCTCCCATTCAGATTTCCTACATTATATTTGCTTTTTAGTCATATCTTAGACTGGTTCTTCTCTCCTGCTATTTCCAGGTCCTCTCCTCTCAGATTTCTATTCTGTGAACACTCCTCCTACTCGCTTATTTCTCCTCCCCTCTGGGTCAGTATGTCCCACCCTATTCTCTCCATTGCTCAGCATTGGCTGGTTGTTTTCATTTGCAATACGGAGAAAAAATGGTAGCATGTTTATACAAATGAGACAGGTGATGCTTAGAATAAACACCATAATGCAATGTCCAGATTGAAACCAGAGAGTGGGGTAGAGAACTCAGCATGTGAATGAACAAGTGCAAATTGTGTACATTCCACAAGAACATTATACTAACTAGATGGAAACAAAATAATAAAGAAACCATAAACTGAATAAATCCTGGAAAGGTAGAACTTAGGGAAGAAAACAGGAACTACAGAAGAAAACATCTCTGTATAGAGTATACATCAGATGGGAAGACTCTCCAATTTAGAAGACTCAATTGAAAAAAATCAATAGAAACTATGAAAGAAAATGTTAACTCCGAAGATGGCAACTAGCACACACAGTTTCTGAGCGGTGGGATACCTGATCTTCTGAGTTGGTGAATGGAAGGACCCCTAACCCAGGAAAACCACGGTGAGGCTTTCTGAACAACAGGGAACATCGCAGGAGGTGAAAACTTTGGTCTCCGGTCAACCGGGGACTTGTTTGGGGAAGGAGAGAAACGATCCTTTGATCTAGCGGCACTGCCTTCCCCCAGACCTCCTTCCTCCTCGGCCCAGCAGCACAGGGGACTCATCTTTCTCAGCGCAGACCTAACTGCCTGGGGTATACAGCTGCTGAGACGGAGTCCCAAGCACTTTAGCAGCAGACAAAAGCCAGCAGTACGTGTCCGGAGTCCCAGATTCGCACAGTGGCTGCACCATCCTCCCAGGGCGCGAATCTGCTAGACACCATACTAGCTCCTCAGGATAGCCATCACTGACGGTACGGCCCGCCCAATCCCACAGTGACAGAGAATACGCTATATACTCACCAAAACCAAGCAGAAACGTCATACAACCTGGACACACCAGGCGCTGGGCCTCCCAAGCTTGGAGAGCACAAGGAAGAGACCCCAGGACTTCCCAAAAAGCATTGGGACTAGCAACCCAGTCTCCAGTTACAGCGGGACGTGGTGGTGGAGCAGCACTGAACTGGCACCACAGCCCTCCAGTTTAAGACTAACCAGGGCCAAACCAGAGAACAGAGAGCCTGGTTACCCCATCCCTGCTGAAGTGACCACCCTGAAATCTCCAGCTGCAGCAAGACCTCAAAACCTGGCAGTGACAGCAGCACAGAACTGGCGGAGCAGATCAAAGAAGCAGGGCCAAACCACAGAGCAGAGAGCCCCGGATACCACGATCTCGGCCAAGAGACCTGCCTGTAAGTGAGTGCACCCTTGAGAATCTGCAGTTCCCCAGATCCTGGGTCCTTCTAAATCAGAAGCCAGGCAACAAACCCCCCTCCCACCCACATACCCACTTTGGGAAAGAGAGGGGCACTAGGGACATTGAAGTTCCTGCCCTGTGGGCCTAATTGAGGAGATAGGCAGTTAATGCCAGAAATTGCGCTGCGATCATCATTAGCGCCTGCGACATATACAGTGCAGAGCCCCTCCCACACACTCAAGGGTTCAACATTAGCCATCACTCTGTCCCTCGAGACACGCATCCACGCACACTTACACACACAGACACACACACGCGCGCACACACACACACACACACACACGCTTGCCCGTTTGCGCCTGCGTACTTTCCTCCCACAGGTACAGCTAGTCCTCAGCACAGGCTGAGAGTGCTCAGCTTCCTGAAGAACTAACTCTCCAGACACCAGAGAGAGACAGCACCAGTCTGATCTGCAGAATCCAAAAACAAACAGATAAGCCAATGGCCAGGGGTAGGCGAAAGAACACTTCCAACATAAATCAGGACATCATGACTTCACCAGCAAACCCCAAAATCGATGGATACTCCAATTCAGCAGAAGCACAGGAAAATGATTTTAAAGCCATGCTTGCCCAATTATTTGAGGATCATAAGGAGGAAATGAACAAGTCTTTCAAAGAGATGGCCAGTCAATTGGAGGCAAAGAAAGAAGAAATAGACAATATCCTTAAAGAAACACAGGCAAACATAGCCAAACAAATAGATACACAAGTAGAGGAAAAATTAGTGGCATATAAGAAGGAAATGAAAAAAGAAATAGAGGCCATCGTAGAGAGACAGGAATCCAAATTCAAACACATGAAAGAAATGGTGCAAGGCATGAAAACAGAATTAGAATCAATAAAGAAAACACAAAATGAGAAAACCCTTGAGCTGGAGAACTTGGAGAAAAGATCAGGAACCACAAAAGTAAGCATCACCAACAGAATACAAGAGATGGAAGAGAGAATCTCTGGAGCTGAAGACACACTTGCAGAAATGGATACTTCTCTCAAAGAAAAAGTAAAATCAGAAAAGTTCCAATCACAAAATATCCAAGAAATCAAGGATGCTATGAAAAGACAAAATCTAAGAATAATAGGAATTCATGAAAAAGAAGACTCCAGACTCCAAGGTCCAGAAAATATTTTCAAGAAAATCATAGAAGAAAATTTTCCCAACTTAAAGAAAGAGATGTCCATAAATATACAAGAGGCCTACAGAACTCCAAATAGACTAGACCAGAAAAGAAACACATCACGTCACATCATAGTCAAAACACTAAATCTACAGAACAAAGAAAAGATATTAAAAGCAGCAAGGGAAAAAGGCCAAGTAACATATGAAGGTAGACCTATCAGAATCACACCGGACTTCTCATCAGAAACTATGAAAGCCAGAAGGGCCTGGGCAAGTATCATGGAGACTGTAAGAGATCACAAATGTCAACCCAGACTACTATACCCTGCAAAGCTTTCAATCAACATAGATGGAGAAAACAAAATATTCCATGACAAAACTAAATTTACACAATATCTACACAGCAAACCATCCCTACAGAAGATACTAGAAGGAAAACTCCAATCCAATGAAAACAAATACACCCAAGAAAACAAGGCATACAGATAATATCCCAACAAAAATGAAAAGAAAACAAGCAATGAAACAGATCATTGACTCCATTACAAAGTTAGATCACCGACTCCATTACAAAAGGAACTAACATGCATTGGTCACTACTATCTATCAATATCAATGGACTCAACTCACCAATAAAAAGACACAGGCTAACAGAATGGTTAAGGAAACAGGATCCAACATTCTGTTGCATCCAAGAAACACACCTATGCAACAAAGACAAACACTACCTCAGAAGAAAGGGCTGGAAAACTGTTTTTCAAGCAAATGGTTCCAGAAAACAAGCTGGAGTAGCCATCCTAATAGCTAATAAAATAGACTTTCAACCCAAGTCAATCAAAAAAGATAAGGAGGGCCACTATATTCTCATCAAAGGAAAAATCCACCAAGAGGACATCACAATCTTGAATATCTATGCCCCAAATACAAGAGCACCGGCATTCGTAAATGAAACATTACTAAAGCTTAAATCATACATTGATCCTAATACCTTAATAGTGGGAGACTTCAACACTCCACTCTCACCAAGGGACAGATCAACTAGACAGACACCAAATAGGGAAATAAAAGCACTCACAGAATCCCTAAATCAAATGGACCTAATAGTGTACAGATCGTTTCACCCAAACTCAAAAGAGTACACCTTCTTCTCAGCACCACATGGAACCTTTTCCAAAATAGATCATATAGTGGGTCACAAAGCAAGCCTCAACAGATACAAAAGGATTGAAATAATCCCTTGTATACTATCTGACCACCATGGACTAAAGCTAGACATCAACAACAACAGAAACAACAAAAAGCCGACACGCACATGGAAACTGAACAACTTACTACTCAATGACAGCTGGGTTAAGGAAGAAATAAAGAAAGAAATTAAAGACTTCCTAGAATTCAATGAAAAGCAAGGCACAACATACCCAAATTTATGGAACACATTGAAAGCAGTGCTCAGAGGAAAATTCATAGCACTAAATGCCTGCAAGAGGAAATTCGTAACATCACATACAAACAATTTAATGGCCCAACTGAAAACCCTAGAAAAAAAGAAGCAGATATACCCAAGAGGAGCAGACGGCTGGAAATAATCAAACTAAGGGCTGAAATCAATCAACTAGAAACAAATAAAACTATCCAAAGAATCAATGAAACAAAAAGCTGGTTCTTTGAGAAAATCAACAAGATAGACAAACCCTTAGCCAAACTAACTAAAAAGCAGAGAGAAACTATCCAGATCAGCAAAATCAGAAATGAAAATGGGGACATGGTTATAGTAGTCTGGACACTGAGGAAATCCAAACAATTATTAGGTCATACTACAAAAGCCTATATGCCACAAAATTTGAAAATCTAAATGAAATGGATAATTTTCTTGAAAGATTCCATCTACCAAAACTAAGTCAAGATCAGGTAGAAAGACTGAATAGCCCTACATCTCCCAAGGAAATCAAAGCAGTCATTAACAGTCTCCCCTCCAAAAAAAGCCCTGGACCAGATGGCTTCAGCGCAGAATTCTACAAGACCTTCAAAGAAGTGCTAACTCCAATTCTCCTCAAGCTATTCCACAAAATAGAAACAGAAGGAACACTACCAAACTCATTCTATGAAGCCACAGTCACCTTAATACCTAAACCTCACAAAGACCCAACAAAAAAAGAGAACTTCAGGCCTATCTCTCTTATGAACATTGACACAAAAATACTCAATAAAATACTTGCAAACCGAATCCAAGAACATATCAAAGATATCATCCACCATGACCAAGTAGGCTTCATCCCAGGCATGCAAGGGTGGTGCAACATACGGAAATGCATCAATTTAATCCACCACATGAACAAACTGAAGGAGAAAAACCACATGATCATCTCCTTAGATGCCGAAAAAGCATTTGACAAAGTCCAACACCCATTCATGTTTAAAGTCTTGGAGAGATCAGGGATACAAGGCACATACCTAAAGATAGTAAAGGCAATATACAGCAAGCCTATAGCTAACATCAAACTCAATGGAGAGAAATGTAAATCAATCCCACTGAAATCAGGGACAAGACAAGGCTGTCCATTGTCCCCATATCTCTTCAACATAGTACTTGAAGTCCTAGCCAGAGCAATAAGACAACTAAAGGAGATCAAGGGGATACAAATCGGAAAGGAAGAGGTCAAAGTGTCACTATTTGCAGATGATATGATAGTATACATGAGCGACCCCAAAAATTCAACCAGAGAACTCCTTCAGCTGATAAACACCTTCAGCAAAGTGGCAGGATACAAAATCAACTCAAAAAAATCAGAAGCCTTCCTATATACCAAAGACAAAAAGGCTGAGAAAGAAATTAGGGAAACAACCAACACCCTTCACAATAGCCACTAATAACATAAAGTACGTTGGTGTGACTCTAACCAAGCAAGTGAAAGACCTGTTTGAGAAAAACTTCAAGTCTCTGAAAAAAGAAATCGAAGAAGATATCAGAAGATGGAAAGATCTCCCGTGCTCGTGGATTGGTAGGATTAACATTGTGAAAATGGCCATACTGCCAAAAGCAATCTACAGATTCAATGCAATTCCCATCAAAATACCAACTCAATTCTTTACAGACCTTGAAAAAAAGATTCTCAGCTTCATATGGAGAAACAAAAAACCCAGAATCTCCAAAACGATCCTGTACAACAACAGATCATCTGGAGGTATCTCCATCCCTGATCTCAAGCTGTACTACAGGGCAACAGTAATAAAAACTGCATGGTATTGGCATAGAAACAGAAAGGAGGATCAATGGAACCGCATAGAAAACCCAGAAATAAATCCACACACCTATGAATACTCGATATTTGACAAAGAAGCCAAATCCATTCAATGGAAAAAAGACAGCATCTTCAACAAATGGTGCTGGACCAACTGGATGTCTACATGCAGAAAAATGAAAATAGATCCATATTTATCACTCTGCACAAAAATAAAGTCAAAGTGGATCAAGGACCTCAACATAAAACCAGATACCCTAAATCAATTGGAAAAAAAAGTGGGGAACAGCCTAGAACTCATTGGCACAGGACACAACTTCCTGAACAGAACACCAACAGCACAGGCTCTAAGAGCAACAATCAATAAATGGGACCTCATGAAACTGAAAAGTTTCTGTAAAGCAAAGGATACCGTCATCAAAACAAAGTGACTGCCTACAGATTGGGAAAGAATATTCACCAACCCTTTATCTGACAGAGGACTAATATCCAGTATATACAAAGAACTAAAGAAGTTGAAAAGCAGCAAACCAAGTAATCCAATTAAAAAATGGGGAACAGAGCTAAACAGAGAATTCTCGACAGAGGAATATCGAATGGCAGAAAAACACTTAAAGAAATGCTCATCCTCATTAGCCATTAGGGAAATGCAAATCAAAACGACCCTGAGATATCAACTTACACCCATTAGAATGGCCAAGATGAAAAACTCAAGCGATGACACATGCTGGAGAGGTTGTGGAGAAAGGGGAACCCTCCTCCACTGCTGGTGGGAATGTAAATTGGTACAACCACTCTGGAAAGCTATCTGGCGCTTCCTAAGACAATTAGGAATAGTGCTTCCTCAAGACCCAGCTATACCACTGCTAGGTATATACCCAAAGTTTGTTCAAGTACACAAAAGGGATACTTGCTCAACCATGTTTATAGCAGCTTTATTTGTAATAGCCAGAACCTGGAAACAACCCAGATGTCCATCAACGGAGGAATGGGTACAGAAATTGTGGTATTTTTACACAATGGAATACTACTCAGCAATCAAAAAGGAGGAAATCATGAAATTTGCAGGCAAATGGTGGGATCTAGAAAAGATCATTCTGAGTGAAATATCCCAGAAGGAGAAAGACAAACATGGGATATACTCACTTATATAAACCTATAAGATATGATAAACATAATGAAATCTATACACCTAAAAAAGATAATCAATTGAGCGGACATGGGGTAAGATGATCAATCCTCGTTTAGAAAGACAGATGGGATGTGCATTGAACGTATGACAGGAGTCTACTGAGCGCATCTGAAAGACTCTAACTAGCAGTGTTTTCAAAGCAAAGACTCATGACCAAACCTTTGGCAGAATACAGGGAATCATAAGAAAGAAGGAGAGTTAGTCTGATGGGGAAAGGATAGGAGCTCCACAAGGACCAAATATATCTGGGCACAGGGTCTTTTCTGAGACTGACATTCAACCAAGGACCATGTATGGATATAACTTAGAACCTCCACTCAGATGTTGCCTGTGGTAGCTCAGTAACCAATTGGTTTCCCAAAGTGAGGGGAACAAGGACTATTTCTAACAGGAACTCAATGACTGGCTCTTTGGTCTCCCCACCCCTGAAGGGAGGAGCAGTCCTATTAGGCCACAGAGGAGGGCTTTGCAGCCAGCCCTGAAGATACCTGATAAAACAGGATCATATGATTGGGGAGGAGGTCCCTCCTATCAGTGGACTTGGAAAGGGGCACGGTGGAGATGAGGGAGGGAGGGAGGGACTGGGAGGGAATGAGGGATCGGGACACGGCTGGGATACAGAGTTAATAAAATGTAACTGATAAAAAAAACAATAATAAAATAAAAAAAAGAAAAAAGAAAATGTTAACTCCAAAGAAAAGTCCCTGACACAAAATATCCAAGAAATCAAGGCTACCATGAAAAGACAAAACCTAAAAATAATAGGAATAGAAGAAAGAGAAAATTCCAAGCTTCAAGGGTCAGAAAATATTTTCAACAAACTTATAGAAGAATATTTCACCAACCAAAGAAAGAGATTCCTATAAACATGCAAGAGGGCTACAGAATACTAAATTGACTATACCAGAAAAAAATCCTCCTACCACTTAAAAACATAACACACTAAATGTGCAGAACCAAGAAAAAGATTTAAAAATTAGCAAGGGAAAAAGATCAAGCAACACATAAAAGAATACCTATCAACATCACACGTGACTTATCAACAGAGACTCTAAAAACTAGAAGGGCCTGTGCAAATGGCATGCAAACCCTAAAAGCCCATAGATGTCAGCCCAGTCTATAAACCCAACAAAACTTTCAACCATCATAGATGGAGAAAACAACGTATTCCATGACAAAACCAAATTTTACAATATCAATGTCCAAACCCATCTATATAGAGAATGCTAAAAAGAAAACTCAAACTTAGGGGATTAACTACACCCAAGAAAATACAGGAAATACATAACTCTACTGAAGGAAAAAAAAAAAAGGATACAACATACTAAAACCAGCAACATCAAAAAATAGGAACTAGAAATCATTGGTCATTCATATCTCTTAACATAAATGGACTTAATTCCCCAATACAAAACACAGGCTATCAGAATGGATGTAGAAACATAATTCTGTTGCATACAAGAAATACACCTTGGCAACAAAGATAGACATTACCTCAGAGTAAAGTGCTGGAAAAAGATTTCAAAATGAACAGACTCAAGAAGCAAGCTGGAATGTCCATGCTAATATCTAATAAAATAAACTTTCAATAAAAATTAAGGAAAAGATATGGGAAGGGCACTTCAGTCTCATCAAAGGGAAAATTCACTAACAGAACATCTCAGTTCTGAACATCTATGCCCCAAATACAAGTGCACCCACACTTGTAAAAGAAGGATTAATAAATCTTACACCACACATTGATCCCCACACATTAAAAGTGGGAGATTTCAACACCCCACTCTCACCAATAAACAGACCTTTGAGACAGACATTAAAGAAAGAAATGATAAAAACATGTCATGGATCAAATGGAGCTAATAATATCTACAGATCTTGTCACACAAACAGAAAGGAATATGCTTTCCACCAAATGGAACTTCTTCAAAATAAACCATGTAGTCAGCCAAAAGCAAAGAAAGAAAGAAATTTTTAAAAAGATTAATTAAAAAAAAAATCAGTAGCCCTCACGTATACAAATGACAAATGAGGATTGCTTTTCAAGTGGAGACTCAATGTAAACAGACATCATCAGAGGCCAAAAAATATATTGTTTCTACTAATTGCATCTCTTTATACATTTTTTCCTTTTCCTTCCTTAATTTATCTTGGGCTACAAGTGGAAGCCATTAGGACCTTGTCCAGATGGTTTTATTTACCATTGCACACAGACTTTTATTGGGTTATTAAAATAAATGGATTTCAGCTAAAGCAATTAGAGAGGTGCCTTCTAATACCACTATGCAAATTAGAGCATCCCTCTGCAAAACAGCTAACTGTTTCTCCTTATGCTTCTGTGCTTTCTTTGAAAATGTCTATGCTCTCCAAGCTCAGCCAGTTGTAATCAAGGACACCTGCTCCCACGCAACAGACTTTGTTAGAAAAACAAAACAAAACAAAAACAAACAAACAAACAAACAAAAAAGCAAACTGAACTTGCTTTATGAATAACAGAGACTGGAAAAAAAAGACTAATAAAATGATTTGCTGAAGGTAGATTTCCATTTTTTTCCTTTTGCATTAAAATTCTCTAATATATTTGATTCACAATTTATTCTACATGCAAAATTGCATGAAGAAACTACAGAAGCATTAAACTCTGCCTTCTAACGTTGGATTCCTCAAAGAGCTTTGACAATTTTATTGTATTGATCTTGATTCATATGAGCTATGTGAACCTTAACTTGGAAAGTGACTCTTCCTATCTTAGTTTCATTCCTGTTGCTGTGATAAAATGTGATAAAAATAACTAAATTGAGAAAGGGTTGATTTTAGCTCAGAGTACTGGGTTACAGTTCATCACTGAAGGGGTAGTCACAGATGCAGGAGCTTGAGAATGTTTGTCATATTGTTATGGGGTACCTGAAGAGAAAATTTTCCAAGAGGCTGGAATAAGCCAAATAGAATCTATTTTAATTGTCAGTGAAACTGTTGCATGCAGATTATTGGAAAATAGCCTCCTTCAGTTACTTTTTAAGTTTTTAATGTTTTTAAAGAAAAAAAAAAAGAAAAAAGAAAAGAAATGAAAAGCAATTGTGACATATACAAAAAGGTAGTTCTGGACATTTGCACCAAGTAAGCATATTTTCATTTTTTTTCTAATTAAATGTTTATTTTTTTATATTAGTTACAGTTTATTCACTTTGTATCCCAGCTGTAGTCCCTTCCCTCCTCCCCTCCCAACCTCACCCTCCCTCTGTCATCTCCTCCTATGCCCATATTCAAGTCCACGAATAGGGGAGGTCCTCCTCCCATTCCATCTGACCCTAGCTTATCTGGTCTCATCAGAACTGGATGCATTGTCCTCCTCTTTGGCCTTGCAGGCTGCTCCTCCATACAGAGGAGGCAGTAAAAGTTCATGTCAGAGAGAGTCTCTGTTTCCCTTACTGGGGAACCCACATGGATACTGAGTTGCCATGGGCTATATCTGAGCAGGGGTTCTAGGTTATATCCATAAATGGTCCTTAGCTGGAATATCAGTTTCAGAAAAGACCCCTGTGCCCAGATATTTTGATCCTGTTGCTGTCCTTGTGGAGCTCCTGTCCTCTCTAGGTCTTACTATCTCCCCCTTCTTTCCTAAGATTCCCTGCACTCTGCCTAAAGTTTGTGTATATGAGTCTCAGTATCTGCTTTGATACAATGCTAGGTAGAGTCTTCCAGAGGCCCTCTGTGGTAGGCTCCTGTCCTGATTCCTGTTTTTTCCTTCTTCCAATGTCGGTCCCATTTGCCTTTCTGAGTTGGATTGATCATCTTACACAGGGTGCTCCTTCTAACTTACCTATTTTAGGTGTATAGCTTTTTGTAGGTTTATTCTATATTATATGTTTAGTATCCACTTATAAATGAGTATATACCGTGAGTGTCTTTCTGTTTCTGAGATACCTCACTCAGGATGATGTTTCTAGTTACCACCATTTGCCTGCAAATTTCATGATTTCCTTGTTCTTAAATGCCGAGTAGTATTCCATTCAGTAAATGTACCACAATTTTGGAAGTCATTCCTCCTTTGAGGGACATATAGGTTGTTTCCAGATTCTGGCTATTATGAGTTAAAGCTGCTACAAATGTGGTTGAACAAATGTCCTTGTGTCTTTGAGCATATTTTGTATATATACCTAGGAGTGGCATATCTGGATCTTGAGTAAGCACTTTTCCTAATTGTCTGAGAAGGTGCCAGGTTGATTTCCAAAGTAGTTGTACAAGTTTACATTCCCATCAGCAAAGGAAGAGGGTTCCCCATTCTCCACATCCTCTCCAGCATGTATTTTCACTTGATTTTTGGATCTTAGCCATTCTGATTGGTGTGAGGTGAAATCTCAGGGTCATTTTGATTTGCATCTCCCTGGTGAATAAGATGTCGAACATTTTTTAAAGTGTTTCTCTGTCATTCTATATTCCTCCACAAAGTATTCGTTTAGCTATGTTTTCCCTTTTTTAACTGGATTACTTGATTTGTTACTTTTTAACTTCTTTAGTTCTTTATATATTCTGGAGATTAGCCCTCTGTCAGATATAGGGTTGGTGAAGATTCTTTCCCAATGTGTAGGCTGTCATTTTGTTATGATGGCAGTGTCCTTTGCTTTACAGAAGCTTTTCAGTTTCATGCGGTCCCATTTATTGATTATTGATTTTGGAGCCTTTGCTGTTGGTATTCTTGTCTCCTGTGCCAATGAGTCCAAGACTCTTCCTCACTTTTTTTCTAACAGGTTTAGTGTGTCTGGTTTTATGTTGAGGTATTTGATCAACTTGTACTTTAGTTTTCTGCAGGGTGATAAATATGGATCTATTTGCATTTTTCTGCATGTAGACATCCAGTTAGACCAGCCCCATTTGTTGAAGATACTGTCTTTTTTCATTTTATGGTTTGGGTTTCTTTGTCAAAAATCAGTATCCATAAGTGTGTGGGTTTATTTCTGGGTCTTCTCTTCAATTCCATTGATCCACCATTCTGTTTTTATGCCAATACCATGCAGTTTTTATTGCTCTGTAGTACAACTTGAGATCAGGGATGGAGATACCTCCAGACGATCAGTTATTGTACAGGATCGTTTTGTGAATTCTGTTTTTTGTTTTTGTTTTTTTCCATGTGAAGTTGAGAATTTTTCTATCAAGTTTTGTAAAGAATTGTGTTGATATTTTGATGGGAATTGCATTGAATACATAGATTGCTTTTGGCAGAATGGCCATTTTCACTATGTTAATCCTACCAATCTTGAGCATGGGAGATCTTTCCATCTTCTGATGTCTTCTTCTAATTCTTTCTTCAGAGACTTGAAATTTTTTTCATACAAGTCTTTGACTTGCTTGTTTAGTGTTACACCAAGGTACTTTACGTTATTAGTGGCTATTGTGAAAGGTGTTTTTTTCCCTAATTTCTTTCTCAGCCCTTTTTTTTTCTTTTGTATACAGGAGGGCTACTGAATTTTTTTTGAGTTAATTTTGTATGTAGCCACTTTGCTGAAGGTGTTATCAAGTGTTGGAGTTCTCCAGTAGAATTTTTGGGTTCACTCAGGTACACTATCATATTATCTGCAAATCGTGATATTTTAACTTCTTCCTTTCCAAATTGTATCCCCTTTATCTCCTTCAACTGTCTTATTGCTCTAGCAAGGACTTCAAGCACTATGTTGAAGAGATATGGAGATAGTAGGCAGCATTGCCTTACCCCCAATTTCAGTGGGATTATTTTAAGTTTCTCTCTGTTTAGTTTGATGTTGGCTATAGGCTTGCAAAGGACAGGTCAACAAAACAGAAATTAAACAAAGAAACAATGTCTCTAGCAGAGGTCATGAATCACATGGACTTAACAGACATTTACAGAACCTTTTGCCCAAACACAAAAGAATTTACCTTCTTCTCAGCACCTCATGGAACCTTCTCAAAAATAGACTATATAGTTGGTCACAAAGTGAGCTTCAACAGATACAAAGATTAATCCATTGTTTCCTATCTGATTACCATGAAATAAAGCTGGACCTCAACAACAACAGAAATAGCAAAAAGCCAACACACACATGGATACTGAACAACTTGCCACTAAGGGACAGCTGGGTCAGGAACGAAATAAGGAAAGAAATTAAAGTCTTCCTAGAATTCAATGAAATTGAAGGCACAACATACCCAAACTTGTGGGACACAATGAAAGCAGTGCTAAGAGGAAAGTTCATAGCACTAGATGCCTTCAAGAAGAAATTCGAGACCACTTATTCAAGCAACTTAATGGCTCACCTAAAAAGCCTAGAAAAAAAAAAAAAGAAACAGACACACCAAAAAGGAGTATACGGCTAGAAATAATCAAACTCAGGGCTGAAATCAATCAATTAGAAACAAATAAAACAATTCAAAGAATCAATTGAAACCAAGAGCTGGTGCTTTGAGAAAATCAACAAGATAGACAAACCCTTAGCCAAGCCAACTAACAGGCAGAGAGACACCATCCAAATCAATAAAATCAGAAATGAAAAGGGGGACATAACTACAGATATTGAGCAAATTCAAACAATCATTAAGACTTACTTCAAAAGTCTATATGCCACAAAATTTGAAAACCTAAATGAAATGGACAATTTTCTTGATCAATTCGATTTATGAAAACTGAATCAGGACCAGGTAACTAAATTACATATTCCTATATCCCCCAAGGAAGTAGAAGAGCTCATCGAAAGTCTCCCATCCAAAAAAAGCCCAGGACCAGATGGTTTCAGCACAGAATTCTACCAGACCTTCAAGGAAAAGCTAACTCTAGTTCTCTTCAAACTATTCCACAAAATAGAAACAGAAGCAACACTACCAAACTCATTCTATGGAGCCAGAGTCACCTTGATACCTAAACCTCACAAAGACCCAACAAAGAAAGAGAATTTCAGGCCAACCTCCCTTATGAACATTGATGCAAAAATACTCAACAAAATACTTGCAAACCAAATCCATGTACACATTGAAGATATCATCCACTATGACCAAGTAGGCTTCATCCCAGGTATGCAGGGATAGTTCAATATATGGAAATCCATCAATGTGATCTACCATATTAACAAACTGAAAGAAAAAATACACATGATAATCTCCCTAGATGCTGAAAAAATCCATTTGACAAAATCCAGCATCCATTCATGTTTAAAGTCTTGTAGAGATCAGGAATACAAGGCACATATCTAAACTTAGTAAATTTTTAATTCTTATTTTACATGCTTATGAAAATTTCCTTCACTATTTTGCACCTTCTCCAATTAAGGAGCAACTCAGTGTAAGAACTGCAAAGATGCTATGATGGTATAGAAAAATATCTTTTGTGACTCTTGCCTCTGCTTCTGTAAATCTATAGAGGAAAATAAATAACAGCCTAGGCTATATTTAATATTCTTGAAATGGTTATGTGCAAGAAACAGAAAGTTAAGTCCGAATGTTAAAGTGTAGCCGTTTTAAAGAAAGTGTAGCACAGTGTCATTTGTGCTTTCCTCTTCTTTAAAGTATAAAATTTGAATTAACTTACCTAATTTTTATTTTAAGTTTAATGTGTGTGTATTTGTTAGTGTGTATCTGTTGCATACATGTGGTTGTTTGGTCATGTGTGCCATGTATGGGCATGCTGAAGCCATGTTGGGTGTCTTCCTATATTACTCTGTACCTTATTGTTTTAGCATCTCTCATTAAACTGAAAGCTAGGCTATTGTGGCCAATGAATTACCAGAAAACTGGCTGTCTCTCCTACTTAATGCTGTTACTGAAAGCATGCACCACTGTAGCTTACTTTTAATTTACTTGCTGGGGATTATTCTTTTTTCTTTTTATTATTAGTTACATTTTTATTAACTCTGTATCTCAGGTGTATCCTGCTCCCTCATTCCCTCCCAATCCCACCCTCCCTCCCTCATGTCCTCCCTGCCCCTTTCCAAGTCCACTGATAGTGGAAGACCTTCTCCCTTTTCATCTGACCCTGTTTTATCAGGTATCTTCAGGACAAGCTGCAAAAGTCCTCCTCTGTGGCCTAGCTGGGCTGCTTCTCCCTTAGGGGGAGGGTGTGGTGAGGTCAAAGATGCTGCCATTGAATTTCTGTCAGAAACAGTCCCTGTTCCCCTTACTAGGGTAATCCACTAGTTTACTGAGCTACCACGGGCTACATCTGAGCAGAGGTTCTAGATTATATCCATATATGGTCCTTGGTTGGGTAAACAGTCTCATATAAGACCCCTGCACCCAGATATATTTGGTCCTTGTGGAGCTCCTATTCTCTTCATGTCATACTAACTCCCTCTTCTTTCATATGATTCCCTGCACTCTGCTGAAGGTTTGGTTATGAGTCTTAGTATCTGCTTTGATACACTGCTAGGTAGAGTCTTTCAGAGGCCTTCTGTGGTAGACTCCTGTCCTCTTCCCTGTTTTCTCCTTAACCATAATAATTTCAGAGAGAAATATCCTCCACAGTGCCATGGGCCTGCACTGTAGTAATTTCCTTAAGATGTTGGAAATGTCAAGGAGAGCAATGTATAGGGAGTAAAGCAGGAACCTGAGAGAAATGTATGTTGCAGACTACAGAGCTGGAAGTCTGTAGCCATCTGAGAGAAAATAGGAGTAGTTGTGATGCACAGCAGAAGTGGATGGGAAAGAATAAGCAGATGGTCAACTTGCGCTCTCTGTGAAGCCGTGAACACCGGTAATGTAAAGCTTTAGAACAGAACCAGGCTAAAGGAAGAATGGGAACTATGGTTCTGATAACTCCAAACAATACAATATCATCCTTTTTAGTTTTTTTTCCCATCCCAGATAAATTCTTCTTAATCAGAACCACAGAAATTTAATTTAATCAGAAACATACTTGCATACAAATGAAAGATAACATACAATCAACATTTTTTTCTTTCTCTGCAAAACTCAGTGTTTCCTTGAGGACAAGAAACATAATAAACGTACATTGATTTCCATTCAATTTTTTCTCTTTGCAAGTAAATTTAGGAAAGTGGGTGAATAAATTCCCTGCTTTTTCATTTTTATTGCTCAAAATTCTCCAACCAGATATTTCTAAAAATAGCAAGATAATATTATCCCATATAGATTAAAACGAACACTTCTTTAATGAATAAAATGACATTATGTTCTAAATATTAAGCTCCTATCTTACATTGGAAGGCAAAGCATCAAATTCCAATTTTAATTATTTTTGTGTCATTCCAAACTCACCAATGCCAGCAGATACGGAGCAGTCACTCAACAGTATGAATTCAAACAAACAAAAATCTTTGTAGCTAAAACCTTATTCCAAAATTACACAGTGACACCTGAGAATAAATTTCACCTGAAGTTATCTGGTTATTAAATAAAAATTTTTACACATTTGCCAAAATATGTCTGTAAGAAGTAAGGTAAAATTCTGCATATGTCTGCAGATATCCAAAAGTTTCTGCTCCAAGGTTTCACTTGCTTTTCTCCCCTTTGAGGTGAGTGAAATGAAAAATTTGCAAGTAGTACTGTTCAACATGGCAAAAGAAAATCACAGGACAGGCGATTGTTCAGGCTAGGAAGATGGCTCAGTGGGTGTATCAGTTAGTTTTCAATATCTTAAACATCACAACTAAATGCAGCTTATGGAAGAGTATAAGCTTTTAGTTTCACAGGGAGGGTGGAATGCAGCAGATAGTTGGAGGAATCACATCTTCAACCAGAAACAAAAAGTAGAGAAAGAAGTGGAAGAAGGATGAGGTTATAAACTCTCAAAGCTCTCTGACAATGACATACTTCCTCCAACATGAGTCTACCTCTTAAAGTTTCTACAACCTTGCCAAATTGCACAACCAACAATCAACTAAATGACTGCTACTATTTTAGCGGATTAGGAAAAAGGACAAGTCAGGCAAACTGTACATCTTGGAGAAGAGGAAACCATAGCTTATTGCAATATGCCACATAGCAGATAAATACTACACAGTGAAGAGGGGTGGAAAGCTTCAGAGAAGTACTAAGGAAGTCCAAAATATTAAGAAATGTAGGTTTAGGAAGGAAATAGAATAAAAAAGAAAGGGACAATGTCATACTTCCTTGAATTAGGACTTAGACAATGAACTAGACTCTGAAGTAAGTGCTGAATGATGCCTCAGCGCTGTTGTTTAAGGGGCATATACTGGTTAGTTCTTTTTTCACTTGGCACAAACTATAGTCAATTTGAACGATGAAAACTCAGTTGAGAAACTGCCTCTATCAGGTAAGTCAGGAGGGCATGCTGTCGGACATTTCCTTGATTGTATATTTCTGCAAGGCCTGGTCCACACATATTAATATCTCCAGCCACTTAGGCCTGGGTATTTTAAGAAAAGTAGCTTAGTAAGCCAAAGAGTAAGCTAGCAAGCTGCATTCTGCCAGTCACTAAATGTTTCTTAATATTGAAACACATTCTTTTTTTTTTTTTTACACTTTATTTATTTTGTATCCTCCTCCCTTCCCAATCCCTCCTTTCCTCCTTCTCTACGCATGCCCCTCCTCAAGTCCACTGGTAGGGGAGGGTTTCTTTTTCTTCCTTCTGGTCCTAGTCTGTTAGGTCTCATCAGGAGTGGCTGCATCGTCTTCCTCTGTGGCCTGGTAAGGCTGCTCCCCCCTCAGGGGGAGGTGATCAAAGAGCAGGCCAATCAGTTCCTCTTAGAAGCAGTCCCTGTTCCCATTACTATGGAACCCACTTGGACACTAAACTGCCATGGACTACATCTGTGCAGGGGTTCTAGGTTATCTCCATGCATGGTACTTGGTTGGAGTATGAGTCTCAGGAAAGACCCCTGTGCTCAAATTTTTTGTTCTGTTGCTCTCTTTGTGGACCTCCTGTCCTTGCCAGATCTTACTATTTCCCACTTCTTTCATAAGATTCCCTGCATTCTGCCCAAAGTTTGGTCATAAGTCTCAACATCTGCTTTGATAGTCTGCAGGGCAGAGCCTTTCAGAGGCCCTCTGTGGGAGGTTCCTAACTCGTTTCCTGTTTTTTCTTCTGATGTCCATCCTCTTTGCCTTTCGGGATGGGGATTGAGCATTTTAATCAATGTCCTCCCTCTAGATTAGTTTCTTTCAGTGTACAGATTTTAGTAGGTTTATCCTGTATTATATGTCTATATGAGTGAGTATATACCAAGTGTGTCTTACTGCTTCTGGGATAGCTCACTCAGGATGATCCTTTCAGTTCCCACCATTTACCTGCAACTTTCATGATTTCCTTGTTTTTCATTGCTGAGTAATACTCCATTCTGTAGATGTACCATAATTTCTTTATCCATTCCTCAGTTGAGGGGCATCTGGGTTTTTTCCAGCTTCTGGCTATTACAAATAAAGCTGCTACAAACATGGTTGAGCAAATGTCCTTATTGTATACTTGAGCCTCTTTTGGATATATGCTTAGGAGTGGAATTGGTGGATCTTGAGGAAGCGCTATTTCTAGTTGTCTGAGGAAGCGCCAGATTGATTTCCAGAGTGGTTGTACAAGTTTTCATTCCTACCAGCAGTGGAAGAGGGTTCCCCTTTCTCCACAACCTCTCCAGCATGAGACACATTCTTTTTACATTTATTTTTCAGGATTTTTTTTATCATGAAAACAATGAGGTTCTTTTTTGTTTGTTTGTTTGTTTTTTGAATTTTTTTTTCTTATCAGTTACATTTTATTAACTCTGTATCCCAGCCATGTCCCGGTCCCTCATTCCCTCCCAGTCCCTCCCTTCCTCCCTCATCTCCACCGTGCCCCTTTCCAAGTCCACTGATGGGGGGGACCTCCTCCCCATTCATCTGATCCTGTTTTATCAGGTATCTTCAGGACTGGCTGCAAAGTCCTCCTCTGTGGCCTAACAGGACTGCTCCTCCCTTGGGGGGTGGGGAGGCCAAAGAGCCAGTCATTGAGTTCCTGTTAGAAATAGTCCTTGTTCCCCTTACTATGGGAAACCAATTGGTTACTGAGCTACCACAGGCTACATCTGAGCAGAGGTTCTAGGTTATATCCATACATGGTCCTTGGTTGAATGTCAGTCAACAATGAGTTTTTTTAATACCTTTTTTTCTATTGAGATGATTATGTGTAAAATGGGGATTTCTTTGGGGTGACAGCTCCCACATAGTGACACAGAGACTCATGTTTATTTATGAATTCCTAGGCTTTATAGCTAGGCTTGTTGACAACTGGCTCATAACTCAATTATCCCATTTATACTAATCTAAGTTCAACCACATGTCTCTTATTACCTCTCCTTCAGTCCCAGCCTGCTTCCTGCTCTATGTCCTGCTGGTGACTTCCTGTGCTTCTTTCTCTCTCAAAGTTCCTGTTTCTCTGTCATGGAAGTTCCACCTCCTTTTTTGCCTTTGCTGCAGAACATCAGCTTTTTATTAAAACCAATCAGAAAGTGAAAGAGGGAGTGTTTACAAAAAGATGAGACAAGTGATGCTTAACAATACCAAGGTCAGGCGTACAATCAGATCTCTGCTGGAACAGAAATCAGCATTTGAATACACAAAGATAATCTTTACAAAGTACACAAAACATTAACCCAACATATTTGCTTTTTGTTTTTAATTTTTCATGATATAGTTTATCATCGTTATAGATTTTCATATGTTGAAAATCTTTGGGTTTAATTGAACTTGATCTTTTTTTAAAAGAATATTTTTCTCTGATAAAAATACATCCTTGGCCCTCTCTAAGTCCACTGAGAGGGGAGGTCCTCCTCACCTTCCATCTGACCCTTATCAGGTCTCACCAGGACAGGCTGCAATTTCTTCCTCTGTGGCCTAGCTAGGCTACTCCTCCCACAGGGGGTGAGGAGGTCAAAGAGTTAGCCACACAGTTCATGCCAAAGACAGTCCTTGTTCCCCTTACAAAGGAAGCCACTTGGATACTGAGCTGCCATGGGTTACGTCCAAACAGGGATTCTAAGTTACATCCAAGCATGGTCCCTGGTTGGAGAATCAGTCTCCAACAAGCCCCTGTACCCAAATATATTTGGTCATTGCGGAGCTCCTGTTCTCTCCAGGTCTTAACTCTCTTTTCTTTCATATGATTCCCTGTACTCTGCCTGAAGTTTTTCACATTGCCCAAGAAAAAAAAAATACATCCTTGGTGTAGCCTATTTGCCTCCTTCTTTCCTCCTGCTCTACTGCTCCACCTCTATCTCGAGGTGTGGGGACAGGCCTCCCAGGAATACCAACCAAGCATGACATAAAAGGTACAGTAAGACCCTCATATTTAGGCTAGATGAAGCAACCCTGTAAGAGAAAAGGGTCCTATGAACAGGCAAAAGCATCCCACTCCCACTGTTAGGAGTCCCACAAACACCACAAGCTAAATTCTCCCTCCCCCCCCTCTCTCTCTCTCTCTGTCATCTATCTATCTATCTATCTATCTATCTATCTATCTATCTATCTATCTATCTATCTATTTATCTATCTATCTATCTACCTACCTATCTATCTGTACAGTTTATATATTATATGTATGTCAAATTATATGCGAATTTGATAATATTCTCTTTAATATCTTTGAGCCTCTATGAGCCCTGCTTAATTGATTCTTTGGATCATTGTCTCCTGGTGTCTCCAAACTTAATGGCTCCTAGAATCCTTCCTTCTCCTCTTCTGTGAGGTTCCCTGAGCTCTGGAAAGTGTTTGCATGTGTGTCTCTGCATTTGCTGCCATACCCTGCCTGAAGAATCCTTTGTGGTGATGACTTGGCTAGGCATCATTCTGTGGGTATAGCAGAATATCATTAAAAATTATTCTAATCACTTTTTTTTTTCTCCATCATGCTTGGTTCTACCATTAGTCTCTGGGCCATTTAGCTCACAGTTCATGGCCATTCAGATAGTGTCTGCCATAGGCTCACTCTCATAGGGGGCCCCATGTTAAGAAAGTCATTGGTTGGTGACTCTTATAAGCTCTGAGCCACTATTATCACAACTTGTAGGTCAAAGTTTCTATGGCTGGGTTTATGTCTTGATTTCACCACTGGAAGCCTTGCCTAGTTACAGAATATGAAGAGATCTGTTTGAGGTTCTGTATCCTCCATTACTAGGAGTACTCCCTAGGTCACCCTCATGGGTTTCAGGGAGATTCCACTGCATGAGTTTTCTATATGACCTCTCCAACGCTCCTCTTCAATTACAATTTGCTCTCCCTTTACTTTCTCCCCTGGCATCTCTTCCTCCCTCACATGATTTTTCCTTTTCAACTCCACCCACCCAGAGTCCACCTACAAACTATACTCTATTTTCCCTTTCCAGAGCCCTTCTTGTTGCTTAACATCTCTGGTTCTGTGGATTGTATTGTGATTAATCTTTATTTAACAGCCAATGTTCATTTACAATATAGTTCATATCATGTTTGTCAGTCTGAGTTCAGGTTACCTCCCTCAGGACAATTTTTTTCTACTTAAACTCATTTGCCTGCAAATTTCATGATGTCATTTTAATTAACATCTGGATAATACTCCTTATTTAAATGTACCATATTTTCTTTATCCATTCTTCTCTTGAGGGGCATCTAGGTTGTTTCTTCTTTCTGGCTACTATGAAGAAAGCTGCTATGAATAAGTTGAGCAAGTGTCTCTGTGGAGGATGGGAAGACTTTCGGATATATGCCAAAAAGTGGTATAGCTGGGTCTTGAGGTAGATCAACTTGCAATTTTCTGAGAAACTGCCATGTTGATTTTAAAGTGGATGTATTAGGGTCTGGAATACCCTGAAAGAACAACCCTAGACTCAATTAGCATGCAAGCAACAATGGGTGTTTATTCTGCAGAAGTCCAGCATGCTGGATCACCACTTTCATAATGGTGGGCAGAGCTTGAAGGCCCTTTTTAAATCCAGGAAGG
This sequence comes from Meriones unguiculatus, assembly GCF_030254825.1. Classification (NCBI taxonomy): domain Eukaryota; kingdom Metazoa; phylum Chordata; class Mammalia; order Rodentia; family Muridae; genus Meriones; species Meriones unguiculatus. The sequence continues at coordinate 36,195,722 of NC_083357.1, read as the reverse complement.
GGAATTTCTACTATGGCTATGTGACCTCGATTTGGATTGAGTGGTGCCCATGGAAGATATATGAGCTCAGTTGGGACTGGCCAGTGCCCATGGAGGCTTCATGACTCTAGTTAGGACTTAGGTGCTTTTCAAACCCATGGTTAAGCAACCTTATCTTCCCCAGGCCACATGTCTTGGCTGTTTCTGCTCTTTTGCCCTTTTTCTGTTCTTTTTTTTTACCCTGTAACTCTTAGGCCTCTTGTGTCTAGCAAGGAAATGAAGCCCGTCATGGAGTTGGTCAGGCATACTTAGCCAGGCTCTCTCAGATGTAGAACTTTGCACTCTTACCAGCAATAGAGCAGTGTTTCCCTTGTTCTATATACTTGCCAGCATGAGCTTTTACTTGTGATTTTGATCTTAGCCATTCTGACAGGTGTAAGATGGATTCTCAGAATCATTTAGATTTGCATTTCACTAATGGCTGAGGATGTTGAATATTTTTAATTAATTAATTAATTGGTTAAATAAATGATTAAATAATGTTATAGCCCGATTGCAGCCCCATCCCTCCTCTGTACCTGGTCTACAATTCCCACCATTTCCCTCTTTCCCCCTCCCATTCTCAGAAAAGTGGAGCCCCCCCCCTTATATAAACCCACCCTGTCACATCAAGTTGAATCAGGAATAAGCACCTTTCTTGTCTAGCTTCTCCTACTATGGCCAGATAAGGCAGCCCAGATAGGGAAAGTGATCCAAAAGCAACAGAGTCTATGTCAGAGAGACATCACCACTTCACTTGTTGATTAAAGTTTGTCACCATTTGAAACTCTTCTATTGAGAATTCTTTGATTAGGTCTGTACCCTATTTTTAATTAGAATATTTATTTTGTTGATGGCTAATTTCTTGACTTTTTAAATATATTTTGGATACTGGCCCTCTGTCATATGTGGAATTGGTGACTTTTATTTTTTTTCTGAATCAGTAGCCTGCTATTTTATTCCTATTGATGGTGTCCTTTGCCTAACAAAAGTTTCTCAGTTTCATGAGATCCCATTTACTGATTATTGTTCTTAGTGCTGGTGCTATTGGTATTCTGTTCAGGAAGTTGTATCTTGCACAGTGTGTTCAAGGCTGTTCTTCACTTTCTCTTCTATCAGGTTCAGTGTATCTGGTTATATGTTGAGGTCTTTGATTAACTTTAATGTGAGTTTTGATAAGATATGGATTTTTTGCATTCTTTTATGTGCAGATATTCAGTTAGAGGAGCATCATTCGTTGAAGATGCTTTCTTTCTTTCTTCTTTGTATATTTTTGACTTTGTCATCAAAAATCAGGTGTCCAGAGATGTGTAGATTTACTTTTGGGTCTTTGAGTCCATTGATCAACTTGTCTGTTTTTATGCCACTACAATGTTTTTTTTTTGTTGTTGTTGTTGTTTTTTAATATTGCTCTGTAATACAGCTGAAAATCAAGGATGGTTATACCTCTGGAAGTTCTTTTAGTGTTCAGCATTGGTTTAACTATCTGGGGTTTTGTTTTTCTGTATGAAGTTGAGTATTGATTTTTCTTTCAAGGTCTATAAAGAATTCATTATGCATGTTTAATTACTTCAGTAAGATGTTCAGTAGTATTAATAAGAGTCCTAATCTCTTATTAGCAAACAAGTGTTTTTCTTTAACAAATGCTTGAACACAACTGTATGTCTTTAGCAGTCTATGCATATGGGATATTACCTAAGCAAAACATATAAGAATCCCCAGCCTGTTTGAACTTAATATATTAAAAATGTTACAGAATATTTAAAACTTAAGTGAATACAACTAACAAAAATATGTTGTGTTATAATCAATAAATAATACATAGAAATAAAAGAAGGACACCAAAAGAAAAATGGAAATGTTACTGAAGGTAAAAGGCAGCATTACATCTCATTGCAAAGATATGCTGAATAAAGAATTGCTGAAGAAATTAAGCAGACATATTGCTGAGAAAGTGCAGTGTGAATAAAGGCAAGGGATTATCTCAAGTCAAAATAGAATGATAAGCAGAGATGTTACTGAGGTCAGATCACAAAGAATTAGAGGAAAATAAGAGAAAGCTCTAGAATGCAAATGACAGACCATAGGGCACACCAGCCCTTGGACAGCTTTTAGCCCTTATAGAAATTTTGGCTTCTGCTTTGAGTAAAATAAAATAATAGTGTGGTTTTGTTAAAAGCAACAATAACAACAAGACTACTACAACAAAAAAATCATACCTAACTCTGGGCTTGAAATATTTTTGAAATAAATTACAGAAAATGGAAGATTATTTGGTGTGCCAGAGCATTTTGCAATCTCACTACGGGAGACTAAAGCAGGAGGATTGTGAGTCTGAGGCTGGTCTGGGCTACTATATTAGTTTCTTTTGTTCCTCTGTAACAAAACTCCTGACCAGAAAGATCCCCAGCCCAAAACAAACCAAAAATAACAAGAAAAACAAAACAAAATCCAGAAAGGGAATTCTTTTTCTCATAGTTTCAGAGAGTTCCATTATTTTTTGCTTGGCTACATATGTTTGGGCACAGTATCATGGAAGACAGGACACAGATAGTGAGATAAAAAAGAGGCCAGGGATTGGCGACTCTTAAGGTACTTTCTCCAGATAGGTCCTGCACATCAAAATTTCTATAACCTCCTAGAATAGCACTGCCATTTAGGACCAAGCATTCAAGTATTATTAGCCTTTGAATCTTTCATATTCACATGATGGCAGTTGCATAATATGCTCCTGGCTAGTGTAATTTGAGTGATGTCACCTAAGAAATGAACTTAAGCACAAAAACAGGACAATAATGAAACACGCAAATGAACATCTAAAAAAATCAGGATGAAGAAAAGGAAGTAGCAGAGGGCACGAAGAATGAGACTCCAGCAGAGAGATCGAGAGAGAGAGAGAGAGAGAGAGAGAGAGAGAGAGAGAGAGAGAGAGAGGAGTTTCTGTGGCTAGCTGGAAGGGAAGGAAAGAGATTATATGAGATAGGAACTCCAGTCATGGATATAATACTTCTCCATTACAAGTGCAAGTCACATTCATTTTGCTCAAACCATAAAGAAAGAAAACAAAACAAAACCAAAAACTACATCATGAAATTTGCAGGTGAATGGTGGGAACTGGAAAAGATAATCCTAAGTGAGGTATCCCAGAAACAGAAAGACACAGAGTGTATATACTCACTCATAGGTAGATACTAGATATAAAATATAGGATAAACATACTAAAATCTGTACACCTAAAGAATCTATTCAAGAAAGATGATTATGGCTAAGATGCTTAATCCCCATTCAGAAAGGCAAAGAGGATGGATTTCAGAAGAGGGAGAAAACAGGGAACAGGACAGGAGCCTAGCACAGAGGGTCCCTGAAAGGCTCTACCTTGCAGGGTATCAAAGCAGATGCTGAGACTTATGGCCAAACTTTGGGGAGAGGGCAAGGAATCTTCTGAAAGAAAGGGGGGATAATAAGGCCTGGAGATGACAGGAGGTCCACAAGGAGCACAACAGAACCAAAAATTTTGGGCACAGAGTTCTTTTCTAAGACTGATACTCCAACCAAGGACCATTCATGGAGATAATCTAGAACCCCTGTACACATGTAGCCCATGGCAGTTCAGTGTCCAAGTGGGTTCCATAGTAATGGGAACAGGGACTGCTTCTGACATGAACTGATTGGCCTGCTCTTTGATCACCTCCCCCTGAGGAGGAAGCAGCCTTACCAGACCACAGAGGAAGACAATGCAGCCATTCCTGATGAGACCTGATAGACTAGGGTCAGAAGGAAGGAGAGGAGGATCTCCCCTATCAGTGGATTTGAGGAGGGACATGGGTGGAGAATGGGAAGGGAGGGTAGGATTGAAAGAGGAGGAGGGAGGGAGCTACAGGGGAATACAAATTGAATAAACTGCAATTAATAAAAATAAAAATTAAAAAGAAAAAAACTAGATCAGCTATCAAGATTGTATTTTTCTGAAAACTCATTGGCTACAAGAAATACCAATTAGTATATTCCAGTGTGATTAGTTTTCCAGAAAAAAAATGAAAAAATTAAAAGATAAGAAGTCCTCAGTTTTTCATGGGAAGAGGAAGACTGAAGTGGAGATGTTAGTTAGGTGTACCAGACACATGTTTAACAGCTTTCCATTTGTCACATGGTGATCCAAAATAAAATTATGAGAAGCCTAGTAAGTTGGTATTTATTGCACAAAGTTTTCTGTGGGTCTTTTTGAAGTGCAGAATGTCCAAAGCTGGAGATATAGAAGGAAAAATGAGAAAGACTACTACAAAAGACTGTAACCTCACTCTCAAGTACAAAATGTCATGCTGTGAAGACTGAGAATGGGATGAAAGAAATACGGGAAAATACAAAGAGGTGAAGAAAGTGAAAAATGTTTCAAGTCCTGAAAATAAAAATAGAAACAATAAAGAAAAAATGGAAATCCTGAAGAGGGAAAATTTAGGGAAGGAAATAGCAACTACAGAGTTAAATTTCACTGATAGAATAGAAGGGATGGAAGGAAGAATCTCAGCTATACGGTATATAATTAAATAAATGGATACATCTTTCAAAGAAAATGTAAAGTCTAAAAAATTTCCTGACATAAAACACTCAAGATATCAAGGGACACTATGAAAGACAAAACATAAAAATAATAAGAATATAAGAAAGAGAAGATTCCCAACTCCAAGAGCCAGAAAATATTTAAAAAAACTCATAGAAGAAAATTTTCCCAACAGATGTCTATAAATATACAAGAGGGCTACAGAACACCAAATAAATTATACCAGGAAAAATTGTCCTGCCACATAAAAACCAAAAATACAAAATGTACAAAACAAAGAAAAATATTAAAAGCTGCAAGAGAAAAAGGCCAAGTAACACCTAAAGAAAAAATTGTCAGCGTCACACTTGACTTATGAAGAGACTCTAAAAGCTAGAAGGGCCTGTGCAAATGGCTTGCAGACCCTTAAAGACCACAGAAGTCAGCCCAGTCTACTAAACCCAGCAAAAATTTCAGTCATCATAAATGAATAAAACAACATATTCCATGACAAAACCAAATTTAAGCAATATTAGTGCACAAACCCAGCCCTACAGAAGATACTAGAATTCTAACTGCACCCAAGGAAAACACAGGAAATAAATAATATCACTGCAGCAAAGAAAAAGAAACACACACACACACTTCAACAGTGGTATCATAAAAAAAGGAAGTAGAAAACTTTGGTCAATACTATCTCTCAACACCAATGTATTTAATTCCCCAATTAAAAAAAAAAACATGAGTTGTCAGGATGAATGTGTAAACATAACCCATAATTCTGCTGCATACAAGAAATATACCTCAGCAACAAAGATAGACACTACCTTTGTAAATGTGTGCCCAAAGAGTAAAGTGCTGTATAAAGATTTTCCAAGGGAACAAATACAAGAAGCAAGCTGGAGTAGCCATGTTAATATGTAATAAAATAGACTTTCTATAAAAATTAATTTAAAAAGATGGGAAAGACACTTCATTCTTATCAAAGAAAAATTCCACCAAGAAGACAACTCAAGTCTGAACATCTATGTCCCAAATACAAGAGCATCCACATCTGTAAAAGAAACACCAGTAAAGCTTAAACCACACATCAATTAAAAGTGGGAGATTTCCCACACATTGAAAATGGGAGATTTCAACATCAGACTTTCACCAATGAACAGATCTTTGAGACAGAAACTAAAGAAAGAAATAATGAAAATATATGTCATGAATCAAATGGACCTGATGATCTCTCCAGATCTTTTCACCCAAACATAAAATAATATACCTTCTTCTAAGCACCACATGGAACCTTATCCAAAATCAAGCATACAGTCAGCCAAAAAGCAACCCTGAACTAATACAAGAGAACTAAATTAACCAATTGTACTTTATCAGATTATCATGGATTAAAGCTGGACTTCAACAACAGAAATAACAAAAAGCCTATACACTCATGGAAACTAAACAACTCCTTAGTCAATGACATTTGGGTCAGGGCAAAAATAAGAAAGACATTAAAGAATTTCTAGAACTTAATGAAAATGAAGGCACAACATGCCAAAACTTATGGGACATAATCAATGCAGTACCAAGAAGAAAGTTCATAGTACTAAATGCTTTCATAAAGAAATTAGGGAGATTTCTTACTAGCAACTCAATGATACACCTAAAAGCCCTGGGGGATAAAAAGAGGCAAGCACACCCAGTAGGAGTAGATGGCTGCAAATAGCCAAATTCAGGGCTAAAACTAATGAATTCGAAACAAAGAGAACAATACAAAGATTCAATGAAACCAAGAGCTGGTTCTTTTAGAAAATCAACAAGATAGGTAAACTCTTAGCAAAACTAAGACAGAGAGACAATATCCAATATCAATACAATTAGAAATGAAAAGGGGGAGATAACAACAGATACTGAGGAAATCTAAAGATTCATTAGGCTTACTTCAAAAGATTGTACTCCATAAAATTGAAAAAGCTAAATGAAATGGACAATTTTCTTGATAGATTCCACTTACCAAATTTGAATCAAGACCAGGTTAAAAAAAAGTGATTATTCTTATAACCACCAAGGAGTCATTAAAATTCTCCTAGTCACAAAAGCCCAGAGCCAGATGTTTTCAGCACAGAATTCTACCAGACTTTTAAAGAAAAGCTAGTATCAATATTTGTTTAAGTATTCCACAAAATAGAAACAGAAAGAAATTTGTCAAACTCATTCTATGAGACCACATTCACCCTAATATCCAAACCACACCATGACACAACAAAGAAAATTTCAGACTAATTTCATTTATAAACATTGACACAAAAATAATAAAATATACACAAACTGGGTATTTTACATACTCCACCAAAAACAAGTAACCTCATCACAGGCATCCAGGGTTGTTCAATACACAGAAATCCATCAGTGTAATTTAGTACATAAACAAACGAAAGAGAAAAAAATGACATGATCATCTCATTCAATGCTGAAAACGTCATTTGACAAAATCCAACACCCCTTAAAGTTAAAAATCTTGGAGAGATCAGGGAAACAAGGCATGTACCTAAACACAATAAAGGGAATATACAGTAAGCCTATATCCAGCATCAAAGTAAATAGAGAGAAACTTAAAACAATATTACTGAAATTCAGGACAAGACAAGGCTGCCCACTCTAATATTATACCTCTTCGACACAGTACTTAAAAGTCCTAGTTAGGGCAACAAGACAACTAAAGGAGATGGGGGGGTGCAAATTGTAAGGGGAAACTCAAAGTATCAGTATTTACAGATGATATGATAGCATACATAAGTGATACCAAAATTCTACCATGGAACTCCTACACTTGATAAACTCATTCAGCAAAATGGCTGATACACAATTAACTTTAAAAAAATCAGTAGCCCTCCTGTAAAAACAGTCTGAGAAAGAAGTTAGAGAAACAATACCCTTCACAATAGCCCCAAAATCAAGAAGCATCTTGGGGTAAACCCTAAGTAAGGAAGTGAAAAACTTCTATGAAAAAAAGTACCAGTCTCTGAAGAAAGGCACTGAAGATGATATCAAAAGATAAAATGATCTCTCATGCTCATGGATTGGTAGCATTAATCAGTAAGAATGACTATCTTACTAAAAGCAATTGACAGATTCAGTGCAATTCCTGTCAAAATACCACACAATTCTTTACAGACTTCTATAGGACAATTCTCAACATCATATGAAAAAACAAACAAACAAACAAACAAACAAAAACTCAGAATAGCTAAAGCAATAGACTGAAAGAACTTGTGGAGGTATCTTTGTCCCAGATTTCAAGTTGTACTGTAGAGCAACAGTAATAAAAATTGCATGATACTGGCATAGAAACTAACTGCTGGATCAATGAAAATGAAATGAATACCCAGAAATAAACCCATATACATATATTTACTCTTGATTTTTGACAAAGAAGCCAAAAACCATAGAATGGAAAAATGATAGCATTGTCAACAAATTATGCTGGTCTAACTGGATGTTTACATGTAGAAAAAATACAAATAGATCCATACTTACCACCCTGCAAAAAAACTCAAGTCCTAGTGAATCAAAGACCTCAATAAAAAAAAAAAAAACATATATGGTAAATCTATTTAAAGCGAAATTGGGTATCAGCCTTGAATTTATTGGCACAGGTGACAAGTTCATAAACAGAACACCAACAGCTCAGGGTCTAAGATAAGCAATTAATAAATTGGACCTCGTGAAACTAAAAAGCTTTTGTAAGGCAAAAGTCACTGTCAATAAAACAAAATGGCAGCCTATAAGTTGGGAAAAGATCTTCATCAATCCTACATATGATAGAGGGCTTATATCCAAAATATATAAAGAACTCAAGAAATTAAACACAAAGTAAATAATCCAATTAAAAATGGGATAAAAATCTATGCAAAGAATTATCAACAGAGGAATCTGTAAGGGCTAACAAGCACTTAAAAATGTTCAATGTCCTTGGTCATCACGGAAATGAAAATCAAAATAACTCTGAGATTCCGCCTTATACCCTTAAGAATTTCTAATCACTAAGAAGCACTTTTAAAAAATGCCCACTCCTTAGACCTCAGGGAAATGTGAATCAAAATGACTCTTAGATTCCATTTTACATGCATTAGAATGGCCAGATCAAAACTGAATTGACAGTTTTGACACAGTTTTGAATTGACAGCCTGCCACTGAGTTCATACCAGAGTAAGCTCCTGCTCTCTTTACTAGGGACCCCACTTGGATACTGAGTCTATGGGCTACATTTGAGCTAGGGTTTTAGGTCTTCTCCATGAATTGTCCTTGGTTGGGGTATTATTCTCTTCAGGGCCCGTAGGGCTCAGTTTTCTGTTTTTCTCTCTCTCTCTCTCTCTCTCTCTCTCTCTCTTGGTCTCCTTTTGGACCTCCTGTCCCCTCCAGATATTTCTGTGTCCCGCTTTTTTCAGAAGTTTCACTGGTGCTATTGATTGCCTCCCCCTGGGAAGTGCAGCCTTGCCAGAGCACAGAGGAAAGTAATGCAACCAGTCCTGATGAGACCTGATAGGTTAGGGTCAAAGAGAAGGGAAGGAGGACCTCCCCTATCAGTGGACTAGGGGAGGGGCATAGGAGAGAAGAGAGAGGAAGGTTGAGGTTGGGAGTAGATGAGGGAGGGGGCCACAGCTGGGATAAATATTGAATAAATTGTAATAAATGATAACAAGAAAAAAGAATTAAAAAATAAAAACTTCAAGTGACAGCACATACTGGAGAGGATATGGAAAAAGAACACTCCTTCATTGCTGGTGGGAGAACAAACTTGTACAACCACTCTGGAAATCAAACCGGAGCTTTCTCAGAAATTTATGAATAGTTCTACCTCAAGATCCAGCTACACCACTTCTAAGCATATACCCAAAACACATTCCACCGTACCACAGGAACATTTGCTCAACTATGTTCATAACAACTTTATTTGTAATAGAACCTAAATGTCCCTTGTAATGCCAGGATCACAGGACCCTCAGAGACCACCAGGACACAACTGGATGCAAGAGCAAGAGAGCTTTATTACGAGAGTGCTCAAACTCTGGACCCAAGTCTCACTGACACAGCAGTAGAGAAGTGGGACCCTAAATGAGCAGGGTTTTTAAAGGAAAAGTCTGTGAGCAGGGGATTTCCATGACAGCATGCAGGGGGGTTCATGTTTCCATGAGAGACTGTGTGTGTGTGTGTGTGTGTGTGTGTGTGTGTGTGTGTGTGCATGCCTTGACATTACAGAATTGGGTAAAAGCCATAAGGGAGAAGTGACCGTTTACCTAATCACAACTGCCAGAAGATTGTCTCTATTTTTTACTGAACATTTATTCTGTAAGTTTTCCTGGAAGTTGTTGCTTGGAGAGCTAACTTTGTTTTCTGCCAGATGCACATTCTGTGATATTTCCTGGTACCTGAGTTCAGCTCCTGGTCAAGATGGCTCCTTATTTCAAAATGGAGTCACCCAGGCTAACTTAAACTCTTCATTCCACCCTTTTTTTGTTAAAAGAGGCCAATCCTGGGCTCTTACAGTCCATGGTCAGCTTCAAGCTAATAGTACTGGGTTCTCATTATCATCAATTGTATAATCCCTAATCTTTGTCTAATATATCCTAACAACTTTTTAAGCAAGCATGATCCAAAAATGACCAAAAGCAAAAGATTCTGCCTTTGAGCTGTTATAATTCTGGCTTTGTACATCTAGTATTGTATTGCAATAGTAGTTTCTACTCAGCTAAGCAGGTCCCCCAAATAATAGCTAATGTCAGGGAGCCCCCTTTGACTTAACACTTCAGCCTGTAGGTGGTATTCTGAGCCAGTGGCCTCATCTTCTGAAACAACTTCAGTGCTGACAATAGGACCGTTGGCATTAGGGGGTAGGAAGGCTGAAATGCCAGCCAAAGGCTGGACAATAGGGCAGTCCTCAGAAGCATCTGATTAGTTGATCCACTGGAAGAGGCAGTGAGCAGTCATGTCAGCTTCCAGCAAGTTTAGATCTCAGCTTGTTGTCTCAACCAGGTGAAAATCTGCTGAGACAAATCCAAACTAGAAACAGAAGTTAAAACTTCTGTTTTAAAATCAATGGAAAAAGTGAGAACTTTCAAAACCAAGGAAATAACTCATCTGGGGTCTGTTTGAGCTATGTCAGATTCGAGTCTCATGACTTTTTGATTCCCTGAAAAGCATATAAATTTTTATTTTGCAAAAGGAAATATATAAAAAGACTCAAAAATAATATATTAATAACTTTTTGTGAATAACAGGTAAAAGTGCATCCAACAGAATGAGTGTCAATTCTTCTTAGCTGTTTGTTGTGTAACCTTTATAAGTAATTTAAATGTGTCCATGGTCTGAAACTTTAACATTTTAACTGTGGGTACAGCTGTTGCTAATCAGCCATCATGCCATTTCTTATATACTGGAAAGTTAGGCAGAAATACATTAATGGCTTTAGTGCTAAACTCTAAATACTTGAAATTTTCTTAGCGAAACAATTAAATAAGGTGAATCTGTTTGCCTTTTAAAATAGAAAACCTAGTACTTAATAATTTTAACTAACTAGTATATTAATCAATAAACTAACAATAAATCTAATTATCTGCTCTTTAGCTGCAAGGCTACCATTAGCTTAGCTTAGCCATCAATGTGATCAGAGACCTGAGAAGGATAAATTATTAGCCAATCAAAATGACAGCAACAACTAGCCAGTCCATCACTTATGCAGTTGTCCCTGGCTCCTGTGGTCTTTTGGCATCATGAGCAGAGGCAGTCTGGCCATCAGGCACAGAAGATGAGAGATTATTTCTGTGGAAAAAAGAATATGAGATACTGATCTCACCTCACCTTCAGCAAAGTGAAACAATGACTTTCCAGGTGTCCACAGTTTTGTCCAATTTAAGCTGGCCCTAAGGGTGGGCCAGGTGGGGCAGTCTTGCCCAGTGGTTAGCATACCACAATACAGAGTTGAAATCATCTGTCGTTGTGCCCAAATCATCTTGAAGACCTTGGGGGGCTACTGCCATGATTTTGGGACACTCTGTCATAATAAACTTACACATGTTAAAATGCCATATTCCACAAATTTCTGACAAGCTTGAGGGGCAGCATATGAGTTACTCTTTGTTTGTCTTTAGTTATCTGCTCTAAACTGCATTCTGTAAATTGTAAAACAATGTTATAATCTCTGTTTCTCTCATATTCCTTAAATAAGTGTTTTAGGACCATATCTATTTCAAGTGGATCTACATAGGCAAACTTTGTAGTTACCCATCCTAGGCTTAACCTTGAAAACATAAACAAGTTTCATAAAAAAGTTTCATTTAGCACTAAACAGCTGGCAACTCTCAACAAAGATGGTGGTAAAACTACAGCTCCACCCTCTTTATCCCGGACCCAACATGGTGGCTAGCCACATGTTGTTACCCACTGTGGCCAGCAATTTAAAACACAGCCATTAGGTGTTGCTGATGGTTTTGCTGCCTCCTATGGTATGGCACTGTTGAGCATTTACAGTTTCCCATACCAATTTCTTACATTGTAATCAAATAAGTTTTAGAACCAATTGCATAACAGAACAGTATAGAACAATTTTAAAATTGTACTTGAACTATTCTGGCCACACCAAACCTTTTGGCCAGAAAGAAACAGCATTAATCCATTCATTCAGGAACTCACAGCTAGGCATACAAGTCAAGTCAGCATGTTAATCACAAACCAGGGTTGAATCACACATACAGCATGCCACAAAAATACAACCCTGAATTATATACATACACACACAAACACACACACACATACATACATATATATATATATATATATATATTCCATAAAAACATTATTATAAAATACCTGATAAACTTTAAAATGTTACATATAAGGCTATTTAGAAGAAATCTGTTTTTGTAATATCAAAATAAAATACTCTTTTTAGGAGTGAAATCACAAAGCATAACCAAAATTTTAAAAGTAAAAACCAAATTTTACCAGTACAAAAAATTCAGTCTCTAAAATCAATACCAATTTAAAATGAGACTTATCTTCTTAGTCTAAAAGGAGATAAGATGATAAACAGAATTCATTACAACTAAGAGGTTCTGTAATTTTTTTGTTTGTTTTTGCCCTGCCCCACACCATGTGGCAATTTCAAGATGGCAGAATAACATCACATGGTATGCCACATGGTTGCTATTATAAACATTTGTGCTTCTAGCAATCTTATAAACATATATGCAGACATATATGTTCTAAACAAGAGTTTGAATTTAACCTTTAAACATATCCAATAACTGTTAATTTATAACCAAGACATACAGAGCATATTACCATTTAAGATCAGTCAGGGGGATCCGAGATGGAGGTGCCAGGAGGACACTGTTTTCTTACCAGCAAGATAGCAGAGACTGCATAGTGACCAAACTCTGGGCCCTAAAACACCAGCGATTGTTTCCCAGGTGAGAGGAAACCCTATAGTGTGGGAATCAATTGGGTTCAGGTCATCCAGCTAAATATCAGAGGAGTTACCAGGTCCCAGTAGATGCTCTGTTGCCAGCCCAGAATCACAAGCCTGCATGTTCTGATCACTGTCCCAGACTGAACTGTGGACCCTACAACACCAGAGACTGGGATTCCAGTTGAGAGAAAATCCTACAGTGAAGGAAGCAATTGATACCGACCTCAAGTCACACAGACAATCTTGGGAAAAGGTCCCAGGGTCTGGCAAGCACTCGGCCACCAGCCCAGAGACCTGTGTGCACTCCCAACTCACCATCCCAGATAGAACTGGGGGGCCCAGAGCATCAGGGACCAGGTTTCTCCGTTGGGAGGAAACCCCATGGGAAGGGAAACAACAGGTCTAACTTCAGGGCACTCAGCCTACTCCCCCCCAAAAATAAAAAGTTCTAGGAAAAAGTTTCTGGGTTCCTGTAGGTGCCCAGGTGCCTAGTCACCAGTGAGGTAGAACCACTTTGCCTGCATGCTCTACTCACAATCCCAGATGGAACTGGGGACTCCAAAACACCACAGACTTGGTCTTCCTGTTGGGAGAGAACCCCACAGTGATAGAAACTTCAGGTCTCCTCTCAGGACACCCAGCTCCAGACAAGTTTCTGGGTTCCCTTTGGGTTCCTGACGGCTCCAGGCTCTAGTCTCAGCCTGCACGCATGAGTACTGTGCTCACCTGCACTGATGACTGTTAGGATACTGGGGCACACAGCTCCAACCTCAGACCGACAGAAGCCTAAGATCCATGGGATCAGTTCCCAGATACTGCTCCAAGGTGCAACCAGTTATCCCTACCTAAACTGAAGAAACCACAGGTCTCCCTGGTTCTTCAAGAGGCTAATGCTTTGCGAACACAGCATAAGAGCAGCAACAGCAGCAGCTCACTAAATTCAAAGCAAAGAACCCAGCAGTATGGCACCTGTCTCCAGGACTTCTGATGAGAAGAGAGACTTCCTGACTACCAAAGACCAGAGTTACCAAACAAGTCCATACACTTGAGGTGAACTATGGCCATTCCTGAAAAGAATTGCCATTTGGTTGACCATACCCAAAAAGCTGGGGACACATCCTTCAGAACCCTGCCAAGGGGATTCAATCCACATCATGAATCCAGCAGTCACCGGGAATTAATGGCCAACATCCGAGACAGCCAGGTGGGTAGAAGCCAGGTTAAAACCACAACCAACAAAAGGCAAAGCAACATGGCATCCCCAGAACCCAGCTATATAGGGGCAAGTAACCCTGGACACCCTAAAATAAGTGAAATTCAAGAAGATGACCTTGTATCGATGCTCATGAAGAGGATAATGGAGAAAACAAATAAAATGCATAAAGAAATAGAGGAAGATAGTCAAACAGATTATGGCCATCCATAAAGAAATATAGGAAGATGCAGCCAAACAGTTTGTGACTTTCAGAGAGAAAATGATTAGATCATTGAAAGAAGTAAAAGAGACAGAGCAGTGTTCAAACAAACAGGTGAAGAAATTGAAGGAAAATATAGTCAGACAGGTGAAGGAAATCAACAACAAGGTTCAAGATGTGAAGATAGAATTGGAAAGATTAAAGAAAATACAAACAGAGGAAATCATGGAGAGGAAGAACTTAGGAAGATAAATGCAAAAGACAGAGGTAAGCATAACCAATAGGCTACAAGAGATGGAAGAAAGAATCTAGGGTATGGAAGATACAATGGAAGAAATCATTGTATACATCAAAGAAAACAATGAATCTAAAAAATTCCTAACACAGACCATCCAAGAAATCCAAGACAACATGAAAAGACAAATCCTAAGAATAATAGGAATAGAGAAAAAAAGAAGCTCCCTGTCTCTAAGCCCAGAAAATATTTTTAACAAAATAATAGAAGAAATTTTCCCCAACTTGAAGAAAAGGCCTCTAAACATACAAGAGGCCTACAGAACACCTAAAACATTAGACCAGAAAAGAAAATCTTTCCACCACATAATAATCAAAATGGTAAGCATACAGAACAAAGAAAAAATGCTAAAAGCTGCATGGAAAAAAGGCCAAGTAACATATTATGGCAAACACACCTGCCTACTCAACAGAGACTATGAAAGCCAGAAGGGCCAGTATGGATATTATGCAGATCCTCAGAAAACACAGATGTCAGCCCATGCTACTATAACCAGCAAAACTCTCAGTTAACATAGATGGAGAAAACAAGATATTCAATGACAATATCAAAAGGAAATTTTAACAATACCTATACACAAATCCAGCCTTACAGAAGATACTAGAAGGAAAAATATAACCCAGGAAAGCTAACTACATTCAGGAAAACACACGAAATAAATAACCTCACTACAGCAAAACAAAAAGAACCAAAGCATACAAATACACTACCACAGCCAACATCAAAATCAAAGGATCTAACAGCCATTGGTCATTAATTTCCCTCAACATCAATGGACTCAGTTCTCCAATATAAAGACAAACTAACAGAATGAATGCATAAACACGATCCAAAAATCTGTTGCTTACAAGAAACACACCTAAATCATAAAAATAGATAATAACTGAGAGAAAGGGCTAGAAGACAGTTTCCAAACAAATGGACCTAAGAAGCAAGCAGAAGTAGCCATTCTAATATCTAATTAAGTAGACTTTCAACCAAAATTAATTAAAAGAGATGGAAAAGCTCATTTCATACTCATCAAGGGAAACTTCCACGAAGATGACATTACAATCCTGAACATCTATGCCCCAAATGCAAGGGACACATATTTGAAGAAGAAACATTAATAAAACTGAAACCACACATTGATCCCCACACATTAATAGTGGGAGACTTCAATACCCCACTCTCAATAAAGGACAGGTCAAAAAAACAGAAATTAAACAAAGAAATAATGACTCTAACAGAGCCCATGACTCAAATGGAACTAACAGACATCTACAAAACTTTCACTCAAACACAAAAGAATTTACCTTCTTCACAACACCCCATGGAACCTTCTCCAAAATAGACCTCATGGTTGGTAACAAAGCAAGCTTCAAAAGATACAAAAAGATTGAAAAAATCCTTTGTATCCTATCTGACCAACATAGACTAAAGCTGGACCTCAACAACAACAGAAAAATAAAAAGCTTACACACACATGGAAACAGAACAACTCGATACTCAATGACAGCTGGGTCAGGGAAGAAATAAAGAAAGAAATTGTAAATTTTCTAGAATTCGATGAAAATGAAGGCACGACATACCCAAATTTATGGGACGCAACAAAAGCAGTGCCAAGAGGGAAAGCTCATAGCACTAAGTGCTTTCAAGAAAAATTTTGAAATATCTCATTGAAGCAACTTAATGGCTCACCTAAAAGCCATAGGAAAAAAGAAGCAGACACACCCAAGAGGAGTAGACAGCTGGAAATAATCAAACTCAGGACTGAAATCAATAAATTCGAAACAAAACAATTCAAAGAATCAATGAAACTAAAAGATAGTTCTTTGAGAAAATCAACAAGATAGACAAACTCTTAGCCAAACTAACTAAAAGGCAGAGAGACACTGTCCAAATCAACAAAATCAGAAATGAAAAGGGGGACATAACGGCAGACACTGAGAAATCCAAATAATCATTACATCTTAAAGCCTATTGCCACAAAATTTGAAAATCTAAATGAAATGGCCAATTTTCTTGATAGATTTAACTTACAAAGCTGAATCAAGACCAGGTAAAAAAATTAAATAGTCCTGTCTGTATCCCCTAAGGAAATAGAAGAGGCCATCAAAAGTTTCCCATCAAAAAAAAAAAAAAGCCCAGGACCAGATGGTTTCAGTGCAGAATTCTACCAGACCTTTAAAGAAGAGCTAACTCCAATTTTCTTCAAACTGTTTCACAAAATAGAAACAGAAGAAACACTACCAAACTCATTCTATAAAGCCAGAGTCACCTTGGTACCTAAACCTCACAAAGACCCAACAAAGAAAGAGAATTTCATGCTAATCTCCCTTGTGAACATTGATGCAAAAATATTCAACAGAATACATTCAAACCAACTACAACAACACATCAAAGATATCATCCACTATGAGCAAATAGGCTTCATCCCTGGTGTGCTGCAGTGTTTCAGTGTATGGAAATCCATCAATGTAATCTACAATATAAACAAACTGAAAGAAAAAAAAGATGATCATCTCTTTAGGTGCTGAAAAAACATTTTATAAAATCCAACACCCATTCCTGTCTAAAGTCTTGGAGAAATCAGGGATACAAGGTACTCACCTAAACCTAGTAAAGCAATAAACAGCAACCCTATATCCAACTCAAACTAAATGGAGAGAAACTTAAATCAATCCCAATGAAATCAGGGATAAGGCAAGGCTGCCCACTCTCTTCATATCTCTTCAAAAGAGTTTTTGAAGTCCTTGCTAGAGAAATAAGACAATTAAAGGAGATCAAGGCAATACAAATTGGAAAGGAGGAAGTCGAAGTATGACTATTTGTAGATGATATGATAGTATACATGAGTAACCCCAAAAATTCTAGAAGGGAACACCTATAAATGATAAACACCTTCAGCAATGTGGCTGGATACAAAATTAACTCAAAATAGTCAGAAGCCCTCCTGTACACAAAAGACAAAAGGGCTGAGAAAGAAATTAAGGAAACAACACCCTTCACAATAGCCACAAAGGACATAAAGTATGTTGATGTGACTCTAACCAAGCAAGTCAAAGACTTGTATGAAAACAATTTCCATTCTCAGAAGAAAGAAATAGAAGAAGATATCAGAAGACGTAAAGAACTCCCATGCTCATGGCTTGGCAGAATTAATATAGTAAAAATGCCCATCTTATGAAAACAATCTACAAATTCAATGCAATTCCCATCAAATTATCAACACAATTCTTTACAGAACTTGAAAGAAAAATTCTCAACATCATATGGAATGACAAGAAACCCAGAACTGCTCAAACATTCCTCTACAATTAAAGCTCTTCTGGAGGTATCTTCATCCCTGATCTCAAGGCATACTGTAGAGCAACAGTAGTAAAAACTGCATGATTCTGGCATAGAAACCAAGTGGTGGATCAATGGAATTGAACAGAAATCCCTGAAATAAACTCAAACACTTATGGAAACCTGGTTTTTGACAAAGATTCCAAAACCATATAATGGAAAAAAGCATCTTCAACAAATGGTGCTGGTCTAATTGAATGTCTACATGTATTAAAGTGCAAATAGATCAATATGTATCACCCTGTGCACAACTGAAGTCCAAGTGGATCACAGACCTCAATACAAAACCAGACACACTAAACCTGTTAGAAGAAAAAGTGGGAAGAATCTTGAACTAATTGGCAAAGGCAACAACTTTGTGAACAGAACACCAACAGCACAGGCTCTAGATCAACAATCAATAAATCGGACTTCATGAAACTGAAAAGCTTCTGTAAAGCAAAGGACACTATGGTCGGAACAAAACAAATGCCTACACATTTGGAAAGGCTCTTCACCAACCCTATATCTGACAGAGGGCTAATAGCCAGTATATATAAAGAACTCAAAAAGTTAAACAACAACAAATCAAGTAATCCAATTTAAAAAATGCAGTACAGATGACAGTGTCTTTTGCTTTACAGAAGCTTTTCATTTTCATGAGGTAGGGGATGTGAGCCCAAGCTGCAGCTTGTAATGATTTGAAATAAAAAGATCCTCATGTGTTTTGCAACGGACTCAACTTCTGGTGGTGGTCTTTTGGGGTATCTCGATTCAGGCACAACAGCACCAGCTGGAAGTGGTAGAACCTTTAAGAGGTGAGCCTAGTGGAAATCACTGGGGCATGTGCTTGAAGGGCTTTTGTTCTCTCTCTCTGTCTCTTTTCCTGTTTCCCGTGAGGTAAATAGCCTCTTCTACCATAACCTTTTACCTCAAAACAATGAGACCATTTGATCAGGGACTCATTATTCAACATATCATTTCATTTTGATTGTCTTGGATTTTTATCACAACAATGGAAAGCTGACAAACAAACCATTGTTTACATCTGAATTCTCCCACTTCAATCATTTGAGAAACATACCAGGGTGTCTTAGCACACAGCATGTCTAAAAGTCTATTATATCTGTTAAAGTATGGATCAAATCATAGATGTTTGAGTCTTAAATTTATATTTGAGTGTTATCAAATAGACAACAGAGTGTGGGAGCAAAAGTCAGAGTGTTGACACAGAAGAAACCACTTATTTACTGACTTTTCATGGTATTGTGGCAATTAATAGCTGAATCAGACAATCAGGTGATTGTAATCAAACCATTGAAAAAAAATGTGTGGATTTTTAAAAAGGTTCTCTTAATTAAAAAAAAGTAATTCACATGAAGTGACACAGAAAGAGGACACACAGAGAGAGATCTTACAATTTTTTGTATAACCAGAAAAGTGTCTCTATCTCTGAAAACAAATATGATAAATAGAGAATAAGAGTTGGAAAAGAAGTGATATTATCTTGCCTGGCAGTAGACTGGAATCTTGCAAACTGTCCTACTATGCAAAAGACAAAAAGGAAACAGTGGCACATGAAACTCCAAAAATACATAGACTCTCAGGGCCTGCTAAGGTCTGGGGCCCAGTTACAAAGCAGTTAGTACCCTCTTCACTATTGGGTTGTGACATTGAATACTTGTTTATATAACCTATTGTCTATTTCTTTTCTGCGACTCAAAATAATCATTGACTGTGACCCTCTGAAAAATTAAATATCAAATTATATGTTTCCAGTGTACAATAGTACAGAATATATATTCCCATCCTTAAAGGGAGAAATGGAGGTGTACTGAAGACATAGTGGACCGAAGTAAGACCAAAAGGGAGCAGAGAAAATTGCAATTCCTAGAGATCTATGCCTGGTATTTGGACTTTAGTTACAAAGGACTTAGATGTATCTGTCCCTACAGCTTTGTGCTCTGCAAAATTCATTTTTACATCAGGGTGGTTTCACCCCTTGTACACAAACCTCCTTTGTATATATAGTCCAGGCTTTACTTTTACAGTTTAATACAAAGTACAATAAGATCATCTCACTGGGATTCCAACCTTCCCACATCCTGCCTGGCTTCAGTAGTTCTGTGAAACTGTTGAGGAAGAATCCATGATCCCCTCAATCTTCCATCTTTCTTATCTCCCAAATTAGTAGAATGTGGCCAGTGCTACCAAGTTCTGTTGCCAGGTTGGAATGAATATTATTCCTCTTGGAACACAGTGGCTGCCCTTTTGTATACTGAAGCTGATGAAAAACTCCATATATTTGCATTCTAGGTGGAGAAAACCCCTTAATCTGCTTTCTTTTGCAAATTAGGGCTTTACTGTGGAGAGTTATCCTCAAGGCATCTTTCCTATGGACTTTGTGTAGGGTCAGTCTTCTTGTTCATCACCCCACTAGCTTTAGATATTATTGTTTTTAAGCACATTAGTTTTTTCGCCTTATGTTTCCTAGTTCTCTTTTCTTTAAGTTCCACATTTTACAGTTTTCATCTACACCAGTTGATCCTCTTTGTTTTCTTCTTTCATTTTTTTTATTTTACAGTTACAAAAGAATAATCAGTACAAACCATTCAATACATATAATATTGTAGTATCTTGAATATAACTCCATCAAGAAAATTAGCCCATTAAATTTTAACTCAACCTTACACACATTCTCAGGAACTGGGCAGAATGCAGAAATATTCTTTTTCAAAATATTATACAAAGTACTTCTAGACCAGTTACTAATAGACCTCTTGCTGAAATATCATGAGTTTGAACTCTACTTTTATTATTTCTTTCAAAGTTACTATTTTCTATGCTCCCACTATAAAAGCCTATTAAGTTCAGCTTAAAGCATTCAAAAGCATTTTCATGGCAGAGTTCCAAAATCTTTCACATCACAGTCCAAATGCACAAAAGCCACATGGTCAGCCTAATCACAACACCACCTCATCCCAATACCAACCAGTTCCTGTATTATTTACTTTCTATTGCTGTAATAAAATACTACAACAGAAACCAAGTTGGAGAAAGGGGTTTATTTTGGCTTAGAGTTCTAGATGAATAAGGTCATCAGGGCAGGGAAAGTGTTGCTGCATGACTATGAAACAGAAAGCTCTCATCAACACATATAAAACATAGAGAGACAGAGAGAAAAAGAAGGGATCTATATCTATATATCTATACCTGTATCTATGCATATATATATATATATATATATATATATATATAGAGAGAGAGAGAGAGAGAGAGAGAGAGAGAGAGAGAGAGAATGGAGAATGGAAAAAGGCTATAAACTCTTAAAGCCCATCACTAGTGATACACTTTCTGTAGCAAGATTCCACCTCTTGAAGGTTCCATAATCTCCCACAATAGCACCACCAGCTGCAGATCAAATGCTGAAATACAGTAAGATATTTCTTATTCAACCCCCTACATATATGTATCAAGAAATAGAATCTACATCCATCATTATTTTGTTATTATACATATTCAATAAATAAGTCCTTCTTCAAGTTTGCTTAAGGCAATTTGTTACAGAAAGGAGACATATAAGTAATATATTTATACCCTAGGAGCAGATAAGAAAGCAGGGTTGTTTTTTCATGACACTAGTAAAGAAGACCTGACAAATTTTCTTCCAAGTATATCAGACAGTTCCACTAGGGTGATAGCTCATGCATATGCCAGAAAAAACAGTAGAACTGGCTGGAGAAGAGGATTTACATATTAAATGGTTTAACAGGATGACTTCATTCAATTGACACCAATTCATCATAACACATCCCAAGCAAGAACAATTGACAGAGAAGCAGGAATTTTTGGCTCTCTCATATAGCTATTGGCTTACTTGAAAATGAGTGAACTTTCAGGCCCATTTCCCAGGTCATGAAAAGAGGGTAGGATAACATTTATACCTATTTGGATATTGTTATTTTTAGAATATAAGTCCCAAATATGGCTACCAGCTGTATCAGCCAGTTCAAATTTTCAACAAGATTTGCTCATTTACCATTTATCTATGTGTAAATAAGTGTGTGTGTGTGAGGGGGTGTTAGTGTGTTCTCTGTGTGTACCAGTTTGTACATATGCACACATGGCAGCCAGTGGACACTGCTGGCTTTTATTCAGGTGTTTTCCATGTTCTGTTTGAAATAGCTCTTTTGTTGACCTGGAGCTTGGCATGCAGGCTGTGCTGGCTGGCCAGTGAGCTCTCCCAGTTCTGTGCTGGAGCTAGCCAGCAGAGTCGAATGGTTGTTGAGTAAGGAGTGAGGATTAAAATTAATAAAATAAACACACAGCACACAGGAAACTTTTTAAAGGTCCAGACTTGACAGCCACTGCAAAAGGCAGGTCACCACAGCAAGCAGCGCAAGCAGCAAGCCTCAAGTCTCTGTCTCCTCCTCTGCCTCCAGCCTTCTGACCTCTTTATTTGTGAGGAGTTACTTTTAGCCAGTAAAACATCTCAGAACAATGGGTTAATTTCTCCAAGGAGCCTGAGGAAGAGCTGTGACACTCACAAGCTATCCCACCAGCTGTCACAAACAAAAGGAGATGGATTTGCAAGTTCTTCTCTGCCATTAGTAAAGGCCTGTTAAAAGCCATCTCTCCGCTGAGATTTAAATATCAAAGCAGGCCGCTGGAGTCACGGCTCCCAACAGTTCTGTAATTACAAGTGCACACTGCGGGAAGCCAAAGTTCATTCTAAAGCTATGTGAGTGGATAGCTGCTTGCTTGGCAGGCTGTTTTGAGTGTTCATTGAGGGGCATGTTTTTGCCCTGGCCTTTACCTTGAAGCAGAAATGAGCAGGAGGTTTTGCCAGGTTTCTTTAGCTTGTCTGCAATATGTTGGACCATGCCTGCCATACAGGAATGTGGTCTTACAAAAAAGTCTGACGATTCTATGAACCCCGTACTTGTACTGAGATGACTTGTTTTGCTTTGTCTTTAAAAGGGAGCTATTAAATAAACTCAGAGCTTTCAGTATTGACTGAAAACCCTCCTGAAACTATCCTATTTTTTCTGACTCTTTATTTAAACCTTTAATTTCTCAATTCCCACTCTCTCTGTCATGTCCCAAATTACCTACGGCTGCTTTTATCAGTGCACTTACACAACCGGTTTCCACATAGGTTCTGGGAATCAAACTCAGCTCCTCATGTTTGCAAAACAAGTACTTCTCTAACTGAGCTATCTTCACATCCCGCTAGCAGTCATTTTGATTAATTAACCAATAATTTATAATCTCAATACACTGTGAAGCTTTCTTGGCTAAAAATAATCTTCAGAATATTAGAAGAAATTGATAATTTGACCTAAGACAAGGATGAAGCTGACTTTGTATGAAATGAGGGAGGTCCCATTTTCAAGGAAGAAGGAAATAATAATTGACAGATTTGTACCTGGCTCAGGAATTTTTCAGTTTTCTAAAACAGGTATCTGGAGCTTTCTAACAAAGTTTTTGAGTAGGCTTCATTAATTGTGTCTATTTCTTGTGCAAGTGCAAATATCTCTTAGAGCCATAATGCTAGGGACAAAAATGAAAAGAAAAATACTTGCTTTTGTTTATGTTTGGTGAATTAAATGAGAAATTTCTCCCATAATCTTTGGTGGTTTAATACTTGGTTCCCAGTATTTGGGGACAGGCTTTAATATTTTGGAGTCTGTATTTCCAGTTGTCTCTGCTTTGTGCTTGCTGTTCAAGATGGGAGATCTTGTTAGGAAAGTTGTGAATGTGAAGGTTACACAAGGGTCCACAAATCACACCACGAGATCGGTTCCACGTGGGAGGTTTATTAGGGGAAGGGGGTTACAGAAAGGGAGATAGAGAGAGAGAGAGAGAGACAGAGACAGAGACAGAGACAGAGAGACAGAGAGAGAGACAGAGAGAGAGACAGAGCCAGAGAGCAGAAGAGGAAGAAGAGAGAGAGAAAGGGGAGGGCTCCAGTTCTCTTATAGGGTGACCCAGGGACATGCGCAGGTAGTTTTAGGTGGTCAGCAGGTGGTCTAGGTGTCTTCACAACTGCCTGATAACCGGTCTATCAGGTCCCTTAGAGCTGGCCATAGAAGTGCCTGCTTACTGATCCCAACATTCATCCCTTTTTCTATAATTAAAAATAGGGAGCTTGGGCTGCCTTCTATAAGGTAAGTTAAAGTATATAAATTTAGGCTCATTGGAAGCAGCTCTTGGTTGTCATGCAAGAGGTTGAGAGAGAGAGGAATTATAGCAACAAATGGTCAGGTTGTAAGGTTAAGAACAAGAGAAGTCTCTGCCCTGGAAAATTTAGGGCAGAGGGTTTAGGGTAGAGGGATGTCAACAGAGAGAGTTGCCAGCCATGCAAGGCAGCAGGTAGGGACTGGGGAACAACTTCAGCCTTGCCAGCCATGCAAGGCAGCAGGTAGGGACTGGGGAACACTGGGAGAACCTGGAGCTGCTTGTCCTGATCCTGAAGCACACCGCTTCAGCCTTTTGTTAACAACAAGTGGATAACGGGCGTAGATTCTCTTCTGGCTACTTCCTGCTGACACTGGGGGTGATGTAGGGAGGTCAAAAGGCTGAAGTGTCGACCAAGTCCAGGAAGAATAGGCTGCTTTGATGCTTTTCCAGGTCTGTGAGAACACCAATGGCTGGGAGGGAAGGTGCAGGCCCAGCTTGTTGGAAGTCTGTAAGGTCAGAGCCGAACACCTATATCTTGTTGGAAGTCCGTGAGGTCGGAGTTGAACACCTGTAGCTGCTTTGGCGCTGTTGTGGCTGTAGGAAACATCTATGTCTGGCAAGACACTGAAACACAGAGAAAATCCTGTAGGTAGACATTGAAAGGTTTGGATCAATGAGGTTTGTACATAGGAACCTCTGTCTACCTGGACGGGACTTTATTTACCCAATCACTGGCAATATTAAAGAAGGCTTTGTTTTGATCTGTTATTGAGGTGAGGTTTGGTTACAGGAGCATGTAAACTTAGAGGCCCTGGTGCCAGCTGGCACTAGGTGTAGAAACCTGAAATTCTCCAGCCTGTCTGGAGGGACGGGCGTCTGGGCGTCTCCCATTGGGGGCAGAGAAGTCCCTATGTAGGGATGTGGTTATGGGTGTTATCTATTGGGAGCCGAAAGAGACCAGGCCTTCTAATGGCGTCCCAGGAGAAGGCGGGTCTCTGGAGAGAGCAATCCGGTCTGGTCAATATCTCGTCAGATATTGGCCAGGGATCGAGGGCCAGCTACCCTGTGGCACGGCCGAAAGGACACGTTTTTGCCTAGCTAGGGCTTGGTGCAAGAGCGCATAGAGAAAAAAAAAAAAAAAAAAAAAAAAACGCGTGTAGAAGGCTCCCAAGGGAAAATGAGGAGAAGATGGGAGAGGGGACCTCAGCGAGTGAGCGTGTGCATGAGCGAGGGTGGGGAGGAACCCGTAGAGGGGGTGTACCACCCAAGGGAGAGTGTGGCCCTAAAGTGAAAGTCAGCATAGAGGGTCAAACCTAGACAATTAAGGCTACGGCTGAAGGGGGTGTCCCCCGTCTCAAAAGATCGTAGGAAGTTGCCAGAGCTCTGTGGTCAAGCTTCCCCTACCAAGAGAGGCATGCATGCTGAGAAAATGGGAGTGAACTCACCAATCCAGCCAGTGGTTATATGCAGTAAATAGCAGTCTGGTAGCCAGGAAAGGAAATCCCAAACCAGGAATTACTTTTAAGTTTTAAGAAAGAGATAAAACCTTAAAAATGTTAGTATCACAATTGTATTGTGTATTGAGAAAAAGGCAGTAGGCATATATATGTGTTAACGGCATAAGTACTTTTAAAGGTGAACTCTGAAAAGGTAAAAGCCTTTTAAAAAAGGAAAACTCACTTGCTCTCAACTTTAGTAAGCATAGACATTATGGAGGCTTGTAATCTTGAGCTTAGGACCATAATGGTGGAATAGTGGTATAGTGGAATGTTTTTGTATTAGAGTCAGATTAATAAATTAGAGTTCTACTGATAAAGGTCAAAACCCTGGACAGTTAATACAACAGTAGCAGAACAACAGGAAGAAATATTAAGCCTTTTTACCCATTTAAGATACCTTAAATCACCTTAGACCTTATAACCTTTATAATTTGGATTTACCAACCTTAAAACATTTTTTAGAACCTTTAAGTATTTATAAATTGTATTACCAACCTTAAGACACATTTTTGGACTCTCAAATATGTATAACTTGTATTTTTGTAACCTAAACTCCTTTTATCCTTAGACCCTACATAAGCTATATATATATATTTTTATTTAGTGATATATCTTAAACTGATTAGTGAGCTAACAGTGGATCTAATTGTCTGCTCTTTAGTTGCAAAGCTACCATTAACTTAGCATAGCCGTCAAGGTGATCAGAGACCTGAGAAGGATATGTTATGAGCCAAATAAATAAACCAATCCATGTGCCAATCAAAATGACAGGGATGACTAGTTAGTCCATTACCTAGGCAGTATCCCTGGCTCCTGTGTCTCACAGCATCCTGAACAGGGGCAGTTCTGCCAGGCACACAAGATGAGAGGCTGTTTCTGTGGAGAAAGAAATGAGAGAATGGCCTCACCTTGCCCTTAGCAACATGAAACATTGACTCCAGGTGTCCACAATTTTGGCTGGGCCCTAGCAGTGGGCCAGTGGTATTGCCCAGTGGTTAGCATACCATAATCCAGAGTTGCAGTCATCTGTCATTGTGCCCAAATCTTCTCGGAGACCTTGGGGGAGCTACTGCCAGATTTCTGTCACAATAAGCTTACACAGTTAAAATGCCATATTCAGATCTCTGACAAGTTTGAGGGCCAGCGTATCTGAGTTACTGTTTGTTTTTATCATCTGCTCGAAACTGTGTCCTATAAAACAGAATGCTATGATCTCTAATTTTAGCATATTTCTGAGATGTATGTTCTAGAAGTATATATAAGTATACTAGAAGTATATATTAAGACAAATAGGCAAACTTCATAGTTATCCATCCTAGGCTTAACCTTAAAAAACCTGAACAAAGACACTAGGTAAAGCTCAACATCTTAACCAAATGCAGTTGTTAGCATAAGTCTGCTCTTCCTGAACTAAAATCAAAGCAAGCCTTTTAATCAGATACAGTTCATAGAGAGGCTAGCAAATCTTGCTGCTCCTACCACTTGCATTAAAATTGAACAGTAAAAAGCTTTGCATTTAGCACTAATCAGATGATTGAACATAACTGAGATACCTAAACAAATTATACACATCCACTAACCTTCTGCAACATCCTATATACCTTCAGGTTCCTTTTCTGGCTTAACCAGACATTCTTACTTTTTTGCTTTCTCTCTTGCTTTTCAGACAACATAAAACTCTCATCAAAATCCTTTCCATTGTGACATGATCCTGCTGGAGCCCAGAGTCTATGATTTGCTTTTTATAGACAAAGCAAAAACAAGTTACAATACTACAAAGAGGCGTTCTGAAACTGCCAAATTCTTTTTTAAAATAACTTCCCTGTAGCAGATAAGATGGTCCAAGGTCACATAAAATCTAAGGAACTTAGAACAAGCTTTAAGGAACTTGGTGAAACTTTCTCTTTTCTTTGTCTCAAGGTAAAGAACAGGGTGGAAACATGTTTTTCCATAAAGCAGCTTAACAAACAAATAGCTCTCCATAAGATACACTCTAAAAACTGCAATTTTCTTAATTAGCACAAACAATACCGCAGGGTTTTATTTAGTAAAATTGATAAAATAAATACCCAAGATCATTGTCATACCCAAATGCCTGATAAACTTTAAACATTTAAACATTTTTTTAAACCCGTTTTTGCACAGAAACATTACACTTACGGCTGGCATAAAAACCTTTGGGTCGGGTTCCTGGAGTCCTAGGGTCCTGGGACAAGCCCCCTAAATGTTGTGCCCAGTTTACGAACCCCAAAAGACCAGGAACATAAACCCAATGAGAAAATTGTAAAGATTATATAAAGCATTTGAAAATATGTGAGTGGGCGATAGGAATGAGGATGAGGGCTTTTAAATAGAAGCGGCTTGGGAAAGGGGCTGAGGGATGATGCTGGAGAGAGGCACGCAGGAGGCGGGCCTCTTTGCCCGAATTAAAGATGGCGCCGGTCACGTGAAAGCCTCTGATGTAACCAAGGTCCCGCCCATTTTTCCCAAAGCCAAGATGGCTGCGCCCAGGCACCAGCCACGTGGAAGCTTCTGATGAAAGCCAAGATGGCTGCGCCCAGGGAGTTTTGTGGGAATTTTAAATTTTGGAAAACTCCCTACCAAGTTTTGAAAAGTCAGTTACGGCGCTGTGTGTCTCCATGTCTCAGAGCGCTGTCAGCTGCCGGTCAGGGGGCAGGAGGAGTGTGAGGCGGCGGTGGCGGCAGCAGAACTTTATCTGCTGGGTCAAAGGCAGAACTCCTTAGATTTCGTTTAATGGTTAGAAGGAGTTTAGTAGGAGGACAGGAGGAACAGAGAGGAGTTTTAGAGCGAAGGAGAAAGAAAGTTGGGGGAACAGCCTGTGTTGGATAAATATGTAGTGAAATGGAAGCAGGAAAGTGGAGATACTGGGCGGATTTGGAAAGAAATAGGTCCCCAGAAGCTCCGGTGCGGTCAGTAAACTAGCTGGGGTAACCTAATCCAGCCCAACACACCAATGTTAGGAAAGTTGCGAATGTGAAGGTTACACAAGGGTCCACAAATCACACCACGAGATCGGTTCCACGTGGGAGGTTTATTAGGGGAAGGGGGTTACAGAGGGAGATAGAGGGAGAGAGAGAGAGAGAGAGACAGAGAGAGAGAGACAGAGCCAGAGAGCAGAAGAGGAAGAAGAGAGAGAGAAAGGGGAGGGCTTCAGTTCTCTTATAGGGTGACCCAGGGACATGCACAGGTAGTTTTAGGTGGTCAGCAGGTGGTCTAGGTGTCTTCACAACTGCCTGATAACCGGTCTATCAGGTCCCTTGGAGCTGGCCATAGAAGTGCCTGCTTACTGATCCCAACAGATCTCGGTTTCTCACTCCAGCTTTCTGTTATCATACTTCTCTACCATGAGGTGTTCATCACTTTGCTGCTGTAAGACAAAATGAAACCTTTCTCCCATAAGTTGCTTCTAGTCATGGTATTTATCGCAGCAATATAAGGTTAACACAGTATGTCTGTGCATGTGTACATGCATGTGCACATGTGTGTGTCTGTGCATATTTGGAAGTGGCTTTGATATCTTCCTACACTGCTTTTCACCTTGTTTTCTTTTGTCTTTTTAAAGTCAATCTTTTTACTGAGACTGTGGCTTATGGTTTCAGCTAGACTAGCAGGTCAGAGAGCCACTGGTATCCATTATCACTATTTCCCATATTCCAGTGCAAGGGTTAAAAATATCATTATACCATCCTTTACTTTACTTGGGAATCTGAACTCTGGTCCTCAAACTTTCACAGGAAGCTGTCTCTCAGTGACCACCAAATAATAGAAATTTAAACTGAGAAAAGTGTAGCCAACTTGATATACCCTAAAATTGGTGAAGAAGAGATTAACTGTAAGTAGTTGGTAGAGCCTTTTCCATTTCTCAAATGGTGAGACTTTCATAGATCTTCCTTTGCTAGTGTTAAATAAGTCCTGATCTCCTGAGTAGGCAAAAAGAATATGCTACCATAGTGCCCCTGAGGGTGAAGAAGCTTGTTCTCATTTCTCTGTATTGATTTCTGAATGTGCCTTTAAAGAATTCATTATGTTAGCATTTGCTTCAGTTCCTTATTTCTCATAAAAATTTGAGAAAATAATTTACACCAACACATAATCTACTCCACAACGACTTCAACCACATTCATATCTGTCTTTCATAATGAAGGAAGAAACTAGATACAGCATCCCATTTTGCAAATGGGGGTTTATATTTATAATAGTCACAGGTCTTCTGCTGGTCAACCAGAGGATGTGCTCTACTCTGGCCTCAGTATAAAGAAATTCAGGCTATCTAGAGTTCTTCAAGGCTTGCTGTGACACATATTCTTGCACAGTTTTTTTTTTTTTGTTTTGTTTTTTTAATATAGTCACGGGGATGGCACACTGTCTGCAGGAGCCAGAATGCAGGAGTGTTTTCAAATGGCAAGCAGCTATGATTAGGATTCCTCTTCCTCAAGGTATATATTCAAAGCAGCCAGTGCTAAAATGAAGTTTCTCTGGGTATTTGTTTGGCTGATAGTCTTCACTTGAGGCAGTTGAGTTGCTAGAAATGACAATGCAATTATCAATTAGGCAGGAAAATTGCCCTATCTCTCAACATTTTTCTTTTTCTTTAAAGAGAAACAGAAACATTAAGTGGTTTACTTACACTAGAGAATCATAATTAACATCAATTAACATCAATAGTTATTTAAGAGAGGCTGAGGTGATGGCTCAGTCAGTATAGTGTCAATCAAACATAACATGAAGCCAGAACCTACATAAAAATTTTGTACGTGATGACACATCTTCACACTGGAATGGAGTGGGTTGTCAGGAATTGGAACAAATCTATAAAATATCAAAGCCTGTTTTCAATGACAGGCTCAAACAAGGCTCTTGCTTCTATAGTTTAAATAACCTAAGTTAGCACTTCCAGCTTGGGACCAAGTGTTTAGAATATATGAGCCTACAGGGGCCAAGTCTATTTCAAAATACCATAGAAAGGATTTTGTTGCATTTTAGGGTATGAAAACCCCATCACAAAAGCTGTTTGTTTGTGTTTGTCATATATTGTACATACACAGGTATGATATTAGCCATATTAAAAAGGCTCCTGTAATCAAATTGGCCTTTATATTTTCAATAGCATTCCTGCTGTTAGTGTTATTATTTTATATGACAGTATAATCATGAAATGTGTGCTAGGTAACTTGTTCTGGTTCTTAAAAATATTCTGAACAAAACATTTGCTTTACTAAGTACTTTGATTTGATATCATGGGAATGGGAAAGTAGGCAGGAAAGCTGCCTGCATTTGTTTAACTAATAGATGGTTTCTGTGACAATGAACTTGGCCATTTTGATACCCTGATACAATGAGATAAAGCCAATGATTTGCAATCTTTCTGAACTGTATTCATCATACCACTCCTCAGAAGTTTTCCTTGTAATCAAAATCTCTATATACCTGTATGAAGAAAGCAGAAAAGTAGCATACTGATGAATTCATACAAATTCATTCAAACTTCCATAGGATGGATACTTGTATTGCCTGCATGATAGCAAATTACCAGGAAAAGGAAAGTTACACCTTTTCCATTGTGACAAAATCAGAGGGAAAGAATGTGGCCTTCAAGAGCTGCTTTTATACAATGTGATGCCATTTCCCCTTTAAATCAGCAAATACCCTTTCTATTTGCTCCTCATCCATTTTTATTTCTTCAGACCCTGCAGTCTCCATTCATCTTTTGTCTGACACATACTTTTATATATACCTACGAACCAGGAAACAAACTTGCAATGAAAGGAATCCTTGAGGTTTAGAAAGGTCTATTGTTATTACATTTTTAAATTTTCTTTTCTTATCTTTTCTGTGAAGAGGCAATATCTGGACTCACACCACAGTTAGGGGAGTTACATACAAGCCTTCTGCCATACTACTCTGCTCTTCCTGGTTATTAATCACTTCTATGGACTACAAAAAGCCTTGAGAGCCATAGCAAGATCATTTAGGAGTTCTATAACATCTTATAATTTACAAGATTTAGCCTTCTACAATCATTATACTCCATTTGGTCAAGATACCAGAGTTTCCAAGACAAAAAGGCCATATTTAATGAGTTTTTGTTTAGTCGTGGCATTTGTTTATTATTGTGATCAAGCAAAGAATCTTCTTTAAAGGTTGGAGATTCAACTCTTTGAGGGCACTGGTGTTGTCTTAGACGTGACATGGTTTTCCAATCTGCTTTGTGCCTGAGGCAGTTTTGGCTACTTTTCAGTCCTTCCTTTCAACAAAAAAGTATGTTTATCATTCTTGTTTATTTTGTAGTTTTTTCAGTAGAAAATCCATCCAATGAAGATCAGTGAAAACCATAAACAGTTAAGTTGTTTTCACCCTGTGTTACTTTCACCTTGGTCACTTATAGATCTTCATCGTAAAGGCATGTTGTGTAATTCCAACAGGTCCCTGTATAACCTCATTATTAATATTAAGGAACTAATATTTGAAAAACACACTCAAGAATGGTAAATTGTACCTCATACTCTGCATTCCATTTTCTGTACCACAACTCTGTCTGCTTTCTTGGAGGTGTGCTGGCACCAGGAACAATCAAGACAGGGACAGACTGTGTCCTAAGCCCTAGCTTACTCTAACCACTTAAAACTCATGTAATAGCCTTAAACTGTAACCCACCCTCTAAACTCCATTTTCCATCTAACAACTCTGCCTTTTTTCCTGGAGGCTCTTAATGAAATAGACAATTTTTTTGATAGATAGCACCCACCAAAGTTAAATCAAAATCAGGTAAAAATTTTACGTAGACCTACAACCCCTAAGGAAAGAGAAGCAATCATTAAAAGTCTCCCAACCAATAAAAGTCCACAGTCAGATGGTTTTAGTGACAAATTCTACCAGACTTTCAAAGAAGCTCTAAAAACAATACTCTTCAAATTATTCCACAAAATAGAAACAAAAGTAACACTGCCAAATTCATGATCACAGTTGTAAACAGGCAAAGTTAAAGACAGTACTTGAAAGGCAGATTATTCAGATTATTCAGCATCTGTGTGGTGGTATTTGCTGGGTTTGATTATAATGATGACTCTTCACCTTTTAAACTTAAACAACAGTTTAAACAAACAACAGTTTGTGAGGATTCAGAATACTGGACTTTATTAAACATTTGGTACAAGAAGCTTCTCAGTAATACTACCTCCTCTGCTAAAAGATTTCTACTTTTATGAGCCCTGTTTCACTTAAAAAGACAGATTTTTACGTTCTTTTTTAATATAATGATTATGAATTAGAATATTTCTGTGGATGAGGAAAATAACATTATTGACATTGACAAGGCTACTCTTTCACAGTCCTTACCCTTGCTCCATGGGAATCAAACCTTGGGGAACTGTGGAGTACAGTCAGAACTGGAAGTACAGATGGATGCTTTCTGGAGATTTAGAATATCAGAGTCATCGAGGCATTAATAAAGTCCAGAAGAGCAAAGACAAATGAGAAATGACTAAGACGCTAATATTTTGTTAGCATATTTTATCTCAGTGTAAAGTGTTGTTCAGTTTTGGCAGGGTCTTTCCTTTCCTCAAAAACTAACTTTCTAAATAAGGGTACATTGTATTGATCAGAATTAGGGTGACATAACAACTATATAATTTTTTATTTTTAAAATTAGGATAAGAATCTAGTTATTTTCATTTTTATTCAGAATTTACTTGAGAATTTTGATGTTAAATCAATATGATGGGCATAGTTTACATAGGGTCAATTAATTTATGCATAAAAAGATTGAATGGTCTTCATCATGCATTTTTTCACCTTTTAAAAATTTTATTTAGCTCGTCTGGGCCGGGGAGAGAAGAAGCCATCGACCCATCTTCCAGTCGCTCCCCTTCCCTTTTCTCATCACTCCAACCTGATCTTCTAAGTTGGAGAATGGAAGGACCCCCAACCCAGGAAAACCACAGCGAGGCTTTCTGAACACCAGAGAACATCGCAGGAGGTGAAAACTTTGGCCTCCGGTCACCCGGAGACTTGCTTGGGGAGGGAGAGAAAAGATCCTTTGTTCTTGCTGCACTCCCTTCCCCCAGACCTCCTTCCTCCTCCTCGGCACAGCGGCACAGCGGACTCATCTTTCTCAGTGCAGACCTAACGGCCTGGGGTATACAACCGCTGAGACGGAGCCCCAACCACTTTAGCGGCAGAAAAAAGCCAGCAGTACATACCCCGGAGTCCCAGATTCGCGCAGCGGCTGCACCATCCTCCCAGGGCGCGAATCTGCTAGACACCATACTAGCTCCGCAGGATCGCCATCACTGACGGTACGACCCGCCCAATCCCACAGTGACAGAGAATACGCTATATACTCACCGAAACCAGGCAGAAACGTCATACAACCTGGACACACCAGGCACTGGGCCTCCCAAGATTGGAGAGCACAACGAAGAGATCCCAGGACTTCCCAGAAAGCACTGGGACTAGCAAGCCAGTCTCCAGTTACAGCAGGACGTGGCAGCGGAGCAGTACTGAACTGGCGGGGCACCACAGCCCTCCAGTTTAAGACTAACCAGGGCCAAACCAGAGAACAGAGAGCCTGATTACCCCATCCCTGCTGAAGTGACCACCCTGAAATCTCCAGCTGCAGCAAGACCTCAGAACCTGGCAGTGACAGCAGCACAGAACTGGCGGAACACATCAAAGAAGCAGGGCCAAACCAGAGAGCAGAGAGCCCCGGATACCACGATCTCGGCCAAGAGACCTGCCTGTAAGTGAGTGCACCCTTGAGAATCTGCAGTTCCCCAGATCCTGGGTCCTTCTAAATCAGAAGCCAGGCATCGAACCCCCCTCCCACCCACATACCCACTTTGGGAAACAGAGGGGCACTAGGGACATTGAAGTTCCTGCCCTGTGGGCCTGATTGAGGAGCTAAGACAGTTAATACCAGAAATTGCGCTGCGATCATCATTAGCGCCTGCGACATATACAGTACAGAGCCCCTCCCACACACTCAAGGTTCAACATTAGCCATCACTCTGTCCCTCGAGAAACTCATCCACGCACACTTACACACACAGACACACACACGCGCGCGCGCGCACACACACACACACACACACACACACGCTTGCATTTGCCCCTTTTGCGCCTGCGTACTTTCCTCCCACAGGTACAGCTAGTCCTCAGCACACGCTGAGAGTGCTCAGCTTCCTGAAGAACTCTCCAGACACCAGAGAGAGACAGCACCAGTCTGATCTGCAGAATCCAAAAACAAACAGGGAAGGTTTCAGATAAGCCAATGGCCAGAGGTAGGCGAAAGAACACTTCCAACATAAATCAGGACATCATGACTTCACCAGCAAACCCCAAAATCGATGGATACACCAATTCAGCAGAAGCACAGGAAAATGATTTTAAAGCCATGCTTGCCCAATTATTTGAGGCTCATAAGGAGGAAATGAACAAGTCTTTCAAAGAGATGACCAGTCAATTGGAGGCAAAGAAAGAAGAAATAGACAATATCCTTAAAGAAACACAGGCAAACATAGCCAAACAAATAGATACACAAGTAGAGGAAAAATTAGCGGCATATAAGAAGGAAATGAAAAAAGAAATAGAGGCCATCGTAGAGAGACAGGAATCCAAATTCAAACACATGAAAGAAATGGTGCAAGGCATGAAAACAGAATTAGAATCAATAAAGAAAACACAAAATGAGAAAACCCTTGAGCTGGAGAACTTGGAGAAAAGATCAGGAACCACAAAAGTAAGCATCACCAACAGAATACAAGAGATGGAAGAGAGAATCTCTGGAGCTGAAGACACACTTGCAGAAATGAATACTTCTCTCAAAGAAAAAGTAAAATCAGAAAAGTTCCAATCACAAAATATCCAAGAAATCAAGGATGCTATGAAAAGACAAAATCTAAGAATAATAGGAATTCACGAAAAAGAAGACTCCAGACTCCAAGGTCCAGAAAATATTTTCAAGAAAATCATAGAAGAAAATTTTCCCAACTTAAAGAAAGAGATGTCCATAAATATACAAGAGGCCTACAGAACTCCAAATAGACTAGACCAGAAAAGAAACACATCACGTCACATCATAGTCAAAACACTAAATCTACAGAACAAAGAAAAGATATTAAAAGCAGCAAGGGAAAAAGGCCAAGTAACATATGAAGGTAGACCTATCAGAATCACACCGGACTTCTCATCAGAAACTATGAAAGCCAGAAGGGCCTGGGCAAGTATCATGGAGACTCTAAGAGATCACAAATGTCAACCCAGACTACTATACCCTGCAAAGCTTTCAATCAACATAGATGGAGAAAACAAAATATTCCATGACAAAACTAAATTTATACAATATCTACACAGCAAACCATCCCTACAGAAGATACTAGAAGGAAAACTCCAATCCAATGAAAACAAATTCACCCAAGAAAACAGGGCATACAGATAATGTCCCAACAAAAATGAAAAGAAAACAAGCAATGAATCAGGGTTAGATCATCGACTCCATTACAAAAGGAACTAACATGCATTGGTCACTATTATCAATCAATATCAATGGACTCAACTCACCAATAAAAAGACACAGGCTAACAGAATGGTTAAGGAAACAGGATCCAACATTCTGTTGCATCCAAGAAACACACCTATGCAACAAAGACAAACACTACCTCAGAGTAAAGGGCTGGAAAACTGTTTTTCAAGCAAACGGTTCCAGAAAACAAGCTGGAGTAGCCATCCTAATATCTAATAAAATAGACTTTCAACCCAAGTTAATCAAAAAAGATAAGGAGGGCCACTATATTCTCATCAAAGGAAAAATCCACCAAGAGGACATCACAATCTTGAATATCTATGCCCCAAATACAAGAGCACCGACATTCGTAAATGAAACATTATTAAAGCTTAAATCATACATTGATCCTAATACCTTAATAGTGGGAGACTTCAACACTCCACTCTCACCAAGGGACAGATCAACTAGACAGGCACCAAATAGGGAAATAAAAGCACTCACAGAATCCCTAAATCAAATGGACCTAATAGACGTCTACAGATCATTTCACCCAAACTCAAAAGAGTACACCTTCTTTTCAGCACCCCATGGAACCTTTTCCAAAATAGACCATATAGTGGGCCACAAAGCAAGCCTCAACAGATACAAAAGGATTGAAATAATCCCTTGTATACTATCTGACCACCATGGACTAAAGCTCGACCTCAACAACAACAGAAACAACAAAAAGCCGACACGCACATGGAAACTAAACAACTTACTACTCAATGACAGCTGGGTTAAGGAAGAAATAAAGAAAGAAATTAAAGACTTCCTAGAATTCAATGAAAAGGAAGGCACAACATACCCAAATTTATGGGACACACTGAAAGCAGTGCTCAGAGGAAAATTTATAGCACTAAGTGCCTGCAAGAAGAAATTCGTAACATCACATACAAACAACTTAATGGCCCAACTGAAAACCCTAGAACAAAAAGAAGCAGATACACCCAAAAGGAGCAGACGGCTGGAAATAATCAAACTAAGGGCTGAAATCAATCAACTAGAAACAAATAAAACTATCCAAAGAATCAATGAAACAAAAAGCTGGTTCTTTGAGAAAATCAACAAGATAGACAAACCCTTAGCCAAACTAACTAAAAAGCAGAGAGAAACTATCCAGATCAGCAAAATCAGAAATGAAAATGGGGACATAACCACAGACATTGAGGAAATCCAAACAATTATTAGGTCATACTACAAAAGCCTATATGCCACAAAATTTGAGAATCTAAATGAAATGGATAATTTTCTTGAAAGATTCCATTTACCAAAACTAAGTCAAGATCAGGTAGAAAGACTGAATAGCCCTATATCTCCCAAGGAAATCAAAGCAGTCATTAACAGTCTCCCCTCCAAAAAAAGCCCTGGACCAGATGGCTTCAGCGCAGAATTCTACAAGACCTTCAAAGAAGTGCTAACTCCAATTCTCCTCAAGCTATTCCACAAAATAGAAACAGAAGGAACACTACCAAACTCATTCTATGAAGCCACAGTCACCTTAATACCTAAACCACACAAAGACCCAACAAGAAAAGAGAACTTTAGGCCTATCTCTCTTATGAACATTGACGCAAAAATACTCAATAAAATACTTGCAAACCGAATCCAAGAACACATCAAAGATATCATCCACCATGACCAAGTAGGCTTCATCCCTGGCATGCAAGGGTGGTTCAACATACGGAAATCCATCAATGTAATCCACTACATAAACAAACTGAAGGAGAAAAACCACATGATCATCTCCTTAGACGCCGAAAAAGCATTTGACAAAGTCCAACACCCATTCATGTTTAAAGTCTTGGAGAGATCAGGGATACAAGGCACATACCTAAACATAGTAAAGGCAATATATAGCAAGCCTATAGCTAACATCAAACTCAATGGAGAGAAACTTAAATCAATCCCACTGAAATCAGGGACAAGACAAGGCTGTCCATTGTCCCCATATCTCTTCAACATAGTACTTGAAGTCCTAGCCAGAGCAATAAGACAACTAAAGGAGATCAAGGGGATACAAATCGGAAAGGAAGAGGTCAAAGTGTCACTATTTGCAGATGATATGATAGTATACATGAGCGACCCCAAAAATTCAACCAGAGAACTCCTTCAGCTGATAAACACCTTCAGCAAAGTGGCAGGATACAAAATCAACTCAAAAAAATCAGAAGCCCTCCTATATACCAAAGACAAAAAGGCTGAGAAAGAAATTAGGGAAACAACACCCTTCACAATAGCCACTAATAACATAAAGTACCTTGGTGTGACCCTAACCAAGCAAGTGAAAGACCTGTTTGAGAAAAACTTCAAGTCTCTGAAGAAAGAAATTGAAGAAGATATCAGAAGATGGAAAGATCTCCCGTGCTCATGGATTGGTAGGATTAACATTGTGAAAATGGCCATACTGCCAAAAGCAATCTACAGATTCAATGCAATTCCCATCAAAATACCATCTCAATTCTTTACAGACCTTGAAAAAAAGATTCTCAGCTTCATATGGAGAAACAAAAAACCCAGAATCTCCAAAACGATCCTGTACAACAACAGATCATCTGGAGGTATCTCCATTCCTGATCTCAAGCTGTACTACAGGGCAACAGTAATAAAAACTGCATGGTACTGGCATAGAAACAGAAAGGAGGATCAATGGAACCGCATAGAAGACCCAGAAATAAATCCACACACCTATGAATACTCGATATTCGACAAAGAAGCCAATTCCATTCAATGGAAAAAAGACAGCATCTTCAACAAATGGTGCTGGACCAACTGGATGTCTACATGCAGAAAAATGAAAATAGATCCATATTTATCACCCTGCACAAAACTAAAGTCAAAGTGGATCAAGGACCTCAACATAAAACCAGATACCCTTAATCAATTGGAAAAAAAAGTGGGGAACAGCCTAGAACTCATTGGCACAGGAGACAACTTCCTGAACAGAACACCAACAGCACAGGCTCTAAGAGCAACAATCAATAAATGGGACCTCATGAAACTGAAAAGTTTCTGTAAAGCAAAGGATACCGTCATCAAAACAAAACGACTGCCTACAGATTGGGAAAGAATCTTCACTAACCCTTTATCTGACAGAGGACTAATATCCAGTATATACAAAGAACTAAAGAAGCTGAAAAGCAGCAAACCAAGTAATCCAATTAAAAAATGGGGAACAGAGCTAAACAGAGAATTCTCGACAGAGGAATATCGAATGGCAGAAAAACACTTAAAGAAATGCTCATCCTCATTAGCCATCAGGGAAATGCAAATCAAAACGACCCTGAGATATCACCTTACACCCATCAGAATGGCCAAGATGAAAAACTCAAGCGATAACACATGCTGGAGAGGTTGTGGAGAAAGGGGAACCCTGCTCCACTGCTGGTGGGAATGTAAACTGGTACAACCACTCTGGAAAGCTATCTGGCGCTTTCTAAGACAAATAGGAATAGTGCTTCCTACAGACCCAGCTATACCACTGCTAGGTATATACCCAAAGTTTGTTCAAGTACACAAAAAGGACACTTGCTCAACCATGTTTATAGCAGCTCTATTTGTAATAGCCAGAACCTGGAAACAACCCAGATGTCCATCAACGGTGGAATGGGTACAGAAATTGTGGTATTTTTATACAATGGAATACTACTCAGCAATCAAAAAGGAGGAAATCATGAAATTTGCAGGCAAATGGTGGGATCTAGAAAAGATCATTCTGAGTGAAATATCCCAGAAGGAGAAAGACAAACATGGGATATACTCACTTATATAGACCTATAAGATATGATAAACATAATGAAATCTATACACCTAAAAAAGATAATCAATTGAGCGGACATGGGGTAAGATGATCAATCCTCATTTAGAAAGACAGATGGGATGTGCATCGAACGTATGACAGGAGTCTACTGAGCGCATCTGAAAGACTCTAACTAGCAGTGTTCTCAAAGCAAAGACTCATGACCAAACCTTTGGCAGAGTACAGGGAATCATAAGAAAGAAGGGGAGTTAGTCTGATGGGGAAAGGATAGGAGCTCCACAAGGACCAAATATATCTGGGCACAGGGTCTTTTCTGAGACTGACATTCAACCAAGGACCATGTATGGACATAACCTAGAACCTCCACTCAGATGTAGCCTGTGGTAGCTCAGTAACCAATTGGTTTCCCAAAGTGAGGGGAACAGGGACTATTTCTAACAAGAACTCGATGACTGGCTCTTTGGTCTCCCCACCCCCGAAGGGAGGAGCAGTCCTGTTAGGCCACAGAGGAGGGCTTTGCAGCCAGTCCTGAAGATACCTGATAAAACAGGATCAGATGAATGGGGAGGAGGTCCCCCCCATCAGTGGACTTGGAAAGGGGCACGATGGAGATGAGGGAGGGAGGGAGGGAGGGACTGGGAGGGAATGAGGGATCGGGACACGGCTGGGATACAGAGTTATTAAAATGTAACTGATAAAAAAAATAAAATAAAAAGAAAAAAAATATTTTTATCATTAAAAAAAAATTTATTTATATTTTTATAAATTACAGTATATTCATTTTGGATCCCTGCTTTAGCCCTCTCCCTCCTCCCCTGCCGACCCCATCCTCCCTCCTTCAGCTCCTCCCATGCCCCTCCCCAAGTCCACTGATAAGGGAGGTCTTCCTTCCCTCCCCTTCCCTCTGACCCTAGCCTATCCAGTCTCATCTGGGCTGGCTTCATTGTCTTTCTCTGTAGCCTGGCAAGGCTGCTCCCCCCATCAGGGGAAGGTGATCAAAGAGCCAGCCACTGAGTTCATGTCAGAGACAGTTCCTATTCTCATTACTAGGGAACCCACTTAGCGACTGAGCTTCCCTGGGCTATATATCTGTGCAGAGGTTCTAAGGGTTCTAGGTTATCTCCATGCATAGTCCTTGATTGGAGTATCAGTCTCAGAAAAGACCCCTGTGCCCAGATTTTTTTGATCTGTTGCTCTCCTTGTGGAGTTCCTGTTCCCTGTAGGTCTTTCTATC
Source organism: Meriones unguiculatus (assembly GCF_030254825.1). Lineage (NCBI taxonomy): Eukaryota > Metazoa > Chordata > Mammalia > Rodentia > Muridae > Meriones > Meriones unguiculatus. The sequence continues at coordinate 36,154,456 of NC_083357.1, read as the reverse complement.
TCCCCCTTCTTTCATAAGATTCCCTGCACTCTGACCAAACTTTGGCTATGAGTCTTAGAATCTCTTTGATACCTTCCTGGGTAAAATTTTTCAATGCCCTCTGTGGTGGGTTCCTGTCCTATTGCCTGCTTTCTCCTTTTTCCAATGTCCATTCCCTTTGCCTTTCAGAGTGAGGATTGATCATCTTACCCAGGGTCCTCCTCCTTGCTTAGCTTCTTTAGATGTACAGATTTTAGTATATTTATTCTATATTATATGTCTAATATCCACTTAGAAGTGAGTATATACCATGTGTGTCTTTCTGCTTCTGGGATATCTTTCTCATTCAGGATGATATTTTTTAATTCTCATCATTTGCCTGCAACTTTCATGATTCCCTTGTTTTTAACTGGTGAGTAGTGTTCCATTGTGTAAATGTAACACAATATCTGCATCCATTCCTCACTTGAGGGACAACTGGGTTGTTTCCAGATTCTGGCTATAACAAATAAAGCAGCTATGAACATGGTTGAGCAAATGTCCTTGATGTATACTGGAGGATATTTTGGATATATGCCTAGGAGAGCTATAGCTGGATTTTGAGGAAACACTATTCCTAAATGTCTGAGAAAGCACTAGATTGATTTCCAAAGTGGTTGTACAAGTTTACATTACCAGTAGCAATGGAGGAGGGTTCCTCTTTCTCCACATCCTCTCCATCATGTTTTGTCACTTGACTTTTTGATCTTAGCCATTCTGATGGGTGTAAGGTGAAATCTCAGGTTTGTTTTGATTTGCATTTCCCTGATGAGTAGGGATGTTGAGCATTTCTTTAAGTGTTTCTCTGCATTTGATATTCTTTTATTGAGAATTTTCTGTTTAGTTCTGTACCCTATTTTTTAATTGTGTTACTTGAGTTTTTGCTATTTAACTTCTTGAGTTCTTTATATATTCTGGATTTTAGCCCTCTGTCAGATATAGGATTGGTGGAGATCCTTTCCCAGGCTGTTGTTTTGTTCTGATGACAGTGTCCTTTGCTTTACAGAAGCTTTTGAGTTTCATGAGGTCCCATTTATTGACTGTTGATGTTAGAGCTTGTGCTGTTGGTGTTCTGTTCAGAAAGTTGTCTTCTGTGAGTGGAGAGACAGCTGAAGCTAGACATCCACCATACAACTTTTAATTGCACACTGTTTTCATCCTTTGTAGGAGAAAGAGCATGGATTATAGTTGAACAACTCTGAAGTCAGCATAAACTTCAGTCAAGCACTGGCTCTTTTATCTACAAACTTAAAGGTTTTCAAATTTTCTGAACTTTGACTTTCTCATCTTTAACAAGAAGGGTGATAAATCACTATTGAAGACTGTCAATAGTAGCATAAGTTTAATAACTTAATGAATGCAACATAGTGAATAGAAGAAAGTTATTGCCTTTCTTTACAGCACATAGGTTATTAAGACTCTTTATGTTCATTTTTCACTACAAGTGACCTTATAGAATGTGAATCTAGAGTGAACCTTACATCAATCTGAGTCTTGTAAATACATAAAATTGAGATACTTTCTAAAGGGAGATATAATGGCGATAGTAGTATATGTTTTCATTTTTAATTAGCAATTCTCTTTTCTATTAATATGAAATTGTGTATTTATGGTATAACTATATATCATACAACACTCAAGACTCTCTATACATAATTTAGGTCATTTTTAAATTTGACTTTACTTATTTATATATAAAAATATGCAAGCTCACAGAGAAATTCAAGATAAAAATCACATATTGAATGGCTCAAAATCCATTTTAATTTCTTTCCCTTGGTTTACCAGAAAAATAAACTGTATTAGGTTTCCTTACAATTAACAGCATTATCTGTCAAGCTGTGATGCACACTATAAGACTCAAATCTTCCATGAAGTTTTAGAGAAGAGTATGATTTTAAAGGCTTTGCATATATTAAAAAAACAATTCTACCAGTGAGTTACACTTAAGTCCCCAAATGACGTTCAAGTAATCTTACATATAAAAACTGAACAGCAAAAACTGACCAGAAAGTGCTTGCCTGTGCATATATTTCACTGCTGAAATTCATCATGGAAGTTAAAATCTGAACACTGAGAGGTGATCTGTTTTTTGAGCTTCACACCACACAGTATCAATTGGGATATTCATTGATATGGAAGGATTTGTCTTAGATTCACATATATGGGATGGTGCTAGCTTACTCCTAAATAGAACTGCTAAGTTTTAGGAGAAAAAAAAGTGTCATCAGCTTTTTTTATTGCTATTCTGTTTGTTTTACAAGAAAATTAGACTATTGCTTATTTATGGCATTCTAAAGGAGGTATTCTTTTACCTGCAGAGAGATACATTCATTTTTTGTGTATTAATTTTTTTTGTTTTATTATTATCATTAATTACACTTTATTCATTTTGTATTCCCCCTAAGACCCTCCCTCCTCCCCTCCAGACCCCACCTTTCCTCCCCATTCTGCATCATGCTCCTCCCCAAGTCCACTGATAGGGGAAGTCCTCTTCTCCTTCCTTCTGATCTTAGTCTATCAGATCACATCAGGAATGGCTGCATTGTCTTCTTCTGTGGCCTGGTAAGGCTGCTCCCCCCTCAGGGGGAGGTGATCAAAGAGCAGGCCAATCAGTTTATGTCAGAGGCAGTCCCTCTTCCCATCACTATGTAACCCACTTGGACACTAAACTGCCATGGGCTACATCTGTGCAGGGGTTCTAGGTTATCTCCATGAATAGTCCTTGGTTGGAGTATGAGTCTCTGGGAAGTTCCCTGTGTTCAAATTTTCTTGTTCTGTTGCTCTGCTTGTGGAGTTCCTGTCCTCTCCAGGTCTTGCTATTTCCCACTTCTTACATAAAATTCCATTCATTCTGCCTGCCAGTTGGCCATCAGGCTCAGCATCTGCTTTGATACTCTGCAGGGCAGAGACTTTCAGAGGCCCTCTGTGGCAGGTTCCGAGGTTGTTTTCTGTTTTCTTTTTCTGGCTTTCAGAGGCCCTCTGTAGCAGGTTCCTAGGTTGTTTCCTGTTTTCTTCTTCTTCTGATGTCCATCCTCTTTGCCTTTCAGGATGGGGATTGATCGTTTTAGTTAGGGTCTGAGAGATACATTCTTAATTGAAAAATATAGAACAGGAAGAGATAATGAGCTGTATTTACAATGATTTAGATTCCTACTTTTGAGACAATTTTGTTGCGGTCTTATAGCTGAGGAAATTTGGAAAGTGGCTTATGTCTTTCTGCTAGAAAATGGCATCCTGAATTCGAATAAAGTTTTTGTTTGTTTGTTTGTTTATGTTTTGTCTAAGGAGCACTCATGTTTTGTTTATTTGGTCAGTAAAAGTTTAATGAGCATTTTTTAATATATCAGCTATTTTATTCAAAATTTTGGAATATAATAGAACTGAGAAATAAACTTTTTCCCTTGTTTTTTTTTTTTTTTTTTTTTTTTTTTTTGGCAGAGGGTAGTGAGTTTAATCTCAAAACGTCAGGTAACAAGAAAACAATTTGATTTTATCCAGGCCAACCTTAAAGGAAACAAAAGCAGAGAGGCAATCTATGTATTGAAAGACAATGTTTGTAATTCATTCAGTTGAGAAATATCTGATATCACAAGTAAGGCAAAGAACTCAAAACAAATCATTTGCAAGAAAAGAAATAATCCAATTAAAATTATAGAGGACCTGACTAGATATTTATCAATGAAAGGCACATAAATGGCTCAAGGGTGCATGAAAATGTATTCAGCATTACTAATTATTGGAGAAATACAAATTAGAACAACTATGAGTTATCACCTGACTCTTGTTACAGTACTAGTGTCAGCAATATGAAATATGATATATATTGGCAGAGATATGGTGCAAAAGAATTTTGGCATGCTGTTGATATGAATGTAAATGAGTATAAACATAAAAAACTAAATAAAGTTCCTCAAAAACTTGAAGTGGGAGATTAGCATGTGATGTAGGCATACCATTTCTAGTACAGCACAAATAGCATAAATAGTCTTCCTGAGTTCAGCTAGCAAAAGATTATCATAGCAAGAATTGTTGACTGGTAATGTCTTCCCATAGAAGAGGATGGAGAAGATCATTGTATTATTTAAATATCCTGACAATTATCCCAACAATTTGTATGCAGTTCTTCTCTAACTGCAGGCGGCCTCATTTTCTCAGGAATGGGTTTAAGTATATATGCTGGGAAGCTGAGGTGAAGCAATGGGGAACCTTCATATACTGTGAGTAAAGATTTTTGAGATTTATTGCTCTGGAGTCACCCATGCTCTTCTTGACAAACCCTTCATTTTAGGCGCTGTAAGTAATTCCAATAAACTCATTAATGTTCCTGAGGGACCGTTGGTGGAATTGAAATTTGGTTTGTCATTGGGAGGAGGAGCTTAGACTTTTTCTCCCTTAAGGAGAACCTCTATCAACACCATCTCTGAGCATATGCCATGCCAGTCTTTCTGCTGTTCTGGTGAGTGAGATTCTAAAGGGTGGCAAATATGAAGAGCAGCTGGTCAGAATGCAAAATTTTAGCTCAGCAGGAGGAATGTTTTTTGAGGTGTATTTCATACCACATAGGCTACAGCTAATAACTATATACTTCAAATATTGTAAGTTGCTTTGGAAGTTGCCATAAGGAAAAAGCAATCAGTGGTCCTAAAGAGCTTTAATATCTACGGACCACAACAGTGACTAGACTGGCAAAAATATAAAATCCTGCAGTATGTATCCAGCACCTTACTAATTGAATTTAAGATCCATTCAATAGGAAGGAATTCTTGCCTGGTACTATAAGCTTAGTGAACTACTCACACAATAAACCAGAGAAAGAATCTACTACTGCCATCTTCATAAACAAATGTAATTCTACACAGAATTCTAAATATAATTATCCTTGTATCCACATGTACCTGTAGCTCTCAGCTTTCAAAGAAAGAAGCTTTACTTTGTAATGTATAGACACTATTATAGAAATCCACCATTGACCAAATGCAGTAAGAAACTACAGAGCAAGGCTGCTCTCTGTCCCTGCTTGCTGTTTTTTTTTTTTTTTTTTTTTTTGTCTAACAAAGGTTATACTTATTGAACAGCATAGAAAATATGATATGGTAAAGGAGTGATCGATCTCTTGTCTTAAATTTCTCACAAGTTTTTATAACAGAAGAATTTTCTAAATCTTCCTGACCTAGAACATCACTCAAAAGCATAAACATATGTTATTTTCTTATATACATATGTTGTTTCCAAAATTTATGGTGCATTTTGGCTTCTCTACGGTTGTTTTTAACCTATTGGTTACTTATCTTAAAAAACAAACAAACAAAAAAACTATACCAAAAAAAACCCTTCTATATAGTGATGTGCTTTATTGAATCAAAGACAGGAGATAGTTTTTCATTCATGAATCTAATTTTTGAATAAACCATCTTTCACTATAAAAAGAAAAGAAACTACAGAGCAGCTCATCTTAAATGATGCATCTGCAGTGCAACACCTACAGCTAAGCTTCGGTGGGTATTCAGGAAGAGGGGACAAAAGGCTGACAAAAGCTAGAGGCTCATCTGCTCCTATAGAGTGTTTGCTAGATATAATAGGGAAACAAACCAATAAAATCTTAACAATATAGGTGTCTGAGGCCAGCAAAAGAAGAACACCATTAGACAAGCAAACAAGAACAAAGGAAATTCCACACAGTCCCATTCTTACATGAAGAATGAAAGGTGATCAGTGGCTGCAGTTGGAATCCTATCCCTAGATGAACTAAAGGTGAATTACCATATATTACATTAACTTACATTTATATATTTTATAAATATATTGTAATATATTTATTATATTATATATGATATCATATATCTGATATATGATATATATGATATCATATATCACATATATAATATATGATATATGATTGAGAGGGATTGGGATGGGAGGAAGGAGGGAACCACGGGGGGATACAAAGTAAGTAAAGTTTAATTAATAAATAAAAATAAAAATAATCTATTTGATTACTCTGAGGTAGTGTTTATCTTTGTTAATTAATTGAATTCATTATTTTTCACTTTAATTTATTGTCACTTTGTATGTAATAAATTTGTGTTTTGCAATTTATGAATATATAATAACATTATATAATAAATGTAGACTGCAGTGGAATAGGATAAAATGTAATAGAATAATGAACTCAACAATGTGGTCACTGAAACAAGACCTGAATAATGACACCACCAGTTGAAATTACAATATTAATGGCAGAATTCTCACAAGACCCTACCCCTAGAGAACGAGGTGTTGAGAAAAGGAGAAACATTCCCCCAAGGATGAACCTCCTGATTAGTTATCCAAAATGAAATTATCACACATAAGAACATATGCATATGAGTAATGAGCAACATCAAATGGACTCCAAACTTTATATTTATGTATTTATTTATGTATGTATATAACAACAGTAATGAAAAGAATTAGTCCATGACTTTGAGAGGGATGGGAAATACACAGAAAACCCTGAAAAAGAGAAGGGAGAAGTGATGCAAGTACAGTACACATATTTGACTATAACTATTTGGGTAACTATGAATGAATTGGGTAGCTCTTGAGAAACAGATGATGCTTACCTCCTGCCTTTGTAGGCACACACATGAAAACACACACACACAAACACACACACACACACACACACACACACACATTTATGCACAATCCTAAGCAAGTTTAAGCCAGGTCACGCTTACCTGAAAATATGTTGACATTTGATGGCTCCTGGGAAAGGAGGAGCCAGTTTTCATTAATTATGTGGCCTCTGACATTGTTCACGCTTCAGGGTAGGCTCACACACCCAAGAGTAATGGAACAAAACAACCTGGATTCATTGAGTTTTATTTTTAATTTTCAGAAGAGAGAAAAAAGTAAACATGCAGGTAGGTGGTGAGGAGAGTAGATTTGGGGGGAGTTGAAGGGATTGGGTATCAAAATACATTTCATGAAATTCTAAAATAAATAAATATCTAAAGAATAAAAAAATAAAATACAGCTCTCATTCTCATAGAAATATTATAGTAGTAGAAATGACAAAACAAATATAAAAAGTTAGTATTACTGGTTAAAACATTAATTGGCCAATTATCATATATCAGAGACTATGCAAGTCATATAACTAAATCACCAAAGTTGGAAGAGTCCAAGGTCATGAATTTTTTTATTGCTGCTTAGGTAAATTAGAACCTCTTTTTTCTTTTTTTTTTTTTTTTTGTAATTCAGGATATGATCTCTAAATAACCTCATCATCATCATTACTATTGTAGTTGTTATTATTAATTTGTTTTGGCCAGTCATGTTTGGTTCTATCCTTGGTCTCTGGACTATCTAGTCTCTAGTTACTTGTCATCCAGGCAGTGAAAAGAAGATTTAATTTTATTTTTCATTTTTGTATTTGTGTGTGTTAATGTATGTCATATGTATGTAATGGCCAGAAGAGGACGTTGGATCTTCTGGTGCTAGAGATGGATCTACAAGACTTGTGAGCCACCTGATATGGGCACTGGGAACTGAACTTAGGTTCTATGTAAGAGCAATAAATAGTCTTCATCTCTGAGCCACCTCTTCAGCCACTAGATTGTCAATTCTTAAAAACATAATCATAAGAGTGAATTTTCTACTCTCTGGAGGTAAAATAATTTTGCCATTGTTAAAACAATGATGAAATGGCAGTATATATTTAAATTTTCAAACTCATTTGACCACTGAAGCTGCTGAATCTTTCATTCTCTGTCTTCTAGGAAAATGTTTTTTCTTTTCTGGAAGAATAAATGTCATTTAGAATGTTTAGATAGAAAAACAAATCCTTCAGCCCTTGCATACAAATGCATCCTCTATTGTAGTATGTCAAACATAATATATGATACATGTATCATGTATTTGGCCACAGTTTTAAGATGCAGTGTGTTTGTAAAATTATTTGACTTCTATTATAAAAGCTATTTTAAAAAATCAAAACAAAACAAAAGAAGCAAACATGTAAAAATACCAAAGTCATATGTCAGTGTCTTTCTCATGCCAGGTCTTTCTTCATGGCCCTGGCTCCTCTACCATAAGCCATTTTCAGCCATCTCATTTAAGGGTAACATTATTGCTTTATCCCTGTAATGCTCAGTAAAACACTTCTCTTTTACAAGCCATCTAGATGCTTCAAGCTACATAGTTCCACACCCATCACAGCTGTATAGTTTACCTGGTGACAGTGATTGCCAATAAAATAATGCTGTAAAATATTACAGTGTGAGTAGACTATTTCAGTGTAGGTTAGTAAAGCATGATTTTTTTTTTAATGCTGGACATCTTTGAGGTGGATGCCTAAAAACATCACACTTAGTTGATCTGGAATTAATGTTATAGTTTAGTTTATATATTTTCATGGCTGGTTGATATCCATGGGAGGCCTCCCCTTTTCTGAAAAGAAATGGAGAAGGTCTGGATGGAGAGGTTGAGGTGAGGGGGGACTGCTATGAAATAAAGGAGAAAAAACTGTGGCTGTAAAGTAAATAATAATAATAAAAGACTACATTTTAAAGTATATAGGCTTCTCTTTGGGATAATGAAAAGTATATGCAAGGGCTCATGAACTTAGGTAATAAAATAGAAGCAAAGTTACAAAGATGACAGCTGTGGGACTTGCTTTACGTGGTTGCTCTCTGAATGCATGAGAAGCAGAACAGGAACACAAACCCTTGTCTAGAGTATCTAACATGCTTTTGGAGAACTCTGTTCACAAGTATTTAAATGACCTCAGTTCAAGTCAAGAGCAATAAATGTCTCAGAAAGAGGCTATTAGTTGAAAAGATCTGTGATTTCATAGGGATTCTTATTACTGTCAGGCAATTTCCCTCCCTTTTAAGTTAGCCTTTTGTTTTAATTTACAACAGCTACACAGATCAGAATGTTAGGAGGCAGGAAAGGTGTAGTGAATAGAATGTATCTGGGGCACTGTGGACCAGAGTTATAATGCTAAAATGTTGGAGGACCTGGCCTCCAGAACACTAAGATTTCCTTCATCTGTTAACTGGATATTCTACCATATTTTAGAATATCTCGAAACATTGCCATAATGAACCATTGTCTAATAGGTAAGAAAGAAAAAGTGAATAGATAAAAACAAATAAATAATAAGTAAGTTCAGTTATGGTTACCTTTAAAAGATTTTTGTAAGATTGGGCCTGTCCATCTCCCACCACCAGTCAAGACTTCCAATGGAGGGATTAGGACATTAACCTAGTCACAAAACCTTTAATCTACAATTTGTTCTGCCTATAAGATGTACAGAGGCAGGAGCCTAGTATTACAGTTATTGAAGAGGATTCACCCAGCAACTGATGGAAAAAGAAGCAGTGACCCACAGCCAAACAGCAGGCAAAGCTCTCCCTCAGGAAGAGGAGGAAGGAGTGTAGGAGTCAGAGGTGTCAAGGACATAAGAAAACCTACAGAATCAACTAGCCTGGGCTCTTATGTATTCACAGAGACTGAACTGCCAACCAGAGAGACTACACGACACTTACCTATGCCCTCTGCACACACGACATGTAACAGTGTGTAGCTTAGTCTTCAAGTAGGACTCCTAACAGAAGGAGCAGGGTCTGTTTCTGACTTGTCTGCCTTTGCAAAAATTTCCTCCTACTGGACTGCCTCATCTAGCATCAATAGAAGATGCGTGGAAGGTTACTGCAATTTGATAAGTCTTGGCTGGTTGATATACATGGGAGGCCTCCCTTTTCCTAAAAAGAAATGGAGAAGGCCTGGATGGAGAGGTTGGAGGAGACTGTCATGAAATAAAGGACAAAAAATGTGGTTGTGAAGTAAAAATAATAATAATAATAATAATAATACTGTATCATCCATCATGGATGGAAAAGGCCTCAAATGGTTTCATTTATTGCTCCTCAAGCAATAAATGGTTGCCAAGAGAGAAGGGGAGTTATTTTCTTCAGTGATATAATAACTAGTAAGTTATCCACAGCATAGTAAACAATGTGAACCTATGATAATGCAAGCAGCCCTAATGATTCTTTTTTTAATGTTCATCAGTAGATAATTAATAAAACAAATCAAAACAAATATATAAGACATGTAAATAGGAAGGAGTCTTGTACAGAAAATGAAAGGTTTCATCAGAAGGGGGAAGGAGATAAAAGAAAAGAATGGGTGTGACTATGATAAAATGTATTAGTATGCTAGTATGAGATTGTCAAAGAATTAATGAAAATATTTTCTTAGTGTTTAAACAGTTCAAATAGCGTTTGTGTTCAGTCCTGCTTACTCAAGGCTCAAATGTGATTAGATAAATTTGGTTGATCCTTATGATTACTTTCACTTTCATAAGCTGATTTATTGAGCAACCAATACTTTTCTCTTGAGCCCCTCCTACCTCTTCAATCCTCAAATGATGCAGGAGTCCTGAACACTAATGCAGCTGAAAAAGAAGATGCCAGAATTAGAAAAGTGGGGAAAATTAGCAAAGCTGTTCCTACTGTTGTTTTTGCTGAGGTACTAGAACAAGACACCATTTAAAAACACCTCTCAGGCATTGGTTGGACATTCCCTCAGTCTCTACTCTATCTGTATCTCTGCACATCTTATAGGCAAAGTAATTTTGGATCCAAGGTTTTGTAGGTAGATTGGTTCCCTCCCACCACTATAAGTCCTGCTTCATTTGGCCTCAATGGATGAGGATGAACTCAGTCCTGATGCGACTTGATGTGCGACTTGATGGGTTGTGCAGTGGGGTGGGGTGGAAGGAGCTCCTCTTTTTAGAGGAGAAGGGGAGGGAGGAGGGGTAATATGGGAGGAGAATCAGCAGGAGAGGAGAGAAGGGGCTATGATTGGGATGTAAAGTGAATATTTAAATTAAAATAAATACATTTTTAAACAAACAAAAAATGCCTCTCAGACAGCCACTGACTGAACATCGAGGCAGTAATGTTTTGCTCACTTGTTGGATGTTCCTAACTTTTAACTTATTGGGACTCAGAATCAAGTCAAGAGACATGCTTCTTGATCTATCTATGAGGGCAAATACAAGGAGGTTTGGCTGAGATGGTAAGAAGACCTAGGATTGCATGATGTGCCATTTTGTGGGCTAGATTCTAGACTAAAGAAACTGAAGAAAGCAAGCTGAATACCAGCTTTCATCGGTTCCTGCTTCCTGGCTGTCGGTACCATGGACTAGCCATCTCACACTCTTCCAGACATGTCTTCCTCATCACGATCACTTCTAGTGATCATTTCAAGTGGCAAGACAGAATAAATGCATTTTGTCTTAACTTTTGAAGTTGGGGATACTTAAAGGTTTGTGCTTAGGCAAATTCACTATTTGTATAACAGATATGAAAATGGGGGTTTAAAATAGCAGTGTATACACTGAAGGCAGATCAGCTTTCTCATCTGGTGCTGCAATCTTTTTCTTTGGAAATGTGAGGACTTCAAATAGCAAAGACTATCAAAGAGGTTCAGTGACTACTGATTCTCTGGATATATTAATCCTTCTGAACCAGAATGCTCAGACAAAGCAATTCAACTTTTTCTGCATGGCATGAACCTGTTTGCTATACCTGCTCCTTCTTTCATTACACATTATACTTGTTTAAGTTTTATCTTGCTTTTATAATGTGCTCTGGGTTTCCAGTGATTTCTTTAGCATGCTCCTCCCCAAGTCCACTGATGTGGGAGGTCCTCCTCTCCTTCCTTCTGATCTTAGTCTATCAGATCACATCAGGAATGGCTGCATTGTCTTCTTCTGTGGCCTGGTAAGGCTGCTCCCCCCTCAGGGGGAGGTGATCAAAGAGCAGGCCAATCAGTTTATGTCAGAGGCAGTCCCTCTTCCCATCACTATGTAACCCACTTGGACACTAATCTGCCATGGGCTACATCTGTGCAGGGGTTCTAGGTTATCTCCATGAATAGTCCTTGGTTGGAGTATGAGTCTCTGGGAAGTTCCCTGTGTTCAAATTATCTTGTTCTGTTGCTCTGCTTGTGGAGTTCCTGTCCTCTCCAGGTCTTGCTATTTCCCACTTCTTACATAAAATTCCATTCACTCTGCCCGCCAGTTGGCCATCAGGCTCAGCATCTGCTTTGATAGTCTGCAGGGCAGAGGGTTTCAGAGGCCCTCTGTGGCAGGTTCCGAGGTTGTTTCCTGTTTTCTTCTTCTGGCTTTCAGAGGCCCTCTGTAGCAGGTTCCTAGGTTGTTTCCTGTTTTCTGCTTCTTCTGATGTCCATCCTCTTTGCCTTTCAGGATGGGGATTGAGTGTTTTAGTTAGGGTCCTCTCTTTCGCTTAGTTGGTTTAGATGTACCGATTTTAGTGGGTTTATCCTATGTTCTATGTTTATATCAGTGAGTATATACCATGTGTGTCTTTTTCCTTCTGGGACAACTCACTCAGGATGATCCTTTCCACGTCCCACCATTTACCTGCGAATTTCATGATTCCTTATTTTTCATTGCTGAGTAATACTCCATTGTATAGATGTACCACAATTTCTGCATCCATTCTTCAGTTGAGGGGCATCTGGGCTGTTTCCAGCTTTACAAATAAAGCTGCTACAAACATGATTGAGCAAATGTCCATTTTGTGTACTTGAGCCTCGTTTGGATATATGCCTAAGAGTAGTATGGCTGGATCTTGAGGAAACCCTATTCCTAGTTGTCTGAGAAAGTGCCAGATTGCTTTCCAGAGTGGTTGTACAAGTTTACATTCCCACCAGCAGTGGAGGAGGGTTCCCCTATCTCCACAATCTCTCCAGCATGTGTTGTCACTTGAGTTTTTCATCTTGGCCATTCTCATGGGTGTAAGGTGAAATCTCAGGGTTGTTTTGATTTCCATTTCCCAAATGGCTAATGAGGTTGAGCATTTCTTTAAATGCTTCTCTGCCATTTGATATTCCTCTACAGAGAGTTCTCTGTTTAGCTCTGTTCCCCATTTTTTAAGTGGATTACTTAGTTTGCTGCTTTTCAGCTTCTTTAGTTCTTTATATATACTGGATATGAGTCCTCTGTCAGATAAAGCGTTGGTGAATATTCTTTCCCAATCTGTAGGCAGTCACTTTGTTTTGATGACAGTATCCTTTGCTTTACAGAAGCTTTTCAGTTTCAGGAGGTCCCATTTATTGATTGTTGCTCTTAGAGCCTGTGCTGTTGGTGTTCTGTTCAGGAAGTTCTCTCCTGTACCAATGAGTTCTAGGGTATTCCCCACTTTTTTTTCTGGCCAATTTAATGTGCCTGGTTTTATGTTGAGGTCTTTGATCCACTTGGACTTCAGTTTTGTGCAGGGTGATAAGTATGGATCTATTTTCATTTTTCTACATGTAGACATCCAGTTAGACCAGTACCATTTGTTGAAGATGCTATCTTTTTTCCATTGTATGGTTTTGGCATCTTTGTCAAAAATCAGGTATCCATAAGTGTGTGGGTTTATTTCTGGGTCCTCTGCTCGGTTCCATTGATCCACAATTCTGTTTCTATGCCAGTACCATGCAGTTTTTATAACTGTTGCTCTATAGTACAGCTTGAGATCAGGGATGAAGATACCTCCAGAAGATCTTTTATTGTAGAGGATTGTTTTAGCAATTCTGGGTTTCTTTTTTTTTTAACATTGTTAATTATTAATTTTAATTATATTCAATAGTTAAATGACATGGTGCTAAGACATCAAAACATAATTTTTAAATAGGTTATTCTTAAAAACAAAATCTTTTATTTGTTATGTGACAGATAGATATATCCCTTGAATTTTTTTTTCAATGCAGTTTATTCAGGAACCTTGAACAATCATCTGACCCTGGGGAAAGCCAGCCCACACCTTAAATAGCCTCTGGGTAGCCAACCCCAGCATGCCACGTGTTATTCCATATGAAGTTGAGAATTTTTCTTTCCAGGTCTGTAAAGAATTGTGTTGGCAATGTGATGAGAATTGCATTAAATCTATAGATTGCTTTTAGTAAGATGGCCATTTTTACTATGTTAATCCTGCCAAGCCATGAGCATGGGTGATCTTTCCATCTTCTCATATCTTCTTCTAATCCTTTCTTCAGAGACTTGAAATTTTTTTCATACAAGTCTTTGACTTGCTTGGTTAGGGTTACACCAAGGTACTTTATGTCCTTTGTGGCTATTGTGAAGGGTGTTGTTTCCCTAATTTCTTTCTCAGCCCTTTTGTCTTTTGTATACAGGAGGGCTACTGATTATTTTGAGTTAATTTTGTATCCGGGCACATTGCTGAAGGTGTTTATCAGCTGTAGGAATTCCCTGGTAGAGTTTTTGGGGTCACTCATGTATACTATCATATCATCTGCAAATAGTGATAATTTGACTTCTTCTTTTCCAATCTGTATCTCCTTGATCTCCTTCAACTGTCTTATTGCTCTAGCAAGGACTTCCAGAAGTATGTTGAAGAGATATGGAGAGAGTGGGCAACCTTGTCTTTTCCCTGATTTTAGTGGGATTGCTTTAAGTTTCTCTCAGTTCAGTTTGATGTTGGCTATAGGCTTGCTGTATATCGCCTTTACTATGTTTAGATAATTGCCTTGTATCCCTGATCTCTCCAATACTTTAAACATGAATGGATGTTGGATTTTGTCAAATGTTTTTTCAGCATCTAGGGAGATTATCATGTGGTTTTTTTCTTTCAGTTTGTTAATATGGTGGATCACATTGATGGATTTCCATATATTGAACCACCCCTGCATACCTGGGATGAAGCCTACTTGGTCATAGTGGATAATATCTTTGATGTGTTCTTGGATTCGGTTTGCAAGTATTTTGTTAAGTATTTTTGCATCAATGTTCATAAGGGAGATTGGCCTGAAATTCTCTTTCTTTGTTGAGTCTTTGTGAGGTTTAGGTACCAAGGTGACTGTAGCTTCATAGAATGAGTTTGGTAATGTTCCTTCTGTTTCTATTTTGTGGAATAGTTTGAAGAGAATTAGTGTTAGCTCTTTTTTGAAGTTCTGGTAGAATTCTGTGCTGAAGCCATCTGGTCCTGGGCTTTTTTTGGATGGGAGACTTTTGATGACTGCTTCTATTTATTTGGGGGATATAGGACTATTTAGTTGATTTACTTGGTCCTGATCCATCTTTGGTAAGTCGAATCGATCAAGAAAATTGTCCATTTCATTTAGATTTTCAAATTTTGTGGCATATAGACTTTTGAAGTAAGTCCTAATGATTTTTTGGATTTCCTCAGTGTCTGTAGTTATGTCCCCCTTTTCATTTCTGATTTTGTCGATTTGGGTGGTGTCTCTCTGCCTTCTAGTTACCTTGGCTAAGGGTTTGTCGATCTTGTTGATTTTCTCAAAGAACCAGCTCTTGGTTTCATTGATTCTTTGAATTGTTTTATTTGTTTCTAATTGATTGATTTCAGCCCTGAGTTTTATTATTTCCAGCCATCTACTCCTTTTTGGTGTGTCTGCTTCTTCTTTTTCTAGGGTTTTTAAGTGGGCCATTAAGTTGCTTGAATGAGCTGTCTCGAATTTCTTCTTGAAGGCACTTAGTGCTATGAACTTTCCTCTTAGCACTGCTTTCATTGTGTCCCACAAGTTTGGGTATGTTGTGTCTTCATTTTCATTGAGTTCTAGGAAGACTTTAATTTCTTTCTTTATTTCGTGACCCAGCTGTCACTTAGTAACAAGTTGTTCAGTTTTCATGTGTGTGTAGGCTTTTTGCTATTTCTGTTGTTTTTGAAGTCCAGCTTTATTCCATGGTGATCAGACAAGATACAAGGGATTATTTCAATCTTCTTGTATCTGTTGATGCTTGCCCCTCCTCCTAGTACTTGCTTTTTATCTCCTGAATATTGCCAGGTTTTCAGTTACTTAATGGAGTTATAGTTGTCTCCTCTGTTGATTTTATAGCTTCTGTGAATTGAGTTCAGAGTGTTACTGTTATGCCAACCCTCTTTTATGGCATTCATACATATAACTTGCTTCTACAAATAATATGGCAGAAAGGCTTACAGTAAAGAAGCCACTGTATTACTGTAATACAGTGATAAGTAAGATCCTCCCATCTTCCTTTAAAAATATTATTGATAACTCCCCCTTCTTTCACATGATTCCCTGCACTCTGCCCAAGGTTTGGTTATGAGTCTCAACATCTGCTTTGATACACTGCTAAGCAGAGTCTTTCGGAGGCCCTCTGTGGTAGGCTCCTGTCCTGTTTCTTGTTTTCTCCTACTTCCAATGTCCATCCCATTTGTCTTTCTAAGTGAGGATTGATCATCTTACCCCAGGACCTCCTTCTTGATTAGCTTCTTCAGGTGTACAGATTTTAGTATATTTATCCTGTCTTATAGGTCTAGTATCTACTTATAGGTGATTATATACTGTTTGTTGTCTTTCTCCTTCTGGGATACCTCACTCAGGATGATCTTTTCTAGATCCTACCATTTGCTTGCAAATTTCATGATATCCTTGGTTTTTGTTGCTGAGTAGTATTCCATTGTGTATATGAACCACATTTTCTGTATCCATTTTATCAGGTTTCATCAGGACTGCCTGCAATGTCCTCCTCTGTGGACTAGCATGGCTGTTCCTCCCTCAGGGAAGGGGTCAAAGAGCCTGCCAATGAGTTCATATTAGTAATATTTCCACTTACTAGGAATACCCACTGAGCTTCCATGGGCTATTTTTGAGCAGGAGTTCTAGGTTATATCCATGCATGGTCCTTGGTTGGAGAATCAGTCTCAGAAAAGAACCCTCTGCCCAGATATAATTGGGCCTCGTGGCTCTCTTACTCTGCTCAGATGGAAGGGGAGGAGGACCTCCCCTATCAGTGGACTTAGAGAGGGACAGGGAGGAGATGAGGGAGGGAGGTTGGGATAGGGAAGGAAAGAGGGAGGGGGCTACACCTGGGATACAAAATAAATAAATTGTAATTAATATAAAAAATTAAAAAGAAAAAATATTGATAAACAGAGGTAATGCTTTTCTAGTAGTGGCAACATCTGAGTGAGTGTCATTGTCTTATCTGTGTACGGTCTGGGACATACTGAAACCGTGTAACTTTGGAAAGTTAGATTTTGACCATACCTCCTTAGTTTTTTTTTTCTATGCTCTTTCTTCTTTTGTTGTTTTCTGCTTAGTACAGTATAATATGTCAAGATTCTCTATATCAGGACTTGAAAGATAGTTCAATATTTAAGAGCACATACTGTCTTGGCAGATGATCTGATTTTTTGTTCCCAGTAGCTATGTTGGACAGCTGGCAACTGCTTGTAACTCTAGCTTCAGAGGATCTGACACCCACTGCTTGTATTTTGAAAAAACATTTTGGGTATTGCACTCATTACACATATTGTACCCTCAAATATTCACAAAATTAAAATAAAAATAGAAGAAAAATTTCCTGTAAGTATGGGAGTCATGGATATGATTATGTGAGCAGCTTCTGAGAAAGCTCTACCATGCTCCCTTTTTGTCACCACCTCATCATCAATAAGAAACTGGAATACTTACTCCTATGTAAATCATGCTGTCTCATTTTATATTTTATATATGTGAAATCACACAGTTTATGACTATTCTTTCTTTGGTTTCTATTCCTATCAATAATCACTGTCACTCTGTTCTTATTTTCTAAGAAAACATGAATCAAGATTTAAAAATATCATAATGGAACGCCATGATTTGTTGGTTCTCATTTCTCTTTAGTATTCCTTGTGTGAATATACCACATATAATTTATTCCATTCTTTTCATTATGAGGATGTCCTTAGTAATGTTAAGAATGATGTTAGTACATCTTATTAATCCTTGGTTTTCATTCACTTTATCTGAACTTCCACAAAATTCTAAACACTTTGAGTCACTATAATAAGCACTCTTAGGAAGATGTGCAGTGATTAGGTATTTAGATTCCCTTGAATGAAACTCATTGTTTAAGGAAAGTGTAGTCCCAAATGTCTGTTCTCAGTCAGGGATAAAACAGCTCTAACCTCAGATTTTAATAGGCCACTGGAGAATTCTGCTACTCTAGTATTGCGCTGGAAGAGAATTTGAAAAGTAATAAGAGACAATGGAAGCACTTTTCACTATGTCAAATTATCTCTGGTTGAAAAGACAGTAGCATATGCAGCTAAAAAGGAAAAGTACTTTAGAAAATGGAACAATCTCTTGATGTACATTTGATATGCCTCGTGCAAGAAGTATGGTAGAGCTGCTGTCCCTGTCTTCATATTTATTTGATGCCAATATGAATATTCAAACAAATGACCACAAAAATCTAAGCAAAACTGACAAAGAACAATTTCATAGTTTACCCTATTTTGCTCATGAAGAATCTGTTCCTCTGCTCTTAATTTAGTAGAATAAGACTCTTGCTTAATCTTTTTTAGAAATGGCATATGGGACTTTTGAAAGCTCATGGTATCATTTTCAATTGGATGTGCGGTCATGTGGGGGTAGAGTTGTGTCCTTCATTGGAATACCCTAAGAAACCTTTTCAAGTTGTCATTTTTAGGTTCCATCTCAGAAAATAAAGTTGAGTCCTTAAGAGCTCTATTGTACCAGGATGACACTGGGATAACTTTGTAGTTCTTAGGACCGTCACTAACCCATTCTAGAGCTTTTTGTTTTGCTTACTTGGGAGATCCGTGTTTCCCATCTTGTTTGGTGAGAAGCTCTTTGTAACAACAGAAGCACAGTTCACTGGAGGGATAATGTGAGCTATCTGATTAAATGCATCACATTAAGCTCAGAAAAAAGAAGCAAGAAGCTGAATATTAGTAATGTGTTTGGTCTGATGCACTATGACCTAGATATCCCAATATGTAACCAGTACAGAAATTATCACGGTAACTCACACTTTCATGTATAAATTGGTTTAAAATGGGATATAATTTTATGTTAACAGATCATCTCCGAAACAGGATCCAACATTCTGTTGCATCCAAGAAATGCACCTTTGCACCAAAGAGAAACACTACCTCAGAGTAAAGGGCTGGAAAAATGTTTTTCAAGCAAATGGACCCAGAAAACAAGCTGGGGTAGCTATCCTAATATCTAATAAAATAGAATTTTAACCAAAATTAATCACAAAAGAAGAGGATGGACACTTCATTCTCATCAAAGGAAAAATCAACCAAGAAGACATCACAATTCTGAACATCTAAAATACAAATACAAATACAAGAACGACTACATTTGTAAAGGAAACATTATTAAAACTTAAATCACACATCGATCCCAACACCTTGAGAGTGGGAAACTTTAACACCCCAGTGTCACCAAAGGATAGATCATCTAGACAGAAACCAAATAGGAACATAAAGGTACTTATAGAGGCTCTAATTCAAATGGACATAATAGATGAGATGTCTACAGTACTTTTCACCCCAAATCAGAAGAGTATACCTTCTTTTCAGGACCACATGGAACCTTATCCAAAATAGACCATATAGTTGGTCACAAAGCAAGTCTCAACAGATACAAGAAAATTGAAATAATACCCTGTATTTTATCTGACCACCATGGAATAAAGCTGGACATCAACAACAATAGAAATAACATAAAGCCTACATACACATGGAAACTGAACAACTTGCTACTCAATGACAGCTTGGTTAAGGAAGAGATAAAGAAAGAAATTAAAGACTTCCTAGAATTCAATGAAAATGAAGGTACAACATACCCTAATTTATGGGACACAATGAAAGCAGTGCTCAGATGAAAATTCATAGCACTAAGTGCCTTCAAGAGAAATTTCTAACATCTCATACAAGCAACATAATGGCCCAACTGAAAACCCTAGGAAAAAAAAAAGAAGCAGAAACACCCAAGAGGAACACATGGCTGCAAATAATCAAAATTAGGGCTGAAATCAATCAATTAGAAACAAATAAATCTATTCAAAGAATCAATGAAACCAAGAGGTGGTTCTTTGAGATAATCAACAAGACAGACAAATCCTCATCCAAACTAACTAAAAAGCAGAGAGAAACTATCCAAACGAGCAAAATCAGAAATGAAAAAGGGGACATAACTACAGACACTAAGGAAATCCAAACAATCATTAGGTCTTACTACAAAGTCCTATATGCCACAAAATTTGAAAATCTAAAAGAAATGGACAAATTTCTTGATAGATTTTATCTACCACAATTAAGTCAAGATCAGGTAGAAAGATTTAATAGCTCTATTTCCCCCAAGGAAATTGAAGCAGTCATCAAAGGTCTTCATTCATTTGATGAATGAAGCACTGGGCCAGATGATTTCAGCACAGAATTCTACCAGACTTTCAAAGAAGTGCTAATTCCAATTCTCTTCAAACTATTTCACAAAATAGAAACAGAAGGAACTTCACCAAACTCAATGTGTGAAGTCATTGTCACCCTGATACCTAAACCACACAGAGACCCAACAAAAAAAGAGAACTTCAGACCTAACTCTCTTATGAACATTGATGCTAAAATACTTGCAAAACAAATCCAAGAACACATAACAGATATCATTCACCATGGCTAAGTAAGCTTCATCCCAGGCATGCAAAGATGGTTCAATATACAGAAATCCATCAATGTAATCCACCATATAAGCAAACTGAAGGAGAAAAATGACATGATCATCTCCTTAGATGCCAAAAAAACATTTGACAAAGTCCAACATCCATTCATGTTTAATGTCTTGCAGAGATCAGTAATACAAGGCACATACCAAAACATAGTAAATGCAATATACATCAAGCCCATAGCCAACATCAAACTCAATGCAGAGAAACTTAAATCAATCCCACTGAAATCAGGGACAAGGCAAGGCTGCCCACTCTCTCCATATCTATTCAACATAGTACTGGAAGCCCTAGCTAGAGCAATAAGACAAGTAAAGGAGATCAAGGGGACACAAATCATAAAGGAAGAAGTCGCAGTTTCACTATTCGCAGATGATATGATAGTATACATGAGTCATCCCAAAAATTTAACCAGAGAACTTCGTCAGCTGATAAACATCTTCAGCAACGTGGCTGGATACAAAAGTAACTAAAAAAAAAATCAGAAGCCCTCCTCTATACCTGAGACAAAAGGGCCGAGAAAGAAATCAGGAAAACAACATCCTTCACAATAGCCACTAATAACATAAAGTACCTTGGGGTGACTTTAACCAAGCAGGTGAAAGACCTGTTTGAGAAAAACTTTAAGTCTCTGAAGAAAGGAATTGAGGAAGATATCAAAAGATGGAAAGATCTCCCATGCTCATGGATCAGTAGGATTAATATAGTAAAAATGGCCATTCTGGCAAAAGCAGTCTACAGGTTCAATACAATTTCCATCAAAATACCAACACAATTCTTTACAGACCTTGAAAGAAAAATTCTCAACTTCATATGGAGAAAGAAAAACCCCAGAATTTCCAAAACGTTTCTGTACAACAGCAGATCATCTGGCGGTATCTCCATCCTGATCTCAAGCCGTACTACAGAGCCATAGTAATAAAAATAGTATGGTATAGGCATAGAAGCGGAAAGGAGGATCAATGGAACTGAAGAGAAGACCCAGTACCTTCCAAACACCTATGAATACTTGACTTTCGGCAAAGAAGCCAAAACAATTCAATGGAAAAAAGACAGTATCTTCAACAAATGGTGCTGGTCCAACTGTATGTCCAAATGCAGAAAAATGAAACTAGATCCATATTTATCACCCTGCACACAACTAAAGTCCAAGTGGATCAAAGACCTCAACATAAAACCAGATACACTAAATCAGTTAGAAGAAAAAGTGGGGAAGAGCCTAGAACTCATTGGCACAGGAGACAACTTTCTTAATAGAACAACAACAGCACAGTGTCTAAGAGCAACAGTCGATAAATGGGATCTCATGAAACTGGAAAGCTTCTGTAAAGCAAAAGACACCGTCATCAGAACAAAACGACTGCCTACATATTGGGAAAGGATCTTCACCAGCCCTATATCTGACAGAGGGCTGATATCCAGAATATATAAAGAACTAAAGAAATCAAAAGGCAATAAATCAAGCAATCCAATTAAAAAATGGGGTATGGAGCTAAATAGAGAATTGTCTGTAGAAGAATATCGAATGGCAGAGAAACACCTAAAGAGATTCACAATGTCCTTAGCCATCAGAGCAATGCAAATCAAAACGACCCTGAGATTCCACCTTACACCCATCAGAATGGCAAAGGTTAAAAACTCAAGTGGCATCACATGCTGGAGAGGTTGTAGAGAATTGGGAACCCTCCTCCACTGCTGTCAGCAATGTCAACTGGTACAACCTCTGTGGATATCAATCTGTCACTTTCTCAGAAAATGAGGAATAGTGCTTCCTCAAGATCCAGCTATACCACTCCTAGGCATATATCCAAAAGAAGCTCAAGTTCACAACAAGGGCATTTGATCAACCATGTTTGTAGCAGCTTTATTAGTAATAGCAGAACCTGGAAACAACCCAGATGTCCCTCAACAGAGGAATGGATATAGAAATTGTGGTACTTTTACACAATGGAATACTACTCAGCAATTAAAAACAAGGAAATCATTAATTTTGCAGGCAGATCATCTCAATTCAGGGTAATTACTGATATTAAAAGTCTAATAAATAGTATATATACCAAGGTAACAAAAATCAAATGAAGTAAAAATCATTAAGGGAACACATAAGTAACTGAAAGTAGCTTCCCTTAAATTCATTTTCATTATCCTCTGTATTTTTTGTCTTTTCACTTAATTGTTTGTTCATTTGTTCATTCTTTCATTTGTTAATCCATCCATTTGTTTCTTTAGTTATACAGTTTTTCATGAAGCTCCGGCTCGTCTCAATTGATCTACAGTAAAAATTAATTCTGATCTCCAGATTTTCCTGTCTTTACCTCCCTGTGCTTGGACTGTAGGTGTGTGCCATCATACCTGTATATTCTCATTTCGGGGTGGTAACAGGCAAAGTGCATAAATAAAATTTTCTTTATTGTATTTATTTTTGTTCTTTAGAATTTTCTTAAAGAATGACTAAAGTGTGGCTGCATCATCTCCCTCTGTAGCCTGGTAAGACTGCAACATCCAGGAGGAGGTGGTCAAAGACCTGGCCACTAAGTTCATGTCTTAGTTAGCCCCTGTACCCCTTACTAGGAAAACCACTTGGAATCTGAGCAGCCAAAGTGCTTCCTTTGAACTGGGGGGGTCTAGGTCTCTCCGTGCATGGCCCTTAGGCCTCCCTTGGCCCAGGTTTTTTGGCTCTGTTGTTCTCCTTGTGGAGTTCCTGATAGGGTCAGATAGAAGGGGAGAAGTTGCTCCCCTATCAGAGGACTAGGGAAAGGACATATGGGGAGAAGAGGAAAGGTGGGTGGGACTGAGAGGAGATGAGGGAGGGGGCTGCAGTGGGGATATAAAGTGAATAAATTTATGCATAACTTAAATTAAATTAAAATAGAATGACTAAAGTGAGAAATAAAAAAAAAGAAAGAACAAGAGGAGGGGAAGAAGAGAGAGAAGGGAAGGAAGGAAGTTAATTTAAATAGCAATTAAAGAAATATATTCTATTTTAATAATAACCTAATGTGAGCAGTTGCTTTTCTGTTATAAAATGTGCCATTATCACTGTGCACATGTATTTGAAATGTAGCATCCTAGTACCCAAATCCAGAAACAAATGGAAAACAACCCTTGAGTGGTCATTTTAAAAAGCAGCTCTGATGTACACAACATTGGGTTAGGAACAATTATTCATCATCTTTGAAACTTACCAAAAAATATTCAGGTGCACTATGGTCCCTGCAGGCTGAAACAGAAGTTTCGGAATAAGAAAATTCTTCACTTTCCACACACAAGATTGGAGAACAACCAACCACCATTGACCTTTCACTGCTAGGTACTTCATCAAGGCACATGACACTGAACAAACTCTACGAACAGGTAAGTGTCCTGTCATGAAGTCCAGCATAGAGTCACGTATGTGCAAAGACTCGGTGCTGGGAAGGTACTGGCAGGTTCTCAGAAGGTGGGAAGACATATCCAAGAGGGGTATTCAAATGTTTTTATTTAAAAAAAATGTAAGGCCCTTTGTGTGCAGTGGCCCAGAATACCATGGAGTTAAGTACCAATTCACTATAATGAAAGTCAGTTTATCTTTATTAAATCTGTATACACCTAAAGACATTTTATCAAATATATTTATGTGTTTGATATGTATTTTCAAAATGCACTAAGAAGTCCTGGTTTGTGCCAATATCTGTGGCTCCCTGTGAAATCATTATTAGTGTGGTCTTTGCTTTAATATGCATCTCAGTGTAGACACATTATGCTAACTGGGCTCCTGTGAGAAAATGATTTTTTTCTCAAAAGGGTCCTTAGTAGGGTAGAAGTACTGGGAAGTTAGGGGCTTTGTCAAAGAATAAACTTAAATAAATGCCCCCAAATAAACTTAGAGCCCATTATATAGTTCGACTTTATAGTTACCAAATGCAGCTTGCCCTGTAACAAGACTTTATATGTAAGTGTTTGAAAATTAGAAGTTTACTGCCTCATGTTTTAGCAATGTTGGAGTGATAATAATATACAAATCCCATAGGAACTTATAGAAAATTCTTTGGGTCAGAAATATTTTGAAATTTAGGGCATTTTGGATTTCAAACAGGTGCTTTTTAGTCAAAGTCCACACGCCCTTCTTGTACATGGCATGCAGCACCATGAAATCATAATTATACGTGTGCTGCATAAAATACAGAGTGCATAAAATACAATGTGACAAATTTGTGTTTTTTAGTACACATCTGCTCTAATCATGCTTTGCTACAAATAAGTTTTAGGAAAATTTGAGTATATACATCCATATATGTGTTGTTTCTGTTTATGAATGTGTCTGTCAGTACATATGTGTGTATGTTCATATATGTATTTTTGTATGTTTGTGTATTAGTATGCATTTGTGTGTCTGCCTGCACATATGTGTGCCTATATGTGTTTATATTGATATGTTTATGTGTAGGCATGTGTATATACATAAGTTTTGATCTTTTGATAGAGGAACTTTATATAAAGGCTCCATTATTGTATTCCCTGTAGACATGTTATTGTATACTCTGTGAAGTAAGATTCAAATGCTGATTACTTTTCTCCTCCATCCCATATCTGGTTACAATCCTAGTTCTGAGACTCTTCTCTCTAAATTTTGCATGAACTCTGCTCACCAATTGTTCCCTAATATGGCAATAAAGCAGTTTTATGGCTAATTGATGAGCAGAGGAAAGAATAAGACTGAACTTTCTGCCATCCAGGGGAAGAGAAGTTAGAAGAGGAAGTACAGGGATTCAGCCAGGAGATTGAGCAATGAGAGAAGTCCAAAAAAGATCAAGAGAAAAGCTGGATCGGGAAGCTACAAAGTGCAAGTATCTCTGGGATCAATGCTCGAAGGAAGCCAAATTAGCTTAGAGACTTAAGAATTGTTTAATATAAAAGAGTCTCAATTATTTGTATGAAAGCAGGATTAAGAGAGAAACTGAGAAGGAAATGTAGTTTTATAAAAATAACTAACAATTACCCTTTTGGAGCAGTAAGTATTTAGGTTAGATTTCTCATGGATAATACTTGTCATACACCAAGGAATGCAGGGATTTTCAGTGATTGTTGTGGTTATTTCCTAGATTCTCTGGAGAAAATTTATACATGTGGCTTGTTAGCTGTGATTGTGTGGTATCAGAGTCAATCTGCTCCCAAAATGATTCTGTTCCCACTTGAACATCCATCAGCTAGGACTGCACTGACCCACTATTGGTTCCATGAATCCAGATTCCCTAATGCAAAAAAATGAAATTAAATATAGACCCATGAAAATATTATTATAACCTAGTTAAGGAATACAGACATGTGATCATTTCTGTCAGCATCATGGAATATCTTCTTTTCATTTTAAAATGAGAACAAAAAAACAACAAGAACAAAATAAAAATCTATAAAAACAGAGGGTTGTTTGGTTTTTTATTCACTGTCTGACAGGCAAATACTTGAGCATTTGATACAGTAAATTACTGTTAGAATAAGAGCAGCAACAAAATGAGTAGGTTTGAAGGACAACTGAGCTGCCTCTTCCTTTCACATTTATGGTTGTGTTATCTAGTGGGCTCCCTATTCCTTCAGAGAAAGTTAAGTGGGGTTCTTGAATCCCATTGGAAATGATGCTCCAACTTTTTATTTACACTTATGAACTATGGTGGACAATAAAATCCTTCTGAAAGTCAAAAAATAAAAATAAAAGAGACATGCTTATTGGGGAAGCCTGAGACCTAAATACCCATCAGATCTTTCATCGTGATTTCCTCTAGAAAAGGGGCCCACAGTGCAGCTCAAAATGGTTCCTGTGATATTTCCTGTCAGTAAATAAGCAGGTATTAAAAATGAGTGAAGTCCTCAGTTACACACAAATCTGATAAATCAGAATATGCACTAGACCCAAGAGAACTTGAATGACTCATCTGGTTTCTCAGACACAATTTAAACCCAGGAGCTGAGCTGGACTTGCAAATCCAGGTGACTGTCCAGTCCAAACAGATATCTTCTCAGAGAATCAACATTCCACCAGACATGATGTGAGTCAGAAAGAGTGTTGTTCGTCGTGTTATATTCTCAATTCCAGAAGAAATGTTCCCTCGGGGACTATTGACACTAAGATCACACTGAATGGAACAGCTACGTAGACCTCTCTAAACTAGTGATAATTTGCCTTCTTGTCAAGGCTGCACTAATGTATGATATCCACTCAGCAGTATAAACGCCAATGAACAATTGCAAGTACTCTGCTCTTTCTATCACATGGATAGCTGAGATGCACACTGTTCCAGACACTGTAGTGATGCCAGATTCATTGGCTGCAGTTTCTTACATTCAGATATATTTAACATTTAGATGTTATCACTGGGACCCAGTGATAAAAATGCTGCCTTTCCCTCAATGTGTATCATTTTATCTTAGGATACAAGAGGCCTCTGATAGTTTATCTTTAGATGTTCACCAAAGGAAAAATAGTTCATATAAGTAAGACTCCCTAGCCTACATCTTCATTTATTTATAAGCCTGTGCAAGTTAAAACAAAAATAAAACCAAAACAAACCACATCCATACATTTTTAAGAAGAAAGTTTGAATGAATGTGTGTGTGTGTTGTTCTGTTACAGGATATGGAACATTTTGTACTTTGAAGGGTTAATTGTTAAAGAAATTGATTATTCATTATGCTTATAATGACTTTTAATTAACAAACAATTATTTCTTTTTTCATTTCCACATGTATGTGTGCATGCATGTTTTGACTTATCGATGTGTACTCATATGTGTGTGCATGTGAAAGTCTGAGTTTAAAGAGAGGAATTATCCTCTGTTGATCTTCCACCTAGCTTATTGATGCAGGGTCTCTCAGTGAAGCCCAGCACACTAATATGTCTATTCTCCACATCAGCCTTGCTTTAAGAATACCCTGCTTCTGCCTTGAAAGGTTGGAATTATATGCAGGCTGCAATATCTACCTGACATTCATGTAGATTCTGGAAACAGGAAACTCCTGTTTTCAAGTTCTTGAATCACTAAGCCATCTCTCTATCCCAAAAGTGGTATTTCAATAAGACATTAAAAATTTCTCAGATGGCTCACAGTACTTCGTGCTAAGTAATGAGACAATTTTAAAAAATGGTGTGATGGAATTAAGAAAATAAAGGAAAAAGTCAAGCACCAGTAGTTTGACCTAAAATATTATATTGCTTGTTCCAGGTCACAGATTTACTTCTTCCAGGTAATTTTTTTTTGTCAAAACAAATCATCAACCAAAAGCAAAGAGTAAGAGCCATTCAGCAAAAATTCTCAGAGATAACTTCTAACTGTCTTCCCTGACCATTGTGCTGAAGAATGAAGCAGCCCTTTGTCTTTGTATCCTCCTGAAACAAAGAGCTAGTAATACGCTTGGGAGGGGTCATTTGATTTCACACAGGCAACATTTCCTAAAGTCTGGAGACCCTTCTTGGTTGTCTGCAGATGATAGATATTTGGTTTTACTGATATTCAGCTGCACACAGTACACCCTGTATTAGAAGGTTATTTATCTTGTAGAGAACTCAGGAAAATAAAGGAATGAAAAGTTTGTGGCTTAAGAAGCTGGAAACAACCCAGATGCCCCTCAACTGAAGAATGGATGCAGAAATTGTGGTACATCTACACAATGGAATATTACTCAGCAATGAAAAATAAGGAAATCATGAAATTTGCAGGTAAATGGTGGGATCTGGAAAGGATCATCCTGAGTGAGTTGTCCCAGAAGCAAAAAGACACATATGGTATATACTCACTCATATAGACATACAGCATAGGACAAACCCACTATAACCGGTGCATCTAAAGAAACTAAGCAAGAGAGAGGACCCTAACTAAAATGTCCAATCCCCATCCGGAAAGGCAAAGAGGATGGACATCAGAAGAAGAAGAAAACAGGAAACAACCTAGGAACCTACCACAGAGGGCCTCTGAAACCCTCTGCCCTACAGACTATCAAAGCAGATGCTGAGCCTGATGGGAAAGTGTTGGGCAGAGTGAATGGAATTTTATGTAAGAACTGGGAAATAGTAAGAGCTGGAGAGGACAGGGTCTCCACAAGGAGAGCAACAGAACAAGAAAATTTGAACACAGGGAACTTCCCAGAGACTCATACTCCAACCAAGGTCTATTCTTGGAGATAACCCAGAACCCCTGCACAGATGTAGCCCAGGGCAGTTCAGAGTCCAATTGGGTTACATAGTAATGTGAAGAGGGACTGCCTCTGACATAATCTGATTGGCCTGCTCTTTGATCACCTCCCCCTGGGGGGGAGCAGCCTTACCAGGCCATAGTAGAGGACAATGCAGCCACTTTTGATGTGAACTGATGGACTAAGATCAGAAAGGAGAGGAGAACCTCCCCTGTCAATGGACTTGGGGAGTGGCATGCATGCAGAGGGAGGAGGGAGGGTGGGATTGGGAGGGGAGGAGGGAGGGGCTTATAGGGGGATGCAGAATGAATAAAGTGTAATTGAGGAAAAATTAAAAAAAAAGGGGGGGGGGAAATAATTTAAGAACCTTAAATGACTTTCAAAAGTGGAGCAAAACATGGAGTTAGTCAATTTACATGGAGCATGTGTCGCCCCTGGGGGCAATGGTCTCCTGAACCTACTCAGACCTCGGACACCACCACTGCTAGTTCTAGAACTGATGCAAGATGTTCCAACGAGGGGGTTAAGGCTTCTCATAATATTTCCTATAAGCCCACACCTGTTTGTTTATATCCCCCATTTTTTTAATTCATTATTAGCCAGATAGAGCCAAGTAATTGTGGTGATGATACTTGCTTTTTTGCCCAATGCTGGAATGCTAGTGAATTTAGGTATGCCCTGGTTACTCGCATGCCTTGCTGGGTGCCTGTGCCCGTTGATGCCCCTCACACTATGACTCTCTTCAGACAGAAAAGGGATCTTGGAACTACAGCCGCCACTGTTACTGCCATCTCATTGGCGGCTGTTGGAACTACCACCGTGGCATTAGCCATGAGTCATACTGTGCAGACTGCTCAGACCCTGAATAATCTTTTAGCCAATGTAGCTCATGCCTTAGATGTACAAAAAGGAATTAATGCTCAACTAAAAGGAGGCTTGATGGTGTTCAATCAGAGGATTGACCTCGTGCAGGAGCAAATTGATACCCTATGGCAAATGGCTCAACCGGGCTGTCAATGAAAGTATGCTGGACTTTGTGTCACTAGCATACAACATGAGAATTTTTTCTGTGCTGCAAATCTGTCTAAACAATTGTCTAGCTATATTTTAGGTAATTGGACTGGAGAATTTGATACTATGATGGAGCAGCTGAGAGTGGCCATTATCACAGTAAATTCTACCAGAGTGGACGCAGGACTAGCCACAGGATTATCAACATGGATTGCTGCAGCCATGAATCATCTGAAGGAATGGGCGGGCATGGGAGTGTTAGCAGGCCTTCTGGTGTTGGTCTCCTTGGTTTGCCTGTGGTATATATGCAAGATTAGAGTCTCACAACAGCGTAATGCAGCCATGATCATTCAGGCCTTTATAGCCATTGAAGCAGACAGTCTCCCCAAGCATGGTTGGCTACCATAAAAAGCTAAAATGTTATGCTCAGGATGCAAGGCTAAGCACTGCACTCAGGGTCAGCCACTTTGGACCCAGAGACGAGCATGTCTGATTGCATGCGGGTTGAAGCCCCAGGTCCCGCCTCTGAGAAAAAGGTATCAGACGGGTCTGATGCTCTTTGGGTGGATGACACCTAAATGAACATCGGTACAAAGTCCCAATTTATTTCTAATATCAGAGATCAGACCTCTACTCTTGCCTGATGCATCTAAAACAAAAAGGGGGAACTGTAGAGAGCTGCATAAGGCCACGCCTTAAAGATGGAGCTGGTTTTACACCTTCCACCTTCCCAATGGTGAGTGCTCTTTGTCACAAACAACTCCACATTTGGCTAAGGCTGAGGATCTGGCTTGCTTCCATGTATGTGGACCTATCTGCATGGCCCACGTGGCACACTGGGGTTGGCTACCCAGAGGCTATTTAAGCTGTGGGCTGGCTTTCCCCAGGGTCAGATGATTGTTCAAGGTTCCTGAATAAACTGCATTGAAAAAAAAAAAGTTTGTGGCTTAAAATTTAAAATATGGTTTATGCTTATTTAAGTACTTACATTACCCCCACTATCTATAAAATGTCAGTAGTAACAAGGCTGAGAATCTCTGAGGTATTTACTGAACCACAATCTGTAAGATTCCCATGGCTATATTTTTTATTAATTATAAAAGTGTCATGACTTCTGTGTAATAGTTCTGGAAGAATTTAGTCTCCTCTGAATGGAAGAAAGACACAAATGGTAACACAACTGCATGAAATATGCAAAGGAGTAAAGTAATGTGTATCAGTGATACACATTCCATCCTTGGAGGCAGGGCTCATGTTCTCACTGCACAAATGAGAAGTTCTTTGTAGTCAATCCTACCTGTGAAAGTGTCACTTTTATCCACTGTTCTGTACTGTTTCATATAAAGAGGAAAGATGGAATTACCCTACTGTGATGGCAATTTTTGGTTGTTGATACATCTGGGAAGCAGAAATATAAATTTTAAAATTGCCTCCATCAGATTGGCCTGTGGGTATACATCTGTGTAGCTCTTTCTTCATTATTTACTGATATGGGAGGGTCTGGCTCACAGTGGATGGCACCATCCCTAAGCAGTTGAGCCTTGGCTGTATGTAAAATCAATAGAAACTGTCTGTGAGAGCAAGTTCTTTTTTCTTTATTTTTAATATTTTATTTTTTATATGGATTACAGTTTATTCACATTGTGTCTCAGCTGTAGCCCCTTCCATCATTCCCTTCCAATCTTACCCTGCCTCACCAATCTCCTCCCATGCCTCTCTCCAAGTCCAATGATAGGGGAGGCCCTCCTCCCCTTTATGACACTAGCTTATCAGGTCTCATCAGTACTGGCTGCATTGTCTTCTTTTGTGGCCTGGTAAGGCTGCTCTCCCATCAGGGGGAGGTGATCAAAGAGCCAGCCACTGAGTTCATGTCAGAGACAGTCTCTGTTCCCCATACTAGGGAACCCACATGGACACTGAGCTGCCATGGGCTACTTCTATGCAGTAGTTGTAGGTTATCTCCCTGAATGATTCTTAGTTGGAGTATCAGTCTATGAAAAGACCCCTAGACCCAGATTTCTTGGTTTTGTTGCTCTCTTTGTGGAGCTCCTGTCCCCTCCAGGTCTTTCTATTTCCCCCTTCTTTCATAAGATTCCCTACACTCTGCCCAAACTTTGTCTATGAGCCTCAGCATCTGCTTTGATACCATGCTTGGTAGAGACTTTCAGAGTCCCTATGTGGTAGGCTCCTATCCTGTTCCCTGTTTTCTCCCTCTTCCAATGTCCATCCTCTTTGTCTTTCTGAGTGAGGATTGACCATCTTACCCATGGTCTTCCTTCTTTCTTAGCTTCTTTAGGTGTACAGATTTTAGTATGTTTATCCTATATTATATGTCTAAAATCTACTTATAAGTGAGTTTATAACATGTGTGTCTTTCTGCCCCTGGGATACCTCACTCAGAATGATCTTCTCTAGTTCCCACCATTTGCCTGAAAATTTCATGATTTCCTTGTTTTTAATAGCTGAGTAATAAATGTACCACAATTTCTGTATCCATTAGCCCGTTAAGGGACATCTGGGTTGTTTCCAGCTTCTGGCTATTACGAATAGACCTACTATGAACATGATTGAGCAAATGTCCTTGTTGTATAGTTGAGCATACTTTGGATATATAGGAGTGGTATAGCTGGCCACGAGTTTCAATATGTTTTGATTGCTGCTGGGTGGAGCCTCTCCAAGAACAGCTATTCTAGGCTCCTGTCTCTGAGCATAACAAAATAATATTAATAGTGTCAGAGGCTGGCTCTCTACCTTGGGGTGGGTCTCAGGTTGGGCCAGGCATTGGTTGGACAGTCCCTCAATATATGCTCTATTTTTATCAATGGGAGGTGGGGAGCTTCCCTTATCTAAGAAATAAGGGAGGGGGAGGGAGCAAAAGGAAGAGAAGTTAGAACTGGGAAGAGAGGAGGGAGGGGCTACGATTGAGTTGTAAAGTTAATAAATCAATAAAATTAATAAATTAATAATCAATAAATTAATAAAAAATTTAAAAAGCTTTTCCTAGAAACTATTATCAAAGTGGGACAGGAGACTATGGTGTCATCAGCATTAGAGCTACTCAGTAAACATGGAAATAGAACACATTGGCCTAATAAAAGTGGGAGCAGTGGTGAAGTCACAAATATGGAAAAGGAGGGAGCTATCCTAGTTTCTTTTTCTTAATATCCTTACTGCCATCTACTAGACCTACCAATGAATGCTTTCCAATGGATCAACAAAGGCAGAAAAGAAAGATGGGAAATGAAATTTCTGTCTAGGATGGAAAGCAAGGAAAGAACTATGTGGACATGAAAACAAACAGAAACATGAATGATACTATATCAGATGATATATCTGAAGATTTCACAAAAGGCAAAAGTTCAATTTAGGATGTGAATCATGCTTCCCCATTTTCTGGTTCTCTGGCTTTGGCAAAAATTAAAAAAAAATTCTCTTTGAGTCTCATTACCAGTATTTGTAGAATGAAGATAATACTTATTTTATGGCAATTCTTTTTCTGTTCTAAGCAATAATTTTTTGTTTTAAGTGTGTGTATGATTACCACACACAGAGCATGCCCATAAAGTCCAGAAGAGGGTGTCAGATCTCCTCTAACTAGATCTAACGACAGGGCTGTGAACCAAATATGGGTCTTGTGTAAGAGTATCTAGTGTTATTAACTGCTGAGTCATTCTTTTAAGGAAGTTAGCACAATAAATCGCAAAGAGAATTGATGAGTGTGTTACCATACTGGGTTTCATTTATTGTGTGTCTGATGTTGATGCACACCAGATATTCTCTCATTTTAGTTAAAGACATAAGTCAGTTATCATTTGCACTTGTCTCTTTGCTTCATTTTCTGACCAAATGTTTGTTTTAAACTCTTTATTCAAGATAACTTGGGGTGGGTGGACCGTGGCCACTAGGATGTCTCAGTACTTTTGAAATGTTTATACACTGGCAAATCTAGTGCTAAATATTCAGTTTTTCTTAGAGGGTTGTTCTTTGATGTGGAGCCTTGTAACAGTTTCTGTGAAAGGTGCACTTGGGTAACAATTATGTTGTCACTGCTGATATTACTTTGCAAAATAAAAGTCAAATTGCCTTTGTCTGACTTAGAAAGATGTGCCAAAAAGGTCAAGAGGGTCACTGTTCTTGTTACTTTGTCTGAAAATATGGGATGAGCCTGCTTGTGATGCGAAACAATGAACTCTTCTAATTCCAGCATCTCATTTTCCTGGGGTTTCTGTGCTTAGAAAGGGTCATGTCACTTATGCTTTTAAGAATGACTTTTAGCTCATAAAATGCTAGAGAGCCTGCCTTATGTTCAGAAAAGTACATTTAAAAAAAGCAGGATCAAGGGGCAGCTATCTTTAGTCTGGGTTCTGGGGGTACTTGGGTCATTTATTGTGAAAGGAGGTAGGAGAGAGTCAATCCACTTTTTTAATTTTTTCGTCAGTTTTTGGCCACAGAATAGTAACGGGGTGGAAAATTCCACCCCAATACAGAAGAGCCAAATTATTTTCTGTTCTTTAGTTGTCATTATTGAGATAACTTTATAGCTAAAACACTTTACTCTGGCTTACATTTTGTGGATATACGTCAAAGGATCACTTTTGTGATCCTTTGTGTTCCCAACCTACCATTTTGAAAAAAAATCATTTTTGGCAATTTAGTTTTCCAAAATGCTCTTCTAAATTGTAGTAAACTGCAACTTATGTAGTAAACCACAACACTGTAGTGAAGTTGTATTACAAAATTGTAGCAACCTGCAATAATATATACTTCTTGAATAAGAAGGAAACACATAAAGGACTTAAAGTCAATTCCCAACTCTTTCAGGTGGCTCAAGTTTAGAATTTGGCAGTACAATCTGAATTTAGAGCAAATTTCTGTGCTAGAACTCAGATTCTATGAAAATGTTTGTAATCTTATTGGAAATTGACAACTGCTGTTTTTCTTCTCATTTTTTAAATTTTATCATGAAGAATTGCCTTGTTTTTTTTTTTATGGCTGGTTTATGAATCCACATAGTTTATACAGGATTAACTTCTGCTACAATCACACTTGGATACTGAGAATCCAATTCAATTGGGTGGCCCTTGCAGCATCACCATGGATATAAGTTTATGCAGATTTTAGTTTTTTTTTTCTGCATGTTGAAGTTCAATGGTCTAATTTTTACTAGAAAAAAGATACAATTAATTTTTTTACTATTAATTACACTTTATTCATATTGTATTCCCCCATAAGTCCCTCCCTCCTACCCTGCCAACCCCACCCTACCTCCCTCCCCCTTCCTCATGCATGCCCCTCCCCAAATCCACTGAAAGGGGAGGTCCTCCTCTCCTTCCTTCTGATCTTAGTCAATCAGATCACATCAGGAGTGGCTGTATTGTCATCTTCTGTGGCCTGGTAAGGCTGCTCCCCCCTCAGGGGGAGGTGATCAAAGAGCAAGCCAATCAGATTACATCAGAGGCAGTCCCTCTTCCCTTTACTACATAAGCCACTTGGACACTGAACTGCCATGGGCTACATCTGTGCAGAGGTTGTAGGTTATCTCCATGAATAGTCCTTGGTTGAAGTATGAGTCTCTGGGAAGTTCCCTGTGTTCAACTTTTCTGGTTCTGTTGCTCTCCTTGTGTGTTCCCATCCTCTCCAGCTCTTACTATTTCCCACTTCTTACATAAGATTCTACGCACTCTGCCCAACAGTTGGCCATAAGTCTCAGCATCTGCTTTGATTGTTTGCAGGGGAGAGGCTTTCAGAGGCCCTCTGTAGCAGGTTCCTAGGTTGTTTCCTGTTTTCTTCTTCTTCTGATGTCCATCCTCTTTGCCTTTCGGGATGGGGATTGAGCATTTTAGTCAGGGTTCTCTCTCTTGCTTAGTTTCTTTAGATGTAAAGTTTTCAGTAGGTGTATACTATATTATGTCTATATGAGTGAGTATATACCATGTGTGTCTTTCTGCTTCTGGGACAACTCACTCAGGATGATCCTTTCTAGGTCCCACCATTTACATGCAAATTTCATGATTTCTTTATTTTTCATTGTTGAGTAATACTCCATTGTGTAGATGTACCACAATTTCTGCATCCATTCTTCAGTTGAGGGGCATCTGGGCTGTTTCCAGCTTCTGGCTATTAGAAATAAAGCTGCTACAAACATGGTTGAGCAAATGTCCATTTTGTGTACTTGAGCCTCTTTTGGATATATGCCTAGAAGTGGTATGGCTGGGTCTTGAATAAGCGCTATTCTTAGTTGTCTAAGAAAGCACCATATTGCTTTCCAGAGTGGTTGTACAATTTACATTCCCACCAGCAGTGGAAGAGGGTTCCCCTTTCTCCACAAACTCTCCAGCATGTGTTTTCACTTGAGTTTTTGATCTTGGCCATTCTGATGGGTGTAAGGTGAAATCTCAGGGTCGTTTTGATTTACATTTCCCTAATGGCTAATGAGGTTTAGCATTTCTTTAAGTGTTTCTCTGCCTTTTGATATTCCTCTACAGAGAATTCTCTGTTTAGCTCTGTTCCCCATTTTTTAATTGGATTACTTGGTTTGCTGCTTTTCAGCTACTTTAGTTCTGTACAAATACTGGATATTAGTCCCTTATCAGATAGAGGGTTGGTGAAGATTCTTTCCCAATCTGTATGCAGTCGTTTTGTTTTGATGACAGTATCCTTTGATTTACAGAAGGTTTTCTGCTTCATTAGGTCCCATATATTGATGCTCTTAGAGCTGTGCTGTTGGTGTTCTGTTCAGGAAGTTGTCTCTTGTGCCAATGAGTACAAGGGTATTCCCCGCCTTTTTTCTAACCGATTTAATGTGTCTGGTTTTATGTTGAGGTCTTTGATCCACTTGGACTTTAGTTTTGTGCAGGGTGATAAGTATGAATCTATTTTCATTTTTCTACATGTAGACATCCAGTTGGACCAGCACCATTTGTTGAAGATACTGTCTTTTTTCCATTGTATGGTTTTGGTATCTTTGTCAAAGATCAGGTGTCCATAAGTGTGTGAGTTTATTTCTGGGTCCTCTGCTCGGTTCCATTGATCCACAATTCTGTTTCTATGCCAGTACCACACAGTTTTTACTACTGTTGCTCTGTAGTGCAGCTTAAAATCAGGGATGGAGATACCTCCAGAAGATCTTTTATTGTAGAGGATTGTTTAACAATTCTGGGTTTCTTGTTATTCCATATGAAGTTGAGAATTTTTCTTTCCAGGTCTGTAAAGAATTGTGTTGGTAATTTGATGGGAATAGCATTGAATCTGTAGATTGCTTTTGGTAAGATGGCCATTTTTACTATGTTAATCCTGCCAAGCCATGAGCATGGGAGATCTTTCCATCTTCTCATATCTTCTTCTAATTCTTTCTTTAGAGATTTGAAATTTTTTTCATACAAGTCTTTGATTTGCTTGGTTAGGGTTATTCCAAGGTAGTTTATGTTCTTTGTGGCTATTGTGAAAGGTGTTGTTTCCCTAATTTCTCTCTCCACCCTTTTGTCATTTGTATATACGAAGGCTACTGATTTTTTTTAAATTAATTTTGTATCCAGCCACATTGCTGAAGGTGTTTATCAGCTGTAGGAGTTCCCTGGTAGAGTTTTTGGGGTCACTCATGTATTCTATCATATCATCTGCAAATAGCGATAATTTGACTTATTCTTTTCCAATGTGTATCCCCTTGATCTCCTTCAACTGTCTTATTGCTCTAGCAAGGACTTCCAGAAGTGTTTTGAAGAGATATGGAGAGAGTGGGCAGCCTTGTCTTGTCCCTGATTCCAGTGGGATTGCTTTAAGTTTTTCTCCATTCAGTTTGATGTTGGCTATAGGCTTGCTGTATATCAGCTTTACTATGTTTAGGTATGTGCCTTGTATCCCTGATCTCTCCAATACTTTAAACATGAATGGATGTTGGATTTTGCCAAATGCTTTTTCAGCATCTAGGGAGATTATCATGTGGTTTTTTTTTCTTTCAGTTTGTTAATATGGTGGTTTATATTGATGGATTTCCATATATGGAACCACCCCTGCATACCTGGGATGAAGCCTACTTTGTCATAGTGGATGATAGCTTTGATGTATTCTTGTACTGGGCTTGCAAGTATTTTATTGAGTATTTTTGCATCAATGTTCATAAGGGAGATTGGCCTGAAAGTCTCTTTCTTTGTTGGGTCTTTGTGTGGTTTAGGTACCAAGGTGACTGTGACTTCATAGAATGAGTTTGGTAATGTTCCTTCTGTTTCTATTTTGTGGAATAGTTTGATGAGAACTAGAGTTAGCTCTTCTTTGAAGGTCTGGTAGAATTCTGCACTGAAACCATCTGATCCTGGGCTTTTTTGGATGGGAGACTTTCAATTACTGCTTCTATTTCGTTGGAGGATATAGGACTATTTAATTGATTTACCTGGTCCTGATTCATCTTTGGTAAGTCGAATCGATCAAGAAAATTGTTCATTTCATCTAGGCTTTCATATTTTGTGGCATATAGACTTTTGAAGTAAGTCCTAACTATTGTTTGGATTTCCTCAATGTCTGTAGTTAAGTCGCCCTTTTCATTTCTGATTTTGTTGATTTGGATAGTGTCTTTCTGCCTTTTAGTTAGTTTGGCTAAGGGTTTGTCGATCTTGTTGATTTTCTCAAAGAACCAATTTTTGCTTTCATTGATTTCTTTGAATTGTTTTATTTGTTTCTAATTGATTGATTTCAGCCCTGAGTTTGATATTTTCTAGCCATCTACTCCTTTTTGGTGTGTCTGCTTCTTCTTTTTCTAGGTTTTTTAGGTGAGCCATTAAGTTGCTTGAATGTGTTGTCTCAAATTTCTTCTTGAAGGCACTTAGTGCTATGAACTTTCCTCTAGCACTGCTTTCATTGTGTCCCACAAGTTTGGGTATGTTGTGTCTTCATTTTCATTGAGTTCTAGGAAGACTTTAATTTCTTTCTTTATTTCTTCCCTAACTCAGCTGTCGTTTAGTAACAAGTTGTTCAGTTTCCATGTGTGTGTAGGCTTTTTTCTATTTCTGTTGCTGTTGAGGTCCAGCTTTATTCCATGGTGATGAGACAGGATACAGTGGATTATTTCAATCTTCTTGTATCTGTTGAGGCTTGCTTTGTTACCAACTATGTGGTCTATTTTTGAGAAGTTTTCCTGAGGTGCTGAGAAGAAGGTAAATTCTTTTGTGTTTGGGTGTAAGGTTCTGTAAATGCCTGTCAGGTCCATTTGATTCATGACCTCTGTTAGAGACATTGTTTCTTTGTTTAATTTCTGTTTTGTTGACCTGTCCTTTGTTGAGAGTGGGGTGTTGAAGTCTCCTACTACTAATGTGTGGAGATCTATGTGTGGTTTAAATTTTTATCAATGTCTCTTTTATAAATGTGGATGCCCTTGTATTTGGGGCATAGATGTTCAGGATTGTGATGTCTTCTTGTTGGAGTTTTCCCTTGACGAGTATGAAGTGTCCTTCCCCATCTCTTTTGATTAATTTTGGTTGAAAGCCTATTTTAGCAGCTATTAGAATGGCTACTCCTGCTTGCTTCTTGCGTTCATTTGCTTGGAAAGTCGTCTTCTAACCCTTTACACTCAGGTAATGTCTATCTTTGTGACTTAGGTGAGTTTCTTGCATGCAACATATTATTGGGTCTTGTTTACGCATCCATTCTGTTAGTCTGTGTCTTTTTATTGGAGAATTGAGTCCATTGATGTTGAGAGAGATTAATGTCCAGTCGCTGTTAGATCCGTTGATTTTGATGTTGCCTGTGGTCATAAGTTTGTGTGTTTGGTTGCTTTTTGTTTTACTGTAGTGAGGTTAATTATTTCCTGTGTTTTCTTGAAAGTAGCTAGTTTTCTTGGGTTGTATTTTCCCTTCTAGTGTTTTCTGTAATGTTGGATTTGTGTGTAGGTATTGTTGAAATTTGTTTTTTGTCATTGAATATCTTGTTTTCTCCATCTATGAGGACTGAGAGTTTTGCTGTGTATAGTAGCCTGGGCTGACATCTGTGTTCTCTTAGGGTCTGCATGATATCTGTCCAGGCCCTTCTGGCTTTCATAGTCTCAGTTGAGAAGTCAGGTGTGATTCTGATGGGTTTGCCATTATATGTTACTTGGCCTTTTTCCCATGCAGCTTTTAGTATCTTTTTTTTGTTCTATATACTTACTGTTTTGATTATTATGCGGTAGGATTTTCTTTTCTGGCCTAATTTATTGGGTGTTCCGTAGGCCTCTTGTATTCTTATTGGCCTCTCCTTTAACTTGGGGAAATTTTCTTCAATGATTTTGTTGAAGATATTTTCTCGTCCTTGGAGCAGGGAATCTTCTTTTTCCTTTACACCTATTATTCTTGGGTTTTGTCTTTTTATGTTGTCTTGAATTTCTTGGATGGTCTGTGTCAGGAATTTTTTAGATTTAACATTTTTTTTGACAGATACATCTACACATCTATTTCTTCCATTGTATTTTCCACACCTGAGATTCTTTCTTCCATCTCTTGTTGTCTATTGGTTATGCTAACCTCTGTGGTTCCTGTTTTCTTCCCTAAGTTCTTTCTTTACACAATTTCCTCCATTTGTGTTTTCTTTAAGTTTTCCAATTCTATCTTTAGGTCTTGAGCCATTTTATTGATTTCCTTCACTTGTCTGACTGTATTTTCCTGTTTTTCCATCAATTCCCTCAGCTGTTTGTTTGAACAATCCTCTTTTTCTTTTATTTCATTCAGTAATTTAAGCATTTCCTCTCTATAGGCCACTAACTGTTTGGCTGCAACTTCCTCTATTTCTTTATGGATCACCATAAACTGTTTGTTTTTATCTTCCTCTATTTCTTTACTCATTTTATTTGTTTCCTCTGTTATCTTCTTCGTGATCATAGATGCTAGGTTCTCTTCTTGCATTTCAATTATGCTAGGGTGTCTAGGGCTACCTGTTCCTGGAAAACTGGGTTCTGGAGATGCCATATTGCTTGGACTTTTGTTGGTTGAACTTTTACGCTGGCCTCTACCCATTGGGTTATCTTAGGTTTTTGAAGTTGGTTTCTGGTTTTTCCTGGAATCCTGTGGTAGAGGGAATCCCTTTGGCAGGAAGATGTTTTTTTCTGAAGGAAGCCTTCTCAGCTTTTTGGGTATAGTCACTGGATGGCTGGTGTTTTTCTGGAGTTGCTGCTGCTCACCTTAGGTATAGAGCCCTGAATGGTAACTGTGGTCCTTATTAGTAGAGAGGGCTCTCCTCTCACCAGGAGAAGTCCTGAAGACAGGTGCTTAGTTTCTTGCTATGAATTCAGTGATCTGTTGCTGTAACCTGTGTGTCCCATGGTTTGGTCAGTTTTGTTAGGGATAAGTGGTTGCCCCGTGGAGCAGTATGTGGGGTTTGATCTCAGGGATTCTGGGCTTTTGAACATCTGAGGTTGGGGCTCTGTGCTCCAGTACCCAATAGTAATCTGTGGCAGGTGAGTACTGCTCTCCTGGTAACAGCAGGCTATCTGGTGCACAGCAGGTCCCTAGGTTGGGCCAGTCTGCAAGACCTTTTCCAGGGATATACTGGGTGGCCTAAGTCTGTCCCCTTTGCTTAGTTCCCTGTGAGGATTTCTCTAGACAGTGACACCAAGTCTCTGGTGTCCTGGGGCACACAGTTCTGTCTGGGAGAAATAGTTGGTACAAAGCAGGTCTTTGGGCTGGAGGCACGTGTGCCTGCCTGCTAGTCTTCAGGAGCTGGGTGCCCAACTACTCTTTGTGCTTCTGGCCTGGGGCCAGTTTGGTGATGGGGCTTGTACCTGATGGTCTGTGAGAGACTTTCCCAGGTAAAGCCTGGGTCGCCCAAGTCAGTACTGTTTCCTTCCTTCCCTGTGGGGGCCTCTCCCGACAGGAACTCCTTGTCTGTGTTGCACTAGGGCGCAGAGCTCTGTCTGTGCTAGAGAGCTGGTCACAGCCACTCCGTGCTGGCTGCAGGAGGCCAGTTCAGTGATGGCGGCGGGTACCTGTGGTCTGCGATACTTTTTCCAGGGAAAGACTGGTTGACCTGTGGCCAGTCCCGCTGTTTTCCTTCCCTGTGGGTTTTTCTCGCGACTGGGACTCCCAGTTTCTGTTGTTTTTGTGCCCACCGATCAGCCTGGGAAGGTGATCAGGACACGTAGGTGTGTGGCTCTGGTCTGGGGACCTATTGCCTGCGTGACCTGGGATCTCTTCTGTGTTCTGGCTGGCTGGCCTGAGCTTGGACCTACCTGATTCCCACACCGTGGGGGTTTCCTCTCACCTGGGAAACACGATCACTGTTGTTTTAGGGCCCAAAGTTCAGTCTTTCGGTTGCTGCACAGAAAATGTTGTCCTGCTTCTTAGATGCAGTGTTCTCCTGGTGCCGCCATCTTGGCTTCTCCCTGGAATTCAATAATGTTTCTTTTATGAAGGTTATTTTCCTTGCATTTGGGGCATCAATGATCAGAATTATTTTGTCATCTTAGTGGGTTTTTATTCTGATGAATACGAAGTGTCATTATCCATATTTTTTTTTATTAATTTTGGTTGAAAGTTTATTTTAATAAATATTAGAAAGGCTACTCCAGCTTAAGCTTTGATTTTTTTTTTGGAAGGGGGACTTGGAAAACTTTTTTTTCAATTCTTTGCTGTGTATCTTTGTAATGTGTATCTTTGTTCATGAGGTGTGTATATTGTATGTAGCACAATTATGTGTCTGGTTTCCATATTTATTATAGTAGCCTTTGTCTTTTATTGAAAAAATTGAGCCAATTAATGTTGAGAAATATTAATGACCAATGTTGTCATTTCCCTTATTTTGATGTTGGTGTTAGTGTGCATGCATGTGTGTGTGTATATGTGTGTGTGTGTTCCCCTTCTTTTGTTTTTGCTGGTGTGGACTTATTTATTTTCTGTGTTTTCTTGGGTGTAGTTAACATTGTTGGGTTGGAATTTTCTTTCTAGTATTTTTCTGTAGACTGGAATTGTGGATAGATATTATTTAAAGTTGATTTTGTCTTGAAATATTTTGTTTTCTCTATCTATGGTGATTGAGAATTTTGCTGGGTACAGTAGCCTAGGTTGGCATTTGCTGTCTCTTAGAAGCTACAAGTCCCTTTTAACTTTTAGTGTTTTTGTTGAGAAGTCCTGTGTAATTCGGATCTGCCTGACTTTGTATCTTTGTTGGATTTTTTTCCCTTTTAATATGCATTATTTGTTCTGTAGATTTAGTGTTTTGATTATTATGTGTCAGATTGATTTTCTTCTCTAGCCAAATGTAATTGGGGTTCTGTAAGCTTCCTTTATGTTTATAGGCATCTCTTTCTTTAGTTTGGGAAATTTTTTATGATTTTGTTGAAAATATCTTCTCATTTTTTGAGCTGGACTCTTTGCCTCTTCTATTCCTACTATTCTTTTTTTTTTTTTTTTCAATGCAGTTTATTCAGGAACATTGAACAATCCTCGGACCCCGGGGAAAGCCAGCCCACAGCTTAAATAGCCTCTGGGTAGCCAACCCAGGCGTGCCACGGGGGCAATGCAGATAGGTCCACATACATGGAAGCAAGCCAGATCCTCGGCCTTAGCCAAATGTGGAGTTGTTCATGACAGAGAGCACTCACCATCGGGAAGGTGGAAGGCGGAAACCAGCTCCATCTTTAAGGCATAGCATTCCGCAGCTCTTTAC
The DNA here is from genome assembly GCF_030254825.1 of Meriones unguiculatus. Classification (NCBI taxonomy): domain Eukaryota; kingdom Metazoa; phylum Chordata; class Mammalia; order Rodentia; family Muridae; genus Meriones; species Meriones unguiculatus. Next base: position 36,111,108 of record NC_083357.1, on the reverse strand, counting down.
AGTTCCCCCTTTTTGTTTTAGACGCATCAGGCAAGAGTAGAGGTCTGATCTCTGATATTAGAAATAAATTGGGACTTTGTACAGATGTTCATTTAGGTGTCATCCACCCAAAGAGCATCAGACCCGTCTGATACCTTTTTCTCAGAGGCGGTACCTGGGGCATCAACCCGCATGCAATCAGACATGCTCTTCTCTGGGTCCAAAGCGGCTGACCCTAAGTGCAGTGCTTAGCCTCGCATCCTGAGCGTATCATTTTAGCTTTTTATGGTATCCAACCATGCTTGGGGAGAATGTCCTGCTTCAATGGCTGTAAAGGCCTGAATGATCATGGCTGCATCACACTGTTGTGAGACTCTAATCTTGCATATATACCACAGGCAAACCAAGGAGACCAACACCAGAAGGCCTGCTAACACTCCCATGCCCGCCCATTCCTTCAGATGATTCATGGCTGCAGCAATCGATGGTGATAATCCTGTGGCTAGTCCTGCGTCCACTCTGATAGAATTTACTGTGACAATGGCCACTCTCAGCTGCTCCATCGTAGTATCGAATTCTCCAGTCCAATTACCTAAAATATAGCTCGACAATTGTTTAGACAGATTTGCAGCACAGGAAAAATTCTCATGTTGTATGCTAGTGACACAAAGTCCAGCATACTTTCATTGACAGCCAGGTTGAGCGATTTGCCATAGAGTATCAATTTGCTCCTGCAAGAGGTCAATCCTCTGATTGAACACCATCAAGCTTCCTTTTAGTTGAGCATTAATTCCTTTATGTACAACTAAGGCATGAGCTACATTGGCTAAATGATTATTCAGGATCTGAGCAGTCTGCCCAGTATGACTCATAGCTAATGCCCTGGTGGTAGCTCCAACAGCCGTCAATGAGATGGTAGTAACAATGGTGGCTGTAGTTCCAAGATCCCTTTTCTGTCTGAAGAGAGTCATAGCGTGAGGGGCATCAATGGGCACAGGCACCCAGTGAGGCATGCGAGTAACCAGGGCATACCTAAATTTACTAGCATTCCAGCATTGGGCAAAAAAGCAAGTATCATTACCACAATTACTTGGCTCTATCTGGCTAATAATGAATAAAAATGGGGGATATAGACAAACAGGTGTGGGCTTATAGGAAATATTATGAGAAGCCTTAACCCCTCGTTGGAACATCCTGCGTCAGTTCTAGAACTAGCAGTGGTGGTGTCCGAGGTCTGAGTAGGTTCAGGAGACCATTGCCCCCAGGGGCGAGACGTGCTCCATGCCAATTGACTAACTCCATGTTTTCCTCCAATTTTGAAAGTCATTTAAGGTTCTTAAATTATTTTTTTCCCTTTTTTCTTAAATTTTTCATCAATTACACTTTATTCATTCTGCATCCCCCCATAAGCCCCTCCCTCCTCTCCTCCCAATCCCACCCTCCCTCCTCCCTGTGCTTGCATGCCACTCCCCAAGTCCACTAATAGGGGAGGTTCTCCTCTCCTTTCTGATCTTAGTCTGTCAGTTCACATCAAAAGTGGCTGTATTGTCCTCTACTGTGGCCTGGTAAGACTGCTCCCCCCCCCCCCCAGAGGGAGGTGATCAAAGAGCAGGCCAATCAGATTATGTCAGAGGCAGTCCCTCTTCACATTACTATGTAACCCAATTGGACTCTGAACTGCCCTGGGCTACATCTGTGCAGGGGTTCTAGGTTATCTCCATGAATAGTCCTTGGTTGGAGTATGAGTCTCTGGGAAGTTCCCTGTGTTCAAATTTTCTTGTTCTGTTGCTCTCCTTGTGGAGACCCTGTCCTCTCCAGCTCTTACTATTTCCCAGTTCTTACCTAAAATTCCGTTCTCCTGCCCAACAGTTGCTCATCCGGCTCAGCATCTGCTTTGATAGTCTGAAGGGCAGAGGCTTTCAGAGGCCCTCTGTGGTAGGTTCCTAGGTTGTTTCCTGTTTTCTTCTTCTTCTGATGTCCATCCTCTTTGCCTTTCTGGATGGGGATTGGATGTTTTAGTTAGGGTCCTCTCTCTTGCTTAGTTTCTTTAGATGCACAGGATTTAGTGGGTTTGTCCTATGTTGTATGTCTATATGAGTGAGTATATACCATGTGTGTCTTTTTGCTTCTGGGACAACTCACTCAGGATGATCCTTTCCAGATCCCACCATTTACCTGCAAATTTCATGATTTCCTTATTTTTCATTGCTGAGTAATATTCCATTGTGTAGATGTACCACAATTTCTGCATCCATTCTTCAGTTGAGGGGCATCTGGGTTGTTTCCAGCTTCTGGCTATTACAAATAAAGCTGCTACAAACATGGTTGAGCAAATGTCCTTTTTGTGTACTTGAGCCTCTTTTGGATATATGCCCAGTATTGGTATGGCTGGATCTTGAGGAAGTGCTATCCCTAGTTGTCTGAGAAAGCGCCAGATTGATTTCCAGAGTGGTTGTACAAGTTTACATTCCCACCAGCAGTGGAGAAGGGTTCCCCTTTCTCCACAACCTCTCCAGCATGTGTTGTCACTTGAGTTTTTGATCTTGGCCATTCTCATGGGTGTAAGGTGAAATCTCAGGGTTGTTTTGATTTGCATTTCCCTGATGGCTAGTGAGGTTGAGCATTTTTTAAGTGCTTCTCTGGCATTCGGTATTCCTCTACAGAGAATTCTCTGTTTAGCTCTGTTCCCCATTTTTTAAGTGGATTACTTGGTTTGCTGCTTTTCAGCTTCTTTAGTTCTTTATATATACTGGATATGAGTCCTCTGTCAGATAAAGGGTTAGTGAAGATTCTTTCCCAATCTGTAGGTGGTCGCTTTGTTTTGATGACGGTGTCCTTCGCTTTACAGAAGCTTTTCAGTTTCATGAGGTCCCATTTATTGGTTTTTGCTCTTAGAGCCTCTGCTGTTGGTGTTCTGTTCAGGAAGTTTCCCCCTGTACCAATGAGTTCTAGGGTATTTCCCAATTTTTTTCAAGCTGATTTAATGTGTCTGGTTTTATGTTGAGGTCTTTGATCCACTTGGACTTCAGTTTTGTGCAGGGTGACAAGTATGAATCTATTTTCATTTTTCTACATGTAGACATCCAGTTAGACCAGCACCATTTGTTGAAGATGCTATCTTTTTTCCATTGTATGGTATTGGCGTCTTTGTCAAAGATCAGGTGTCCATAAGTGTGTGGGTTTATTTCTGGGTCCTCTGTTCGGTTCCTTTGATCCACCATTCTGTTTCTATGCCAGTACCATGCAGTTTTTAAAACTGTTGCTCTATAGTACAACTTAAGATCAGGGATGGAGATACCTCCAGAAGATCTTTTATTGTAGAGGATTGTTTTAGCAATTCTGGGTTTCTTGTTATTCCATATGAAGTTGAGAATTTTCCTTTCCAGGTCTGTAAAGAATTGTGTTGGTAATTTGATGGGCATTGCATTGAATCTGTAGATTGCTTTTGGTAAGATGGCCATTTTTACTATGTTAATCCTACCAAGCCATGAGCATGGGAGATCTTTCCATCTTCTCATATCTTCTTCTAATTCTTTCTTCAGAGATTTGAAATTTTTTTCATACAAGTCTTTGACTTCCTTGGTTAGGGTTACTCCGAGGTACCTTATGTCATTTGTGGCTATTGTGAAGGGTGTTGTTTCCTTAATTTCTTTCTCAGCCATTTTGTCTTTTGTATACAGGAGGGCTACTGATTTTTTTGAGTTAATTTTGTATCCTGCCACTTTGCTGAAGGTGTTTATCAGCTGTAGGAGTTCCCTGGTAGAGTCTTTGGGGTCACTCACGTATACTATTATATCATCTGCAAATAGTGATAATTTGACTTCTTCCTTTCCAATTTGTATCCCCTTGATCTCCTTCAACTGTCTTATTGCTCTAGCAAGGACTTCCAACACTATGTTGAAGAGATATGGAGAGAGTGAGCAGCCTTGTCTTGTCCCTGATTTCAGTGGGATTGCTTTAAGTTTCTCTCCTTTCAGTTTGATGTTGGCTATAGGCTTGCTGTATATCGCCTTTACTATGTTTAGATAATTGCCTTGTATCCCTGATCTCTCCAATACTTTGAACATGAATGGATGTTGGATTTTGTCAAAGGCTTTTTCAGCATCTAGGGAGATTATCATGTGGTTTTTTTCTTTCAGTTTGTTAATATGGTGGATCACATTGATGGATTTCCGTATATTGAACCACCCCTGCATACCTGGAATGAAGCCTACTTGGTCATAGTGGATAATATCTTTGATGTGTTCTTGGATTCGGTTTACAAGTATTTTATTAAATATTTTTGCATCAATGTTCATAAGGGAGATTGGCCGGAAATTCTCTTTCTTTGTTGAGTCTTTGTGAGGTTTAGGTACCAAGGTGACTGTGGCTTCATAGAATGAATTTGGTAATATTCCTTCTGTTTCTATTTTGTGGAATAGTTTGAAGAGAATTGGTGTTAGCTCTTCTTTGAAGGTCTGGTAGAATTCTGCGCTGAAGCCATCTGGTCCTGGGCTTTTTTTGGATGGGAGACATTTGATGACCGCTTCTATTTCTTTGGGGGATATAGGTTTATTTAGTTGATTTACCTGGTCCTGGTTCAGCTTTGGTAAGTCAAATCGATCAAGAAAATTGTCCATTTCATTTAGATTTTCAAATTTTGTGGCATATAGACTTTTGAAGTAAGTCCTAATGATTGTTTGGATTTCCTCAGTGTCTGTAGTTATATCCCCCTTTTCATTTCTGATTTTGTTGATTTGGGTGGTGTCTCTCTGCCTTTTAGTTAGCCTGGCTAAGGGTTTGTCGATCTTGTTGATTTTCTCAAAGAACCAGCTCTTGGTTTCATTGATTCTTTGAATTGTTTTATTTGTTTCCAATTGATTGATTTCAGCCCTGAGTTTGATTATTTCCAGCCATCTACTCCTTCTTGGTGTGTCTGCTTCTTCTTTTTCTAGGGTTTTTAAGTGAGCCATTAGGGTGCTTGAATGAGCTGTCTCGAATTTCTTCTTGAAGGCACTTAGTGCTATGAACTTTCCTCTTAGCACTGCTTTCATTATGTCCCACAAGTTCGGGTATGTTGTGTCTTCATTTTCATTGATTTCTAGAAAGACTTTAATTTCTTTCTTTATTTCTTCCCTGACCCAGCTGTCATTTAGTAACAAGTTGTTCAGTTTCCATGTGTGTGTAGGCTTTTTGCTATTTCTGTTATTGTTGAGGTCCAGCTTTATTCCATGGTGATCAGACAAGATACATGGGATTATTTCAATCTTCTTGTATCTGTTGAGGCTCGCTTTGTGACCCACTATGTGGTCTATTTTGGAGAAGGTTCCATGAGGTGCTGAGAAGAAGGTAAATTCTTTTGTGTTTGGGTGTAAAGTTCTGTAAATGTCTGTTAGGTCCATTTGATTCATGACCTCTGTCAGAGACATTGTTTCTTTGTTTAATTTCTGTTTGGTTGACCTGTCCTTTGTTGAGAGTGGGGTGTTGAAGTCTCCCACTATTAATGTGTGTGGATCTATATGTGCTTTAAATTTTATCAATGTTTCTTTCACAAATGTGGGTGCCCTTGTATTTGGGGCATAGATGTTCAGGATTGTGATGTCTTCCTGGTGGAATTTTCCCTTGATGAGTATGAAGTGTCCTTCCCCATCTCTTTTGATTAATTTTGGTTGAAAGTCTATTTTATCAGATATTAGAATGGCTACTCCTGCTTGCTTCTTGGGTCCGTTTGCTTGGAAAGTCGTCTTCCAACCCTTTACCCTCAGGTAATGTCTATCTTTGTGTCTTAGGTGTGTTTCTTGTATGCAACAGATTGCTGGGTTTTGTTTACGTATCCATTCTGTTAATCTGTGTCTTTTTATTGGAGAGTTGAGTCCATTGATGTTGAGAGAGATTAATGACCAGTGGCTGTTAGATCCCTTGATTTTGATGTTGGCTGTGGTCATCAGGTTGTGTGCTTGGTTGCTTTTTGTTTTACTGAAGTGAGGTTATTTATTTCTTGTGTTTTCTTGAATGTAGCTAGCTTTCTTGGGTTGTATTTTCCCTTCCAGTGTCTTCTGTAATGCTGGATTTGTTTGTAGGTATTGTTGAAATTTGTTTTTGTCATTGAATATCTTGTTTTCTCCATCTATGAGGACTGAGAGTTTTGCTGGGTATAGTAGCCTGGGCTGACATCTGTGTTCTCTTAGGGTCTGCATGATATCTGTCCAGGCCCTTCTGGCTTTCATAGTCTCTGTTGAAAAGTCAGGTGTGATTCTAATGGGTTTGCCATTATATGTTACTTGGCCTTTTTCCCTTGCAGCTTTTAGTATTTTTTCTTTGTTCTGTATACTTACTGTTTTGATTATTATGTGGCGGGAGGATTTTCTTTTCTGGTCAAATTTGTTGGGTGTTCTGTAGGCCTCATGTATTCTAATTGGCCTCTCCTTTAGCTTGGGGAAATTTTCTTCAATGATTTTGTTGAAAATATTTTCTGGGCCTTGGAGAAGGGAGTCTTCTTTTTCCTGTATACCTATTATTCTTAGGTTTTGTCTTTTCATATTGTCTTGCATTTCTTGGACGGTCTGTGTCAGGAATTTTTCGGATTTAACATTTTCTTTGACAGATACATCGATTTCTTCCATTGTATCTTCTACACCTGAGATTCTTTCTTCCATCTATTTTAGTCTGTTGGTTATGCTTACCTCTGTAGTTCCTGTTTTCTTCCCTAGATTCTTCCTTTCCATTATTTCTTCCATTTGTGTTTTCTTTAATTTTTCCAATTCTATCTACAGGTCTTGAGTTGTTTTGTTTACTTCCTTCACCTGTCTGATTGTACTTTCCTGTTTTTCTTTTAGTTCCTTCAACTCTGTTTCTATCATTTCATTCAGTGTTTTAAGCATTTCCTTTCTAAAGGCCATAAACTGTTTGGCTGCAGCTTCCTCTATTTCTTTACGGATGGCAATATTCTGTTTGAGTTTATCTTCCTCTATGTCTTTACGTATCTTATTTGTTTCCTCTGTTATCATCTTCATGAGCACACTTGTTAGGTCATCTTCTTGGATTTCAGTTATGGTGGGGTGTCCAGGGCTACTTGCCCCTGGGTAACTGGGTTCTGGAGATGCCATATTGCTCTGTCTTTTGTTGCTTGAGCTTTTACGCTGGCCTCTACCCATTGTGTTATCTTAGGTGTTTGGGGTTATTTTCTGGTGCTTCCTGGGGATCCTGTGGTGGAGAGAATCGCCTTTGCAGAAAGAAGGATGTCTTCTCAGCTTTTTGGGTATAGTCCCTGGATGGCTGGTGTTTTTTCAGGAGTTGCTCACCTCAGGGATATAGACCTGAGTGGTAACTGTGGTCTTTGTTAGTCAAGAGGGTTCTCCTCTCACCCAGGGAAGTCCTGAGGGCAGCTGCCCTGTTTCTGGGTTTCTTGTTGCAAATTTAATGATCAGCTGCTGTGACCCAGTTGGACATCAGGCGCACCTCAACTGTTTGTGCTTGTGTCTGGAGCACAGCTGAGTGCTGGCGCCTCGGCCCCACTAGACTGCTTGACTTTTTCTGGGAAACACAATGACTGTGTTTTATGGCCGAGAGTTCTGATTGCTGTTCACTGTGCTGATCCTGCTGTGCTGCTGCTCAGAATGAGAGTCCTCCCGGCGCCGACATCTTGCCCCTCCGACCCCTATTATTCTTATATTAGGTCTTTGCATAGTATCCCAGATTTCCTGGATATATATATATATATATATATATATCCAGATTTAAGTTTCTTTGACTGATGTTTCAATTTGTTCTACAATCCCTTCTATGTCTGGGATTCTGTCTTCCATCTCTTGTATTCTGTTATTGATGCTTTTGTCTGTTGTTTTTAATCTTCTTTCTAGGATTTTCTTTTTCAGGACTTCCCCAGTTTATGTTTTCTTTATTGCTTCTACTTCTTTCTAAGGCATTGAACAGTTTTATTCATTCCCTCCACCTGTTTAATTGTGTTTTCCTGTATTTCTTTAAGTGATTTTTTTTTCACTTTCTAGGTCTCTACCTGTTCGATTATATTTTCCTGTATTTCTTTATGGGAGCTAATCATTTTCTTTTTAAAGGCTTCTATCATCTTTATAAGATATGGAGCAGGAAGAGATGGTGGCACAGAGGCCAGGCTTGAGCTTCTGAGACCTAAAAGCCCTCTCACTAGTGACACATTGCCTCCAACAAAGCCACACTTAGAACAACAAAGCCACACCTGCTAAGAGTGCCATCTCTATGGGAATATGTGGCCCATTTTATTCAAACTACCACGTAGAAGAAGGGACAAGTGGAGACATAAGGATCTCCCTGGGAGGGAGAATAGTATAGACTTTATGGGTAGACTTGGGATAGGGATTTGAACAGGAGGATCCATTGAAGAGGAGCAGAGAAGACAGGATTAAGTAGTAAAATGTGGTGCTTTACAAATAGAATTGAAGGGCATTTAAGAGGAGGTATAGAACATAGTGCAGTGGAAACTTCCTAAAGTATATGAAGGTGGTCCTAATATAGACTCCAAATAATGAGGGCAGGAAAGTTCCATCAGGCAATCACTTCTTACCAAATGAGGTTTCCAGCACTGGGACTGGATTACATCCAACAGAGTTGTCTAAAGGGGTCCCATAAAAATCCCCAAACAAATAAATCAAATTAAAGTAAGTACTACTTCAATACTCTGCTTGATAGCATCTTTCAGAGGCAATCTGTGGTAGGCTCCTATTCTGTCCCCTGTTTTCTCCCTCTTTCTATGTTTGTCCTGATTGCCTTTCTGAATGAGGATTGGTCATCTTTCCCAGGGTCCTCCTTCTTGCTCAGCTTTTTTAGGTGTATAGATTTTAGTATGTTTATCCACTTTTGTATGTCTTATATCCACTTATAAGTGAGTATATACCATGTATGTCTTTCTCCTTCAGGGATACCCCACTTAGGATGATCTTTTATAATTCCCATCATTTGCCTGCGAATTTCATGATTTCCTTGTTTTTAATCCCTGAGTAGTATTCCATTCTGTAAATGTATCACAATTTCTGTATCTGTTCCTCAGTTGAAGGACATCTGGGTTGTGTCCAAATTCTGGCTATTACAAATAAAGCTGCTACAAAGATGGTTGAATAAATGTCCTTGTTATATACTTGAGCAACTTTTGGATATATGCTAGGAATAGTATAGCTGGATCTTGAGGAAGTGCCATTCCTAATTGTTGTAGACAACACCAGATTGATTTCCAAAGTGGTTGTACCAGTTTACATTCCCACCAGCAATGGAGGAAGGTTCCCCTTTCTCTACATCCTCTCCAGCATGTGTTATCACTTGAGTTTTTGATCTTAGCCATTCTGATGGGTGTAAGGTAAATCTCAAGGTTATTTGATTTGCATTTCCCTGATGACTAAGGATGTTGAGAAGTTCTTTAAGTGTTTCTCTTTCATTTGATTTTGCTCTATTGAGAATTCTCTGTTTAGCTCTGCACCCCATTTTTAATTGGATTACTTAATTTGTTACTGTTTAATTTTTGAGTTCTTTATATATTCTGGAAATTAGCTAGGGTCAGATAGAAATAGAGGATGTCCTCCCTATCAAGGGATTAGGGAAAGGGCATAGGGGGAGAAGAGAGAGGATAGGTGGGACTGGAAGGAGACAAGGGAGGGAGCTGCAGAGGATAAATTTTAAGAAGTGAATAAATTTTAAGAAATAAATATATAAATAAAATTAAAATTTAAAAATAAAAAGTTTTTAAGAAGTAAGCACTACTGGCTTTTAAAAAACAGTTTCCTTGTAGAGTTCCTGTCCTATCCAGTTCTTACTATTTCCCACTTCTTTCATAAGATTCCCAGCATTCTTCCCAAAGATTGGCCATTAAGTCTCAGCATCTGTTTTCATATGCTGCAGGGTAGAGCCTTTCAGAGGCCCTCTGTGGTAGGCTCCTGTCCTGTTCCCCATTTTCCTCTTCTTCTGATGTCCATCCTCTTAGCCTTTCTGAATGAGAATTGGGTATTTTAGCCAGAGTCCTCCTTCTTGGTTAGTTTCTTTAGATGTATAGATTTTAATAGGTTTATCCTATATTGAATGTCTAATATTCACTTATGAGTGTATATATACCATGTGTGTTTTTCTACTTCTGGGATACTCACTCAGGATGATCTTTTCCAGTTCCCACCATTTACCTGCAACTTTCATGATTTCCTTGTTTTTTATTGCTGAGTAATATTCCATTGTGTAGATGTACCATAATTTCTGTATCCATTCCTCAGTTGAGAGGCATCTGGGTTTGTTTCCAGGCTATTAGAAATAAAGCTGCTACAAACATGGTTGAACAAATGTCCTTATTGTGTACTTGAGTCTCTTTTGGATATATGCCTAGGAGTGGTATAGCTGGATCTTGAGAAAGCACTATTCCTAGTTGTCTGAGAAAGTGCCAGATTTATTTCCAGAGTGGTTGTAAAAGTTTACATTCTCACCAGTATGTGTTGTCACTTGAGCTTTGGATCTTAGCCATTCTGATGGGTGTAAGGTGAAATCTCAGGGTCGTTTTGACTTGCATTTCCCTGATGACTAAGGGCGTTGAGCATTTCTTTAAGTGCTTTTCGGCCATTCAATATCCCTCTATTGAATGGAGCAGCCTTACCAGGCCACAGAGGAAGACAATGCATCCAGTCCTAATGAGACCTAATAGACTAGGATCAGAAGGAAGCAGAGGAAGACCTCCCCTATCAGTGGCCTTGGGGAGGGGCATGAGTAGAGAAGAGCAAGGAAGTGTAGGACTAGGAGGGAAGGAGGGAGGTGTTCATCAGGGGATACAAAGTGAATAAAGTGTAATTAATAAAAAATTATAAAAAAGAGTTTAAAAAAGAAATAATTATGAGTGTTATTCTGCTATGGTCATAGGTCAGTGCTTACTAATGCAACATCAGAAAATTTTCTTTCTGTAGTAGATGGGACCAAGTTGGTTACAGAGGCCTGCAACCAGCCCTTATGCAGAGAAGGAGTACTCTTGGAACTCTTAACTCTTAGATAGATGTCTCCATCATATTTCTCCCATCAGAGCTCTGGAAACCCTGTAGAAGAGGAGGCAAAAAGGATGTAAGAGGCAGAGGTGATGGAGGACACTAGGAAAACAAGGATGTCTAAACTAACTGAGAAAAGTTCATAATAATTCACAGGGAATAAATTAGAAAACACAGGGCCCATATTGGTTTGTACCTGATACTGTGGTTATATAGTGTAGTTTTAAGCTGAGTATTTTTTTATGGTACTCCTGAATGAGTGAACAAGTGGGCCTCTGACTCTTGTGCTTTCTCCTGGGATTCTTTTCTTTTAGATTGCCTTGTCCAATTTTGATGTGACGGTTTTTGTCTAAAATTATTATATTTTATTTTGTTATGTTTGGTTGTTATCGTCTAGAAGTATGTTCTTTCCAAATAAAAGACAGAAGTGGAGTCGTGTGTGTGTTTGTGTGTGTGTGTGTGTGTGAATAATTTCTTTATCCATTCTTCAGTTGAGGGACATCTAGTTGTTTCCGGTTTCTGACTATTCCAAATAAAGCTTCTATGAAAAAAAAAAAAATAAGACGCCATAAATTAGAGTGGGAGAAGGAGTGGGGAAACACAGGAAGAGTATGAAGAGAAGAAGAACAAGACAGAGAAAGGAAATGATACCAATAATAATAATATAATAAAATTGTTTTTTAATGTTTTATTAATTTTTATTCACTTTACATCCTTGTTGTAGCCTCATCCTTCCTCCCTTCCCAGTTCCACCATCCCTACCTCCTCTCTCTCCACTTTCCATTTCCTCAAAAAATGAGAACTCCCTTCCCATTCATCCCAGCTCATCAAGTTGCATCAGGACTGAGCATGTCCTTTTCCCTTGTGGCCTGGCAATGTATTCCCTCCACAGGAAAGTGATAAAAAAAAGCTGGAAACTGAGTCTATGTCCAATACAGTCCCTACTTCCCTTTCTAGAGGACCGACATGAGGCCTAAATTGCTAATCTGCTACATCTTTGTAGGGGGCCTAGGTTCAGTTTCTGCATGGTCTTTGGTTGATGCTTCAGTCTCAGCAAGCACCGCTGGGCCCTGGTTAGTTGGCTGTGTTTGTCTTCTTGTGGCGTTCCTGTCACTTCCAGGTCCTTTTCTATTTCCTCCCACTTTTCCACAAGATACTTTACACATCACCCTATGTTGGGCTGTGAGTCTCAGCCCAACATAGAGTTTTGAAGCACTGCTGGGTAGCTCCTCTCAGAGAACATCTCTAATATAATAAAATTCTAACTAAAACAAATTAACAATTTGTGGAGTGAGTAATTTTGGGTATTAGCAGCTATTCTCTTCATTTAGGAGTTTTGCCAGAATCCCAGTTTCCCATGCATTATATATCCTACCCCTTTGTGACAAACACACATGTTGCCAGACATTATCAATATTGTGTTGGGGCAAAGGGACAAAAAAATATTTCAGAAAAGATCTCCCTTACATTTCTTAACCAATTTATTTCCAATTTTAAAATACTGTGATTAGGGTCAGTGAAATGACAGCATGTAAAGATGCTTTCACTGAAGTTTGAGCAACTGAGTTTTGTTCCTGGACCACAGCTGGTGGAAGAAGAAACTGACCTCTGAAGGTAGTTATTTGACCTACACACACGTGTTGTGTCATGAATACCTTCCCCATGACACATATAAAACAAATAAACAAAAATTTAACTATGTTAAAAAAAAATAACTCAGTGGCTGGCTCTCTGATCACCTCCCCCTGTTGGAGGATCAGCTTTACCAGGCTACAGAGGAAGGCAATGCAATCAGTCCTGATGAGACCTGACAGGCTAAGGGGGAGAACCTCCCTTATCAGTGGGCTTGGAGGGGGACATGGGAGGAGATGAGGGAGGGATTGTGGGACTGAGAGGGAATGAAGGAGGGAGCTACAGCTGGGATATAGTCTGAACAAATGTAATTAATTAAAAAATAAAAAACAGGTTGGAGAGATGTCTCACCAGTTAGAAGCACTGTTGCTCTTACAGAGAACCTGGGTTTGGCTTCTAGGATCCACTTGGTAGCTCTCTACTACTTATAACACCAGATCTGGCACCCTCTTAAGATCCTTGACTCCTGCACATATGTGATGCACATAAATACATTGAGGAGCACAAATAAAATAAATCTTTTAAAAAAATAGCTGAAATAAAGGTGCTGTCTTGGCTAATAAATGAGCTCAGTGTGAATAAATTCAGAAACAGGAAATTGTATTTGAGAGAATATTTAGAATAAAAAATTAATATAATGAATTATTAAAAAGTAAATTTACATTAACATTAGCATTTAAAAATATTTTACTTTTGAGTGCAAAATTCACAATATCATTGTTTTATTTCACTTTATTTACTTTACATCCTAAGCATAGCCCCTCTTTCCTCTCCTCCCAGTTACCCTTTTCCTCCTTTCCTTTTTTTTTTACTCTCTCCCTTTCCCCCAGAAAAGGGAATAGCCCTCACCCCATTATGAACCCTCCCCAGCACATCAAGTCACATCAGAACTGAGCATATCCTCATGCCTTGAGGTTAGGTGAGGCAGCCCTGCCAGGGAAAAGTGATCCAAAAGCAGGCAATAAAGTCCATGTTAGAAACAGGCCCTGCCTCTCTCACCAGATGTCCCATATGAAGACCAAGCCACTTATTAGCCACATACATGCAGGGGATCTAGGTCCAGACCATGCATGCTCTGGAGTTGATTTCTCAGTCTCTGTAAGCCCCCATAAGACTGGGTTAGTTGTCTCTGTTGGTCTTCTTGTGAGGTTGCTGTCCCTTCAAGGTCCTTCCATCTTTCTCACAACACTTCCACAGGACCCCCGAACTCCACTCACTGCTTGGCTGCAAGTCCCAGCATCTGTCTCGATCCGCTCCTGGCTGGGATCTTGCAGAGGACAGATGTCATTATTTTTAAGTTGCAGGCAAATGGATGGAACTAGAATAAATCATCCTCATCAAGGTAACCCAGACCCAGAAAGACAAACATGGTATGTACTCACTTATAAGTAGATATTAACTGCAAAATAACAGATAATCCACAGATCAGTGAGGTTAAGTAGCAAGGAATGCTCATGGAAGTATATGTGATATCTCTGGGAAAGTGAAACAAAACAAATATTGCATGTGGACTCGGGGTAGGTGAGTTTGGGAACAGGAGGGATTAGGTGAGGAACAGATGGAGGGAGAGAGTAATGAGAGAGACAACTGGAATTGGAGAGCAATTCAGGGGCAAGGTAGAAACATAACACAATGGAAACTCACAGCAATCTATTAGAGTGACCCTAGCTAAGACTGCTAGTAACAGAGGATATAGAACCTGAACTAGCATCTCTTTTTTTTATTTTATTTTTTTCTTATCAGTTACATTTTATTAACTCTGTATCCCAGCTGTATCCCACTCCCTCATTCCCTCTCAATCCCCCCTCCCTCCCTCATCTCCACTGTGTTCCTTTCCAAGTCCACTGATAAGGGGGGACCTCTTCCCCATTCATCCGATCCTGTTTTATCAGGTATCTTCAGGACTGGCTGCAATATAACAAGGCAAGACGAGGGTTTTGGACACCAGCCCAGCCATAAAACCTTTGACCTACAAGTTATTCTGCAGCAAGATATACTGTGAGTAAAGGTGGCATAGAAATTGTAGGAATGGCTTATTACTAATTGTCCAGATTGAGACCATGCTACAAGAAGGAGCACACCCCTGATACTGCCTGGAGAACCAGAAAGGAGAGGCTGGATGACCCAGAGACCTAGGATAGAACCAAACCCAACTGGCCAAAACAGAAGTCAATGAAATGATGCCTAATGATATTCTGATTTACTCATAGATTGGTGCCTAACGCAATAGTCATCAAAGAGACTTTATCCATCAAGCAATAAAAATAGATACAAAGACCCATATCCAAGTATTATGTGGAGTTTGGGGAATCCTGTTAATGAGGGGAGAGGAAGTAATGTAGGCGTCAGAGGGGTCAAGAATGCCATAAGAAAATCCACAGAATCAAGAAACCTGGACTTACAGAGGCTCATTTAGACTTGACTGACAATCAGTGGGCCTGAGTGGGCCTTATCCAGGCCCTTTGTGTATATGTTATAGTTGTGTAACTTGGTCTTTTCATTGGACTCACAACAGAGGGAGCAGGAGCTATTTCTGATACTTTTATCTGCTTTTGAGATCCTGTCCTCTTACTGGATTGGCTTGTATAGCCTTAATGTGAAGGAAACTGCCTAATCTGATTTCAAATTGATATGCCATGTTTGTTTTCTATCCCTTGGATGCCTGCCATTTATCAAGATGATAAAAAGGAGGGGAAGAGTGGATAGGGAAAGAGGATGGGGGGAATGGAAGAGGTAGGGAACAGAGGAAGGCCAAAGAAACTGCAGTCTTGATATAATAAATGGAAGCATAAATTAGTTTAAAAATATTTCACCTTTACTAAGAACTGTTTTGGAGATGTAGAAAGAGAGCATGCCAAGGGAAATACTGACTCTGTAACATTCAGAGCATATGAGATTCTAAAGTGGATTCACCCCATCTGAAACATGAACATGCAAGAGAAACAGAAAATACAGATTCTCATCCTGAGTTTGCCTCCATTGCTAGGTGCACTCTTGAGTCTATTAAAAATGAAAATATTCTGTTTTATATAGTGACACAGAGCTTTGCTAGGCAGCACAGGATTACTCCATTCATTCTCCCTCTTTGAATGTACTGCTAACAGCTGCAATAATATTTTTTATATTACAACTAATTATACATGGTAGAGGACAATAACCCTTACTTTAAAGTATTTCTTTATTATGAAAAGCTTGTTATTTTAACATACAGCTTAATTATCTTATGACAGCTGGAGATCCACTTTAAAAGTCAGTGGTTTGTGAGGTTAATAGTTCAGCACCCAAATAAGCATAGTGCCAGGCTTCACACATCAGGGCTCAGTCTGCAGTGTAGCATGATCTTTATCACCAGAGAAACAGATTCCTCCATGGCTTAGTTACAGGCCTCATAAAGGAAATAATTTCCTATAGAAATCTGCAGAAATTAGCAGCAAAATCTAAAGATCTATTATAAGAATAAAGTCTCAAGAGACAGAAGCTGTCAGTAATCAGACATGTTGCTAAAACTCTGCTGTATGGTCTAAGACTTGATTAGCAGAGATGACCTTTCCTTCGCAACATCTAAAAGAAATTGCGTGGTTTTCTTTTTTAGAAAAATGCTTTTCCTTTAAACCACTAAAAGTGTGTTTATTAACTACACTAAAATTAGTCTGAGTTAAACCACTTTTATTGGTTTAAATTTATTTTATTTATGTGTGACTGCATGAGTTTGTGTTCAGAAAGTGTGCAGGTGCTGATAAATGTCAGAGGGCTTCAGATCCTCTGAAATTGGAGTTACAGGCTGTCACGTACCACCTAATGTGGGTGCTAGCAATCAAACCTGGGTTCTACTAAAGACTAGTAAGAACTCTTTACCACTGGCATATCTTTTCAGCCCCACCTAATCAGATTATATTGGACATAACATCCGAGTGTTATTTTAGCTTTAGTAAAAAAAAAAAAAATAATAGCATGAGCTAAATGGTATGGAGTATACCTATAATTCCAGTGCTTAAGAGGATGAGGACAGGAACTCCACAAGGAGAGCAACAGAACCAAAAAAACTGAGCACAGGGGTCTTTCCTGAGACTGGTATTCCAACCAAGGACTATGCATGGAGGTAACCTAAGACCTCTGCACAGATGTAGCCCATGGCAGTCCAGTATCCAAGTGGGTTTCATTGTAATAGGAACAGGGACTATCTCTGACATGAACTGATTGGCCTGCTCTTTAATTACCTCCCCCCTGAGGGGGAAGCAGCATTACCAGGCCACAGAAGAAGACAACACAGCCACTCCTGATGAGACCTAATTGACCAGGATCAGAAGGAAGGAAAATAAGTCCTACCCTATCAGTGGACTTGGGGAGGGTCATTCATGCAGAGGGTGGAGGAAGGGAGGGATTGGGACGGGAGGAGGGAGGGAATCATGAGGGGGATACAATGAATAAATGAATAAAGTGTAATTAATAAAGAAAAAGAAAAAAAAAGAGGATGAGCCTGGAAAAGTGTGAAGCCGGAGTAGACTTCTTATGAGTTTCTACTTAGTTCCAGCTTTATCAAAACTTGAATAAAAATTACAATAATTAAATTATTTTACTAGGACTGCACTACAAAACCTATATAGAGTCAGTGGCTTAAAGCATAGATATTACTTTTTATAGTTCTAAATGTTTGAATTTCAAGATCAGGGTTCTAGGAGAGTTGTCCTTTCCCCTTGGAGGCACTTAACTATGCTCTTAAATGTGTCAACATACCTCCCTAGCTGTCTGAATTTTCTCATCTCGTCTTACAACAACTATGTATTACAGACAATGAGTAGCTTCATTTTAGCTGCCTTTTTAAGGATGCCAACTCTGAATACTCTCCTGAAATCCTGGGGATGAGGCCTGCATTGTAGAAATTTTGTGATTGTTGTCTGAAGGATGAGGGTGTCTAGTTTCATAGTAGCAGCTCTATATACACAAATGAATCTTTCCTCTTCACAAAGTAGTTTTAGTATATGATTTCCATGGAATACAGGTCATACCCTTTTAAGAGTCATAACAGGAAATTATTCCATTTTTCATGCCTTGCCCGAGGAAAATAATTTTCAGATTTGTGCCTTAATGTAATCTGTGTTGGACACACATGTCTTTGAAGCTATATCTGTGTCCTTTTTCTGCAGTATGGCACCTATAAAAAAACATGGAGTTGCTGATGTCTTTGAGTCAAATGTTTTCTTGATTAATGTTTTCTGTGGTGATGGTTTGTTTGCTCTATTGTGTGAGATGTGGGCTTTTGTACATAAGCAAGCATTGTGACTAAAGGTTTACAGAGCTGCCAGGTCCTGAGTCACCCACAAATAGTAGAAACCCAAATGCTCATGCCTTACAGAAGTACTAGCTCAAAATCTGTACACTCACTCTCTGGGCTTGTGAAATAGTAATTCGCGTTTTGCTTGGTTTTGTTTTCACTGATTTTTACACTATATAAAGTAATCTATTGTAACAAATATACATGTGTACACTATAAATGTGTAGGACATACCCATTGCCCAGGTGAGAGGACATAAAATTACTGGAACTTATTACTGGGCTGTTTTATTTTTTCCTAAAAGGATTTGGTGTTTTATTGTTGAAATTTAGTGTTCTTTATCTCTGCTATTCCCTTCTATACAGTGAGAGAGTGCTCTAATGGAAAGAATAGGTCCTTGAGGAACCTAAATTGGCTATAAAAGTGGAAAATTCTATAGATTAAAAGAAAACTTGGAGATGATAAAAACTCTTGAGAGAAGTTTGCACCAAAAAGTAATTGAAACAAAATTAACCATAATGGACCTGCATTGAGTCTGGAAGTTAGTGGAACAGACACTGAAAATCTGCTCAAGCCAAACAGAAAAGAAATTGCTCTCTGGAATATTGCTCAATTGCTCAATTTGATACTCATCATTGCTTAAAAGAAGAAGAATATGAAAAGCAAGTCTTATTCATGTGCAAAGTTTAAGTGTAAATTCTAGGAATAAATATAAAAACAGAATTCACAGTGTCCTCAGCAAAGCATCAAAACAGTTGCAATTTCTTTGGAAAATCACAATGTACAGAAAATACCCAATGTACAGAATGTGCATACTCTGCACAGCCTTTTTACCCAAGACCAACAGGAAAACCAGAGGCAAATGACACATTCACACATTCAGCCCCATGTAATCCCTACAGATCTATTTGGAAGGTGGCCTAGTACCTTTGTTTGTCTCATTCTTCTTAGATGGCATGAGAATATGATTCATGGCCAGCTGTTCTTAAGTCTTGAAAATTACCTTTTGCTCTTTGGATTCAGAAACCAAAATCTGCTATTTTACTTTCTGTCAGTTCTTTGTCTTAGACTCCCCTCTTCTGACCACACTCTTCAACACTTCTGTCACTAAACAAGAGGAGTGTCATTCTATAAAGAACTATTAAATATGTGTGGTACTTCTCTTAGTGGAGGCAATCCCACCTGGAAGGAGAAATAAGGCCGAGAAAACCCTAAGCTAGTGAAACAAAGTTCCAAAAGTTAGAAAATTCACAAGTTTGTACAAGCAGTAAATAAATACAGGTGCACAGATTCCCTGACCTGCTGCTGAGCTTTGTTCAAGTAAGGTAGGAGTAACCTGGATGCAGCTTTAGTGAGTTGTCTATTTTGCTGGTGTGGGTTTTCCAATAACTGGCTTTGAATCACCCATGTTCCCTGTGTTCCCATAAGTGACCCTTATAAACTCACTGCTTCACTAAGGTATGTGTAAGTGGGATCACTTCGTTGGGATGTTGATGTCCTATTGTGTCCTATTGTGATTAATAATTATTTTATATAATCCCAGGAAAACATTTTATAACATTCTATAACAGTGATTTTTCAGTCATTAGTTATCTCTAACGCATCACACCACTATATTACTGCATATTTTCAGTGAAGTATAGATGGAATATAACAATGATTGATGCCATGTAATATAGAATCACCTTGGATAATCAGAAACTGACACTTCTTCTAAACCTTCACTGTGCAGATACATTAGGACTCAAAGTTTGCATGAATGAATAAATAGTAAATTAGTTAATTAAATAGTTATCCTTAAGACTGTCAAAAACGTAGGTGCTTGGAAAGTTCATAATTTTTTTGAAACTTTCTATGAAAAAAATACAGAATGAAAACACATTTTACATAAACCTTTGGGGAAAAAATTCCATCATAATTTTTTTTTGGGGTGGAAATTGCTGATTTGCTTGTTGAGACCCAACTGAACTTTCTCCTTTCCTTGACTGTAATTGCTCATTTCAGTGCCTTGCATTTTTTAACTTAGGTTCTTTTTGCAGCTGGAACTGTTCATTCTGGGGCTTTGTTGAGTGTGGTGTTTTATATTCCTCAAGATCATATTGGAATAGTCCAATAAATAAATAAATAAAAGAGTCATATGCAGTTATGTGCTGTATAGTTAGCATTAGTGAGGACAGTGGAGCCTTTGTTTAGCTACTTTTGCTGTTGCTCACCCCTGACATGCTTCTCTTTAGTGAACACAGGTCGTGGCTTTAAGTAGGAATGTTGCTAATGAGGCTCCACTTTGGCTATGGGTACCCATGATAGGGTGAGGTAGTCATTTTTATACTCCTCATTTTCTGGAGGAATTTTCTAGGGGAGCTTAACTAGGAGGATAACTTCTCATTAATGTCAATGCTGCATTTGGAAGATATTTCTTTTTTTCCTGGTAGGGTTGAAGGTGTAAATTGTCATATTTGCACTCAGGACAAAAAGATTTTTGAGACTTTGGGAAGTCTAATAAACTGATGTCTTTGGAATGCTTCTGAGAATGCTGGCTTCTTTTTCCTATTTAATTTTATTTGGTTTCCAGGACTAGAATAGCCTCAGAAAAAGAGGCAAACTCTTGGAGTAATAAAATTAAGTACTTTGAAAGTAGTATAATAGGCATCTTATTTACCTATTTATTTCTTTCATGCATTTGTAAATTGCTCATAAGTTTGTGTTCCTTCTCATGTATTTTATTTTTATTGACCAATAATTTCATAAGTAAATACAAATTTTATTTTCTAAGCCAATGAATAATTTTATTAAATTGAATTTAATTAGCTTATCATAATGTAACATTTCTGTGTGTTCATATGTATGGCTTATGTATGCATATGTATGGCTTATGATAATGTCTGTGTATACATAGTGCACACACATATTTTGAGGACAGTTATCAACCCCAGGTTTGT
Organism: Meriones unguiculatus; assembly: GCF_030254825.1. Taxonomy (NCBI): domain Eukaryota; kingdom Metazoa; phylum Chordata; class Mammalia; order Rodentia; family Muridae; genus Meriones; species Meriones unguiculatus. The sequence continues at coordinate 36,090,310 of NC_083357.1, read as the reverse complement.
TGCATAGGACTCTTCCCCTAGATTAGTGAGAAATAATCTCTCATTAGCCTGAGGCTTTCCTGATTAGACTAGGGTTGTCTATTATCTCCAGGAATCAGCTTGTCCTGGTCTCTCCAGGTTTGAGATTACAAGCATGTTCTATCATGCATAACATTTTCATATGATTTCAAGGGATTAAACTCATGTCCTCATGCTCACATGACAAACACCTTACTGAATGAGCTTCAGAGTTTTACAATATGTTTTGATCTAGAAAACCCTATGCAAATTCTAAATTTTGGCAGTGGTTAATGGTTTCTTACATTGTAAAAGCCAACTTAAAAAAAAAAAAACAACAACAACAACCTAAAAGCCAATACAGACATAGAACCCAACACCCTTACGCAAATATTTAACAAAACTTAAATCTAAATTTGATCCAGCCTATGTCAAAATTTGTTGAAAATGCTTAAACAGGAATATATCAAGACTACAGAAATGCAATCAGAAAAAAAATTTTATTCAACAAATACATAATAGAGGAATATTCCACATAATTGGAGGGAGATCTATAAATTTCTACTCTAGACATTATTGAGCTTGGCCTTGGCAGAATATTTAACAGAAAGACTTGGAACTGGTTGGAGATACAGTCTCATAAAAGACCCCTGTGCCCAAATATATTAGGTCCTTATGGAGCTCCTTTCTTCTCTAGGTCATACTAACTCCCCCCCCACCCCCCATTATGATTCCCTGCACTCTGCTGAAGGTTTGGTTCTGATTCTTAGCATCTGCTTTGATACACTGCTAGGTAGCCTCTGAAGCCCTCTGTGGTAGGCTCCTGTCCTATTACTTGTTTTCTCCTACTTCCAATTGGTCTTTTGTGAGACTGTATTTCCAGCCAAGGACCATGTATGGTTATAACCTAGAACCCCTGCTCAGATGTAGTCCATGGTAGTTCAGTATCTAAGTGGGTTCCCTAGTAAGGGAAAAAGGGACTATATATGACATGAACTCAATGGCTGGCTCTTTGACTCCCCCCCAGCTCCCAAGGGAGGAGCAGCCTTGCTAGGCCACAGAGGAGGACATGGCAGCCAGTCCTGAGGAAACCTCATAAGCTAGGGTCAGATGGAAGGAGAAGAGAACCTCCCCTATCTGTGGACTTGGAAGGGGCAGGGAAGAGATGAGGGAGGGAGGGTGACAATGGGAGGGAATGAGGGAGTGGGCTACAGCTGAGATACAAAGTTAATAAACTGTAACCAATATTTAAAAATAAAATAAAATAAAAGACTTGGAACTGTTGCCTAACTTTTTTATTTGACTGATATATGAATGTAGTAATAGAGGCTATACCCCCGCTATTAGTTTGTTTGCAGTCTGAGCCACATGTCTTAGCAACAGAGTGCAGTACATATGATGGGCAGGATTTGTAGCTCAAAGCTCCACCAGAGTTAATGAAGGAACATGATTCAACTTGATCATAATATAAATAGTAATTTTTATATTAGCCACTATGACTTTTTAAAATGGTAACATGTAGCATCTGGAATATCCTATCATGTTTCACAATGACCATAGAATACAAATAAAAGTGAAATGTAATGCTATTTATTATTCCTTTCCTTAAGGATGCATTAACTCTTTCCATATGTAGCATTAATTAAGGGGATTCATGTGATTCAATCACTGTGATTAAACTTAATTTACAGGAGGTCATAAAGCACACAACCTAAACCAAAATAACCTTCTTTAATTATCACTCATTCTAATGAGCTAAAGTTAATATACACCAGGAATTCCCTAATACTTTTCTATAAATATTTAAAATGTTTGAAATATTCAAAGAGATACAAGTCAGGAAAATTACAGAAGAGGGGAAGAAAAGATTATAAGATATCATGTGGTTCTAATGACCAGAAAATCTACTGTGAGATCATATCTCCTAGAAATGATAGGAAAGCTACATCCATTATACCCCAACAATATAGTTATCTAAAGAATACCTGCATAACAACAATACCAATATACATGCTATCATGAAAAGGGGAAGCCTCATGGGGCTTAGTCCTAAACACAGAACTGTTTTAAATGAATGACTGCTCAGAGAGGGTGAATTAGTCATTACTAGGGATGAACCCCCCAATTGGTTTTGTTATGCCAGGTTCACGGGACCCTCAGAGACTACCAGGAGACTACTTGATGCAATTGCAAGAGAGCTTTATTAAGAGAGTGATCAAACTCGGGACCAAATTCTCACTGGTGCAGCAGTAGAGAAGGGGACCCCAAGATCTGAGTGAGCAGGATTTTTAAAGGGAAAGTCTGTGAGCAGGGGGTTTCCATGGCAGCAAGCAGGGAGGCACAAGTCTTGGCATTACAGAATTGGGTGAAGTTTAACAGAGCAGGGTGACCTTTTCTGAGGCACACAATCACAATGTCTAAGGCATATAATCACAATAGCTATTTTTCTAAACCATATCTGAAACATTGGAGGAAATTTTCCCACCCGATTATCAACTGATTCCCATTGATTATTGCCAGGGAATTTGTCTCTATTTTCTATAAAGCATTTATTCTGTTATATTTCCTGGAGGCTGTTGCTAGGAGAGTTAACTTTGTTTTCTGCCAGGTGTACATTCTGTGATATTTCCTGGTACCTGAATTCAGTTCCCAGTCAAGATCTTTATTTCAAAATGGAGTTATACTCAGGTTATTTTAAACTCTTCAGTTTCTAGTTTCCAAGAATCATTCCTGAAATCAAATACATTCAAGAAAGAGTAAACATACTCAGTAACTTGTACTTATATACCTATGCTCTTATACATATATGTAATAATAACAATTAAAAATGTTTTATATTGATACCATGATTTTGAGAGGGGGGAGCAAATGAAAAAATTGGCAGATGGAAAAGAGGAGGAAATAATGTGACTATATTTTAATTTCAAAGATATATGTGCATAAAATCTGAATTTTTAATAATCTGAAGTCTTAGTATAAATTTGGAAGAAACTATTTACATTGAAACAGAGATTTCATGTCTAATGTGGGAAGTACATAACTGGAGATTCATTTGATTGTCTGTTCTTTAATTGACCTTATTTCTTGGTTGTAGCTTTTAAACCACATTTGGAGTCTGCTAGAATTGATGTCAAACTTGACAGTATAACAACATGTCAAGCTTCTAACAGCTCATGGGTTTGTAGGTTTTCAGGTTCCCTCTCAACCTTTACAGACAGTTTTCTTGTTAAAGATTTGATTTGCTCAATGTTTTTGATTTTCATTATCTGAAATCCAGTTATTAGCAATCTTACCTTTGAAAACAGTGATAAACTGACACTAAAAATGCTTACAAAAAAGAAAAAGACTTTCAGACCAATCTCCCTTATGAACATTGATGCAAAAATACTCAACAAAATACTTGCAAACCGAATACAAGAACACATCAAAGATATCATACACTATAACCAAGTACGCTTTATCCCAGGGTGGTTCAATATACGGAAATCCATCGATGTGATCCACTATGTTAACAAACTGAAAGAAAAAAAACACATGATAATCTCCCTAGATGCTAAAAAAGCATTTGACAGAATCTAACATCCATTCATGTTTAAATTATTGGAGAGATCAGGGATACAAGGCACTTATCTAAACATAGTAAAGGCAATATATAGCAAGCCTATAGCCAACATCAAACTGAACGGAGAGAAACATAAAGCAATCCCACTGAAATCAGGGAAAAGACAAGGCTGCCCACTCTCTCCATATCTATTCAACACACTTCTGGAAGTCCTTGCTAGAGCAATAAGACAGTTGAAGGAGATCAAGGGGATATAAACTAGAAAGGAAGAAGTCAAATTATCACTATTTGCAGATGATATGATAGTATATGTGAGTGACCCCAAAAACTCTACCAGGGAACTCCTACAGCTGATAAACACCTTCAGCAACGTGGCTGGATACAAAATTAACTCCAAAAAATCAGTAGCACTCCTGTATACAAAAGACAAAAGGGCCAAGAAATAAATTAGGGAAACAACACCCTTCACAATAGCTACAAATGACATAAAGCACCTTGGTGTAACCCTAACCAAGCAGAGTCAAAGACTTGTATGAAAAATTTTCAAGTCTCTGAAGAAAGAATTAGAAGAAGATATGAGAAGATGGAAAGATCTCCCATGCTCATGGCTTGGCAAGATTAACATAGTAAAAATGGCCATCTTACCAAAAGCAATCTACAGATTCAATGCAATGCCCATCAAATTACCAACACAATTCTTTACAGACCTGGAAAGAAAAATTCTCAACTTCATATGGAATAACAAGAAACCCAGAATTGCTAAAACAATCCTCTACAATAAAAGATCTTCTGGAGGTATCTCCATCCCTGATTTTAAGCTGTACTATAGAGCAATAGTAATAAAAAGTGCATGGTACTGACATAGATACAGAATGGTGGATCAATGGAACTGAACAGAGGACCCAGAAATAAATCCACACACTTATGGACACCTGATCTTTAACAAAGATGCAAAAACCATACAATGGAAAGAAGATAGCATCTTCAACAAATGGTGCTGGTCTAACTGGATGGCTGTTTGTAGAAAAATGCAAATAAATTCATAATTAGCACCCTGTACAACACTAAAGTTCAAGTTGATCAAAGACCTCGATATAAAACCAGACACACTTAATCTGTTAGAAGAAAAAGTGGGGAATGTCCTTGAACTTATTGGCACAGGAGACAACCTCCTGAATAGAACACCAATGGCACAGGCTCTAAGATCAACAATAAATAAATGGGACCACATGAAACTGAAAAGGTTTTGTAAAACAAAGGACACTGTCTTCAGAACTAAACAACTACCTACAGATTGGGAAAGAATTTTCACTAACCCTATAATCTGACAGAGGGCTAATATCCAGAATATATAGAGAACTCAAGAAGTTAAACAGCAATAAATCCAGTAATCCCATTAAAATATGGGGTACAGAGCTAAACTGAGAATTCTCAATAGAGGAATATTGAATGGCAGTGAAATACTTAAAGAAATGCTTAGTGTCATTAGTCATCAGGGAAATGCAAACCAAAACGTCCCTGAGATTTCACCTTATACCCATCAGAATGGCCAAGATGAAAAACTCAAGTGACAACACATGCTGGAGAGGTTGTGGAGAAAAGGGAACCCTCCTCCACTGCTAGTGGGAATGTAAACTTGTACAACAACTTTGGAAATCAATCTGGCACTTCCTCAGACAACTAGGATAAGTGCTTCCTCAAATCCATCTTTACCATTCTTAGACATATATCCAAAAGAGGCTCAAGTACATAATAAGGACATTTGCTCAACCATGTTTGTAGCACCTTTATTTGTAATAGCCAGAACCTGGAAACAACCCAGATGCCCCTCAACTGAGGAATGGATACATAATTTCTGTGGTACATCTACACAATGGAATATTACTCAGTGATAAAAAAAATCAAATCATGAAATTTGCATGTAAATGGTGGGAACTGGAAAGGATCATCCTGAGTGAGATATCCCAGAATGAGAAAGACACACACAGTATATATTCACTCATATAGACATATAATATAAGGTAAACCTACTAAAATCTGTATATACCTAAAGAAGCTAATCAAGAGGGAGGAATCTTGCTAAAATGCTCAATCCCCATCCAGAGAGGTAAAGAGGATGGACATCAGAAGGAGAAAACAGGGAACAAGTCAGGAACCTGCCACAGAGGACTTCTAAAAGGCTCTGCCCTGCAGACTATCAAAGAAGATGCTGAGACTTATGGCCAATCTTTGGGCAGAGTGCAGGGAATCTTTTGAAAGAAGTAAAAAATAATAAGATCTGGAAAGGACAGGAGGTCCACAAGGAGAGCAACAGAACCAGAAAATCTGAGCACAGGGGTCTTTCCTGAGATTGATACTCCAATCAAGTATCATGCATGGAGATAACCTAGAACCCCTGCACAGATGTAGCCCATGGAAGTTCAGTGTCCAAGTGGGTTCCATAGTAATGTTTACAGGGACTGCCTCTGACATGAACTGATTGGCCTGCTCTTTGATGATCTCTCCCTGAGAGGGGATCAGCCTTACCAGGCCACAGAGGAAGACAATGCTTCCACTCCTGATGAGATGTGATAGACTAGGATCAGAAGGAAAGAAAAGAAGACCTCCTTTATCAATGGATTTGCAGAGGGGCATGAGTGGAGAAGGGAGAGGAAGGGAGGGTTTTGGTGGGGAGGAGGGAGGGAACTACAGGAAGGATACAAAATGAATAAGGTATAATTAATAAAAAATTTAAAAAATATATTTTGGGGAAATATATAACAATTAAAATGAAAGAAAAATAAAATGTGTATGAAAGATTATATGTGCTTGTATACACACGCAAATAGGCACACAAATACACATACACAAATAGACATACACACAGTAGAAAACAAATCAGAAATACAACAAATTTATTAGTTGGAAGATAAATGTAGCATCACTTCAGAAGGAGCAGAATAGTTGTGGAAAGGTAGGAATTAAAATAGGGCAAATGCAGAAAATATTTACCAAAAAGATGATGATTTAGCTTCATGATTATTAAGACATGGTTATAAAATTAAGCTGCTTCCCTGTGACACAATGGAGTATAAGAGTAAGAATAAGAATGCATATACTCTGTTCAACTGAGGAAGAGCTTTGGACACTCACAGAGATCTTGAATAATAGGAACTGCAAAATAAAAAAATGGTACACCACAAAGAAGTCAGCCAAACTGAACATGGCCATCTGTGGTCATGGTTTTCTATGGATGGGGAGGGAAGCAGAACCTTTTCCAAAATGTTAGGAGGCAGCGTTGGTGAGAAGAGAATATCAGTCTTTCCCTCAAGATAATATCACTTTGCCCCCAAAGCTGGATATCTAGTGTATGCTTTGGAGAGACAATGATTCACCTGGTAGGTAGTGGAGAGCAATATTTTCTCATCTTATATGTCTATGATGACACTGTCTTTGCACCATGCTGAGAGGTAATTTATTATTTACAACAACTATGTTGGGTGCATATAAGTGAACAAGTCCAAATTTAATGTACCATAGTAAAAGATATTGTCAATAACTTTTGGAGGACACATGATCCTGACACAGAAAGTACAAGGTGTCAAGAGGTTCTCTTGAAGCAGTGAAGTGCACAGTGAAAGATGGTCCCACTACACTGGCTGTCAGTGGATTTCATGGGCCAAGAAAAGCCACATGCATAAAGCTAGCAAGTGGATGACCAGAATCTGGAGCCATGTGTATGCCATTTGCTGCTATATAACTAAAACTCTGTGACATTCACAGCCACATCCCTGATCAATTTTTAGGAGGTTTTGAAAGTGCGAAGACAGGCTCTTTACTACTACAGAGCTCAGTGCTAATATTACGTCTCATATTCTTCACACACTAGAGACAGCGCACAGTGGGCACCACAGAAGGGACTTGAAGAAAAGCTACCCACAGACTTCAAACTTCAGTGATGTCTGCTGAAATCCATGGAATGCAGAGGGGGAAACTGCTACAGTGAAGACAGTACAGCTGGATGGTAAACACTTGCCCAGTATGGGACAAACACCAGCAAAGACAAACCACTTTGCATCTGGTATTCCACTACCTGTGCATGTACCTGACACTTGTAAGTTTTTAGGAAGGAAGCTACTGCAGTTTATCTCATTCTTTTTTTCCCCTTTTTCTGTTTGTTTTTTTTTTTTTTTTTTGGTTTTGCTTCCCCTTTCCTTTGTTCTAGTAATAACCCAATTTTCATTTCTTAAAATTTCTGAATGTTCATTATAAAAAATTATAAATAAAAAATCAAACAAAAATTACTTATATCCAAAGTCTATACTGTTTTCTTTCATGATTTTACATCCATCTCTATAACATGTTCAGTTTGTTGTTGTTTTAGAAGTGTTTTTCTTGTCTCTATTTTTCTGTCCTGAGGCCCTAAGATAAGCTGGTTAAAAAAAACGATCCTCAAATAAAAGTCTGAACCAACGGATGAGCAAATCACAACAGAAACACAAGAAATATGAATATTCTAGCTCCTCAGCTATCAATTCCAAATCCCAAGGTAGATAAAACTTTAGTTGAGTGCTTCAAAGACTTACTGTTAAAAACGGTCAGTGACCTAGAGTAGAAAGAGTGTAGAAGATGCATTCAACTCAGGCACCAACATTGAGGAAACTCAGCAATAATGAAAAACTCAATGGATCAAATTAAAGAGAGCGGGAGTAGTAATTAATGAATGTGAACAAGCAAAAGAAAGAATAACAGGGATGGAGAAAAGCACTGAGGAAATGTTTCATTCACACAACAATAAACAGTGTGTATAATTTTTACATTTGCAGGCAACTGGGTGAAACTGCAAATCATTGTGTTAAGTAAAATAAGTTCACTTAGAAATACAAATTCTGCTTGTTTTCCCTCATGTGTAGAAACTGGAGTGTATGTACATGATTGTGGAGATGCATGTCAGGAAATTTCAAAAGGTGGCCACGAAAGAAGAGGAAGAGATCTTAAGGGAAAGAGGAGGAAAAGAAGCGAAAAGAATACATGTTACATAAAAGCAGAAGTGGAATTATTTGGAGTGAACAGGAACGGGTGGGGACTGAAGAGGGCAAGGATGATAGAGGATGGAGTAGAAGTAGAGAGTCACAAATGTGTAAAACAGGCATGATGAGTCCCATTATGTTTTATACTACCTTAAACATTAATTTAAAACTAGACCTAAAGCTACAATATTACTAGAAATAAAGAAGTTTTCTATATAGAGATAGGAGCTTGATTTTACTAAGGAAAGTAGATAAAAATCCCCAATGGTAGAGCTTATCAGTCTTTTCTATGATTGGTAGACCATGCAGACAAACCACCAATGAGGATATATGAGCTATAGAAAGCAACACACAAATTTCTTTTTTAATTTGTCTTCATTTTATTAATGTTTAAAGAGATGAAAGGATTAACAATTGATTTGATAGTTATTTAATATTTACATCTATCAAATTGTCACACTGTACCCTGTAAATCTGAACAGTTCAAACAATGGTTTCAAAGATAATTTTGATAGTAAAATAGAGTCATAATGTTCAGAAATGTTTGTGGGAATCTTTAAAACATCTCAGAACAGTTAGAATTCAGCAAGACCTAGACACCTAATCCAAAACTCTCCAAATACCACATCTATATTAAAATAAGTGAGAATCTTTCATAAAATTCTAAGATGCCATAGATTTGTGTTTTATAATTCCCTACAATGCAAAATGTTACTGTCCAAATTCATAGATATTGTGCATTCATCTGAAATTTAAGAGAAACAAAACAATAATACTCTTTGCATTTTACAAAAAAATCTTAAGACTTTTTTCTTAGGCTATGTTAAGGGAACCTTTTCATTACCCTTCCACTTAAGAGAAAGCCCCTAAGGTGTGGTCAGAGAGGGCTATGCACACACTTTTCCATAGACATCTCCTGCTAGTCACTGTTCATCTGCTAAGAAGTATTTCTTTGGGGTGTGTGTTATAGCAGGATGTCATCAGCTATCCTAGTTACAAATTTCTAAAGGCAAGAAATAGAGAAACTTTAGTCATTTGAAACACATGCTTGAGGTGTTTGTGAAAATTGGCTTTAAATTATGTGAAAGCAAGATTAACTTAATTTTAAATAATCAAATGCTCTTTAAAAATGTCAGTTTCCTAAAGCACATGACCTTTACTGCTCAGGAACTGCCTTTAAGGGCTGGGCAGAATACAGTGTAGCAGACAGTAAAGCATCCTAAACAGCCATGAAATTCAGACCCTTTATTAACACTGAAATCAGATGATTATCAGTATAGGATAAAGATTATCAGATGTGAACATGAAGGGCAGAAAGGAAGGATGCAACAACTAAAATCAGCCTTTTATTGTGTCAGTCAGTGCCAGTGGGGACACTTATCTGGACCACTTGAGCCTAAATATGACATAGAGTGAGAAGGGAAATCTTTTTGTTTTTTTATTTTTTTAAAGAAGGAAAATACAGAAGTCTACACACACCATATATTTGCACCTTTTTTAAATTTAATTTTATTTATATATTTATTTATTACAAGTTATTAACTTTGTATCCCCTGTGCAGCCCCCTCTCTTGTCTCCTCCCAATCCCACCTTCCCTCCCTCTTCTCCCCCAATGCCTTTTCCCTAGTCCCTGAAGGGGAGGACCAACTTCCCTTCTATCTGAACCTAGCTTATCAGGTCTCATCAAGGCTGGCTGCATCATCTTCCTCTGTGGCCTGGCAAGACTGTACTCCCCAAAGGGTGGTGATCTAAGAGTCCGCCACTGAATTCATGTCAGAGACAGCCCCTGTACCCCTTACTAGGGAATCCACTTGGAAACTGAACAGCCAATAGTCTTCCTTTGTACAGTGGCTCTAGGTCCTTCCAAGCAATGTCCTTAGTTGGAGTATTGGTCTCTGCAGGGTGCCTGCGCCCAGGTATTTTGGCTCTGTTGTGCTCCTTGTGGAGGTCCTGTCCCCTCCAGGGCTTTAAATCTCCCTCTTCTTCCATAAGGATTCTGGCACTCTGCCCAAACTTTGGCTGAGTCTCAGCATCTATTTGTAATAGCCAGAATCTGGAAACAACCTATATGTCCCTCAACGGAGAAATGGATACAGAAAGTGTGGTACATTTACACAAGGGAATACTACTCAGCAATTAAAAACAAGGAACTCATGAAATTTGCAGGCAAATGGTGGAAACTAGAAAAGATCATCCTGAGTGAGGTAACCCAGAAGCAGAAAGACACATCTGATATAAACTTACCTATATGTGGATATTAGCCATGTAATATAGGATAAACCTACTAAAATCTATAGTTCTAAAGAAGCTAAATAGCAAAGAGGACCCTAGGAAAGATGCTTAATCCTCATGCAGAAGGGCAAACATGGTATATATTAGAAGTAGTAGAAGACAAGGAATAGGACAGGGACCTTCCACAGTGTTTGCACCTTTTGTGACAAAGATCATTCTGACTTCCATGGTGCCCCTCCTAAAGGCTTTGAAGGTCATCTTTCCTACAATGGAGAGCTCCTGCATAGTAAGTGACTATGAGCTTTGTGAAGCACATCCTGGGATGGTTTCTGCATAATCTGAAACAACATAGTGAGTAATGGCCACCAGAATACAATTAGGTAAATGTTTAAGAATATCCTTGAAAAATTCTAATATCATCTAAGCATAGCCCCTATTCTATATTTCATTAGGCTTTAGTTAGTTATTGCTTTAAAAACACTAGTCCTTTGTGTTCAGGAAGAAGCTAGGAAAATGATCTACTATAAATTACTCATAGTAGGATGAATTTTGGTTAAGAAACACTGAAAATATACGTACAGGTGATGGCTATTTCCAAGCATACTACTAAGTTTTAAGTAGAAATAATTCATTTGTATATATTAGCATATATAATGTACATTGTATATTATATACAGCATATATATTAGATATAATAATATATATAAAACAACTTCAGAAGGAAAAGGCTTATTTCTGCATATATTAATATAATAAAATATATTAATTATATAACATTTAACTAATAATTAATAAATATATGCAGAAATAGGCCTTTTTCTCCTAAAGTTGCATTTTGCCACAGTGGTCTATCACAGCAATAGAACTATGATATCTTATTATATTGTGTATCTTTGTCGAGATGCTACAGTTCATATATATTGCCTTCAAGCTTTGTTATTCTGTCTTCTCCTGGATCAATTTTTTGGTGAGTTTTTCACTGGAGCTCTTTGTTTGTCTTTGTGTTTTTATTTCCAGTATTTCAATTTTTTATTCTGTATTTTTACTTAAATTTTCATTCAGATATTGTATTGAACTGTTTATTTCATTCCAATGTTATTTTTGTTTTTGTGTTTTATATTTGTTTGTTTTGTCACTACTTGAAAGGTGATGGGACCTGAGAGAATGGAGCTGATGAATGCAGCAGAATAAGTTTCATGCAATAGCTAATTTTATTCAGAACAGTTGACTATTTGAGGTTTAAGAATGGTCAAATGAGTAAAATTCACATGAATTTAGGCTGTATACAATCACAGAGACAAGCTGTGCACAGCCAAAACATGCTTTTCAATAGAAGCCCACAAAGGACAGTTTAAACCTTACCTGAATAACAACAGTAAGTGATAATGGATAATCTGAAGCAAACCCTTTTATATTTGCTACTCCTGAGAAGAGCAAGAAAACACATTTCAAAGAACAATACTGTATTTTGAAGAAGCTGAGGTTACAAGATACTTGTCCTGTTTTCTTGGAATTGTTCTCAGAAGCACTCAGAATTTTTCTCACAGAGTTCCATTCCTGGACTGTGTTCCAATATTTCTGTCCTCTGAGATTAATTCAGGATTTGGTTATTGTTTTAGTTCTTTGGAATTTTATCTGATTCGTTCTTACATAGGCCATTACTGTCATTTCAATAATTTTCAGAGAAGCTAAATTGCCTTCATATTTCTATGTTGGGATTAATACACCAGGGGTTATTATTTAATCAGCTGTGCTCTTTCACCTGAAGGCTTGGCAATATTCTGATGGGATATGTTGTGGTAGAGTGAAAGTGTAAGTTTCAGAAATCATGTTCTTAGTGTAGAAATTTAGGGTGCCTAGTGCAGCCTCTATATTACTCTCAGAGTAGATTATTAACTATGAGAGACACCACAGGTACTGCATATGTCCCTTTGCAAATGTTATACTACCCAATTAATAAGAGGGATCCATTTGAAGTAAGTAATTCTGGAATATAAATTAAGAAGAATAACATATTATGTGAGATGATTTTATTCAATATTAGGAATGTAAGGAAAACAGGGCAAATGAGGTTAGAGATTCATTTTCTTTTTTTAATATTTGCATATTCTTTATTTTCAATTAGAAACACTTTTGTAGTAAAAATCATATCATACACTTTTTAGTTAATATTTCCACAATATTTCTCTATTACTTTTGCCCAGTTTTAATTTTTAGACACTTTAATTGATGCCATAGAAAACAAAATAATAATGGTGTACAGTACTTATATGCATGGAAAATTAAGATGGGAAAGAAATAAACTTCACTTTGGGTACTTTGGTAGAGACTATTTTCAGTCAGTATTTAGAAAGATTGAGTTGGGGAGAGTGGCTCAGATGAGAGATTATAATATTGTGAGAATCCACATTTTTTTAGAGATAATTGAAGCTATGGAATATATAGATATGAGATATTAAATGGATGGGATAGGGAAGAGAGAAAGTGGAAAAGAAGTAAAAGTGAGATGGGAAAGAAAATAAGTTTTGAATGGGAAGAAGACTTAAATGTGCTCACTCTCACAGTCAGTGGAAAAGCATACAGAACAACCTAAAAGCTCAACTGAACAGTAGGCAAACAAAAGCAAAACTATCATAAAACATACATCCCAATCACAAAGAACAGCATTCAAATGCCCAGAGCTCATGTAAAGGTAAGCAATTATAAGCTTACCTGTAATTACAGCCATGGAAGATGGGAAAAGGTGACCCCTACACTAACAGGCCAGCTAGCCTGAACCTAGCTCTGGAATTTATTGAGTGACCTTGGCTCAAAAGAATAAAGCAGAAATAGTATTGAGTAAGCCTCTGGCCATGACATGTATGTACACACATGTGGAAATACACCTCATATACATGTGGATATAAATATACATAGGAAAGTACACAGCACAAACACTGTCCCAATGAGGAAGTTTTCAATCATCTTTCTAATCACTTAGAATAGGGTAAGCATGCTGATATCCAATATATATTATATCACTGACCCTTCATCCAGACACACCAAAGAAGTATAAAACAAACTCGACCAGGAGATAAAATCTACAGAAGACAGCTCTAAATTTCTCCAGTGACAGATGAGTTCTCTTGCTGAGGTTATGCTCCAAAACAAAAGGACAATAGACTTAATGACTGCTAATCATGGGGACCTACATGGTATTAGGAAACAACATTACTTTTATATAAATGTACCAAATGCTTTTAAAACCAATGTTAATGCCCTCAAAAAGCTCTGTACACACTACTGAGATTTCAACCCACTGAACCATCAGGTTAGTCCAATACTTATTGTTTCCCTAGCTCCTACCCCTTATTAGCTCTACAATTATGTTATGTTTTATTTGGATGCTTGCCCTTGTCTTACATACTTCCTTCAGTGGCAGATTACCACTACTGAAAGAATTACCACTAGTCAGGCCATGGTATGTTATCAGGTCCTACACCCTGCTCCCAATATAGATGAGAGATTTCTTAAAGCTTATGATGACACTCCTTCATTATAAAATAAAACAGGGGGAGATGTTGGAGGAAAACTCTGCTGTTTGAGCTTGAAGTTCTCTCAGTCAGGATAGCCTTTCTGAGCTCAGCATTAAGGTGTATGACTCCCTGTTTCCAGCAGGGCCTCCTGCTCTCTGCCTAACTTCATCTGGAGACTCTCTCTAGACAAATCCCCCTAGCTAGATTTATATATGGACTTTGACACAGCTCCCTGATAGTTCTCCCCTTTCTGTGCCTATAGGATAATTAGGTGTATTTCCATTCATATGATAGGAGCATGCTGTTTAATGCAAATCAAGCATTCTTGAAGTGCCTAGTTCCAACCATTTATGTACACCTACCCTAGGAGCCCCCCACTCACTCCCTAAGGGGTACATAGCCTTTGTTCTCTGGAATTAAAGTTGAACTTTCTCCCTGCAGTGGTTCTCAGAGTGTGTGATACCTGTACAATGCTCACCTGCCATTCCAAACACTCTTCCTGTCTAGTGCCCCTCCTGGTTTTGTAGGAGACAGATCCCAGGAAGGAGGAGAACCAATAATGTCTTCCCCATTTCAATCATAGCAACATCCTCCCTAGTAGGATCACTATAATGTTCTCCCCAATGAGGTAACTGTAACTTCTTTTCTACTGGAGTCCTTTTAGTGGGTTCAATGTAATGTCTTCCTTAGTGAGATCAATGTAACTTCCTCCTTAGTGAGGTAATTGTAACATCTTCCTTATTGAGTTCATGGTAATGTCCTCCCCAATGAGGTCATTGTAATGTCTTCCTTAATGGGGTCACTGTGACATCCTCCCTCACTGAGGCTACTGTAATGTTTTCTAGTGTGGAAACCATAACATTTTCCTCAATGAGGTCACTGCAATGTTGTCTTCAGTAGACGTCACAGTATGTCTTACCCAGTGAGGTATTGCTCACATCCTCCCAGTTGGGAGTCACTGTATTTTCCTCCCAGTGTGGTAATTCTAATATGCTCCCCAGTAGGGTGTTTGGTCACTGTAATGTCTGGCCCAGTTCAATCACTGTAATGTCCACTGTAAGGTCACTGTCATCTCTTCCCCAGTCAAGCCCATGTAACAATCTCCTGCGTGGTGTCACTTTAGTGTCTACCCAGTGGGGTCACAACAACTTCCTTCCTGGTAAGGTAACTACAGTGTCCTTCCAAGTGGGTTAACTATGATGTTTTCACCAGTAGGGTCACATTAACCTCCTCTTCAGTGATGTCACTGTAGCATACTTATCAGTGAGGTCTCTGTAATGAATTCTTCACTGGGGTCACTGTAATGTCCTTCCCAGTAGAGTCACTGTAACATGCAAGCAGTGAGTTCACTGTTTAATATACTTCCCAGTGCAGTCACGGTAATACCCTCCACAGTGGGGTAAAAGTAACTTCCTTCCTGGTGGTATCCTTGTATGTCCTCCTTTGTAGGGTCATACAAAGTACATTTGTAGGGTATTCCCCAGTGGGATAACTCTAATGTCCTTTTAGTGAGGGAATTGTAACATCTTTCCCATTGGGTTCACTGTATTGTCCTCCTGAGTGGGGTTACTGTAACATCCATCTCAGTAGAGACTCTGTAATATACTCCTTAGTAGGGTCACTCTAACAACTGCCCCAGTGGGGTTACTGATGTCTTCCTCAGTGACATCCCTGTGATGTACTCTGCAGTGGGGTCGCTGTAATGTTTTTTCCAGATGGGTATCTATAATGTCTTCCCTAATGTTGTTATTGTGCTGTCCTTGCCAGTGAGGTGATGATAATGTCCCTCCCAGTGGTGCCACTGCATGTCCTCCACAGATGGGGTCATTGTAATGTCCTCTCCAATAGTGTTCAATAGTGTAAAGTCTTCTCCAATAGTGTCACTATAACATGTTCCCTAGGGGTTCACTGGAATATGTTGCCTACTTTGGGCACTGTAATGTCTTCCCTATTTAGGTCCCTGTAACATCTTTTCTAGGGGTTCACTGGAATATGTTGCCTAGTTTGGGCACTGTAATGTCTTCCACATTTAGATCTCTGTACATGCATGCAGTGAGATCACTGTGATGTCTTCTCCACTGGGTTCACTGAAATGTCCTCCCAGTGAATTCTTCTAACGTCTTTCCCAGTAAAAACACTTTCTGGTGAGATCACTGCAGTGTACTCCCTAGTGAGCTAACTGTAATGTCATTCCCACAGGTGTCACTGTAACTTTCTCCCAATTTGGGTTACAGTAATGTCCTCCTCAGTGGGGTCATTGTAACATCCTATGAAGTAAGGCAGAAAATTCTATTAGACTCTCAAAGAAGAGTTAAAGCCAAACTCCACAATATAGAAACAAAAGAAACATTGTCTTATTCATTTTGTGAGGCCACATTTACCTAGATACCCCAAACCAAATTAATTCCTAAAAAGAAAAGAGAATTACCAATCAATTTTCTTCTTAAACATATATGCAAAAAATCTCAATAACACACTTGCAAAATAAATTCTATTATACATGAAAAAGTTCTCCAGTCATGAACATACCTGAGATGCAAGGATGGTTCAATATAGGAAAAGTGATAAATATAGCACACTATATAAACAAACTGAAAGATAAAAACCACATGATAATATCAATACTCACAGAAAAGGCCTTTGATGCCTATTCATGATAAAGGTCCTGGAGATATTAAGAATATGGTAGATATACCTTAATATAATAAAGGCAGATTACAGCATGCTCATAGCCAATATCAATTTAAATGAAAAGAAACTCAAAGCATTTCTACTAAAATCAGGAACAAGACAATGTTGTCCATTCTATCCATACCTATTTTTTTTAAGTCTTAGCTAGAACAATATGACAACTGAAGGCATTCAAGGAAAAACAAGTTGGAAAGAGGTCCATGTATGTTTATTTGCAGATGAAACATGAGTATACACAGTGAATATTAAAATTTCTTCAGTTAACTTCTATAACTGATTATTACTTTTAGTAAAGTACCCAGACAAAAAAAAATAACTCTCAAAGATAAGTAGTCCTCTTAGATAAAAATGACAAATGGACTGAGAAAGAGATCAGGGAAACAACCCCTTTCACAGAACCTTCAAATAATATAAAGATTTCCAGAGGTAGCTCTAACCAAACAAATGAAAGACTTACACTATAGAAAATCTCAAGTCATTACAGAAAGAAACTTAAGAAGACATCAAAAGATGGAAAGATCTCCTATGTTCATGTATTGGTAGCATTAAAATAGTAAAAAGTATAACAAGTATTCTACAGATTCAATGCAATGAAATTCTTTACAGACATTAATTTTTTTTGGCTTTCTACAGAAACACAGACACAGATAGAGACATACACACACACACAAAGAAAGAAAGAAAAAATTAAAAAGAGAAGAAACAGAACAATCAAAATATTTGGAATAATAAAGGGCCTACTGGAGCTATCAGTATTTCAAGTTTCCTTATTTCAAGTTGTACTACCAAGCTATAGTAATTAAAACAGCATGCTATTTGCACTTAAACAGAAATATTGATCAATGGAATTGATCTGAAGACCTAGCGATAAGTCTACACACCTATGGTCTTCTTGTTTTTGATAAAGGGGCTAGAAGCACACAGTGAAAAAAAGACAGAATCTTTAACAAATGATCCTGTGCTAAATTGGTTTGATGCATGTAGAAGAATCCAAATAGATCTATACTTATCAAACATCCAAAAAACTCAACTCTAATTGGATCAAAAAATCTTCATCAAAAAGCATTGATAACTTGATAAAATAGAAAGTGAGAAATATACTTTAACTCATTGGTACAGGAGAGTTTCTGAACGGAACATCATTATCACAGACACTAAGGTCAACAGTTAATAAATGGCACCTCATTAAGTTGAAGAGCTTCTGCATGGACACCATCATTCAGAGAAAACAACAGAGTGGAAAAAAATTTACCAAGCATACATCTGATAGAGGAAATATAGATATTAAATAAAATTATATTATATATTATATATATATTATATGCTGGAGCCAGGCGGACAGAGTTGAACTGTTCTTGAGTGGGGAGTGAGGATTAAAATTAATAAAATAAACACACAGCACACTGGAAACTTTTTAAAAGTCCAGACTCAACAGCCACAGTAAAAGGCAGGCTGCTGCAGCAAGTCTCAAGACTCTGCCTCCTCCTCTGCCTCCAGCCTTCTGACCACTTTATTTTTTGAGGAGTTACTTTTAGCCAGGAAAACATCTCAGAACAATAGGTTAATTTGCACAAGGAGCCTGAGGAAGAGGTGTAACCCTCACAAGCTATCCCACCTGCTGTCAAAAACAAAAGGAGATGGACTTGCAAGTTCTCCTCTGCCATTAGTAAAAGCCTCCTAAAAGCCATCTCTCCGCAGAGATTTAAATATCAAAGCAGGCCGTGGAGTCATGGCCCCCGACAATTTTATATATATATATATATATATATATATATATATATATATATATATTACTCTGTAATTCAAAAAAATAGATACCAGAAAAACAAATAACCAAACTTAAAAAAAAATAAGGTATAAATCTAAACAGGGAATTCTCGAAAGAGGAAACTCAATTGCTGAGAAAAACTTTAAGAAATGTTCAACCTTTACTCCTTCCCACCCACCCAATACCACCTTCCAAAAAAGTAACATCTCAACAGAAGAACATTGAAGAAAACTCTTAAAAATTGTGATAAGAGTTAAACAACAAGGTGGACCTTACAGAAGATGCTCAGTCCTCATTCAGAAGGGTAAACGCAATAGACATAGGAAGCAGGAAAAAGCAGGGATCAGGACAGGAGCCTACCACAGGGGCCTCTGAAAGACTCTACTGATAGGGTTAGGGGCTCAAAGCAGGGGTTGTGAATCTTAGCCAAACTTTGAGCAGAGCACAGGGAATTTTACGAAAGGAGGAGGAGATAGAAAGACTTAGAGGGAACAAGAGCTCCAAAAGGAGACCAACAGAACCAAAACCACTGGGCTCTGGGGGCCCTGCAAAGAATGATACCCCAACCAAAGAACATGCATGGAGAGGACCTAAAACCCCTGCTCAGTTGTAGCCCATAGACTCAGTCTCCAAGTGGGTTCCCTAGTAAGGGGAACAGGGACTGTCTCTGGCATGAACTCAGTGACAGACTCTCTGATCACATCCCCTGGGGAGGGGGGTGCACCCTTGGCAGCTCACAGAGGAAGACAATGCAGCCAGTCCTGATAATATCTGATAGCCTAGGGTCAGATAGAAGGGGAGTAGGACAGCCCTATCAGTAGTCTAGGGGAGAGGTATAGTGGGAGATGAGGTAGGGGAGGGTGGGATTAGGAGGAGGCCACAGCTGGGATACAAAGTGAATAAATTGTAATAAATAATAAACAAAAAAATAAAAATACAAATGCAGTTTTCTCAAATTAAAAAAAATGAGATAAGGATGCTGAAGTTTAGCTCTCCACCACTGACAGCTTCTGGAGGGGGAATGGCTGGGGAACATATCAGTTTTCTTTAAGGGGCTGGCCACCAAGAGTTTGACCATGCTCCAGAGAATATATGAGCAACAAAAATTTGACTGTTTTGGATTTCTGTTAGTGATGGTTTTGTTTCTTTGTTTTTTCTTCCTTTTTTTTTGGGAGGGGGGGTGGAGGAGACTTGTCACAAAGGTTTTTGGACCTTGGAAGACTGGGAAGGATGTTTGTTCAAGGTTCATTATTTGAAATTCAGAAATAATGAATAAAAAATATTACATATATTATGCAATATACATACATATATATATTCAGCATCCTTAGCCATCATGGAAATATACATCAAAACATTTTTGAGATCTCAATCTTATATATATCAAAATGGCTAACATCAATAAAACAAAGTGGCAGTCATTCTAGGTAATATGGAATGAGTGATGGGAATACTCATCCATTCATTGTTGGTTGGAGTGCAAATTAGTAGGGCCATTCTAAACACCTGTGTGACACTTCCTCAAGAATCTGGTAATTTATGTACCTCAAGATCTAGCTATACTACCCTTGGGCATAAACCCAAAAGAAGTCTCATCTTACTACAGAGATATTCTAGTATTTTAAGCACAGCTTAAAATAAGCATTGGAAAAAACAGGCTTATCAATCACATTGGCCAATTTACTTCAAAGGAAGGAAATAAATGAAATCTCATTACCTAAAATTCTAGAGTGCAAAGTGGTCAATCAACCTGGTGATTCTTTGCTATTCTATTAGGGGCCAGTCTCCACGTGAATTCACCCATTATCCTGAGCATTGTTTTGGCCCTAATCCTGAAGTGAATAATACACATTCCTACGAAAGAGGCACCCTCCACCAACAGAATCTATATTATGCTTAGAATCTTTCTCTAGGTCCTACTGTTATGTTGGACAGGCAATTCAACTGGCCTGCCCTTAGGTACCTTTAGGGTCCTGAAAACATCCTATGTCGGTGCCATGTGCTATGACATCATCTGGGCCAAGCACCTCAGTATAACTGGTGTTTTGCCACCCCCCTCTCTTTCTATTGCCTTTGCTGTTTCAGTTTCTCTCTCCTTTCTCTGTCAAGTGCCCCTCCCCATCTCTCTCTCTGTGTCTATGCCTTTAGTTGTCTGTCTGTCTGTCTCTCTCTGTCTCTGAATCTCTCCCCCTCTCTGCCTTCATGTCTCACTCAGGCCCTAACTCTCTTCTGCTTCCTTTTTACACAGTAAAACCTCTTTTATATAGAGTTGAGTGCAGGGCATCATTTTTAAATAAATACTAACACTTGGTACTGATGACCCAGTAGGCAATCCCATAGTCTTCACTCTGGGACCCCATTCTCTTTCATGCTTTCATAGAAAACTTCGACTACTCTCATTTGCTCTGCCTTCCTGCCTGCTGCTGCCCAAACCTCTGGAACTGTCACTGCAGATTCAGGCACAGCTTGTTTCTAACCCATGGCTCTTAGGTAAGCAATGGCTTGGAGCCTGGCAGACATGGGGAGTTTTAAATTTGCTCTCCACCATGGCTTCAGATGGCTTTAAATTTCACAGCTACCTCAGGCCTTGTGGAGGAGGTTTTCAAATTTCCCCCTGCATGCCCACTGAACTTTCAAGTTCACATGCAGATGAGGGTCTTTGAATTGCACAGACATCCTCTCAGCAGTGCCACAGCTGACAGTTTGAACTGCCACTGGGCTAGGACATCCATACCTCCAGCAAGCACCCCTGGTCAAAGGACCCAGAGCCTTCTGTGCCACCAATGATGCCAGAGCACATGGTGAACTGCCATATTGACTTTGGCATAAGGAAGGCAGAGCCATGTTTCCATCCAGCTGTTTTCAAAGCTGTAAAACTGCTTTTCTGGGCCACTGTGAACTTTCCTATGCCTGTCTACCTTTGTCCTTTTTGTAGAGGATGACACTTCCTCTACAAAAACTTGGCTTATTGCCTGGGCCCTAGTGCCAAAAACCAAGCTTTGAGGGCTTACCTGTATTAAGCCCTTGACCAGCTCTGCTATTCCATTTCACTTTGTCATTCACAGGAATGGTTTATTCATGTTCTCTCCCCTTTTTGAAACCTCTGGCTTCTAATTTATATCCCTCTTAATCAAATATCTAATTTTATACATTAACACTAAAAGTTGTCATTAAATAAAAACCAATATCCTATTTCTCCTTTCTCAAAGTCCTGTCTGTTTCCCTATGCTTTTTGATTAAATTATCTCTAAAACTGTACTTTCCAATTCTTAAAAATTAAACTATCTTCTCTCATTTCTTTTCCTGTTCTCAACAAAAAAAATTCTTAACACCACATTGTAAACTGTTAAGGATCTGTCATTTCTTTATTGGCTATGATGTTTAAAATCTGTCTTCAAATTCTAGTTTAGAATATATGCATATATATGTATATAGATATGTCTATGTGTGTATTTCTAACATCTGTCTATTTTTATTAACTGTTTATTTAATCTCCTTTAGACTAAAAAACAAGTCGCATTTTAAATTGGTATGCATTTTTTTGCATTTTTATATAAATTCAAAGTTATATTTTGTAACATGATTCAACACTGGTTCAAAATAATTTTATATGATGCTAAAATCTCAATGTTATAAAGGTCTATTCAGATTAACAAGCTAATTTAAAATGTGTGTCTAACTGCCTATGTCTTTACCAGTTTCTGAATTGATAAATGAATGCTGTCTGCCATGAGCTGCCTGTGATCCATATTCACCACTAGGCTTTCTTTCTGTCTATTAGATGTGGTATAATAAATTCAAATGCAATTTTAAAACTATTTCATACTGTTCTACTATATTGCTAAACTCAACTCAGGGATTGCTAGGTAAAAGTTTTTGCCTAGATACCCTTAAACTATATGATACAATATTAAATCTTGCTCATTATCTTCACTCTCAAAAAGGTTAAAAATCACTGCTTTGTCTTTTTCTTTTAAATATGATAATATTAATAATCTATAGTGTAGCCTTAGATTTTTATAAGTTATGGACTTTTTATAAACTACATCATACAGGAAACTGTTATGCTCTTGCTTTAATAGACTATGTTTATGACTTTTAAGGCTCCAACTTAACAGGGGTAAAACCTAAAATCCTAGTATTTGATGGTTTAAAAATACACATTAATATTCTTCATCTTACATATTATCAAGTCCTTTATCATGTGCAAAAATATATTTGTAGTTCTACACATGCAGACCTGGTCTCACCACCATCTTAGTTCAATGTCTGAGGATAGTCCCTGAGCCCCCCATAAAGGAGTTACTAAAAATTATTTTTAAAGCCCAAGAGGAGCCTTCCTGACAGGTTCAGCTATAGCACGAAACTTAGCTACTACTCTGAGGCTTTTAGCATTCCCTCAAAGGAAACAGGAGGTCTGTGATGCCCTATCTTGTAGGGATCTACCCTAAGTCAACTCAGTCAAATAGCAGCTTCAAATGCATTCAGGAAAGACACTGGTCCCCAGCTGCCTCAGCAAGCCATGCCTTGCTTGCCCAGGCCTGTTTGAGACTGGCCTCTCAAAGTCAAAGTCCTCTGTGCCCAGTTATGTGGGCCCAACCAGCACAATTGCCACAGACACTTCCAACCCTTGAGTTCTTTGACCTTTTGGGAGACAAATGGCTCCTAGATTCAATGACATCCATCACCCTTGCTGAGCCCAAATCTGAACATCTGTTTTAACCTCAGTCGGGTCCCACTATCATATTGCCAATTTCTGTCTTGGGAGGCTTCAGATGCCTTCTAAGTCTTAATATGCAGGAGACCAGGCCTTAAGCTTCAATTCTAGAGCTTCTGCTGTCATATCTAGACACAGTCTATTTGTTGCCAGACTCAAAACAAAAACAAAAACAAAAACAAAAACAAAAACAGGTCTCAGATGTAACATTTTTACCATTCCTTTAGTCAAAAGAACTTACTATACAGTCACTGCTTCCAGCAATTTCATCTATGTCTCATAGAAAATAACTGGATACAAGGCTGAAAATATAGAAGTTATGAAATTCTAAAGCTATGTTCTAAGTTATGAAGCTTCTCAAAAAAAGTGTTTTAGGCTCTAAGAAGGTGTTTTAAGGTTATCAAAGGAAAGTTATGAATGTTTGAGAGTCCAAGATGCTTCAAGGATGGTAAATTCAAATTAGAAAGATTGAGAAAAAATTCCACTATACATCCACTGTCATGTTTCCAAGCTCAAGATTTTAAATCTTCCTTGGTTTGTCTTTTGAGTGTAGACTTAAAAGTTGTTTCTAATTGTGCTATACCTATATACATCCATTCTTCTGGACAGAGAAAAATATCCTCTCTTTTATGATGTGTAATCATATTGAAAGTTAAGATCAAGTGAGCTTTTGCCTTTTTTACTTTACAGAAGGCTTCTGTCTTTCCTGAAGTCACTTTAAAGAGTGTTTACTCTGTTAACATAAAGGTGTATGTCTACTGCCTTTTCTACAATGTGTATTTCAATGCATATATAATGGTGATTATAAAATATCTAAAGTTCATTTCCTTTATAAACTTAAAAAAACAATAAATCTTCTGTGGCTTGATAAGGCTGCTTCTCCCTCAGGGGTTGGTGATCAAAGAACAGGCCTATCAGTTCATGTCAGAGACAGTCCCTGTTACCATTACTATGGAACCTACTTGGACACTGAACTGCCATGGGCTACATCTGTGCAGGGGTTCTAGGTTATCTCCATGAATGACAATGCAGCCACTCCTGATGAGACCTGATAGACTATGATCAGAAGGAAGGAGAGGAGGACCTTCCCTATCAGTGGACTTGGGGAGGAACATGGGTGGAGAAGGGGGAAAGAGGGTAGGATTGGGAGGGAAGGGGGTAGGGAGCTACAGGGGGCATACAAAGTGAATAAACTGCAATTAATAGAAAGAAAAATAAACAAAAAAATAAATCTTATAAGCTGCCCTAAATCTGTCTCTCAGGCCAGTTGGGCTCCAGATAAGTACTGAACCTATGGCCTATCTCAGAGGGTGGGATTCTTCTCCCTTTCCCTGGTTTTGGGACTCCCTTTGCCCAACTACCCAGTTGCTGCATTCCTGTATCGAATACCAGCTGATTGGTGAATCTTCCCTTCTGGTTGGTATAAATGCTTCCCTGTGTATGAGAAATTGCTGACACCTCTCTGGTTCGCTAAGGAATGGAGGTACCTTTTAACTACTGTTTTCATGACTATGGTTGTTCCTTCTTGCTGGCATTCAGTAAGGATCTTTCCTTTTGGTGAGTTCCTCTCCAGCAAGGTTTCATCTGCTGTTGGAAATCCTGGTACCAAGTAAACCATATCTGTCCATGCAAATGTGCAAGATTGCACCAATTTCCTTTCAGTCAAATCTTGCTCTCAGGAGGCCTTGACAGGTCATTGACATCACTCTCCCTATGGGAATAGTTCATTCACCCATCCCTCCAGATTTTCATCTGGGATGCCTTCTGGAGAATTTCAGATTTCTCCACCTAGCACCTGCTTACATGACTCTGCAACTAAACTTGGCCTCAACATTCCTTAATGGCAGATCTAAAACAAGCTGCTTTAAATTATTGTCAGTGATTGGGTAAATGGAGGTTCCCATGTTCAAGTCTCTTCTTATGCTCCAAAACTGTACCTGCTCATTCTCCCAAAAGTTTCCAATGTATACCTAAAGAAATTTTCTCCCTAACCTACTTAACTTTGTCTTCTGCGCATATCCATGCTCCATTATCCTGTAAAATCCAGGTGCTTCCTACATCCACAACAACTCCAAAACAACTACCTACAAGTGTTCTTAGTCTAACTTTGTAAACTACATCAAGCTGGACCTGCACTTTCCTTTTCAGACATGGATATTGTCACAGATCCTGGACAGCAAATACAACAGCCAGCTCTTCTTGGACTTGACCAAGCCCTTTGGCCTCTATAAAGATTCCCCAGTGTCAGCATGAATTAGCTAAAGATAATTGATTTCTTTGCCCATTATCTAATTTTTTAAATTTATATTTATATTTTTATTTTTTTAATTTTTTATTAATTACTTTATTTACTTTGTATCCCCCCTGTGGTTCCCTCTCTCCTCCCCTCCTAATCCCTCCCTTCCTCCACTCTCTGCATGCATGACCCTCCACAAGTCCATTGATATGGGAGGTCTTCTTTTCCTTCCTTCTGATCCTAGTCAATTAGGTCTCATCAGGAGTGGCTGCATTGTCTTCTTCTGTGGACTAGTAATGCTGCTTCCCCCTCAGGGGGAAGTAATTAAAGAGCAGGCCAATCAGTTCATGTCAGAGGCAGTCCCTGTTCCTATTACAATGGAACCCAATTGGAAACTGAACTGCCATGGGCTACATCTGTGCAGGGGTCTTAGGTTATCTCCATGCATAGTCCTTGGTTGGAGTATCAGTCTCAGAAAAGACCCCTGTGCTCAGATTTTTTGGTTCTGTTGCTCTCCTTGTGGAGCTCCTGTCCTTTCCAGATCTTACTGTTTCCCATTTCTTTCCTAAGGTTCCCTGCACTCTGCCCAAAGGTTGCCCATATAAGTCTCAGCATCTGCATTGATAGTCTGCAGGGCAGAGCCTTTCAGAGGTCCTCTGTGTCAGGCTCCTGATTTGTTCTCTCTTTTCTCCTTCTTCTGATGTCCATCCTCTTTGCCTTTCTGGATAGGAATTGAGCATTTTAGCAAGAGTCCTCGCTCTTGATTAGTTTCTTTAGGTGTACAGATTTTAGGAGGTTTATCCTATATTATATGTCTATATGAGTGAGTATATACCCGGTTTGTCTTTCTGCTTCTGGGATAGCTCACTCAGGATGATCTTTTCCGGATCCCACCATTTTCTCAATAGAGGAATATTGAATGGCAGGGAAACACTTAAAGAAATGTTCAACCTCCTTAGTCATAAGGGAAATGCGAATCAAAATGACTCTAAGATTTCACCTTATACCCATCAGAATGGCTAAGATCAAACACTCAAATGACAAAACATGCTGGAGAGGTTGTGGAGAAGGGAACCCTCCTCCACTGCTGGTGGGAATGTAAACTTGTACAACCACTCTAGAAAGCAATCTGGCACTTCCTTAGACAACTAGGAATAGTGCTTCCTCAAGATCCAGCTATACCACTCCTAGGCATATATCCAAAAGTGGCTCAAGTATACAACAAGGACATTTGCTTAACCATGTTTGTAGCACCTTCATTTGTAATAGCCAGAAGGTAGAAACAGCCCAGATGCGCCTCAGTTGAGGAATGGATACAGAAATTGTGGTACATCTACACAGTAGACTATTACTCAGCAATGAAAAAAAAGGAAATCATGAAATTTGTAGGCAAATGATGGGAACTGGAAAAGATCATCCTGAATGAAGTATCCCAGAAGCAGAAATACACACTGATAAGTGGATATTAGACATATAATATAGGATAAACTTACTAAAATCTATACACCTTAAGAAACTAATCAAGAAGGAGGACTCTGGCTAAAATGCTCAATCTCCATCCAGAAAGGCAAAGATGATAGACATCACAAGAAGGAGAAAACAGGGAACAAGATAGGAGCCTACCACTGAGGGCCTCTGAAAGACTCTACCCAGCATGGTATCAAAGCAGATGCTGAGACTTATGACCAACATTTGGGTAGAGTGCAGGGAATCTTATGAAAGAAGTAGGAAATACTAAGACCTGGAGAGAAAGGAGTTTCACAAGGGGAGTAACAGAACCAAAAATCTGGACACAGTGGTCTTTTCTGAGACTGCTACTCCAACCAAGGACCATGCATGGAGATAATATAGAACCCCTGCACAGATGTAGCCCATGGAAGTTCAGTGTTCAAGTGGGTTCCATAATACTGGGGACAGGGACTGTCTCTGACATGAACTGATTGGCCTGCTCTTTGATCACCTCACCCTGAGTGGGGATAAGCCTTACACTTAGACAATGGAAGACAATGCAGCCACTCCTGATAAGACTTGATAGACTAGAATCAGAAGGAAGTAGAGGAAGACTTCCCCTGTCTGTGAACTTGAGGAGAAACATAAGTGGAGAAAGGGAACAGAGGGTGGTGAAGAGGATTGGGAGGTGAAGAGGAAGGGAGCTATATAGGGAATACAAAGTGAATAAAGTATAATTAATAAAAATTAAAATAATAATAAAAATTGTTCTCCACCAAAAAAAAGAATAATAGGGATAGAAGATAGAGAAGATTTCCCTGCTCCAAGGACCAGAAAATATTTTCAACAAAATCATAGAAGAAAATCTCCCCGATCTAAAGAAAGAGATGTCTATAAGAATACAATAGGCCAACAGAACACCAAATAGATTAGACCAGAAGAGAAACTGCTCCCACCACACTATAATCAAAACACTAAATGTATAGACAGAGGAAAACATATTGAAAGCTGCAAAGGAAAAATGCCAAGTATTGTATAATGCCAAACCTATCAGAATCACTTTGCAAACCCTAAGAGATGACAGATGCTAGTCCACAATACTATACCCAGCAAAACTTTCAATCATCATAGATGGAGAAAAGAAGATATTCCATGACAGAACCAAATAAAAAGTATCTATGCACAACTCCAGCCCTACAGTAGATACTAGAAGGAGAATTTCCACCTTAGGAAACTAACAGCACATAAAAAACTCACAGGATATAAACAAATTCACTATAGCCAAACCAAAAGTAGACCAGCACACAAACACACTATCACAACGAAAATCAAAATAAAAGATACAGTCGTTAATATCTCTCAACATCAATATACTCAACTCCCTAATTAAAACAGGACCCAACATTCTGCTGTAAATGAGAATCATATTTGGGCAAAAAAATATAGATTTTACCTGAGAGTATAGAGCTCAGAAAAGGTTTTCAAACCAATGGACACAGAACCAAGCTGGAGTAGGCACTCTAATATCTAGTAAAATAGATGGTCAAAAAATTAATCAAAAGATATGACGAAGGACACTACATAGTCATCCAAAGAAAATTCCACCAAGAAAATATCTCAGTTCTGAAAATCTATGCCCCAAATTCAAAGGCATCAACATTTTAAAAGAAACATTAATAAAACTTAAACCACACATAGATTCCCCACACATTAATAGTGGGAGATATCAACACCTCACTCTCATCAAAGGACAAATCAATGCAACAAAAGCTAAACCAAGAGATAATGACAATAACACATGTCCTGAATAAAATTGACTTATCAAATGTCTACAGAAATTTCCACCCAAACAAAAAGAATAAACATTCTTTTCAGTACATCACAAAACCTTCTCCAAAATGGACAATGTAGTTGGTCACATAAAAGATTTAAATAATCCTTTGTACCCTATCAGACAACCACAGACTAAAGCTAGACCTAAACAACAGAAATAGCAAAATATCTACACACATGGAACTTGAACATTTCAATATTCAATGACATCTGGGTCAGGGAAGAAACAAAGATATTAAAGACTTCCTAGAATTTAATGAAAAATGAAGGCACAACATATCCAAACTTATGGGACACACTGAAAGCAATACTAAGAGAAATGTTCATAGCATTAAGTGCCTTCATAAAGAAATTGGAGACATTCCATACAAAAAAACATAATATTAGCACACATGAAAGCCCTAGAAAAAACAAGCAGACACACCCAAGAGGAGTAGACAGCTGGAAATAATCATACTCAGGGCTAAAATCAATAAATTAGAAAGAAGTAAAACAATTCAATTGACAACAAAACCAATAGATGGTTCATTGAAAAAAATCAACAAGATAGATAAACCCTTAGCCAAAGTAACTACAAAGCAGAGAGAGACTACCCAAATCAAGAAATTCAGAAATGAAAAGGGGACATAACAACAGACCCTGAGGAAATCCAAAGAACCATTAGGTCTTACTATAAAAGCCTATATGCCACAAAATTTGAAAATCTAAATGAAATGGACAATTTTCTTGATAGATTCCACTTGAATCAATACCAGGTAAAGAAATTAAATAGTATTATGCCCCTAAGGAAAGAGAAGAAATCATCAGAAGTCACCCAACCACAAAAATCCCAGGACAAGATGGTTTCAGTGCAGAAATCTTCCAGAATTTCAAAGAAGAGCTAATACCAATACTCTTCAAACAATTCCACAAAATAGAAACAGAAGGAAAATTACCAAACTCGTTCATGAGGCTAC
Organism: Meriones unguiculatus; assembly: GCF_030254825.1. NCBI lineage: Eukaryota > Metazoa > Chordata > Mammalia > Rodentia > Muridae > Meriones > Meriones unguiculatus. The sequence continues at coordinate 36,060,345 of NC_083357.1, read as the reverse complement.
AGTCACCTTGATACATAAACCAGACAAAGACACCACAAAGAAAAGAATTTCAAACCAATTTTCCTTATGAACATTGACACAAAATACTCAGTAAAATACTTGCAAAACAAATCCAAGAACTTATTTAAGATATCATCTGCCAATAGGTGTTATGTCAGACATGCAGCGTGGTCCATTTTACAGACATCTATCAAAGTAATTCATCATATAAACAAACAGAAAGAAAGGAATCATATGATTGTCTCATTAGATGCAGAGAAAGCATTTGAAAAATCCAAACGTGTTCATGTTTAAAGTCCTAGAAAGATCATGGATATAAGGCACATACCTAATCATAATAAAAGCAATATAATGCAAACCTATAGCCAGCATCAAATTGAACAGAGAGAAACTTAAATCAGTTCGACTGAAATCAGGGACACAGCAAGGCTGCCCAATAACTCCATATCTCTTCAACGTAGTACTTAAAGTTTTAGCTAGAGCAATAAGACAACTAAAGGAGATCAAGAGGAAAGGATGAAGTCAAAGAATCACTATTCACATATGATATGATAGTACAGTATACATAAGTTACCCCAAAAATTCCACCAAGAAACCTCTATGTCTGATAAACACCTTCAGCAAAGTGGCTAGATACAAAACTAAATCAAACAATCAGTAGCCTTGTATACTCATTTGAAGGTAAATGAGATGAGATAGAAACTAGGGAAACTACATCCTTCACAATAGACACACACACACACACACACACACTATTAACTATATTGGTGTAATTTTCACCAAACAAGTGAAAGACTTACATGAAAAAAAAAAAAAGATCTCACATGCTCACGGATAAGTAGGATTAATAGTAAAAATGTCCATTTTACCAAAAAGCAATCTACAGATTCAATGCCATCAAATTCAATCTCAACAAAATAGCAACACAATTCTTTAAAGACCTAAAGGAATAATTCTCAACTTCTTATGAAAAAACAAAAATCCCAGAATATCTAAAATAGTACTGAACAATAAAAAATTTTCCGAAGGTATAGCCATCCCTCATCTCAAGCTGTATTATAGAGTAATAGTAATCAAAACTGGGCAGTACTGGCATAGAAACAGACCAGAGGATCAGTGTAATTGAATCGAAGAACCAGAAATAAATCCACACACCTATGGACACTTGATTTTTGACAAAGAAGCCAAAACCATACAATGGGAAAAAGATAGCATTTTCAACAAATGGTGCTTCCCTAATTCTATGTCTACAGTAGAGAATGCAAACAGATCCATATTTATTGCCCGCATAAAACTAAAGTCCAAGTGAATCAAGGACCACAACATAAAATCAACAAACTAAATCTGTTAGAAGAAAAAGTGGGGAAGAGTGTTGAACTCATTGGCACAAGGGACAACTTCCTGAACAGAACACCAAGAGCTCAGGCTCTAAGGTCAACAATTAATAAAGGGGACCTCAAGAAACTGAAAACTTTCTGCAAGACAAAGGACACTGTAAACAGAACAAAACAACTGCTTACAGAATGGGAAAAGATCTTCACCAATTCTACTTCTGATAGAGGGCTAATCTAAAAATTATATAAAGAACTCATGTGAAAAAAAAAAAACTCATGTGACTAAACTCCAACAAACCGAATAACCCAATTAGAAAGTAAGGAATAAAGTGAAACAGAGAAGTCACAACAGAAGAATCTCAAATGACAAAAAAACACCTAAGGAAATGCTCAAAGTCCTTTGTCATCAGGGAAATGCAAATCAAAATGACTCTGAGATTCCATCTTACACCCATCATAATAGCAAAAAAACAAAAACAAAAAACAAAAAAACAAAAAACAAAAACAAAACAAAAAAAAACCTCATGTGACAGCACATTGTGGAGAAAGGAGAACACTCCTCCATTGTTAGTGGGTGGGGAAACATGTCCAGCCAATTTGAAAATCAATCTGGTTCTTCCCCAGATAATCTGAAATAGTGCTACCCTAAGACCCAAGTATACCATTACTGGGCTTATACCTGAAAGATGCTCCACCATACAACAAGGACATTTGCTCAGCTGTGTTCATAGCACAATATACCCAAACTTGTAGGACACAAAGAAAGCAGTACTAAGTGATAAGTTCATAGCACTAAGTGCCTTCATAAAGAAATTAGAGACATCTGTTACAATGTAATGACACACCTAGAAGCCCTAGAAAAAATAGAAGCAGACACACTAGAGAGGAGTAGACGGCTGGAAATAAACTCAAGGCTGAAATTAATAAATTAGAAATAAAGAAAACAGTTCAAAGAATCAAGAAAACCAAGAACTGGTTCTTTGAGAAAATCAACGTGATAGACAAACCCTTAGCCAAATTAACCAGAAGACAGAAAGACACCATCCAAATCAATAAAATCAGAAATGAAAGGGGGACAAAATGGCAGACACTGAGGAAATCCCAAGAATCATTAGGTCTTACTTCAAAAGCATATGTGCCACAAAATTTGAAAATCTAAAGGAAATAGACAATTTTTTGGGAAGCTTCCACTCACCAAAATCTCCTGATGAGACCTAACAGACTAGGATCAGAAGGAAGAAAAAGAAACCCTCCATCACTAGTGGATTTGGGGAGGGGCATGCATGAAGAAGGGGGAGGAAGGCAGGGATGGGGAGGGGAGGAGGGAGGGAACTAGAGGGGGGATACAAAGTAAATAAACTAATTAAAAATGAAATAAAATAATTTTTTTAAAAAAAATTGAATCATTATCAGGTAAACAAATTAAATTCTCATATATTCCCAAGGAATTAGAAGCAGTCATCAAAATTTTCCCAAACACAGAAAGCCCAGGGCAAGATGATTTCAGTAGAGAAATCTTTGAGGCTTTCTTTTTTTATTATTTTATTTTATTTTTTTTTTCAATGCAGTTTATTCAGGAACCTTTAACAATCATCTGACCCTGGGGAAAGCCAGCTCACAGGTTAAATAGCCTCTGGGTAGCCAACCCCAGCATGCCACGTGGGCAATACAGATAGGTCCACATATATGAAAGCAAGCCAGATCCTCAGCCTTAGCCAAATGTGGAGTTGTTCGTGACAGGGAGCACTCACCATCGGGAAGGTGGAAGGCGGAAACCAGCTCCATCTTTAAGGAGCGGCATTACACAGCTCTCTACAGTTCCCCCTTTTTGTTTTAGACGCATCAGGCAAGAGTAGAGGTCTGATCTCTGATATTAGAAATAAATTGGGACTTTGTACTGATGTTCATTTAGGTGTCATCCACCCAAAGAGCATCAGACCTGTCCAATACCTTTTTCTCAGAGGCGGGACCTGGGGCATCAACCCGCATGCAATCAGACATGCTCTTCTCTGGGTCCAAAGCGGCTGACCCTGAGTGCAGTGCTTAGCCTCGCATCCTGAGCGTAACATTTTAGCTTTTTGAGGCTTTCAAAGAAGAGCTCATAACATACTTTTCAAACTCTTCCACTATATAGAAACAGAAGGAACGTTACCAAACGCATTCGATGAGGCTATAGTCACCTTGATATCTAAACCAAAGACCCATCAAAGAAAGAAAATTTCAGACAAACTTCTCTTATGAACATTAACTCAAAAATGCACAGTAAAATACTTGCAGACTGAATCCAAGAACAAATTAGGATATCTTCCACATAACCAAGCAGGCTTCATCCCAGGCATGCAGGGATGGTCCATTATATGGAAATCTATCAATGCAATCCACTATATAAACAAACTAAAAGAAAAAAAAATTAAATTATCATCTCCTTAGGTGCTAAAAAAGGTTTTGACACAATCTAAATCCTGTTCATGCTTAAAGTCTTATAGATATCAGGTGTACAAAGCACAGATGTAAACATAGTAAAGGCAATATACAGCAAGCCAACATCAAACTAAACAGAAAGAACCTGAAATCAGGGAAAAGGAAAGACTACCCCTTATTTCCATATCTCTTCAGCTTAGTATTTGCAATCCTAGCTAGAGCAATAACAAAACCAAAGGAGATCAAGGGGATATAAATCAGAAAGGAATAATCAAAGTATCACTATTTGCAGATTACATGATAGTAAACATAAGTGAATTATGGAACTCTGACAGTTAATAAACAATTCAGCAATGTGGCTTGATACAAAATTAACCAAAATGAGAAAAAAAAATCAGTAGCTCTCCCGTATATGAAAGACAAATGGTCTGAGAAAGAAATTTGGGAAACAACACACTTCAAAATAGACACAAAAACCTATAAAGTATCTTGGTTTAACTCTAACCAAGCAAGTGAAAGACTTATAAAAAAAATTGGGGACAAGATGTAGGTGCCAGGAGAACACTGCATCTGAGGAGCAGGACAATATTTTCCATACAGCGACCAAGATACTGAAATCTGGGGCCTAAAACAACAGTGATCCTGTTTCGCAGGTGAGAGGAAACCCCCACGGCATGGGAATCAGACCAGGCCACTCTCAGGCCACCCAGCCAGAACCCGGAAGAGATCCCGGGTCACGCAAGCACTAGGTCGCAAGACCAGAGCTGGTCACCCAGGTCTGGGTCACCCAGTCTTTCCCTGGAAAAAGTCTCGCAGACTGGCGGGTATGAGCTGCCATCACTGAACTGGGCTCCAGCCATAGGCACAGATAGTTGCTGTGCACCAGCTCTCTAGCACAGACAGAGCTGTGCGCCCCAGGGCAATAGAGACTGGGAGTCACTCTCAGAGAAATCCTCACAGGGAACAAAGCAAAGGTGATGGACTTAGGCTACCCAGTATATCCCTGGAATAGGTCCCACAGACTGGCCCAACCCAGGGACCTGTTGTGCACCATATAGCCTGCTGTTACCAGGAGAGCTCTACCCACCCGCCACAGATTACCACTTGGGTACTGAGGCATAGAGCCCCAACCTCAGACCTACAAAAGCCCAGAATCCCCAGGATAAACCCCCAGATACTGTTCCAAGGGGAAACTAGTTATCCCTAGCAAAATTGACCAAAACACGGGACACACAGGTTACAGCAGCAGATCACTAAATTTACAACAAGAAAAACAGAAGCAGGAGAACTGTCTTCAGGACTTCTCCGGGTGAGAGGAGAACCGTCTCGACTAACAAGGACCACAGTTACCATTCAGGTCTCTATGCCTGAGATGAGCAGCAGCAACTCCTGAAAAACACTGGCCATCCAGTGACTATACCCAAAAAGCTAGAAGGCTTCCTGCAGGAAAAACCACATTTATGCCATGGAGAATCTTTCCACCACAGGATTCTAGGAACCACCAGAAACTAACCCCAAACACCTAAGATAGCCTAATGTAGAGGCCAGCATAAAAGCTCACCCAAGAAAAGACAGAGCAATATGGCATCTCCAGAACCCAGTTATCCAGGGGCAAGTAGCCCTGGACACCTCAGCATAATTGAAATCCAAGAAGATGACCTAACATCTATGCTCATGAAGAGGATAACAGAGGAAACAAATAAAATACGTAAAGACCCAGAGGAAGATAAACTCAAACAGATTATGGCCATCCATAAAGAAGTAGAGGAAGATAAAAACAAACAGATATGGACGTCTGTAAAGAAATACAGGAAGTTGCAGCCAAACAATTTGTGGCCTTTAGGCAGGAAATGCTTAAATCACTGATTGAATAAAAGAAACAAGGATTGTTCAAAACAAACACCTGAAGGAACTGATGAAAAAGCAGGAAAATACAGTCAGACAGATGAAGGAAATCAACAAAGAGGATCAAGATCTGAAGATAGAATTGGAAAAATTAAAGAAAACACAAATGGAGGAAACTGTGGAGAGAAAGAACTTAGGGAAGAAAACAGGAACTACAGAGGTAAGCATAACCAATAGACTACAAGAGATAGAAGAAAGAATCTCAGGTGTGGAAGATACAATGGAAGAAATAGATGTATCTGTAAAAGAAAATGTGAAATCTAAAACTTTCCTGACACAGACCGTCCAAGAAATTTAAGACAACATAAAAAGACAAAACTTAAGATTAATAGGAATAGAGGAAAAAGAAGATTCCCATCTCCAAGGCCCAGAAAATATTTTCAACAAAATCATTGAAGAAAATTTCCCCAAGTTAAAGGAGAGGCCAATAAGAATACAAGAGGCCTACAGAACACCCAATAAATTAGACCAGAAAAGAAAATCTTCCGGCCACATAATAATCAAAACAGTAAGTATACAGAACAAAGAAAAAATACTAAAAGCTGCAAGGGAAAAAGGCCAAGTAACATATAATGGCAAACCCATTAGAATCACACCTGACTTTTCAACAGAGACTATGAAAGCCGGAAAAGCCTGGACAGATATTATGCAGACCCTAAGAAAACACAGATATCAGCCCAGGCTACTATACCCAGAAAAACTCTCAGTCCTCATAAATGGAGAAAACAAGATATTCAGTGACAAAAACAAATTTCAACAATACCTACACACAAATCTAGCATTACAGAAGACACTAGAACAGAAAATACAACCAAAGAAAACTATCTACTTTCGAGAAAACACAGGAAATAATTAACCTTACTACAGTAAAACAGAAAGCAACGAAGCACACATCCTTATGACCACAGCCAACATCAAAATCAAAGTCTCCAACAGCCAGTGGTCATTAAACTCTCTTAACATCAGTGGACTCAATTCTCCAATAAAAAGATACAGATTAATAGAATGGATGCATAAACAAAACCCAGCAATTTGTTGCATATAAGAAACATACCTATGTCACAAAGATAAACATTACCTGAAGGTAAAGGGTTGGAAGACAGCTTTCCAAGCAAATGGACCCAAGAAGCAAGCAGGAGTAGCCATTCTAATATCTGATAAAATAGACTTTCAACCAAAATTAATAAAAAGAGATGGGGAAGGACACTTCATACTCATCAAGGGAAAATTCCACCAGGAAGACAACACAATCCTGAACATCTGTGCCCCAAATACAAGGGCACCCACATTTGTAAAACAAACATTGATAAAACTTACATCACATCCCACACATTAATAATGGGAGATTTCAACACCCCACTCTCAACAAAGGATAAGTCAACAAAAAAGAAATTAAACAAAGAAACAATATCTCTAACAGAGGTCATGAATCAAATGGACCTGACAGACATTTATAGAACTTTACACCCAAACACAAAAGAATTTATCTGCTTCCCAGCACCTCATCGAACCTTCTCCAAAATTGATCATATAGTTGGTCACAAAGCAAAACTTAACCGATAGAAAAAGACTGAAATAATCCCATATATCCTATCTGAGTACCATGGACTGAAGCCGGACGTCAACAACAACAGAAATAGCAAAAAGCCTCCACACATATGGAGACTGGACAACTCCCTACTCAATGACAGTTGGGTCAGGGAAGAAATAAAGAAATTAAAGTCTTCCTAGAATTCAATGAAGAAAAAAAAAACATACCCAAACTTATGGGATGCAATGAAAGCACTGTGAAGAGGAAAGTTCATAGCACTAAGTGCCTTCAAGAAGAAATTCAAAACATTTCATTCAAGCAACATAATTGCTCACCTAAAAGCCTTAGGAAAAAAAAAAGAAGACACACCAAAGAAGAGTAGATAGATGGAAACAATCGAACTCAGAGCTGAAATCAATGAATTAGAAACAAATAAAACAATTAAAAGAATCAATGAAATCAAGAGCTGGTTCTTTGAGAAAATCATCAAGATAGACAAACCCTTAGCCAAACTAACTAAAAGGCAGAGATACAACACACAAATCAACAAAATCAGAAATGAAAAAGGGGACATAACTACAGACACTGAGGAAATCCAAGCAATCATTAGGACTTACTTCAAAAGTGTATATGCTAGAAAATTTGAAAATCTAAATGAAATGGACAATTTTCTTGATCGATTCGACTTACAAAAGCTGAATCAGGACAAGGTAAATCAATTAAATAGTCCTATATCCCCCAAAGAAATAGAAGCGGTCATCAAAAGTCTCCCATCCAAATAAAGCCCAGGACCAGATGGTTTCAGCACAGCATTGTACCAGACCTTCAAAGAAGAGCTAACTCCAATTCTCTTCAAACTATTCCACAAAATAGAAACAGAAGGAACATTACCAAATTCATTCTATGAAGTCACAGTCACCTTGGTACCTAAACCTCACAAAGACCCAACAAAGAAAGAGAATTTCAGGCCAATCTCTCTTATGACCATTGATGCAAAAATACTCAACAAAATACTTGCAAACCGAATACAAGAACACATCAAAGATATCATCCACTATGACAAAGTAGGCTTCATACCAGATATGCAGGGGTGGTTCAATATGTAGAAATCTATCAATAGGATCCACGAAATTAACAAACTAAAAGAAAAAAAAAAACACATGATAATCTCCCTAGATGCTGAAAAGCATTTAACAAAATCCAACATCCATTCATGTTTAAAGTATTGGAGAGATCAGGGATACAAGGCACTTATCTAAATATAGTAAAGCCTATATGCAACAAGTCTATAGCCAACATCAAACTGAACGGAGAGAAACTTAAAGCAATCTCACTAAAATCAGGGACAAGACAAGGCTGCCAACTCTCTCCATATCACTTCAACATAGTTCTGGAAATCCTTGCTAGAGAAGTAAGATAGTTGAAGGAGATCAAGTGGATATAAATTGGAAAGGAAAAATCAAATTATCACTATTGTAGATTATATAATAGTATACCTGAGTGACCCCAAAAACTCTAATAAGGAACTCCTACAGCTGATAAACACCTTCAGCAAATTTGGATACAAAATTAACTCTAAAAAAATCTGTAGCCCTCCTGTAAACAAAAGACAAAAGGCTGAGAAAGAAATTAGGGAAACAACACTGTTCACAATATCCCAAAAGGATATAAACTACCTTGCTGTACCCCTAACCAAGCAAGTCAAAGACTTGTATGAAAAAAATTTCAAATCTATGAAGAAAGATTTAGAAGATATTAGAAGATGGAAAGATATCCCATGCTCATGGCTTGGCAGGATTAACATAGTAAAAATGGCCATCTTATCAAAAGCAATCTACAGATTCAATGCAATTCCCATCAAATTACCAACACAATTCTTTACAGACCTGGAAAGAAAAATTCTCAACTTCATATGGAATAACAAGCAACCCAGAATTGGTAAAACAATCCTCTACAATAAAGATCTTCTGAAGGTATTTCCATCCCTGATCTTAACCTGTACTGTAGAGCAACAGTAATAAAAACTGCATGTTTGCATGGTACTGGCATAAAAACAGAATGGTGGATCAATGGAACTGAACAGAAGACCCAGAAATAAACCCACACACTTACGGACACATGATCTTTGACAAAGATGCTGAAAACATAAAATGGAAAAAAGATAGCATCTTCAATAAGTGGTGCTGGTCTAACTGGATGTCTACAGTAGAAAAATGCTTATAGAGCCATACTTATCACCCTGCAGAAAATTGAAGTTCAACTGGATCAACATAAAACTAGACACATTAAATCGGTTAGACGAAAAAATGGGGAATACCCTTGAACTCATTGGCACAGGAGACTACTTCCTGAACAGAACACCAACAGCACAGGCTCTAAGAGCAACAATCAATAAATGGGACCCCATGAAACTGAAAATCTTCTGTAAAGCAAAGTATACTGTCATCAAACCAAAACGACTGCCTACAGGTAGGGAAAGAATTTTCCTCATCTTTATGTGACAGAGGGCCAATATCCAGTGTATATAAAGAACTAAAGAAGTTGAAAAGCAGCAAACCAAATAATCCAATTTAAAAAATGGGGAACAGAGCTAAACAGAGAACTCTCTGTAAAGGAATATTGAATTGCAGAGAAACACTTAAAGAAATGCTCAATGTCATTAGCCATTAGGGAAATGCAAATTAAAACGACCCTGAGATTTCACCTTACACCCATCAGAATGGCCAAGATAAAAAACTCAAGTGACAACACATGCTGGAGAGTTTGTGGAGAAAGGGAAACCCTCCTCCACTGCTGGTGGGAATGTAAACTTTTACAACCACTCTGGAAATCAATCTGGCACTTTCTCTGACAACTAAGAATAGGGCTTCCTCAAGATCCAGCCATACCATTCCTAGGCATATATCCAAAAGGGGTTCAAGTATACAATAATGACATTTGCTCAACCATGTTTGTAGCAGCTTTATTTGTAATAGCCAAAAGCTGGAAATAGCCCATATGTTCCTCAACTGAAGAATGGATGCAGAAATTGTGGTACATCTAAACAATGGAGTATTACTCTGCAATGAAAAATAAGGAAATCATGACATTTGCAGGTAAATGGTGGGACCTGGAAAGGATCATCCTGAGTGAGCTGTACCAGAAGCAGAAAGACACACATGGTATATACTCACTCACATAGACATATAACATAGGATAAACCTACTATAATCTGTAAGTCTAAAGAAACTAATCAAGAGAGAGGACCCTGACTTAAATGCTCAATTCCCATCCCAAAATGCAATGAGGATGGACACCAGAAGAAGAAGAAAACAGGAAAGAACCTAGGAACCTGCCATAGAGGGCCTCTGAAAGGCTCTGCCCTGCAGACTATCAAAGCAGACAATGAGACTTATGGCCAACTGTTGGGCAGAGTGCATGGAGTCTTATGTAAGAAGTGGGAAATAGTAAGATCTGGAGAGGACAGGAACCCCACAAGGAGAGCTTCTGAACCTGAAAATTTCAACACAGGGTTCTTCCCAGAGACTCATACTCCAACCAAGTACCATGCATGGAGATAACCTAGAACCCCTGCACAGATGTAGTCCATGGCAGTCCAAGTGGGTTCCATAGTAATGGGAAAATGGACTGCCTTTGACATAATCTGATTGGCCTGCTCTTTGATCATCTCCCTCTGAGTTTGGAGCAGCCTTACCAGGCCACAGAAGATGACAATGCAGCCACTTCTGATGTGATCTGATAGACTAAGATCAGAAGGAAGACCTCCCCTATCAGTGGACTTGGGGAGGGGCATGCGTGAAGAAAGGGGATGGAGGGTGGGACTGGGAGGGGAGGAGAGAGGTGCTTATGGGGGAATACAAAGTGAATAAAGTGTAATTAATAAAATCAAATAAAACTTCAAGTGTATGAGGAAAGAAATTGAGGGAAATATCACATAATGGAAAGATCTCCCATGCTCATGGATCAGTAGGGTTAGCTAAAAACAATCTACAGATGCAATGCAATTCCCATCAAAATAACAACATTCTTTACAGACTTTAAATGATCAATTTTTAGTTTCAAATGGAAAAAAGATAAAAGAAGCAGAATAGCTAAAACAAGCATGTACAATAAAAGAAGGTATCTCTTGCCCTGATCTGAAGCAGTACTAAAGAGTAACAATAATAAAAAGTACATGATACCAGCATAGTAAAGACTGGTTAATCAATGGAATTGAATGCAATTCCCAGAAATAAATCCACATACATATGGACATCTGATTTTTTTTTTTTATCAAAGAAGCCAGAACCAAACAATGGAAAACAATAAAGAATCTTCAACAAATGCTGCTGGTCTAATTGGATGTGTACATGCACAAAATACAAGTAGATTCATATTCATCACCCTGAAAAAATTAAACTACAAGTGGATCAAAGGCCTCAGCATAAAACAAGACAAACTAAATCTGTTAACAGAAAAATGGGGAAGAGCCTTGAACTCGTTGGAACGGGAGACAACTTTCTGAACATAACACAAACAGCTCAGGTTCTAAGAAAAACTACTAATAAAAGGGACCTCGTGAAACTGAAAAGCTTCTGTAAAGCAAAGATCAATACAGAACAAAATGACAACATACAGATTTGGAAAATGTCTTCACCATCCCAATATTTGAGAGATGGCTAATATCCAGAATATATAAAGAACTTAAGAGAGACCTCAAGATGGCACCCATCAGCATGCACCATTTATGAGAGCCAGAAGATTCCTAACTCCGAAAATGGGGACAGCACAGGAGCAGAGAACTCTTTGATTCAGGTCAGACACGGACTTCTCTGTGAACTGAAAGGGGCACTTTCCTTCCTTGGGTTTCCCTCCCCCTCAGAGTAGCCAAGCCACAGCGCCAGTGAAGCAGATCTTGCTGCCTGAGAACTGAGAGGCAGGAGCACGAGCACCATATCCTCAGCAGCCAACCTAACTTGCTTGACAAACCCCAGATCCACGGTAACAGCCTGTGTGGGCCCCACACCCAAGAGCAGCCAGCAGAGTCTGACTGTACTGAACGGGGCTGCTTAGTCCCTCAGTACTGGACAGCAGGGTGTGTGATGGGCTGTGCGGCGGACCTGCAAAAACAAACAGGTGCACCAAGCACCGAGCCAGGGAACAGGCTCCACAGGACTTCCTGACACCCCAGTTCTGCACCTACATCTGGACTCCTGGGTACAGGGGCTTCAATACCACTGAGCTGTCTAAGCACACATTTGGCTCAGAGAACAGGACGTTAATTTACCATCCTAGAATTCAATGAAAATGAAGATACAACATACCTAAATTTATGGGACACAATGAAAGCAGTGTTCAGAGGAAAATTCATAGCACTAAGTGCCTACAAGAAGAAATTTGTAACATCTCACACAAGCAACTTAATGGCCCAACTGAAAGCCTTAGAAAACAAAGAAGCAGATACACCCAAAATAAACAGACAGCTGGAAATAATCAAACTCAGGACTGAAATCAATCAATTAGAAACAAATAAAACTATTCAAAGAATCAATGAAACCAAGAGGTGGTTCTTTGAGAAAATCAACAAGATAGCCAAACCCTTAGCAAAACTAACTAAAAGGCACAGAGAAACTATCCAAATCAGCAAAATCAGAAATGAAAAGGGGGCCATAAATACAGAAAATGAGACAATTTAAACAATCATCAGGTCGTACTACAAAAGCCACAAAATTTGAAAATCTAAAAGAAATGGACAATTTTTTGATAGATTCAATCTACCAAAATTAAGTCAAGATTAGGTAGAAAGATTGAATAGGCCTATATTCCCCAAGGAAATAGAAACATTCATCAAGAGTCTCCCTTCTAAAAATTAACAAATAAAAAAAGCCCTGGGCCAGATGGTGTCAGCGCAGAATACTACCAGACCTTCAAAAAAGTGCTAATTCCAATTCTCTTCAAACTATTCCACAAAATAGAAACAGAAGGAACATTACTAGACACATTCTATGAAGCCACAGTCACCTTGTTACCTAAACCACACAAAGACCTAACAAAAAAAGACAACTTCAGGTCTATCTCTCTTACGAATATTGATGGAAACATACTCAATTAAATACTTGCAAACCGAATCCAAGAGCACATAAAAGATATCATTCACCATGACCAAGTAGACTTCATGCCAGGCATACAAGGATGGTTCAATATACAGAAATCTATCAACGTAAACCACCATATAAACAAACTGAAGGAGAAAAAGCACATGGTCATTTCCTTAGATACTGAAAAAGCATTTGACAAAGTCCAACATCCATTATGTTTAATGTCTTGGAGAGATCAGGAATACAAGGCACATGCATAAATATAGTAAAGGCAAAATGCAGCAAGCCTATAGCCAACATCAACATCAACGGAGAGAAACTTAAATCAATACCACTGAAATCAGGAACAAGGCAAGGCTGCCCACTCTCTTCATATCTATTCAACATAGAACTGGAAGTACTAGCTAGAGCAATAAGACAGGTACAGGCAATCAAGGGGACACAAATTGGAAAGGAAGAGGCCAAAGTTTCACTATTCGCAGATGACATGATAATGTACATGGGTGATCCCAAAAATTCAACCAGAAAACTCCATCAGCTGATAAAAACACCTTCAGCAAAGTGGCTGGATACAAAATTAATACAAAAAAAATCAGAAGCCCTCCTCTATACCCAAGAAAAAAGGGCGGAGAAAGAAATCAGGGAAACGACATCCTTCACAATAGCCACCAACAACATAAAGTATCTTGGGGTGACTTTAACCAAAAAAGTGAAAGAGCTCTTTGAAAACAACTTTAAGTCTCTGAAGAAAGAAACTGAAGAAGATGTCAGAAGATGTAAAGATCTCCCATGCTCATGGATTGGTAGGATTAACATAGCAAAAATGGCCATCCTGCAAAAAGCAATCTACAGATTCCATGCCATTCACATCAAAATACCAATACAATTCTTTATGGAAATTGAAAGAAAAATTCTCAACTTCATATGGAGAAACAAAAAAACCCAAAATTTGCAAAAATATCCTGTACAACAACAGATCATCTGGAGGTGTCTCCATCCCTGACTTCAAGCTGTACTACAGAGTATTAGTAATAAAAATGGCATAGTATTGGAATAGAAGCAGAAAAATAGCTCAATGGAACCAAATAGAAGACCCAAAAATAAATTCAAACACCTATGAATACTTGATTTTCAACAAAGAAGCCAACACCATTCAATGGAAAAAAGACAGCATCTTCAACAAATGGTGCTGGTCCAACTGGTTGTCTACATGCAGAAAAATGAAAATAGATCCATAGTTATCACCCTGCATAAAACTAAAGTCCAAGTGGAGGATCAAAAACCTCAACATAAAACCAGATACACTAAATCACACTAAATCGGTTAGAAGAAAAATTAAGGAAGAGTCTAGAACTCATTGGCACAGGAGACAACTTCCTAAACAGAACAACAACAGCACAGGGTCTTAGAGCAACAATTGATAAATGGGACCTCATGAAACTGAAAAGCTTCTGTAAAGCAAAAGACATTGTCATCAGAATAAAACGACAGCCTACAGACTGGGAAAGGATCTTCACCAACCCTATATCTGACAGAGGGCTGATATCGAGAATATATAAAGAATTAAAGAAATTAAAAAGCAGTATACCAAGCAATCCAATTAAAAAACAGGGTACAGAGATAAATAGAGAATTCTCTGTAGAGAAATATAGAATGGCAGAGAAACACCTAAAGAGATGCTTGACTTCCTTAGTCATCAGAGAGATGCAAATAAAAACCACCCTGAGATTCCACTTTACACCCGTCAGAATGGCAAAGGTTAAAAACTCAAGTGACAGCACATGCTGGAGAGGTTGTGAAGAAAGGGGAACCCTCCTCCATTGCTGGTGGGAATGTAAACTGGTACAACCACCTTGGAAATCAATCTGGTGCTTTCTCAGATAATTAGGAATAGTGCTTCCTCAGGATCCAGCTATACCACTCCTAGGCATATACACAAATGATGTTCAAGTACACAACAAGGACATTTGCTCAACCATCTTTGTAGCAGCTTTATTTGTAATAGCCAGAACCTGGAAACAACCCAGATGTCCCTCAACAGAGGAATGGATACAGAAATTCTGGTATTTTTACACAGTGGAATACTACTGAGCAATTAAAAACAAGAAAATCATGAAATTTGCAGGCAAATGGTTGGATCTAGAAAAGATCATCCTGAGTGAGCTATCCCAGGAGCAGAAAGACACACACGGTATATACTCACTTATTTAGTCCTTTCAGATAGGATAAATATACTAAAATATATGCTCTTAAATAAAATAAACAAAAAAGAGGACCCAGGTTAAGATGATTAATCCTCCCTTAGAAAGACAAATGGGATGGATATGGGAAGTAAGAGAATATAAAAAACAGGACAGGAGCCTACAGCAGAGGGCCTCTGAAAGACTCTACATAACAATGTATCAAAGCAGATGCTGAGACTCATAACCAAATCTCTGGTAGAGTGCATGGAATCATATGATAAAAGGGAGAGTTAGTATGAATGGGTGAAGACAGGAGTTCCACAAGGACAAAATATATCAGAGTACGGGAGTCCTCTATGAGATTGTTTCTCCAACCAAGGACCATATATGGATTCAACCTAGAACCCCTGTTTGGATGTAGCCCATGGTAGCTCAGTATCCAAGAGGGTTTTCCTGGTAAGGGGAACAGGAATTATTTCTGACATGAACTCAATGACTGGCTTCTTTACCTCCCCCACGAGAGAGGAACAGCCTTGCTAGGCCACAGTGGAGGACAATGCAGCCTGTCCTGAATATATCTGATAAGCTAGGGTCAGATGGAAGGGGAGGATGTCCTCCCCTAACAGTGGACTTGGAAAGGGACAGGGAGGAGATGAGGGAGGGAGGGTGAGAATGGGAGGGAAAGAGGGAGGGGCCTATGGCTGGGATACAAAGTAAATAATCTGTGATTAATATTAAAAAATAAAAATTAAAAAAATAAAAAAGAACGTAAGAAATTAAACACCAATAAACTAAATAATCCAATTAAAATGTGGTACAGAGCAGAACTCTCTAAAGAGGAATATCCAATGACTGAGAAACACTTAAATGTCCAACATCCTTAGTGGTCAGGGATAGCAAATCAAAAAGAGTCTGAGATTCCATCTTACACCCATAAGAATGGCTAAGAAAAAAAAAAAACTCAAGTGATAGCACATGTTGGGGAGGATGTGAACAAACGGCATCCCTCCTCCATTGCTGGTGAGTATAAATTTGAACAATTATTTTGGAAATCAAACTGGCACTTTTGCAGAAAACTAGGAATAGCACTACCTCAAGTCCCAGCTGTTGGTGATTATTAATATTTATTATTGATTTAACTTTTACTTAAAAAGTGGTTATTCTTAAACAAGCTGTATACCCAAATCACCACACAGAGACTAGAATTTATTCAATTAACCTAGAGCACAATGCTGGGCAATAACTACCCCATCCTAAACCTTCAAGTCCACATAGCTTCCTCCCATTCAGATTTCCCACATTATATTTGCTTTTAGTCATATCTTGGGTCTGCTTTATCTCTCCTGGTGGTACCAAGTCCTTTCCTGCCAATCTCTGTTCTCCAACCCCTCCCACTTGCTTCTTTCTCCTCCCCTCTAGATCAGGATTGCTATTTCTCTCCATTGCTCAGCATTGGCTGTTTATTGACAATATGGAGAATATATGGTGGCAGGTTTATGGAAACTTGAGACAGGTGATGCTTAGAATAAACATTACAATGCAATGTCTAGATTGAAACCAGATAGTGGAGTAGAGTAGCATTTGATTGAACAAGGGTAAATTGTACACATTCCACAAGAACATTATACCAACTCCCAGCTATACCACTCCTAGGCATATACTTAAAAGATACTCTACCATACCACAAGGACATTTACTTAACTATGTTTATAGTAGCTTTATTCATAACAGACAGAATCTGGAAACAACCTACATGTCCCTCAACCGTAAAATGGATACAGAAATTTTGGTATCCATTTCAGTGGGATTGATTTAACTTTCTCTCCCTGTAAGTTGATGTTGCTATAGGTTTGCAGTACATTGTTTTTCCTACTTGAAGGTCTGTGCCTTGTATCTGTGATCTCTCCAGTACTTTAACATAAAAGGGTGTTGAATTTTGTTAAATGATTTTTCAGTATCTAAGGAGCTGATCATGTGGTTTTTCTCCTTCAGTTTGTTCATTTGGTGGATTACATTGATGGATTTCCATATATTGAACCATGCCTGCATGCATGGGATGAAGTCCTCTTGGTCATGGCGGATGATAACTTCTATGTGTTCTTGGATTCAGTGTGTGAGTATTTTATTGAGAATTTTTGCATCAATGTTCATAAGACAGATAGATCTGAAGTACCCTTTTTGTTGGGTCTTTATATAGATTAGGCATCAAAGTGAATGTGGCCTCATAGAATGAGTTTGGTAATGTCATTCTGTTTCTATTTTATGGAATAGTTTCATGAGTATTGGAGTTAGCTTTTCTTTGAAGGTCTGATGAAATTCTGCACTGAAACCATATGGTACTGGCTTCTTTTCTTTTCTTTTTTTCTTTTTGGAAGGGAGACTTTTGATGACTGCCTCTATTCCCTTACAGGATAGAGGAATGTTTAATCTATTTATCTGATCTTGATTTAATATAGGTAAATGGAATCTGTCAAGAAAATTTTCCATTTCATTTAGATCTAAAATTTTCTGGCATATAGGTTTTTGTAGTAAGACCTATGATCATGTGAATTTCTTTGCTGTCTGTCTTATATCCCCCTTTTCATTAAATGATGCTGGTTTCACTAGATGTCTACATGTAGAAAAATGCAAACAGATTAATATTCACCACCCTGCAAAAATTAAATCCAAGTGGATCCAAGACATCAACAAAAAAACAGACACACTGAATCTGTTAGAAGAAAAATTGAGGAAGAACCCTGAACTCATTGACACAGGAGACAACTTCCTGAACAGCGCAGACTCTAAGATCAACAATCAATAAATGGGACCTCATGAAACTGAAAATCTTCTGGAAAGCAAAAGACACTCTCTTGAGAACAAAATCACAGACTGGAAAATGGTCTTCACCAACCCTATATCTGACAGAGGGCTAATATTCAGACGATATAAAGAACTTAAGAAGCTAAACAGCAACAAATCAAGTAATCCAGTTAAAAATGGGGTACAGAAACCAGCTCCATCTTTAAGGCATAGCATTCCGCAGCTCTCTACAGTTCCCCCTTTTTGTTTTAGACGCATCAGGCAAGAGTAGAGGTCTGATCTCTGATATTAGAAATAAATTGGGACTTTGTACAGATGTTCATTTAGGTGTCATCCACCCAAAGAGCATCAGACCCGTCTGATACCTTTTTCTCAGAGGCGGGACCTGGGGCATCAACCCGCATGCAATCAGACATGCTCTTCTCTGGGTCCAAAGCGGCTGACCCTGAGTGCAGTGCTTAGCTTCGCATCCTGAGCGTTATCATTTTAGCTTTTTATGGTAGGTGAGTGCTCTCTGTCACGAACAACTCCACATTTGGCTAAGGCCGAGGATCTGGCTTGCTTCCATGTATGTGGACCTATCTGCATTGCCCCCGTGGCACGCCTGGGTTGGCTACCCAGAGGCTATTTAAGCTGTGGGCTGGCTTTCCCCGGGGTCCGAGGATTGTTCAATGTTCCTGAATAAACTGCACTGAAAAAAAAATGGGGTACAGAGCTAAACAGACTCTTCTCAATAGAGAAATTCAAATGGCAGAGAAACACTTAAAAAATGCTTAACCTTATTTGTAATAGCCAAAACCTGGAAACAACATAGATGTCCATCAACAGAAGAATGGATACAGAAATTGTGGTATTTTTACACAATGGAATACTACTCAGCAATTAAAAAAAGAAGAAATCATGAAATTTGCAGGCAGATGGTGGGATCTAGAAAAGTCCATTCTGAGGGAGGTATCCCAGAAGGAGAAGGACACACATGGTATATGCTCACATATTTAGATATGATAAGCATAATGATAAGATATGATAAGCATAATGAAATCTATACACCTAAAGAAGATAAACAAGAAAGAGGACCCAGGGTATGATGATCAAGCCTCACTTCGAAAAACAAATGTTATGGGCATTAGATGTAGGAGAAAACAAGTACCAGGACAGGATCCTACCACAAAGAGCCTTTGAAAGACTCTTTCAAAGACTCTAGCAGAGTATCAAAGCAGATACTAAGACTCATAACCAAACCTTCAACAGAGTGCAGGGAATCATATGAAAGAAGGGGGAGTTAATATGACATGGAGAGGATAGGAGCTCCAAAAGGACCAGATATATTTGGGCACAGGGGTCTTATATGAGACTCTTTCTCCAACCAAGGACCATGAATGGATATAACCTAGAACCTGTGTTCGGATGTAGCTGTGGTAGCTCATTAACCAATTGGATTTCCCTAGTAAGGGAAATAGAGACTATTTCTGACATGAACTCAATGGTGGGCTCTTTGGCTCTCCCAAGGGAGGAGCAGCCATGCTAGGCCACGGAGGAGAACTTTGCAGCCAGTCCTGAAGGTCCTCCCCTATCAGTGGACTTGGGAGGGGCAGGGAGAAGATGAGGGAGGGAGAGAGGGATTGGGAGGGAATGCTGGAGAAGGACACAGCTGGGATACAGAGTTAACACAATTTAACTAATAATAAAAATAAATTTAAGGGCTGGAGAGATGGCTCAGAGGTTAAGAGCACTGTCTGCTCTTCCAAAGGTCCTGAGTTCAATTCCCAGCAACCACATGGTGGGGCATAACCATCTGTAGTGAGATCTGGTACCCTCTTTGGCATACAGGTGTACATGCAAGCAAAGTACTGTATAAATAATAAAAATAAATAAATCTTTAAAAAAAATAAATTTAAAAAAAGAAACTGAAAAAAAAGTGCTTAGCATCCCTAGTCATCAGGAAATGCAAATTGAAATGACCCTGAGATTTTTACCTCACACCCATCAAAATAGCTAAGATCAAAAACTCAAGTGATGTGTTTTTGACGTTGAATATCTTGTTTTCTCCACCTATGATGACTGACAGTTTTGCTGGGTATAGTATCCAGGGCTGACATCTGTGTTCTCTTAGGATCTGTATGACTTCCACTGAGGCCCTTCTGACTTTCATAGTCTCTGTTGATAAGTCAGGTGTGATTCTGATGGGTTTGCCATTATATGTTATTTGGCCTTTTTCCCTTGCAGCTTTTATTATTTTTTTTTGTTGTTGTTGTTCTGTATACTTACTGTTCTGATTATTATGTGGTAGAAGGATTTTCTTTTGTGGTCTACTTTATTGGGTGTTCTGTAGGCCTCTTGTATGCTTATAGGCCTCTTCTTCAAGTTGGGGAAGTCTTCTTCTATGATTTTGTTGAAAATATTTTCTGGGCCTTGGAGACGGGAATCTTCTTTTTCCTCTATTCCTATTATTCTTAGGTTTTGTCTTTCCATGTTGTCTTGGATTTCTTGGATGGTCTGTGTCAGGAATTTTTTAGATTTAACATTTTCATTGATGGATACATCGATTTCTTACAATCTATCTTCCACACCTGAGATTCTTTGTTCCATCTCTTCTAGTCTGTTGGTTATTTCTACCTCTGCAGTTTTTTTCCCCTAAGTTCCTGCTCTCCATGGTTTCCTCCATTTTTTAAAAATTTTTCCAATATATCTTCAGATCTTGAGGCATTTTATTAATTTCCTTGACCTGTCTGACTGTATTTTCCTGTTTTGCCTTTAATTCTTTCACCTGTTTATTTGAACATTCCTCTGTTTGTTTGTTTATTTATTTATCTACATTTATTTATTTATTTGTTTGTTTATTTATTTATTTATTTCAGTAATTTTTCCTGTATGAAGGCAACAAACTGTTTGGCTGCATCTTCCTGTATTTCTTTACTGATAGCCATAATCTGTTTAGCTTCTTCTATTTCTTTATAGAGTATAGCAACAGAAAAAAAAAAAACCTGCATGGTACTGGCATCCTAACAGAATGGTGGATCAATGGAATATAATGGAAGATCCAGAAATAAACCACACATTTATGGGCACCTGATTTTTGACACAGATACCAAAAGCATACAATGGGAAAAAGCAGCATCTTCAACAAATGATGCTGGTTTAATTGGATATCTACATGTAGAAAAATGCAAATAGATCTATACTTATTACCCAGCACAAAACTAAAGTCTAAGTGGATCAGAGACCTCAATATAAAACCAGACATACTAAACCTGTTAGAAGAAAAAGTGGGGAAGAGCCTTAACCTCATTGGCACAGGAGTTAACTTCCTAAACAAAACACCAACAGCATGGACTCTAAGACCAACAGTCAATAAATGGGACCTCATGAAACTGAAAAGCTTCTGTAAAGCAAATGACACTGTCCTCAGAATAAAATGACAGCCTACCGATTGGGAAATAATCTTCACCTACCCTATATCTGACCCTGGGCTAACATCCAGATTATGCAAAGAACTTAAGAAGTTAAACAGCAGCAAATCAAGTAATCCAATTAAAAAATGGGCTACAGAGCTAAACAGAATTCTCAATAGAGGAACATCAAATGGCAGAGAAACACTTAAAGATAGGCTCAGCATCCTTAATCATCAGGGAAATGCAAATCAAAATGACCCCTGATTTCACTTTATACCCAGAAGAATGGCTAAGATCAAAAACTCAAGTGACAACATATGTTGGAGAGGTTGTGAAGAAAGGGGAACCCTCCTCCACTGCTGGTGGGAATGTAAAATTGTACAACCACTCTGGAAATCAATCTGGTGCTTTCTCAATTAGGAATAGTGCTTCCTCAAGATCCAGCTATACCACTCCTAGGTATATACCCAAAAGTGGCTCAAGTACATAATAAGAACATTCGCTCAACCATGTTTGTACCAGCTTTAATTGTAATAGCCAGAAGCTAGAAACAACCCTGATGTCCCTCAGTTGAGGAATGGATACAGAAATTGTGGTACTTTTACACAATGGAATAGTACTCAGAAATTAAAAACAAGAAAATCATGAAATTTGCAGGCAAACAGTAGGAACTAGTAAAGATCATCCTGAGTGAGGTATCCCAGAAGCAGAAAGGCACACATGGTATATAACCACTCATATAGACATATAATATAGGATGAACCTACCAAAATCTGTACACCTAAAGAAACTAATCAAGAGGGAGGACTCTGGCTAAAACTCAAGTGACAACACATGCTGGATAGGATGTAAAGACAAAGGATCCATCCTGGATTGCTAGTGGAAATGTAAACCTGGACAATGACTTTGGAAAACAATCTGGCACTTTCTCAGAAAATTATGAACAGTTTTACCTCAAGACCCAGCTACATCACTCCTGGCATATATCTGAAAGATGCTCAATCACACAACAGTAACATTTGCTCAACTATATTTATAGCAACTTTATTCATAATAGCAAGAAACTAGAAACAACCTAGACATCCCTTAAACCAAAAAAATTGGTACAGAAATTGTGGCATATTTACACAATGAAATACTACTTAGCTATTAAAAAGAAAGAAAACATGACATTTGCAGTCAAATGGATGTAACTAGAAAATAGCATCCTGAATGAAGTACTCAGAACCAGAAAGACGAACATGATGTATACTCACTTATAAATGGATACGAGCTATACTAAAATCTACAGACCTAAAGAAGCTAAACAAGGAGAAAAGATGCTTAACTCTTATTCAGAAAGGAAAACAGGATAGACACAGGGAGTGGTAGTAGAGGGGGAACAGGACAGGAAACTACCATAAATCTCCACTAAAAGTACCTAATCTTTTACCTAATATAGTTATTTGAAAAAAAAAAAGACAAAAAATGTATGACCAGCAAATCTTTATCTCTAGGTAAAATCTTACTTAATAATTGGCTTAAAAAAGGATAACTCAAGTGAAATCCAGATTCCCTTGAGTAATACCAACAATTCAGAACTGGATTGAACCAAACACATATTTTACCTACTTTTCTCTCTTTTCTTTTTTAAAAAAATTTGTTTTTCCTGTTTTGTTTTGTTTTTTCATCTCTTGATTCCAGTGACAAGTGACTGACTTGCTACTCTACTCAATTTCCTGTCAGTAACATCTCAAAATCACTTATGAAAACTTCCTTTACTCTTGAGATTCAATTACTTTATAACCTGTTGGTGTTATATCTGGTAAATACGTCTTGATTACTTCATTTCTTCCGTTGCCCTAAAAAGGCATCGCTCACTCAAGTTTCTTCTATGTATTATGCCTCCAGTCTCATACAAACTTAAAAAAAATATATATACATATACTTGGAAGGTAACGTCTCAGTTAAAATCTCTATTACTGGCCTTTTCTAAGTCACCATTATTCTAAGAATTAAGTTCAGTGGTGCTAGTGGCAAGCTCTTCTTTAACTTCCTTGTTGTTTAACTCTCTATTGAATAGTCATTTGTATCTTTCCTTCCTAAGAGTAAAATTATTCACATCTTTCTTGTGCCTTGAGTTCTCTATTCTGAGTTTGTCCCTTTTTTATTCTCTATTTAATTACTAATTTTCAGTGTTAGTTTATTACTCCTATGTCTTCAGTTTAGTAGATCCACTTTTCTGCAGTGTTTCATTAGTTGTAGTAAATATTAGATGACTAAAAGCAAAATAAATGGAGCTCAGCATTCAAGTTTCATGAAAGCTACAGAAATTTTCAAGACCATATGACATCATCTAACTTTCAAAATCATGTATAACATTCACAGTTCCATTCATCACCCCCAATTTTCTCTCCCTTGGTAAACCATTACATTTCAGTCCCAATGATAGCCACCAAGGTCTATTCTCTTATTTGTCCACTTTCTTATATCTGACCAAAACTCCAAAATCTAGCTATCAAGACACCACCATCCAGGAAGCAAAATTCATTGTGTGGCCCAATCAGAACTTACCAACTCCTGGCACTAGTGCCTCCAAGGTAATAAATCTCCTTTGTGGTGATAATTTAGTGTCTGGGTGTGTTCTGTACCAATTCCAAGCCACATCCCCTTTACACAATCCTTAGTGATGACAGTGGAAATTAATATGAATCATTTAACTTACAACAGTTAGTCTTGCTAGGCTGACAAGATTGCTCAGCTTGTGAAAGTGCTGACTGTATTGATAATCTGAATGATCCCAAGAGTCCAATGCGGCAGAATGAGGAAACTAAATCTTATAAATTGTCCTCTGGTCTCTATTCAAGAGCTACAGCACACATCCAACCGCAACCCACAGACATAAAAAACAATAAATAAATATGCAATTAAAAAATAAAAATAAAGATTTCAATTGATTTACCTTCTATCAGAAGTACATCATTTGAAATTTCAGAAATAAGAAAATATTAGTATAAAGCTTACTCAGGTGTTTTGCTGTGTGTGTGTGTGTGTGTGTGTGTGTGTGTGTATTTTAGTCCATATTGTGCATGGAGCTATAGATCCATGGTAGAGTACATTCTTAAACAATATGCAGCCTGTGGTCTGATCCTCAGTAAATGCACATAATCACACACACACACGCACACACACAAAGACACCAGCACATACACACTCACACGTGATGGGGGAAGATAAAAAGAGGGGAAAAGGAAGAGGGGAAAAAAGGAAATGGTTCTGGATAACTAGTAAACATGACCTTTAAAATTTATTTCTGGATGTTTTTAAGATATTTTCTTTTTCTTTGGCAATCTATAACGTGATTACATTGCATGTGTATGTATTTACATTTGATATTTTTTTGTTTGACAGAGTTTCATTATGCTGCCCAAACTGGTCTTGATTTAAGAATCCTCTTGCCTTGGTCTTGTGAATGCTGGCTTTGCATACTCACATTATTTGACATTGCATTTATGTTGCTTAACACTGAACTTCCTTACTATTAGTGCTCATAATGTCATTATTTGTGATGTAGCCTGTATTCATATCTTAATTTCTCCTACACACACACTTCTAATGTAATCAAGTATTGAACCATCTTTTTGTCATGCAGCTTCTCTATTCTCTATCATTTGGCTGTGTGCAGCCCTCTTTTAAGGAGCTTGCTCCTATCTTTCTTTACACGTCTCTAATACCTAGAAGAGTGGCTCAAGTTTATTTCCTTCTTTAGCCATTCTGAGTATTGCCAGTGTATAATTGCAAAATTGTAGAAATGATTTCATGACCAAAATATCCCTTTGCAAGGAAATCTATACTACAAAGCAGAAAGTATCACTTTTGAGTAGTGTTTGATATCTTTCAGTTAGTTCATTTGATTTAAATTCTGATTTTATTTAGTTTCTGAAATTCTGTATCCTAACTGAAAAATCTCTGTACATCCCTATGTGTAGGTTATGTTCTCTGCACAGAAAAGGTTAGGGTATCTAGGTCTCCTTTAAGGGTATATCTGCAATTACTTAGCATTCCTATATTATGATTTAATGTCTGAAGTTTTCAGCATCTTTCCTAACTTTGTCTAAATGGAAAACAGTGTTCAGTACACATGCTTGGGGACAATTAAGAGTAAAACTATTATAGTCATTTAGTTCTAGCTGGTGCTCAATTGTTTATTTCTGGAATCAAATCTACTTTATGACCTACTTGTAAGTCCAGTAATCTCATGAATAAACCTGCATGCTAATGAATGCTAAGCCACTGCCTCTTCTGAGGAAAACCTGGACAGTAACAGAAAATATTTCAAATCATACAAAGCAGCTAAAATGTGAAGAAGCCAGATCATCCAGTAGGACCTTTAAAAATATCTGCTTATATTATTCAAATTCTATCCCCAAGGAGAAAACAGTCCAAGATTATCAGTACTGGTTCAAAAAAACAACAATCAGTGATCAATAACTTTAATGCTCTAAAATGTGTAAGGAGCTTAATGTTTTTCATTTGTCTCAGGATTTCATAACTATACATAACAGGTTGTCAAAAATATGTCACAATATTGACAAATAAAAGAAGACTTAAATAAATTAAACTAGAACATTGCCATTATAATAATTTTATTATTTTCCCTTTATAGACTTTGAGTAAATGAAAACGTTTCCTTGCTTCATAGGTAAACAACACTGCAACTAATGTGAAGAATAATACAGTGCTGATGAACAGCTGCAAATGCTTCAAGATCAGGGTAAATATACAAGGCAGAAAATGATTTTTAAACTCAGTAGTCCATGAGCAATAGTTGTAATTAAACTAATAAAGAATTAGAAAAGATTAGAGGTTTGGAGTATAAAAATAGCACCACCAAAACAGTGGAGTAGCTATGGGAACTGAAGGCACTGACAGGGACTGGGAGATTGCTGAAACACTGAACTTTGTATTCAGCATAATTGATTATCTTCTATGTCAAGTATCCATTTCTTTCATGAGAATATAAGGGCTAATTTCATGGTCAATGTATCTCTGAATATAGCTACTAGATTTGGGAGAATATAACTAATTAGTTGAAGAAATGAAGCATGCACACCAAAGCTGTCTTCCACCTGAATTTTTGATAGTTATTTTTTAGCAGGTATTTTTTTTTTGTATTTAATAAAACATGACAACTGAAACTGTAT
The DNA here is from genome assembly GCF_030254825.1 of Meriones unguiculatus. Taxonomy (NCBI): domain Eukaryota; kingdom Metazoa; phylum Chordata; class Mammalia; order Rodentia; family Muridae; genus Meriones; species Meriones unguiculatus. Next base: position 36,033,517 of record NC_083357.1, on the reverse strand, counting down.
TCACAAGAATAGTTTGTCATCTTGTTTGCTCCCTACTTATTCACGTTAAATGCATTTCAATCTGACATTATTTATTTACAGTTTTTGTGGCTAGTCTCCATTTCTTGCCTTTCTGTCATTCTTTGTAATATGATCCTGATAGTTCATTGATGCCATTATACAACCTGACTATTGTGTCTAGACATAACATTGAGAGTAGAGTGAAAGCCAGAAGTAATATGGGGTAATTGCATGTGATTGTTTCCAGAACAGTAAAGAAAACAGAAGTTTAAAACACCAATCTGAGGAGCAATTTCTGTACTACTATGATTAAAAAATTGGTTTGCAGTTTTCTGAATTTTTTTCTCAAAAATCATTTTTTTTCCCAAGGGAAACTTGATTACTTCAAGCCACAACAGCCCAGCTACAAGTAATGGTGGGAGTAAAAGTGAAAACACAATCAATGCAGAAGAAAAGTGATTAGCCTATTCTGTTCATAAGCAATGGGAAACCCAAACTGACTTTTCTATTTCTGAGGTAAAAAGAATAAACTGAATGAAGTCATTTTGAATTGGGCACTGCAAATTTTATAATTTTATTTTTGTTACAGCTGAATAGTATTTCATTGTGTATATGTTCACTTGCCACTCATCTGTTGAAGGACATTTAGATATTTTTTTTTTCATTTTCTGACTATTGTGAATAAAGTTACAATTGCTAAGCAAGCAGCAGTTATGTAATTATACTTTAATTAAAAATGTATAGGCCATACTAGCTCCGCAGGATCGCGATCACTGACAGTACGACCCGCCCAATCCCACAGTGACAGAGAATACGCTATATACTCACCAAAACCAGGCAGAAACGTCATACAACTTGGAAACACCAGGCGCTGGGCCTCCTAAGCTTGGAGAGCACAGTGAAGAGACCCCAGGACTTCCCAGAAAGGATCCTGAGTAGCGACCCAGTCTCCAGTTACAGCGGGACGTGACGGCGGAGCAGCACTGAACTGGCAGGGCACCACAGCCCTCCAGTTTAAGACTAACCAGGGCCAAACCAGAGAACAGAGAGCCTGGTTACCCCATCCCTGCTGAAGTGACCGCCCTGAAATCTCCAGCTGCAGCAAGACCTCAGAACCTGGCAGTGACAGCAGCACAGAACTGGCGGAGCACATCAAAGAAGCAGGGCCAAGCCAGAAAGCAGAGAGCCCGTATACCCCGATCTCTGTCAAGTGACCTGCCTGTAAGTGAGTGCATCCTTGAGGATCCTGGGTCCTTCTAAATCAGAAGCCAGGCATCGAACCCCCCTCCCACCCACATACCCACTTTGGGAAAGAGAGGGGCACTAGGGACATTGAAGTTCCTGCCCTGTGGGCCTGATTGAGGAGCTAAGACAGTTAATACCAGAAATTGCGCTGCGATCATCATTAGCGCCTGCGACATATACAGTGCAGAGCCCCTCCCACACACTCCAGGATTCAACATTAGCCATCACTCTGTCCCTCGAGACACGCATCCACGCACACTTACACACACAGACACACACACGCGCGCGCACACACACACACACACGCTTGCCCGTTTGCGCCTGCGTACTTTCCTCCCACAGGTACAGCTAGTCCTCAGCACAGGCTGAGAGTGCTCAGCTTCCTGAAGAACTAACTCTCCAGACACCAGAGAGAGACAGCACCAGTCTGATCTGCAGAATCCAAAAACAAACAGATAAGCCAATGGCCAGGGGTAGGCGAAAGAACACTTCCAACATAAATCAGGACATCATGACTTCACCAGCAAACCCCAAAATCGATGGATACTCCAATTCAGCAGAAGCACAGGAAAATGATTTTAAAGCCATGCTTGCCCAATTATTTGAGGCTCATAAGGAGGAAATGAACAAGTCTTTCAAAGAGATGGCCAGTCAATTGGAGGCAAAGAAAGAAGAAATAGACAATATCCTTAAAGAAACACAGGCAAACATAGCCAAACAAATAGATACACAAGTAGAGGAAAAATTAGTGGCATATAAGAAGGAAATGAAAAAAGAAATAGAGGCCATCGTAGAGAGACAGGAATCCAAATTCAAACACATGAAAGAAATGGTGCAAGGCATGAAAACAGAATTAGAATCAATAAAGAAAACACAAAATGAGAAAACCCTTGAGCTGGAGAACTTGGAGAAAAGATCAGGAACCACAAAAGTAAGCATCACCAACAGAATACAAGAGATGGAAGAGAGAATCTCTGGAGCTGAAGACACACTTGCAGAAATGGATACTTCTCTCAAAGAAAAAGTAAAATCAGAAAAGTTCCAATCACAAAATATCCAAGAAATCAAGGATGCTATGAAAAGACAAAATCTAAGAATAATAGGAATTCATGAAAAAGAAGACTCCAGACTCCAAGGTCCAGAAAATATTTTCAAGAAAATCATAGAAGAAAATTTTCTCAACTTAAAGAAAGAGATGTCCATAAATATACAAGAGGCCTACAGAACTCCAAATAGACTAGACCAGAAAAGAAACACATCACGTCACATCATAGTCAAAACACTAAATCTACAGAACAAAGAAAAGATATTAAAAGCAGCAAGGGAAAAAGGCCAAGTAACATATGAAGGTAGACCTATCAGAATCACACCGGACTTCTCATCAGAAACTATGAAAGCCAGAAGGGCCTGGGCAAGTATCATGGAGACTGTAAGAGATCACAAATGTCAACCCAGCCTACTATACCCTGCAAAGCTTTCAATCAACATAGATGGAGAAAACAAAATATTCCATGACAAAACTAAATTTACACAATATCTACACAGCAAACCATCCCTACAGAAGATACTAGAAGGAAAACTCCAATCCAATGAAAACAAATACACCCAAGAAAACAGGGCATACAGATAATATCCCAACAAAAATGAAAAGAAAACAAGCAATGAAACAGGGTTAGATCACCGACTCCATTACAAAAGGAACTAACATGCATTGGTCACTACTATCTATCAATATCAATGGACTCAACTCACCAATAAAAAGACACAGGCTAACAGAATGGTTAAGGAAACAGGATCCAACATTCTGCTGCATCCAAGAAACACACCTATGCAACAAAGATAAACACTACCTCAGAGTAAAGGGCTGGAAAACTGTTTTTCAAGCAAATGGTTCCAGAAAACAAGCTGGAGTAGCCATCCTAATATCTAATAAAATACACTTTCAACCCAAGTTAATCAAAAAAGATAAGGAGGGCCACTATATTCTCATCAAAGGAAAAATCCACCAAGAGGACATCACAATCTTGAATATCTATGCCCCAAATACAAGAGCACCGGCATTCGTAAATGAAACATTACTAAAGCTTAAATCATACATTGATCCTAATACCTTAATAGTGGGAGACTTCAACACTCCACTCTCACCAAGGGACAGATCAACTAGACAGACACCAAATAGGGAAATAAAAGCACTCACAGAATCCCTAAATCAAACGGACCTAATAGTCTACAGATCGTCTCACCCAAACTCAAAAGAGTACTCATTCTTTTCAGCACCGCATGGATCCTTTTCCAAAATAGACCATATAGTGGGTCAAAAAGCAAGCCTCAACAGATACAAAAGGATTGAAATAATCCCTTGTATACTATCTGACCACCATAGACTAAAGCTAGACATCAACAACAACAGAAACAACAAAAAGCAGACACGCACATGGAAACTGAACAACTTACTACTCAATGACAGCTGGGTTAAGGAAGAAATAAAGAAAGAAATTAAAGACTTCCTGGAATTCAATGAAAAGGAAGGCACAACATACCCAAATTTATGGGACACATTGAAAGCAGTGCTCAGAGGAAAATTTATAGCACTAAGTGCCTGCAAGAAGAAATTTGTAACATCACATACAAACAACTTAATGGCCCAACTGAAAACCCTAGAAAAAATAGAAGCAGATACACCCAAGAGGAGCAGAAGGCTGGAAATAATCAAACTAAGGGCTGAAATCAATCAAATAGAAACAAATAAAACTATCCAAAGAATCAATGAAACAAAAAGCTGGTTCTTTGAGAAAATCAACAAGATAGACAAACCCTTAGCCAAACTAACTAAAAAGCAGAGAGAAACTATCCAGATCAGCAAAATCAGAAATGAAAATGGGGACATAACCACAGACACTGAGGAAATCCAAACAATTATTAGGTCATACTACAAAAGCCTATATGCCACAAAATTTGAAAATCTAAATGAAATGGATAATTTTCTTGAAAGATCCCATCTACCAAAACTAAGTCAAGATCAGGTAGAAAGACTGAATAGCCCTATATCTCCCAAGGAAATCGAAGCAGTCATTAACAGTCTCCCCTCCAAAAAAAGCCCTGGACCAGATGGCTTCAGCTCAGAATTCTACAAGACCTTCAAAGAAGTGCTAACTCCAATTCTCCTCAAGCTATTCCACAAAATAGAAACAGAAGGAACACTACCAAACTCATTCTATGAAGCCACAGTCACCTTAATACCTAAACCACACAAAGACCCAACAAAAAAAGAGAACTTCAGGCCTATCTCTCTTGTGAACATTGACTCAAAAATACTCAATAAAATACTTGCAAACCGAATCCAAGAACACATCAAAGATATCATCCACCATGACCAAGTAGGCTTCATCCCAGGCATGCAAGGGTGGTTCAACATAGGGAAATCCATCAATGTAATCCACTACATAAACAAATTGAAGGAGAAAAACCACATGATCATCTCCTTAGATGCGGAAAAATCATTTGACAAAGTCCAACACCCATTCATGTTTAAAGTCCTGGAGAGATCAGGGATACAAGGCACATAACTAAAGATAGTAAAGGCAATATACAGCAAGCCTATAGCTAACATCAAACTCAATGGAGAGAAACTTAAATCAATCCCACTGAAATCAGGGACAAGACAAGGCTGTCCATTGTTTCCATATCTCTTCAACTTAGTACTTGAAGTCCTAGCCAGAGCAATAAGACAACTAAAGGAGATCAAGGGGATACAAATCGGAAAGGAAGAGGTCAAAGTGTCACTATTTGCAGATGATATGATAGTATACATGAGTGACCCCAAAAATTCAACCAGAGAACTCCTTCAGCTCATAAACACCTTCAGCAAAGTGGCAGGATACAAAATCAACTCAAAAAAATCAGAAGCCCTCCCATATACCAAAGACAAAAAGGCTGAGAAAGAAATTAGGGAAACAACACCTTTCACAATAGCCTAAAGTACCTTGGTGTGACTCTAACCAAGCAAGTGAAAGACCTGTTTGAGAAAAACTTCAAGTCTCTGAAGAAAGAAATCGAAGAAGATATCAGAAGATGGAAAGATCTCCCGTGCTCATGAATTGGTAGGATTAACATTGTGAAAATGGCCATCCTGCCAAAAGCAATCTACAGATTCAATGCAATTCCCATCAAAATACCAACTCAATTCTTCTCAGAGCTTGAAAAAAAGATTCTCAGCTTCATATGGAGAAACAAAAAACCCAGAATCTCCAAAATGATCCTGTACAAAAACAGATCATCTGGAGGTATCTCCATCCCTGATCTCAAGCTGTACTACAGGGCAACAGTAATAAAAACTGCATGGTATTGGCATAGAAACAGAAAGGAGGATCAATGGAACTGCATAGAAGACCCAGAAATAAATCCACACACCTATGAATACTCGATATTTGACAAAGAAGCCAAATCCATTCAATGGAAAAAAGACAGCATCTTCAACAAATGGTGCTGGACCAACTGGATGTCTACATGCAGAAAAATGAAAATAGATCCATATTTATCACCCTGCACAAAACTAAAGTCAAAGTGGATCAAGGACCTCAACATAAAACCAGATACCCTAAATCAATTGGAAAAAAAAGTGGGGAACAACCTAGAACTCATTGGCACAGGAGACAACTTCCTGAACAGAACACCAACAGCACAGGCTCTAAGAGCAACAATCAATAAATGGGACCTCATGAAACTGAAAAGTTTCTGTAAAGCAAAGGATACCGTCATCAAAACAAAACGGCTGCCTACAGATTGGGAAAGAATCTTCACTAACCCTTTATCTGACAGAGGACTAATATCCAGTATATACAAAAAACTAAAGAAGCTGAAAAGCAGCAAACCAAGCAAACCAATTAAAAAATGGGGAACAGAGGTAAACAGAGAATTCTCGACAGAGGAATATCGAATGGCAGAAAAACACTTAAAGAAATGCTCATCCTCATTAGCCATCAGGGAAATGCAAATCAAAACGACCCTGAGATATCACCTTACACCCACCAGAATGGCCAAGATGAAAAACTCAAGCGATAACACATGCTGGAGAGGTTTTGGAGAAAGGGGAACCCTCCTCCACTGCTACTGGGAACATAAACTGGTACAACCACTCTGGAAAGCTATCTGGCGCTTTCTAAGACAATTAGGAATAGTGCTTCCTCAAGACCCAGCTATACCACTGCTAGGTATATACCCAAAGTTCGTTCAAGTACACAAAAGGGATACTTGCTCAACCATGTTTATAGCAGCATTATTTGTAATAGCCAGAACCTGGAAACAACCCAGATGCCCATCAATGGAGGAATGGGTACAGAAATTGTGGTATTTTTACACAATGGAATACTACTCAGCAATCAAAAAGGATGAAATCATGAAATTTGCAGGCAAATGGTGGGATCTAGAAAAGATCATTCTGAGTGAAATATCCCAGAAGGAGAAAGACAAACATGGGATATACTCACTTATATAGACCTATAAGATATGATAAACATAATGAAATCTATATACCTAAAAAAGATAATCAATTGGAGGACATGGGGTAAGATGATCAATCCTCGTTTAGAAAGACAGATGGGATGTGCATTGAACGTATGACAGGAGTCTACTGAGCGCATCTGAAAGACTCTAACTAGCAGTGTTTTCAAAGCAAAGACTCATGACCAAACCTTTGGCAGAGTACAGGGAATCATAAGAAAGAAGGGGAGTTAGTCTTTTGGGGAAAGGATAGGAGCTCCACAAGGACCAAATATATCTGGGCAGAGGGTCTTTTCTGAGACTCACATTCAACCAAGGACCATGTATGGATATAACCTAGAACCTCCACTCAGATGTAGCCTGTGGTAGCTCAGTAACCAATTGGTTTCCCAAAGTGAGGGGAACAAGGACTATTTCTAACAGGAACTCAATGACTGGTTCTTTGGTCTCCCCCGAAGGGAGAAGCAGTCCTGTTAGGCCACAGAGGAGGGCTTTGCAGCCAGCCCTGAAGATACCTGATAAAACAGGATCAGATGAATGGGGAGGAGGTCCCCCCTATCAGTGGACTTGGAAAGGGGCACGGTGGAGATGAGGGAGGGAGTGAGGGACTGGGAGGGAATGAGGGATCGGGACACGGCTGGGATACAGAGTTAATAAAATGTAACTGATAAAAAAAATAATAATAAAATCAAAAAAATTAAAAAAAATATAAAAGAAAATGTAAATTGAAAAAAAAATGTATAAAAACAGAATACTAACTAAAAAAAGAAAAATCTCACCCAAAAGAATAACTTTTTTAATGAATGTCTATCCGAATACAGCCTAGAATCCTAGCTTTGTCTCTGCTGTGACCTTCTCCATTTCTTTTGATTAATTTTCATTGAAAGTCTGTTTTCTTAGACATTAGAATGGCTATACCAGCTTGCTTCTTAGGTCTGTTTACCTGGAACATCTTTTTCCAGTCGTTTTCTCTGATGTAATAGCTATTGTGTTTATGAAGGTATGTTTCTTGTAAGCATCAGAATGATGGATCCTGTTTTCTCATCCATTCTGTTAGCATGTGTCTTTTTCTTGGGGGACTGAGTTAATTGATGTTGAGAGACATTAATGGCTAATGACTTTTAATGCCTGTTATTTTGATATGGGTGGTAGTAGTAGTGTGTGTGTGTGTGTTGTGTGTTGTGTGTGTATGTGTGTGTGTGTATGTGTGTATTTCCCTTCTGATTTTGGTCATGTAAAATTATTTATTTCTTGTGTTTTCTTGGGTGCAGTTAACCTCTTTCTGTTGGAGTTTTCCTTCTAGTAACCTCTGTAGGTATGGATTTGTGGAAAAGTATTGTTTAAATTTGGTTTTGTTGTGGAATATCTTGTTTCCTCCATCATGTTTTGCTGGGTATAGTAGTGTAGGTGGATAACTGTGGCCTTTTAAAGATTGCAAGGCAGCTAGTCTGGCATTTCTGTAGTTTCTGTTCTCTTACCTAGATTTTCTATCTCCAGGATTCCCTCTGTTTGTGTTTGCTTTATTGATTCCATTTCTATTTTTTTAAGTCTTAGCAGTTTTCTTCATTTCTTTTACATGTTTGATTATATTTTCTTGTATTTCTTTTAAGGATTTATTTATTTCCTTTTTAGAGGCTTATATCATCTTCATAAGATGGATTTAGTGTCATTTTTTTTTTTTTGTGAGTCAGTGTTGTTAAAATATCCAGGACTTGCAGTAGTGAAATAGCTGGGTTCTCATGGTAACATTTTGCTCTGGCTCTTATTGATTGTGTTCTTATGTTGGCCTTTAGTGATATTTTTTGTTTGTTTGTTTGTTGTTTTGTTTTTTGGGTTTGTTTGTTTTTTTTTTGCGGGGGGGTGTTGGCAGGTCTCCAATAAAGCAGGTAGATTTGTGGGCCAGAAAATAGACTGCAGGGGAGCAGGTGCAGTTTACTGCTGTTGAGAGTTCTCTAGGGGGATCACACAAAGACCCAACAAAGAAAGAGAACTTCAGACCATTTTCCTTATAAACATTGATACAAAATATGCAGTAAAATACTCACAAACCAAATTAAAAACATCATCCAACATGATCAAGTAGGTTTCATCCCAGAAATGCAGGAATGGTTCATCATATGAAAATCCACCAATATAATCCAACATATAAACAAACTAAAACAAAAAAGCACATGATCATACCATTAGGTGCTAAAAAAAAAGCCTTTAACAAAAATCTAACACCTCTTCATGTTAAAAAGTATTGAAGAGATAGGACTATAAGGCACATTCCTAAGCATAATTAAAGAATATACAGTAAGTCAATAGTCAATATCAAATTAAATGGAGAGAAACTTAAAACAGTTACACTAATATCAGGGATAAGACAAGGCTGCCAACTCTCTATGTATCAATTCAATATAGTACTTGAAGTTTTAGCTAGAGCACTAAGGAGATCAAAAGGATACAAACTGGAAAGAAGTCAAAGTATAATTATTTACAAATGATATGATATGATGGTATGAAAAAATGACTGCAAAAATTCTATCAGAGAACATCAGCAGCTGACAAACACCTTCAGCAAAGTGGTTCCATACAAAATAAACTCAAAACATCTATACAAAGGTTCAATGGGCTGATAAAAAAATTAGGAAAGCAATCACCATGGCCACAAATAACATAAAATACCTTGGTATAAACCTAAACAAGCAAGTGAAAGACACTTATTACAAGAAATTCAAGTAATGAAAGTGAAGAAGATGTCAGAAAATGGAAATATCTGCCATGTTCTTGAATCAGTAGGATTAACGTAGCAAAAATTATCATCTTAAAAGAACAATCTACAGATTCAGTGCAATCCCTATCAAAATCTCAAAATAATTCCTTACAGACATTGAAACAACAATATTCAGCTTAATCCAGAAAAACAAAAACAAAAACAAAAAAACCCAGGATAGCTAAAACAATCTTTTGCACTAGAAGAAATTCTGGAGGTATCACCATCCGTGATTTCAAGCTGTTGTAAAGAGCAATAGTTGTTACAAGATATTCAATCCCATTGTGATCTCAGAGATTATGAACTGTGAAAACCTGTCTTTGGTTCGGTGTGTTTCAGCCCTAACACACACTTTTAATCCTAGAGCTTTCTGTGCACAAGATTTTGTAAATTTAACCCTAGTTCAAGAGGTGGTGGCAAGAAATCAGCTGACATGGATTAAGTAGATGAAGGGACTTAGAGATGAAGCATTTTTTAAGACAGTATAGAAAAGAGCACTTTAGCTCTTCAGCTCCTTGTTCTTTAGCTTGCTAGCTCTTAGGCTCTTTAGCTTTTTGGCCTTGAGCTTTTGACTTCCATCTCCTCAGCTGTCAGCTGAGCTATCAGGGCTTTTCTTCTGGTGCCTGATAGAATGGTTGGAATTTTCATTTTATTTTACTTTATTTTTTCTTTTATTATTATTAATATTATTATTAGTTACATTTTATTAATTCTGTATCCCAGCTGTATCCCGCTCCCTTATTCCCTCCCAACCCCACCCTCCCTCCCTCCTCTCCTCCCTGCCCCTTTCCAAGTCCACGGATTGGGAAGGATCTCCTCCTCTTTCATCTGACCCTGTTTTATCAGGTATCTTCAGGACTGGCTGCAAAGTCCTCCTCTGAGGCCTAGCAGGACTGCTCCACCCTTGGGGGGTGGGGAGGTCAAAGAGCCTACCATTGAGTTCCTGTCAGAAATAGTCCCTGTTCCCCTTACTATAGGAAATCCATTGGTTACTGAGCTACCACGAGTTTCGTCCGAGCAAAGGTTCTAGGTTATATCCTTACATGGTCCTTGGTTGGAGAAACAGTTTCAGAAAAAAACCCTGTGCCCAGATATATTTGGTCCTTGTGAAGCTCCTATCCTTTTCACATCATACTAACTTCCCTTCTGCCGAAGGTTTGGTTATGGGTCTTAGTATCTGTTTTGAAATGCTGCTAGGTAACCTAGAGTCTTTCAGATGCCTTCTGTGGTAGACTCCTGTCATACGTCCAATGCACATCCCATTTGTCATTGTATTTTACTTTATTTTTATTAATTACATTTTTTTCACTTTGTATCCCAGCTGTAGCACCTTTCCCCATCACCTCCAAATCCCATTCTCCTTCCCTCTTCTTCTATGCCCCTCCCCGAGTTCAATGATAGGGGAGGTCCTCCTCCCCTTCCATATGACCCTAGTCTACCAGGAATCATCAGGACTGGCTTCTTTGTCTTCTTCTGTGGACTGATATATTCTGCTCACCCCTAAGGTGGAGATGATCAAAGAGCCTGGCCATGAGTTCATATCAGAGACTGTCCCTGTTCCTATGACTGAGGAACCCTCTTTGACACTGAGCTGCCATAGGCTACTTCTGTGCAGGGGTTCTAAGTTATCTCCATGCATGGTCCTTCTTTGGAGTATCAGTATCAGAGAAGATACCTGTGCCCAGATTTTTGGTTCTGGTGTTCTCCTTCTGGATCTCCTATTCCCTCTAGGTCTTTTTATATCCCCCTTCTTTCATAAGATACCCTGCACTCTGCCCAACATTTGGCTATGAATCTCAGCATATATTTTGATACCATGATGGGTAGAGTCTTTCAGGGTCCCTCTGTGACAGGATCTTGTCCTGTTAACTGTTTTCTCCCTCTTCTGATAGCCCTCTGAATAAATTTTGCCCTCTGAATAAATATTGAGCATCTTACCAGGGTCCTTGTTCTTAATTGGCTTCCTTGGGTGTAAAGATTTTAGTCTGATTATACTATATTATATGTCTAATATCTGCTTATAAGTGAGTATATACCATGTGTGTCATTCTGCTTCTGGGATACCTCACTCAGGATGATCATTTCTAGATCCCACTATATGCCTTCAAATTTCATGATTTCTTTGTTTTTAATTGCTGAGTAGTATTCCACTGTGTAAGTGTACCACAATTTCTGTATCCATTCTTCAATTGAGGACATTTGGGTTGTTTCCAGGTTCTGGCTATTATAAATAAAGTTGCTACAAACATGGTTGAGCAAATGTCCTTGTTGTATACTTGAGCATCTTTTGCCTAGGAGTGGTATAGCTGGATCTTGAGGTAACATTATTCCTAATTGTCTTAGAAAGCGTTAGATTGATTTCCAAAATGGCTGTACAAGTTTACATCCCCACCAGCAATGGAGTAGGGTTCCTCTTTCTCTACATCTTCTCCAGCATGTGTTGTCACTTGAGTTTTTGATCTTACCCATTCTGATAGGTGTAAGGTGAAATCTCAGCTCATTTTGATTTTCATTTCCCTGATGACTAAGGATTTGAGCATTTCTTTAAGTGTTTCACTGCCATTCGATGTTCCTCTATTGTGAATTCTCTGTTTAGCTCTGTAGTCCATTTTTTAATTGGATTACTTGATTTGTTTTTCTTAACTCCTTTAGTTCTTTATATGTTCTAGATGTTAGCCCTCTGTCTGATATAGGGTTAGTGAAGATCATTTCCCAGTTCTGTAGGCTGTCATTTTGTTCTGATGATAGTGTACTTTCCTTTCTAGAAGCTTTTCAGTTTCATGAGACCCCATTTATATTGTTGATCTTAGAGCCTGTGCTGTTGGTGTTCTGTTCACGAAGTTCTCTCCTGTGCCAAGGAGTTCAAGGATCTTCCTCACTTTTTCTTCTAACAAGTTTAGTGTGTCCATTTTTATATTGATCTCTTTGATTCACTTAGATTCTAGTTTTGTGCTGGGTGATAAGTATGGGTCTATTTGCATTTTTCTACAAGAAGACATCCAGTTAGATTAGCACTATTTGTTGAAGATGCTATCTTTTATCCATTGTACAGTTTTGACATCTTTGTCAAAAACCAGGTGTCCATAAGTATGTGGGTTTATTTCTGGGTCTTCTATCAGATTCCATTTATCCACCAGCCTGTTTCTATAACAGTACCATCCATGCCGTTTTTATTACTGTTGTTCTATAGTACAGCTTAAGATCAGGGATGTAGATACATCCAGAAGATCTTTTATTGTAGAGGATTGTTTTAGCAATTGTGGGTTTCTTGTTATTCCATATGAAGCTGAGAATTTTCCTTTCAAGGTCTGTAAAGAATTGTGTTAGAAAATTGATGGGAATTGAATTGCATGCTTTTGGTAAATTGCTTTTGGTAAGATGACCATTTTTTCTATGTTAATTTGGCCAAGCCATGAACGTGGGAGTTCTTTCCATCTTCTGCTACTATCTTCTATTTCCTTCTTCAGAGACTGAAAGTTTGTTTGTTTGTTTTTTATACAAGTATTCATACAAGTATTTGACTTGCTTGGTTAGCATTACAATAAGGTACTTTATGTCCTCTGTGGCAATTGTGAAGGGTGTTGTCTCCCTAATTTCTTTCTCAGTCCTTTTATCTTTTGAATACAGGAGGGCTACTGATTTTTTTCTTAGTTGATTTTGTATCCAGCCACTTTGCTGAAGGTGTTTATCAGCTGTAGGAGTTTTCTGGTAGAATTTTTGGGGTTACTCATGTGTACTATCTTATCATCTGCAAATAGTGATACTTTGACTTCTTCCTTTCTGAACTGAATCCACTTGATCTACTTGTCTTATTGCTGCAGCAAGGACTTCAAGAACTATGTTGAAGAGATATGGAAAGAGTATGCATCCTTGCCTTGTCCCTGATTTCAGTGAGATTGATTTAAGTTTCTCTCTATTTAGTTTGATATTTGCTATAGGCTTGCTGTATATTGCCTTTACTATTTGGTTAAGTGACTTGTATCCCTTGATCTCTCCAGGACTTTAAAGATAAATGAATGTTGGATTTTATAAAATGCTCTTTCAGCATCTTAGGAGATTATCATGTGGTCTTTTTCTTTCAGTTTGTTTATATAGTGGATTACATTGATGGATTTCTGTATGTTGAACCATTCCTGCATACATGGGATGAAGCCTACTTGGTCACATACCTTTGATGTGTTCTTGGATTTGGTTTGCAAATATTTTATTGAGTATTTTTGCATCAATGTTCATAAGAAAGTTTGGTCTGAAATTTTCTTTCTTTGTTGGATCTTTGTGAGGTTTAGGTACCAAAGTGACTGTGGCCTCATAGAATGAGTTCATTAATATTCCTTCTATTTCTATTTTGTGGAATACTTTGAAGAGTATTGGCATTAGCTATTCTTTGAAAGTCTGGTAAAATTCTGCACTAAAACCATCTGGCCCTGGGCTTTTTTTGGAAGGGAGACTTTAGATGGCACCTTCTATTTCTTTGGGGGATATAGGACTATTTAATTTATTTACCTGTTCTTGATTCAGCTTCGGCAAGTGGAGTCAATCAAGAAAATTTTCCATTTCATTTAAATTTTCAAATTTTGTGGCTTTTGAAGTAGGACCTAATGATTATTTGGATTCCCCCAGTGTCTGTCCTTTTCTGATATTGTTGATTTGGATGGTGTCTCAGTGCCTTTTAATTAGTTTGGCTAAGGGTTTGTTCATCTTGGTGATTTTCTGAAAGAACCAGCTCTTGGTTTCATTGAGTCTTTGAATTGTTTTATTTTATTTTTTTCCAATTTATTGATTTTAGCCCTGAGTTTGATTATTTCCAGCTGTCTACACCTCTTGGGTATGTCTACTTCTTTTTTTTTTTCCTAAGGTTTTCAGGTGAGCCTTTAAGTTGCTTGTGTGAGATGAATCGAAATTCTTCATGAAGGCACTAAGTGCTATGAATTTTCCTCTTAACACTGCTTTAATTGTGTCCCGTAATTCTGTGTCTGTTGTGCCTTCATTTTCATTGAATTCTAGGAAGTCTTTGATTTTTTCTTTTTTTTTTTCTCCCCTGACCCAGCTATCATTGAGTAGCATGTTGTTCAGTTTCCATATGTGTGTAGGCTTTTTGCTATTTCCATTGTGGTTGAGGTCCAGCTTTAGCCCATGGTGGTCAGAGAGTATACAAAGGAATATTTCATTCTTCTTGTATCTGTTGAGTTTTGCTTTGTGACCAACTATATAGTTTATTTTGGAGAAGGTTCCATGATGTGCTGAGAAGAATGTAAATTCTTTCATGTTTGGGTGAAAGGTTCTCTAGATGTCTGTTAGGTCCATTTGATTCATGACCTCTGTCAGAGTCATCGTTCTTTTTTTTAATTTCTGTTTTGTTGACATGTCCTTTTTTGAGTGCGGTGTTGAAGTCTCCCACTATTAATGTGTGGGGATCTATGTGGGATTTCAGTTTTATTAATGTTTCATTTACAAATGTGGGTGCCCTTGTATTTGGGGCATAGATGTTCAGAATTGTGATGTCTTCTTGGTGGGATTTTCATTTGATGAGTATGAAATGACCTTCCCCATCTCTTTTGATTAATTTTGGTTGAAAATCTATTTTACTAGATATTAGAATGGCTACTCCTGCTTGTTTCTTGGGTCTATTTGCTTGGAAAACTGTCTTCCAGCCCTTTACTCTCAGGTATGTCTATCTTTGTGACTTAGGTGTGTTTCTTGTATGCAACAGATTGTTGGATCTTGTTTATGTGTCCATTCTGTTAGTCTTTGTCTTTTTATAGGAGAATTGAGTCCATTGATGTTGAAGGAGATTAATGACCAGAGGCTGTTAGATACATTGATTTTGCTGTTGATTATGGTAATGTGTGTGTGTGCTTGACTACTTTTAGTTTTCATGTAGTGAGGTTATTTGTTTCCTGTGTTTTCCTGAATGTAGTTAGTTTTCATGGGTTGTATTTTTTCTTCTAGTATCTTCTGTAACACTGGATCTGTGGTTATATACAGTTTAAATGTGTTTTTGTCATTGAAAATCTTGTTTTCTCCAAGTATGATGACTGAGTTTTGCTGAGCATAGCAGCCTGGGCTGACATCTGTGTTTTCTTAGGGACTGCATAATATCCATCCAGGCCCTCCTGGCTTTCATAGTCTCTTTTGAGAAGTCAGTTATGATTCTGATGGGTTTGCCATTATATGTTACTTAGCCTTTTTCCCTTGCAGCTTTTAGTATTTTTTTTCTTTGTTCTGTATACTTACTGATTTGATTATTATGTGGCGGGAGGATTTTCTTTTCTGGTCTAATTTATTAGGTGTTCTGCAGGCCTCTTGTATTCTTTTTTTAATTTTTTATTAATTACAATTTATTCATTTTGTATCCCCCCATAAGCCCCTCCCTCCTCCCCTCCCGATCCTACCCTCCCTCCCCTTTCTGCTTGCATGCCACTCCCCAAGTCCACTGATAGGGGAGGTTCTCCTCTCCTTTCTGATCTTAGTCTATCAGTTGTCATCAAAAGTGGCTGCATTGTACTCTACTGTGGCCTGGTAAGGCTGCTCCCCCCTCAGGGGGAGGTGATCAAAGAGCAGGTCAATCAGATTATGTCAGAGGCAGTCCCTCTTCTCATTACTATGTAACCCACTTGGACACTGAACTGCCATGGGCTACATCTGTGCAGGGGTTCTAGGGTATCTCCATGAATAGTCCTTGGTTGGAGTATGAGTCTCTGGGAAGTTCCCTATGTTCAAATTTTCTTGTTCTGTTGCTCTCCTTGTGGAGACCCTGTCCTCTCCAGCTCTTACTATTTCCCACTTCTTACATAAAATTCCATTCACTCTGTCTGCCAGTTGGCCATCAGGCTCAGCATCTGCTTTGATAGTCTGCAGGGCAGAGGTTTTCAGAAGCCGTCTGTGGTAGGTTCCTAGTTTGTTTCCTGTTTTCTTCTTCTGGCTTTCAGGAGCCCTCTGTAGAAGGTTCTTAGGTTGTTTCATGTTTTCTTCTTCTTCTGATGTCCATCCTCTTTGCCTTTCAGGATGGGGATTGAGCGTTTTAGTTAGGGTCCTCCCTCTTGTATTCTTATAGGCTTCTCCTTTAAGTTGGGCAATTTTCTTCTATGATTTTATCAAAAATATTTTCTGGGCCTTGGAGACAAGAATCTTCTTTTTCCTCTATTCCTATTATTCTTAGGTTTTGTCTTTCCATGTAATCTTGGATTTCTTGGATGATCTGTGTCAGGAATTTTTTAGCTTTAACATTTTCTTTGATGGATACATCAATTTTTTCCATTGTATCTTCCACACCCGAGATTCTTTCTTCCATCTTTTGTAGTCTATTGGTTATGCTTACCTCCATAGTTCCTGTTTACTTCCCTAATTTCTTTCTCTTCACAATTTCCTCCATTTGTGTTTTCTTTAATTTTTTTCAATTCTATCTTTAGATCTTGATCCATTTTGTTGATTTCCTTCACCTGTATGACTGTATTTCCTGTTTTTCCTTCAGCTGTGTGTTTGACCCATCCTCTGCTTCTTTTATTTCTTTTAGTGATTTAAATATTTCCTCTCTAAAGGCCACAAACTGGCTGTGTCTTCTCATATTTCTTTAGATATGGCCAAAATTGTTTGTCTTTATCTTTCTCCATTTCTTTACGGATGTCCATAATCAGTTTGGCTCTATATTCCTCTAATTCTTTATACATTTTATTTCTTTCCTCTATTATCCTCTTCATAAGCATAGATGTAAGGTCATCTTCTTGAATTTCAATTATGCTGAGGTGTCCAGGCCTGCTTGTCCCTGGATAACGGGTTCTGGAGATGCCATATTGCTCTGCCTTTTGTTAGTTGAGCTTTTACACTGGCCTCTACCCACTGGATTATCTTAGGTGTTGGATCTTAGTTTCTGGTGCTTCCTGGAATCCTAGGGTGGGTAGAATCCCCTTGGCAGGAAGATTTCCTGAAGGAGACCTCCTCAGCTTTTTGGGTATGGTCACTGAATGGCCAGTGGTTCTCAGGAATTGCCACAGCACACATCAGCACATAGACCTGAGTGGTAACTGTGATCTTTGTTAGTCAGGGGAGGCTCTTCTTTCACCCATAGAAGTCCTGGAGACAGCTGCCCTACTACTGGGTTTCTTGCTCTGAATTCAGTGAGCTGCTGTTGTTTTTCTTACACTGTTTTACAGGCACAACCCTCATGAAGAACCTGGCAATCACAATTGCTGGTGATTTTAGGTCCAGAGTTCAGTCTCCTGGTTGCTGTGCTGACACTGCTGTCCTGCTCCGCAGACACAGTGTCCTCCTGCCACCACCATCTTGGATCCTCCACCGGGATTTACAGTTTTTATAACAAAAATTAGTAATAAAAATGCATGATATTGACATAAAAAACAGATAGGTTATCAATGGAATCAAGAGAAAGATTTAGAAAGAAACCCACATACATATGCACACTTGATTTTTACCAATAAGCCAAACCCATAAACTGGAACAAAGAAAGCATCTTGAAAAAAATAGTGCAGGCCTAATCAGATGCTTGCATGTAAAAGAATACAAATAGATTCATATCTATCACCCTGCACAAAAACGGAATCAAAGTGAACAACAACAACAACAACAACAAAAACCTCAAAATCTGATAGAAGAAAAAGTGAGAAATAGCCTTAAAAATATTGGCGCAAGAAACAACTTCCTGAACAGAACACCAACAGTTACGGCACTAATATCAACAATCAATAAATTGACCTCATGAAATTGAAAAGCTTCTGTAATAATAGGACACCATCAAAAGGACAAAATGGAAGCCTCAAGAATGGGAAAAGATCTTCACCAACCCTACATCCAACAGAGGACTGATATCCAAAATATATTAAGGACTCCAGAAAATTGACAGCAACAAACCAAAAAACTTAAGTAGAAAATGGGAGTACAAAGCTAAACAAAATTCTACACAAAGGAATCTTTAATGGCCATGAAGCACTTAATGAAATGTTCAACATCCTTAGCTATCATGGAAATGTATATCAAAATGATTCTGAGATTCTGTCTTGTACCTGTCAGAATGACTAAGACAAAATACTCAAGAGACATATCATGCTAGTGAGGATGAGGAGCAAAGAGAACACTACTCCATTGCTGGTGAGAGTGAAAATTTGTACAACCACTTTGGAAATCAATTCAGCAGTTTCTCAGAAAACTGGGAATAGTCCCACCTCAACACCTAGCTGTACCACTAGGAGTGGCATATACTCAAAAGACTTCTGCCATATCAATAAAGACACTTGCTCAACTATGTTCATAGCAGCTTTATTCATTATAGCCAGACTGGAAACAACCTAATTGTCCCTCAACTAGAGAATAAATAAGGACAGTATGTTACATTTACTCAATATACTGTTAATCAGCTATTAAAAACAATGACATAATAAAAATTGCCAGAAAATGGATTGAACTACAAAAAAAATATACTGAGTGAAGCAACTCAGACCCAGAAAGAGAAACATGGTATGTACTCACTTATAAGTGGATTGCAGCCACTTATTACATATTACAATCCACAGACCCAAAAAGCTAAAGAACAAGTAGGGCCCAAGGAAGGATGCCTGAATCTCACTATGAAAAGCAAAATAAAATAGATATGTTGGGTGAATGGAGTGAAGGAACTGAGTGGGAGATGGGCTAGGCAGGGCAATAAGAAGGCTCAAGTGTGGAGAGGATGTTAGGAGAGAAAACTGGAATCTGTATGTGTGTTGGGAGGGTTATATCTAAGACAAGCTAAAAATCTAGGATAATGGAATCTCCCAGGAACCTAAGTGTGATTCTAGCAATAAGTGACATGAAATGGTCACTTCCTATAATCATGCAAGACTTCCGGTGGATTCATGGGGATACCAACACTGCCACATAACCTTCAACTTACACTTTTTTCTGCCTATGTATATAGGAATATCCATAGTCATGGATATAGAGGGAGCAAAAAGTGAGTGAATTACCAGCCAATGACTGGCCCCAACTTGAGTCTCGTGAGATAAGAAAAAACCCACACCTGACACTACTACTAATATTTTGCTATACATAGAGACAGGAGGCTAGCATAACACTTATTTGAATAACTTGAACAAGCCAAAGAGATCAAGGGCAAGACAATAAAACCTACAGAAACAACTAACCTGGGCCCATTGGGGCTCACAGAGTCTGAAACACCCACCAGAGTGCATCCATGTGATAGACTGAGACCCCCATACATTTGTAACAAATGTACCCTTTGGTCCTCATGTGGGACCTCTAACAGAAGGAACAAGGGCTATCTATTATTCTGTTGCCTGCTTTTGGATCCCTTTCTCCTAACTGGATGACATTGTCTAGCTTCAGTAGAAAAAGATACTTTCAGTCCTACTATAACTTGATAAGCCTAAGTGGATTGATATCCAAGGAAGGCATCCCTTTCTCTTAAAAGAAAGGAAGGGAGTCATAGCAGGAGGTGAGGTGACAGAGAGGGACTGGGAAGAGAGAGGAAAATTTCAGATGGAAATGTAACATAAATAATTAATGAAAAAAATTAGTGAAAGATGAACCCTCTTCTCAATTGTGAATAAACAGTAAAGGGATAGTGAAAGTATGAGATATCCCATATAAAGGCATCAGAAGTATTGAAAATTTCTCCCTGTGTCTCTTGGAAGCTCTGCTCATGGTTGTTTTCAGAACTTAGGCAGCACAATTAAAGGAGTCCAAGCCACATAGAGCCCACTGACAGTTCTGCTACTTGTGAGTCCAGGTAAACTCTTAGCTTACTAGCAGCAGAACCTGAGACAGTTGCTACCAGATAACTTCACATCAATACTTGCAATAATAATAATAATAATAATAATAATAATAATAATGACATGCTAAGATGAGTGAAGGCTGCTCGGAGAAACACAGAGGTTAAGAAGTTGGTCAAAATCCGTGGTAATTCTTAGGTTATTTCACTTACTTTCATGCCAGACAAAATCAGTAACATGGGGTGAAACCAAAGAGCTTGATCCTTTGTTGTTGACTCCCAGAACTAACCAATATTCAATATTACTCTTAAATAGCAAAGCAAGATGCCCTGGAAATGTTTTCTCTAACTATAAGATTTCCAAAGTAAATGCTATTTGTAATAGAAATAACTTTGGGTAGATGAACATCCCTCTGAGCCAGCTGAGCTGGAATGCAACCAGTTTTGGTTTAATATGTTTCCTCTAGTTTTATGAAGATTTTTATTAATTGACAGTTCAGTTTTTTGACTATACTCCAAAATATACAGCTCACAGATTATCTTTACTATGGATATTAAATTACACTTTCTAGTATAGTATGAGAGAAATTTGAAAAATGAGAGAAATTGTTTTTTGATCACTGTTTTTACATTATGCTCTTTTTCCTATAAAGCTTAGAACTCTGAAAGCTGTATTACTGTTTTCTATCCTGACAGCTTTGGATTATCCATTTTTTTTACTCCAGCACTTTTTTTTTCACTTTAATCAGACAGGATATGAGGCTTTTCAGATTCATCATTTGGTTGAAATACTCTCAGATGTATGACTTCACCAAGTATATTTTATCTGTTACGTGATTATAAATTTTACCTAAAGTAGATTGTAAATTTATTTATTTATTTATAATTTATTTATTATTCAATTTATTTCACTACCTATTAATACTGGTGTTTGTAGAGATGTTTATCAGGTCATTTTATTAAATGAGGACATCATACAGTGGTTGTATGGATGGATACAAGTTGCTATCCAAGTGTATTCATTGACCCTTCATCTCTGATACTGCTAACACTAATCTCTTGCTGAATCATTTTCCCTGTGACTGCTCATCATCCTTTTCATAGCCTTCTTGGGAAATTTTTAGGAAACTAGGATTATTGATTAAATCAATGTTTATCTTACCTTCTGAAAGGTTTGAATTTGAGGTATTTTTTTTTTAACTATTTCTGTGTTCTCAGGATCTCATTTGACTCTGAGCCTGGAGTAAGCACTCAGTAACAAGTGGAGAAAATGAATGAGATTTAGTTGTGACAAAAAACACACTTGTAACAAAATTTGAGAGTACATAGCATTTGGTAATATTAATTAATTAAATGAAAAATTTCAACAATAATTCTTACAGGTATTTTAAGAGCTCCAGAGATGTTTATTTATTTTGTCATCTTAAAACAATATTTAAAAAAATCAAGCGTTAAAAAAACTAAGTTTGTGTAGGAGATTGCCTCTAGGTGTACCCTCTTGCTTTCTGAATTGTAGGAGGACCATTGTGTTTACCTGATGTTTGTGTGCCTAAGGGCTCTCAGAACTCAGGTACTCTGCAAGTGCATTTAACTTCTGAGGCATATCTCCAGATCCTTAAATTTCTTCAAAGTTAATACTCATCAATAAAAAAATTAAAAGCACATCATTAATCTTTTATCCTCTTTTGTTAGAACTATTATTATTATCTCCATTTTCACAATGCCATGGTACCAATCTTCAAGGGACAGTCACAAGATACTTTATCTTTAGGGAAAAAAGATTCCTACAACTGATTTGTTGTTGTTCTTTCCGGCTGTAGAATCCATGTGTCAGACTGAGAAGTTTTGATTTCAGGGAAGTTGTGTCCCCTGTACTACGGTCATTTCTCACAAATATTGGATCCTCTTTTGTTTCTGGATTCTGCTCCTCTTCCTCTCAAATGCCCCAATTTCTAGTTAAATCAATGCCATTTACATGTATGCTAGACTGCTTGTAGCTTACATAAAGTACTAATTATAACCAAATAACTATATTAATGTAAGCTTACATTACTATTTTTTTCCTTTTGTCGTGTCATAATTGTCTCAAAGATAGATATGTGAGTGGGGCTTAGTGAGAAAGCTGTGGGCCTTTTTCTTTTTTGTGTATGTTTAGGCATATTTATGGATCTGTATTTGGCCTATCTGGTAGAAGTTATATATGGGAAAGAGGTAGGCACATTTATCTGAAAGCCTGCTATTCAGGTAGCAATCAATAGCCTTAATATTTTCCTCTTAGACTTCTTAGAATTGCTGAATTTGTGGCAGTTACTTCACAAGCTTATGTGAACTGGGATTCTCTCATCTAGTAGAAGAATCTTTGGAGAAGTATGCTTTAGAATATTTATTTGCTTCACAGAAAAAATTCTAAATGAAGTACTGTGTTCAAAGTTTCTTCACTGTCCCTAATCCCTCAAGCTAGTTTATTCACTTAAGAAATGGAAGGAAGTCTAGAAGAGATTTGGTACACAATAAATACCAGATAGGAATTGCATGGCCCACAAATAAGACAAATATTATTCATGTAGAACAGGATTACTCTTCAATAAAGATCACTGAAGCAGAAAATAATCAAGGGCTCATCATTTTTTCCAAGTTGGTTTATATGTACACTGCATGCTTTTCCACCATCAGACAGTGTAAAGATCTATTTCCATTTTTGGAGTCCTGGTCAACTAATGTTCAGCATACACCAAACTGAAAAGTAGATAAACACTTTGTTTTCCTCACTGAGCCAACAAAATGGAATAGAAAACATTTATACAGAATACATTTATAAGAGTCTTGTTCATGAAGGTGAGGAAAGGAGATGTTTCTGGTGGTGAGTTCAACTGTAGGTTGTATGAGTTATAGAATCTCCTTTAAAATGCAGCCCTTATTTCATTCTAAAAATTCTATTTTTTAAGATTTATTGATTTATTTTACATATATAAGTGCTCTATCTGCATGTATGCATGCATGCCAGAAGAGGGCATTAGATCCCAGGATAGATGGTGGTGAGCCACCATGTTGTTGATGGGAATTGAACTCTGGACCTCTGGAAGAGCAGACAGTACTCTTAACTCCTGAGCCATCTCTCCAGCCCCTTCATTTCATTCTAAATGTGACATTGCAGTATAATTTCTGAGAAATATTCTAATTGGATAATACATTCTAAAAGTGACATTATAGTATAGTTTCTGAGAAATAGTCTAGTTGGATCATACATGCTGGGAACATGTGATGATTTGAATAAGAATAGCCCTTATAGCTCCAATGCCACTGGAATAGCACTAAATGGGAAGGATTAAGAAGTGTGCTCTTATGCCACTGGGGTGTGTGCTTTGAGGTTTTAATGCCCTACCTAGGCCCAGTGGCACTCTCTTACTGATACCTGCAGATCTACATACAGAATTCTCATCTACTTCTATACACCACACCTGACTGCTTTCCATAATGTTCCTTACCTTGATGATTACAGACTAAGCCTCTGAAACTGTAATAGCAGCCCTAACTAAGACAGCTGTTGGTATCCAGGATTGGACTAATGCTGTGACAGACCTGACCATGATGCTTGTTACCAGAATGCAGACTTTGGGAAGTGGATTAGGAAAGCAGTTAAATATTTTAAGTGGGGCTTAATGGGTCATACTAGTAGGAACAAGAAAGACAGTAATGCTGACAGCAATGTAGATTGTGAGGAACCAGATCATGAAGTTTCTGAGGCAAAGAATACTAATTAGAAAGTGGCTTAGAGACCATTTTTGTCATATTTTGGCAAAGAGTCTAGCTGCATTTGGCAAAGAGCCTAGTCTGCTCTTGTTCAAAAATTTGTCTGAGGTTGAATTAAAGTGTTGAGAATCATGGTATTGGCAGAAGAGATTTCAAAATAGTTTAATATTGACTATGCTATGTGGTTGTCACTCTTATGCAAATGTACAATGAAAATGAACAAGAGAACAAGGAAGAAGGCAAACTTTACAGTTTGAGGAAAAAATGGAGCACCAGGAATCTGATTGTTGGTACCAATCCAGTACTCAAGAATGCTAAATGGGATAAAAGGAGTGGTGACCTCAAGGCAAGGCCATATCCAGCTAATCTTTCAGTTTGTTAAAAGGAATTACAGGAAAGTTTAAGTAGTAAAGCTGCAACAAAAAGCTCTGCATATGTAATTGAAATAAGGGGCCAAGTTTTAACCCCATCAAACCATGACAGCTCTATTCAGGTGATTCTGGATTTTGTGTCAAGACTACAAGAAAGGAATTATTAAATCCTAACCTTGGCTGAGGAAAACTACCAAGACTAAGCCTTTATGAAGGTGTCTCTACATGGAGGCTCAGAGAGGTCATTGTGTGAACTGGGAAGGTGAAGCCTGGTTTGTTTCGGAGACCCTAAGTTGTTAGAGATGCCCAAGTCATGGGCTATCTACCAAGAAGAGCTGAAAAACTTTTATAGTGTCAGTTCAAGAGACAGAATGGTTTTGTAATCAACAAAGCTGGAAGGAGTTGGAGTTCTTAAGAGCACTTTGATGATAAATATGGAGACACAAAATTTAGCATTTATCCTACTTGTTTTGGGTCTCGGTCCAGTGTTTTCTCACTGTGATTCCTTTTCTATTTGGAGTGGCAGTATCTATTCTGTGTCATTGTATGTTGAAAATATTTGATCGGATTTTTATTGTGATTTTTTTAAAATTTATTTATTTTTCTTATGAATAACATTTTATTCACTTTGTATCCCAACTGTAACCCCCTCCATCATCCCCTCCCAAACACACTGGCCATCCCTTTTCTCCACCCATACCCCTACCCCAGTCCACTGATAGGAGAGGTACTCCTTCTCTTTCATCTGATTCTAGTCTATCAGGTCTCATCAGGAGTGTTGCATTGTCTTCCTCTGTGTCTTCATAAGACTGCACCCCTCTCATGGGGAGGTGATCAAAGAGAAGGCCACTGAGTTCATGTCAGAGACAGCCCCTGCTCCCATTACTAGAGAACCCATTTGGACACTGAGCTACCATGGCCTACATCTGTGTAGGGGTTCTAGGGTATCTCCATGAAAGGTCTTGGTTGGAGTATCAGTCTCAGAAAAGACCCCTGTGCTCAGATTAATTTTCCTAGTGGAGCTCTTGCCCCTTCCAGGTATTTCACCCTCCTCTTTTTTCATTAGACTCCCTACACTCTACCCAGAGTTTGGCTATGAATCTTAGCATCTGCTTTGATACCCTGCTAGGTAGAGTCTTTCAGAGGCCATCTGTGGTAAGCTCATGTCCTGTTCAAATTTTCTCCCTCTTCTGATATCCATCCCATTTGCCTTTTTGAATGAGGATGGATTATCTTACCCAGGGTCCTCCTTCTTGCTTCGCTTCTTTAGGCATATGGATTTTAGTATGTTTATCCTATATTATATGTCTAAATCTACTTATAAGTGAGTATTTACCATGTGTGTCTTTCTCCTGGAAAAACACGCTCAGGATGATCTTTTCTAGTTCTCACCATTAGCATGCAAATTTCATGATTTCCTTGTTTTAAATTGCTGAGTAGTATTCCATTATATAAATATACCACAATTTCTGTATCCATTACTCAACTGAGGGACATATGTGTTGCTTCCAGCATCTGAATAATACAAATAAAGCTGCTATGAACATGGTTGATCAAATGTCCTTCTTGTATACTTGTGCATATTTTAGATTATATGCCTAGCAGTGGTATAGTTGGATCTTGAGGTAGCACAATTCCTAATTGTCTGAAAAGGGCCAGAATGATTTCCAAAGCAGTTGTACAAGTTGACATTCCCATCAGCAATGGAAGAGGGTTCACCTTTCTCTACATCCTCTGCAGCATGTGTTGTCACTTGAGTTTTTGATCTTAGCAGTTCTTTTGGGTATAAGGTGAAATAGCAGGGTCGTTTTGATTCGCATTTCCTTGACAACTAAGGATGCTGAACATTTCTTTAAGTGTTTCTCTGCCTTTTGATATTCCTCTATTGAGAAATCTCTGTGTAGCTTTGTACTCCATTTTTTTTTTAATTGGATGACTTGATTTGTTGCTGTTTAACTTCTTGAGTTCTTTTTATACTTTGGGTATTAGCCCTCTATCAGATATAGGGTTGGTGTGAAAGGAACAAGTTAACTTTACAGGCTTCTTTATAAATCTTATACCCCATATTAAACTAAGTTTTCCCAGTACTTTTCCAGAAAGCAGAAGGATAAAAAGAGGATTGGATGACTTGAGACAAGACCCACCCTGTTGCAAAGGAATGCCAAAGATTTCAACCCCACTTCGGAGGAATGTCCAGATCTGCAGTACGAGACAACATTGCCTGACAACTAGGGGGAAGGACTGACTGGACTTGATGCCTAAAATAGACCAATCATTTTAAAAGTCAACTACCCTACCCAATCCAGTATTGCCAAGCTTGCAACCCCCAAGCTACCCGCTCTTTTCCCTTTAAAAACCCAAGGCTTCTGTCTCTCAGGGCTGTTCCTCCCTGGTTTGGGGGACAGCCATATCCCATGACTGCTTGAAAAAACCTCTTGCATTTGAATTGATTCCAGTCTCCAAGTTCCCTTCATCTGCCTTCCTGGAAATTAGGCCCCTGCTGTGCTTGACTCCTGAAGATCCTTTCCCAATCTGTCCTTTTGTTCTGAGGACAGTGTCCCAGAAGCTTTTTAGTTTCATGAGGTCCCATTCATTGGTTGTTGATCTTAGAGTCTGTGCTGTTGGTGTTCTGTTCAGGAAGTTGTCTCCTGTGCCAATGAGTTCAAGGATCTTCTCCACTTTTTCTTCTAACATTTTTAGTGTGTCTGCTTTTATATTGAAGTCTTTGATCCCCTTGGACTTCAGTTTTGTGCAGGGTGATAAATATGGATATATTTGTATTTTTTTACATGTAGATATCCATTTAGACCAGTGTCATTCGTGAAAGATGCTATCTTTTTTCCTTTGTACGGTTTTGTCAAAGATCAAGTATTCCTAGGTATGTGGGTTTATTTCTGGATGTTCTATTCAATTCCATTGATCTACCAGTCTGTTTCTATGCCACTACTGTTCTGCCCAGTTCATGACCCAAAAAGACCAGGAATAAAAAGACTCTGCAGTAAATGCATGAGGTTCTTTTTATTGTAAATTGCAAGCTGAGACTTGGGCCCACACCCCCACCTCCAAAGCAGTGGGAGCTGAGCACCCTGTGCTCAGGTTAGTTGGGTGATTTAAAGATTCTGGTCCATCCCAGCATGCCCAAGGCAGGGGCGATTCCTGCCTGGCAAGCATCTATTGGTCAAAATGCTACATTTTTTAATTGATTGGCTATAAGAAGGTCCCCAGACCATAATGACCTGGTGTCCCTCCCTAAGGTGAATGGGCCAGGTTCCTAGCAACTGTATCTCTAGTGGGTGGGGAAAGAATGCAGTAAGGCAGACCTTCCCCTCAGGGCATTACTGGACTTCTCTACCTGCCTAGTTCAGGCCTTAATTAATAGCTGATAATTTTTAATCTTTTGGTCTCTCACTGCCATGCAGTTTTTAGTATTGTTGCTCTATAGTACCACTTGAGACCAGGGATGGAGATACCTCCAGAAGATCTTTTATTGAAGAGGATTTAAAACAATTCAGGTCTCTTGTTATTCTGTATGAAGTTGAGAATTTTTCTTTCAAGATCTATAAAAATTTGTGTTGATAATTTGTTGGGAATTACATTGAATGTGTAGATTGCTTTTGGTAAGATTGCCACTTTACCTTTAATCCTGCCAAGAAATGAGCATGGGAGTTCTTTCCATCTTCTGACATCTTCTTCTATTTGTTTTCTTCAGAGACTGGAAGGTTTATATACACAAGTCTTTGAATTGCTTGGCTAGAGTTACACCAAGGTAGTTTATGTACTTTGTGGTTATTGTGGTAGGTGTTGTTTCCCTAATTACTTTATCAGCAAATTTGGATTTTGCATAAAGAAGGGCTACTGATTTTTTTTTTTGAGTTAATTTTGTATCCAGCCACTTTGCTGAAGGAAATTTATTAGCTGTAGGAGTTCCCTGGTGGAATTTATGGGGTCACTCATGTATACTATCATATCCTCTGCAAATAGTGATACTTTGACTTCTTCCTTTCTGAACTGAGTTCCCTTGATCTCCTTTAATTGTGCTATTGCTCTAGCAAGGACTTCAAAAACTATGTTGAAGAGATATGGAAAGAGTGGGCATCCTTGCCTTGTCCCTGATTTCAGTGGGATTGATTTAAGTTTCCTTCTGTTTAGTTTGATATTGGCTATAGTCTTGCTGTATATTCCCTTTACTACGTTTGGTTAGGTGCCTTGTATCCCTGATCTCTCTGAGACCTTAAACATGAATGGGTGTTAGATTTTGTCAAATGCTTTTTCAACATCTAAGGATATTATCATGTGTTTGTTTTCTTTCAGGTTGTTTATATGGTGGAATATATTGATGGATTTCCATATATTGAATCACCTCTGCATACCTGGGATGAAGCCTACATGGTCATAGTGGATGATATCTTGGATGTGTTCTTGTATTTGCTTTGCGAGTATTAGTTTCATATATTTGCATCAATGCTCATAGAGAAGTTTGGCCTGAAATTTTTTTTTTTGGTGGATTTTTGACGTTTAGTTACCAAGGTGACTGTTGGATTCATAGAATGAATTTAGTAATGTTCCTTCTATTTTTATTTTATTTTATGAAATAGTATGAAGAGAATTGGTGTTAGCTCTTCTTTGAAGGTATGATAAAATTCTTTGCTGAAACCATCTGGTCCTGGGCATTTTTGGACTTTTGATGACAGCTTCTATTTCCTTAGGAGATATAGGACTACTTAATTTATTTACCTGGTCTTGGTTAGTGGAATCCATCAAAAAATTATCCATTTCATTTGGATTTTCAAAGTCTGTGGTATATAGGCTTTTGAAGTAAGATATAATGATTCTTTGGATTTCTTTAGTGTCTGTCCTTAGCTCCTTCTTTTTTTTTTTTTTTTCTAATTTTGTTGAATTAGGTAGTTTCTCTCTGCCTTTCATTAATTTGGCTAAGGGTTTGTCTATCTTGCTTATTTTATCAAAGAACCAGCTCTTGGTCTCATTGATTATTTGAATTGTTTGTTGTTGTTGTTTCTAATCATTGATTTCAGCTCTTAGTTATGTCTGCTTCTTTTTTTCTAGGGATTTCAGGTGAGCCCTTATGCTTCTTGAATGAGATGTTTTGAATTTCCTCTTGAAAGCACTTGGTGCTAGAACTTTCCTATTAGCACTCTTTTCATTGTGACCCATAAATTTGGGTATGTTGTGCTTTCATATTCATTGAATTCTAGGATGACTTTTCTTTCTTTATTTCTTCTCTGACCCAGCTGTCATTGAGTAACGAGTTATTCAGTTTCCATGTGTGTGTAGGTGTTTTGTTATTTCTCTTGTTGTTGAGGTCCAGATTTAGTCCATGGTGGTCAGATAGGATACAAAAGATTACTTCACTCTTCTTTTATCTCTTGAGGCTTTCTTTTGACCAACTATATTGTCTATTTTGGAGAAGGTTCCATTAGGTGCTGAGAAGAAGGTAAATTCTTTTTGTGTTTGGGTGAAAGGTTCTGTAGATGTCTGTTAGGTCCATTTGATTCATGACCTCTGGTAGAGTCATCGTTCTTTCTTGAATATCTGTTTTGTTGACCTGTCCTTTGTTGACACAGTGGTGTTGATATCTCCCAGTATTAATGTGTGGGGATGTAGGTGTGGTTTAAGTTTTGTTAATGTTTCATTTACAAATGTGGGTGCCCTTGTATTTGGGGCATAAATGTTTAGGATTGTGATTTCTTCTTTGTGGAATTTTCCTTTCATGAATATGAAGTGACCTTCCTCATATCTTTTAATTAATTTTGGTTGAAGATTTATTGTATTAGATGTAAAAATGGCTAATCCTGCTTCCTTCTAGGGTCCATTTTCTTGGAAAACTGTATTCCACCAATTTACTCTCTATCTTCATTACTCAGATGTATTTCTTGTATGCAACAGATTGTTGGGTCTTGCTTAATCATCCAGTCTGTTAGTCTGTGTCTTTTTATTGGAGAATTGAGTCCATTGATGTTGAGAGAAATTAGTGAGCAGTGGCTTTTAGAGCCTTTGATTTTGATGTTGGTTGTGGTACTGTCTTTGTGTGCTTGGCTTCTTTTAGTTTTGTTGTACTGAGGTTATTTATTTCCTGAAAGTAATTAATTTTTATGGGTTGTGTTTTTCCTTCTAGTATCTTTTGCAATGCTGAATTTGTGGGTAGGTATTTTTTACACATTTTTTTCATTTAATATCTTGATTTTTCCAAGTATGATGACTGAGAGTTTTGTTGGCATAGTACCCTGGGCTGACATCTGTGTTCTCTTAGAGTCTGGATGATATCCATCCAGACCCCTCTAGCTTTAATAGTCTCTGTTGAGAAGTCAGGTGTGATCCTGATGTGTTTGCTGTTATTGGCCTTTTTCCCTTGCAGCTTTCAGTATTTTTTCTTTGTTCTCTATACTTACTGTTTTGATTATGATGTGGTGAAAGGATTTTCTTTACTGGTCTAATTTATTAGGTGTTCTGTATACTTATAGGCCTCTTCTTGTATACTTATAGGCCTCTTCTTCAAGTTGAAGAAATTTTCTTCCTCTGATTTTGTTGAAAATATTTTCAGGGCCTTGGAGACAGGAATCTTCTTTTTCCTCTATTCCTTTTATTCTTAGGTTTTGTCTTTTCATGTTTTGAATTTTTTGGATGGTTTGTGTCAGCAATTTTTTAGATTTATCATTTTCTTTGATGGATACATCAATTTCTTACATTGTATCTTCCACATCTGAGATTCTTTCTTCCATCTCTTGTAGTCTATTGGTTATGTTTACCATTGTCTTTAGCGTTTTTCTTCTCTAAGTTCTTCCTCTCCATGATTTCCTCCATTTGTATTTTCTTTAATTTTTCCAGTTCCATCTTCACATCTTGAACTGTTTTGTTGATTTCCTTCATCTGTCTGACTGTATTTTCCTGTTTTTCCTTCAATTTTTTTTTCATGTTTGTTTGAACATTCCTCTGTTTCTATTATTTCTTCTAGTGGATTTAATCATTTCATTTCTGAATGCCACATATTGTTTGGCTGCATATTCCTGTATTTTTTTATGGTTGGCCATAACATGTTTGACTTTATCTAATTCTTTACACATCTTATTTGTTTCCTCCATTAGCCTCTTCATAAAAATATATGTAAGATCATATTCTTAAATTTCATTTATGTTAGGGTGTCTAGGGCACTTGCCCTTGGATAACTGGGTTCTAGCCATATTGCTTTGGTTTTGTTGATTGTGCTTTTATGCTAGCCTCTACCCATCTGACTGTCTTAGGTATTAACTGTTAGTTTATGGTGCTTACAAGAATCCTGGGATGGGGTGAATCCCCTTGGCATGATTCTGAAGGAGGCCTCCTCAGTTTTTTGGGTATGGTCAAGTGAATGGTGGTGCTTCTCAGGAATTACCTCAGCTTACCTCAGGCGTATGGACCTGTGTGGCCACTGTGATTGTTGTTAGCCAGGGGGTCTGTCCTCTCACCAGGAGAAGTCCTGGAGGTAGCTGCCCTGCCACTGGACTTCTTGCTCTGAATTTAGTGAACTGCTGTTGCTGCTCTTACAATGTGTTTGTTGGGTTAAGCCCTCTTGAAGAACCAGGGAACCCCATGGTTTGGTCAGTTTAGTTGGAGATAACTGTTTGCACCTTGGAGAAGTATATGGAAGCTGATCCAGTGGCTCTCAGGCTTCTGAAGGTATAGGTCTGAGGTTGGAGCTCTGTGCCCTAGTACCCAAGCTGTGATCACTGGCAGGTGAGTGCAGCATTCATGTGTGCAGCAGGAGTCTAGAGCCTCGAGCCTGCAGGAACCCAGAAACTTTTCCAGAGCTCGGTGTCCTGAGCAAGGACCTAATGTTTCCTCCACTGTGGAGTTTCCTCTGCGACAGTGCCCTGAAGCCCACAGTTCTGTCTGAGACAGTGAGTTGGGAACATAGGTGGGTCTCTGTGTTTGAGGCTAAGTGCCTTCCAGACCCCAGGACCTTTTCTAGGAACTGTCTTAATGACCTCTGGTCAGTCTTGATTGTTCCTACACAGTGGGGTTCTCTCTAGACTGGACATCCCAGTCTCTGGTATCTGGGCATAGGGGGCTTTTCTGAGAGTAACGCTCCAACCAGGGGCCATTCATGGATATAACCTAGAACCCCTGCTCAGATGTAGCCCATGGCTGCTCAGTATCCAAGTGGGTACCCTAGTAAGGAGAACAGGGACTGTTTCTGACATGAACTCAGTGGCGGGCTCTTTGACAACCATTTGCCTAGGGGAGAAGAACATTACCAGACCACAGAGGAGGGCAATGCAGCCAGTCCTGATGAGGGAGGGAAGGTAGGATTGGGAAGGAGTGAAGGAGGGGGCTACAGCTGGGACACAAAGTGAATAAACTATAATTAACGTAAAAAATAAAAATTTAATTAAAAAAATTTTAACTTTTAAACAGTGTTGAGATGGTAAAAGCCTATGGGTAATTTTGAAGTTGGTCTAAATGCATTCTGATATGCTTTCAAGGCTATGTGGGCCAAAAGAGGAATATGGTGGTTTGAATAAGCATGTCTTCCATATGCTCATATATTTGAATGCTAAGTTATCACAGAGTGGAACTACTTGATAATGACTACAATATATGGCCTCATTGGAGAAGCTGTGGCCTTGGAGAAGGCGTATTACTGGTGCTGGACTTTGAAGTTTCAAAGCTCAAGCTAGGCCCAGTGGCTTTCTCTTCCTATTGCCTATGCATGAAGTCATAGAACTCTCAGTTACTTCTCTAGCACCATGTTGTGGGATAACATGTTTCATTCCATGATAATAACTGACTAAACTTCTGCAAGTATAAGCAAGCCCAAATGAATATGTTTTTTATAAGAGTTGCCTTGGTTATGATGTCTATTCACAGCAATAATAACACTAAGGCAGAGTAGAAAGCTTATAGATACAGAAGAAATTATCCAGTAGAATGTTAGGGACACTGTGGAATGCTCAAGAGCTGATCTGACCTATTAACAAAAATCTAGAATGGAAGCAGGAGATCAGGACATTGTATTCTTTCTTTTCTCTACTTGACAGTTTTCCTCACCAGAAAGGGAGATGGTCTTAGCTGGATATTGTTCTCTTATAGAAGAAGATACTTCTTTTTACATAGTTAGTCAGAGTTTTGATTCTTGACAGGTTTTGATCATCTGACTCAAAGGAGGCAAATTATGTGAAAACCACAGTATTTACTACAAGTGTTACATTTCTCTTAGCGCCAGGATCTGAGGTACAACCTATAACATAACTTTATGGCTATATAAGAATGACTATTGTGTCATGGCCTTTTAAAATTTTTGTTTTGTGCTGCTAGAGGTTGAACACTGAATGTTTCATGAGATAGGCAAATGTTCCACAACTCATCTGCATCCCCATCTTGCTTCAGTGTTTTGAGTTTCTGTATTTGCCTCCATCATCTAAGAAGAGAACGGTGGGTTAAAATCTACTCTCAGCCTCTGTTATCGCATTAGGCCTTTGTCCTGTTCACAGTCACATAACAAGAAAAGTAATGAAGCTTTCATCTTTAGAGTTACCAAGAAAGATAATAAACTAATAATGGGCAAGTATTTTTCTTCATTTAGAGAGACATAATTTGGACTACTTTCTTTCCTCTTGATGACTTATAGCTTCCTCTTCATAGTAAATAGCTATATTCTTCAGAAATTTAGTAATTCCATTTTCTGTTAGCTCTAAATATGGACATGGTTAGAGGAAACTATGTATACACATATATGTGATGTCAACCTTTAGATTAAGTAATTGCATGCATAGATTTTTCTACCTTATTTAAAATGATTGCATGGCAGAAATACATGTGTGAACCAAATATTATTATGTATATAAAATCCCTACTCTGTAGTGGTTATAAATTGATATCAACCATGAAGGCTTTAAACATCACTATTTTCTGCTGGTAACATATTTTGTTTCTGCCTTTGGAACTCCACAAATAGAAAAACACTTCAAAATTCAGTGGAAAATGTGCATGGGAAAGTTGCCCAGTCATGGCAGAGCACATAAAAATTAACAATGAGGCTAAGGAGATGTTGGATAGAAGTAGCAGAGTAACTAGACTGCTGCAATTTCTCAGTAGGAGTCTCAGAGTGTTCTAAAATGTTTGAATTATTCACAATATTTTTTTTTTAATTTTTTGCTGGGTAGACTCAAATGGACATTTTTTTTCCTAATTTTTTCTGAGGCTAATGGAAAAGATTGTTTTGGTAACAAGTTTCTGTATCTTCAGTAATTGAAGGCAATACTTTTGTTATTTAAAAATATTATTTTATTATTAAAAATTTTACTACTGGTGTTTCAGTGACTTCTAAGAATATTCTTTTTCTGAGAGTATTCTATGTTATTAAAACACATAGCTAAAATTATATCTCTGATAATTAGAGAGAGAAATAAAGAGGAGGTAAAGGAGAGATGTTGAAAGATGGAGACAGGGAAGGAAGGAGGGAATAGAATGCTAACAATGCAAAAATGTAGGTGCTGCTTGCATACAAGTAGGTAAAAGTGGACACATCATGTCTCAATTGTTTATTGGTGAGTTACCTACAGAAGAAAGTTAAGTGTTGAATATACTCTGTACCTCAGGAAATACCTGAATGTCTTTCCATGTGCATATGAGAAAACTCATCTAACTGCATATTCCAAGGCTATCATGTAAACACCGACATTGATTCAAACAAAAAAAGTTAAGAAATGGGTGGACATGTTTCCATTTGTAGGTCTCACCCTTTGCATTAAGTACATATTTGTATGTGTGTGATTGTGTGTGCATGTGTGTGTGGTGGGGTTGCAATTTGTTGAGTTCTAGAAGTTTGAAAAGTGACAGAAAGACTTTGATTTCACTCTAATTGACAAATAAAAGTAAAGATTTTTATAATTGTAGCACTTGTTCATATTGTCTCATAGCTTGTCAGAAACAAAATTAGACATTAAATTGGTAAGAACCCATTTAGTAAGCTATTCTCAAGCAAAAAGAAAAGAATCCATTTTAATGCCACTGGCCACACTACTTTGTTGTTTTGTAGGCAGGGAAGGAAGAGACTGCTGCCACCTTGACTTACATCTGCTGGCTGTGCATCAGGAGCACTGAAGTTTAGTTCATTTCCAAAAAGATGAAAACCCTTTTCTAGGTACATATAAAATTAAATGGTCTAACTATATGTAGATTCTCTAGATTGAGTCAGTAAGAACACACTACACAGGTTACAACTAAACATCTGAACACATTGCAAAATATAAAATTTTTAATATTGTCTGTATTTATGCCACCTGCCCCACCCCAACTCTGTCAACAATATGATGTTGTTTAGTTCAACCTTTTGCCAATTCAGTATGAAAAGCAACAAAGCTCACAAACATGTTACTTGCTTCCCTCTTGAGTGTAATTTCTGTGCTTGCTATTCATATTGCCTAGAAATGTTGAAATGCATGGGCAGCCATTTTTCCCTCCCTTGTCAATGAGCAAGGAGGCTGGTGGACCACTGAATTTAGTAGGAACACTCCTGCCTGCCATTGAAATTTCCAATGTAAACAAATGATCCATTCCAAAAAATCCAGGCAGCTAGCACTATCCTGATGTAACCTAAAAGCTTTCTTATTTTTTTAATCTATCTATCTATCTATATATCTATCTATCCACCTAATCTATTCTCTATTTATCTGTATCTTTTTTAATTTTATTTTAATTACACTTTATTTACTTTGTACCCCCCCTCTAGTTCCCTCCATCCTCCCCTTCCAATCCCTCCCTTCCTCCCCTTTCTCTACCAAATCCACTGGTAGGCGAGGGTCTCTTTTTCTTCCTTCTGATTCTAGTCTGTTAGGTCTCATCAAGAGTGGCTGCATTGTCTTCCTCTGTGGCCTGGTACTGCTGCACTTCCCCTCAGGGGGAGGTGATCAAAGAGCAGACCAATCAGTTAATGTCAGAAGCAGTCCCTGTTCCCAATAGTATGGAACCCACTTGGACACTGAACTGCCATGGGCTATATCTGTGCAGGGGTTCTATGTTATCTCCATGCATGGTACTTGGTTGGAGTATGAGTCTCAGGAAAGACCCCTGTGCTCAATTTTTCTGTTGCTCTTCTTGTGGACCTCCTGTCCTCTCCAGATCTTACTATTATTTCCCACTTCTTTCAAAAGATTCCCTGCATTTTGCTCAAAATTTGACCATAAGTCTCAACCAACAGAATGCCCAAGATCAAAACCTCAAGTGACAACACATGCTGGAGAGGTTGTGGAGAAAGGGGAACCCTCCTCCACTGCTGGTGGGAATGTAAACTTGTACAACCACTCTGGAAATCAATCTGGAGATTTCTCAGACAACAAGGAATAGCACTTCGTCAAGATCCAGCTATACCACTCCTAGGCATATATCCAAAAGAGGCTCACGTCCACAATAAGGACATTTGCTCAGCCATGTTTGTAGCAGCTTTATTTGTAATAGCCAGAAGCTGGAAACAGCCCAGATGCCCCTCAACTGAAGAATGGATGCGGAAATTGTGGTACATCTATACAATGGAGTATTACTCAGCAATGAAAAATAAGGAAATCATGAAATTTGCAGGTAAATGGTGGGATCTGGAAAGGATCATCCTGAGTGAGCTATCCCAGAAGCAGAAAGACACACATGGTATATACTCACTCATATAGACATATAATATAGGATAAACCTACTAAAATCTGTACACCTAAAGAAACTAATCAAGAGGGAGGACTCTGGCTAAAATGCTCAATCCCCATCCTGAAAGGCAAAGAGGATGGACACCAGAAGAAGAAAACAGGAAACAAGTTAGGAGCCTCCCACAGAGGGCCTCTGAAAGGCTATGCCCTGAAGACTATCAAAGCAGATGTAAAGGCTTTCTTCTTAGAAATTACTATGTCTTGTTTTCTGCAAAACTCAGTTTCAGGTGGAAACTGAAGCAATCCAGAAAACAGGCTGTCTTGAGTGCATTGATGATGTGGGTTACTGGTCACAAATTTCTTTGAGGAAGTTCTCATCATCTGTTTCACCCAACTTATGTAAAACAAGATAGTACATTGGAGAAGAAAATTATAGATATGATCAAATATAAGCAAATATGTATATGAATGCCTGCACAAAATTTTTGAAAACCTAGATGTTTCCAGCTTCTCTAAAACACTCTAATCTCTAATTTAGGTCACGTTGGAGAAGCTGCTTACCGGAATGTGTATTTGTATGGGAAAATTTATTCTTATACAGACTAATAATCTTTGCTATCTAATTTACTCCTTAAATAGAAACATGGTTAATATGTAACCTATAAATGGATTTGAGAAAGAACAAAGATGATGAGTGGGTAGATAGAAATGGTTGGATAGAGGAAAGTAAAGGAGAAATATGATATCATTATATTTTAATTTTAAGATTTTAAAATATATGAAAATTAAGGGAGAGAGAAAAGACAGATATTATGGAAAAAAAATTAGTCATAAGACAACATTCTTCAGCTTAAAATAAAATTTGGATTCCATCTCCTGTGTGGATCAATTCACTAACTCACATGAGGACTTTGTTATAACATACATTCAAACCCATCTTGTAATTTAGCCATTGTTCCTAAAGAGTTATAGTGAAGATTCTGAGAAATGGCTTTTCCACTAGCATAATAATCTTTTGAGTCAAATTAAACTATAAAGCTAAGTTTATTGGGCTCAACCTGGGGAAGGTTCAGTAAAGGCTGGGTTACAGCCTTCTTAAAGGGGAGAGGAAGGGAGTAGCAATATGATGGTGAGGTGCTGGGGTTATAGCCTTATTTGGTGAATATGGAGCCCTGTAGGTATGTTTTAGGGCCAGTGGTCTCTTTCAAGTCTGGAACTAGGTGTTTTGCACAGGCTTTTGCAAGTGGGACTTCCAGGTCAGAAGAGATGGGAAGGAACCTATGCCATCTTGTCTTTGTCCCAAAACCTCCAGTGTAACACTGAGGTGTTACCATCAATGCACTGTCAAAGAATTCTCACAGATAGACCATTTCTTATTATAGGAATGTGATAGGACTCTCTGAAAGTTGTGAGATTTAAGCAGTGACTTTATAGTTGCTTAGCTAGAATGATCATACTTTCTGTCTTTTGTGTGGGTGTCTTATTCAAGTTCCCAAACAGACCTGTAGTGGTTTAAAAGAAGAAACATTAAATTAAGAGTGAGGTTAGGTTTACCTTCCCCTGAGCTTCATTTTGAAACCAGACCTATTCCAGTAGAACAGAAAATGGGATCCAGTTACAGTGTTTTTTGTTCATTTGTTTGTTTTTTTATTTGTTTTTTCCATAGTTTATTAGATGATTGACTGAGAAATACCTAATTTGTAAAATAAGACAATACAAAATTAACAAATGGCGTGTCTTCATCAAACTCTTTGGTAGCCAAGACTATAAAGGCAGATGACACCAAGTAAATTGAGCCTTTAAGACAAGGATTAGGATTAGGTTTAGTTAGGGTTAGAATTAGGGTAAGGGTTCAAAATTGATATGTATATGAATTTACAGAAACTGGCCTGCACAATTCTAAGCAAGTCTCAGTGCTGAGCTGGATATGTGGACATGATCTCTTATCTATAAACAAGAAGCTATGTCCAATTAACAACTGCTTGCAAAGGAAAAATTAGTTTTTTTCGAGTGTAATCTCATAGGGTGTATAAACCATACTTGTAGGTATCAAATGCTGTCAATAAATGGTCAATACAAAATGATCTCAGTGGTATTTTTGGAGAATTATTTTTTCTCATTTTGCTTGTTTTTTTGGAAAATTGTTACCTTACTGGCTTTTTGCTTGGATTTTATGGTTTCTTTTCTTTCTTTTTAATCAGTTAATTTTAATTTATATATTTACTTTACCTCCCAATTGTAGTCCCTTCCCTCCTCTCCTCCTGGTCCCTATGTCCCACAAAGTCTACATCACAGACAGCACCAGCTCAACATACTAGGGACACACATGAAAATCAAAATTCCCTTTGGCTACATACGTTTATGAGGCCTGGGTCTAGGCCATGTTTGCTCCTTTGTTGGTGGTTCCATCTCTGTAAGCTCCCCTGGGTCTAAGTTAGTTGATGCTGTTGGTTTTCTTGCAGTGATCTTGTCCTTTTATCCTTCCCTCACACTTCCACAGACTCCCGAAGCTCTGCCTGATGCTGATTCTCAACATCTGATTTGATCAGCTACTGATGGTGGTGA
Organism: Meriones unguiculatus; assembly: GCF_030254825.1. Lineage (NCBI taxonomy): Eukaryota > Metazoa > Chordata > Mammalia > Rodentia > Muridae > Meriones > Meriones unguiculatus. The sequence goes on along the minus strand of NC_083357.1, from coordinate 35,993,983 downwards.
GCTCTCAGAGGATGGTTATGCTAGGCTCTTGTCTGTAAACCTAGGAGAGTATCATTAATGGTCTCAGAGGTTGGCTCTCCCCCACGGGGTGTGTATCAGGTTGAGCCAGGCATTGGTTGGTCATTCCATCATTCTCTATTTTTATCTTTGCCCATCTTGTAGGTAAGGAAAATTTTGGTTGGAAGATTTTGCAGGTGAATTGGTGTTCTCCTCCCATCACTATAGGTCCTGTGTGACTCGAGGTGGCCTCTTCAAGTCTTGTGTCCCCTTCTGCTAAGAGGCTTATCTAGAGACATCCCCATATCCTCCCTGTAGCCTACCTGTAACAGTGATGGCTCTACCATCGATTTCCGTTTTTCTCCAGGCCCTCAAATCTACCCTACCCACTCTCACCACATCTGATTCAACCCTCTCGTTTTCTTCCCCACAACCATTCCTTTTGTTTTCCATTATCTATTCTATATCCACATCTGTGTGAGACTTAAGGAGGGTCTCCTTTGGGCCCTCCTTGTTACTTAGCTTCTTTGGGTTGGTGATTAGTAGTATACTTATTCTGTAATATATGTCTAATATCCACTTACAAGTGAATACATAATATGTGTGTCTTTCTGTGTCTGGATTACCTTGCTCAGTATGATCCTTTTCAGTCCCATCCATTTTCCTTCAAGTTTCATGATTTCCTTTTATTAAATAGTGGAGTAGTTTTCATTTGTGTAAATGTATCATATTTTCTTTATACATTCTTTAGCTGAGAGACATCTAGGCTGTTTCCAGATTCTGGCTATTATGAATATAGCTGCTATGAACATAGTTGAGCAAATGTCCTTGTTGTATGATGGAGCATCTTTGGGGTATATATCCAGTTGTGTAGCTGGGTCTTGAGATAGAGCTATTTCCAATTATTCTAAGAAATCTCCAGATTGATTTCCAAAGTGGGTGTACAAGTTTGCACTGTGACTAGAAATGGAGAGTGTTTCCCTTGCTCTACATCCTAGTCAGCACAAGCTGTCTCTTGAGCTTTTGATCTTAGCCATTAGTATAAGATAGAATCTCAGAATCATTTGCATTTGCATCTCCCTGATGACTAACGATGTTGAGCATTTCTTTCAGTGCTTCTCTTCCATCAAAATTCTTCTGTTGAGAATTCTGTTTAGCTCTGTACCCCATTTTTAATTTGATTATTTGGTTGGATGATGTTTAATATTTTGAGTTCTTCATATATTTTGGAAATTAGCCCTTTGCCAGATGTAGGATTGGTAAAGGCCTTTTCCTAATTTGAAGGTTGCCATTTTGTTCTGTGCCATTTTGTTGACAGTGTCCTTTGCCTTACAGAAGCTTTTCAGTTTCATAAGGTCTCATTTACTAATTGTTGATCTTAGAGCCTAAGCTATTGGTGTTCTGTTCAAGAAGTTGTCTCCTATGACAATGAAATCAATGCTATTCCCCACATTATTTTTCTATCACATTTGGTGTATCCAGTTTTAGGTTGAGGTCTTTGATCCACTGAACTTGAGTTTTATGCAGAGTAATCAATATGATTTTATTTGCATTTTTCTACATGCAGTTATCCAATTAGAGCAGTGCTGTTTGTTCAAAAAGCTTACTTTTTTCCATTGTACAGTTTTTGTTTATCTGTGAAAAATCAAGTGATCATAGGTTGTGTAGGTTTACTTCCAGTTCTCTTATTCAATTCTGTTGTTAAACAGCTTTATTTTTATGCCAGTTCCATGTGCTACCATTGCTCTGTAGCACAGCTTAAAATCAGGTATGGTGATACCTCCAGAAATTATTTTATTGTACTGGATTGTTTTATTTATCCTTTTTTGTTGTTTGTTTGTTTTTCCATATGAAGCTGAGAATTGCTCTTTCTAGGTCTGTAAAGAATTGTTTGGGAATTTTATTGAAATTGAGTTGAATATATAGATTGCTTTTGGTAGGATGTCTATTTCTACTATGTTAATCCTACTGATCCATGAGCATAGGAGATTTTTCCATATTCTAATATGTTCTTCATGTTCTTTCTTTAAAAATTTGAAGTTCTTCTCTTGAATACTTTTGTAACAGTCAGAAACTGGAAGCTGGAGAATGGATAAAGTGGGGTCAAGGACACCACAAGAAACCTACAGAATCAATTACCTTGGGCACATAGGGGTCATAAAGAGTCAACTGCCAACCATAGATCATGACTGGGATCTAGATAGACTCTCTGTACATATGTAGCAATTGTGCAGCTCTGTTTTTATGTGGGACTCCTCAGGTAGGATCAGGGCCTGACTCTGACTACATTTCCTGCCTTTGGATCACTTTATTCTAACTCAGCTGCCTTTTCTACCTTCTATAGAAAGGGATGTGCCTAATCTTACTCAAAGTGATATGCCAAGGCTGATATACATGAGAGATCTTCTCTTTGCTGAGGAAAAGGAGATGGGGATGGATGGAGGGAGGGAGAGGTGGGAAGTAGGGAGGGACTGAAAGATGACTAGTTGATATCTACTAGAATATAAAATCTTCTAACAGAAAAGATAATATTAATTAGTACCCATTATTGTCTGTGTGCGCAGTTTCTCCCTCTCTCTCTCTCCCTCCCTTCTCTATTAAATATCTCTCCCTTTCTCTTTCTTCCTCTCTTTCTCTGCCTCCTTTCATCTGTCTCTAGCTTTATCTATATTCCTTGCTGTTGTAGCAGAGCTGCAATATCTTTTATGACCCATTCATTTCCTTATGGATTTCAGTATATTCTACTTGGCACCAACTGTTATGAGGCATCTGAGAGGCTCACTTGGGGTCCAATTATATAACCGGAGCCTGTTAATTGCAGTTCAACATCATTCACATCAATGTAAGAATTAAAAGGTCCTGAGTCTCAGCATTTGCTTTGATCCCCTGTTGGGTGAATCCTTTCAGAGGACCTTCTATAATAGGCTCCCATCCTCTTTCCTTTCTTCCACTGTTTCTGCTGTCTATCCTGTTTGCCATTCTGGATAATATTTAAACATCCTCCCTAGGGTCTTCCTTAATATTTAGCTTCTTTAGGTCTGTAGATGGCTATCCTATATTATACAGGTAATTCCACTTGTAAGTGAGTGTATACCGTGCCTGTTTTTCTGTTTCTGGATTACCACACTCTGGAAGATCTCTTCAATTTCCATCCATTTGCTTGCATATTTCATGATTTCTTTGTTTTTAATAGCTGTGTGGTATTCCATCACACGATGGATGTACCACAATTTCTGTATCCATTCCTCCCATGAGGGAAATCTAGGTTGTTTCCAGATTCTGGCTATTACAATTAAAGCTGCTATGAACAAAGTTAGGCAAAAGTTCTTATTAAATGGTGGTGGATCTTCAGGGAGTCTTATGGAGGAAGACATGGGGAGGAGATAGAGGGACATGGAGGAGAGAGGAATTCCACAAACAGACCAGCAAAACTAAAGTATCTGAGCCTAGGGGGTCCTGCAGAGACTAATGTACCAACAGAGGACCATGCATGGAGAGGACTGAGACACCCCTACTCAGATGTAGCTGAATGGCAGCTCAGTCTCTATGTGGGTTGACGAATGAGGGGAGCAGAAAATGCCTCTATCATGAACTCAGTTGACTGCTATATGATCACTCTCCCCTGATGATGCAGCCTTGCCAGGCCACAGAAGAAGAGGATCCAAGCAGTCCTGATGAGACTTGACAAGCTATGGGCAGATAGCAATAGTGGAGAACCTCCTCCCTCTACTTCAGTGGACTAGAGGAAAGGGATGAAAGAAGAGGGAGGGAGGGTAGAACAGGGGGGAGATGACAGAGAGGTCTTCAAATGGGATATATAATGAATAATTTCTGAAAAAATAAAATAAAAAACAATTAAAAGGTGTCTGGGGTGTTAAATCAGCAATAATATTTAGATGTCAGGATGTTTAAACAAAAGCTGAAGGACTGTGTGCAAAATGAACTGCACAACCGAACACTGTTATACAGCATCCGTATTGATGAACTCTCTGCTCTCGAAGAAAGCACAGTGTATGTCAATTATGATTATGAACCTACCTTTTGTTAAACTGCTGGAGCCTAATTACTTTTTGAATGTGTGTATTTGCTGTGAACCATGGCATAGTAGAAAAAGTTAAAGAATAGCAGGGCTCCAAATTTTTACTTAAATTCATTTCCATTTTTGTCTCATTTATGACTTTATACTTACTTAGATTTTTTTATCAATATCTGGCTCCACATGGTCCATCCTACTATATAACAAAGGCATATTAAATGAGATAGCAATGCCAACACATTTAAGGATTATATTTAATAAAACTGACCTGTACAAAGATTTTGTTCTGTAAAGAAAGCCATATGTACAGATGAATGTACAGAAGAAAAATGTCCCATGCTGGATAGAAAGTATAGTAATGATAGTAATCTAATTGCTATTAGGGGTAAGTGCAGACAAATGTGAAGTTACACCATAGCTGGACTACTAGGAAAGAGACTAGATTCTTCCAGTGAAGGTAAAGGAATATCATGTAAATATTATTTTATTTTGAGTAAATAATGGAAGATTAAGACTCAGTGAGGAATGCTAATAGAAGCCTAGAAGTTTGAAAAGAAGGGATGAATTTACTTTAAAGACTAGGTGTTAGACAAAAGTAATATTTTGGCATAATATGGTGTTTTGAATTATATTTTATTGATTAAAATGTAAAGATGGATTCATTTTTTTGTTTTTCTCATTTGTTATTATTATTATTTATGACAATTTATTCAGTTTTTACCCCAGCTGTGGCCTCCTCCCTTGTCTCCTCTCAATCCCACCCTCTCTCCATTTTCTCCCCTATGTCTCCAGTATTCCTTCACAATAGAGTAAAAGTACTACTTCAGAGTTGTAAACCAAGACAGAAGAAATATATTGATATGCGAATAGTTACAACCTTTTAAACTTGTTGTTTCTACAAATATAATGAGAAAACTCCCATGATTTGGGGAAGTATTAGGTAAGGATAAGGACTGGAAGAGAAAGAGCAAGAGAGAGATAGCAAGAGAGGAATTGGTTTGAGGCTAAAACAAGTGTTGACAGAATTTCATTGACAGAATTGCTTACCTCAAAGAACTCCTTGCAAATATTCCTCAGTGTTTATGAAAATATGTCACTTTAGTAATAAAAGTTAATGTTGTAATGGATGCAAACAGTCCCTTAGGTCAAACCCATAGCAGAGAGCTTCAAAAGTTCATGAGTACTGCAGAGGGCTACTTTCCACTGTGATGATCCAGGGTTGATGCTATGGGCAGTGTAGAAATGGACATGGCTCAAATAATTCAAAGCCTAACCCTCACTCTCCCAAACTCTCTTCCTGCTCCTTTCTCTCAGATTGTGTCTCATAATATACTTTAGACATGTCTTAAATCTCTGATGCAGCTGACTTATCCATCCATGTATAGGATTGCTGGCATGGAGTGCCACTTCTCTTAGTCTTTCTCCTCCTCTCTCTTCTTCTTTCCTCTGTATTTTTTCTCCCTTGCTTTTTTCAATCATTCTTTCCTTCTTCCCTTCCTTTCCTTCTTGCTTACTTGATTGCAGCCTTTCACATTCGAGAATAATACTTTCAAGTGCATAGTATAACAAAAGTTTATAGTTATGAAAATGTTTTAGGACTGTCATCATTTTCTCATTAACATAGTAAACAAGACATAAGGATGTACCTAATTATATACACTTGAGAGGAGTCCAAGATGGGAGCGACCACTATCTGAGAGGCACAGGATCTGAAACTCTGAAATCCATGAGTGGAGGGGCAGCTAAAGTCAGAACATGGACATTGAGGCTTCCTGGGTGAGAGGGGACAACCCATGAGCTGGGACAGCTTGGATCCAGGCCACCCATAAACATCTCTGGGGACTGAGAATGGCAAATATTCAATCCCCCTGCACTTCCCCTTGCTCCAAGCACTGGCCTCCCTGCTCTATGGTAGCTGGCAGTGGCCGCTACTCCAAACAGAATCCTCCCTGCTTGGTGGAGACATCAGTGGTTGGCCCTAGCAGGAACCTCTGTGCTTAGTGACTGAGAAGGCAGAGGTGGCTGCTTTGTGTACAGGTCTCCCTGACCTACGGCAACAGTGGACACCACTGAGCTGATGGATCTCCCACACTCTCATTTGTCCCTGTGAGCCAAAATCAGAGAGTTGAGAACAAGGGAACACCTGTGCTATCTGATTAGGCCCGTCAACAAGAGAGAGCACCTTCAAGTGAGTGCATGCAGAGCCCCATATTGAGGGTTCCTCTACTCTAGCAGCCAGACATCGGATCCCTCCCACACACATGCCCTCCCACACAGGGATCTTTGAGAAAATGTTATCAACACTGAAGCCCCTGTTCTGTGGGTCTACTAGTGGAGTCAGGCAAACAATTCCTTGAGCCCAGGCAGATCTGAATAACAGGAGAACAGTACCACAGGCTTGTAATCCACTGAGATGTTCAGGGCACTTACATGCCTACTGCATCCATGAACAGCACCAGAATCCCTTTTGCACTTAAGCTCCACCCTTCCAGGAATCTACATGCTTCCTGTCCTTCAAGGCACACTTCCATGCACACACCTGTGCTTGCGCACATGTGCCTGTGATCTTCATCCTTTAGCTAAAGTTGAAACATCAACATCTACTCTCAAACTCTCAAATCATCTTCATGACACCGGAGACAGATGGACCAAGTCTGAAGTACAGACTCCAGGAACAAAGAGCAAAGGTTACAGATAAGCATATGGTTAGAGGTCAGCTAAAGAACACATCCAACAAAAATTAGGACATCATGGCTTCACCAGCAATCCCCAAAACAAATGGATATTTTAATTCATTGGAAACACAGGAAAATTATTTTAAAGCTATACTTATTGAGTTATTAGAAACACATAAAGAGGAAACAAAAATACATCAAAGAAATACCACACAAATAGAGGCACATAAAGAGGAAATGAACAAAGCTCTCAAAGAAATACAGGCAAATATAGCCACACAAATAGAAGCACACGAAGAGAAAAGGAATAAAAAATAGGGGACATCATGGAAAAGCAAGAAACCACATTCAAATATATGAAGGAAATGGTGCAAAACATGAAAAGAGAATCAGAATCAATAAAGAAAACACAAACAGAGTGGAGCTGGAGAACTTAGAAAAAGGATCAAGAACCACAAAGTTAAGCATCACCAACAGAATGTAAGAGATGGAATAGAGAATCTCAGGCGCAGAAGATACAGTTGTAGAAATTGGTACATCTCTCAAAGAAAAAGTAAAATCAGAGAAGTTCTAAACACAAAACATCCAAGAAATCAAGGACACTTGAAAAGATGAAATCTAAGAATAAGAGGAAGGGATGAAAAATAAGATTCCAGGCTCTAAGGTCCATAAAATATTTTCAAGAAAATAACAGAAGAAAATTTTCCCAACTTAAAGAAAGACATGTCCATTAACATACAAAAGGCCTACAGAACACCAGTTAGATTAGAAATGAAAAGAAAATCCTCATGTCACATAATAGTCAAAATACTAAATCTGCAGAAGAAAGAAACAGCAGCAGGGGAAAAGGGCCAAATAACATATAAAGGCAGACCTATTAGAATCACACCAGATTTGTGAACAGAAACTATGAAAGCCAGAAGAGCCTGGGCAGTGATCATGCAGACTCTAAGAGACCACAGAGGCTAGAACTCAACAGCAGAATAACAAAAAGCCTACATACACATGGAAACTAAACAACTCTCTACTCAATGACAGCTTGGTCAGAGAAGAATTGAAAAAAGAAACACAAGACTTCCTAAAATTCAATGAAAATTTAGGCAAAACTTACCCAAACTGATGGGACACAATGAAAGCAGTGCTAAGAGGAAAGTTCATAGCACTAAGTGCCTTCAAGAAGAAATTTGAGACAGCGCATTCAAGCAACTTAATGGCTCACCTAAAAACCCTAGGAAAAAAAAGAAGCAGACACACCAAAGAGGAGTAGACAGCTGGAAATAATCAAACTCAGAGCAGAAATCAATGAATTAGAAACAAAGAAAACAATTCAAAGAATCAATGAGACCAAGAACTGGTTCTTTAAGAAAATCAGCAAGATAGACAAATCCTTAGTCAAACTAACTACAAGAGAGAAACTATCCAACTCTTCAAAGTCAGAAACAAAAAGGGGGACCTAACAACAGACACTAATGAAATACAAACAATCATTAGGTCTTACTACAAAACCCTATATGCCACAAAATTTGAAAACCTAAATGAAATGGACAATTTTCTTGATAGATTCCATTTACCAAAATTAAATCAAGATCAAGTAAATAAACTAAATAGTCCTACATCCCCCAAGGAAATAGAAGCATTCATTAAAAACAAACAAACAAACAAACAAACAAAACAAAACAACAACAAAAAATGAAACCAGGGCCAGATGGTTTCAGCTCAGAATCCTACCAGACCTTCAAATGTCTAACTCCAATTCTCTTCAAACTATTCCACTAAATAAAAACAGAAAGATCATTACCAAACTCATTATATGAAACCACAGTCACCTTGATAACTAAACCACACCAAAACTGAACAAAAAAAAAAAAAAGAGAATTTTAGACTGAATAGATCAAGGAAATACAGTCTGGAAAGGAAGAAATCAAAGTATCACTATTTGCAGATGATATGAGAGTATACATGAGTGACCCAAGAATTCAACCAGAGAACTTCTTCAGATAAACACCTTCTGAAAACTGACTAGATACAAAATTAACACCCCCCCAAATCAGTAGCTCTCCTGTATACAAAAAACAAAAGGGTGGAGAAAAAAATTAGGGAAACTACACCCTTCAAAATAGACACTAAGAACATGAAGAAAGAAATTGAAGAAGATATCAGAAGATGAAAAGATCTCCCATGCTCATATATCAGTAAGATTAACATAGTGAAAATGGCCATCCTGCCAAAAGCAATGTACAAATTCAATGCAATGCCCATCGAATACCAACATAATTCTTTACAGAACTTGAAAGAATAATTCTCAATTTCATATGGAAAAACAAAAAATCCAGAATTATTAAAACAATTTTGTACAAAAACAGATCATTTGGAAATATCTCCATCCCTGATCTCAACCTGCACCATAGCGCAGCAATAATAAAAACTGCATGGTTCTGGCGTAGAAACAATGTTGGATCAATGAAGTTGAATAGAAGATCCAGAAATAAACCCATACACCTAGGGATACTTGACTTTTGACAAAGAAGCCAAAACCATACAATAGAAATAAAGACAACATCTTCAACAAATGATGCTGGTCTAACTGTATATGTACATGTAGAAAAATGCAAATAGATCCATATTTATCACTCTGCACAAAACTAAAGTGCAAGTGGATCAAACACCTAAACATAAAAGCATACACACCAAACCTATTAGAAGAAAACTTAGGGAAGAGCCTTGACCTCATTGGCAGAGGAGTCAACTTCCTGAACAGAACACCAACAGCACACTTTCTAAGATCAACAATCAATAAATGGAACCTCATGAAACTGAGAAACTTCTGTAAAGCAAAGGAGACTGTCATCAGAACAAAATGACAGCCTACAGACTGGGAACAGATCTTCACCAACCCTATAAATGATAATATATATATATATATGTAAAAAGAACACAAGAAGTTAAAAAGTTAAAAGCTACATATCCAAATAATCCAATTAAAAAATGAGATACAGAGTTAAGCAGAGAATTCTCTTAGAGGAATATTGAATGGCAGAGAAACACCTAAAGAAATATTCAACTTCCTTAGACATCAGGAAAATGTAAATCACAATGACCCTGAGATTTCACCTTATACCCATCAGACTGGCTAAGATCAAAAACTCGAGTGACAATACATGCAGGAGAGGATGTAGAGAAAGGGGAACCCTCCTCCATTGCTGGCAGGTATGAAAAACTTATACAACCACTCTGTAAATCAATCTGTCACTTTCTCAGAAAATTAAGAATAGTGCTACCTCAATATCCAGCTACATGACTCCTAGATATATTCCAAAATATGCTCAACTGTACAAGGATATTTGCTCAGCCATGTTTGTAGCAGCTTTATTTGTAATAGTAAGAATCTGGAAACAACCTAGATCTCCCTTTCCTGAGGAATGGATACAGAAATTATGGTACATTTACACAATGGAATACTACTCAGCAATTAAAAACAAGGAAAACGTGAAATTTGCAGGCAAATTGTGGGAACTAGAAAAGATCAATTAGAAAAGGTATCCCAGAAGCAGAAAAACACACATGGTATATACTCACTTATAAGTGGATATTGGACACATAATATAGGATAAACATACTAAAATCCGTACACGTAAAGAAGCTAAGCAAGAAGGAGGACCTTGGTTAAGATGATCAATCTTCACTCTGAAAAGCCAATGAGATGGATATTGGTAGAATGAGAAAACAGGGAACAGTACAGGAGCCTACGACAGAGGGCTGCTGAAAGTCTCTGCCCAGCAGGGTATCAAAGCAGATGTTGAGACTCATATCAAAATTTTGGGCAGAAGTACAGGGAATCTTATGAAAAAAAGGGGGAGATAGAAAGAGCTGAAATGGACAGGAGCTCTGCAAGCAGAGCACAGAACCAAAATATCTGGACAAAACCTTCTTTTCTGATAATGATACTCCAACCAAGGTCCAGGCATGGATAGAACCTAGAACCCCTGCACAGATGTAGCACATTGTAGCTCAGTGTCCAAGTGGGCTCCCTAGCAATGTGAACAGGGACTGTCTCTCATATGAACACCGTGGCTGGCTCTTTGGTCACCTCCCCCTGAGGGGGGAGCAGCTTTACCAGGCCACAGAGGAAGACAATGCATCCAGTCCTGAAGAGACCTGATAGGTTAGGGTCATAGAGAAGGCAAGGAGGACCTACCCTGTCAGTGGACTTGAGGAGAGGCATGGGATTAGATGAGGAAGGGTGGGTGGGAATGAGTGAGGGGGCTACAGCTGGGATACAAAGTGAATAAACTATAATTCATAAAAAAATTACCATAATATACACTTAATATCAATGTAATGTACTTGGATATCAATGTAATATTTTCATTAAAAAATGCAATGTTATAAGTACTAAGTATAAGTTCATTTAAAAGTACATATATATTTATAAATATATTAAGTTCTGCAAAACAGACCTGATTTTAACCTGTAAATGAAGATAGCAGTACTACATAGTATAGTATTATATGCAAATATTTATAATGAAGGGATTGCTTTCTAACATGAATATGTAGCCTTTGTGATTTTTTTATTCAAGTTTGTGAATCTCTGAAAAAATTATTTAGACCTGAAGATAAGAACTCATTGCATTGTTTCTTTATTTCTGTTTCTCTATATAACCTAGAGTCTGGAGACCTGGTAATTTCAGCATTGATAAGACAGATGAAGTGGTTTTTTGTTTGTTTGGTTTTGGTTTTTATTGAAACCTTGAAAGAAGATAGCACAAGCTGGTCCTCATTTCTGTTTTTATTATCATTTATTTATGTGCTAACAATTGAGAGATGACAACAATAATTCCTTTACTCTGGCAGCCTCATAAGAAAACAAATTTGAACTCATAAGAAAACAAATTGGTGGATGTAAGGCATGAGTTAAAATTAGGGCCATTTTAGGGCTTTTATACGAGGTATGTTTGTGTTGCTTTTCCCCAAACTGGAATTACCCAGCTTTAAAATTAATCTTTAGAAACAGGATATGTGAAGTGTTTCTGGGAGCAGGATGACAACACAGATGGTGACGAGTGACTTGTGTGTGTATGTGGAGGTGAATCTTGTCTTTCTCTTTCCTTTGAAAAATTGCTTTTGACATCTCCCTGTACCATAGAATTTATTTTTGCCTAGAGATGATATCTACGTCTGGGGTTGGCAAACACTTGAATTTCTACTTAAACCATATAGCATAGTACTTTGCACTTAGAGGCAATAATGTTTCTGAACATCTCTTTGTTCAATTTTGGTAACAAGTTCATTGTTTCAATGAAATTATGACAAAAATAATCTGTAATCATTATCATATTGCATATGAGTTTGCATTATTGTTTGTAAGAAAATTTGCTTAAAGTTGCACAAGTATGAAGTATCAGAGTTAGAATATAGTCATTTTTTTGATTTGCAAATTCTTTGCCATTCGTTCCTTCCTCACAACATAAACACTCACATAGACTTGACACTGTCAGCATAAAGACCTTAAGCTATCAGAACAATGTCTCATTTATTCATACATTTGTTCTATTTTCTGTAGCTGTAACACCTTAAATGTGGTAGCAGGAATTTCTACGAGTACTTATTTCAATCTTTGAATACTCATTGTTTTAAAATATTAACTTTTTGTTTCATGCTTACATTTAAAAATATCCTAGTTTTGAATATCATTCCACAAATAAATTCAATTTTCTAGGCTGCAGGAACAGGCTGTTCTTTTGGCTTGTTTACATTCTATTTTGGACCTCACAAGGGGCTTTACCCACAATCTCTTTTTCAAGTCTTTGTGCAAAACAAGTTACTGCTTAGTGTTACTGAGCAGCTGAATGGCAGGTACATTAGCTGGGTTTGTGTTTTAAAAAATGACTTTCATTTCCATCCAGAACATGATTGCATATTATAACACAGTGTAACAGCATAGCCCAGCACAGAGAAGATAAGCTTTGAGCATATTTAAATTCTTGTATCACACAACCCATATTATTTAAAATGGAAAATAAAAACTACATATAAGAATGTGTTTTTTTCTAAGGACATTATTGTCTGCAAAAAACTTTGTGTGTACCTTAGGTATTTTCAACATTTTAAAATGAGGTTAAGAAAAGTGTTGCTTTCATTTAAAATTTTCTATTGAGTAGATTTTCAGATAAGAGAACTGTGGGAGATGAAAATCTCTGACAAAGGAGGCCAGGTAGAGTGAGTCGTAAGTGTTGTTCAGCAAAGTGGTTCATGTTCTATACAATCTATAATTGATGAATGATAAGAACTTTAAAATATTTTCAATGGAAGAAGACAGCTAAAACCTCTTGCTATTTAAAAAGAAAAATACTAGTTATTTCTACTCTGTGAGCAATGCTCTATAATTCTACAGTTTCAAAAATAAATCCTATATGTTCATCAAAAAGTCAAGTATTTTAAAGGGATGAAGAAAAAAACACAGTTTTTAGAAGACACTGTTTTTGTTACCATTGATTCTTTGTACAATATTCAGTCATGAAGTAACTGGAAGCATAATTTAACAAGACCCAAATGAATTTAAAAATGACAATGGGCATATCAATTATTGAAATCCCTAAATTACTTATGAATAAGCTAAAATAAAATTAAATTTTGGTGATTATTTTATAGGGCAATGAGTATAATCAGACATTTATTAATGTCTGATGTGAGGAGAAATAATTAAGTATTAAAAAAGAGACTTTTTCTTTCTTTGTTTTATAACCTCCACTCTATTTGATTGTTTTGTTGAGCTACTCATGTTCCCTGCTGACAGAGATCTGGATTTTCTCCATTGTCCTGAAAATTGCAGGAAATTAAGAAGAAGCTGTTTAGTCACTCTTTTCCTAGTGGTATGGGAGCAATAGCTGAGATCTCCATCTTTAGCTGTAGGTAGAATGAGGGAGAGAGAGAGAGCAACACTGATCCTGGCATGGGGCTTTTGAAAACTCAAAACTCACCCCCAGTGACACACTTTCTCCAGCAAGGCTACACCTCCTAATTCTTGGAATTCTTTCAAACATTTCCACTCACTATTGAGAATGCATTCAAATATCAATATAGGGCCATCATAGGAGGGCCTATATTCTTTTTTAAATCACCACATTCCACTTGTGCCCCTTATACTCTTGCAGTTATATTGTAATGTGACAATGCATTCCAGTCCATCATCAAAAGTCCCCATAGTCTTTTATAGTCTCAACACTGTTAAAAAGTCCAAAATCTCTTCTGAAATTTAAAGATATTTTTTTAGCTATAGCCCCTGTACAATCAAAATTAAAAAGCAGATAACCTGCTTCCAACATACAATTAATTGCAAAGAATATATATTACTATTCCAAAAGGGAAGAAAAAGAGCACAGTAAGGAATACTGGACCAAAGCAAGACTAAAAACCAGCAGGGCAAACTTGAAATTCTCCATGTCCATGATAATGTCAAAGAGCTCTTCTAATCTCCAACTCTCAGCTTTGTTGATTACAACATCGTTCTTACTCTTAAGCTGTTTCCTTATGGAGCCAGCAGCTCTCCTTTGCAAGCACCTCATAACTCTGGGAGCTCCACCATCTTGGAGTCCCATGCAAGCAAGGCTTCATCTTCACATTTTCATGCAATGGCTTCTCTGGGCCTCCATACAGGGACAACTCGGACACAGGACTGCCCACAGTGGCTTCCCTTAGCCAATGGAGCAGATTTTGCAAATCCTTTCTTACATCTTTTACTCTAAAGCCAGAATCATGTGGCTGAGCTGCCAAGTTTTGCTAGTTGATGGGACAGGAACTTAGCCTCTTTCAATTACAATGCCTAGCTGTCTGTTATAGATGGTTTTCCTCGCTACTTATGCTTTTCTTTTAATAAATTAGAAACTTACCCTCAGCGTATTACTCCCTTCATTCTATTTAGCAACAGACTTTTCATCTCCTTAAGTATTAGACTTAGCACCAACAATAAATTTCCTGGTGTTCTTTTCCTCCTGAAACTGTACCTTTTGCATTTTGTTTTGTTTTTCTTGCTTTTTTAGTTTTCATTATAGATCTGCATAAGAGTGACCACTAATAAACACATCAAAGAGTCAATATTATGTTGTTCTGAAATCTCCTCTGCCAATGCCATTGATCCCAAACTTTTCATTTTAGACTCAGGCAAAATTTTTCTTTTTTGGATAAGAGCAAAACACAGTTAGATTCTTTGACAAAATATCATAAGAATGCTCTCTAGGTCACATACTAATTAATATTTTTCTACTCTCACACTTCATGGTACATATAATCATAGTTTGTATTACTGTCAACGCTACTGTCTTTCTTGTTCCTATTAATATAGCGCCATTTAATGTATCAAATGCTTTACTTTGCTAATTTACAAGTCCACATTTCCCCAAAGAGCAGCCTGGCCAAGACTGACACAATACCCATGCTCCTTGATAGCCACTCATCTTTATCTCTCAATTTGTTAAAAGGGGGTCAGAAGATGTTTGTGATAGCTAGGCCTCAAGGCCAGTAGGATAAACATAGATTAAAGTAAGATCTCATCCACTTATGTGCTCTCATTCATTCAAAAAACAATGGCAAGAAAAATTCTGTGCATGTAACCCTGAAGACTGGTAATAATGAAACTGAGCAGTTAGTAAGATAGGAAAAAGTAATAGACATTGATCAATAAGAAAACCGCACACACACACACACACACACACACACACACACACACACACATACATATACAGCAGTTCATACATGTGTTAGATATTGAGGTAAGCCTGTTCAAAGCCCTGGATCTGAGCCTGTGTGGTTGTTGAGCTGGGAAGCCTCCTATCTCTCCTACACTCATACCTCCTACCACCAGGGCCAATTTCCCAGGAATACCTCTGCTAGGTCACCCAATGTCACAAGATGTTTTGTTTTATTTTATTTGTGTGTGGGGGGCATTGTAAGGGTGGATATAAAGGGGTGGAAAAAATGAGTGGGATTAGGGTGCATAATGTGAAATTCACAAATAATCAATAAAGAGTTAAAATATTAATGTTTCTGTATGTGTAGTACTGAAACTAAAAACTGAATCATGATGGAAGAAAGTGTTGGTTTGAAACAGAATGACCTCACAGGGATAGTTGTTGGAATGCTTAGTCCTAGGTAGTTAGACCTGCTTGGGAAAGAATATGAGGTGTGGCCTTGTTGGAAGAGATGTGCAACTTGGGGTGGCACATCTTTAAAATTTGTCACAAATTTAAAATTTTGAGCATATATTTATATATGTACACCTGTGTTCATACACATTCCCAAAGGTTAGTATATGAACAATCCTTTCAATAGATTTTCTTCAAGTTAGGTAACTCAAGGCCATGCCATCTTGACAGTTAAAACTAAGAATGACACCCACTTCACTAGAATTCCTGTTTCAGTTGTTGTCATAGTGCTATGACAATCACAAGCTGATTACTTGGAATGCTAAATTTTAGTCAACTTTCATATACCCAGAGGAGGACTTGACTTTTCAAGCTCTTCAGTTCTCACTCCTCTGTCAAGCTTTTTGTACACTTCACAGCTATCTACATCTCTAACCAATACTCATTTGCTTTCTTGCCGTAGTTCTATCTTGCTATTACTGTATACATGGTAACTCATTGTGACCTATGTGGCTGTCTATGCCACCTTCTTCCTCCACATGAATCATTGTTCATGCTGAAACTGTTCACTATTCTACTATATTCTCCAGAAGTTTACCTCATATGGACCAGTACCAGGCAAAACAGAACTTTTCAATACAGCATATTTTATTGTCAGGTGTTTACATAAAATGAAGACCAATAGGGAGAAAATAGCACTATTTGTATGACTAGTTATAGGGAATGCAGAAAGCCAAATATGTTATTGTATAACGTTTCTCAATCAAAAATATACTTCTGTTTAGGAAACATGGAAGCCCTCTGAGTAGCCACATTGCAGAAAATGTGTACCTTAGAGAATGCAGATTTACTAAAATTTGTCAAGGTGAAGATGCATAATCTCTAAATCACAAACTACTGAAGGCATCCTTCCTTTACATGGCTGTTCACTTAGACACCTTCCACTTATAACAGTAACAATGATATCTGGGAATACTAGCTGATGTCAGATTCATATGGAAGGAAAGATCCATAATTCTATCTATATCTCCACCAGCAACCACACTTTGTTTTCTGTCCTGTCCTGAAGATACTTTTGTCTTTTCTTGAAAAATATTTAACATTTATAAGTTCAATAATCACAAACCATAAACTAATTAGATACTATTACACTGTCACAATTATAGAATACTGAAGTTTCAGTTATTGCACAGTTTACCATTTTTTCCTACCACCCAAAATGTGGGGCAAATCCAGTATTATTTACTTTAAGTATTGTACAATTTAGGCCAGTATGTTGTGATATGGGCTTTATCATTAATGGTTATATTAGTGACAGGGAATTTTGACAGGTGACTTGGAATGCTATGGAAAAAAACAAAAGAATGCATCAGTATTGACAGGCAACTTTTCAATCTTTGAAATCAAAATTTCTAAGTACACACAAAGAAAAAATGACTAAGTGTGTTCTGAGGCTCTGTAGAGAGAAGGCAATTCATCTTTTCATGATTCATGTTACACAAGTTGATACAAAGATTTTGAAAACATATTGAGAATCAATAACAGCAGCAATCACAATGTTGAAGGTGGAGGAAATAGGAAATACTGATTGTATGCATTAATTGTATGCATTAATTCCTTGTGTTAACCATTTGCAACTGGGCAACAGCATGATACAGTTATAATTTGAGAGAAAGCATCTGGAAACAGCTTTTTTTTGTAATTTTAAACTTAAAACAATGCTTTCAGTTTATAACCTCATTCTAAATTTAGATGATCTAGGAAATCCCTGTTACTTTATTTATAAAATCCAATGACAGTGATTGACTACTTTGACTCCCTTATAAGGATGGAACTTATTTGCTATATGATCAGAACAAGGTCATTTATGTTTGCAGCGAAAACCTAGTTGGCTGTGCTTTAATCTGTTTAGGGATTTTTGACATGCCCCCGATCTTATGGAATTTACTCATATCTTGAATGTATAATGATCTAAAATGTGCTGTCAAATAATATTAAAATGGTCAGCCAAGTTACTATGTTATCCAGTCCATTGCTGGTGAGAATGTAAACTTGAACAACCACTTTGGAAATCAATCTGGCACTTTCTCAGAAAATTAGGAATACTGCTACCTCAATATCCAGCTATACCACTCCTATGTATATATCTGAAATATGTTCAACTATACAACAAGGGCATTTGCTCAATCATGTTTGTATCAGCTTTATTCATAATAGCCAGAATCTGGAAACAACCTACATGTGCCTCAACCAAGGAATGGATACCGAAATTGTGGTACATTTACACAATGGAATACTACACAGCAATTGAAAACAAGGAAATCATAAAATTTGAAGGGAAGTGGATGGATTATCCTGAGTGAGGTAACCCAGAAGCAGAAAGACACACATGGTATATACACAAAACACACTTATAAATATATATTAGCCACACAATAAAGGATAAACATACTAAAATCTATAGTCCTAAAGAATCTAAACAACAAAGAGGACCCTAAGTAAGATGGTCAATTCTCATTCAGAAGGGCAAACTAGATAGACATCGGAAGTGGGAGAAAACAGGGAACAGGATATGAGCCTACCACAGTGGGCCTCTGAATGACTCTACTGATCAAAGTAATTGAAGCAGATACTGGAACTCAGCCAAACTTTGGACAGAGTGATGGGAATCTTGTGAAATATGGGGGAGATAGAAAGACTTTGGAGGTGACAGGAGCTCCACAAGGAGACCAAAATAACTCAAAACCCTGAGTCCAATGGGGCCTGCAGGGACCAGTACTCAAAGCAAGGACCATGCATGGAGAGGACCTAGACTCCCTGCTCAAATGAAGTCCATAGACAGGTCAGTCTCCAAGTGGGTTCCCTATTAAAGGGAGCAGGGGCTGTCTCTGACATGAACTCAGTGGTTGACTCTTTCACCACCTATCCCTATGAGGTCGAGCCTTGCCAGGCCACCGAGGAAGAGAATGCTGCCTGTCCTGATGAAGTCTGATAGGCTAGGCTCAGATAAAAGGGGAGGAGGTCCTCTCCTATCAGTGGACTAGAATGGAATGGAAGGAGAATAAGGATGGAGGGTGGCACTGGGAGGAGAAGACAAGGGAGGAATGACACACCTGGGATACAAAGTGAATAAATTTAATAAATAATAAATTTAAAAAATAAAAGCGTTGATTATGATTTACAAAGAATATCAGATAGAGAAATTATAGAGGTGTGAAATGTAAGCTGATGATGAATAGAAAATAGATACCTTGATAGAAAAATAATAGTTGCTTTGTAACAGGTCTCCAGACCTTAGTAATCCCTGAAAATTTAGCACAACTGACTCCATGATGGAAGTTCCATTCAGGCTATAAAACTCAGCATGCAGAGAGCATCACAAGCCAAAAATGAAAACAAAGACCCAACCCATCAAAGTCCATAGTTATGGAGAGTATCTAAATACACTAACCTTGCTTTTTGAATTCTGTAGTTCTGCTTTTGGCTAACTATTTTTTAAACTAAATTATGTCTACTCAGAACATGTTTTTTGTACTTAAAACTTCACCCCGAGAAAAACTCGAGATGCACTGGTATCCCAAACACACACTGTATTCACTGCTGGCTAATAAAGACTTTCTATTGTATTAAATCCATGATTAAGAAGTCTTTTCTCCTGAATACCTCATAACAGTTTAAATAATAGCTAGACAATAGATATGTGGATATGACAAAAAAATCTTGGTGGTCAAATGGATGATATCAGGAATCAACACAACCCAAGCAGCTGGGTATACCTATGTGTAATTTTATTGATTGAATCATTTGAAATCAGACACATCTTCCATCTGTGCCACACTTTCTGATTGTAGCCCACCCACATATTTTCTGTTTACCCTCAATGTTGATGGCAAGTTCATCTGCTGAAACATTTCTTCATTGACCTTAGAACCTATCTTTTTTGGATCCCAACATAAACCTAAGACTAGAAAAGAAAACTAGCCTTGTGGATTAAACAACTACCAAATTTTGGCCTTTCTGTTAGAAGCAGATATTGTTGGATTAGCTAGGCCATAGCTTGTAAGCCACTTAATAAAGCTATTCCATCAGTTCTGTTCCTCTACAGTCCTGACTAACACAGCAAATTGGAGACAGATGGATTATAGATGGATCTCTTCCACAGATCACTTGAGAAACATGGTTTCAGCAAACTTGACAATTTTCTGAGATAAAATGAATTCAGTTTGCACTTCTGTCTCTGTTAGATTAATTATAAATTCTTTAAAGACATGATATAAATAATAACGTGTTCATATAAGCATTCTTAGCCTCACCTCAGTGTTAATTCTTCTGGAATGGCTCTTTGTAATCAGGTGTATGGTATAGTTTTGCTCATCAAACTGCCTAAATCATTATTTGTTCTCTCCCTGAAGCAGTTGTTTATCCAAGAAAGCTGAAAGCCTCAAAGAGAGGCTGGGCCCCAAATGTTTGCCTATTTATATGTGTTCTGAGGTTTCAGGTAAGTGTCTTTGATTTTTTTAATAAATTTCCTTACACTAATGAGTTCAGTTTTGATTTTTAAAATGAGAATCAAATGCTAAAACTTCAGAAAAAAAGCTTTAAGCCCCATGATATCTGCTAGAGCCCACCTGCAGAGTTGAACAGTTCCTGAGTGGGGAGTGTGGATTGAAATAATTAAAGCAAGTCACACTACACACAGGATTGGCTCAAGAGGGTTGTCAGTAAGACTGCATCATGAGTTTATTCCACAATTCCTTTTTTATAGGCAAACCAAAAACAAGTCACATCACTACAAGAAAGAAGTTCATGGAAGTGCCAAACTTGTTTTCTAACTATGTCCCTATAGCAGATATGGTCCAAGAAAACATAAACAAGTTTTAAGGAACTTGGAACAAGTTTTAAGGAACTTGGTAAAACTTCCTCTTTTCTCTGTCTCAAGGTGAAGGGTAAAAACATGTTTTTCGATAAAAAACAAAGCAGTTTGACAAGCAAGCAGCTCTCCACCTGTCTACCTAAAGACATTAACTTAAGAGCTATGGAACAGAAGATTGTGCCTCTCCTAGACTGTCTCCCTTGAAAGATATATTCTTATCCATCATTGGTACATGAATTCCACCATTCATGCCCTGTCTTAGATTGTATATTCCTCAGAGACATCTTACCTATCTTTGACTACCAATCTGCCCAAGGATAGACAATGGAGTTTAATCTTATGCAGATCAGCGTTAACATTCCAGAAGGCCTTGATGAAGGTTTTAATTATCCCTGGTAGGAAATGTGTTCCTAATAAGAGTAATAAACCAAGTCCTATAAAAGTGATGTAAAAAGATGACAAGGAGGGCCATAATACCTGCAATAATTAATCCAACCATTTTAAGTCTGCTTCTAGCACTCATAATCCCTTATCAAAATACTAAGCCTGAAAAACATTCAAAGGAATCATAATAATAAAAAAAGAATGGCTGTGGAACAACCAGAACCTGCTGTCCATTTGAAAGCTTAGAAATACAGTTTCATTAGTTTATATTGATGGCAAGAAACAAAGTTTGAATCTTGTATAAAAATGTTAAGATTTCCAAACAACAAAGCATAAGGAGGAATTACACAGGCAGTTACAGGGCCTCCTGAGAGTTTCTGAAGCAAGCTTCCAAATATAGGTCTGCTGAAAACTAGAATCAGAGCAAAGTCCCATAGTCAGTCCTCTTTCACATTCTTCCCAATTTTGTTGAGAATTGTCCTGATTACCAGACCAATCATTTCCAGTTACACTGCATCTAAAATGTTTCTCTGCACAATGTCATCTCAAGTGAGCCAAATATTACAAAGGTGAGTAAGGAGCATAAGCCCTATACAGCTTTCCATTCACCATCAGAACAGAATTCATTGTTGTCAGCAGCAAGAGCATCCTCCTCCCGGGAAACATCTCCTGAAAATCGCACCAGCCTTTCTGGGATCCACCAGGCTCATTCAGCATTCTGTAGAAACACACAAACATGCCCTCTTCCACATATTAATACAGGGTCAGGGCCCTGCCATATTCCAGTAATCAGATCTTTCCATTTTATTTGGGCATAACTACCTTTAGTATTAAGATACCACGATCTATCAGCCTCAGAACAGCCTGTACAACCCCATTCAAAACATTTAAAATTAAGAGAGCATGATTAAAATAATTCTGTGGTGTTTGGGGATATAACTCACCCTTTTTTATTTTTTGCAGTTGGTTCTTAAGAGAATCATGGGCAGGCTCAACAATTCCTTGGCCTTGAGGATTAAATGGAATGCCTGTTTTATGACTTATATTCATTTGCGCACAAAAACACTGAAAAGCTTGACTTGTATCCCGAACCGTTATCAGTCTTTATAATGGAAGGAATACCATTTGTAGCAAAACATTTTAAGCAATGACTTATAACATGTTTGGTGGCTTCTCAGGTTAAGGGAGTTGCCATGATAAATCCTGAAAAAGTCTTAGATGTTACATGAACATATTTTAGTTTTCCAAATTCTGGGATATGAGTTACGTCCATTTGCCACAAATGATTGGGGTCAAGCCTTTAGAATTGACACAGTATTGAGGTAGATTAAAATGTTCAGGACAAGAAGAACATAATCTTACAATTTGTCTAGTAGCTTCTCTGGTAATATTAAACTACTTTTTAAAGTTCTGACTATTTTGATGATGTAAGGCATGAGATTGTTGATCCAATTCTTGTTGAGTTAATCCAAATAAATGTGTGGCTTGATCTGCTAAATCATTCCCTAAAGTTAGAAGTCCAGGAAGTCCTGAATGAGCTCTAATATGCCCTATGCCCTAAATAACAAGGCTGCATCTCTAAATTGATCTCTAAATAGATCTTGTATTTGTTTATTAGCTGAATCAGCATATGTTGCAGTCTCTAGGACTTGCAATGACTGAACAATGTAATGGCTATCAGTGTATAAATTAAAAGAGGTTAAAGTCATAATTTTTAATTTTAATTATAATTTATTCATTTTGTATCCCATATGTAGCCCCCTCTCCCACTACCTCCTAATCCCACCCTCCCTCCTTCTTCTTCTCCTATGCCCCTCCCCAAGTCCAATGATAGGGGAGGTCCTCCTCCCCTTCCATCTGACCCTAGTCTAGCAAGTCTCAACAGGACTGGCTTTATTGTCTTCCTGTTTAGACTGGTAAGGCTGCACCCCCTTCAGGTGGAGGTGATCAAAGAGAGAGCCCATGAGTTCATGTCAGAGACAGTCCCTGTTCCTATCATTGGGGAACCCTCTTGGACACTGAGCTGCCATGGGCTACATCTGTGCAGGGGTTCTAGGTTATCTCCATGCATGGTCCTTGTTTGGAGTATTAGTCTCACAAAAGACCCCTGTGTCCATATTTTTTGGTTCTGTTAAAAGTTATAATTTTAAAGACTGCAGCTACAGCTCATAATTCTACAACTCAAGCTGAGACTGTAATGTTTGCAAAACAAAAGTCTGTCCCTGCACTATATACACAACTTTCCCTTTTGAAGATCCATCTGTGAATACTGTTGGGACTTGGGATAATGGTACTTGTTTAATTATTTTAGGAAACACAAAAGCATGCTCATTGACAAATTGAAGTAATTTATCTTTTGGATAATGATTGTCAATATATCCTAAATAATGAGCAAAAGCTATGGCCCAACAATCTGCATTTTGAAATAACCAAACCTCTTTTTGTTTAGTAAAAGGAACTCCAATTAAGGAGGGCTCTCTACCAAAATACTTATGAGATTCTATGCGAGCCATTTGAACTAAACTAGCAACTACTTCATAATATGGTGTTAGAACTGGCAGAGGAGAAAGAGCAAGTGCAACCATAATAATGGTCCTTCTTGCCACAATACAGCAGTGGGAGTATGAACAGTACCAAAATATATGTACCCCATTATTTTGATTAATCTATATATTGAATATGTTGTTTTTCAATAACTAATTCTATCTTTTGCAAAGCATCATGAACTTTTTTGGTAAGTTCCCTTTTTGACAAAGGATCAGCCTCTCCTTTTAAAATGTCAAAAAGTGGTTTCTGTTCTCCTATAGTTAACTTTAAATGAGGTCCAAGCCAATTAAAATCACCTAACAACTTTTGAAGATCATTTAAAGTTTTTAGGTTGTCTTTCCTTAATTGAATTTTCTGAGGCATAATAGACTAAGGGTATATTTTATGTCCCAAATACAAATAAGGTGGCTCTGTCTGTACCTCTTCTGGTACAACTACTAAACCTTGATCCTTCAAGGCTTGTTGTAAGTGTGCAAAAGCACTCAATAAAATTTCTTCATTTTTGTGAGCCAAGAAAATATCATCCATATAATGAATAGTATAAACAGAAGAATATGCTTGTCTAGTTTTAAAAACAGCTTGAGCCATAAAATTTTGACATAAGGCTGGACTGTTTGCCATACCTTGTGGTAATACAAGCCAACGATACCTCTTCACGGGTTCTTTAAAATTTACTGATGATATCCTAAAAGCAAAGGTTTCACAATCTTATGGAGCAAGAGAAATAGTATAAAAACAATCTTTTAAATCTTGTGTAATCTTAAAAGTATCTTTGGGTATAGCAGAAGGGGTAGGTAATCCAGGATGTAAGGCTCTCATTAACTCCATGGTCTCATTTACTTTCCTGAGATCTTGTAAAAGTCTCCATTTTCCTGCTTTCTTTTTTATAAGAAAATAGGGGAGTTCCAAGGTGAGCTTGATAGAGCTATATGGCCACTGTCAAGCTGTTCCTGTACTAACTGCTCAGAAGCTTTAATTTTCTCAAGGGAAAGAAGACACAGGAATATCTGCTTTCCACATTATTGGATCTGCATGGGGTACAAGTTGTTATTTTTAGAGGACCTCCCCTAAAAATAACCCATCTCCTTTTTAAAATCTCTTAGGGTAGGTATTAATGGCTAAGGTACACCTTGTCCAATTTTTCCTAATCCTGAATTTGGTAAATAACCTTGATTAAGCATCTGATTGGTAACTACATTACTAGGACTGTAAAGATACACTCCCATGTTACTCATCACATCTCTACTCCACAGATTAACAGGAAGGCCAGGAACAATATATGGTTTAAAAGTTCTCTCATGTCTTTCATCATCCTTCCAAGTTAATTCATCACTACTATGTTCAGGACATTGGCTTTGTCCCTTGTAATTGTGTCATAGAAGATTGTTTAAGCCACTGCATTGGCCACTAATCAGCACTTAAGGCAGAGACATCAGCTCCTGTTTCCAATAACCCTGTAAATTTTCTTCCCTTAATTTGTAACACTAGTTTAAATTGATTGGGGCCAATAGCTTGTATCCAATAAGTATCTGAGGATTCAAAATTTGCATCTCCTCTCCTATCCTTCTTACTTGCATTTTTTGTCTGAACTTGGGGAAGCAATATTAATTGAGTTAATCTTTGACCTTGTTTTATTACAGAAATTCTATTTGGAGAGTGTGTCATAATTTTTATCTTTCCTTCAAAATCAGCATCAATTACCCCTGGAGCTACTAAAATTCTCTGCATAATAGTACTACTTCATCAGAGTAATAATCCTACAGCAGCCCTAGGTAATGGATCATAAACTCCTGTAGGTAGGGCCTGCATTTCCATTTCAGGAGTTAAAACTGTGTAGGTCCAGGAACTGAGGTTCAGTCCTGCACTACTTATGGTTGCTCTACAGAGGTACTAAATGGATTTCCTTGCTGAGGAACGAAGTTCTGTAGGGCCCCATAATACTCTAGCAAGTCCTGGGGCTAGCCCCTCCTCCCATTTCTCTGCATTAAAGGGTTCCCTGCAGCATCTCTTTTAGACTTACATTCATTGGCCCAATGCTTTCCTCTTTTACATCTCGGGCACAGACAAGGTTCCTTTTGATTCCCTTCTTTCTTATTAGCATTAGGACAATATTTTCTTTGATGCTTATCTGCCCACAACTATAACAACTTCCAAATACTCCATTCTTTGGGCCTTTCTATTGCTGAAATAATGTCTCTTTAATAGTCTTTCCGTGTAGGGTGGCAACCATAGCCACTCCTTGAGTCTAAGATGGCCCAATGTTAGAACATAACCTAACAATCAGAAATATTTCCTTTCTTCCTAAATGGTCTCAAAGCTGTTTGAGAGGCACTGTTAGCATTTTCATAAGCCAATTGTTTTACTAATAATAATCCATAATTTGCATTGCCTATAAGTCTGCTTGCTGTTTGAATTAATCTTGCCACAAAATCTTGAAATAACTCATCAGGTCCCTGACAGATTTTAGATAAATCCTCCACTTGTCTACCTGTTTGTGTAACTTTATTCCAGGTCTTTCATGCAGCAGTATTTACTTGAGCATAAAAGGCCACATTAAAATCCAGTCACTGCCCTGTTTCCCTGTAGATTCTTTCCCCAGCAATCATGATTTAAGTTGTAGAAAGTCCTTGAGCTCAATTGAGTACAGCTGTAACTTGACAGTGCTTCGTAAATTCTGACTTCCATAATAAGTGATCTCTTCCTGACAAACATGCTTTTGCTAATTGATTCCAGTCCCCTGGGCAGAGGGTCTCAGTAGACAAGGATTCTAACACAGTTTGAATAAAAGGTGCTGTAGGACCTTACTGAGAGCATGCAGTTTTAATTCTTTCAATTTTTTAAAAGATATAAGGAGCATGGACTCTCATCCTATTACCCTGTCCATCAGGTTACTTTATAATTGGAAAACCATAAAACTCAGTTATATCTTCTCCTTTCTGCCTAGCTTGTTGTAAAGAAGCTTGTAAAGGGAGTACAGTTGCTCTCACAGGGGACAAAGGAA
This sequence comes from Meriones unguiculatus, assembly GCF_030254825.1. Taxonomy (NCBI): domain Eukaryota; kingdom Metazoa; phylum Chordata; class Mammalia; order Rodentia; family Muridae; genus Meriones; species Meriones unguiculatus. Next base: position 35,967,331 of record NC_083357.1, on the reverse strand, counting down.
AAGGCTCAATCATGTTTTGAGCTATAGCAACTATAGCCGTCACAAGAGGAGGGTCCAAGCCTGCACTCAATGAAGGAGTTAGAGTGTGAGATTGAGCCTCTTTTTCCCTAGTAGTTAATTCTCCAATTTTTCTGTTTATTTCCTCTAAGCCCCATTCCAAATTTTTTATTTTTTTTTGCCAAGGCTCAAGTTTTTTAACACTCATAGCATGAATTGTACGATATCTCCCAGAATCCACCAGCTTGGCAACCTCATCAGGATCTAAGTCATCCTCAAAGTCTTTCTAACAAGGAATTATCATCATGAGAGACATAGAACTCTTCAGGAGGAGCCAATGGATTAGCCTTATTTTGTCCTGAAGCTCTGTTTGTCTTTCCTCTTTCTCTCTTTTCTCTCTAACTCTGAAAGATTCACTTTCTTTGTCCTGTGCCACAGATAAAGATTGTGTCTAATTAAAGATCATACAAAAAAACATGACACTACTACTTTACTCTGGAATTGGTGCCTCTTTATGATCCAAGCTTGCAAACATTGAGGTGCCCTTCACTGCTTCCCTATATCCCAGGTTCCTGGTTCAGGAGCCAAACTGACAGAGCATTCTTGCAGAGTTGAACAGTTCCTGAGTGGGGAGTGTGGATTGAAATAATTAAAGCAAGTCACACTACACACAGGATTGGCTCAAGAGGGTTGTCAGTAAGACTGCATCATGAGTTTATTCCACAATTCCTTTTTTATAGGCAAGCCAAAAACAAGTCAAATCACTACAAGAAAGAAGTTCATGGAAGTGCCAAACTTGTTTTCTAAAACTACTTCCCTATAGCAGATATGGTCCAAGAACACATAAATAAGTTTTAAGGAATTTGGAACAAGTTTTAAGGAACTTGGTAAAACTTCCTCTTTTCTCTGTCTCAAGGGGAAGGTAAGGGTAAAGACATGTTTTTCAATAAAAAACAAAACAGCTTGACAAACAAGCAGCTCTCCAAAGATATCCTTTTGGCTACTGTAACTAGACATTGATGACAAGTGTTTTATTAAGTACATTTGAAGAACATCCTTGTAGGACAAACAAGTGAGAAGAGGAAAGGATGGAGCCAGCAGTAAGAGACAATGAATATAAGGACTCTTCCCAGACAGCAACTAGTGAATATAGGTATAACCTCAGCTCAGTGTTTCATGTGCCAGTGGAACAAATATAACCATTTTTATTTTCAAAACTAAAGAAATGATATTGTTACTCATGATTAAAAGTGATTGCAAAACTCATATCAAGTGGGTTTCCTAGTAAGGGGAACAGGATCTGTCTCTGACATGAACTCAGTGGGTGGCTCTTTGATCACCACCCCCTGAGCGGAGGGGTCAGTTTTGCCATACCACAGAGGAAGACAGTGTAGTCAGTCCTGATGAGAACTAATAGGCTAGAGTCAGTTGGAAGAGGAGAAGGACCACCTCTATCAGTGGACTGGGGGAAGGATATGGGAGGAGAAGAGGAAGGGAGGGGTAGAGGGTGACAGCTGGAATACAAAGTGAATAAGTTGTAATAAAAAAAAAAAACTCAGATCAGTCATTATTCTCTAACAATATCCCTAAGAAATTGTTTTAAGTTTGTAAGCCACAGGAAGATTAAAAATAAACTACCTTTGAATAAGCCAAACTCAATCAGGATGTTTTCTATACTACCTTGAATATGAAATTTTCAAAGGCCATCTGTGGTAAGTTCCTGTCCAGTTCCCTGTTTTCTCCCTCTTCCTACATCCATCCCATTTGTCTTTCCGAGTGAGGTTTGATCATCTTACCCAGGGTCCTGTTTCTTAGGAGTACAGATTTTAGTATGCTTATCCTATATTATCTGTCTAATATCCACTTATAATGGAATATGTACCATATGTGTCTTTCTGCTTCTGGGATACCTCACTCAGGATGATCTTTTCTAGTTCCCACCATTTGCCAGCAAATTTCATGTTTTCCTTGTGTTTAATTGCTAAGTAGTATTCCATTGTGTAAATGTACCACAATTTCTGTTTCCTTTCCTCTATTGAGGGACATCTGGGTTGTTTCCAGATTCTATTATGAATAAAGCAAACCATCAGGGTATCAAAGCAGATGCTGAGACTCAAATCCAAACTTTGGACAGAGTGCAGGGAATCTTATGAAAGAAGGTGAGATAAAAAGACCTATAGGGGAGAGGAGCTGCACGAGGAGACCAACAGAACCAAAATATCTGGTCCCAGGGGTCTTTTCAGAGACTGATACTCCAATCCAGGACCATACATGGAGATGATAACCTAGAACTGTAGCACAGATGCAACCCATGGCAGTTCAGCCTCCAAGTGAGTTCACTAGTAAGGGGAACAAGGACTGTGTCTGACATGAACTCAGTGGCTGGCTCTTTGATCATCTCCCCCCAATTGGGGGAAGCCTTACCAGGCCACAGAGGAAAACAATGCATCCAGTCCTGATAAGACCTGATAGGTTACCATCAGAGAGAAGGAGAGGAGGACCTTCCCCCATCAGTGGACTATGGGACGGATATGGGAGGAGATGGGAGGTAGAGGGTGGTATTTGGAGGTATTGAAGGAGGAGGCTACAGCTGGGATAGAAAGGGAATAAACTGTAATTAATAAAAATAATTTAAAATGAGAAAAAAAATTGAGCTTTGGAAATAGCCTGGAGAGTAGCAAATCCATTACACATGAATGGATGCCCATAGAAGGCCTGACACAACATCATCAAAGTGATGACCTTTGAGTGATTATCCTTCATAGTGCCACGTGGAATCAATTAGACTATTCTGTTCAACCATTCTAAACAAGTTTTGTTTTGTGTTGTGTTGTTTTTGGTGTGCATGTGTGTGTATAGTACTAAAGAGCTTAAGTTAGCTTGGGTGACTCCATTTTGTGATAAGAAACCATCTGTACACACCTGTGATCTGGGACTGAACTCAAGTACCATGAAAAAATCACAGAATGTACACTTGGCAGAAAACAGAGTTAAGTCTCCTAGTAACAGCTTCCAGGAAATATCACAGAATAAACACTTGTTGGAAAATAGAGATAATTCCCCTGGCAATGGCCTATCAGAATTGAGTGGAAAATTTCTCCCCAACATTCCAGATGTAGTTTAAAAGAATAACAATTGTAGTTAAGCTTTAGCTAAAGGGTCACCTCACCCCTATAACTTTTATCCAATCATGTAATGCCAAAGCATGAAATCCCCCAGCTTGTGTTTTTTCCCTTTAAAAGCCCTGTTGATACAGGGCTCGAGGTCCCACTTCTCTACTGCTATGTCAGTGAGACTTGGGTCCCGAGTTTGATTGTTCTCGCAATAAAGCTTTCTTGTTTTTGCATTGGAGTTGTCTCCTTTTGGTCTCTGAGGGTCTCGTGATCTGAGCATAATAGTATCATGAGTTTTGTTTTTTATGGTTGTAGTGGGGAACACTGTCATCCCTAGCAGCATAACTACATTAAAGAATTATACATGCTTTTAAGTAAATATCAAATAATAAGATTTCTTCAGGCTTAAATATCCCTACTGTTATTTGTACCTCATCTATTCTTTTCCTTCTGTAGGCCCTTTCTCCCACCTCCCAAGTTGGAGTACCTCCTATCCAGTTTTATTATTAGGTTTTGTATAATTTATACTCATATCAAGACAGTTTAAAATGCAATCTATTAGAATGAGTTATTGTAATTCAAATAATTAAATAAAACTTGCCTCTAATTATAACTGACCCTAGTATTTTTAACAATCCCCTATGAGCCCTCATTGCTTGCCTGAAGGCAAACACTCTGTTTATGTCCTATTCTTGTTGAAAATGATCCCGCTCAGTGAGATGGCTCAGGACCTAGAGGCACTTGCTGTGAGTTTAATTCTACAAGACCTACATAAACAGGAAACAAACAAACAAACAAAACCCCTGATACCTAGAAGTTGTCCTCCCATATCCAAACAAGAGTTATGGCCTTCACATGATCACCCCACCCACTGACACATACATTTAAATGACTCTGTATTGGTTCACAATATTTTTTGATTTAAATATTCTTATTGAAAATGCAAATAAATGAAAATCCAAGGCTTTTAACCACACAAGCATCTGTAAGATATAAAAAAAAAAAATCCATTACGCAATATTGCTTATAAGCTTTGATTTTCATTGTAATCTTGTTATAACAGTTAATGTTATAAAGCTATTTATGTGGGCTATTATTTATTTATTAAGCTATTTTCTTATTTAAATTTATTTAGAGTAGTCACACTTATTATTGCTGTTTTCATAAAAAAACAAAACAAAACAAACAAACAATGTCTCTTCTAAAGCTAGCATGCTCTGTCCTCTGGTTATTTCCTCAGGCTGTATTCAAGGAAGCAGACACATAGAATTGACGCAAATACCTATGCATCTGAATCTCTTATCATGAGTCTTCAAATTTATCTTGGAGCTATGGGGTGATATATGGTAGAGTTTGGTACATACCAGTGTATTCTTTAAATAAGGGTATTTGTGATGGTTGTGATACTGTATTATTGTTATTGTGACTGATTTACATCTCAAGATTTGAATATTTGTAATGATCAGTGTTTTGTTCTTTTTCTTGTTGATCATATCTGGCTCATAATTTTTGCTTATATTTTATGCCCATATACTGTGTCATTTTATATATATATACATATATATACATACATATATATATTATATATTACACATATATACTACACATATATATTAAATTACACATATATATTAAATCTGTTTTTCCCTGTTAAGTCTGGCTGAGTGGGTATGCAGAACCATAGGTGATGAAGAGGCCCTGCTGATGGTCTTTGGAGAGCTTCTTGTTGAACTGTGGTTTGATAAAGTATCCTGCATTTATAGTCAGTCACATCTTGATGACAAAACTAACTTTTGAAATCAATCTGTATACCCTTGAGGGCTGTCTGCAATAATAGCTCTATTTAAAAAAGTAGATAAATATTCTGAGTTTTATGATTTAAGTTTCAGTACCCCATATGGAGAAGACTGACTTCTTCAAACTATAACTATCTACTGTGTGCCTTGGGGCCTGTGTCCTTTTATTATTATTATTATTATTATGAGAATTCATCTTTATTGTTTTATATGGTTATGCTTCATTCATTTTCATATATATATATATTTATATTAATTACAGTTTATTTACTTTGTGTCCCAGCAGTAGCCCCGTTCCTCATTCCCTCCCGATCCCACTCTCTCTCCCTCATCTCCTCCTTTCCCCTCCCTAAGTCCACTTATAAGGGAGGTCTTCCTCCCCTTCCATCTGACCCTAGCTTATCAGGTCTCACCAGGACTGGCTGCAATGTCCTCTTCTGTGGCCTAGCTAGGCTGCTCCTCCCATGGGGGGCTGTGGAGATCAAAGAGCTAGCCATAGAGTTCATGCTAGAGACAGTCCCTGTTCCCCTTACTAGGGAAGCTACTTGGATACTGAGCTGCTATGGGCTATGTCCGAGCAGGGGTTATATCCATGAATGGTCCCTGGTTGGAGAATCAGTTTCAGACAAGCCCCTGTGCCCAGATATTTTTGCATTTAAATAGTTGTTTAAGTCTGTCAGCTGCTATGACCTCCACAGGTTCAACATGCTTTAGCTCACAAATATGTTATGAAGGAAATTGTTTATTTGTTTTAAAAGACACATTGTATATTGTAAAAATAATTATTTTATCTCATTCAAAAAGAGAAAAATAACTCAAGAAGGTCCAAAGATAGCTAAACACACTTTGTAACTTCCCAGAGAACTTTTATCTTCCTACCCCAACCTATAGTACTAAGTGAAAAGGGGGCCATGAATAAAACACTTTTTCTTTTTTCTTTTTCTGGCATGAAGAATGTAAGTTTGTTGAAATGAAAGTATGTCAAATCAATATAATATTTAATGTACTACTGTTATTCAAGAGTTTTGCCATTATGAAAGATAGCACACAGATTCTGAAGAATTCAATAATGATATTTAAGCCAAGATTTGGGATATTAATAGTTCACTGACAAGGAAGAGAGAAACAAAACAGTAACTCTTGCCCAGAAGAAACAAAGACTGTTCCCAACGGATGGTGCAGTATAAGACTTTGGGTCTCTCCTGAGTTTCTATTACCGTCATGTCATGTTCTGTTATGTACATGCTCCAGAAACAATTGCATGTTATGTCTAACAATAAACATTTTGTCCTACTTGCACACTAATAAAAATTAAGAAGAAGGAAAAGAATGTCCTGAGTCCTAAGAGATATCAGGGACTACTGTTGCCTCACAGCAGACAACTGTCCTCTCACAAGGCTGCACATAAAAAAGGTAAATGTGTAACTGACAAATGCTGCACATTGTCTGCATTCAAATGCTTTTGGCTGTGTCTGGAAATTCCAAACCAATAGAGGGTAGCTGCCAACCTCCCCCCCCAAAAATGTAAACTGACATAGATTATACTCAGTTGCTGACTGAGTGCCCCTTTTCTGCAAGTGGTAAGTGCATTTTGAAAAGAAAGTGTCTTAAATGGAAGTCTTACAGGATTTAGATAATAATCCCTGTGAAAATGATGCCAGCATGTTCTTTAGTTTTTTAATACTCTGAGATATGCATTATAATTTCAAGCAAGAAAAGAACCAGATTTATGCACAGAGAAATGTAGAATAATGTGGCAAGTTGAAAACCTCAAAGGTGACTTTTGAAGCCATTGATTAGTAGGTTCATACCCTGAAATCCAAGGCAAGGAGATTCATTACATGTTCTTTCAGTCACAGGAGCGTTAAAAACCAAAGCACATCATTAACCCAGAAGTAATCTGTGCCATTTGGCAATAGAAGATTGCCTTGACATTAGTGACAAAGCTATCTGTGAAGATTTTTTGGATTTCAACACAAAAGAAAGTTTTGGGGTTCCTTTTTTATTGTATTATAGATAAAATCATTCATTCTCCTGCTTTTGTTCACTTTTGTCTATCTGGTTAAAAAGAGTAGATTGTCAGGAAGAGTGTTGACATGGACCAACACCAATGAACAAACTCAGCATTGGACTTTATCTGAAAGGACAGCAAATTTCTTGTTGCTAATTTAACAAGAAGAGTGTAGGGTAAGTTGGAAAATGGAGTCATCCAAAGGGAGAACAACCAACAGTTACTTCTTGTAGCCTGAAACAAAAAGCCTTACTTCATGCCCTTCTCTGTCTATCAATGCTAACAATGATCTGACATTGTAATAGCATTAATTTTTATAAAATTGGCTTTAGAAAGTAAATAATGCTGGTCATGCAAATTCTCCTGTAAGTATCTCAAAACTAATCTTTGACAATGTTACTCTTAATCTGAAGGTTATTTTCACATACTGAGGCAAGCAGGTCAGTTGGACACATTGCTAATTTATCAAATGTAACTCTTATATACACAATTTGCATCCAGATACATTACTTCAGGAAACACTTGACCTACTTCCAATAAGTCTGAACCTGAGTTTCTTCATCTGCAAGAGAAGTAATAGTATGAGTTTTCCTACTAACCCCATACGTGATTTCAAGCATTAAATTAGCTCATGAAAACACATGCATGCTAAACCTTGCTAAGTGATATAGTCCCAGCATCTCCACACCCATCCTGTGTATGTCAGATTGGCATTCTCATTTCATATTTACTATAGCACTGTGAAGTTAGTGACAAAGTTCAGTGAACCTGAAACTCAAAAGTAATTATATATTACTTTAGACATGTATGATATAGACATTACCATGATAGGATTCCTAATTTCAAGAAACAATATATATTGTGTGGAGGTATAAAGTTTAGAAAAATTGTAATATGGAAGGGTAAAGTATATAAATTGTGCTAGTTTAACACAATTAGAGGCTGAGAGGCTCTAACCAGCAGCAGATCTAAACAGTTGCTGAGACCCACAGCCAAATATTAGGCAGATCTGGAGGAGTCTTGTGGAAGAGTGGGGGAAGGACTGAAGGATGGAGGGGACAAAACTTCACATGCAATTAACTAGGCCCAAGGGGGCTTACAGAGAATAAAGTACTGATGAAAGAATATGCATAAACTGAATCTAGGCAACTGACACGTATGTAAACTAATGAGCAGCTTGGTCTTCATGTGGGTTCCCTAGCAAGTGGACATGGACTCCATTGTCTCCTTTTGGATCACTTTTTTCCTGGCTAGGTTCCCTTGTCCAGCCTTAGTGGAAGAGGAATCTCTTGGTCCTGATGTGACTTAATGTGCTGCAGTGGGCTGTTGTTGTTGAGAGTGATAGAGTAGCACTTCTCTCATGAAAAGTAGATGAGGGAAATAGGGAACAAGGAGAGAGAGTGGGACAGGGAGGGATCAAGACGTAAAGTGAAAAAACTAATTATATCAATATAAAAAGGGGGAATATAGAAGTAGCATATAGAAAATATATACAAACAATAGGAGAAAAACATGAATTATTGAATATTCTCAGTTATAAAACTATTATCATTCTCAAATATTTTTAATACATTGGTATAGAATTCTATAAATTGATACCAAAACAACGTTATTTTTGACACATGCATATAGAATTTTATATATTGATAAAAATTTAAAGTTATTTTTCCAGTTTTTAAAATATTTTTTTTATTTATTACAATGTTTTCATTTTGTATCCCAGGTGTTTCCCCCATCATTCCCTCCTAATCCTGCCCTCCCTCTCTGCCTCCCTCATCTCCTCCCATTCCCCAGTCCAGTGATAAGGGAGAACCTCCTCCCCTTCCATCTGATCCCAGCCTATAATATACATATGTATGTTTCTACTCCCAAACAGTATACTGTGGTACACTACAGCTTCTGCAATGATATTTTCTTTCTCTTTTGGAGGAGGTTGTAAGGGTGGGGGGCTGGTACAAAGAGAGAAGAAGATAAGTTGGATTGGGGAATAAGATATGAAAATCACAAAGAATTAATAAAAAGTTAAATAAAAAGGAAATATATTGAACAATAATGAGAAATGGATTTCCTGGTCTTAGTCTTAATTTAAGTGTAAATACTTTCCTTTTTTTTCCTTTCCATTTACCATGATATTGGCCATGAGCTTGTTGTATATTACCATTATTTTTTTTAATAAAAACCTCTATGTGCATAGATCCTCCATTACTTTTATTATGATGTGACATTGAGTTTTGTCAAAGGCCTATACTGCATCTAATTAGATTATCATAAATTTTTTTCTTGAGTCATTAATGTAGTAGAATACATTTATTTATTTTTGTATATTGAACTATCCATCTATCTAAAAAAATGAAGCCATCTTGGTCATGGTAGGTAAGTTTTTCATTGTGTTCTTGAATTGATTTTATATGTATTTACAATTTTTGCTTCTATGGTCATCTTGGAGATGAGATTGCAATTTTTTATTTTCATTGGATGTTTGTCTCATTTGGGTATCAAGGCACTACTAGGTTTATAAAATGAACTTAAAAGTGTTTTTCCAGCTATATTTTATGGAATAATTTGTTTGAAGGTCCAGAAGAATCCTGTGCCGTATCCATTTGGTCCTGGATTATCTCTAGGTTAGAGATTTTAAATTTTTAAATGCTTTGTTCACATTGTATGTTATTTGTCTATTTAAAGTATAATTACATCTTGAATTAATTTTAGTAAGTTATTTAGTTTGAATTTCAACAGCTTTTTAAAAGTTTCCAGTTAAGTGTGATATAGATTTTTAAATTATGTGTTTATGGCATGTACATTTTTCTAGAATCTTTTGTAAAATTTTTTTTCTCCAATTTTAATAATTTTGATACTCTCCTTTTAGATAAAAATGTCAATATTTTTAATGTTTTCCACATGGCCCTGGGGCAGTATTGTAGGTGAGGGTCTCATTGTAGGAAGGGCCACCTGTTGTGAATAGTGCCATTCTTAGGCAGATGAGACTAAGAATGTGTTTAAGAATGAGGTTGTATTTAAAAAGTAGCTAAGCAAGCTATGGGAAACAAACTAGTATTATTCTAGTAAGTATTATTCTAGGAAGCTTCACTTCCTGCAACTATGCCCTTATTTTGTGTTCTTGCTCTTACTTCTCTCAGTGATAAACTGTGATTTTAAGGATAAGATTAAATAAATCCTTTCCTCCTCAGGTTAATTTTGGTCAGCAACAATGTGAAAGTATGACAATATGATAGTTGGTGCTCTGAATCAAGATGTCAAAAATCAAAAGGACCATCTCAGAGCTCTGAAAGTATCATCTTATGAATTGTTTCCTTATAAAATACCACAGAAATCTTACTGAAGTAGAATATTTATTAACTAAAGAGTACAATCAATCAAAAAACAAAGGAACCTTGTCAAACTAAATAATCAAGCTTACTGAAAAGATAAAGCTTAGCCAAAAAAATTCAGGAACTTTTTGTCTGAAGAGTGTGGTGAGGTGATCATGGATGTAGAAGGAAATGGTTAGGGGGTCACTGGTGGTAGCCACTTGTAGAAGCAGGAGTGCAATATATGTAACAAGATTGATAACTGCCATCAAGGATCTCTAAATAAATCAAGAAGCTGTGTACGGAAAATAAAATAGAGTTTATTTTAGAGTTTGAGCAGCTCAAACAAGTGTGTGACTACCCGGTGTGCATGGAATGTGCCTAGAATCTTAGCATTCAACAGAATGAAGTAGGATGACATCATGACCGAGGCCAACATGAGCTATAGAGTAACTCTAAGAAGGAAGGAAGAAGAAAGGAAGATAAATGAAATAATGGAAATCATAGTTGGAGGCTAAATTTAAATTCATTCAGTTTGAATTGGTATATATTTTCTTAACCAGTATTCTCTGTCCCATCCCCAATAATTAGAAAAAGAATATGTCATAAACTAATATTTAGAATCATAGCCAGATGAAGAATAAAGTATCGTACATGGGTATTCTGAGTGGTATTCTTGAGTGGAAATTACTGCTTTATGTAGTAGCAGCAAAATTGTTTCTGATTGCTTACATGGCTGTAGCTTGAGTGAAGAACATTTTTGGAATTAAATGAGCAGGAGTCATTTAATTGTGGAATCTATCGCTTGGTGTATTTTCCTTTAGTTTTTTAAAATGGCCTGAGGACAGCACAGTAAAAAATCCAAAGGTATACACACTAGAATTCCACAATTTTTCAAATGTAGTTAATTGATTGCCAGTGGTTTCCAAATTTATATGTATCACAAATTTCTCTGTAGGATATCTGAAATATATTGGACTCACCTAAGAGTTTCTCACGTGTCTTAATCTTTATTGCATCTCCAACTGTTTCTCACAAGGTGCTGTTACATCTTCTTTAGGAATCACATATAAGATCCAATAGTTTGTACTCCGCTGTTGATTATTTCATGCTTTCAAAAGACTGCCAATCACCATCAAAGTGTGGTGTCTGATCCTAGGGAAAGTTTGATCCATTCAACCTGGTGACACTCAGGATAATTCCAGCATAGAATGTTACTGGTATACTTTGGATCTTTCCCCAAGGAAGCATCTCCAGAGCTCAGCAATGCCTGCCATCTATGAAAGGGAAGAGAGATGCAAAAAACTGACAGGTGGCTTCACCCCAAGCCTGTGAATCAATCCCAATATCAGCAGGGATCAAACAGGAGTCAGGGCCACAAAATACTGAGGCAAACAAAAGCAAAGACTAGTTATAACAAAGAAACAATTATTGAATAGAAAATCCTATAAATGAAACCAGGATTCATCCAATAAACCTTTAAAAGGCAGCTACTAGATGAAATAAATTAAGGTAAGATTAAAATGCTCAGCATATAGGAGGAAATTGTGTGTCATACCATATACTAGGAAAACCTAATCTTTTTTTTTAATTTTTAAATAATTTTATACATTCACTTGTATCCCAGTTAGAGCCTTCTCCCTCTTTCCCTCCCAATCCTCCCCTCCCTCCCTCATCTCCTCCCTGCCCCCTTCTGAGTCCACTGAGAAGGGGTATCCTCCTCTCCTTCCATTTGGCCCTAACTTATCAGGTATCTTCAGGATGGTTGCAATGTCCTTATCTGTGGCCTAACAAGGCTGCTCCTCCCTCCCTCAGGGGAAGGGGAAGCTCATGAGTTCATGTCCTCCTTACTAGGAAACCCACTTGGATACTGAGCTACCATGGGCTATGTCTGAGCAGGGGTTGTAGGTTATATCTATGCATATTCCTTAGTTGGATAAACAGTCTCATAGAAGACCACTGTGCTCAGATATATTTGGACCTTGTGGGGCTCCCTGTCCCCTCTAGGATATACTAATTCCTCCTTTCTTCATATGATTCCCTACACTCTGCCGAAGGTTTGGTTATGGGTCTCAGCATCTACTTTGATACACTGCTAGGTAGAGTCTTTCAGGTGCCTTCTGTGGTAGGCTACTGTCCTGTTACTTCTTTTCTTCTATTTCCAATATCCACCCCCTTTGTCCTTCTAGATGAGGATTGATCATCTTACCCCTGGACCTCTTTCTTGTTTATCTTCTTTAGGTGTACAGATTTTAGTATGTTTATCCTATCTTATAGATCTATATAAGTGAGGATATACCATGTGTGTCTTTCTGCTTTAGGGATAGCTCACTCAGGATGATCCTTTCCAGATCCCACCATTTACCTGCAAATTTCATGATTTCCTTATTTTTCGTTGCTGAGTAACACTCCATTGTATAGATGTACCACAATTTCTGCATCCATTTTTCAGTTGAGGGGTATCTGGGCTGTTTCCAGCTTCTGGCTATTACAAATAAAGCTGCTACAAACATGGTTGATCAAATGTCCTTGTTGTGTACTTGAACATCTTTTGGATATATGCCTAGGAGTGGTATAGCTAGATCTTGAGGTAGCATTATTCCTAATTTTCTGAGAAAGTGCCAGATTGATTCCCATAGTGGTTGTACCAGTTGACATTCCCACCAGCAATGGAGGAGGGTTTCCCTTTCTCCACAGCCTCTCCAGCATGCGTTATCTCTTGAGCTTTTGGTTATAAGAAAAAGTGGGGAAAAGCCTGGAACTCTTTGGCATAGGAGACAACTTCCTGAACAGGACACCATCAGCACAGGCCCTAGGAGCAACAATCAATAAATGAGACCTCATGAAACTGAAAAGCTTCTGTAAAGCAAAAGACACTGTCGTTAGAACAAAACGACAACCTACAGATTCGGAAAGGATCTTCACCAACATCTGACAGAGGGCTGATATCTGGAATATATAAAGAAATAAAGGAGTTAAAAGACATTAATTCAAGTAACCCAAATAAAAAATGGGGTATGGAGCTAAACAAAGAATTCTCTGTAGAACAATATAGAATGGCAGAGAAACACATAAGGAGATGTTCAACATCCCTAGCCATCAGAAAGATACAAATCAAAACAATCCTGAGATTTCACCTTACACCCATCAGAATGGCTAGGATCAAAAACTCAAGAGATAACACATGCTGGAAAACTTAATCTTAATAAGTATCAACTTCAATTAAATTTTGGATCTTCTGAAAGGAACTTAAAACAACTTATAAAATTATTTCAATAAAAACAGAAAAACTGCAAAATCTATGAATAAAAAAGTATGACTGCTCATCCGGATTGTCAAGTTGGTGGTATTTAGAATCATCATGGAAATACCTATATGAGAGCTAATCTAGATTAAGTTACTTGATCTGGAAAGACCTATCCCAGATGTAGTTAGAACCATTTATTAGATGAAGTCTTGGGCTGAATATAAGGAAAAAGTGAGCGAAAGCCTGCATTCGCTGCTCTCTGTCTCCTAACTGCAGTTGCAATGTCACTGGTTACCTGAAAGTTTCACCTTCAGTATTTCTTTACCATGAAAGACTGTGCCCTTGATTTGTGTGCTGAACTAAATTCTTGCTTTCTTAAATTTCTTTTAACAGTATTTTCTAAAAGAAAAGAGATAAGTAGCTAATACAGTAAGGTTATAAAAAAAACATACTGAAAATGACCTTATATAAATAATGAAAGTGAAGATACCAGAAAAGAAATTGCGGTCATACAGCACTAAATACAAATTGCAAATTTGTAACATATTACAGTCAAGATTAAGAAAATAATGTGTTTCCTAAGTTGGATCTGACCAGGGAAACATGGAGGCTAACTGCAGATCTTTACCACTTCTTCATTTCCTCCAAATCCAGACCCCTAACCTCATCCCCAACTCTGTAGCAGTCCATCTGCTATGGCCTCCCCTTTCTCTTTGCCCCAAACTCTAGTAGATGATGCAGATTTTCTCCTCCAACCTTCCTCCTTATTTGTCTTGCTACCCCAGTCTCCAACTCTGGTGGGTATTACTTAGAGACCAAGAGACTACTCTGTCCATGGAAGCAGATAGGCTAGATATTCACATTTTCATTATCTCCATCAAACCCCCAGTCTCACCCCAATTCTGGAGCACACCGCCTGTTGCAGCCTTCCATCCCTATTTGTTCAATGTCTAGTGTATCACACAGATCTTCCTCTTAACCATCCTACCCCTACACTCATCATGTTATCCTAGCCCACAATCCCAACAGGAATTCACTGATAACCCATTTGCCAAGCCTACCAATGAAGCAGGTCTGCAAGCTGAAGACTGCCATTTTTCTCTTCTTTTTGGAAAATCTAATCACCCAGTCTATTTTCCAGCCTTGTAGTAGATGACCTCTTGTGACATCTCCTCACTCTTTAGCTATATTCTCAGGATAAAAAAAGATCCTGGTGTGTTGCTGATTATTAATATTTATTATTGATTTATCTTTTAGTTAAACAGCAGTTATTCCTAAACCAGCTGTATACCCAAATCACCACACAGAGACTAGGATTTATTTAATTAACCTAGAACACAGTGCTAGGCAATAGTTACTCCATCCTAAACCTCCAACGCCACATAGTTTTCAACCATTTATATTTCATCCATTATATTTGCTTTTAGTTATATCTTAGTCTGGTTCATCTCTCCTCATGGTTCCAAGTCCTGTCCTACTTATCTCTGCTCTCCTACTCCTCCTACTCGCTTCCTTCTTGACTAGGATGTCCCACTCTATTCTTGCCATTTCTCAGCATTGTGGCTGATTGTTTTATTGACAATATAGAGAACAAAAGGTGGCATGTTTACAGAAATTTGAGACAGGTGATGCTTAGAATAAGCATCACAATGCAATGTCTGGATCGAAACCAGGTAGTAGGGTAGAGAAATCAGCGTTTGAATGAACAAGGGTAAATTGTATACATTTCCAAAGAACATTTTACCAACACTGGTGAAACACCTATTTTTCTGTCTTTCACTGGACCAGTTTACCCCTATCTTGTAGTCCATTCTTATTTCTAAGTGTCAGATTCAAATGCCAATAAAAATTTTATCTAGACACTCCAGTGGCCACACCTGGCAAAATCCCAGAAGAATGTTTTAGAAAAAAACAAGCACCAGTACACAATCCTAAGAACCAAACAGGGCAACAGAACCCCAAGGAACAAAACAATAATCCAACAAAAATAAGATCAGATATTAGTCCCAGAATCATAATCATTTAAAAGTGAAATAGCATGATGTTGGTGCAAAAACACAATAATTGCCTCTAGACCCTAGCAACCATACTACAGTAGGCCCTGAAAATGCAACATAGCTGATATGAAAAGAATAAGTCCATTCAAAACCTGAAAGTGAAAATTCAGTCAATAAAGAAAACCCAAACGGGGGGGAAATCTGGAGATGAAAAGTTGAGGATCTCAAACCAGAACTTTAGAGGTCAACTTTGGAACAGAGTACAAAAAGTAAAAGAAAGAATCTCAGGTGTTGAAGACATAATAGAAGAAATGGATGGTCAAAGAAAACATTAAATCTTCAAAACTCCTGGTACAAAACTTCTAGGAAATTAGAGAAAGTATTAAATAATGAACTATGAATTATAGAAATAAAAGACAAAAATGGAACTCAGATCAGAGGCAGAGAAAGTATTTCCAACAAAATCATAGAAGCTAATTTCCTTAACATAAAGAAAGATGCCTATCCAGAAAGTACACATAACATCAAATACACTGGATCTGAAAAGAAGTTTTCTCATGACATGATTATCTAAACACTAAATGTACTGAAAAAAAAACATTAAAATATGCAAGGGAAAGAGAAAAAGTAACAGGCAAAGAAAGACCTATTAGAATTACACCTGACTTCTCAATGGTGATTCTATAAGTCAGAAAGGCTGGGAAAAATGTTCTGATACAAATGAAAACTACTATGAGAGTCCATCTTACACCTTTCAGAATGGTTGAGATCAATAAAAGAAATGACAGCTCGTTCTAGCAAGGATGTAGAATAAGAGAACATTCATCTATTGGTGGTGGCAGTACAAATTCATACAGCCACTGTGCAAATCAGTATGGTAGTTCTTCAGGAAGTTGGGAAATAATCTATTTCAAGATACAGCTCTACCTGTCTTGGGTATATACCTAAAGGACTCTCCAAACTATCATAGAGAAACTTACTCAACCATGTTCCTTGCTGCTCTATTGATTATAGCCAGAAACTGGAAACAACATAGATGTCCCGCAACAAAAAAATGGTAAACACAATGAAGTATTTTTATACAATTGAATGCTACTCAGCTGTTAAAAATATGGCATCATCAAATACACAGGCAAATGGATAGTTCTAGAACAAATTACCCTGAGTGAGATAAATCAAACCCTTATAGACAAGTATGATATGCATTCACTTATATGGGAACTTTACATGGTAAGCTAATGACAACCAATATATAATCCATATACCACAGAGGTTAGGTTTAGAGTAAGAGACTATGGAGAATAAATAAATCTTCTTGGATAAGGTAAATAAAATAATTATGAACAAATGTTGGCTCAGGGACTGGGATGGGAAGATCAAGTGAGTAGTAGAAGAGAAGAGGACTACAAGAATGGGAACACCAGAAGAGACAGCTAAAATGAAGGACCATTTCAGTAGTTGTATTGAATAGAAGATTCCTGAAATATATTCTCCATATGTATATATATATATATATATATATATATGCACACATATGTATGTATATATATATGCACACATATGTATGAATATATATACACATGTGTATATATATGTGTGTATATATATATACATTTACATATATATGTATATATATATACACATATGTGTGTGTAATACAAAAGTGACAATAATGGCATATGCTATGCTCTTATTGGAAATCATTTGTTACCAAATGAAGCTTTCCAGTTTGTAATGGGTTACATCTAATTCAGTTGTTGACTAAAGGAATCTCATGGAAACCTCAAACAACCCAGGTTGTTGCCTAGATTATATATTGCTTTCAACAAACTGAGGGTAAGGCCCTCTTGCTAGTGATAGCATGGACACATCCCATTTACACAGAGAAGTTGAGCTAGTGCTTACAAAATCTTCATCCCTCTGTGTTAGTGTCTTTGGTTCAGAGAGGCATTTTATGATATCAAAGAAAAAATGTAAACCCCTAGCAAGACACAAACTCTTTCATTTACAATGATATTCTGCCTTATGCAATGGCATAAGTGGCACAAAACCTGCTTATTTTATTTAATTTACATAAATAGGAATAAAAAATATATTTCTAGATTTATTATAAGTTAATATAAATTAATTTTAAATATACATTAAATAGAAATTTATATTTATGTATCAATATAAATACATATTATACTTATAAATATATATTTCTCTCTTTACCCTACAGGTCTTTTGTGTATATATTATGGCTTCCAATTTAGTGTGTATAGAGAACTCTTGATTGTGCAAATGAATGGGTCTCTCTATATGAGTTTCTTGTGTCCTTTGGGGGGTCCTTTTCCTTCTGTTTGCTTTTTCTTACTCTGATCTGTTACTTTCTGCTTTTCCTATTATATTTTACTTGGTATGTTTTGATATCTCTTAGGAGCCTATTTATTTCTAATATGAAACACAGTAGATACAGATGGGAGGAGAGGTGAAGGAGAAATTGGCAAGAGTAGAGGAAGAGGAAACCATAATCAGAATATATTATGTGAAAAAAATATTTTCTTTTTAAATTTTATTTTATTTATTAAATTTTGTATTTGTTTATTTGCTTAACATCCCAAGGGTGCCCCCTCCATCTCCTCTTCACAGTTCCCCCCACTTCTCTTCCTTCCCCTCTTCCTTTTCCCCCAGAAAAGGGAAGTCCCCTTTCCCTGAAAAATGAAAAAACTAAACACCTTTGTTCCTCAATGGCACAGAATCAGCATATTGAATCAGTGTGTTTGAAGAAAGACCAATTGTATTATCTCGATATAATTAAAATTATCAGATAGTCTTATAAAATGAAAACTTTATGTTGAGGTAGTGACCAAAGATTCACCATGTGTCAGTAAAATTCCAGGAAAGGTAAAGTCTGGGAGAACAGAAATGTTATTTTGAAAACTGTTAAGTTTTTCAAGTATCATCAAAGGCGAAAAAAAAAATCCAGATTCAAAAATGAAAGCAAATACAAGATATCTCTGAAGTTTTCTTGAAACTACAGATAAAAATAATTTCAAAGTGAGTAGAGAAAACAAAGCCTCATAGAAATGGTTAATCGTGTTTTAAAGAAAACAAAATAGAATGATGATCAGATTTGTCATCAGAAAATATGGAAGTTAAAAGAAATAAAAATGCTGACAGCTTACCAAGAAAAAGATGATAAGTCCTAAATTTTGAAAAATTTGTTTGAAAAGTGCCACAATGAAGCCTAAGTATTCATGTCAATTAAGACAAATTTAAAGTGACAAAGGACAACTTTTGGGGGTAAGTGTGGGGTAAACAGTTCTAAACTTTAATGCTTATAACAATTCATTGGAGAAAAGTGAGTAAATTGAGATTCAAAAATTTTGTGTGTATATGTGATACACACTATTGGAAGAACTTAAATCCCAGACTGGGAGAAATATATGTAAACTACATAGCTGAATGTAAACTACATAGCTGACATAGGTCTTATATTAGGGTGTATAACAAAATCTTAAAATAATACAGAAAAAAATCCAAAACTCCTGGGACAGCAAGAATTCTGCAACTGTACAATTTAGAAAATAGTCAAGCACCAAATATTTTATTTTTACAAATTTGAATAATAAATATATACTGAAAGAAAACAAACACATTAAAAGATATAAAGATCATGAGGAATTTGAAGACAGTTAGCAATTAAAAACACTTGCTACTTTTGTAAAGGACCAGACCCCATATATATATATATATATATATATATATATATATATATATATAAAACTAAAAATTAAAAACAAATAAAAGTTTAAAAAGACATCATCATATAATAAGAAAACTCATTGAAGTCACAGTACAATATTTCTATAAGTCTGTAGAATAACTAAAATACTAGACAGGGTTGGTGTGCTATTGCCTATCCACATATAGGTAAGGCTGTAGAGGAAGGCTAGTTGGCTCACAGACTGCTTCAATGTAGGCTTGTTTGAACACTCTAGAAAATAGGTATTCCCTTTTAAAACTGAAGATGAATTTCTAACATCAAGCAGTTGTTCACATGGCCATTTGTCAAAAGTAATAGAAAAGGAGTTTCATAAGACCTAGTTTATTGATAAAAGCCCCAAACTTGAAAACACTAAATCCCATCATAAAGTGAAAGGTCAGGCTTACTGTAGTAGTAGTGTACCACAAAATACTAATTAACAAGAAAGGCAATGCACCACTAATAGACACAATAACTTGAGTCTCTATTCTTTCTCTTTCTTTTAGAAAAGGAGTTAGACTAGAAGTTACAAAGTTGGAACATGTAGCTACAAGCCTGCCTTATCTGTATCATCACTGGTCCATTAACCTTATCTTCTTCATCAGCTTCTCTTTGTGATCATGGGAAGGTACTGTTAATGACAGCTTATTACCACCTACTAAATTGACTAGTTTGAAGGTTCAGATAAAAAACACCAAGGAAAATGCTCAAATGGAGCCTAAGAACACAAATAAGGGTTTCTCTAGAGGGTCTTTGGGAGCCTACAGGCATATCTGTTTCTCACAAAAACATGCATGTCTCTTGTGTTACAGATGGGTTATTAATATTTAATCTTGGTTCATATGACCATTAATACTGCAGTTATTTCTTACCAACTATTATAAAATAAGTGACACAGAAACCGATTAGATCTTTAAAGCCTTAAACTTTAGAGCTGAGCAGGGTTTACCTCTTAGCCATACAGCTCATCCTAAATTCCCATAAATACTTGTACATGATCCATTTTGTCTGCTTTTCTCAATCAGGTCAATCCTCAGAGCAAGCTCCTCCTGGTCATGTGCTTCTTTCACACTAATCCACGGAGACCTGATCTTTTCTCTTTCCTTCTTCCTCTCTCTCCAGTGATTCTTCTGTGAACCTCCAAGCCTTGAAAGCTTAGCAACACCACCTCTTTCTCTTCTGCCCAGCCCAGGTAGAGGCAATTTTATTGGCAATCAGGGAAAAATTGGGAGGCAAGGTTACACAGCATCACTTGGTACACATGAGCATTTGCTCTTAGAACAGAAAAAGATGTCCTGGAAAAAGCAGTTAACACTTTAATACTTCGTAGCTACAGATCAACCTCAACATTCTTGGACTGGTAATAGGTGACATACAGAAAAACTTTATGATAGAATGTTAGTGTATGCATTTGCATATTTGCATATTTAGTCTCTGTGTGTGTGTGTGTGTGTCTGTTGTGTGTGAAAGAAAGGGAGATTGAAAGAGAGAATGAGAGAGAGAGAATGACACAGAATGTGCACAGAGGACATATCACAGAAAAAAAACCACCTAAATATAATAAAATTTAAAATATAGTTAAGGAACAAAATGTTGTAGAATAGAATATAAGATATATGGACCATATCATATGCTCTAAATCTACTATTGGTGACTACAGACTCGTTGCTTGTTTATTTTATTATTTTTGAACTTGTTGAAGAACTCTTATCAGCTGTGAGGAATGAATTACCATGTTTACAAGAATAGTTACATAAAAAATGGAAAGCAGTAAGCTAATCCTTAACTAATAATACATGCTAGGTGTTAAAATGTACTTAAAAATACATTTATTTTTATTTTGTGTGCATCTGTGTTTATATGTGATTCGTGCATGTACAATGAGGGCCTGAAGGTCTCAGATTCCTTCTTTTTTTAATGTATTTTTTATTTCTTAAAATTTATTCACTTTGTATCCCAGCGGTAGCCCTCTCTGTCATCCCCTCCCAATCCCCTTCTCCCTCCCTCTTGTCCTACCATGCTTCTCCTCCAGTCCATTGATAGAGGTCCTCCTCCCCTTCCATCTGACTCTAGCCTATCAGGTCTGATCAGGACTGGCTGCATTGTCTTCCTCTGGCCTGGTAAGGCTGCATTGCACCCTCCCAAGGGGTGGTGGTGGTGGTAGTGGTGATAAAAGAGTCTGCCTCTAAGTTCATGTCAGAGACAGTCCCTGTTCCCCTTACTAGTGAACCCATTTAGAGACTGAGTTGCCATGGGCTACATCTGTGCAGGGGTTCTAGGTTATCTCCATGAATGGTCCTTGGTTGGAGTATCAGTCTCAGAAAAGACACCTGGGCCCAGATTTTTTTGATTCTGTTGGTCTCCTTGTGGAGCTTCTGTCCTCTCCAGATCTTATTATTTCTCAATTCTTTCATAAGATTCCATGCACTCTGCCCAGCAGTTCTTGCTTAGCTTCTTTAGGTGTACAGATTTTAGAATATTTATTGTATATTATATGTCTAGTATCCACTTGTAAGTGAGTATATACCGTGTGTGTCTTTCTTCTTCTGAAATATCTTACTCAGGATGACCTTTTCCAGTTCTATCCATTTGCCTGCAAATTTCATGATTTCCTTGTTTTTAAATAGCTGAGTAGTAGTCCATTGTGTAAATGTGCTACAATTTCTGTATCCATTCCTCAACTGAGGGATGTCTGGGTTGTTTCTAGATTCTGACTATAATGAATAAAGCTGCTATGAATATGGCTGAGCAAATGTCCTTGTTGTATACTTGAGCATCTTTTGGATGTATGCCTATGAGTAGTGTAGCTAGATCTTGAGATAGCACTATTCCTAATTGTCTGAGAAAGTGCCAGATTGATTTCCAAAGTGTTTGTACAAGTTTACATTCCCACCAGCAATGGAGGAGGGATTCTTTTCTTCATAGCTTGTCCAGCATATGTTGTCACTTGAGTTTTTGATCTTAGTCATTCTGATGGGTGTAAGATGAAATTTTAGGGTTGTTTTGATTTTTATTTCCCTGATGGCTAAGACATTGAGCATTTCTTTAAGTGTTTCTCTACCATTTGATATTCTTCTATTGAGAATTCTGTTTTATTCTTTTAGTTAAAAATTATTATTATTATTATTTTTATTATTTATTCACTTTGTATCCCAGTTGTAGCCCCTTAACCCATCTCTTTCCAGTTCCACCTTCCCTCCCTTTAACTCCCCTACCTGTCTCTCCTTGCCCACTAATAGGGGAAGTCCTCCCCCCTTACTGTCTGACCCAAGCATTTAGGTCTTATCAGGACATCTTGGATTTTCTTCCTCTGTGGACTGGCTAGGTCTGCAGGAAGAAGTGATCAAAGAGCAGGCAACCAAGTTCATGCCAGAGACTGTCTTTTCTCACCTTTCTAGGGAACCCTCATGGAGATTGAGTTGTCTATGGGCTACATCTGGCCAGGAGGTCCTTGGTTGATGCAACAGTCTCTGTAGTCCTTCCTGGGACCAGCTTTTGTCTTTGTTGGTCTCCTTGTGAAGCTACTGTCCCCTCTGGGTCCTTATATACCCCCTTCTTGACTTGAAATTACAGGCAGCTGAAAGCCCACCACTGTAGGTCCTGGGTACCAAACCCAGGTCCTCCATAAGCAAAGAAAATTCTCTTAAAAGCTGAATTATCTCTCTTAACCCTAAATTTCTCCTTAGTAAAGAATTAAGTAGATCTCATATACAGGGGAAGTGGGGAAGAGCTAGAAGGAACAGAGGGAAGAAAGACTGTAGTTGGGAGGTATTGAATGAAAGAAGGCTCTATTTTCAAAAACAAAACAAAATGGGAAATAATAAATTATGAAGGCATTAGAAAGAAAAAAAGGAAGGAAGAGAGAAGAAAGAAAGAAAGAAGTGTAACAAGCAGGTTCAGTTGAAAGCAAAGGGATGACAGCTGAGAGTCACAGCATAAAATCACAAAGTAGCTATGCTGTGTTACAGCTCTAGTAAGAAATAAAAGAATCACATATCAGCTGGCACTGTGACTGGTATCTGGTCTGACACAGTCAAGGTCCAGAACTAGGCCAATGGTCAGAACAGCTGATACAGTTTGCTGGGTGAGAAAGATAAGATCCATCATCTCAGAGAACTCATATAGTAATTTACTTAAATCAGCCATTTAGAGAAAGAAAAGACTGGCCATTTCCCAGAAATAGGTAGCATGGCCTTCCTCCCTGTGGCTTTGCACATGAATAGCCTGTAAAGTCAGAATATGATGAGAGAAATAAAAAAGAAGAAAAGAAAAGAAAAAGGAAAAAGAAAAACCTACTGGGTTTTCAAACCTTAGAGGCAGATGATGGAAAAAGATTTGAAATACTAGGATAGGAGTATAACAGAACAATAATAATTTTATGACTTGTAGAAATGTGTGGCACAATGGAAACCTACTCAGCTATCAAAAACAAGGAAATCATAAAATTTGCAGGCAAATGGATGGAACTACAAAAGATCATCCTGAGTGAGGTAACTCAGAAACAGAAAGACATGCTGGTATATTCTCATTTACAAACAGATATTAGCCGTTACATATAGGATAGCCATACTAAACTCTACAGACCTAAAGAAGCTAAACACTAAGGAGGACTCTAGGGAGGACACTTAAATCTCAGTTAGAATGACAAACAGGATAGGCACCAGAATGGGTGGAAGAAAGGAAATAGGATGGGAACCTGAAAGGCCCCTACCAACAGGGAATCCTATGGAAGCAAATGCTGAGACTGAGAGCCAAACTTTGGACACAGCACAGGGAGTCTTATGGAAGAGGTGTGTGTGTGGGGGGGGGGATAGAAGGACATGGAGGGGACAGAAGCCCAAAAAGGAAACCAGCAAAGCTAAAAAATCTGAGCCCAGGGGCTTCGGCTGAGACTTATGCGCCAACCAAGGACCATGCACTGAGAGGACCTATAACCCCTGCTCAGATTGGCAGCTCAGTCTCCCTGTGGGTTTCACCGAATAAAGAGAGTTCTGTTATGAACTCCGTTGCCTGCTTTTTGATCACTTCGCCCTGGCAACGTGGTCTTGCCAGGCCACAGAGGAAGAGGATCCAGGCAGTCCTAGTGAGACTTAATTAAGCTATGGCCAGATGGCAGAGGAGGAGAACGCTCCCTTTCAGAGGACTAGGGGAAGGAGATGGGGGGAAAAGGGAAGAAGGATAGGACTGAGAGGAGTTGAGGAAGGGGACTTCAATCGGGATATATAATGAATAAATTGTGAAAAAAATAAAAAAGAAATGAGGCGTGCATAATTTTCTTGTTTAAATTAGAGGATGATTTTTGACAGAGTCAATAAAATAAAATGAGGGTTAGGTAAAATTGTGCAGTGTTGAAAGTCATACAGTTTTGACAGAAGGCTCTCAGATACACAACAGCTCCGTCTTTGGCTTTGCTGAATCTCCTTGTGCCAAGCTCTTCCCCATACTCCTCTGGCAGTTTCTGAAAAAGAAAAGAAACAGAATACTTCACCCATATCATTATTTTTCTTTCCTTGCAGGTATGATAGATTTTTTAATGAGGAAAATTTTAAAGAGATGCAAAGGTTCAGAATAGATTTTTTTAACTTTCATTAATTAAACTTTATTCACTTTGTGTCCCCCCCATAAACCCCTTCCTCCTCCCCTCTTAATCCTACCTCCCCCCCCCACTTCACACACGCTCCTCCCCAAATCCACTGAAAGAAGAGGTCCCCCTCTCTTTCCTTCTGATCTTAGTCTGTCATATCTCATCAGGAGTGGCTGCATTGTCATCTTTTGTTGTCTGGTAAGGTTACTTCCCCCTCAGGGGGAGGTGATCAAAGAGCAGGCCAAAGCAGATGCTGAGACTTATGGCCAACTGTTGGGCAGAATACATGGAATCTTATGAAGGAAGTGGGAAATAGTAAGATCTGGAGAGGATAGAAACTCCACAAGGAGAGCAACAGAACCAGAAAATTTGAACACAGGGGTCATACTCCAACCAAGTACCATGCATGGAGATAACCTAGAACAGATGTAGCCCGTGGCAGTTCAGTGTCCAAGTGGTTCCCATAGTAATGGGAAGAGGGACTGCCTCTGACATAAACGGAGTAGATTTTTTTTAAGAAGAATGAACAAAATCAATGTGACTTATCATACCACCTCACCGCCATACCTAGTCTTATTCTACCTTTTTTCTCTGATTGAAATGGTATCATTTTCTGTTTCAGACTCTGCTTACCTTCAAGAACTGCTTATATCCCTCTTTTCATGATTCCAGGTTGAAATCTTCTCTTTCCTCTCTTCATGCAATGGGTTATACTTCCTAATATTTACTTAGTAGCTTATTGACTTATAAATATTTTCCTTTATTGTTCTATTTTACTCATGTATGACTCTCTTCTTCACTATAGAAAGAATTCTGGTTTTAGAATTAGAATTAAAATTTTGACCTAGACATTTCTTAGCTGAATAACCTGACAGGTTTATTTTTGTGTCTTTAAGCATATAATAATAATAATAATAATAATAATAATAGTAATAATAAATAACAATAATAAGAGTAATAATAAAAAACAATTGCCCATATGCTTTTTGGAAATATGTTGAATACAGTTAAACTGTTCTCTAAGCAACTAGTATTTATAAAATGGTGAAAAATCTCAGTTATTGAATTATTTGTTATATCCTTTACCAATTCCATAGTTTTACTGTTTTGGGTTTATGGTAGATCCTCAAAAAACTAGTTGCTTGTTACTCAAACAATTTTTTTGCTAAAGCACACAGGAGCTTCACTGAAATGATAAGACATAAAAACAAAGAACATTTCTTATTGGTCATATCCATTCTATTAACAGCCTGTGGTCTGGAAATTTAGAATTCATATTTTAAAAGACATATAATTCAGACAATGGAATTTCAAAGACAATGAGAGAGAACTCATAAGGACATGAGGTTATGAACGTGTTGCCATTATCAAAGTTTAGAATAATGTCAGGCAGAGGGTCAAGCTATGGACCAAACATGACAATAGGCCAACAACTGGAAGTAAAGAGTGAGTTTAAGTGTCATGAGTCTATACGAGCTGGAAAACTCAGGCTGGGTGTTGAAATTAAAACAAACAAACAAACAAACAAAGGCCAGGAAATAAAATTTGGTCAAAGAAGGCACAAGTAGGCCTCGTTGGTCAGTAAGGACAAATAGAGGAAGGAAACGATATGCACTGAATATTTAAGCTTGGGAAAGCTCACTAGCCTTCCTGATGGCCTTAAGCAGACTCCTTGATGTGTGCAGTTAAGGGATGGTTGTTAAAAGCTGCTTTTCTGGGTTAGGGTAGGTTTTATAGATGTAGGCACTTGTAACAAATGTGCTTCTTAGCAGAACATTGACAGCGGATATTAAATACTCAAAGCTAGTAATGAAACATCCTTGCAAAAAGACACACTGTGGTGAAGTGTTCAGTTAGGTTCAACGTTCAAGTTCAAACTTAACATTGTTGTTAAGTCTTCAATTAACAACAAGGTGAGTATGTAAAGTTTAATTATATCTTTATTAATGATTTGTGGAGCAATTTCTTCCTGAATTTATTTCATATTAAATATACCTATTCAGGTTTCTGTTACCCTAGGCCTCTTTTTTCCTTATGCAATACAGATTGTCTTATTGCAAAATCATGTTAGACGTTGGCTAATAGTGAGGACTATTTTTTACCATTTCCTCTGCCTGCAGACTGGAAATTTTCTATGTCCTTCTCTCAGTGTTTTCGTGTTGCTTATGCTGCTGGAGATGGAAACACCTTTACCACCTGCTCATATCCATTTAATTCTAGAAATCAGATATTCTCTCCTGAAATTTTGTGACTTGAATAAAGAGATTAAGGTAGTTCTTTGGACATGCTGAGATGGGAATACTGAAAGACAATGAAACAAACTATTACTTTAGAATTTTGGTTGTTAAATGGAAACCAACTTAACGTTAATTTAATAATCACTTAAATATTTTCATTTAAATAGAATCTTTGATTTCTAGCTCTGTTTTGTTGTTGTTGGTTGGTTAGTTTCATGCTTATCTTCTTTTCTTTCATGAAAGGTCTTAAACCTTTAACCTGGGAAAACTGAGATCCCTGATATATCCAGAATTCAGAAGAATACTTAAAATTAAAACCACTGTTAAAAAGATAAAAGTTACAAAAGTATTACTCAAGATATAGTACTGATTACTATGCAATGAAGATTTTTAATACAAACAGTTGTTAAAATTTACTAGTGTGGTTATACTTTAAGACTCAAAACAACAATAAAAAATGCTAGAAAAAATGTAGAAAAAGAGAATCAATAGCATATTGAAATGTTAAACATTGAATGACCCAGTAAGACACAATACAGTATGAAAAATAGAGAGAAAATGATAAAGACAGGTGAACAATCACAGAAAGAGACACAAAGAAAGACATAAAGTAGAGAAAATCTATCATTGATAATGGTTATCACAGTGAATCTTACAGTTAGAAAAATACAATTGGAATTTTATTAAGTTGTTTTGTAAATAAATTTAGCAATTTGAATGAAGTTGATAGTTCTTAGAAAAGCACAACTTATCAAAGTCAAACAAAAAAACTCCAATAGCTATTGTTTTAAGAGGAAATGGAATTAGTCACATCTTCGCTATAAAACAAACATCAGACCCAAATACGGTAAATTACATTGAAATTTTAAGGAGAAATGGGCAAGTTTTAGTATTTTTAGTTTAGAAATTGGAGGAATCAATCAATAACTGTCAATTAAAGAAAATTATCTCGCCAGTTATTCATCATTCAGACTTTTGGGCAGCTTAGACTAATTGGCTTGAACTGCAGACTGGAATACCAACATTGTAGTTCCTCTTCTTTTGCATTTTGGTTGTATAATTTGAACTAACATCTTGGTATTTCTTAGGCTTTAGCAGTTAAAACAAAGAACAAAGAAGTTGGATGAAATGATTTTCAACTTTCCTTCAAGTATGGCCCAAGCATATAGTAAGCATCAAGATCCCTTCATAAGTGGTTATTAGACAGGTAATTTAGGATAAACATACTAAAAATCTATACTCCTAAAGAAGCTAAAAAACAAAGAAGACCCTAGGGAAGATACTCAATCCTCATTCAGAAGGCCAAATGCAGTAGACTGCAGAAGCAGAAGACCGGAAACAGGACAGGAGTCTACCACAGATGGCCTCTGAAAGACTTTACTGGTCAAGGAAACAAAGCAGATGCTGAGTCTCATAGCCAAATTTTGGGCAGCATGCATGGTATTTTATGAAAGAAGGGAGAGATATAAAGATCTGGAGGGGATAGGAGCTCCAAAAGGAGACCAACAGAGCCAAAAAACTGAGTCCTGCGGGCTATGAAGAGAATGATACCTCAACCAAGGACAATACATGGAGAGGATCTAAAACTCTGGCTCAGATGTAGTTCATAGACTCAGCCTCCAAGTGGGTTTTCTAGTAATGGGAGCAGAGGCTTTCTTTGGCATGAACTTAATGTCATCACCTCCCCTTGGGGAGTGCCTTGCCAGGCTGTAGAGTAAACAATGTAGCCATTCCTGATGAAACCTGATAGGCTAGGGTCAGATAGAAGGGGAGGAGGACCTCACCTATCAGTGGAGTAGGGAAGGGGCATAGGAGGAGAAGAGGAAAGGAGGGTGGGATAGGGAGGAGATAAGGAAGGGGCCACAGCCAGGATACAAATTCAATAAGTTGCAATAAATGATAATAATAAAAAAAGTATCCAAGTGGGTTCCCTAGTAAGGGGAACAGGGACTGACTCTGACATGAACTCAGTGGCTGGCTCTTTGACTCTCCCCCACCCCCACCACCACCACAGGAGAGCAACCTTGCCAGGCCACAGAGAGGGACATTGCAGCCAGTCCTGATGAGACCTGATAAGCTAGGGTCAGATGGAAGGGGAAGAGGACCTCCCTTATCAGTGCACTTGGAGAGGGACATGGGAGGAGATGAGGGAGAAAGGGTGGGATAAGGAGGGAATGAGGGAGTGGGATACAGCTGGGATACAAAGCGAATAAAATGTAATTAATGTAAAAAAATAAAAATTTAATTAAAGAAAGAAAAACAGATCTCTCTCGTAATGCAACAGTCAGCCAAATTTCTAAATGTTTAATATCCAGGACATCATTTGTCATTTAGGCAATTGTTATCTGAGCTCAGCATTGTATCTGTCCTAGATAAACAAAGAAAACTGAAAAGTACTGATGCTTAACTTTGTCTTTGGCTGAGAGGATACACAGAGCAGCCAGCTGTCAGTCACATCTAGTCTCTGCCAGGGCCTTCGGCAAACAGAGCTAGCATTGTGTTCCTTTGTATAGATTTGAACACTTTCCATCCCTGCCTATAGTCTCTTTTCTGAAGGGGATCTAATCACAGGATGATGATTATGTTTGTGAAGCTGCTTTGAATTTTAAACAGAAATTGGACACAGCTGTTTAAATCTCCAGACTATTTGTGTAGCACTGCATAAGCCACTTCATTCACTTAAAGCATTCAAGAACTATGAGTGCTCATTGAGAACACCCAGGATTCATTGTAGTATAAACAAAAACAGGTCCTTTTCATTTTCAGGGTCCTGCACTTTTAATCCATCTTTAACACTAAGTTAATTTTTTCTAGATTGTCAAACTAATTTTCTTAATGATTATGTTAACTCTTTCCCCAAATCTCCATCATACAAATGCACCAGGCAGAGTTTTGAACCTACATATAGTATGTATCTCCTTTCCAGCTCAATACAGACCTGAGGGTGTTCTGAACCACAGAACATTGAGTTTGATATCTTCAATAACCAAGAAGTCAAGGCTTGCTTAAATTTATTAATTTCTGTTAATTAAAATTATTAGTTTCTATTAATAAGCTTCAGATCAAAATTTTTCTTTTGTTAAGGCTATCGGGCCCCATGTTGTTTTCTGTTCCCATGTCATTTTGTAGTCTTTGCTTCAATCTACTGTATGGCAGTATCTATACAACTTTGCACACCTATATTAAGACCAAGACACTTCACCCATCTTGTACAATTCTTTAAACCAAAAATCTGAAATTATTACTCAATATTTATGAGAGAAATATATTATAGATCTTTAAAGAATTTAAAACTCCCACTTTAATAAAATATTTAACATTTTTATATTAATTTTCTCACATTATTTCTTTTGCTGTGATAAAATATCCTGACAAAAATCAGTTTAAGGGAGAAAGGGTGCATACTGTTTACATTTTGCTCTTACTATGTGCCATCGTGGAGAAATCAAGGCAGGAACTTTAATCAGCTAGGTACATCCACATTTATGAGTAGACAGAAATGAAAGCATTTATGCTTAGTAGTGCTGAGTCTCCTCTCCACACGTACACAGTCCAGAATCCCCTCTCTTGGAATTAGTGGCAACCACAGTGGACAGGATCTTACAGACACAACTTGTACAATGCAAAGTGAGATATCTTTGAACTTTAGAGCATTGTAGAAAATGAAAAATGAGACATAACACATGCTAAAGTGAAAAATTTTCTTTTCTTTTTTTTCATGAAAAAGTCTGTATTTTTATTCTTATAAAATGACATTGAATACATTTTGATGCCCTTTCTCGGGTTTCTTTAATGCATTAACCAACACAATTTTTTTCAACAGTTTGAACATAAGCATATTTTTGCTAAATCTGAGGCTCTCATGAATGAGTCGCTGTTTCTCAAGGATAGGTTTGCTATTCTACAAGTGGTGAGGCTTTGAAAAGGAAAAGCTAAAGGAATCTGTCTGAGCTGCCTCTCTACTATAACCACATAGGGGCAAATGTTCACAGCTATGAAGTTTCTACCTTCTCAGATAATTTAGCATAGGATGGTAACACCAAGTAATGGCATGGCTATAAGCATGGAGAAGCTGAAAGTGATTTGTTTATAATTATGCACCATTGACATGTAAGTAATTTGACATGTGCTAGCTATTCAGAGTGGGTGTTTATAAATTCAAAATAGTAAATGGTTCATTGCCTAAAAGAGTGCCATATGCTTTAATTAATTATTCTGTCATCTGGCTGTTTCTGCTGTATCTATGGTTCTTTTCAGATGAGCTTTAAAGATGGCCTTCCTGTTCACATTTCTACATAGAAGCTCTGGAGAGCCAAAGATATACACCACAATTCAATTGACTATAGAGCTCTGTAAGAGAGAATTCAGCTGGAAAATAAAGTGATAAGAAATCATTTATCAAGGCATATGGCAGGTACCTCTATTACATTTAAACTGACTCTCATTGATTTGGTTTTCAATATGAACTGAAAAGACAGAGTGGAAGCATTTTCAGTCTCCTGCCTTAACAACAGAGGTGTTTCAATGCCCAGATAAATAACTGTGCATTAACATTCTTGGAAAGATTAAGAATCACTCTTTCCAAATGAGTCAAGTCTAAAAAGCTTCAAACAATTATTGAATGTCCTCTGTGAAGCTCAACATTGCTTTGAAAGCTGATGGTGCCGTTTTTTCCTTTATTATTATTACTAATTACAATTTATTAGATATTAGCCATATAATATAAGATAAACATAGTAAAATCTATAGTCCTGGAGAATCTAAATAGCAGGGAGAACCCTAAGGAAGATGCTTAATCCTCATTCAGAAAGGCAAATGGGATGAACATTGGAAGTGGAATAAGAGAGAGAACAGGACAGGAACCTACCACAGTAGACCTTTGAAATACTCTACCTGCAGGGTATCAAAGCAGATGTTGAGACTCATAGCCAAACATTGGAAAGAGTGCAGGAATCTTAGGGAAAAAGGAGGAGATAGAAAGGCCTGGAGGAGACAGGAGCTCCATAATGAGAGCAACAGAGCCAAAAAAATCTGGGCCCAGGGTGTTCTGCAGAGATTGATACTGCAACCAAGGACCAGGTATGGAGAGGCCCTAGATCCCCTGCTCAGATGTAGCCCATGGGCCTCTCAGTTTCCATGGGGGTCTCCTAGTAAGGGAAGTAGGGGCAGTCACTGGCATGAACTTGGTTGCCTACTCAATGATCAACTCCCCCTGGCACAGTGGTCTTACTGGGCCACAAAGAAAGAGGATCCAGGCAGTCCTCATGAGACCTGATAGGGAAGAATCAGATAGTAGAGGAGGAGGACCTCCCCATCAGTGGACTAGGGGAGGGGCATAAGGGTGGAAGAGAGAGGGGGATATCTGGTAGAGATGAGGGAAGGATCTACAACCAGAATACAAAGTGAATAAATTGTAATTAGAAAAATTTTCTTTTAAAATGTGTATTTTAAAACGATTTTTTAAAGTTTTAATATTAAGTAATGATTTATTTATTCTGTCTTTGTTTTCACCAGATTTTAACTTTTTGGGTGTTAATGCAACATAGCTCAATTTTGAATCTACCAAACATTCAAAAATAAATAAGTTTATTAGTAAAGACACCCAAGAACCTGCCCTGAGCAAGCACCCACAGCTGCTGTGTCAGCAATGGTGAGCAGAAGAAACATACCCAGCTGCTGTGGCAGCAATGGTGGCCAAAAGAAACATACCCAGCTGCTGCCACACTGATCCAGGTAAGACAGAATAAAGACACCAGTGCTCCTGCCACGGGCACTACTCCTATGGACTAATGTGTGATAGAGAGGTGTGGAAGATGTAGTATGAGATAGGGAGATGGAAAAGAAAGCAAAGCTTAGGGATTCCAACACTGGAGAATGGTGGAACTGTAGACTTGACAGGAGTGGGAAACAGACAGATAGGAGGAAGCCATGGTAAGGTTCTGGTCTGGGCTGTCGCCAAAGGTCATGCCTGGTTCTGTGGTCCTGCTCTATCTCAATGTCTATGTCAATGTCTCTGGCCTGAGTTATCACAGGAGGCCAATCAGATGTCTGTGGTCTGGGTTGCAACTGGAGACCATGCAGATATATGATTGCTGCTGACAGGTAACATTGACATGCTGATCTCAGTGGTCTCTGCTGCCACTTGAAGTCGTGGGTATATCCAGGCTGCAAGAGGTCATGTCTGGGTCCATGGTCCCTTAGCAGCCAGGGTTTGTGTTGCTGGCCTTAGCAAGTGTTACCACCAAAGGCCATGGAGGTTTGGTATGGACTGCTACCTAGGGTACTGTGCTGTGTTGGCCCCACCCCTCAAATGGGCAACACCAAAAAGCTGATTCAGACAGAGGGGAAACGGCTGAGCCAGGCCCAGAGTGTGATAGCGGCAGAGGCTGTCCCAATCCTTATCTGTTGTGGGGTGGGCAAGGGAGAGATGCCCCCTCGCACCCCTCTGCCTCAGGCAGGCAGGTGATGTGGCTTAAGGTCATGAGAGTAGGAGTGCTGGTCTTTCACTGGCTGCAACACTTGGGAAAGATCTGGGCCAGGCGGCAGAGTAGAGCAGGAAAGCTGACCCCACCCCTTGTCTGCTACAGCCTTATGAGGGATAGCCATGGTAGTGCTGGAGAACTCACCGTGCTGATGCAGGTTCAGGTCAACTCACTTGCTGATCAACTTATCTATTTTCCAGGCCTTGGGCCCACCCCAATATCTACTCCATCTATGATCTGCTGTAGCATGTTCAAGGGTTTGTCCTGCAGATACAAAGTTCTAGAGATCCAGTATAGGTAGTGCCTCAGAAACTTCGAAACAGACAAATGACTCATTTTAATGAACATTTTCAAGTAAAGATGTGCAGATAAAAGATTATACTGTAAGATACACTGTGACACACTATAGCTTTCATGACAATTGTTTTTATTTTATCTCATTTTATTTGGGAGGATAGATTGCAAGGGTGGATGGCAGATATAAAGAGATGGGGAGGCTTAGTGATATTAGGGCACATGATATAAAATTCCCAAATAATAAACATTTTAAGAAATAAGTGTTTTAGAATACTTTCTATAAATGGTTACAATTAGTTTCAATTAGTGCGTTCATATCTTGCAAAAGAATAGTACAAATAGAATGATGATTTTATCATCTCAACTCAGCCTATGAAAGCATTGGCTACAGACCGAAAAATAATATAAAGAACATGTCTAAAAGTAAGTACTAGTTTTAGAATTATAATATTGGCCATTTTTTTTCTAATCTTCCTTTAATCTTTTCAAAACCGCATGGGTAGGTTGCATTGTTCTGTGGTTGGGATTTTTTTTTTAAGGATTTATTTATTATTTATACAGTGTTCTGCCTCTATGCCAGAAGAGGGCACAGGATCTCATTATAGATGGTCATAAGCCACCATGTGACTGCTGAGAATTGAACTCAGGACCTTTGGAAGAACACCCAGTGCTCTTAACTTCTGAGCCATCTCTCCAGCCCCCTGCGGTTGATTTTTAATCAGTTGTTAGTTGTTTATCTCTGAGTACTATTACTTTTGAAGATTTAACTGGTAGAGAAATAGGAAGGGGATCCCCTTCCCAGGACTGTTAACTAAAGCTCAACGATTTGTGAGGCCATTTTCTTAGTGTTGCTTAAAAATATAACTGGATATGGAAACATAACTAAATGTGTAGGAGTTTCATTGTCATTAGATAGG
This sequence comes from Meriones unguiculatus, assembly GCF_030254825.1. NCBI lineage: Eukaryota > Metazoa > Chordata > Mammalia > Rodentia > Muridae > Meriones > Meriones unguiculatus. The sequence continues at coordinate 35,932,597 of NC_083357.1, read as the reverse complement.
TTTTATACCTAAAAAGATAGAAAATGAAAGTATTGCAATATCATCAATTACCAGATCTACTGCTTGACATGTCTCATTTACATAAACTGGTATTTGTTATAAATGCCTTGATGGGTGATTTGGGGACTGCTTTAACAAAGCAATCCACATGATCTTTAATTTTAAAAATTTCTGGAGAAAACAACAACAACACAAATTATATTAGTAATGAATCACTTCATGAGCACAGAGCCTTTTAGACAAAATAAGTATGCTGATGTGTTTTTCATGAGTAGCTTAGCTTAATAGGAAATAATGAGACTGGAGTGTGGAGGAATATCTATCTCATATTAGTAGCCATCTTTTTAAGGTGCTTTTCATTCTAATAACTTCCTGAAAGCAATCTTGTTTACTCACTGTCCCTTTTTTCCTACCTATCTAAATGGTAAATTTAGACTTGAGATTTAGGTGTTTCTATACAATGGCTAGTTAAGATATCTGCAATATCATTATGGTTAAATATTTACCCAGTCACTTTGGAAGGCATGGATACACATCAGCCTCTTAGGAAGTATTCCCTTAAAAGTTTTTCTATTTGTTTGTTTCTTGTTTTTGTTTGTTTGGTTAAAGATTTTTTTCTAGGGATGAACATTGAAAGTAGGAGAAAACAAGAAACAGGACAGGAGCCTACACTGAGGGCCTCTGAAAGACTCCGCCTAGGAGTGTATCAAAGCATATGCTGAGCCTCTTAACCAAACTTTGGGCAGAGTGCAGGGAATCATACGAAGGAAAGGGGAGTTAGTAAGACTTGGAGAGGACAGAAGCTCCACAAGGCCCAAATATATCTCAGCACAGGGGTCTTTTATGAGACTGTATCTCCAACCAAGGGCCATGTTTGGATATAACGTAGAACCCCTGCTCGGATGTAGCCCATGGTAGCTCAGTATCCAAGTGGGTACCCTAGTAAGGGGAACAGGGACTGTCTCTGACACGAACTCAGTGGCTGGCTCTTTGACCTTCCCACCCCAGGAAGAAGTAGCCTTGCTAGGCCACAGAGAAGCACATTGCAGCCAGTCCTGAAGAGACCTGATAAGCTAGGGTCAGATTGGAAGGGGAGGAGGACCTCTGTTATCAGTGAACTTAGAGAAAGGCAAGGAGGAGATGAGAGAGGAAGAGTGAGATTGGGAGGGAATAAAGGAGGGGGCTTCAGCTGAGATACAAAGTAAATAAACTATAATTAATATAAAAACGAAAATTTAATAAAAAATAAATAAGATTTTTTTCTCTCTGGTAATAGGTTTATTTTTATTTATTCTTTGATGATTTCTACATGACTAGCCAAAATTCCTTCTTCTAACTCCTTTCTTTCCTCCCATTCTTGTCCCAACATTATAGTTTCCTTTAAAAATATAATTTAATGTGTAAGATTCATGCTTCTCATGTATCCTCTACTATAGGATCTCTATCTCTATAGGTCTCTCTATCTCCTCCTTCTCCAATAAGATTTCCTGCCCTCTGCCCAAAGTTGGTTATGAGTCTCAGCAACTGCTTTGAACTACCTGATGGGTAGAGTCTTTCAGAGGCCCTCTGTGGTAAGCTCTTGTCCTGTTTCCTGTCTTCTCCAACTTCCAAAATCTATCCTGTTTGCCCTTCTGAGTGAGGATTGAGTATCTTCCCTAGGGTCCTCCTTGTTGTTAAGCTTCTTTAGGACTATAGATTTTAGTTTATTTATTCTATATTATATGGCTAATATCCACTAATAAGTGAGTATATACTAGGTGTGTCTTTTTGCTTCTGGGTTACCTCACTCAGGATGATGTTTTGTAGTTCCATCCATTTGCCTGCACATTTCATGATTTCCTTGTTTTTAATTGCTAAGTAATATTCCAATGTGAAAATGTACCACAATTTCTGTATCCATTCCTTGGTTGAGGAGATCTAGGTTGTTTCCAGATCCTGGCTATTATGAATAAAGCTGCTACAAACATAGTTAAGCAAATGTCCTTGTTATATATTTGAGCATATTTCAGATATATGCCTAGGAGTGGTATTGCTGGATCTTGAGGCAACACTATTCCTAATTGTCTGAGAAAGTGCTGGATGGATTTTCAAAGTGGTTGTGCAAGTTTACATTCCCACCAGTAATGGAGGAAGGTTCCTCTTTCTTTACAAACTCTCCAGCATGTGTTGTCACTTGGGTTTTTAATCTTAGCCATTCTGAAGGGAGGAGGGTTGTTTTAGTTTGCGTTTCCTTGATAGATAAGGATGTTGAACATTTTTTTAAATTAAATTTTAATTTTTTATATTAATTACAGTTTATTAAACTGTATCCCACTTCTAGCCCCCTCCCTTCTCTCTTCCCAATCTCATCCTCCCTCCTTCATCTCCTCCTATGCCCTTCTCCAAGTCCATGGATAGGGGAAGTCCTCCTCCCTTTCATCTGACCATAGCTTATCTGGTCTCATCAGAACTGGCTGCATTGTTCTTCTCTATGGCCTGGCATTTCTTTAACTGTTTCTCTGCCATTAGATATTCCTCTATTTAGAATTCTTTGTTTAGCTCTGTATGCCTTTTTTTTTTAATTTGACTTACTTGGTTTGTTGCTGTTTAACTTCTTGAGTTCTTCATATAGTCTGGATTTTCATGATTTTAAAATTTTGTGAAAATTGAGCCATGTAGGGCTGAAAGAAGTCAAGAAAATGCTTGTGAAAAAACCAGGCATTCAACTTTAAATTTCTGGAGTAATTTGTGGAAACATGGATGAATGTGTCTATTCTGTGCTTCTTATTGTAGTAACACAAAAAAAGGTGATCATTGTGAAAATGTTCATGTTTAAGCAAGATTATTCATGAGAAAAGAGTGCACATTTGTAATGTATAAGCACAGAAAGGCTTATAGATGTAGGGTAGTCTTTCACAAAGGGACAGCAGATTGTAAAATTGTTTCCATAAAGCTGTCATGGATTTTGTTATAGGAACAGGTGGTCTTCTAGACAGGTTGGATTACAATGAAAAGATATACTACTTGCCATGGGTTTTTGACCAGAATTCAAATGAGAACTGTGTCTTTGTCCAAATACAGGGTTGGATTCAACCACAGAAAGGCAGATGTGGTCCTAACAACTGCCTTGTTGTTATATTTATACCCAAGGTCAAGTCAAGCATCTAACATGATGCTAATACATTGGCTATTGATATGCATGGACAGGTCTGTGTCAGAAATGAGAAGTCACATAATAAGCCAACCACAAGGTTATTTTGCTTATGTGATAAGACAAGACTGCAATTTTAAAAAGTCTAATTCAGGTTCATAAACTTTCCCTGCATTATCAGAATGGTGTTGTTACAACAATACTTTTTCTTTAGTTGGGTATAATGATATCTGATGAAGAATTTTTCCAGGATGATTTTGCTCTGCCATCACTATTCAGGGGAGTGTATGGGTTCCCTATCCAACTCTTTTTAACAGTTGCATGCTATTTTGTACAATTGTTCATCTGTAAGTGATAACATTGGAACTTAGGGTGATATCACTGGCATAGGCTTCAAATGCATTCATTGACTTTCAGACATTCATAACTCTGACATGTTCCTCAAGTCAGAAAGCAGCATGGCATAGGATGGGATACTCTGAAGTTTTCATTATATACATACATTAAAAGGCATATATACAATATTTAAATAATATAAATTCCATATATATATATATATATCACTATTCCAAGGTTTTCATTAAGTATAATATATTACTTATACACTTACATAAATATATTATGGTGTGTATAATATATATATAATTATACAATCATGTCAATCATATATATATATATATATATATATAGCATCTCATCAGTTGATACTGGTAATGATTGCTTTTCTCATTAACCAATGGGCATCATGTTGTTCAGAATATGGGCACCTGAGTGGCATTAACAACTGCCCTAACTATCAGTGACTGCACACAACACTGATTTCTCACCTCTAATATTTGTTCAGCTGAGGCTGACGGTACAGTCACTCTAAGATCAATGCTCTTGAATCCTCTGTCATTATAGATATCACAATGGAACTACGAAAAATGGGGACATTATGTGTATTGTCCATTGGCTTTGCTACTTCTAATAGAGATGTCACATATCACATCATTCAGGTTAATCACATTGATATGCCACATGTCACAGTTGTGGGAGTGTGGAGTGGCATCTTGTACTCAAAAGAGAATAACTTGAATGTTCTTAGCACCACCAAGTAATACCACAGATCAGTCATTTTTAAGTCATAGGCTTAGGAATTAATTATACAATCTAAACATTGGAACAGTAGTGGAATATTTATTAATTATAAGCAGTGTTCAAAGAACTATGTTTGATTAAATTAAGTATGTATAAACAATATTTCCTGGTGTGACACAATAAACATGATTAACTACAGTCCTGATTACCATCATAAAGATTACCATTTTAAAAGTTTTAAAATGATGGTGACAAGGAATATGGAAAAATAGAGAGATAAAGAAGTGCAAACACTGATGTCTGCTTGTGGAAGGACAATCATTCTTCTTTAATATGTAATTACCTAACCACCAGCAGGTTTCCCTTCCCATGCTCCAGTGGGTAACTCCACATCCAAACATCTCTAAGTAGCACTAGTTGGATTTATTGGGTAATGGAAAAAACAAAAAAGGTGGAGAGAAGAAAGCACAAAATTACAAAGGACGATGGTTGGGGGTATAAGGGAAGATGGAAGAAAAGTCGGATGTAAATAATTACACATAATGTGGGTTCTCTCTCTCTCTCTTCCTGTGTGTGTGTGTGTGTGTGTGTACCACTGGTCACCAGCAGTTTGGATATTATAGAATTCCACCTAGCCAGGAGTGATGGCACACACATTAAATTCCAGCACTCTGGGAGGATAAGATACAGAAATAAAAATATCATTTGATTTCTCTTTTTTGTATTTAATTTTATTTATATATTTATTTATTACAATTTATTCATTTCATATCCCCACTGTAGGCCCCTCCCTTATCTCCTGCCAGTCCCACCCACCATCCCTCTTCTCCCCCTTTACCCCTTTCCTAGTCCCTTGATAGGGCAAGACCTCTTATTCTGACTCTAGCTTATCAGGTCTCATCAAGGCTGGCTGCATCATTTTCCTCTGTGGCCTAGCAAGGCTGCACAGCCCCCTGGGGAAGGTGATCAAAGAACCAGCTGTGGAGTTCATGTCAGAGATAGCCTCTATACCCTTACTAGGAAACCCACTTGGAAACTGAGCAGCTATGGACTTCTTTTGAACAGTGGATCTAAGTCCGCTCCATGCATGGTCATTAGTTGAAGTATCAGTCTCTGCAGGTCCCTCTGGGCCCAGATATTTTATATCTGTTGTTCTCCTTGTGGAGTTCCTCTCCCCTTTAAGTCTTTCCTTCTCCATCTTCTTCCATAAGGATTCCAGCATTCTACCCAAATTGGCTATGAATCTCAGTATCTTCTTTGGTACCATGTGGATAGAGTCTTTCAGAAGTCCTCTGTAGAAGGCTCCTGCCCTGTTCCTTATTTTCTCCTACTTTCGAAGTGTATCCTGTTTGCCCTTCTGAATGAGGATTAAGCATCTTCCCTGGGGTCCTCCTTGTTGTTTAGCTTCTTTAGGACTATAGAGTTTAGTATGTTTATCCTATATTATATGGCTAATATCCACTTATAAGTGAGTAGATATCATGTGTGTCTTTCTGCTTCTGGGTTACCTCACTCAGGGTGATCTCTTCTAGTTAGCCCCAATTGCCTGCAACTTTCATGAGTTCCTCATTTTTAATTGCTGAGTAGTATTACATTGTGTAAATATACCACAATTTCTGTATCCATTCTGAGTTGAGGGACAACTGGATTCTTTCCATATTCTTAATAGAGGAACAGGGCAGGCTGGAAGTTGTGGAAGAAGGGGTCTTTGTCTCGTGGTCCTTGGGTGCCTCTATCCTCCAGAAATCCATGTCAGATTGTGATCCAGTAGATGGGGCATGTAGGGAACAAGGCATAGCTTAGAACTGCTATGTTTGCCCAGTGGCCCATGCAGGCAGGTCGCTGGCATGTACAGGTCTCACCTGTCTGTCCTGTATAGCCTCCATGGGCCTCTGGGGATGGAGGCTATGTTATTACATATATATTTTTCTGTTTTGTTATTATCCTTTGAAAGCTTTTCTTTAACTGGGAGAAGTGAAGTGAGAGATTGTAATCATATTTTATGAGAAAAGATTCTGTTTTTAATACAAATTAAACAAAACAAAACTACCCTCCACTGAAGGCAGTCCATAAATAAAAAGTCTATAGCAGGAATACATTCTACAGGTGATTTCTTCTCGAACATTTGTCATATTCTTTTTTTCTTTTTTAAATTTAATTTTATTTACTTATTACAATTTATTTATTTTGTATCCCCTCTGCAGCCCCCTACCTCATCTCCTCCCAGTCCTACCCACCCCTCATCTTTTCTTCCTATGCCTCTTCCCTAGTCTACTGATAGGGGAAGACCTCCTTCCCTTCTATGTGACACTAGCCTATCAAATCTCATCAAGACTAGCTGCATCATCTTCCTCTGTGGCTTGGCAAGGCTGCATGCCCCAGGAGGAGGAGAACAAAGAGCCAGCCACTGAGTTCATGTCAGAGACAGCCCCTGTTCCCCTTACTAGGAAAACCACTTGGAAAGTGAGCAGGCTACATGCTTTCTCTGAACAGGGATTCTAGGTCCTCTCCACATAAGGTCCTTGGTTGGAATATCTGTCTCTGCAGGGCCCCCTGGGCCCAAAGAGAAAAATGTTGTACAATACTTTTAGCAAATGCATGTGTTCTAACTTAAAATAATAATTTTAATACTAATTATGTGACCATTTCTCAGATGGACTATATTTTTATGTGAGGCTATATAGCTTACTAGTCTTAGACTGAGCTCACAGTAAACACTCCTACTGTGTGGGCATGTGCTCCTGATTCACTTTACAAAAAGGGAACCACAGAGAAGCTCATTTGATGTGTCATTGCCTCTGGTAGTGTTTCCACGGTCAATATAATGAGTCCAGTCAAGGCTCTTCCTTTCAGAAAGCAGTATAGAGAACTGTCTGCAGTGTGCTACATCTGAATATTTCAAGATGAGTTTATAAAGTTACAATCTGCTTCTCTGCACTCCACCCACTTTCCTCTGTACTGGATTCATTGTTTTCTACATTTGGGACCTGAGGAAAGGTTTTTTCTTTTTTCTTTCGGTTCTTTCTTTCATGCAGCTAATATACCTTTATCTTTGGCAATTTATTGAGAAAAAGTGTGTAAATCTCCAGCATTTTATGTAAACACTTAATGGATGTGATTAGTAATTGTGGGTGCTATTATTTTCTTTATATTCTCACATACTTTAATAATATTACATAGCACGTGGTACACATATGAATTTCTCTCTAAAGACATGTTGAATGAAGGTGCAAATTTGTGCATCTGGATTCCTCCAAGAGAGAGATTAAACGTTATATTTGTGTGTGTTTTTTTTTAACTTTCTTAATCCTTGGGCTTTAAAACTAAAAATAATTACTTTTATAAGACCAATTAGAGGAAATAATTTGATGACAAAAGTTACTACTTGTGGCAAACCTGTCAAATTTAGTTTTGGATCTCCCATTATATTATGAGGAATGATATACTGTATTTTATTTTGTGACAATATATTATTTTGTGGTCACATCTTCCACATTTTCTCACATAGTAAGAGAAACCATCCCATCCCAGACATATTTCTTCTAGAACTACCTACTATTCAGTTGATCATAGCTATTTTTTTCTGATGACTCAGAAATTTCACAAAATGAAGGAAATAATAATTCTCTAGCCAAGAAAACTGCTGGAGTAAGGCCACTTGTGCTGTCTATGCCTAGTGCTGTAGCAGATATTCTCACAAAATGCTATCCTCTGCTGCCAGAAACTTCCTTTCTGATGAGCGAGGAGTCTGGGACTCAACCTCTATAATTCTATTGCAGTTGACATTCTGGTGGGCTATGCTGTTTGATTTTTAAAGTTGTAGATGGCAATGATTTAAGGCAGGGTAATTTCAGAGCAGAATTGAGAAACTGAGAAATTTGTTGAAGGTTTTCTCTTTATGCATACATTTTAGGTACATGATAAATATAAAATGGTATGTTTGCATTCTTTAGAAAAAAATACCTCCCTGCAGACAGCATGCCACATTGAAACCCTCTTACTTGGCTTACTTGGTCTTTTTTAAATGCTAATTTCTACATCTAACCGGGTTTTGTCTTTCTGGCAAAGCCATCAACTCTAATAGATGAAATCTTAAAACTTACCTAGGGGGTTGTTTCAGAATTTATTGAAAACATTGTCATAGCTATTTTTTTATTTTTATTTTTATTAATTACAGTTTATTCACTTTGTATCCTAACTGTAGCCTCCTCCCCCATCCCCTCTCAATCCCACTCTTCCTCCCTCTTCTCCTATGCTTCTCCCCTAGTCCAATTATAAGGTAGGTCCTCCTCCCCTTCCATCTGACCTTAGTCAATCAGGTCTCATCAGGACTGGCTTCTTTGCTATTTTTATGGAACCAATCACAAAATAGAAATTAAGGAAAATATTAAATATTTTTATTATTGTAGCTAATGGGAAAATTCACTTTTTTCATAACTGATCTTTATCCTGACAAGAGTGTTTGAAGTTTCCAGTTCCTATTTTGCAAAGACATATGATATGTGGAAAATTACTACAAATTGTCTTCAAGAATCAGTACTTTCTGGTATGTTAGGGACTCCAGGACCAGAAACAGGTATGTTATAATGGTAACATGAAAGTTGGGCACAATCTGGATTGCTCAAAGGAAATATTAGTACTAAAATACAAAAAGCACACTGAGATTTTTCCAAAAATAACTATACTTATTTCCCAACCTACTGGCCTCCTGAGGGGGATTCTGGAGAAAAAGAAAAATAATTGTATATTACTTTGTTAAAACTAAATTGGAAGAACCCCAAATTCTGACTCTAGAATGACTTCTTTTCAGTCTGAACATGAGGTGAGAAAAGGTAACTTTGTGTTGCTTCCAACTATACTTAAAATTTCTTCACTTTGGCCCTTAACCTTGAATTTTCAGTGAGCTGTTCTATATCCCAGTACATTCACATCCCGGGCCAAGTTCTGCTAAGCTGAGAAATAGTTCTGTAGTACCCTGCTATATATCCGTACATCCTCTGACTGGGCATTTTTACTATGTTAATCCTGCCAAGCCATGAGCATTGGAGATGTTTCCATCTTCTGATATCTTCTTCTATTTCTTTCTTCAGAGATTGAAAGTTTTTCTCAGACAAGTCTTTGAGTTTACACCAAGGTACTTTATGTCCTTTTGGCTATTGTGAAGAGTGTTGTTTTCTTAATTTCTTTTTCAGCCCATTCGCCCTTTGTATATAGGAGAGCTACTGATCTTTTTTTTTTTGAGTTAATTATATATCCAGCCACTTTGCTGAAGGTGTTTATCAGTTGTAGGAGCTCCCTGGTAGAAATTTTTTGGGTCACTCATGTATACTATCATATCACCTGCTAACAGAGATACTTTGACTCCTTCCTTTCCAAAGTGAAACCCCTTGATCTCCTTTCATTGTCTTATTGCTCTAACAACGACTTCAAGAACTGAGTTGATGAGATATAGAGATTATGGGCAGCCTTGCCTTGTCCCTGGTTTCAGTGGGATTGATTTAAGTTTCTCTCCATTTAGTTTGATCTTGGCTATAGGCTAGCTCTATATTGTCTTTTCTATGTTTAGGTAAATGCTTTGTATCCCTGATCTCTCCAGGACTTTATACATAAACAAATCTTGGATTTTATCAAATGCTTTTTCAATATTTTAGGAGATTATATGTATTTTTTTTCTTTCAGTTTGTTTATATGGTGGATTACATTGATGTATTTTGATATATTGAACCACTCTTGCATACCTGAGATGAAGCCAACTAGGTAGTAGTGGATTGTATCTTTGATATGTTCATGGATTCAGTTTGTGAGTATTTTGTTGGGTATCTTTTATCAATGTTTGTATGGGAGATTAGCTTGAAATTCTCTTTCTTTGTTGTGTCTTTGTGAGGTTTAGATATCAAGGTAGCTGTGGCTTCATGGAATGAGTTTGGTGATGTACCTTCTGTTTGTATTTTGTGGAATAGTTTGAAGAGTATTGGTGTTAAAGAGCACCCACATTTGTAAAAGAAAGATTAATAAAACTTAAACCACACGTAGATTCCTACACAATAATAGTGGGAGACTTCATTATTCCACTGTCAAGAAAGGACAGGTCAAAAAAAAAAAAAAGAAATTAAACAAAGAAACAATGACTCTAACAGAGTTCATGAATCAAATGGACCTAACAGACATCTACAGAACTTTTCACCCAAACACAAAAGAATTTACCTTCTTCTCAGCACCTCATGGAACCCTCTCCAAGATAGACCTTTTGGTTGGTCACAAAGCAAATTTCAACAGATACAATAAGATTGAAACAATCCCTTGTATTGTATCTGATTACCATGGACTAAAGCTGGACCACAACAACAACAGAACTAGTAAAAAGCATAAAAAGTATACACATACATGGAAACTGAACAACTTGCTTACTCAAGGACAGCTGGGTCAGGGAATAAATAAAAAAAGAAATCAAAGATTTCCTAGAATTCATTGAAAATGAAGGCACAACATACCCAAATTTATGGCACAAAATGAACGCAGTGCTAAGAGGAAAATTAATACCACTATGTGCATCTGGGTTGTTTCCAGGTTCTGGCTATTACAAATAAAGCTGCTATAAACATGGTTGAGCAAGTATCTCTTTTGTGTACTTGAACGAACTTTGGGTATATACCTCGCAGTGGTATAGCTGGGTCTTGAGGAAGCACTATTCCTAATCGTCTTAGAAAGTGCCAGATAGCTTTCCAGAGTGGTTGTACCAGTTTACATTCCCACTAGCAGTGGAGGAGGGTTCCCTTTTCTCCACAACCTCTCCAGCATGTGTTATCACTTGAGTTTTTCATCTTGGCCATTCTGATGGGTGTAAGGTGATATCTCAGGGTCGTTTTGATTTGCATTTCCATCAACGGAGGAATGGGTACAGAAATTGTGGTATTTTTACACAATGGAATACTACTCAGCAATCAAAAAGGAGGAAATCATGAAATTTGCAGGCAAATGGTGGGATCTAGAAAAGATCATTCTGAGTGAAATATCCCAGAAGGAGAAAGACAAACATGGGATATACTCACTTATATAGACCTATAAGATATGATAAACATAATGAAATCTATACACCTAAAAAAGATAATCAATTGAAGGACATGGGGTAAGATGATCAATCCTCATTTAGAAAGACAGATGGGATGTGCATTGAACGTATGACAGGAGTCTACTGAGCGCATCTGAAAGACTCTAACTAGCAGTGTTTTCAAAGCAAAGACTCATGACCAAACCTTTGGCAGAGTACAGGGAATCTAAGAAAGAAGGGGAGTTAGTCTGTTGGGGAAAGGATAGGAGCTCCACAAGGACCAAATATATCTGGGCACAGGGTCTTTTCTGAGACTGACATTCAACCAAGGACCATGTATAGATATAACCTAGAACCTTCACTCAGATGTAGCCTGTGGTAGCTCAGTAACCAATTGGTTTCCCAAAGTGAGGGGAACAAGGACTATTTCTAACAGGAACTCAATGACTGGTTCTTTGGTCTCCCCACCCCCGAAGGGAGGAGCAGTCCTGTTAGGCCACAGAGGAGGGCTTTGCAACCAGCCCTGAAGATACCTGATAAAACAGGATCAGATGAATGGGGAGGAGGTCCCCCCTATCAGTGGACTTGGAAAGGGGCATGGTGGAGATGAGGGAGGAAGGGAGGGACTGGGAGGGAATGAGGGATCGGGACACGGCTGGGATACAGAGTTAATAAAATGTAACTGATAAAAAAAAATAAAAAAAATACCACTAAGTGCTTTCAAGAAGAAATTTGAACATCTCATTTGAACAGCTTAAGGGTTCCTTTGAAAGCCTTAGGGAAAAAAAAAAAAAAGTAGACATACCCAAGAGGAGCAGATAGCTGAAAATAATCAAACTCAGGGCTGAAATCAATAATTTAGAAACAAAACAATTCTAAACTTCAATGAAACAAAGAGCTGGTTCTTTGAGAAAATCAACAAGATAGACAAACCCTTAGCCAAACTAACTAAAAGGCAGAGAGACATTATCCAAATCAACAAAATCAGAAATGAAAAGGGTGACATGATAACAGACACTGAGGAAGTCCAAGCAATCATTAGGCAAAAGTCTATGCGCCACAAAATTTGAAAATCTAAATGAAATGGACAGTTTTCTTGATTGATCCCACTTACCAAAACTGAATGAAGACCAGGCCAAAAAAAAAAAAAAAAAAAGCCCAGTGCCAGATTGTTTCAGGGCAGAGACACAACTCTTTTTTTTTTTTTTCATGATTTGAATGAAATTCAATACATAGGAGAGTGGCATTTGCTCCAGGCTTTATTATAAGAATGTTGCATTCGTAGAAACAGAAAGGAGGATCAATGGAACCACATAGAAGACCCAGAAATAAATCCACACACCTATGAATACTCGATATTCGACAAAGAAGCCAATTCCATTCAATGGAAAAGACAGCATCTTCAACAAATGGTGCTGGACCAACTGGATGTCTACATGTAGAAAAATGAAAATAGATCCATATTTATCACCCTGCACAAAACTAAAGTCAAAGTGGATCAAGGACCTCAACATAAAACCAGATACCCTAAATCAATTGGAAAAAAAAGTGGGGAACAGCCTAGAACTCATTGGCACAGGAGACAACTTCCTGAACAGAACACCAACAGCACAGGCTCTAAGAGCAACAATCAATAAATGGGACCTCATGAAACTGAAAAATTTCTGTAAAGCAAAGGATACCGTCATCAAAACAAAACGACTGCCTACAGATTGGGAAAGAATCTTCACTAACCCTTTATCTGACAGAGGACTAATATCCAGTATATACAAAGCACTAAAGAAGCTGAAAAGCAGCAATCCAAGTAAGCCAATTAAAAAATGGGGAACAGAGCTAAACAGAGAATTCTCGACAGAGGAATATCGAATGGCAGAAAAACACTTAAAGAAATGCTCATCCTCATTAGCCATCAGGGAAATGCAAATCAAAACGACCCTGAGATATCACCTTACACCCATCAGAATGGCCAAGATGAAAAACTCAAGCGATAACACATGCTGGAGAGGTTGTGGAGAAAGGGGAACCCTCCTCCACTGCTGGTGGGAATGTAAACTGGTACAACCACTCTGGAAAGCTATCTGGCGCTTTCTAAGACAAATAGGAATAGTGCTTCCTCCAGACCCAGCTATACCACTGCTAGGTATATACCCAAAGTTTGTTCAAGTACACAAAAAGGACACTTGCTCAACCATGTTTATAGCAGCTCTATTTGTAATAGCCAGAACCTGGAAACAACCCAGATGTCCATCAACGGTGGAATGGGTACAGAAATTGTGGTATTTTTATACAATGGAATACTACTCAGCAATCAAAAAGGAGGAAATCATGAAATTTGCAGGCAAATGGTGGGATCTAGAAAAGATAATTCTGAGTGAAATATCCCAGAAGGAGAAAGACAAACATGGGATATACTCACTTATATAGACCTATAAGATATGATAAACATAATGAAATCTATACACCTAAAAAAGATAATCAATTGAGCGGACATGGGGTAAGATGATCAATCCTCATTTAGAAAGACAGATGGGATGTGCATTGAACGTATGACAGGAGTCTACTGAGCGCATCTGAAAGACTCTAACTAGCAGTGTTTTCAAAGCAAAGACTCATGACCAAACCTTTGGCAGAGTACAGGGAATCATAAGAAAGAAGGGGAGTTAGTCTGATGGGGAAAGGATAGGAGCTCCACAAGGACCAAATATATCTGGGCACAGGGTCTTTTCTGAGACTGACATTCAACCAAGGACCATGTATGGATATAACCTAGAACTTCCACTCAGATGTAGCCTGTGGTAGCTCAGTAACCAATTGGTTTCCCAAAGTGAGGGGAACAGGGACTATTTCTAACAGGAACTCAATGACTGGCTCTTTGACCTCCCCACCCCCGAAGGGAGGAGCAGTCCTGTTAGGCCACAGAGGAGGGCTTTGCAGCCAGTCCTGAAGATACCTGATAAAACAGGATCAGATGAATGGGGAGGAGGTCCCCCCTATCAGTGGACTTGGAAAGGGGCATGGTGGAGATGAGGGAGGGAGGGAGGGACTGGGAGGGAATGAGGGATCGGGACACGGCTGGGATACAGAGATAATAAAATGTAACTGATAAAAATAATAAAAAAAAAACTTAAAAAAAATAAAAATAAAAATAAAGAATGTTGCATTCGACTATTTTTTGTAAGAATACTGGGCTTGGCTATTTATTGAGTGCTTGCTTCCACTATATCCTTTCAAGATAAATAATCCCCACTCATATCCACAGGTAAGGAAAATGCAATTTATAGGAATGAGGGCATTTGTAATCACGTATTCATAGATTTAGAAGACAAGATGTGGACTTTGGTCTCCATGTAGGCTTCTTGAAGCAACCTGGAAGTTCTCGTGAATCTCCTTTCTTATTAGCTTCAGGCCCTTCGACCACTCTTTACCTGAAGCATTCTTTCAGGTATAGCTGAAGGTAGTTCCTTTCATTTAGAGCCTGTTAGGTGTTTAGTGTTTGGTTTCAACTTCTACCTTTTTGGAATCTAAAAATCTTCTAAATTTTGTTTTCTAGCCTAAGGTGGCTTATTTTCAATTGAAAACAATCTGACACATGAGGGAGGGGGCTATAGCTGGGATACAAAGTGAATAAACTGTTCATGTCAGAGCCTGCTCTTTGATCACCTCCCCCTGAGTGGGGAGCAGCCTTACCAGATCACAGAGGAAAACAGTGCAGCCACTCCTGAGGAGATCTAACAGACTAGGATCAGAAGGAAGAAAAAGAAGACCTCCCCTACCAGTGGACTTGGGGAGGGGCATGCATGGAGGAGGAGGAAGAGAGGGCTTGGGAGGAGAGGATGGAGGAAACTACAGGGGGAATACAAAGCAAATAAAGTGTAATTAATAAAAAATAATAACAATAACAATAAAAAAGAAAAAAGTGAATAAACTGGAATCAATAAATATTAAATTAATTTAAAAAAAGAATGCCCAGAAGCCAATCTTCTGTATGATCTTGTATCTCAAGTTGACAATAGAAATTTCATTCTAATATCAAGAAGAAGAAAATTTCCACAATGTTTCTAATTCACAATTCCATTCTAATATCAAGAAAAAAGAAATTTCCACAATAGTTAGTAATCAATGGGACCTGACTTTTTCTTTAAAAAAGAAACAAAGCAAACAAAAACTGAGAGAAAAATTTACTATCAATCACTGTTTATCAGACTTTTCATCAGTGTGACAAAATAGCTAACACAACAACTTAGAAGAGTATAGATTTACTTTGACTTGGGTTTCAGAAGATTCTGCTCATAGGTCTTAGCTGGCTCTGAAGATTCTGATCTAATGATGAAGTGGGTCATATGGTGGTGGGATCCTGTTAGATAAACTATTCATCTTATGGTAGATGAGAAACAGAGAGTGGAATGCACAGGGGGAGAGGAGAAAAATAAAGGAATAGGTAGAAAAAGAAAGGGGGGGGGGGAGAGGGAGAGAGGGAGGAAGGAAGGAAAATGATTAAGGAAATATAAGAAAAGGCATGGCAAGATGAAGCCACCAAGGTTTTGCTCCCAGTGACATACTACTTCCAATCAGCCCCACTTCCTCTTTTTTATTGCTTTCTATCAAAGCTAGCACATTATAAACACATAAAGGTATTCATCTTTTGTTTGCATCAGAGTCCCCAGAATCTAATCTCTTCCTACAGGCTTATTTCCGGACAACCAAACCACCAGTATGTGAGTCTGTGAAGGACATTTCATTCTGAAATCACAATAATATTTTAGTGGCTTAATGTTGCATTCCAATTTTATGGTTATTGCTACACACCTTGCATAGCTTTATGTATTTGTTAAGTGAAGGAGCCATTCAGCGCTTCCATGTCCTTAGGAGTACTCCACCAAGGTTCCATCCACTGGCTCACACTATCCTGTTAGGATATAACTACTGATAAGGCCTTGCTCTAAGATAATTTGGAAGGCAGCATGGGAAAGAACTGAGAGGGTGTCTGAGAAAACATCTTCAGTGTGCAATGTCCTATAGCTATTTACCATTGTTGGTCCAGCAGTGAGTAATGCTTTGTATACCTTGAGCCCTGATATCACTTTTTCCTTAAAGTATAAATACATATATTCTTAAGTTAAAAGCACATGGAGGAGAAAACAACAGAATCACAAAAAACAAGTGTGTCTGAAAATTTATGCAAGACATTGAAGAAACTCTCACTATTTTCCAAGTTAAGCTTGAAGGTAATTGTGTTCAGTTAGAGTACTAACCTACTCTTAGACCATGTCTTGTCATCCAGAGGCTCCCATTTTACTTTTCCAACTGATATTTATAGAACCACTCTATACCATAACCATTGATACTATCATCTCTGCATATCACAAATAACAGTTTTAGTTTACACATTTTACCCAGCATTTAGGTATTTATACAGATTACCATGAAAAGGGCAGGAGCTGACCCAACTCACAATTCACCAATGTTCAACACAACAGGTACAAGGGAGGAAAGAAAAAAGACTAGCAATGTGGAAATGGGTTTTGAAGGAAAGAAATCAGTGAAGCAGAAAATAAGATTGCTGCCTTGTTGTTTGGCCTCAATTGTCGACACTTACAGGCTGTCTGATTCAACAATGTGGAGCCTTCTGGTACATATAAGTCTGTTATGGCTAATTCTAGTACATAACAGAATTATGTAGAAAGAGGGAAAGTATGAACAGGATCATTGTCATCAATGAAAGTATTCACATAGCTCCCAACAAGAAAAAAAAAATAACAGGAATGAAGGAACTTCTGCCTGCTATTGGTGGTTTTGACTACGCTCTGACTTGCTTAAGTGTGTCTGAAACTTTTCTAATGTGTTTCATATCTGTTTGATTTTTTGAATACATACTTTTCTCTCTAAAATATTCATTTTTGACTCATACATTTCTTTTTTATTTATTATTTATTACAGTTTATTCACTTTGTACCCTGGCTATATCTCTCTCCCTCATCTCCCGGTCCCACCCTCCCTCTGTCTTCTCCCCCTATACCCCTCCACTAGTCCATTGATAGGAGAGGTCCTCCCCCCACTTTTATCTGACCCTAGTCTATTTATCTCATCAGGACTAGCTGCATTGTCATTCTCTGTGGCCTGGTAAGGCTGTCCCCCCATCAGACAGATGTGATTCAAGAGGCAGCCATTAAGCTCATGTCAGAGAGACATGACAGACATCATAACAGACATCCCCTGTTAGCCTAGAGAGGGAGCCCATTTGGAGACTGAGCTGCCATGGGCTATATCTGTGCAAGAGTTCCAGGTTATCTCTGTGCATGGTCCTTGGTTGGAATATCAGTCTCAGAAAAGACCCCTGAGCCCAGATATTTTTGGTTCTTTTGCTCTCCTTGTAGAGCTCCTGTCCCCTCCAGGTCTTTCTATCTCCCCGTTCTTCCATAAGATTCCCTGAACTCTGCCCAAAGTTTGGCTATGAGTCTCAGCATCTGCTTCAATACCCTGCTGGTTAGAGACTTTAAGAGGCCCTCTGTGGTAGGCTCCTGTCCTGTTCCCTATCTTCTCCCACTTCCAATATCTATCACATATGCCATTCTGAATGATGATTGAACATCTTCCCTAGGGTCCTTCTTCTTGATTGGCTTTTTTAGGACTATACATTTTATTATGTTTATACTATATTATATGTCTAATATCCACTTGTAAGTGAGTATATACCATATGTGTCTTTCTGCATCTGGGTTACCTCACTCGGGATGATCTTTTCTGGTTCCATCCATTTGTCTGCAAAATTTGTGATTCCCTTGTTTTTAATTGCTGAGTAGTATTACATTATGTAAATATACCACAGTTTCTATATTCATTCCTCTGACAAGGCACATCTAGGTTGTTTACAGCTGGTGCCTATAATAAATCTGTTATGAACGTAGTTGAAATGCAAATCAAAATGACCCTAAGATTTAATCTTATACTCATCAGAATGGCTAAGATCAAAAACTCAACACATACTGGAGAGGATGTGGAGAAAGGGGAACCCTCCTCCATTGCTGGTGGGAATGTAAACTTGTACAACCACTTTAGAAATCAATCTGGTGCTATCTCAGAAATTTAGAAGTAGTACTATCTCAAGATCTAGCTATTCCACTCCTAAGTATATAACCGAAAGATGACTTGTGTATTTGTTGAGAGTTAATTTATAAAAGTTAATTATAATCTTGATTTAAATCACATCCTGTAATAAATTCACTGTATTTAGTGATCTATAATAAAAACATTAATGACTGGTATCCTTCCTCCTAATTCAAATCTTAGCTTTTGTGAATAGTGTAACAATGATGGATTCATAACCATCTCTGCAGAGTCCTGACTTTTTTTTTTTTTTTTTTTTGGAATGGCAAATCTGGTCACATGGTAGTTTTAATTTTAGTCTTTATAGTCTTTATAGTCTATATGTCTATAGTGATTTCCGTAATTGCTGCAACAGCTTAAATTTCCCCCACCAGTGCATAAAATTTCAGTTTTATCTGCATCCTGGTCAGCATTTGTAGTTTGTTTTCTTGATGATAGCTTTTCAGAGTTGGGGGAAGAGCTTTATAGAATTTCTTTGAGATATTGTTAATAGTGAAATGCAAGTTAAACCAAATAAACCATTCATAAAAGATTTTTCTGGAACCACAAATGTAAAATTAAAATCTTACATCAGAAATAGCTGTATATCCAGTGTTTATTACTGCATTGTTCATAGCAGTCAAGTTAAAGAATTAGCCTAGATGTCCATCACCAGAAGAATAGATAAGAGAAACTTAGGGAACATAGAGAATGAAGTTTTATCCAGCCAAGAATAATTAAATTATCTCATTTGCAGAAAAAAAGAAAAGAATGGAAAACTGTGATAACATACAAAATGAAGAGATCATTGTGGTAGTATGCAAAATGAAGAAGTCATATCATCATTCATATGTATAATTTTATTTTTACACACATGGATTCAATGCACATAAAACACACACAGCATAATATAAGGACTATTTTTTAATGAACTGAATCAGTTGGGGGGAGAGAAGAGTGTATTTACCTTTTTCCTTGTTATCATGACAAATAACTGAGAAGAACAACTCAAGGAAGAAAGAATTCTTTTTGCTTACAGTTTGAGGTCACATTGCATTATGGTAAGAAATCATGGTTAAAAGAACTTGAAGAAACATCTGTTCCCAATTTTTCAGTGGTCAGAAAATAGAGGAAGACGAATACTGGTGCTTATCTCCCTTTCTCTCTTTCATGCAGTCAAGGACCCATGACATGGAACCCATGCCTGCACTGCTGGTGGCTCTTCTCACCTCAACTAAGTTAGTCTAGATAATTCCTCACAGACTCTCTCAGATTTGTTTCTCTGATGATTCCAATTCCCATCAAGTTGAAAATCAAGATGATTCATCACAACACTAGTCATAGTCAATTTGATCTCCAAATATATCACTTTTTTTCAAATATATCACTTTTAAGCCATTCCCATTCTCCCTTTTCCCCATAGACTTATGTCAATCATAATGAAAAATGTGATCAGTCTAATTTCAAAAGTCTTCATAGTATTTAACAATTTCAACTCTACTTCTAAATCCAAAGTCCAAATCCCTTTTGAGATTCAGTTAACCTCTTAATTGTGAGTTCAGTCAAAAGAAAGTTGCATACTTTCAAAGTACAATGGCATGGAATGCATATTTCAAAGGGGAAGAATTCAGGAATAGCAAAGAAGGGTCATGCCAAAGCAAGATCAGGACTCAGCAATGAGGCTGGGGATGTGGCTTCATGGTATGAACAAGGTAATCACTTGGCATGAACAAGGTAATCACTTCAGTCCCAGGTACTCAGTATGAAAAAGGAAGTAGAAGTTTGGGACTGGAGAGATGGCTCATAGCGTAAGAACATTTAGTTTTCTTCCAGAGGTCTAAGGTTTATTTTGCAGCAGTAAAATTGCAAATCACAACCATTAGTAACTTCAGTTCCATTGAATCCAATACCCTCTGCTGTCCTCTGCAGACATACATACATACATACACAGACATATATGCAGGGAAAACACTCACACATATAAAATGAAAATAAAAGAAAAATTTCTTTCAATAAAACAAAGAATTCAACAGGAAAACAACAAACCCTCTAGTTCCGTGTGTAATACCTGAGACTCCGGGTGGAGTCATCTGGCCTCTAAAGAATGTGAGTATACTCCACTCGATACACATGTGGCTGCCCTATGACCTTGGCTGCGCTAACACCCTGGGGCCTCTATTTTACCTTTGGCTTCACCTTCATAAATTCATGCAGTGGCTGGTCTTGCCTCACTGATTCTCTAAAACTGTGCCTCATGATAATGCAACTCTTCTCAATACTCTATCTTTATGCCTATAAAACCAGCACCACATGGATGTTGCTGCTAACCTCCATTGCCAGCTCAGAATGGAATTTTGTCTCACTTGACCCTTCAGAACTCATTCAGTGCTTAGTTGACCAGGGAAATCCTTTGATGACATTCTCAGTTTAAACTTAGTCCTTTGAAATAAATTTGGATTTGTACATATTAGAGCCTTTGGAGGGTGGTCTTGATCTGTGCCTTGACTTCTCTTAGTAGTTCACATTTCTGTGACAGTTACAGATGCTTTGTATTCTTCATTTTCCTTTTCTGATAATTTAAATTTACTCACAAACTTTCTTGCCATGTTTTTGTTTGTTTGTTTGTGTTTGTTTGTTTTAGTTGCTGTTGTCCTCACTGTAGACCTAGATGAAAATGTCATATTTAAGCCAACCATTGTATAAATGAATATGTGCTAACAACAACAAAAAAATCTAAGAATTCTTCAAACATTTATCCTCTTTCTTCTCTGTTTTCTTGATAACCAGGATCACATTTAATCGCTAGGTCTGTTCCATTTGAAATTCAAAGACAAACAAAACAAGTGATGGGAACAAAAGATTTTCAAGAGCACAGTTGCCATTACTTCAGTTTTTCCTTCTGCTTACTTGTCCATCTCTCTTTTTGTTGTTGGTGCTGTTGATATATTTGTGCTCTGTTGCTACTATATTTTCAAATTTGCTATAAATATAATTCTGAATTCTAAAATAAAATGGCTGTTTCTAGGCAGATGGGACATTTTGTGTTTTCACTGTCTCCATTTCCATTCCCACTCACCACTTAGGCTATGAGCATCCAAATCACTGAGAACTTCCTAAAAAAGATTCAGAAATACTGCTTTTCACTTCCATGTTGGTAAGTGCATTCTTCAGATAAACTTGTCTTTATTTTCCCTGACTCCTCAATCACATTGAGCATCTTTGGTCATTCTTTGCATTGTTAAACATACTTTCAGAGGAAATGTGCAGTCCTTCTTGATAGATGAAAAACTTTGAAAAGCATGCAGTGCAGAGAATGGCAAAGTTTCAAATTAGAGAAAGTTGAAGTACACACTAAAGGCCGTATGTGTTGTAGCCATGTGTGTTATCATAGACCAACTGAGGTAGATTTAAAACTAAATTTGGAGATGATTCTTCCAAATGTTAACTGTAGCCAAACATCAGTATGTTATTTGCATTACTGGACTGAATCGGCCATTTCATTTTTCCTCTATATCTCTTTTTCTCACACATCTCACATGCCTTTAATTTTCTCCTATAGAGTTTTATATGACACCAGAATGCTTTCCTTCTTAAATATATACCAAATGTTTTATTATTGTCACTCAGAACAGTGTTCAAACTTTAAGTGTAAGATTTTATCTGATCCTAAGATTTCCTCTTCTCTTACCAGCCTCTCAATATTCACTTAGTCCCATACATTCTATTAGAATTTCCTCGCTTGGAATCTCTCAAGCAAAAGCTAACCCTGACCTCACAGTGTGCTGCGAACTGACTAGTGAGTTTCTTCACTCTGTCTGATGCACATGTAACAAAGTAGAAGTTTTACCTTGAAGGATCACTATCATATTCATGCTTTATTTAGCTAATGGTAGTTTAGTCTTTTCTCTTTCTGGAATTCCAGACTCCTCTCA
Source organism: Meriones unguiculatus (assembly GCF_030254825.1). Lineage (NCBI taxonomy): Eukaryota > Metazoa > Chordata > Mammalia > Rodentia > Muridae > Meriones > Meriones unguiculatus. The sequence continues at coordinate 35,910,324 of NC_083357.1, read as the reverse complement.
GCTCATTCTGCCCAACTCTCAGTAGAACAGTGTCTTTAGCTTGAAAATAAACCAGAACATGATCATCCTTGTCAACACAATGGCTGCCATTCTAGCCAATAATCATCAATCATCAACAACATTATTAATATCACCATAAATGGAAAAGTTTATGAGAGTCACCTGACTGATTTTTCTACTTCTTTTGACCTTCTCATGTACTGTAAATATGAATAAGTAGTTCACTTTGGTGGGGGGTTTCTTCTTTTATCATAGAGAGGCTAGTGTCTCAGATATCCTCCCAACCTGGATCATTGGGACCAATAATCATCATGTCTTAAAACTACACCAAAAATTATTTTCTTAAACATATATCAATTTTCTAACCAAACCATTTAATGATTTCATATGTCTCTCAGAATAATATCCTGCAATGCCTGTGACGTCCTGCTTTGCAGTCACCTACCACCGCTTCCCTGCTGTTTCTTTTCTTATTTACTTAGAAGCAGCAACAGTGACACATTCTTTGAAGCACCAAAGTCTCTTCTTTGGAGACTTTCTTGCTTACTTTGGGACCTATTCATAGGTTACACTTTCATTTGTTTTTAGGTCCCCTAAGTTAACACTACCTTATATTTAATGTTTAGATATTTTAATATCCACTCTCCAAATCTGAACCCTATTTTCCTTTTCTTTTTATTTCTTTTTGGATTCATCACCTTCCAACATATCATATATTATATCAACAGTAGAAGTTGAGGTAAGACAGAATTTTTTTTTTGAGACAGAATTTTTCCGTGTAGCTTTGGCTGTCCTAGATTCACTTTGTAGAACAGGCTGGCCTCAAATTCTCAGAGATCTGCTTGCCTCTTCCTCTGTGAGTGCTGGAATTGCAGGCACCACCATGACTGGCTTAAGGAAAGGATTTTTGACTGTTTTATTTACTAGGGTTAATTCTTGCGGACATTCATCAGACATTCAACAAGTATCTTTTTTTCTAATCCTATGTGTGTATACTGTGTTTATATGATGTATAAATTAATATATATATATATATGTACATACAACATAGGACAAACCCACTAAAACCTGTGCATCTAAAGAAACTAAGCAAGAGAGAGGACCCTAACTAAAATGTCCAATCCCATCAGGAAAGGCAAAGAGGATGGACATCAGAAGAAGGAGAAAACAGGAAACAACCTAGGAACCTATCACAGAGGGCCTCTGAAAGCCTCTGCCCTTCAGACTATCAAAGCAGATGCTGAGCCTAATGGGCAACTGTTGGGCAGAGTGAATGGAATTTTAGGTAAGAAGTGGGAAATAGTAAGAGCTGGAGAGGATTCTCCACAAGGAGAGCAACAGAACAAGAAAATTTGAACACAGGGAACTTCCCAGAGACTCATACTCCAACCAAGGACTATTCATGGAGATAACCCAGAACCCCTGTACAGATGTAGCCCAGGGCAGTTCAGAGTCCAATTGGGTTACATAGTAATGTGAAGAGGGACTGCCTCTGACATAATCTGATTGGCCTGCTCTTTGATCACCTCCCTCTGGCGGGGAGCAGCCTTACCAGGCCATAGTAGAGGACAATGCAGCCACTTTTGATGTGAACTGACAGACTAAGATCAGAAAGGAGAGGAGAACCTCCCCTATCAGTGGACTTGGGGAGTGGCATGCAAGCAGAGGGAGGAGGGAGGGTGGGATTGGGAGGGGAGGAGGGAGGGGCTTATGGGGGGATGCAGAATGAATAAAGTGTAATTGAAAAAAAAAGTAAAAAAAAAACTCTCAATGGACTCAACTCTCCAATAAAAAGACAGAGGCAACAGAATGGATGAGTAAACAAGACCCATCATTCTGCTGCATAAAAGCGCACCACAATGATAAACATTACCTCAGAGTAAGGTCTGGAAAAAAGGGTATTCCAAGCAAAGAGACCCAAGAAGCAAGGTGGAGTAACCATATTAATATCCAATAAAATAGTCTTTCAACCAAAATCAATCAAAAGAGATGGGGAAGGACACTATTCTCATCAAAGGAAGAATCTACTGAGAAGACATTTCAATCCTGAACACCTGTGCTAAAAATACAAGAACACCCACATTTGTAAAAGAAACATTATTAAAGCTTAATCATATATTGATCCTCACACATTAATAGTGGGAGACTTAAATATACCATTCTCACCAAAGAACAGATCATTGAGCCAGACACTACATAAAAAAATAATGAAACTAACAGATGTCATGAATAAAATGGATTGAATAGATGTCTGCAGAACCTTTCACCCAAACACAAAAGAACATACCTTTTTCTTAGCACCTCATGGAAATGACTTCAAAAATTACTATATAATAGGTCACAAAGCAAACTTCAACAGCAAATTAAATTAACACATTTTACTTTATCAGATCACTATGGATTAAAGCCAGACTTCAACAACAACAGAAATAACAAAAAACCTACACACTCAAGGAAAATGAACAACTCACTATTCAATGACCACTGGGTCAGGAAGGAAATAAAGAATCTAAAGACTTCCAAAAATTCAGTGAAAATAAAGGTACAAAGAAAGCAGTGCTAAGAGGACCATTCATAGCACTAAGTCCCTTCATGAAGAGATTAGAGAGATCTCATATTAGCAATATAAAAACACATTGGAATGCTCTAGAACAGAAAGAAACAAACACACCCAAAAGAAGTAGATGGCAGCTGGAATCAATAAATCAGAAACAAAGAGTACAATACAAAGAATCAACAAAACCAAGAATTGGTTCTTTCAGAAAATCAACAAGAGAGACAAACACTTAGCAAAACTAACTAAAAGTCAGAGAAAAAATATCCAAATTAACAAAATTAGGAATGAAAAGCAGGGCATAACAATAGATACTGAGGAAATCCAAATAATCATTAGGTCTTAGTTCAAAAGCCAGTACTCTACAAAATTGGAAAATTAAATGAAATGGACATTTTTTTTTCTGATATATTTCACATACAGAGTTAAATCAGGATCAGATAAGTGAAATAGTCTCATAACCACTAAGGAAATAGAAGCCATCATTAAAATCTCCCGTCCATAAAAACAAAAGTCCAGAAGGTTTCTGCACAGAATTCTACCAGATTTTCAAAGAAGTGCTAATACCGGTACTCCTCAAACTATTCCAAAAAATGAAAACAGAAGGAATATTGTCAAACACATCCTATGAAGCCATGGTCACCTTGATACCTAAGCCACGCAAAGACTCAACAAAGAAATTTTCAGACGAATTTCCACTATGAAAATTGATGCAAAAAATACTCAACAAAATACTTGCAAAGCAAATCCAAGAACATGTGGCCATCCTACCAAAAGCAATCTACAAATTAATGAATTCTCATCAAAATAGTAACATAATTCTTTACAGACCTTGAAAGAACAATTCTAAACTTCATATGGAAAACAAACAAACAAAAACAAAAAAACTGAATAACTAAAACAAGTCTAAAGAATAAATAACTTCTGGAGGTATCTCCATCCCTGACCTCAAGATATTCTACAAAGCAACAGTAATAATAAATGAGTGGTACTGGCAGAGAAATAGACTGGCTGATCAATGAAATCAAATGGAATATTCAGAAATAAACCTGCAGACCTACAAACACTTGATTTTTTACAAGGAGCCAAATGATACAATGGAAAAAAAAATCATCCTCAACAAATGGTGCTAATTTTACTGGATATAGAAAAACAGAATAGATTTATCACCCTGCACAAAACTCTAGTCCAAGTGAATCAAAGCCCTCAATATAATATTAAATAACTTAAATCAATTAAAAGAGAAAGTGGGGAA